>NC_082711.1:46695212-47991879 GCF_030144855.1 Hypanus sabinus | reverse complement strand
TCAATTCTTGTTTGGGGGATTTTTGCCCAGTCTTCCTTGCAAAAAGCTTCTAGTTCTGTGAGATTCTTGGGCCATCTTGCATGCACTGCTCTTTTGAGGTCTATCCACAGATTTTCGATGATGTTTAGGTCAGGGGACTGTGAGGGCCATGGCAAAACATTCAGCTTGCGCCTCTTGAGGTAGTCCATTGAGGATTTTGTGATGTGTTTATGATCATTATCCTGTTGTAGAAGCCATCCTCTTTTCATCTACAGATTTTTTACAGATGGTGTGATGCTTGCTTCCAGAATTTGCTGGTATTTAATTGCATCCATTCTTCCTTCTACTAGTGAAATGTTCCCCATGCCACTGGCTGTAACACAGCCCAAAGCATGATTGGTCCACCCTTGTGCTTAATAGTTGAGCTGTTCTTTTCATGAAATTCTTCACCCTATTTTCTCATCATGGCCAAAAAGTTCTATTTTAACTTCATCAGTCCACAGGACTTGTATCCAAAATGCATCAGGCTTGTTTAGATGTTCCTTTGCAAGCTTCTGACGCTGAATTTTGTGGTGAGGACACATGAAAGGTTTTCTTCTGATGACTCTTCCATGAAGGTCATATTTGTCCAGGTGTCAATGCACAGTAGAACAGTGCACCACCACTCCAGAGTCTGCCAAATTGTCCTGAAGGTCTTTTGCAGTCAAACAGGGTTTTGATTTGCTTTACTAGCAATCCTACGAGCAGTTCTCTTGGAAAATTTTCTTGATCTTCCAGACCTCAACTTGATCTCCACCATTCCTGTTAACTGCCATTTCTTAATTACATTACGACTGAGGAAACGGCTACCTGAAAACGCTTTGCTATCTTCTTGCAGCCTTCTCCTGCCTTGTGGGCATCATTTATTTTAATTTTCAGAGTGCTGGGCAGCTGCTTAGAGGAGCCCATGGCTGCTGATTTTTGGGACGAGGTTTGAGGAGTCAGGGTATTTATAAAGCTTTGAAATTTGCATCACTTGGCCTTTCCTAACAATGACTATGAACAAGCCATAGCCCTAACAAGCTAATTAAGGCCTGAGACCTTGGTAAAACTTATCTGAGAGCACAAATCTCTTGGGGTGCCCAAACTTTTGCATAGTTCGCCTTTCCTTTTTTCACTCTAAAATTGTTCAAAACAAACTGTTTGCAACTGTAACTTACCTTGGAATGTGGCATCTGTTTATACGAGTTACTGTGGCCTGATATGCATGATTTAATGAAAATCTTTGAATTCCAAATATACAAGAGCTGATTCCAAAATAGTTTATCACTTAAATGTAAATTAAAACAGAAATTAATTCTAACTTTTGTGAGAAATGATGTCTGAAAATGATTACAAAAAAAATAGTTTGAAGGAGGAATGATGAAAGACAGATTTACTGCTTCTTGCTCTTGTCTTAGATTGTAGTCATGCTTTTTGTCTTCTGTAAAACCAGAACTGCTCTCCCTTGCTTTTGGAATCAGAAAATAATCGTTGATTTTCATTAGTTATAATGTCTTGAAAGCAAATGATGGACATGAACAATTTTTCTTCAGTTAACTTTATTCCATATAGTTTTTATGGAAAGCAGATCATTTCATGGATCTATATAGATTGACTTTATTATTAAGTTTCAGATTTTTTAAATTACTTCCTCTTTAATTCTATAGTTTCCTTGGTATATTTTGAACTCATTGACTTGCTTTGGTGCAGATGATGCATTTCCCTGTTCGTTTTGCTGTTTTGATGCACACATGACAAATAAAAATGATCTTTGCAAACTTTCTGTCTAAAAGTCATGCCCTGGATTAATAGAGTAGAACTTTGACTACTAGTCTAGTAACTTACCCACTACACATGACCTAAACTGAAGATTATTTCTGTTTTAATTTAAAATTATCAGGACTTGAAGATCTTTTCTTTTGGATGCACAACAGATAATTGTTCATTTAGCATCAAAATATACAATTGCTTTCTAAAGCATCACAACAGAAATTCCTCCATTTCCTACACTTCGGCCCTCACCCCATCCTTCTGTCACCACAACAGGGACCGTGTTCCCCTTGTGCTCACCTACCACCCCACCAGCCTCTGGATCCAGCATATTATCCTCCACAACTTTTACCACCTTCAACAGGACCCCACCACTAAGCACATCTTTCCCTCTCTACCCCTCTCCGCTTTAAGCAGGGATTGTTCCCTCTGCTTCTGCCTGGTCCACACGACCCTCCCCACAGATCTCCCACATGGTACTTATCCTTGCAAGCGTAAGTGCTACACCTATCCCTACATCTCCTCTCTTACCACCATTCAGGGCCCCAAACAGTCCTTCCAGGTGAGGCAACACTTCACTTTTGAGTCTGTTGGGGTAATCTATTGCATCCGGTGCTCCCGGTGTGGCCTCCTCTACATCAGTGAGACCCGATACAGATTGGGGGACCGCTTCATCCGCCACAACATACAGGATCTCCCGGTTGCCACCCACTTCAACTCTCCTTCACATTCCCATTTGGATATGTCTATACATGGCCTCCTCTACTGCCATGATGAGGCCAAACTCAGGATGGAGGGGCAACACCTCGTACATCATCTGGGTAGTCTCCAGCCCCTTGGCATGAACATTGAATTCTCCAAATTCCAGTAATTCCCTCCCTTTCCCTTCCCCCATCCCACTTTCACTCTGTCTCCTCTTCCAGCTGCCTATCACCTCCCTCATGGTTCCGCCTCCTTCTACTACCCATAGTGCTTTCCCCTTTCATTCCTTCTTCACCTCTCTGGCCTATCCCCCACCCCTTGATCTTTCCTCTGATTGGTTTTTCACCTGCACCTTCCCCCCCTCCCCCCACCTTCTTTATAGGGCCCCTGACCCCTCCTTCTTCAGTCCTGATGAAGGGTCTCGGCCCGAAATGTTGACTGCTCCTTTCAACGGATGCTGCCTGACCTGCTGAGTTCTTTCAGCTTTTTTGTACAACAGAAACTTACTTAGGTCTTTTTACCAATTTTCAAATGATGTGTTAACAACACATTGGAAAACTTTTTGCTATTACATCTATATTAGTTTGCTTCAGATTTATACCGGTGTCAAAATGAGGACAATGCAAGGACATCTCAGGTCTAATTGACTGCTATTATAGATTGGGAAAAAGATTCAGTAAAACAACATAGAAAATGTATATTTCCTGTCTTACAAAGAAATGCAGGACACTCTTTTTAGATTGATTTAAAACTCACTGTAAGATTGAGCTGCTAAAGACATGAGAGAGCAGCTGGACCCGACTTGACAGAATGGATTTTTACTCTAGGTTTGCTCGTGTTATGATTTATACACAACATTTATATTCAGACATATAAAATGGCATACTTTAGATATTGAACTGAGGGAATTAAATGGTTTGATACTATAGGGGAAGCTTGTTTTAGTTTTGGCTTGTTTTCAGGACTGCTGCTGGGCTCCTGGGCGCTGCTTCCCCCACAACCACTCTCCAACTATGGGTCTCTCAGGCTCTCCCATCAACTCTTGGGTTTTCAGAGTCTCCATCAACCTCTCACCCTACCTTCCCTGTACAAATCAGCCCTCCCCTTCACCTCTGACACCATCAACTCTCCTCCCCCCTCTGATCTCAGCTGCACTTCACCATTCCCTCTGACGTTCCCCTATCTGAGATGGAACGTTCCTCAGCACGGCTTTTACATTGTCCTCCTTCGCCCGCAGTCCACCCCTGCCACAATGCTGAGCTCTTCTTCCATCGCCTCCAAGCTCACTTCTTTGTCAAGCATTCTCCACCCCACACCAAAGATCCCTTCTCTTCTCTCCAGCCTGCCTCCTCTTCTTGGACATCCTGCTCTGGTTCTCTGGCTGCTTTGGATCTTGTCATCTCTAACTGCCAACAAGATATCAGTCAGCTTAACTTCAGCACTCCTGTCTCCTATTCAAACCTTACCCCAGCCCTCCACCCTATCTGCATCAATCTTAACCTTACTATCAAACCTCTATGTGAAGGAGGTGCTGTTGTAGTGTGGTGGGCTAACCCCTACCTTGATAAGGCTAGGCAGCAACTCTCAGACACCTCTACTTACTTATATCTTGAAAAGGCACTCATCCGACACCCTCAATAACTTCATTACTCTGGAGAACTCCCATCCACTGCCACCAAGCTCATAGATCCTTCCTGCTTGTTTCTACCTTCTAACCAGGATCCACAAACCTGACTGTCTGGGTAGGCCCATTGCTCCTGTCTGCTCCTGTCTCACTGAATCTGTGTCTGCATATGCTGACTCCATTCTATCTGCTTTGGTTCAGTCCCTTCTCACCTACAGTGCAACACTTCACAAGCTCTCAATCTCCTCAAAAACTTTCAATTCCCTAGCCCTAACCATCTCATTTTCACCATGGGTGTCCAGTCCCTATATGCTTCTATCCTCTATCAGGAAGGCTTTAAAGCTCTCTGCTTTTTTTGTCAACAGTTCCCCTTCACTACCACCCTCCTCCAACTGGCAACAATGGACCTCATTGTCAACAGTTTCTCCTTCAGCTCTTCTCACTTTCTCCATACTCAAGAGGAGCCATGGGCACCCACATGGGCTCCAGCTATGCCTGACTTTTTGTTGGCTACGTCATAGTTTCAAGCTTTTCACAATGATGCTCCCCAAATCTTCCTGCACCTCATTGACCAGTACTGGGGCTGCTAGCATACTGGGTTCGTCAATTTTTCCTCCAACTTTCACCCTCCTGCCCTTAAATTCACTTGGTGCAATTCTGGTATGCCTCTTTCTCCTTTTTCAATCTCTCTGTCTACATTTCTCAAGACAGACTGTTGACCAACATCTTTTATACACCTTCCAATTCTCACAGCCTTCTTGACAATATCTCTTCCCACTGTGTTTCCTGTAAAAATGCTATTCCCCTTTCTTAGTTCCTTCATCTCCAGGACATCAAAGATATCCTCCTTCTTCAAAGAATAGGGTTTCACTTCCACCACCATTGATGCTACCCTCATCTACATCTCTTCCATTTCCTGGATGTCTGCGTGCATACTAGCATCCCACTGCCTTAACAGGGAGAGAGTTTCCCTTGTCCTCACCTTCCATCCCTTGAACCTCTGCATCCAACTCATCACTCTCTGTAACTTCCACCATCTTCAATGGGTTCCTACCACCAAACACATCTTTACCTCAACCCTACTCTTCATTTTCTGCATGGTTCACTCTCTGTGATTCCCTTGTCCATTTGTCCCACACCACTCATCTCCCTCCTGGCACATAGCTCTGTATGCAACAAAAATGCTTCACCTGACCATTCACCTCCTTCCTTACCTTCATTCAGGGCCCCTAATAGTCCTTCTAGGTAAGACAACTCTTCATCTGCAGATCTGTCAGTGTCAGCTATTGTATCCGGTGTTCCAAATGCGGTCCCATTATATTGGTGAGACTCATTGTAAATTGGGGCCACTTTGTCACGAACTTCTGCTTCATCTGCCAAAAGCAGAATTTCACGTTGGCCAACCATTTAAAATCCTATCCCTATTCCCGTTCTGACATATATCAGTCCTTGGCCTTCTCCCTTGCTACAATGAGGGCTCTCTCTGGGTGAAGGAGAAACACCGTATATTCTCTTTAGGAAGCCTCCAACCTCTTGGCATGAACATTGATTTCTCCTTCTGTTAATTCTGATGTTCTCTTTACATATAGCTAGTCCTCCTTACCTTCCTCACCATTTTATTCTGGTGCATTACCCCTTCCTTTCCAATCCTGAGGAAGGGTCTTGGCCTGAAACATTCATTTCCATAAGTGCTGCCCAACCTATTGAGTTCCTCCAGCAGTTTGTGTGTGTTAATATTAACAGAAAGAACACTCTTCAAGACTGACATAAAAATGTTTTCTTTCACCGCAACAAATCTCTGTGCTGGCAATAAGATGTTAACCATGCTTTTTGTTTTAAGAGTACAGCTTTTGAAATGCCATATTTTGCTTAAACTATTGCACACCTGTGTTTGATTGGAAACACCTAATTAACTGGATTACTTAGTTAAGTAAGATTACTAAAAGCATAGGGGTAGTGTCAACTTTACATGTATTATTTCTTGTCATTTTCAATTTACATAAACATATTGATAATCTGCTATCTAGTTATTTGGCAATCTTAATGGTGCACTATTGACTCACCAAGTGATATATTGCCACACTCCATTTAAAAACTCACTGAGGCCCCATTTCCTAATCTCCCTTAAAGTCTACAGGTCCCCATCCTCTGTCTATTTAAACTCACTGTGACCTGGTTCCCTAGATTTCCTTGAGACTTACTGGACTCACCAGATAACTTATTATATCACCATGAATTATAAATGTCATAATATTAATAGTGATTAAGTTCCAATGGTGCAGAAATAGTGTTAGTAAGGCACCATTAAAATCCTCAGTAGTTGGTGATCAAAATTTTATTGTAACAGTAGAACATGAAAGTTGTGGTATTTTCCTAATACTTTCCTTAGCCAGAATTATCTGATTTTGAGAAAGTTAATCTATGAATAAACAATGAGAACCAAACAAAAAATAGAAACTGAAAAGTGCACAATTATATGTATTTTTATGTATAATGTACTGAGGACAATAACCCTCTTTATTGTCTAATTTATTTTGTAACCTATTCCCCGTGAATCTGTTTATGTATGTTAATTCACTGAACCAATATTATTCATAAGGTTTGGCCCTTGGCTCTGGCAATTTGAACAAAGTGTACACTGCCGTGCATTCATTGTCACTGTCTGAGCTGTTTCTGTTCCTGAGAGGCTGACCATTTATTTAGATGTTCAATAACTATTAAGTGTTTTCTGCAAACTGTACACAATGAATTATCATTTGGAGGAAGGAAAAGTTGATCATCATTAACCATCTGCAACCATCCTGTGCTATTACCAAATTGCCAAATGATCTTGAAAACCAAGACAGGACCTTCTGGTTGGGTAGTCTCTTGTGCTCTTGACTTAGTTTACTGAATTGTATGGATAGCTGAGGAAGAATAATAAGATAGTAATTTGGACTTATTTATGGCAATATTATGGTTGTAATCTATCAAGCAATCAAACATAGAAACATAAAAAACCTACAGCACAATACAGGCCCTTTGGCCCACAAGGTTGTGCCAAACATGTCCCTATTTTAGAAATCACTAGGCTTACCTACAGCCCTCTATTTTTCTAAGCTCCATGTACCTATCCAAAAGTCTCTTACAAGACCCTATTGAATTCGCCTCCACCACCTTTGCTGGCAGCCCATTCTATGCACTTACCACTCTCTGAGTAAAAAACTTGCCCCTGACATTTCCTCTGTACCTGCTCCCCAGCACCTTAAACCTGTGTCCTCTTGTGGCAACCATTTCAGCCCTGGGAAAAAGTCTCTGACTATCCACATGATCAATGCCTCTCATCATCTTATACACCTCTATCAGGTCACCTCTCATTCTCCGTCGTTCCAAGGAGAAAAGGCCGAGTTCACTCAACCTATTCTCATAAGGCATGCTCCCCAATCCAGGCAACATCCTTGTAAATCTCCTCTGCACCCTTTCTATGGCTTCCACATCCTTCCTGTAGTGAGGCGACCAGAACTGAGCACAGTACTCCAAGTGGGGTTTGACCAGGGTCCTATATAGCTGCACTTAAGACTCAATATTGCTAAAATTTCAATACACCATGTGGGTTATTGATGTTTTATAATGCATTTTGTCAAGAGCTTGCTCTGTGCTGATGTCCACTTGTGAAAAAGTACACTATTCAGAATGAGTAGGGCTAAATTATTTGTGTTGTTTTTACAGGTAATAAATTCTGGATAAACTTGAGGATATTCAATATCTTTCAGAAAACATTTAGTCATTAATTCTTCTTGTGATGTAACAAGTGACTGACACTTTGGTAGTTATGTTACCAGACTAATAACTCTGGACAACAAAGTTTTTTGAAAGTTTTGCTTTCTCAGAATTTTTTTCCTTTATGATAGATTGCTTGAAGTTGAGCACAGATATAATTTCAGACTACTTGTATCAGAAGAAATAAGAAATTAACTTTTATTGAATATGATGTGTTTAGTTGCATAACAGTGCTGATGCTTTGCAATAGTTCAAGTGGTTAAAAATGTTTAGCTGTTGATTTTCATTTGTACTCTGTGTCTGAGGCGTCTGGCTTAAAGGTCCAATGGTAAATAGTCAGCATTGATGTATTCCAGTTGCCCTGATACTGTTTCCTCATGACTGCAATGTCCTGGCGAAACATTTCATCAAGCTCATCATTGATAGCACCAAGATTTGCAGGGAAGAAGTATAAATAGGAATGCAGGGAATTAATCTGTATTGGCATGGTTTCAGCTTACATCATGGGCGACATTTTAGTTTACTTGAATTATGAACTGAAATAACAAATATAGCAATTGTTTAAATGGTATGTGAAAGGGAAATTTCCTGGTGATTTTCATGAGCAGCAGCCTGAAATCTATAAAATACACCCAAAAGTATTCAGGAAACAAAATCTTTATTGTCCAGTGTAATCCAGAGCATCTGCCAGAGCACCAGTATCAATAGGTGTGGGGAGGGCAATTATCACTGTTTTGCATCAAAACCCTGCATCGGGACTGAGAGTACAAAGGTAAGATAGCCATTTTAAAAGGCAGAGTGGAAGTGGCCAGCAGCTGTTTGGTAAAGGATGACAAACAGTGGAGGGAAGGGTGCATGTGAACGCAGTTTCTGAATTAGGAAAGTGGAACACAAAGGCTGCAGGTGCTTAAATCTGAAAAGTAAAGGAGGTGATAATGGGAACCATTAAGGGAGAGTGAACCTCATGGGGGGGGTGAATCCAATGGGTAAAAGGGGCAGAAGGTGGATGGAAACACAAAAGGATGTGGGATGAAAAAGGGTGATCGAGTGATACCTGGAGGGATTGTAGAAGTAGGGACAAAAATGGGAGGACTGTTTGTGGGAGGGCATACAGGAATTAAGGGCTCCCTGAAATTGGGAGAAAAAGCATTGTTTATAGCAGTTGCTTATAGTCTGCCCTGGATGAATATGAGATATTGCTCCTCTAGTTTATATTGAACCTAACCCTGGTGGAGAAGGTCAGTGGAAGAATGGGAACAGGAGTTGAAATGGCAAGCAACTGAGAATTGGGGAAGGTCATTGCAAGCTAAATGCTATGCAAGTTGCTCACCTAGTCTGCCTTTGGTTTCATCAATGTAAGAGGGGCCAATTTCTGATGTTATTATGTCAAGATTACTTGCATGTTGCAAGTGAAAACAGAATGCTTTTGACACAGAATAGATCACAGAAATTAGAAAGCATAGTCAACTGAAGATTACTTGGTTAATAATGTACATGCTAATCAAAAATTGATTTTAGGTTAATACCACTCCTTGGTCCTTGGTCCATAGCTTGCATGATAAAGTCCCTCCAGTGCTTATTCAGACACATTTTGAATGTGATGAGGATATTTTTCACCATCATTTCAGAGGTGGATTTTCCTAGGTTTCGAAAAACATGCATTTTTAAAATAATTTCAAGATAGCAGTAATAATAATAATTTGTTTTGTGGTATTCATTAATGACTGGCCACAAAATATACTTGATTAGTCAGGGTGAATATCCAATGTAATGGAAGAATTATAGCAAGTGCATACTGAGTGGTATGATATGGGTTACTAAAGAAAATGGATGTTTCTGATCAGCTTATGGACGTTTCTCAGGATTGGAACTCTTACATAACATGGGGACTACCTATGGTGAATCCCCTACACTCACTACACATCGAGTGAGACTGCTACACTCACTACACATTGAGTGAGCCCTCTACGTTCACTACTCATCAAGTGAGCCCTGTACACTCACTACATATTTAGTGAGCCCCCTACACTCACTACCCATTGACTGAGACCTCTACACTCAACACTCATTGAGTGAGCCCCCTACATTTGCTACTCGTCAAGTGAGACCTCTACATTCATCACTCATTGCGTGAGACCTCTACACTAACTACACATCGAGTGAGATCTCTCCACTCACTGCTCATCAAGTGAGCCCTCTACATTCACTACTCATCGAGTGATACCTCTACACTCACTACACATCGAGTGAGCCCCCTACACTCACCACTCACTGAGTGAGACCTCTACACCCACTACACATCGAGTGAGAGCTCCACATACACTACTCATTGAGAGAGCCCTCTACACTCATCGAGTAAGCCAAAAGAGCTGATTGTGGACTTCAGGAAGGGTAAGATGAAGAAACACATACCAATCCTCATAGAGTGATCAGCTTCAAGTTCCTGGGTGTCCAGATCTCTGATGCTCTAACCTGGTTCCAACATTTTGATGTAGTTATAAAGAAGGCTACTCAGCAGCTATTCTTTATTAGGAGTTTGAAGAGATTTGGCATGTCAACAAATACACTCAAAAACTTCTATAGTTGTACCGTGGACAGTATTCTGACAGACTGCATCACTGTCTGGTATGGAGGGGCTACTGCACAGGACCGAAAGAAGTTGTAGAAGGTTGTAAATCTAGTCAGCTCCATCTTGGGCACTAGCCTACAAAGTACCCGGAACATCTTTAGAGAGTGGTGTCTCAGAAAGGCAGCATCCATTATTAAGGACCCCCTGCACCCAGGGCATGCCCTTTTCTCGCTGTTACCATCAGGTAGGAGGTACAGAAGCCTGAAGACACACACTCAGTGATTCAGGAACAGCTTCTTCCCCTCTGCCATCCAATTCCTAAATGGACATTGAAGCTTTAGACACTACTTCACTTTTTTTTACAGACAGTATTTCTGTTTTTGCACATTTTTAAAAAATCTATTCAATATATGTAATTGATTTACTTGTTTACTTATTGTTATTTTTTCTTTCTCTGTTAGATTATGTATTGCATTGAACTGCTGCTGCTAAATTAACAAATTTCATGTCACACATTGGTGATAATAAACCTAATTCTGATTCAGAGTAAGCCCTCTACATCACTACGCATCAAGTGAGTCCTCTAAACTCAACACTCATTGAGTGAGCACCCTACACTCACTAAACATTGAGTGAGATCTTTACAATCACTACTTATCAAATGGGCCTGTATACTCACAACTCATCGAGTGAAATTTCTATAATCACTACTTATCTCTACACTCACTACACATCGAGTGAGCCCCCTACACTCACTACTCATTGAAGATCAAGGAATTCAAGATACCAACATTAGCTCTGTACTGGATGCATTGCTGCTTCTGAAGCATCTGACCATTACAGTCAGGATGTTTTCAAAGTTCAGAGCTCCTGCTGTTGCTCATCACCTCACATGAATCTTGGTGCTACATGGAGTGAATCAAAGAGACTGAAGGTGGACTTCACTGATACTTGGGGCTGAGGAGAATACTGAAAAGGTTTATTCAAAGTTCAAAATAGAATTTATTATCAGATTACATACATGTCAGCAATACCATCCTGAGATTCTTTTTCTATGGGCCTACTTAGCAAATCCATAGAATGGTAACTGTAAATTGTAAACATCAGGAACTGTTAACTGTAAACAAATTGAGTAAACACAGATAGAAGTAACTAGTAATAAATAATGAACATGAAATAACAATTTAACAGAGACCTTAAGTGAATGTAGTTTTCCCCTTTTGTCCAAGAGCCTGATGGTTGAAGGGTAGTAATTATTCCTTGAACCTGGTGGTGCAAGTCTTGAGGCATCTGTACCTTCTACATGATGGCAGTAGCGAGAAAAGAGCATGGACTGGGTGGTGAGGATCTTTGATGATTGATAATGCTTTTCTAGGCAATGGTTCATGAGGATGTGCTCAATGGTTGGGACAGCTTTACCAGCAATGCGCTGGGCCAAATCCATTATCTTTTGTAGGATTTTCCACTCAAAGGCATTGGAGATCCCATACCAGGCCATAATGCAGCCAGTCAACACAATTTCCACCACACATCTATAGAAGTTTACCAAGGTTTTTGATGACAGGCCAGACCTCTGCAGACTCCTGAGGTAGTAGAGGTGCTGTTGTGCTATCCTCTGAGATACTGTCTTCCAGGAATTTAAAGTTACCGACCCTCTCCACCTCTGATCCTCCAATGATTACTGGCCCATGGACCTCTGGTTTCTCTCTCCTGAACTCTACAATGAGTTCCTTGGTCCTAATGACATTGAGTGAGAGGTTATTGCTATTACACCACTCAGTTAAGTTTTCAATCTCCCTCCTGTATGTTGATTCATCAATAATTTACTCTGTAATCTGGCAGAAGATGACTTCAATTCCTTCAGTCTTGTCTTTTATATGTAAGTGGCGGGCTCTGCCTCCACCCATTAGCCTTTTACAGGTGCACATGGATCATTTCATTAGATCAGTATATAGATGTAGTACAAGCAAAACGCAACAATGGAATGCAAAATACAGTGTTACAGTTATAGAGAAAATGAAGTGCAGGTAGACAATAATTCATGATGAGGTCGATGGTGAAGTCAAGAGTCCATCTTGTTGTACCAGAGGACTTTCCAGTGGTCTCGTTATAGTGTGTTAGAACACGTCATTGCGTCTGGTGATACAGATTTTTGTATATTCTGCACAACAGGATGGGGAAGACGAGAGAATGTCCAGGGTGGGAGGAGTCTTTGATTCCATGGAGGGATACTAGTTTGGTTGTAGAAGAGCACAGTGCACAGCCAGGTCTCCATGTTGCAAAAGAGAATGCAGATTTAAAATGTTGCCAGGAGAAGAATAATGGTCATGAGGAGAGACTGTTGAGATTGATGGATTTTTATTTGGAACAAAGGAAACTGAGCAAATATTTCAGTGAGATAATTAAAATTATGATTTACCTGATCTTGAATTCCTTGATCTTCAAAATGCATCTATCTCCACTGTAAATAAATGCAGTATTCCAGTTCTATCACCCTTTGGAGTAGAGAATTCACATGATATACTTGTTTGTTGTTCAATTTGGGTTATTTCAGGTTTACGTTTTTCCAAGTATCATTCTAATTTTGCTCCAAACACAGCTAGTAGTTTTGATTTCCAGAAGTAGTTGTTGGATGCTGTTCATTTAGAATTTCCTCAGGTTAGCCTCAATCATCTTTGCCTGAGTAATCTATTATCTTGGTTCTTACATAATCTAACATGTAAGGATGTTAGTAATTATAGCACTAGATTTTGTTCTATTTGCAATTGTTCACAAAACAGAGCAGTCCTTGACTGCCTGAAATAAGACCTGGATGCCCATCAGTGTGAACATTTGTGCCATACAAGTGCCAGGGAATGGCAATTTCCCAGCAAGGATTCTGACAGCCTCCCACTGACATTCGACAGCATTAACAATTGACTGCATAAGTGTAACAACACTCAATGTGTTCTAAAGTTAAGAAGAAACAAAGAATGCTGGAAATACACAGCAGGTGAGGCTGTGGCTGTGGGAAGGAGCACCTTCATCAGAACCAATTGGATAAAGCATCTTCAGCCTGAGATGTTAACTCTGTTTTCCTTCCCACAAATATGGCCTGACCTGCTGCTTGCTTCCAGTATTTCTGTTTTACTTCTGCTTTCCAGTATTAGTATTATTTGTAATCTTCACTCAAGGAACTCAATACTTTGCACAATAAAATTGAATTGAATTGAATTGACTTTATTTTTTACATCCTTTACATACATGAGGAGTAAAAATCTTTACATTACATCTCTGTCTAAATGTGCAATCTGCAATTTATAGTAATTTATAATAAATATTACATACAACAGGACAGTCAATATAGCATAGAATACAATTGTATCAGTGTGAATTAATCAGTCTAATGGCCCGGTGGAAAAAGTTGTCCCAGAGCTTGTTGGTCCTGACTTTTATGCTGTGGTACCGTGTCCCGGAAGGTAGCAGCTGGAACAGTTTGTGGTTGGAACAACCAATTCCAAGGGCTTCTGAAGCTTCACTCGTGATAATCCACTCCCTTTCCAATGACATTTTGCATGTGAATGGAAAAAAATCTTACATAAATAACAATAATATTTGAAAAATCAAATTTCATGATGCTGGAGTATTTTACAATGAGCTGAAGAAATTGTACTTTAGTATTTTGGTCTTAATTGATGCTTACAAGGTTGCTAATTAACAATTGTTACCCACTTTCAACTCCATGGAAGAAAAACTATTTTCTGTTTTTATTTATTTCAGTTTTACACTTCTTGTAGATTTTTGATGTTTCCATTTTAAATCTGATCACTAATTGGCAAACAAGGGCAAACTATCTACAAGCCCCCTTGTCACTGCCAGTGTGTGTCCAGCTTGTTTGCCTATTTTGGCTTCCAGACCTGCTGTCACCAGATTCGGATATGCACAAGTGCACAGATTTTAATGCAAACAGGGTTAAAGGGGGAAAGAAACCAATAAACGCTAGTCCAAACAGTGTCGCTAACTAAAATTCTCAAATGGATAAACAAAACCTACACTGTGGCTGAAAAGAACAAATAAATTATAAAATGAATACTGCTAGTCTTCAGAGTCAGTTGACTCGACAATCCAATTTCTCAGGCAATGCTGAATGCAAACAGGTAGCGAAGCATTGCTGTGCTGTGTCCAAGTCTTGACAAGCACTACAACGACAAGTATGGAGTTAAATACTTTCGCAATGAAATAATAATTAGCTGACACGTGCATATTCATGAGTGCAATTGCCGTAATTACTGTGCTGCTGAATCCGTGGATGTGACACCTGCAGTACCCTTCTTGGTGAACTGCCAATCAGATGGCAATAAACGATGGACAGACGTGCCATATGATTCTTGATAGGGTTTCAGATACTAGTCAAAGCAGGAATGCACCTGTGAAGTTGATTTGAATTTTCTGCTTTCTGTCTGGAGTTGAGTCTCAGTTTTATTTCAGATTTTCAGACGTCTACATAGAGGAGCTACTGGGTGGAGACCAGGTCAAAGAAGGCCTCTCATCTTCATAGCTCAAGTACAACCTGAGGTTCTCCAGTTTAGAAGGAGGTTGCTGCTATGATGTCTAAGGATATGGCATCAATGTGGACAAGATTAAAGAGTGAATACAGCTCTTGATTTTTGCTGTTATCTCCTCAATCAGACTCTCAATATTCCCGTACACTTCATCACATCATTTAACATTCAATGCCAAGATTGCATCGCATACTCTCACTTCAAAAAACTGAATTCCACGGCAGTTGTCATTGAACCACACACCAGCTGTGTGCTGTAATTGGTAATTAGTTTATTATTAACACATGTACCAGGTATAGTGAAAGAAACCCTTACCTTTTAAGAGCCTCTGTATTTTTCTGAATATTTTCTCATTTCCTATCTCCTAGCACTTGCTCTGTAACCCCAAAGGAGGTCCTTGCACAATGGGTGCTTAGGCAGGTGGACTTAAAACATGCAGAGATTTTCTGATCTTCCACCTTGGGTTGGATGAGGTCCAAGCTCATTCAAGCACACATCCCAATAACTTCCAAAACTCCATTTGGTGCTGAACCACTATTTTAAAAAGATTCATCTTAGCTTCTCTTATTCTCTATTGAGAAATGCTAAGATTCTCAGCTGGCTTTAATCTCTTTCTTTACGTGTCTTGCTACTTAGAGTCATACAATCATAGAAAACTACAGCACAGAAACAGCTACTTGGCCTACCTAGTTTGTGTCTAACCATTAAAACTGCCTAGTCCCATTGACTTGTACCTGAATCATAGCCCTCATACCACTCCTATCCATGTACCTATTTAAGCTTCACTTAAACATTGAAATCCAGTTTACATTCACCACTTGTGCTGGCAGCTCCTTCCACACTCTCACAACTCTCCAAGTGAAGAATCTTCTCATCGTGTTCCCCTGAAGCATTTCACCTTTCACGCTTAGCCCATGATCTCCAGTTGGAGTTTCATTCAATCTCAGTAGAAAGACACCTGATTGCATTTGCCCTATCTAGATCCTATCTACCTTTGACACACTTTCAATGAATTATGGACCTGTATTCGTGGATCTCTTTGTTCTACCGCATTCCTAACTGTGTAAGGCCCGGTTGGTCATCCCAAAGTGCAACACCTCACACTTATCTGCATAAAATTGCATCTGCCAGTTTCAGCCTATTTTTCAAACTGGTCTAGATTCTGCTGCAAGCTCTGATAGCCTTCTTCGCTGTCCAATACACACCAATCTTGCTATCATCCACAAAATTGCTGATCCAGTTAACCACCTTACCATCCAGTTAATTGATATAGATGACAAACAACAGTGGACCCAACACTGTTCCCTGCAGCACTCCACTAGTCACAGGCCTCCAGTTTGAGAGGCAAACATCTACTACCACAATTGAGCTTCTCCTGCAAAGCCAATATCCAATTCTATTTACTACCTTATCCTGAATGACAAGTGTCTGAATATTCTTGATCAACCTCCCATGCGCGACCTTTTCAAATGCCTTGCTGAAGTCCATGTAGACAACATCCACTGCCTTGCCTTCATCAACTTTCCTGGTAACTTCCTTGAACAAAAATCTATAAGATTGTTTAGACAGAACCTACAAAGCCATGCTGACTATTCCCAATCAGTGTATGTTTATTCAAATATTCATATATCCATTCCCTTAGAGTACCTTCCAATAACTTTCACACTATTGATGTCAACCTCAGTGGCCTATGATATCCTGATATATTTTTAAGCTTTTCTTAAGCATCGGAAAAACATAAGCTATCCTCCAATCCTCCAGTCCCTCACCTGCCACTAAGGATGATTTAAGTATCTCTGCTAGGGCCCCTGCAATTTCTGCCTTTGCCTCCTAAAGG
Source organism: Hypanus sabinus (assembly GCF_030144855.1). Lineage (NCBI taxonomy): Eukaryota > Metazoa > Chordata > Chondrichthyes > Myliobatiformes > Dasyatidae > Hypanus > Hypanus sabinus. Next base: position 47,975,077 of record NC_082711.1, on the reverse strand, counting down.
ATCCAAGGGAACACCTTATCAGGCCCTGGGGATTTATCCATCCTAATTTGCCTCAAGACAGTAAAATCCTGCTCTTCTGTAATCTGTAAAGGTCCATGAAGTTGATGTCATTTTGCCTTGTTTCTGTGTCTTTCATTCCAGTAAATACAGATGCAAAAAAACCCATCTAAGAATTCCCCCTTCTCTTTTGACTCCATGCATAGATTACTGTTCTGATCTTCCATAGGACCAATTTTGTCCTTTGCAATCCTTTTGCTCTTAACATATCTGTAGAAGCCTTAAGGGTTCTCCTTCACCATTTCTTCCAAAGCAAACTCAAGCCTTCTTTTAGCCCTCCTTATTTTCTTCTTACATTTCTCAAACTCCTCTAGTACCTCTTTTGCTCTTACCTGCCTATACTTGCTATGCACTTCCTTTATTTTCTTAACCAGGGTCCCAGTATCTCTTGAAAAGCCTGTTATCCTTTCCTTTTATTCTGATAGGCACATACAAGCTCTGTCCTCTCAAAATTTCACTTTTTTAAAGCCTCCCACTTATCAAGTACACCTTTGCCAGGAAACTGCCTGTTCCAATCCACACTTGCTGGATCCTTTTTGGTACCATCAGAATTGACTTTTCTCCAACCTGAGGATGAGACCTATCCTTGTTACTCGTGGCATTATAATCACTAGAAGCAAAGTGTTCGTCTACATAGAAGATCAAGTATTATACACTCTCTCATTAGGACTTCTAAGTACTGATCAAGGAAACTTCCCTGAACACAGTGGACATACTCTTTCCCATCCTGCCCTTTTACAGTATGGGATTCCCAGTAATATGTGGAAAGTTAAAACCATCTACTTTTACAATCTTTTGTTTCTTGCAACAGTCTGTGATCTCTCTACAATTTTGTTCCTCTAAATCCTGCAGACTGTTGGGTGGTCTATAGTATAGACCCAGTAATGTGGTCATAGCTTTCTTATTCCTCGGTTCCACACATAAAGTCTCACTAGTGAGTTCTCCAGTCTGTCATGACTGAGCACTACTGTGATATTTTTCCTGACCAGTAATGCCACCCCTCCCCCTTCAATCCTTTTTATTCTTTTATGTCTAAAACTGCAAAACCCCAGAACACTGAGCTGCCAGTCCTACCCATCTTGCAAACAACTCACTAATGCCTACAACATCACAATTCCATGTATTGATTCATGCTCTGAGCTTATCTGCCTTTCCCACAATTCTTCTTGCACTGAAATATATGCAACTCAAAACATTTGTCCCACCATGCTCAATCTTTTGATTCCAGACATTGTCTGTGGTCTTGACAACATCTGTCGCCACATCCTCTTCACTACCTGTTCTGGGACATTAGTTACCATCCCTTTGCAACTCCAATCTAAAGCCTCCCCCACCTCTGTGCAGTACTAACAAATCTTCCTGCTAGGATATCAGTTCCCCTCCAGTTTAGCTACAATCTATTTCTATGTACAGGTCTCACCTTCCCTGAAAGAGAGCCCAATAATCCAAAAATCTGAAGCCCTTGCTCCTACACCAACACCTTAGCCACATATTATCTGCATATTGGTACCTATATGGACCATGACCTATGGCTGCTCACCGTCCCAATTAAGAATGCTGAGGACTTGATCCGAGATATCCTGGACCCTGGCATCCAAGGGTCACCATACCAACTGAAAAGCTTGTTCTCATCCGAAGAATCTCCTTTCTGTTTCCCTAACTAATGAATCCCCATCACCACAGCTCATCTCTTCTTCCCCTTCCCTTCTGAGGTGCAGAGACCTGACCACTGTAGCTTTCCTCTGCTAGATCATCCTCTCAACAGTGATATTAATGTTGTTGAGGGGGATGGCCACTGGCAGTTTAATCCCTTTCACCATTCTGACAGTCACCCAGTGTCCTGCACCTCTCTATATGCACTGTCTATCACCTCCTCACCCTCCCCAATGATCCAGACTTCCGGCTCCAGCTCCTTAACATGAAGAATTAGAAGCTGCAGCTTCTTGCAGGTGAAGCCTTCAGGGACACTAAAGAACTCACTGCCTTTCCACATCCTGAAAGAGGAGCATTCAACTATCACTACTGTTCTGTGCAATTATAAAGAAGGAAACAGTAAGCAAACTGAAGAAAGGCTTTTCACCTTCCCTCACTCAAGCCTCTCCTTGCTGAAGACTTGAAGAGCTAGAGCCTCAAATCCCAACTCCAACATTGCCCACGACAACAATGGCTGCTCTGCTTGCCCCTGCCTTATCTTTGTTTGTCTTTGCAAATGAATCCCCATCTCTGATTGGCCAATGTTTAAGCAAAGCATTACTTTTAATGTACACTCACCAATCCCTGAGAGCCACTTCCTCTCCCACTCCAGAACTTCTAATGACTTGTCCTCCGATGTGGATCTAGTCCTTTCTCAGCTTCCAGCTGGGTGGAAGTGATGATTTTAACTGATGTTTTGATGACAAACTCTGCCATCTTCATTACATATGATGCCTAGGCATGTCTAGTCTGGCTTCCTTCACCAGGCTGTCCCAAAACCCTATTGGCACAGCATAGTAGTTTTGTGCCATCAGTCAATCCTATGACCATTGTGAATGCAATGTCCTGCTACAACCGATTTCTCAGAGTAACCCACCTCCTGTTCTCCGTGATGTGGGTTTCCACTGTGCATCCCCTCTGGCTGATATACACTGCTCTGCAGTCACAGGGAATCCTGTAAACGCCAGCCGACTTGAGTCCCAGATCAACTTTGACCCTCTTAAGGGCCTGATTGATTTCTTTCACCTTGGAGCCATTCTGAAGGAATGCTGTGTGTAATCGTCTTATTTCTCCATGGAGACTCTTTGGGTACGAAACAATTTTCATACAGTTAATCAAATTAGCAAGAGTCGCTCTTCATTGGGAGGTTTGATGGTGGTGGTTTTTGTTGAGATATAAATCCGAGTGTGTGGGTTTCTGATAGACGCCATGCCTGAGGCTACTATTCGGTTTCCATTGTATTAGAATGTCCAGCAATGGGAGGCATCATTCTTCTCCCTCTCCGTCATAAGTTGAATGTTCAGATGGTCATGGAGCTGTTGAAGGGCCTGGATTCCATGAGGCCACACTACAAAGGTATCACCGACATATCGGTAGAAGAATTTGGGATGTAAAGTTGATGAACTCAGCACTCTCTCCTCAAAGTTCTCCATGTAGAAATTAACAATAGCCGGCAAAAGGGGCGGTCCCGTGGCCACTTTAGAGAGGAAGCACATCACAGTAAGGGTGTGTTCAAAAGGGTCAATGGTGCTCTTGTTGGACCTTGACCACAGGAGCTAGTTGTCTGTAATGGAAACTCTCATGAACAGGGAAACTGATCATTATGTGAGCTGGATATTTGTTGTCGTTTTTAGAAAGTTGGTCGAATTTGTGATGCAATTCTCACAAAATGTACCACCTTGCATTTCTCAGCATTAAGTTTAATCTTCCTCCTCTCTGTCTGTTCCAGCCTTCTTGTAATCCTCACAGATTCACAGCAACTCCAACTCTAATGGAAGTAGTGTCCTGCTCACCCAGTCATTAATATATTTTATGAGAAACAGTGGTATTGTCGCTATATAACTTCCTTATACACTCTCCACCAAGGGGCATGGGCATATCTTGCACAGCCTGGAATTACTCTGTGTGTTTTATGACATTATTCCAGCATGTTAAATCACCTTAACACCGTTGTGAAAGTTTCATGAGAATAAGATTAAAATGTGATGTATCCAGGTCATCATTCTCTGGTTTCTTGAGATAGCACCGTGTTGGAACTGGCATTGTTGGTATCAGCAATGCATTGTCCATTGACATTTTGCAAGTTTTTCTGATTATTACAATGTCATTCAGCAAGTCATCCCATCAACTACAAGTGAGTGCCCTTTTAAGTAAAAACGCAAAATGCTGGCAGAACTCAGCAGGCCAGACAGCATCTATGGGAGGAGGTAGTGACGATGTTTCGGGCCGGAAAGGTTTTGGCTCGAAACGTCGTCACTACCTCCTCCCATAGATGCTGTCTGGCTTGCTGAATTCTGCCAGCATTTTGTGTTTTTATTTATTGCCAGCATCTGCAGATTTACTCGTGTTGCCCTTTTAAGTACCTGGTCATTGGCTCTGGAAATTTTTTTGGAGATTGGACCTGTGTAGAAACCAAATCCTCATAAACATCATCAACCAATAAAAGGTTTTACAATTTATCTGTCAGCAACTTTGCTGACGCAGATGCTGAACTGCTGGTGCTGCTAGATATCCTGGGATCAAGAAGGTGACTCTCATAGCAAAGCCAGCATGGCTCATCCTTTCTCATCCTCTGACCTCAAAATAAACCATCTTTATTAGGAGAACATACAGCTCATTTTCCTGTTTCTTCCATAACTCATTTAGCAGCAAACCTTACTGTGGCCTTACATAACCTGCAAAATGATTACACTTTTTGCAGAAAGTTTATAGAATTGAAAGCACAACTTTAAGTCAGATTTCTCATGGTTTGTGATTTCTGAGGATATCTCAGTGGGCTTCTATAAATTCCAACATTTATTAAATGTGTTTAATTTATTGACTATCTATCCTGCACTTGCTAAGTCACTCCCAGAAACTCCAACCATTGCTGTTCTGCCACCACCTCTGCTAGTGTCCCCTTCTAATCTACTTTGGCCAGGTCCTCTCTCATGCCTCTGTAATTACCTATACTCTACAGTAATACTTTATCTTCTCCCTCACAAACTGCAGGGTGAATTCTATCATATTATAATCACTGCCTCCTAAGGCTTCCTTTACCTTAAGCTGTCTAATCAAACCTGGTTCATTTACATAACACCCAAACAGGAATTGCCTTTTCCTTCGAGAGATCAACTACAAGATGCTCTAAAAATCCATCTTGTAGACATTCTACAAATTCCTTCTCCAGTACCAACCAGATTTTACCAGTCTACCTGCATATTGAAATCCCCCACAACTATTGTAAGTAACATTGCTTTTTTTACATGCCTTCTATTTTTCCTGTTGAAATTTATATCCCACATCTTGGTTACTGGTTAGAGGCCTATACTTAGATCCCTAGCAATTTCTGAACTCTATTCACAAGGATTCTACATTTTCTAATCCTATTTTATCTCTTACTAAGGATTCTATTTCACTTTTTATCAATAGAGCAAGCCCACCCCCTCTGTCCAGTTGCCCGTCCTTTCAATACAATGTGTATCCTTGGATGTTAAGCTTCCAACTATGATTTTCCTTTAGTAAGAACTGAGTGATGCCCATAATGTAATACTTGCCAGTTATCATACCTACAAGATCACGTACCTTATTCAGTATACTGTGTGCATTCATATATAACACCTTCAGTCCTAATTTCATTAGAAGATCTGCCTTGGGACCAGCACATAAGTTCTATTTAAAAGTAGGCACAAGAGAACTTCTACTTCCTTAGAAGTTTGTGCAGGTTCGGCATGTCATCTAAACCCTTGACAACCTTCTGTAGATAAGCAGTGGAGAATATCCTAACTGGTTGCATCATGGTTTAGTAGCAGAACACCAATGCCCAGGAATGGAAAAGGCTACAGAAATGGTAGACACAGCACAGTCCATCATGGAACTGCTCTGCCTGTCGTTAAGCACATCTACAAGGGGCACTGCCACAAGAAAGCAGCATCTATTGTCAAGGATCCCCACCATCCAGGTCATGAGCTCTTTTTGATGCTACCATCAAGAAAGAAGTACAGAAGCAAACATGAGGAAATCTGCAGATGCTGGAAATTCAAAAAAACACAAAATGCTGGTGGGACACAGCAGGCCAGGCAGCATCTATAAGGAGAAGCACTGTTGACGTTTCTGGCCGAGACCCTACGTCTAGTCCTGACATAGGCTCAAGATGTCGACAGTGCTTCTCCATATAGATGCTGCCTGGCCTGCTGTGTTCCACCAGTATTTTGTGTGTGTTGTTAGAAGTACAGAAGCCTTATTACGCATGCCAGCAGACTCAGGAATAGCTATTACCCTTCAGCCATCAGGATCCTGAACTAACATGGATAACATCACTCACCCAAACACTAAATTAATGTTATAATCTGTGTACCTGCATTCAAGGATTCTACAGCTCATGGTCTCAGTCTTATTTATTTATTGTATTTGCACATTTTGTCTTCTTTTATATATTGGTTATTTGTCAGTCTTAGTTTATGTGCAGTTTTTTTATTGAAGGTATCATTTTTTTTGTTCTGTGAATGGCTGCATGAAAATGAACCTCAGGTAGAAGTTGGTGAAATATACATTCTTTGATAACAAACTTACTTTGAACTTTGAAGTTTTTGTTTTGAACTTACTTCAGAAATTTGACAAACAAATAAAAGAACAAGAGAACTTGCATTTATAAAGCACCTTTTCTCTTCACAGGATTACCCAAATTATGTTACAACAAATCAAATGCTTTGACATGTACTGTAATTTTTGTCATGCGGGAAACATATATATTCAAATGTATCCTAAGGTGGTGCAGAAAAGATATACTCACCGAGGAGATTCAGGGATGAAGGATTATTAAGGATATTAATAATATTAGACTGGAGAAGCTGAGGTTGTTCCATTTAGAGGAAGTTTTCTGCATTTCTCATGGGAGCTGTTTCACTAATTTTATTTGAATGCAAACAAGCAGAAAGAGACATGCCTATGCTGTAGCTTCACTACTGGTGAGGGGTGTCAAGGACCAGAGGGCACACCCTCAAAATAGAGAGACATCCATTTAGAGTAAAGATGAGAAGGGATTTCCTTAGGATGGTAAATCTGTGGAATTCAATGCCAAAGGTGCTGTGGAGGACAGGTCACTGGGTGCATTTAAGGCAGGGAATGATAGGTTCTTGATTAGCCAGGGTGTGAAAGGTTATGGGGGGGAGAATGGGGTTAAGAGGGAAATGGATCAGCCATGATGAAATGGTGGAGCAGACTCAATGGGCCGAATAGCCTAACTTTGTTTCTATGTCTTATTGTCTTATTGACTTATGATCAATAAACAGCACTAGCATCAGGTGTGCCTATATGGTGATGGAAGAGGCTTATCATAAACCACATTCTATATATAGGATTCACTAGTTAAAAATCATTCTGATTGATCTGAAAGGCTGTATAGCATAAGGCACAGTGAACCTGCTGGGCTAAGTGACCATGGTCAAGGTTTCTGTGTTGATGATCAGCCATATTTCCTAGTACATCCCTCCCCATCACTGGTAATATCTACAGGAGGCACTGCCTCAAAAAGACACATCTGCAATCAAAGATCCCCACCTTCCAGTCCATGACATCTGTCTTGCAACTACTATTGGGCAGCAGGTACAGCAGCCTGGAGTCCCACACTACTAGGTTCAAGAATAACTGCTTCCTTTCAACCTTTCAGTCCTTTTGATATAAGACACCTTTGGCTTGTTCTTTACTGCATTTCCAGACTTCTACCTTCTTTTAGGAAGTTATATATGAAAAGTTGAAAAATTACAAAAAATGACTCAGGATTTTATGAAAATGGACATGTTTTGGACAAATGGGCATTTAATTGCATATAAATGATATTTAATTTATGTTTATCTCATGAATGCTGTTTCTATGATGCTATGTGGCTGACTTGCTGCTGCAAGTTTTTCAGTACACTTGTGGTATGCATACTTGTGCATATGACAGTGAACTCAACTTTGACTTTGAGGTTAGTGCTGGAGACTATAATAGATTTGATTGATTAATCGACTGAGATATTGGGTAGATCTGCTCTTGCAAGTTCCCATTCTTGTGTAACCACCAAAGTAATTATAAAACATTATTAATAAGTATTAAGTGACATTCACAGTAACCAGTAACCATTGCCACTGTCATCAATCCTTTATCTATCCCATGGCATTATCACCACTCAGTCCACACCATCAGCATTCAGGAGATGTTCATGAATCAGAATATCAACCAAACCAGCCATATAAAACTGAAAGATTATGGATATCCTGTGACAAATGACTCCCCTCTTGACTCCACAGGTCTTTCCACAAACTACACGGGCACAAATCAGGAGTGTGATGAAATACTTTCCATTGAATTGAAGGAGTGTAGCTCCAGTAACACTTGTGAACTTCAACACCATCAAAGCAATAAAAAGCAGCCTGTTTGATCAGATGAGGGTCATGCACTCGTCCATTAGCCTAACCCCTCCACACTGCTGTACTGTGATGGCAGTCTGCATCTTGGCAGTGGGCAGCATGGTAGCCTAGTGGTTAGCACAATGCTTTACAGTACACATGTTCAATTCCTGCCACTGCCTGTAAGGACTTTGTATGTTCTCCCTATGACCACATGGGTTTCTTCTGGGTGCTCTGATTTCCTCCCATAGTCCAAAGATGTACCAGTTGGTAGGTCGATTTGTCATTGTGAATTGTCACTTGATTAGGATTAAATTGGGGGCTTGCTGGGTGGCACAGTTCCAAGGGAGGGAAGGGCCTGTTCCGCACTGTATATCAATCAATCAATCTTCTTCAAATACTCTGTAATTTCTCACCACAGCGACTCCAAAATATTCTCTCAAATCTACAGCCTCAAACACCAAGAAGAGAGAAGCTTTCAGTCACATAGAATTCCAACAATTCACATCCTAATACACCAGTCTGACTAGGGAATATAGTTCCTTTCCTTCAATGTTGATAGAACTCCTTCCCTAAAAGCATTTTTGGAATATTACATGCACAACAGAAGGATGTGGCATTTCAAGAAGGCTGCTCACCATCACCTTCTTAAGAACAAAGAAATAGGCAGTACATTGTGATTTCCTCAGAGTCGCCTGATGTCGGTGGCCGGAGGTGGGGACTGCGTAAGCAGTGTGCGAGGAAGCAGAAGAAGCGAGGGGAGTGAGCAGGAGTCCGTGCCAGGAAAAAATCAAGACCTAGCTGGCCGGCTCTCCCGTCCATTCTGCTCTCCAGTTGACATTAAATTGGACGACATCTGTGGCAACGAGATACTCGGTGGGAGTACAGAAATGGACGGAATCCTGGATGCTGTTTATTCAGTTGTTTATTTAACAGATTTTCCCCCAAGCCATCTGACTACCAAACTACTGCCCTCTGCTGTGCCTATTGTCTTGTTTATTATTAATTGTAATTCCTGCACTGTTCTGTGTACTTTATGCAGTCCTGGGTAGGTGTGTAGTCTAGTGTAGTTTTTGTGTTGGTTTACGTAGTTCAGTGTAGTTTTTTGTATTGTTCATGAAGCACCACAGTCCTGAGAAACATTTTCTTATTTTTACTATGTACTGTACCAGCAGTTATGGTCCAAATGACAGTGAAAAATGACTTGACTTCTCGATTTTGCCAACTATCCCCCAAAACAGACAAAATCTGTTTTCCAGGATCCCAGGGTCACCTTTATCTTGGCTACTGACTGTGTGGAGTTTACATACTTTTTCCTGTGACCACATAGGCTTTCCTTATATGTTCTTGTTTTATCTCCTATGTCAATGACATACTGGATATATTAGTAAATTATTCACAGTGTAGGTGAGTGGCAAGAGAATTAGTGCTTGAAAGGGGTGAATGGGTAGGAGGAGTGAGGTACTGGTTGGTGAGAAGATGATATTGATGTGAGGGGGGGAATGGTATTAGTGTGCATTTATAGGGAGTTACTACTGGGTAACGAGACTATGGAAAGTTGGTTCTTCAAACCTTTTGCCACAGGGTATTCAAATCCAAAAATCAAAGTAAGCTTATTATCAAACTACGTACAGTATATCTATTGTTTTGTACCTTCAGAAAATTAAACTAATTCAAAGGAAGACTTGGAAGTCCAAAATGTGAGTGTAACTTTGGGATTACTTTAAACAAGATGTGCATGTATCACACAGTAGCATGATTCATGCAATTCAGGTATATTATATATAACCCATAATTAAATACTTAAACTAATATTAATGTTTAATTAATCAATATATACATAAGATTACTCAAATACCATTGTAATATTAAATAGGCAACAGTGTAGGTTTCCATATACTACCATGGAAATAGATTTTGTGTAGTCATCAGCAAACAACGTTACAGAATCATACAGTTTGAAAGCAAGCTCTTTGTCCTATCAAGTCTATGCTATCAAACACTCACTTATACTTATCTCATACTCATCCTATTTCTTTACTCCCTTCCTTTCTATCAACTGCCCCCAGATTTTCCATTCCACGACATACTGGGAGCAATTAGCATACCAGTTAATACAACTTCAGATTGTTGGGACCACCGTGTCTCATGAATAACCTGTTTGAAGCTACTAGAATTGGTTTCATTTTGATTGTCTTTCACAAGGACAAGGATGAAAGAAAAATGGAGGGCTATATGGGTGCAAATGGTTAGATTGATCTAGGAATAGGTTAAAAGGTTAGCACAACATCATAGGCTGAAGGGCCTGAACTGTGCTGTCCTGATCTGTGTTCCAAGTTTTATGTTTAAGCATTAAGTCACATCTAAGTCAGTTTTGACTGTGTTGTAATGTGAAAAAAAGTCACTGGAGAGACACTGAAGTGTTTTCTTCAACAAATTCTTGGAGAGAGAGGCCATCCAGCTCAATATTACATGATATTTTTATGTGCTAAAGATCAAAGGGAACAGCAGAACAATTCTCTGGTTTTAATGTATCTACAGTACTTCCTTTGAATTACATATCATTTTCACACACTCCCTTTGTACTTACAATCCAGACACCGAAAATGAATGCTAATCAACATTGTCCTGTTTACAGTCAGCTCCAGTGCACAGTTCCAGGAAAACTATGGCTCAGGTTTGCATTTTAAATGCAATCAACAATTCCTGTTTGTGTCTGAAGACTGGTTGTTGGAGAAGTAAATATTTGATATAGTCTCCTAGTCCAGAATATGCCCTAACAACTGTAGCAAAGTATTTGAGGATGCAAGCAAGATCCTGTCACCAGTATTGGCCATATTTAGACTTTGACTACAGAACATAGAACAATGGCCCTTGGATGTGTAATAGGGTGGTGCTGTCTGATTATGAATGCAGAGATTAGTTTATATCTGTGCTGTGCTGTGGAAGACGCCCTGCCTCGTCACTGTACCAAAGTTGCTGCACCCCAGTGACTCCAATGACTACAGACCAGTGGCATTGACCTCCCACATCATGAAGACCCTGGAGAGGCTTGTTCTAGAGCAGCTCCGGCCTATGGTTAGGCCACACTTAGACACTGTCCAGTTCACCTACCAGCCCCAACTAGGAGTTGAGGATGCCATCGTCTACCTGCTGAACCGTGTCTACGCCCACCTGGACAAGCCGGCGAGCACTGTGAGGGTCATGTTTTTTGACTTCTCCAGTGTGTTCAACACCATCCACCCTGCTCTGCTGGGTGAGAAGCTGACAGTGATGCAGGTGGATGCTTCCCTGGTGTCATTGATTATTGATTACCTGACTGGCAGACCACAGTACGTGCGCTTGCAACACTGTGTATCAGACAGAGCAGTCAGCAACACTGGGACTCCACAGGGGACTGTCCTGTCTCCCTTTCTCTTCACCATCTACACCTCAGACTTCAAATACTGCACAGAGTCTTGCCATTTTCAGAAGTTTTCTGATGACTCTGCCATAGTTGAATGCATCAGCAGGGGAGATGTGGCTGAGTACAGGGCTATGGTGGGAAACTTTGTCACATGGTGTGAGCAGAGTCATCTGCAGTTTAATGTGAAAAAGACTAAGGAGCTGGTGGTGGACCTGAGGAGGGCCAAGGCACCGGTGACCCCTGTTTCCATCCAAAGTGTCAGTGTGGACATGGTGGAGGATTACAAATACCTGGGGGATACGAATTGACAATAAACTGGACTGCTCAAAGAAAACTGAGGCTGTCTACAAGAAGGGTCAGAGCTGTCTCTATTTCCTGAGGAGACTGAGGTCCTTTAACATCTGCCAGACGATGCTGAGGATGTTCTACGAGTCTGTGGTGGCCAGTGCTATCGTGTTTGCTGTTGTGTGCTGGGGCAGCAGGCTGAGAGTAGCAGACACCAACAAAATCAACAAACTCATTCGTAAGGCCAGTGATGTTGTAGGGGTGGAAATGGACTCTCTGACGGTGGTGTCTGAAAAGAGGATGCTGTCCAAGTTGCATGCCATCTTGGATACTGTTTCCCATCCACTCCATAATGTACTGGTTAGGCACAGGAGTACATTCAGCCAGAGACTCTTTCCACTGAGGTGCAACACTGAGCATCATAGGAAGCCATTCCTGCCTGTGGCCATTAAACTTTACAACTTTACAAGATACTCTGAGCCAATAGGCTGGTCCTGGACTTATTAAAACTTGGCATAATTTACTTATTATCATTTAATTATTTCTGGTTTTATTTTGTTATATTTCTACTCTATTCTTCTTTGGTGCAACTGTAACTAAACCCAATTTCCCTCAGAATTAATAAAGTATGTCTGTCTGTCTGTACAGATCCCTGTCCACTGTGCCATGATAAAATTTTCAGTCTGTGGTATGCTGTTGCAAAAGAAAGTGCTGAAAAAAGGTCAGTAGGTCAGAAGGAAAATCAGTGTTTCAGGTCAAGACTCAGCTTTATGGCTAAAGTAGAGAGGAGAGGTTGCCAGTAAGAAGAAGAAAGGGAGTGGAAGGAGGCAGGACTTGGCATAAAACCAACCATTCCTCAGATTGATCTGTGCTGAATAGTATCCAGCTGACTTTTTTTAAAGACTTTATAAATATTACAGCCAATGACATGCTTGTCTCTCTCTCTCTCGCCAGCTCCCCCACTGTCTAATTTTAATTCTAGAATATTTGTGGATAACATAAAGAGACATATTTGCTTCTCCAGAGACTCTCTATATCTGAATAACATATTTTAAAGGATAATTACATGTCTTTGTGTTTGGCAGTTTGTTATAGGAGCATATCATTTATGTGCAGTGAACTGGATTTTTATCCGCTGAAACATTAAACAGACTGTATGACTTTTACTTGACCAGGCTTGTAAATCCAGTCCAATTTTAAAAAACAGGGGCCCATTCATATTTCATATGACTCCATAAGGACCACATGATGCGCCATCAATAACTCACTCTGAGACGTAAGGCGAGATATCGGTTTTTATTGACTGGAAGAAGGAACAAGCAGTGGTTGACCACCATACTACATCCTGGAGACTGAGAGGCCGGGCTCAGGCCTTGATCGCCTTTATACAGGGGTCAGTGGGAGGAGCCACAGGAGCAGTCAGCAGGGGGCATGTCCAGACAGGTATATGTAGTTCACCACATTCACCCCCCACCTTTGTTTTAAAAGAGTCCCCATGTGGTGAAGTTTCTTACAAGTTAAGTCTGTCAGGTGGTCGAATCTGTCGCTGCGATCTACGTAGCACCGGCTGTGAGTGCACAGATGCCGGTGGTGGTGATCGCACAGGTGCCGGTGCCGGTGGTGGTGATTGCACAGGAGAGGGAGGTTGTGCTGGTTCCAGCCCACTTGGCATCAGTGATCCCTCACGCATGTGCGAGGCACCTGGTATATATGCGTACGAAACGTCCGGTAGATGAGCGTCGTGAGGAGTCTGTGTAGGGCCTGGTGTGTGCGGTGTCACCTCGGGTACAGGGTTCATAGTTACCGTGGAGAGTTCAGGGTAGTGGTCTGCTGCACCTGCGGGCGCCAGGTTGCGGACGGAGACCGTGTCCTCCCGCCCATCAGGTAAGACCACGTAGGCATACTGGGGGTTCGCATGTAGAAGGTGAACCCTCTCGACCAGCGGGGAGTATTTAGTACTCCTCACATGTCTCTGGAGCAGCACTGGCCCTGGGAATGTCAACCAAACTGGTAGGGTGGTTCCAGTGACAGACTTCCTGGGAAAAGAGAATAGGCATTCATGAGGGGTGGCATTGGTGGACATACATAACAGAGAGCGGATAGAGTGGAGTGCCTCGGGGAGGACCTCCTGCCATCGAGAGACCGGCAACCCTTTTGACTTAAGGGCTAAAAGTGTGGTCTTCCACACTGTGACATTCTCCCTCTCCACCTGTCCATTTCCCCGGGGATTATAACTCGTGGTCCGACTAGTAGCAATGCCCCTAGCTAGCAGGTACTGGCGCAGCTCATCACTCATAAAGGAGGACCCTCTATCACTGTGGATATAGCAGGGATACCCGAACAGAGTGAAGAGCTGGCGCAGGGCTTTTATGACGGACGTGGTAGTGGTGTCGGGGCAGGGAATGACAAAGGGGAACCGTGAGTACTCATCGATAATATTGAGAAAATAGACATTGCGGTTGGTGGAGGGAAGGGGCCCTTAAAGTCAACACTCAGTCGCTCAAAAGGGTGGGTGGCCTTGTCAAGTTGCGTCGTGTCAGGACGGTAGAAGTGCGGTTTGCACTCAGCGCAGATTTGGCAGTCCCTGGTCATCGTCCTGATGTCCTCCAGGGAGTACGGCAGGTTCCGAGCTTTCACAAAATGGTAAAATCGGGTGACCCCCGGATGGCAAAGTTGTGCATGAAGGGTGTACAGCTGGTCGTGCTGTGTGCTGGCACATGTTCCCCGGAATAGGGCATCGGGGGCTCATTGAGTCTGCCAGGCCGGTACAGGATATCATGGTTGTAGGTGGAGAGTTCTATTCTCCACCGCAAAATCTTATCATTTTCGATTTTGCCCCACTGTTGGTTGCTGAACATGAACGCAACTGAGCGCTGGTCGGTCAGCAAGGTGAACCTTTTGCCGGCGAGATAGTGCCTCCAGTGCCTAACAGCCTCCACTATGGCCTGGGCTTCTTTCTCCAACGCGGAGTGCCGAATTTCAGAGCCTTGAAGGGTATGAGAAAAGAATGCTACTGGCCTGCCTGCCTGATTGAGGGTAGCAGCCAGAGCGAAATTGGAGGCGTCACTCTCTACTTGCAATGGAATGGTCTCGTCCACCGCATGCATCGTAGCTTTGGCAATGTCCCCTTTAATGCAGCTGAAGGCCACGCAGGCCTCAGCAGAGAGGGGAAAAGTGGTAGACTTGACCAGGGGGCAGGCCTTGTCTGTGTAATGGGGGACCCATTAGGCGTAATAGGAAAAGAAGCCCAGGCACCGTCTGAGGGCTTTGAGAGTGGTGGGAAGAGGGAGTTCTAACATGGGGCGCATACGGTCGGGATCAGGGCCAATAACCCCGTTTTCCACGACATACCCAAGGATAGCGAGGTGGGTGGTTCCGAATCCAATCTTTCCGGACATAAAACTGTTTCCATGTTTTAAAACTTCCAGTCAATAAAATTGATGCGCCATCAATAACTCACTCTGAGACATAAGGCGAGATATTCGCTTTTATTGACTGGAAGTAGGAACAAGCATTGAGTGACCACCATACTACGTCCTGGAGAGTGAGAGGCTGGGCTCAGGCCTTGATCGCCTTTATACAGGGGTCTGTGGGAGGAGCCACAGGAGCAGTCAGCAGGGGACATGTCCAGACAAGTATATGTAGTTCACCACACCACAATAAAAAAAGCAGAACATTTTGGCAGCACTCTAGTTCTCATCAAGATTATAGACCCAAAACATTAATGTCCACAGACACTGCCTGAGATGCTGAGTACTTTGATCATTTTCTGTTTTTATTTCCTTTTTCTAGTACCTGCTGCTTTCTAGCAATTGTATGTGTCTTTTTTTTATTCTTTGTGCTGGTCCCTGATTTGCTTATGAACAATTGACCTGCCCGGAGCTTTCCATTTAGTGCAGATCTTGCAGAAGCTGATCTACACTCAGTGATCACCTGTATGCCTGCACACTAATGCAAGTATCTAATCAGCCAATCATGGGGCAGCAACTCAATGCATAAAAGCTGCAGACATGGTCAAGAGGCTCAGTTGTTCAGACCAAACAACAGAATGGGGAAGAAATGTGATCTAAGTGATTTTAAATGTAGTATGATTGTTGGTGCCTGACAAAGGGGTTTGTGTATCCCAGAACCTACTGATCTCCTGGTATTTTCATGCACAACAGTCTCTAGAATTTACAGAGAATTGTGCAAGTTACAAAAAAAGACATTTAATGCGTGGCATTTCTGTGGGCTAAAACACCTTGTTAATGAGAGAGGTCCGAGGAGAATGGCCGGGTTGGTTCACGCTGACAGGAAGGCGACAGTAGCTCAAATAACTACACATTACAGTGTAATTAATATGATCTGCTTAAATTGCAATTCCTTCTCAAAGGCATATATGCTGGATCACTATATAGTATTTTATGAAGCAGTACAGAACTTTAATTGAGATGTCGATTCCATTTTAATTAGTTTTCAATGAAATGTCTGAATGGAGTTTCGATTCTTAGCATTTTAGAACAGCAAGTTTTTACATTTTATTTTTTTGGGTGGCATGCTATTATAACATCAGTGATGTGAGTTTGTATGTTCCGTTTGCGGCCTTGTGGGCCACCTTCAGGTACTCCACATTCCTCCCACATTTCCAAGACATTTGGGTTAGTAGATTAATTAGTCACTTGACTGCAACTGGGCAGTGCAGAGTTGTTGGGTTGGAAGGGCCTACACCAAGCTGTATCTCTAAATAAAATATTTCTTTGACTTTTGGGTCATAGAAAGTGCCAACTCCTTCTTCCTCTGATGTTAGATGCCCCGGTACCTTGCACATCCACACGTGACATCTAACATCTGCCTCAGCTGTTTCTGTGCTCAGTTGGTGTGCACACACTTGCATTGTTCTGGGGTTGTCAAATATTGTTTGCGAGTGGAAGCCTAACGATGTGGTCCTGAACTGGGTATCATGAAGCCAGATAATAAGAATTTAAACTATCCTTGAGGTAAAAATTGGCAAACTAATTTGGCGTGTTGGTGTGATTTGATTATCTACATGGGGTGAGGTTGATGTTTACGTTCCCTTGAGGTGATTTTGTTTCTATACAGGGTCATTGATGATTGGGTTGTCTGTCTTGCTTGTTGCTGTTTGGCACAATTTGTTAGTTTTTGTTTGTTCGAGAGTTTGGGGTTTGATGTTCTGCCATTTAGCGTAATTTGTTTTTCTGCATTGGGGGGACGTTGATGTAGCTGTGAGCACTATTTGTTTTTTTTTGTGAGTGGGGGGGTGGGTGTTGATGTTATTCTTTGAACTGACTTCCATGGTTTTCTTTTTCTCATAGCAAACTGGAGAAGATGAGTCTTAGAGTTTGTATACTGCATACATACTTGGATAATACATTAACCTTTTGCACCTTTGAGAAACCTAGAGGTGGGATTTTGAGATCATGATTGATTGATGGAGTTTTTGGTCCGACTTGCCGAGTCTCATCAGAACCCATGTCATTCTTGTACAATCACTTGCTTTCCAGAGTATGTTTGAAACTGTTGTAACTCCTACTGCATATAATAAAGGCCCACAATATCTACTTAAGGACCTCACTGATTCATGACTGAGTGATACTGTCATGAAGACACTGATATTGACATATGGAAAAAAATTACTTTAAATACTTAACGGAATCTGATAGAAGTAAGGAATGAAGCTGTGCCAATGGATTCCCTTATCATTGTTAAAGTCAGATTTTAACCTGCTGCAATTTGCTGTTCATGAATGTATGAGCCCATAGAGAGACAGAGGCTGCCAGCCGGAACAATGTTGATTAAGAACAAGGATCAATTTCAAGACACTGTAAAACCTCTAGACTTAGGGGAAGAGTGCAGTGAACTGTTGATTATGGGTGCTAGCAATGTCTCAAACCAAGGTTTTCCCTTCTATTCAACCCATAGAACAGTGTACATATAATGTATAGTCCAAGAATGAAATAATAGTTTTTATCAACAGAGTCATAGAGAAGTACTGCACAGAAACAAGCACTTTGGCCCAACTAATCCATGCTCAACCATTTAAACCACCTAGTTCTGTTGACCTGCACCCAGACCATAGCCCTCCATACCCCTTCCATTTATATACCTATCCAAACTTCTTTCAAATGTTGAAATTGAGCTTGCATGCACCACTTGTGATGGCAGCTCATTCCACACTCTCACAACCTTCTGAGTGAAGATGTTTCCCTCTGGTTTCCCTTAAATTTTTTTCACCTTTCACCCTTAACCCATGACCTTTGGTTGTAGACCCACCCAACCTGAGTGGAAAAAAGCCTTCTTGCACTTACTCTATCTACAATCCTCATAATTTTGTATACATCTATCAAATGTCCTATTAATCTTCTATGTTCCAAAGAATAAAGCCCTAACCTGTTCAATCCTTCCTTACAACTCAGGTCCTCCAGACCCAGCAACATCCTTGTTATTTTTATTCGTACTCTTTCTACCTTGTTTACATCTTTTCTGTAGGTAGGTGTATTAATAACCCTATCTAACTCTGATGCCACTTTCAATGAACTATGGACTTGTATTCCCAGATCCTAACACTCTCCTCAGTGCTCCGTAAGACCTATCCTCATTTGTCCTCCTAAGTGCAGCACCTCACACTTAAATTCCATCTGCCATTTTCCAGCCCATTGTCCCAGCTGGTCCAGATCCCTCTACAAGCCATGATAGCCTTCCTCGCTGTCCATTATACCTCCAATCTTGGTGTCTTACTGATTCAGTTAACCACATTATCATCCAGATTGTTGACATGGATGACAAATAACAACAGTCCCAGCACTGATACCTGTGGCACTTTGCTAGTTGCAGGCCTCCAGTCAGAGAGGCAACCATCTACTACCACTCTCTCACTTCTTCCACAAAGCCAGTGTCTAATCCAAAGTGCAAACACAAGGAAATCTGCAGATGCTGGAAATTCAAACAACAATACACACAAAATGCTGGTGGAACACAGCAGGCCAGGCAGCATCTATAGGGAGAAGCGCTGTCGACGTTTCAGGCCGAGACCCTTCGTCAGGACTCACCAAAAGGAAAGATACTAAGAGATTTGAAAGTAGTGGGGGGAGGGGGAAATGCGAAATGATAGGAGAAGACCGGAAGGGGATGGGATGAAGCTAAGAGCTGGAAAGGTGATTGGCGAAAGTGATACAGAGCTGGAGAAGGGAAAGGATCATGGGACGGGAGGCCTCAGGAGAAAGAAAGGGGGGGAAGCAC
The DNA here is from genome assembly GCF_030144855.1 of Hypanus sabinus. Classification (NCBI taxonomy): domain Eukaryota; kingdom Metazoa; phylum Chordata; class Chondrichthyes; order Myliobatiformes; family Dasyatidae; genus Hypanus; species Hypanus sabinus. The sequence continues at coordinate 47,956,033 of NC_082711.1, read as the reverse complement.
CAGAGGGAGATGGAGAACAGGCAAACAACTAAATATGTCATGGATGGGGTAAGAAGGGGAAGAGGGGCATTAACAGAAGTTAGAGAAGTCAATGTTCATGCCATCAGGTTGGAGGCTACCCAGCTGGTATATAAGGTGTTGTCTAGTCCAAAGTACTAGTTCATCTTGAATGTAGAGCAACTGAACCTTTTTAACTAGCTTCCCATGCGGAACCTTGTAAAGTACCTTACTGAAATCCAGGTAGACAACATCCACTAACTTGCCTTCATCAACTTCCTCGAAAAATTTTGTAAGATTTGTTAGGCTTGACCTACCATGCAGAAAATCATGCTGGCTGTCCTTAATCGGTCCATATCTATCCAAATTCTTATATATCCAGTCCCTCAGAATACATTCCAATAACTTTTCCACTGCTGATGTCAGACACCCCAGCCTATAATTTCCTGGTTTACTGTTAGAACCTTTTTTGAACAGCGGAACAGCACTTGCTGACCTTCAATCCTCTGGTACTTCACTTGTTGCTAAGGATGATTTAAATAACTCTGCCGGGAACCCCACCAATTTCTGTACTTGCCTCCCGCAGGGTCTGAGGGAACAACTTGTCAGGCCCTATGGATTTATCCCCCCTGATTTACCTCAGGTCAGCAAACACCTCCTGTGTGATCTGTGTAGGGCCCATGAAGTTGATACTGCTCTGACTCACTTCTATAGATTCTGTGTCCATCTCCTGAGTAAATATGAATGCAAAAAATGTATTTCAGATCTCTTCCATCTCTTTTGGCTCCACACATTGATTACCATTCTGTTCTTCCAGAGGACCAATTCTGTCCCTTGAAATTCTTTTGCTCTTAACATATCTGTAAAGTCCTTCACCTTGTCTGCTAGGGTAACCTCATGTCTTCTTTTAGCCCTCCTGATTTCTCTCTTAAGGGCTTTCTTGCATGTCTTACACTCCATAAGCAGCCTATTTGTCCCTACTTGTCTATACCTGCTATGTACCTATTTTGTTTTTCTGAACCTGGGCCTCAATATCGCTTGAGAACCAATGTTCCTCACACCTGTAATCTTTACCTTTTATTTTGACAGACACGTACAAGCTTTGTACTCTCAAAATTTCACTTTCGAAGACCTCCCACTTACCAGCTATAATTTTGCCAGAAAAGATCCTGCCTCAATCCACACTTGCTAGATCCTTTCCGATACCATCAAAATTGACCTTTCTCCAATTTAGAGTCTCAACTCACAGACCAGATTATTTTGAGTCTAATGGCATTGTGATCAAAATGTTCCCATACTCAAGCTCCTGTCACCTGCCCTGTTTGATTTCCTAATGATTAACCTCTCAACTAAAAAGAGTGTTCAATACATTCAGACACACAAACTCAAATAGCTTTGTCATGCAACCCTTTGCCAGTTTGAATTCAGCTGTTAGACTGGTGGCAAAGAGGTAAAGGTGAGATAGTTAAAACTGTCAGGACTTTTATTTGTCCCAGTGAAATGTAATCATTAATCCTTATTGACCAGTTGTAGAAGATGATGGGATAAAACTGTATGTGTCTCCTCAATGATAGATATATTGAGGAGGTACAAGGGACATTCAAAATGAAAATAATGCACTCAAAGAAAGGAATAAATCCTATTTATTTTGTATACTAATGCTATCATAGGAAACTTATACAGGATTGCAAAACTCTCAATACAGTGCACTGCACATATAATGAGAAACCTCCAATCTATTGGATTATGGAGAGACTGATGTGCAACTATGAAGTCTTTTGGTTATTGTATTTGGTATCTATTATACTTCTATTACATTTTTGCAATATAATTCTCCAATTCCTGGTGTTAAATATCTGGAGAACATGGAAAAGTGGAGAAATGCTTCAGACCTTGTGAAAGAATTAGTAATGTTCTTGGACATGAGCTCCATCATAAGATTGATAATACTGCTGGATCTCTTCATTCACAACTGTCCATTTTGGTCATATTCAACATGCTGTAACGCAGTAATCCAAGATTTGAACCCTGTATAGCCTCTTAGAGTATTCAATTGTATGATATGTCTGATAAAGCAATCAATACCTGCTTAGCAAAATGACATGAAATTGAGAAGGATAAATCATAGTTTTTTTATGGTAAGGACTGAAGAGTTATGAAAGAGCAAGAGATCATGTGATCTGATATACAAATCAATAAAACCTTGTAGTCAGTTGGGATGAGAGTGTAAAATCAGGCCACTTCTTCCTTCAAATGTCAGCAATATGTAAGTGAGAAATTTGTAGTCATTTTATCTGAAGGTCAACTTCAAGCTCTTTGCTGCTGTTCAGGAAATTCTGCAGACTGAACTGGAATTCAAACTCATCCATTTGTTCTGGTGGTGGCAATTGTGCTCTAATTAACCCTAGGTTTACTTTGCAGTCCTATCAGGGAAGCTCAGATTTAATGCAATTTTTTCTTTTCTTACCATCAGATTCTGTACAATATGGCATCTAATCTCCCTATCAATTTGAACAGAAGAGTAAAAGATTTATAGTAAATAGTATCGTGGGGGGTAATGCTTAGAAGAATGTGGTAATAAAATACAATGAGGTACAAATTGAACTATCAGAATTATTTTGTTTGTAACATCAAATACTGTTGAAAGATTGTATTAATTAATATCCCTTGAGTAAGGGAACTTGATTAGACTTTCTATCAGACATTTGGATCTTGTATATGTTACAACTGATTTCCTCAGTCTAATCCCTACAAACATATGCCAATATCAGGTAACCAGTTATAACCTGCATAAACTTGCAACTTTACATAGACTGCACTGACCACTGGTGCAAGGTAAGACAAATTCACACAGTTGTAGCAGCAGAGGCTCAGATTAAATAACAATTTCAGCAGAATACAGTGAGTTTCGGGATTGCAAGATTAAATTGAGTAATTAATAAAAGTTGCCAGAGAAATAATACGTTTGGATTCCACCTTTTTGACACCATTTCCAGGGTATTGTAATGGCTAATGTGTGAATCTTGCCTTTGAGTTGGAAAGTTGTAGGTTCACATCTGACTCCGGGGATTTGAAATCTAAAATTGATACAAATTTGTACCACCATTCTGAAGAACTTTTGCATTGTCCAATGCTATCTTGCATTGGAATTTTATACTGGGGTCTTAGTCTATTTCCTCAGTTGAATGCAAAAAAAATTCTGATGGCATTATTTTAAAAAGAGACAATGAATTGCTCACAATGGCCCTGCCTCTATTTATGCCTCAGTAAGAGCACAGGATGTAGGAGCAGGCTCATTCCAATCGGACCATTGAGCGTGCTCCACCATTTCATCTTGGTTCATTTATTACTCCTCTCAACCCCATTCTCCTGCCTTCTCTCCACAACCTTTGATGCCCAAGCTAATCAAGAACCTATCAAATTCCACTTTAAATATACTCAATGACTTGGCCTCCAAGCTGTCCATGGCAATATATTCCACAGATTCACCACCATCTGGCTAAAGAAATTTCTGCTCTCTTCTTAAAATAGATGTTCCTCCATACTGAGGATGTGACCTCTCCTCCTAGACACACACTACAGGAAATTCTCTCCACATCCATTGACTAGGCCTTCCAATATTTGATAGGTTTCAATGAGGTTCCACCCTTATTCTTCTGAACTCCAGCAAGTACAGGGCCAGAGCCATTAAGTGCTCCCCATATGTTAACCCTTTCATTCCTGGAATCAATCTTGTGAACCTCCTCAAGACACTCTTCACTACTGGCACATCTTTTCTTTGATAAAAGGCCCAAAACTGCTCACAATACTCCAAATGCTGTCTGAAAAATGTCTGATTATATCTTATATTCTAATCTCTTGAAATGAATGCTAACATTGCATTTGCCTTCCCTACCAGTGACTCAACCTGCAAGTTAACCTTTAGGGAATCCTAGTTAAGGACTGCCAAGGCCCTTTGCACCTCTGGTTGTTGAATTTTTTGCCCATTTAACAAATAGTCTATGCCTTTATTTCTTCTACCAAAGTGCATGACCATACACATCACTGCACCATATTCCATCTGCCACTTCACTACACTATACCCATTCTCTCAATCTGTCTAAACCTTCTGCAGACTCCCTGCTTCCTCAGTGCTACCTGCCCCTTCACCTTTCTTTGTGTCATCTGTAAACCTAGTTTCAAAGCAATCAATTTCATCCTCCAAGTCATTGACATATAATGTGAAAGGGCATCCCCATTACAGAACACCACAGCCAGAAAAGGCCCATTTATTTCCACTCATTGCCTCCTGCTGGTCAGCCTATCTACTATCCATGCCAGTATCTTTCCTGTTATACCATCAGCTCTATCTTTTTAAGCAGAAACACACACAAAATGCTAGAGGAACTCAACAGGCCAGGTAGCACCTATGGAAAAGAGTAAACAGGCTGAGACCCCTACATCAGGACTGGAGAAAAAAGATGAGGTCAAGGTGGGTGGAGGGGAGGAAAAATACAAGGTAGTAGGTGATAGGTGAAACCAGGAGAGCGGGAAGGGTGAAGTAAAGAGCTGGGAAGTCAATTGGTGAAAGGGATAAAGGGCTGGAAAAGGGGGAATCTGATAGGAGAGGACAGAAGGCCATAGAAGAAAGGGAAGGGGTGGAGCACTGGAGGGAGGTGATGTGAGGTAAGGAGATCATGTGGAAGAGGGAAATGGGGAATGTTGAAGGGGGGAAGCATTACCAGAAGTTCCAGAAATCAATGTTCATGGCATCAGGTGAAAGTTACCCAGATGGAATATAAAGTGTTCTCCTCCAAGCTGAGTGTGGACTCATTGCAGCAGTAGAGGAGACCATGGACTAACGTGTCAGAATGGGAATGGGAAGTAGAATGAAAATGGGCGGCCACTGGGAAATCTGTGCTTGCTGGTGGATAGACTGTAGAGGCTCGGCAAAGTGGTCTAATCTATGTCAGGTCTTACCAATATACGGGAGGCCACACTGGGATGCAATAGATGATCCCAACAGACCCAGAGGTGAAGCGTCGCCTCATCTGGAAGGACCGTTTGGCATCCTGTATGGTAGTGAGGGAAGAGATGTAGGGGCAGGTGTAGCACTTGTTCGACCTGCAAGGATAAGTGCCGAGAGGGAGATCAGTGGGGAGGCACAAATGGCCAAAGGAGTTGCCTAGGGAGCGATGAGCAATCCCTGCGGAAGCAGAAATTAGTGGTGAGGGGAGGGGAAGATGTGCTTGGTGGTGAAATCTGTTTAGAGATGGCAGAAGTCACGGAGAATTATGTGTTGGACAGGAAGGCTGGTGGGATGGTAGGTGAGGACAAGAGGAACCTTACCCCTGGTGGGGTGGTGGGATGATGGGCAGAGGGCAGGCATGCTCAAAACAGAAGAGGTGTGGGTGAGGGCACATTTGATAGTGGAGGAAGGGAAGCCCCTTTCTTTGAAGAAGGAGGACATTTCCACCATCAATGCATTCTAACAATTCTCTCTCTTGGAATGCAACACCAACCTGGTTTATCAAATCTACCTGCATATTGAAACCTCCATGACTATGGTAGCATTGCCCTTTTTCTCATGCCTTTTCTTATACCCCACATCCTGGCTACTGTTCTAAATCCTGTATATAACTCCCTTCAGGGTCTTTTTTACATTTACACTTTCTTAATTCCACACACAAGGATTCTACATCTTCTGATCTGATGTCACCTTCTCTCAAGATGTTATTTCATTTTGTATCAGCAAAGTCACCGTAAACCCCTCTGCCTACCTTTCTGAACTTTCAATACAATGTGCATCCTTTGACATTAAGCTCCCAACATCTTTCAGCTATAACTCACTGATGCCAACAATCTCATTCCTGCCAAGCTCTAACTTCACAGCAAGATCATCTACATTTTTCTGTATGCTCTGTGCATTAAAGTATAACATGTTCCGCACTGTATTCAACACTCTTTTTGCATTTTCCCCAATATTGCACTTCAAAGCATCCCACTGACTGCAATTTTTCCCTGTCATCTGCCTGTCCTTCCTCACAGTCTTGCAACACACTCATTTACTTGTCTACGAACTGCCCCATTCTGAGCCCTATTACTCTGCTTTCCATCCCCCTGCCAAATTAGTTTAAACCCTCCCCCAGAGCAGTAGCAAACCTGCCCTTAAGGATATTTGTCCCGTTCGGGTTCAGGTGTAACCTGTAATTCTGTACAGGTCTTACCTTACCCAGAAGAGATCACAATGATCTAGAAATCTGAAACCCTGTCCCCTGCACAAGTTCTTCAGCCTCTCATTCATCTGTACTGTCATTCTATTTTCGACCTGACTAGCACATAACACTGAGAGAAATCCAGACAAGCATTACTAAAAACAGATTAACTGGTCATTATCACCTCATTGCTTGTGTTGAGCTTGTTGTGCAGAGATTAACAAGCACATTGGGACAGCGACTACACTTTAAATGGTGTGAATGAAACTGCTGCAGAAACTCAGGCAGGCAGCACCTGTGAAAGGAAACGGTAGATAAATGTGTTGGATTGCAGCACTTCATCTGTTTCAAAGGCATAGTGGCTCAATGGGGTATTCTAAAAAATAGACAATGTGCTGTGTAAATTCACCTCTGACCAATCATGTAAAGCGAATGATGGTGGCAAGACAGGAAGTGTGAGAGGAAGCATTGTATCCAGGGAAGTCCTACTTGTGACTGCCATCTGGATAAATATGAAATGAAATCACTCTCACAATGTCTACATGAGTTCTTATTTGCCCAATAGACCAGTGGCTGGTGTCAGGGAAAGGTTGAGCTCAGAGTGTATTTGCCCTCAAGGTTGATGAATGCAGGGTTTCTACCAGACAACTAATGGATGTGCTGCAATTGGCTCTGTATAGTAAGAAGAATAGAATATAAAAGCAACAATGTAATGCTGAAGCATTATAGGCATTTGTCAGACCACACTTGCTGTATTATGAGTAGTTTTAGGAGCCTTATCTAAGAAGTGATGTGCTGGCATTGGTAAAGGTCCAGAGGAAGTTCATGAGACTGATCCTGGGTGTGAAAGGGTTAACATATGAGGACCATTTGATGGTTCTGGGCCTGTACTCGCTAGAGTTTGGAAAAATGAGGGGGCATCTTATTGAAATCATTTGAATATTGAAAGACCTGATAGAGTGGACATGAAGAGGATGGGCAGTACAGGACCAGAGCACACAGCTTCAGAATAGAAGGATGTCCCTTTAAAGCTGATATGAGGAGGAATTCCTTTAGCCAGAGGGTGGTGAATTGGTGGAGTCCTTTTTTACAAGTGACTGTAAAAATGTCATTGAGTATATTTAAAGCAGAATAGGTTCTTAATTAGTAAGAGGACCACAGATTATGGTGAAAAGGCTGGAGAATGGGGTTAAAAGGGATAATAGTCAGCCTTGAAGGAATGGTGGAGCACACACAATGTCATGAATGATTTAATTCCTCTCCTATAACTTAAGTACTTAAGCTATAATATTTGTCCTTGAGTAGAGCTATAAATTTCGTTTGATTCAGCAGTGGAGATCAACATCAGATGTAACCCTGGATCTGAATCTCCAAGTGACAAACTAAAACTAAGCCTTGCTATTGATATTCTGAATAAATATTTACCATAAGCAAAACAGTGAACAGTGGAACTGTGACATGTAAAAATGATATATTTGACTGCAAGTTAAATGTAGCTTAGTACCCAACGATTTTTCATAGAATCAGCCATGATGGAATGAATTATCTAATTCTTCTCCTATATCTTAGGATCTTGTGGAAGTACATTGAAGTATAACATTGCATTGAAAATGTAGATAGACATTGTAACATTAAGAATGATTTATGTTTGAGGAATGGAAGCATTTGGCCTTGCACATAACATTAAACAAAATATGAATTCCCCCTGCCTAGCAGTTTGTTCAAATTGATCAATGTTTTCTCAGATGTGATGCAATCAGTTTTTTGTCTCAGCTGCTTTGTTAGCCTATTGGTTTAAGCAGGTGCTGTTAAAACCATGGTTACAGATTTCTGGAGTTCCCTATCAGCCAAGGTCAAAAAGGGAAAATAAAATCTTATTATGTGCACCACAAGTGGTGAATGTTTACTTAATAAATGGTTATTGGAGTCTAGTAATTCCAAATGTCAAATTGCATAATTTGCTTGATTTAGTGAACAAGATTGTGGTGGTCAATGACACTGTCGTCAAGGTAACATAAACCTCTGAAAATATTTCACAATTTTGGTATACCTAGTGCTCAAAGAAAGTGTGCTTGAAAGCTCATTATTGTGAAATAAATGGGTTGATTCACACATGTAGCTTTTAAAATATTCCGCTTGCTTCATTATCATGACACACACGTGCCTTCTGCCCTTGAGTGCTTTGATAGTAACTAAATAGACTTTCTGGGTAGGCTTAATGAGAATTGAGAACTTCTAAACCCTTTGGGACAGATAAACTATCATTAAGGCATTGAAAGAGAAAAGAAAAGAAAAAAATTAATGTCATAATGCTGTAGTCACAGCAGACAATGGACACCCGTACACTATATTTGCATCGTTTGCACCTGCCTAAAACACCCATCTGGACTGTATTCCACCTTCCACATCCTCGCCAATAATCTGCCTGCTTTGTTTCCTCATTTATTATCGAATTTTTACCATATTCACTTATTATTTATTTAGCGATACAGCGTGGAGTAGGCCCTTGCGGACCTTCATACCACGCTACGCCAGCAACTCCACAACCCTGATTAACCCAAACCTAATCATGGGACAATTTACAATGACTGGTTAACCTACCCAGTATATCTTCAGATTGTGGGAGGAAACCCTAGCACCTGGGAAAAGCCACACATTCCACGGGGAAGACATACAAAGAACCGCGCCGGAATTGAACTCTGGACTCCAGATTGTCGTAAGCTGTATCTGCATTGTGCAAACCACTACACTACAGTAGTGCCCACTTTACACCTTAAGAACACCTTAATGTTCTTGCTCTTCACTGTTTACCTCCCCACAGTTTTGTAATTTAGAATGTATCTCCGTTCTTTATCCTACTTTCTCTAATGTATAATCTCACATTTCTTTGTGATAAATCAGATGTCCCAAAATGTTCTCCTAGGCAGTGAAGTTCTTCTGAGTTGTAGTCACACTTATAATGAAGTGAAACCTGGAAGCAATGGTCCACATAGGAAGTCGTGTTAACTGTAATGGACTGAATCTGCTCCAGTGAGCTCTTAAAGGAACACATGAAGACAAGAAGAATGGCCTTCTCCTTCCAATATCAGATATATATGGAAAGGGCCAGCTTATCTAAAAGAATATTTGACAGTGTAAGGTGCCCTTCATAGCGCATTGCATTGCTTACAGGGTTCTCAGGGCGAAGTTTCATCTTGTGACCTTTTCTTCCACATCAGGCAAACAAGAACAGTAGTTTTACATTCAGTTATATGTAAAGAAAACGGAAATATATCTGGTGTCAGTCACAGTAAGTAGGAAACTAATGAATCAAAGCACTAATGACCTTCAGGCACAGAATTCTACCCTTCTTCCCCAGCAGCCTTCATGTGACCCCAGACCTGAGAATGCAGTTGAATGTTAATGCATCCTCAAATCAAGAGCAATAAGGATTAGACAATAAGTGCTGGCATTGCCACTAATAGTTGCATCCTGTAAATGAATAAATATTTTTTTAATGCATGCTGCAGGGTTTACTTTAATGCCACATGTATTAATCTTACCTTCAATGTTATGTTTCTCCTGAAAATCAAATTGCACATCTGCTATGTTTGATTTATTAATGCACTACACTTTTTCCTAGAGTTATCAATTATCTTTGTGAGGCATGACTTGCCTTTTAGAAATCCATACTGGATTAACACACATCTGCCTAAACGAGTACTAACTTCATCCTGAGTTGCGGCCCTCTGAGATTCGCCCATTCTAATTTTTAACCCAGGGATGCATTTCCACATTTTCTTCTTTTGAACAGATATGGGACAGAATCTTAAGAAAACTTGAAAGATCCTGTACAATGCCTTTGATTTCTCTCTTCATTGTACAATTCAATGAGCAAGAGCTTTCAGGTTTGAGTTCTGAATGTAGTTATCATCACAATACTTTATCTACAGGTAACCTACCTAATCACGTTTCCTCATCTTTATCTACATTCTCATCCCTCTTACTTTGCTCTCCTAGGGAGAAGGTAAGATCCTTCATGTTTTATAATACAGTCTCCTTTCTGATCACTCAGTACCATTAACAGCAGTTAGCTTTTGGGAGGAAGGGATATTCTGTTGCTTGTCCATCATTCTCCAAGGGAGACATGATGCTGTTGTTGTACTCAGACTTGGGGTTTAATCGCTGTGTCAACGTTTGGCTCAGCTAGCAACTCTTTTGCCAGAGAGTTCATCAGATTCTGGATTTAGGTTCCATACCAGTCCTTTAGAATCCGGAACTAAAGCACCTCAGCACAATGAAATTCAAAAATAATTTCAAATTACTGAAGGAAGTTTGGACACATTCCATCATGTCTGTATTCTGATACTGCTGATTTATTAATATGTTCTTCATCCCGTCAGGCCATGATACCAGGCACAGATTCAGCGTCATCGCTTCTGGGTATCACATTTCCATTCCAATTGGCATGCTGAGATTGGCACTGCCATAAGAAGATGATTCCACTGAGTTCATCAAGGTCGCTCATTTTCACATCACAGCATATTCTTCAAATGCAACTAAACGAACGTCTAAAGTTTAAAATTAATTTGAGCTTTGTATATTTGTTTAGTTAGTCACACAAAATCAAATTAGTCTGTGTGCACTATTAGCCTACCTGGAGAAATATGTAGTGTGGCATCGGAATGCATACATAGAAGTACACAGAAATGACAACGTGAATGCAGATACAGTACCTACAAAGCACTTCGACACACACAGTATATGTAGCTAGGATGCCTAAGAATTTTGCACAGATCTGTCTTTGTCAATGTGCAGTGGAGAGCGAGTTTGTAAATCTAGATGGAGAAAAGCATGTTGGGAATGGTGAGGGTGGAGCACTGCTGGAGGGGTGAGGGACAGGTGGCAGGGACGGAGTGTCAGGGGCAGGGGTGTGGTGTGAGTGCAGACACATCCATCCCTGAGGCAACAGGCAAGGTCATTTTGTTACAAAAAATTGGTTTATAGATCATTACAGAATGTCTCTCTGGTGCTTCCCACTCCCTTCTTCTTTTCCCAACCATAATTCTCCTCTCCCTGCCCCCTTCCCATTCTCAGTCCACAATAGAGACTCATATCAAAATCGGTTTTATCATCACTCAGATACAGTATGTCATGAAATTTGTCTTTTTTTGCAGTAGTACAGTGCAATGCAAAAATTACTAGAGTACTGTATAAAAGTCTTGCGATATATACATGCCTAGGACTTTTGCACAGTACTCTAATTTGACCTTAAATGATGTTTTTCTGCAAGAAACTAACTTTAACCACATTAACCTGCCCTGAACCTTGTCTAATCAAAGGGACTATAATAATAGTACTCCTCAAGATCACATGCCTATGCAGAGGCTTATGGGACAAAAAAAAGATAAGGTCCTTTGTTTGATATGCTGTGAAGTCAGTGGAGGAGAAAATTGGCCTTTTAAAAGAAGACTGAATTTCTAAGAATGTATTTCAAGAATTTTTGAAGGGAATGCTGAGAATGATAAAACAAATTGTCTTGGCAGGTGGTAGCTCCTCTGGGTCTTCTTTAAGTTGGCTTCCAACTAATTAAACTGATCTACAGCACTTATGACATTTATCAAGTTTGATCTGCATGCCCTCTGGAGGTATGGATACATGGAGTGGTGTAGATATATGGAAAATGTAAATATCAGTTTAGTTGGAAAAGGGCCACTGTACATTTATGATTAACGCAGTTGTTTTTCACAATCAATGGGACAGATGTTTAGATGGTATTTAGAAGTTACTGACTGTGACTCACCTGTTCATTGCATCCTTGACTGGTAGTGCTCACAAAACTACATTCCTCCAGAGAGAGAAAACATTGAGACAGGCCGTTGTTGTAGTGTAGCATCTGCAGAAATGATACAACATATATAGAAAGCATCCTTTGGAAGGATTATAATTACTACATATGTTAAACAGAGCTGCCATGTTTCACAAAAGCACAATGTGTGTCAAGCTGTCCTTTAAAGGCAATAGAAGTGATCTGTTTTCCATAAATGAGATTTAAAGGCATGACACATTGACGAGTCATAAAATTTGCCTGTAATCCATAGATCAGACAATTCCAGCTTAAGTAGGGGTTTGCATTCTTGCTGAATAGTTTCAGTAGCAGAAGATTTCTTAGTGACAAGAGGGCGTTTTTTCATTTCAGGATGCTTTGACAACAAAGTGGCTAGATAATTTACCAAGATATTTTAACTTACTGTCTTTGATCCAACTAGTTAAAATGCTTAGAGCTTTACTTAAACAAAAAACAACATTTATTTTGGGCGAGAGCTTGCAGTCAAGTGGCACTTGAAGTCAGTCCATGCTTATGCAAGCTTCCTCCACAAGCAGTGGGTTTCATCCTGGTGGCCTGGAGCCTCTCATATAGCAGTTGAATGGCCTGAATGGTGGCTTGGTTTACAAAGGTGCAAATAAAAACCCTCTCTGCAGAGAGCATGTAAAAATGTCAATAGCTAGTTTTGCAGGCTGCAAAAGCTATAAGAGCATTTGAAATAATAATGTCAAGCATATTGTTATGTTAGGGCATTTTGAGGTAAAGGAGGATGTAGCATTGAGTCTTTTAAAGAGCATTAAGGTGGATAAGACCCCAGGGCCTGATAGGTTAAGCCCCAGGTTACTGAGAGAGGCAAGAGAGGGGAAACTTGCTGAAAACTTGACCAATATCTTTGGATTCTCTCTTAGCTACAGGTGAGGCCCCAATGTTGTGAGTAGCAACATTGAGTAACATTGAGCAACAGATGAGCAGCTAATGTTGTTCCATTATTTATGAAAGGAACCACAGACAATCATGAAAAGTATAGACTGGTGAGGCTTACATCAGTGGTAGTGAAGGTACTAGAGAGAATTACTAGGGAAAGGATTTATGTGCAGTTGGAAAATCATGGTCTAATTAGGGGGAAGTCAGCAGAGCTTTGTGTGGGGCAAGTTGTATCTTACTGACCTGATCGAGTTTTTTGACACGGCGACAAGGGTGATTGATGGAAGTAGAGCTGTGGATGTTGTCTGCACGGATTTTAGTAAGGCATTTGACAAAGTCCTTCCTCAGAGACTCATCCAGAAGATTAAGATGCATGGGATCAAAAGTGAATTGGCTGATTGGATTCAGAAGTGGCTTGCCTATAGAAGAAAGAGTGTAATAGCCAAAGGGACTTATTCTAGTTGGAAGCCTGTGATCAATGGTTTCTGCAGGAATCTATACCAGGACCTCTGCTGCTTGTAATGTATATAAATAAATTGGATGAAAACATAAATATGTGGGTTAGTACATTTGGAGCTGATACGAAAATTGGTGTTGTTGTGGATAGTATAGAAAACTGGCAACGAATACAGCAGATATAGATCAATTGCAGATATGGGCAGAGAAATGGCAGATGGAGTTTAACGTGGCCAAATGTGAAGTGTTGCACCTCGGTGGGTCAAATGTGAAGAGGCAGTACACTGTTGAGGACAAGATCCTAACAGTGTTGGTGAATAAAGATACTTGGTATCCAAGTTCATAGTTCCCTAGAAGTGGTTAAGCAAGTTGATAGGGTGGTTAAGAAAGCCGATGGCATACTTGCCTTTATTAGTTGAGGCACTGAGTTCGAAAGCCAGAAGTTATGCTGCAGCTTTAAAAAACTCTAGTTAGGCTGCATCTGAAATATTGCACACAGTTCTGGTTACCCCATTATAGGAAGGATGTTGAGGCATTGGAGACAGAGCAGAAGAGGTTTACAGGATGCTGTCTGGATTGGAGGGCATGTGCTAAGGCGATAGGTTGGACAAACTTAGGTTGTATGCTCTGAAGAGGCAGTGGCTGAGAAGTGCCCTGATAGAGGTTTATAAGATTATGATAGTCATTGAAAGATTTGACAGACAGCATCTTTTACTCAGGGTTGCAATGTCTAATACCAGAGTGTATGGACTTAAGGTGAAAAGTGGTAATTTTAAAGGGGATGTGAGGAGCAATTTTTTTACACAGAACGGTGGGTGCCTGGATTGTGCTTCCTGGGATGGTGTTAGAGGCAGATACATTATCCCCTTTTCAGAGATGTTTAAATAGGCACATGCATGTGAGAAAAATGGAAAGATAGGGACTTTTGTAGGTAGAGGGAATTAATTAGGTTGGCCATATGATTAATTTAATTTGTTCAGCACAACATTGAGGGCTGAGGTGTCTGTTCCTGTGCTGCACATTTTAATAGTCTATGTTTTTGGTTTAATTTACATGTGTTTTAATTAATTGAGAGCAAAATAATTATAAGGAAGAAGAAGAAGAAAAAGAAACAGAGAGGCTCCTTGTGGCAATATGGAACCAGGTGGTTAACACAAAAAAGTATCAAAAATGCAAAATAAAAGACCAACATATTCAAAATGAAAAATGCAGAAAGTGCCAAGAGAAACCAGAAGAAATCCAACACATTACAGGGTCATAGGGCAGTTTAACTCAATCTGATTACTTGCACAGACACAATCAAGTGGCAAACATCACTCATCAAAATCTTGCTTAAAAATTCACTCATAAAAGACACCTAAATACAAGCCTGATCCAGTTTTAAAGTCAGAGCCCTACAAATTCTATTATGACCGATCCATTATTACAGATAGGCCAATCCATAATAACCGTACAGACATAATATTACAGGATAAACAAGCAAGAACAACTTGCTTAATAGAAACATAGAAACATAGAAAATAGGTGCAGGAGTAGGCCATTTGGCCCTTCGAGCCTGCTCTGCCATTCAGTATGATCATGGCTGATCATCCAACTCAGAACCCTGTACCTGCTTTCTCTCCATACCCCCGATCCCTTTAGCCACAAGGGCCATATCTAACTTGCTCTTAAATATAGCCAATGAACCAGCCTCAACTGTTTCCTGTGGCAGAGAATTTCACAGATTCACCACTCTCTGTGTGATGAAGTTTTTCCTCATCTCGGTCGTAAAAGGCTTCCCCTTTATCCTTAAACTGTGACCCCTCGTTCTGGACTTCCCCAACATCGGAAACAATCTTCCCGCATCTAGCCTGTCCAATCCCTTTAGAACTTTATACGTTTCAATAAGGTCCCCCCTCAATCTTCTAAATTCCAGTGAGTATAAGCCTAGTCGATCCAGTCTTTCTTCAGATGAAAGTCCTGCCATCCCAGGAATCAATTTGGTGAACCTTCTTTGTACTCCCTCTATGGCAAGAATGTCTTTCCTCAGATTAGGGGACCAAAACTGCATACAATTAGATATAGCCATTGTAAATGCACATGACATACAGAAATCAGTAAATGAGAAACACCAGAAATATGTTGAATTAAAGGAGGAAATTGAAAGACTGGAACATGAACAGTGTATACATTGTCCCAACCGTAATATCTACACTACTTATACTATTACTTTGGGATTTTGTCATCCCTAAGTTACTACACAATAGCATTAAGCAATTTGGAATACACAGCAATATTTATGTAAATCTTCAGAAATCCGCAATACCAAACACCACCAGAGTGGACTGGAGGTTCCTAACAATTGAGAAATGAGTGTGTTTGGTTATGCCTGTAACTGAGGTTTTAGCAGAATGAGCTGAGAAAAAAAAATAATAATAAACTTATTTATAGAGCACTATCATACAGATGATGTGGTGCGAAGTGCTTTACAATAGGATATTGTGCAAACATGAAAATAGATTTCAGAAGGATGTTAGTTAAAACCAAGGTTAAATAAATAGGTTTTGAGCTGGTGTTTAGGAGTGTAACTGAGTCTGCATCCCTTATTGTTTTAGGTTCTGAATTCCACAGCTTAGGAGTGTGATTCAATAAAGCTGACCTGACAATTTGAGGCAGATTATTTAAATTTAAGAGATGGGGAAAAGAAGACCTGAGAGCTCAAGCAGGATTATAAAATGAAAGCAGTTCTGTGATGTACTCTGGTCCCAGACCATTATGATAACTTTAAAAATAAGTTCCAAAAGATACAGGAAGCTAACGCAGAGTGATGAAGTGATGTGCTCCCTCATCCTGGTTTTGGTTAAAAACAGTAAATGACTTTCAAATCATTAAAAACAATAAGCAGAGTTGAAAATTAAAAAAAAAATGAAATTATCTCCTTTTGGTTTTTTTCCCCTGTGAGTTTACAAACCTGGCAGAAATCAATGGGGTGACAAATGTTCTCAGAGTTCTAAGCTGACTGAGGTTCTCAGAGACCAAGGTCCTTGAGTCAATGCTCCAGCATGACTCTCAGCGAGATCAGTTTCTACACTGGAGTCCTGCAATGGGGTGTATTGAAACATACCCTGCCATCTGTTTCCTTAAACATGATATATGGAATACCCGGCTTGTTGGAATTTACCAGATCTTTGAACTAGTTAGATTTTTTTTGATGTTATTTGGGGTGCGAATGGGAGAATGGGAGTTTGCAAAGCAAAGCAAAACTCCGAATGCTGGAAGTCAGAAATAAAAAGAAAATCCTTGAAACATTCAGAAGATTAGGCAACAGTTGTGTAGAGAGCAAAGCAGAAGTAAAGAATCAGGTGAAAAAACTATATCAGAAAGCATGGGGGGAAAGGTTAACTGTATTCTTCCTTCCACAAATGCTAACTGACCTGATGGTTACTTCAGTAATTCCTGTTTTTATACTGGCTGCCAATCAAGTTAAAATATGTTTCGTAAAACAATGTATCAGTGCACATGTCCTAAGTTTTGAAGTCACTGAAATTAACAAGCAAACCATAATCTACTTGTCTGAAATACCTCTTTGTTATTTGATCCAATTAACTTATCTTGTTCCTGGCAAGGTCAGCAGAACTTTTTGTAAGCATGCTATGTGCCCACTTGACATGGTCTTTGCAAGCTTTCGCAACTTTAAAGTATTCAGCTGTTGGTCAATGGTGTTGCAGAACTTCACATTCTGACTCCAAAATTCTTCAGGCAGTGATCTAAATAAAATCAGTTTTTATCACCAGCTGATACTGAATCTTAGGTCATAACTACTCCAGAAGTAAAAACATTTTTTCCCAGACTTTTTAAGTTTTCTTCTCAAAATTTTAAACATCCCTTGTGGTTGGACAGTGAAAATGGCTTCCATTCCTCTATCCAGCTTCTCCCTTTTAAGCTTATTACTGTACTCATGCATTACTGGAAACATTTCAGTCAATCTTTCCTGTCCTCTCTGTAAGAGCAGGTGTGGGGACCAGAATTGGATATGATATTCCTACTGTTGATTACCAATATTTTGCAGTCATTGCCTCTTCTCATGAATTCCTGAATCCTAAATGCTGTACTAACCATTCTGTCAACAACTCCAGCAACTTTCAGTAAATTATGTATGGGTACACCCAGTCCCTCTATGGTTATAAATCTCTTAGACCATTGCTATTTAAATTTTGTTGTCTCCTTTCTTGTCTTCTTAATTCATCAATGAATGTATCTTTTCTTACTTTTCTGTATCAAATTCCTTCTGCTGCTCTAACTGATCGTTTAGGTGTTTGCTGTTCAGTCTTGATGAAGGATCTCAAATCTGAAGCATTAACTCTATTTCTCTTTGGTAACTACCTGGCCTGCTGAGAGTTTCCAAATGTTTCCTATTTTTACTTCAGATTTCCTGGTTATCTGTATCTTGTTGTCACAACCATGGATTTGGTGCTGCAGCAGATATAGCAATTGCCCTCGGAAATATGCATGTGTCAGCTAATTATTTCATTGTGGTAGTATTTAACTCCATTCATTCCATCATAGTGTTTGTCGGGACTTGGACACAGCAACATTTTGCCGCCTGTTTTGCATTCAGCATTGCCTGAGAAATTGGACTGTCGAGTCAACTGACTCTGAAGGCCAGCGGTATTTGTTTTATTCTTAGTGGTTCTTTTCAGCTGCAGTGTAGACTTCATTTTCCATTTGAAAGTTTTAGCTAACGGCCCTGTTTGTCCTAGCGTTTATTGTTTTCCTCCCCCTTTAACTCTGTTCGCATTGAAGTCTGTGAACTATTGACCTGCTTCAGTATTTCTCACTCCACACTCGAGCCATATCCACACTGGCTGACACTTGCAGTCTGCTCCACGGTTTGTCAGAAAAAAACTTTCCTTAACACATCAATGCCAGCTCTCCCCTTGTTGCCTATTGCTTTTACTGCCACAATAACTGTTTCTGTTAATTGCCTGGAGTTCAGATGTCCGAAGTCCTTGCACGCTTCCTTGAACTAAGGTATTACATTACCCATTTTCTGGCTCTTCCCTTTTATTTCCTGTTTCCTTATGACATAAACCAAGGCTAATTAGCTTGTGGATTCTATGCTGGCTATCAAAGCATTCCTTTTAAAAACATTTCTCTGCAATCTATCCTCTCCCACTTGTCCACCAACACCCACTCTCTCTCCAATTCTCCTGCTACCCACTTACACTCAGTGAAATTTAAAGTAGGCAGCTAACCTACAGATATATCTTTGTATGGAAGGAGACTGGAGAACCCAGAAGAAATTGAAATGGTCAAGGGAGAATGTAGAAACTCCCCACATACATCTGCTGAGAACAGGCTGGGGAAATGTGCGTCCCTTCCAGGAAGGATTGGAGATTATGGAAATTTTTTTTCACTTCTCTTCCTCAGCATCCCATCAGGTTCTGGTGATTTGTTTGTTTTAAGCATGGCCAGCATTTCATCTCATCCATTATCTATCCCACCATCTCTGCAGCTGAGTTTATTTTAGCATCCTCTTCCTTGATAAACACAATACAGAGTACCACCTTTGAAAGTCTGACAGCTCACCTTCCATGTCCAGTAGCATCTTTATTACCCACTTCTGGTTACAGAAGACCTTTTATGTCAAGTGCCATTCATTTCCCACAATCTCTCTTTGCTTCTTTTATTTTCTTTTTCACTTCCCCATGTTGAGCTACGATTTCCTGTCTGAATCTCACCTAGAGTGGCAAAACCGAAACCGAATAAAGCTGCTGCAGGTTTGCTCGTCACTCTTACCACACCCCCGCTCACATGACTAGATACCATAATAAATGCACAGAAGAGAATACGATGCAGATAGAGAACAGATGTGTGGCTCCTACATTATTTTCACAGACACAGCTGAATGCTGGTGTTCATTTGGTATACCCATTGGAAACTATTGCTGACAGAATACGGCAGCAAAACCCAACCCACAACAGTTGCCGCTGCTGGCAACCCTACTGATTTGTCATACTTGCATGGCTCACCTTAACTCCAGTAAAGACTGATCCAAAAATCGACCATATGTATGCAATATTTTCTTAGAGATGAGCAATGAAATTTAATCCAGATGTAAACTAAAAGTAATTAAGTGGTCAGCAAAAGATATGACATCCGCCCATCCCCAACTACTGCAAACTACAATGAATAAAGCATGAATACGTGACTTATTCCCCTCACTTTTACCACACCCCCAGTTACGAGAATAAACATGCAACACAGAATACAAATCAGATTGAGAATAGTTTAATGGTTCCTACATCACCGATGTTGTGACTGATGCTATCTTCCTCAGTGTCTACTAGATGGCAGAGATAGACCTATTTTCCCTGAAGGAAACCATGTTGACTTTGTACTATCTTGTCCTGTGTCACGTGGTAAGGCCGAATTTGGAGTATTGTGTACAGTCCTGGTCCCCAAATTATAGGAAAGATGTCAACAAAATAGAGAGAGTACAGAGAAGATTTACTAGAATGCTACCTGGGTTTCAGCACCTAAATTACAGGGAAAGGTTGAACAAGTTAGGTCTTTATTCTTTGGAGCGTAGAAGGTTAAGGACGGACTTGATAGAAGTATTTAAAATTATGAAGGGGATAGACAGATTTGACGTGGATAGGCTTTTTCCATTGAGAGTAGGGGAGATTCAAACAAGTGGACATGAGTTGAGAGTTAGGGGGCAAAAGTTTAAGGGTAACACGAGGGGGAATTGCTTTACTTAGAGAATGGTAGCTGTGTAGAATGAGCTTCCAGAAGAAGTGGTAGAGGCAAGTTCGGTATTGTCATTTAAAGTGAAATTGGATAGGTATATGGACAGGAAAGGAATGGAGAGTTATGGGCTGAGTGTGGGTCAGTGGGACTAGGTGAGAGTAAGCGTTTGGCATGGACGAGAAGGGCCGAGATGGCCTGTTTCTGTGCTGTAATTGTTATATGGTCACCAAGTACTCCATCACCTCATCCTTAACAATTGACTATAACATCGTCCCAACCACTGAGGTCAGGCTAACTGATCTATAATTGCCTTTCTGCTGCCTTCCTCCTTTTTTAAAGAGTGGTGTAACGTTAGCAATTTTCCAGTCCTCTGGCACCATGCTTAAATCCAATGATTTTTGAAAGATCATATCTAATGCCACAACAATCTCTAACGCTGCCTCTTTCAGAACCCTAGGGTGCAGTTCATCTGGTCCAGGTAACTTATGTACCTTTAGGTCTTTCAGCTTTTTGAGCACCTTCTCTCTTGTAACAGTAACTGCACCCACTTCTCTTCCTCCACACACTACAACATCAGGCACACTACTACTATAGTGGTCACCAACCTTTTGAAGCCCAAGATCCCCTACTTCGGCCTTAGTGAAAGGCAAGATTGACCCCAAATCGATTAGTTGCATGCATGCGCACTGGGGCAGAAAAGACTGGAAGTAAAACCCCACAACCTGGAAGTAGAAATAATGTAGTATAATAATAATGACCAGGGGTCAGCACCCTTTTTTTTGCACCGCGGACCGGTTTAATATTGACAATATTCTTGCAGACCGGTGGACTGGAGGTGGAGGGGTGGTGTTGTTAAACACGACCAGTATACAGCAATACCTGAAGCAAGTTCCTTATGTCCAGGCTGTTCCGCAATTCAGTTTTCGTGGCTCTCAGCACTTACCTGCTGTCCCGCTTGCTCACTTATTTTCCGCTGGAAAAAAACTCAACGGGTTTGTCTTTAAGTGTTGGGTGCTTGGACTCAGGGTACCAAAGCAGTTTTGAGTACCTCATTACCTCATTAGACAGCCTTCTGCCCGCCAGACGCATTGGCCAGGTGCGGCTGTCCCCGTACCAGGGTCGTGTCAGTCACAGTCCGGAGAAAGTGACAAACCAAGTGAAGCGTGCAACAGGACGCACACCTACCCCCCTTGTAGGATCTATCGGCTAACAAAAATTTGGCTGGAGGGATGACTTTCATTAGATCGCAGCGAGGTATCTGCTCTGATACTTACAAAACCCTGAACCCGTCTGCAAATATTTTAGCATCGGGTTCCCTATGAACATTCGGTGTGCCAAAGGTTCTCAGAGGTGACGCCCATCTGTCCGCGCTCCAGGCCAGTAGCAACAGTGTTTCCCGCTGGCTGGTTACCCGAGACCAACCAGTGATCCCTGGCATGAGGATATCACTGTGTTTAGGTGACTGATGACCTTGTGTGGGTTCAAGTTCAACAGTAGGCATGACAGGGAATGAGGAAAGGTGCAGCTGACTATCATTTCCTCGCGGCCCGGTGGTTGGGGACTACTGAACTACACTGTAGTGCGTGGCGGGGGATCTACACACATGTGCACTGGGCAGAAAGAACGGAACTAAAACCCTGCAACCCGGAAACAATCTCTCGACAGTATTTGTGTATTTATTTTTCTTTTTTTTTTCGGGATCTACTGGGGAAGTCTCAAAGATCGACCAGTCAATCATGATCGACGGGTTGGCGACCACTATGCTAATATCTTCCACAGTGAAGACCGAAGCAAAATACTAATTTAGTTCATCCGCCATCTCCTTGTCCCTGTTATTATTTCTCCTGCCTCATTTTCTAGCGGTCCTATATCCACTTTTCTCTTTTATTTCTCTTTTATTTTTAACGTACCTGAAAAAATCTTTTATATGTTTCTATGTTTCTATCCACTTTGATATTATTTGTTAGCTTGCTTTCATATTTCATCTTTTGCTTTCTAATGATGTGTAGCACCCTGGTAAGCCTTAGGCTCATTCAGCTCACTTTTATGTTACTGCTAAGGCTAATAAAATGGCTTCTTTGTTATGTTAGAATAAAAATGCTTCTTCGTTATGTTAACTGGTGAGAGAGTGCTTTCTTTCGCAGTTTATTTGGGTTATAATTGCTGATAACGAGAATTGTATTCATTTGTTAACCAATTGGGATAGATGTTATTCTTTCTTGTGGGACTGTAAGCTAATTTTGCACGGACCTTTGGGGAGACAGCGTGAGGGGGTTAGAGGGAGAAGCCACGATTTTGTAAGCTGGGCGACGGAACCATAGACATTCATCCACATACGTCAAAACTCCAAACACCTCCACATCCCCCATGGTCTTCCCCATGCCCTGCTGGAAGGTTGCAAGAGCTCCGGATATGCCCTGTGGCATCTTTTCGGACTGGAAGAATCCTAGGAAACCTATAACGGCCATTTTTTCCTTGTCAGCCCCACTCATCGGGATCTGGCAACATCTACTCCTCAGATCCAGCATCTTAAACCACTTCGCACCACTCAGACAGGCAATCGCCTCTTCGGCCCTGTATTGTGTTCAATGACAGTGCGCCTGTTCAGAGTCCTAAACTCCACACGCACACTGCCTACATCTTCCACGGCTGCAGGGGCCAGTCACCGCAACCTCTTTCTCACCAAGGAGTCTTCAGTGGTCAATTCCTCGCCCTCGTGGTATTTCAGAGCACCCACTAAGAGGGTCTCAGCCTCAGATACAGTTTCTAAAGAATCCAATCCCGGATGAGCCCCCACAATGTAGCCCCCGGTAAGCCTCAGGCTCACTCAGCTCACTTTCGTCTAGGGGGAGCAGCCTTTGGCCCCATCAAACTGGGTAATCAGCTTGTGTAGACATTGTGTGATGTCCCCACCATGCCGAATAACAGACTGTACACCATATGTGATTAAATGATTACACTTTATAGATCTTACTGGAACTATATAACTAATAGAGATACAATATAAAAGGAAAAGTAAAAGGCACCAAACTTATCAAAGTCCAACCACTTCACACACAACCGTTGGAGCTCAGTTAACAAAGTCTTCTTGCCACCATTTGATCCCCTCAGACCTCCTCAACCCGCCGCCTGGGACCAACCACGGAGGTCGACCAGACTCTCCACACGAATCTGTCCTCGTCTCCTCTCCACACCGAAACCCTGGGCCTCGGACCCCCACTCGGGGTCTGTTCCATCACCCAGCTTACAACATTGCATCTTCTCCCTCTAACCCCCTCGCGCTGTCTCCCCAATATCATAAAGACAAGCTCACTTCACATGTACAAATTAGGGATGAAAATCTGCCATCCTTACCATAGAATCGTAGAATGATGGAGCAGAGAAACAGATTATCAGTTGACTCTTGCACCAATCCTACATTTATACCATGTTTATTCTCCTCACCTTCTCACCAACTCTCCCTGGATTTTACTGCATAAGGAACATACAGTATATTGCGGCCAATTAAACTATCAAACTGCATGACATTGAGACATGAGAGGAAGTTGGTGCATCCAGAGGAGTCCTGTGTGATCATAGGGAGGACATGCAAACACCAGGCAGACATCTCCCAAGGTTTGTATTGAACTCTGGCACTTCAAGCCCAGGCCATTCTTCCACCCTAGGTCTGAACCCTAAGGCTCCAAATACATCAGATTATTCTTGGCTGAGCCACAACTGGAATATAGCATCCAATTCTGAAAATTGTAGATGAGAAAAAAAACACTGAAGGGCTCAGAGAGGGTGTAAAATTGATTTACTAGAAAGCTTTCAGCATTGCATGGTCTCTGCTCTAAAGTGGGGCAGTTTTCCTTACAGCAAGGAAAGTTGAGAGGTATATAGCTGCACAAGATAATGAGATAGGGTAAGTAGAGGGAATCTGTACTCTTTTTAAATGTTTCCAAACCAGGAGACATAAATTCGAAGTGATATTTAAATGATAAAAAGTGAGCTAGAAATAACTTTTATGCAGACAGTGCAACACACACAAAATGCTGGAGAAACTCAGCAGGTCAGGCAGCAGCTATGAAAATGAATAGAGTCAAAGTTTCGGGCTGAGATCCTTGATCAGGACAGGAAAGGAATGGGGAAGACATCAGAATAAAAAGGTGGGGGAGGGGAAAGAGGATAGAGAGTCGGAAGGAAGCAGAGAGGGGAGCAGGGAAAGAGGGTCTCACTGAACTCCCGTCGAAGAGGAGATTGCTTCAGGGTAAGCATACCTCAAAGCAATGGCACAGCGGAGCAGTAAATCATAAACACGAGATTTTACAGATGCTGGAAATCCAGAGCACCTCACACAAAATGTTGGAGCAACTCACCTGCTCAGGCAGTATCTATGGAGTGAATAAACAATTAACATTTTGGGCCGAGACCCTTCTTCAGGACTGGAAAGAATGGGGGAAGACACCAGAATAAAAAGGAAGGGGGAAGGGAAAGGAGGACAAGCTAGATGAAGAGTTGGAGGGCAGCAGAAATACAGAGGGCGGCCGGACAAAGGGTGGGCAGTGACAGAGGGTCTCACTGAACTCCCATCGAAGAGAAGATATAAACTTCTTATAAACACCAGATTATGCACTATGATTTGGGAGTGACTGTCTGTAAGGGCAGTGCAGACAGCTGATAGAGGCTTTCTAAAGTGAATTTGACAAGGATTTGAAAATAAATAATTTGCAGGTCCTGAGGAAGGAGTTGGGAAATGGAGTTGACAAGCTCTCAGTTTCTCCCTTCTTCATATACTGAATGGCTCAGTGTGTCTTATGTGCGTGTGTGTGTGTTTAGAAAGAGCAAGACATCTTTTGTACAAGAAGTTCTAATTGCCAGTGGTATGAATGTTTATTTTCTTGATCAATTTGTGAGCAAACAGTTGAACAACGTTTGGGTTCATTTTTAACTCCCAGTGGGTTTTTTGTAAAGAAGTTGCTGATTCAACTAGTTTCTTGGCTATCCACAGCATCATGAAACAGTGGTAACCATAACTAGCAGGCTCATTGCGATGACACCAATGCTGCCCATTCATGGATGTGAGACGAGCCTTTGTCAAAGATATGAGCTGCTGATCATAATAATAGCTCACAGTGGAGCTAAAGAAAAATGTGAAAACTGTCCCACACCATTAATAAGAAATGATTTAAATTTAAAGACATAATTATGAATCCAGCCAGGTTAATGGGTTGTAAATGATAATAAAATTATAGACTAAAAATGCTTAAATTCAATGCATAAAATGCAGAATAAGTATGTTACAATAAAAAGCAAAGAGATGTATTGATAAGTTAGTGTTTATGGATAAGTAATAAGTAATATTAGGACAAATATGAGGTTTTAGAATAAAATATTGTTAAATATTCATAATCAAAGACACCATCCACCAAGTTATTCGCTTTCTTCTCCCATCGGGAGGAGATACAAAAGCCTCAAAGCCACACACCACCAGGCTCAAGGACAGCTTCTATCCCACCATCATCAGATTCTTTAATGGACTCTTGGCCTCACAATATACCTCACTTCATCGTTTAACTGCATTGCACTTTTTCGATAGCCCTTACACTTTATTTTGCTTTGTTATTGTTTTAAGTTATTGTCACCCCATGCATTGTGTAATAATTTGATCCACTTAAACAGTATACAAGACAAGCATTTCATTGATTCTTGGAACATTAGATGATAATAAACCGACACCTATAAATAGGGGAATAAGTTACAGGCACGTGTTCATAAGAAAAAATGGAAGGCCTGCAATAAGAAAAGCTGATAAGTCCAGGCAGGCATCGATAGGAATAATGGTCCATATAAATATGAGAAGCAGCCTACATTTTTGCTGTGTATTTAGCGTCATAGGAGGCACAGGAGGATGACCAAACAAGATTTGGCACTGAATGACGCGTCGATTTTAGGGCAAAACACCAAATGCCAGGTCAAAGAAATGGGCCTTAGGGATTTGGCTTAAACAGAGGAACTTGGGGAGAGAGGTTTCAAAAGGAAATGCTCAAAGATTTACAAATTTAGAATCAGGTTTATGAGCACTGCCTGATACGATGTGAAACTCGTTGTTTGTATTATTGTACTGTGGCAGCAATATAGTGTATGGATATAAAATGATTACAGAATAAATTACAAAGGAGGTAAATGGTGCAAAAAAAGGAATAAGGAGGTAGTGTTTATGGGTTCATGTGCCATTCAGAAATCTGATGACAGTGGGGGAAGAAGCTGTTTCCGAAATGTTGAGTGTGGATGTTCAGACTCCTGTGCCTCCTCCCTGATGTAGGAAAAAGGAGAGGAGGATGATGAGGGTCATTGATGATAGCTACTGTCTTCTTGAGCTACTGCCACTTGAAGACGTTGTTAATAGTTGGAAGGTTTGTGCCCGTGATGGAGCTGACTGAGTCTGCAACTTCTAAATCCTCTAGTTATCTTGTGCATTGGAGCGTCCACATCAGGCTGTGATAAAACCGTCAGAATGCTCTCCACCATCCATCTATAGAGGTATGCAAGAGTCTTTGGTGACATAGCAAATCTCAAATTCTTAACAAAGTAGAACCGCAGGAGTGCCTTCTTCGTGATTGTATCAGATTCCAGGAGTTGTGGTCACCCAGGGAATTTCAGCCCAAAGGAACAGAAACATGGGCTCCAGTGGCAGTAAAAGGATTTCTTAGGACAGGAATGGAAAAGCAGTATCTAAATGAGCAACTGTGGAGCTATGAGTAGGAATGTAAGGAGATGGTAGCACAGAAAATAAAAGGATTCTACTTCAGGAAGAAAGACCAGAGCAATTGCAGAGCCCATTGAAGATAAAGGTGGCTTATAAAGTTCATTGAGACCTTGAAGAAAAGCCATAATGTTCCAATAGTAGCTTATTTTTCCAGAATACAAAACAAATTGAAATGTTTGGATATGCAATATATGCAAAATATGCAATTTCTCAAGCATTCTTTAATCAAAAATGTACTGGATTACTGGAGTGTGTCAAACACAGTACAGATTGCAAGATATGGATAATGCAAAGTTTGAGGAAAAATGAATGGGGAACATTAGGGAGCAAAAGCATCAACTTCATGTAAGTAGCAGAGTTCAGCCTACATATACAGTGGGTGCCATGTTCCAGTCCACTTATGGAAGCAATAAAAGATGGCTGGGCAAAACAAAGGTGAAGACTAATAAAGTGAGATCTTCACCATTTTTCCTATGTGTTTTGTCTGGGAAATAAATTACTCTGATGAAAACCAGACTATCTGTGATAGCTAGAGAGTAAGGTGACAGAGAACTAAATCAATTTGACCTTGTCCTCATCAATGCTCCTGTGGGAGATGAATCAGTCAATGACAGCATTGGCAGAAGTGGCCACTCCACTAATTATCGTTGGTGTGGAGGTGACCTACCGGAGCAACCTGCTGTGACTGGGTCTCTGGCACTGAGTCTGGCTCTGTGGCTTAGAAGGGAAGTGGAGAGAAGAGGAGTGTGGTAGTAATAGGGGATTTGATAGTTAGAGGGGCAGACAGGAAATTCTATGGACATGAAAAAGACATACCGATGGTATGTTGGCTCCCAGGTGCCAGGATCAAGGACATCTCAGATCGGGTCCACAACATTCTAAAGTGGGGGCGAGAGGGTGAGGGTGAAGTCGGGATACATATTGGGGGTACATATAGAGGGTGAGGGTGAAGTTGGGGTACATATTGGTACCAACGTCATAGGTAGGAAAAAGAGGATGCCCTAAAGAGACATTATAGGGTGTTAGGTAGAATGTTGAATAGTAGGACCTCCAGGGTGGTAATCTCTGGATTGCTGCCTGTGCCACATGCCAGAGAAGGTAAGAATACAACAATTTGGCAGATGAATGTGTGGGTGGGGAATTAGTACAGGAGCAGGTTTTCAGATTTCTAAATCATTGGGATCCCTTCTGGGGTAGGTATGAACTGTACAAAAAAGACAGGTTATACCTAAACTTGAGGGAGACCGATATCCTTGTTGGCAGCTTTAAACTAATTTGGCAGGGGGTTGTGAAGGCAGTGATTGGTCTGAGGTTGGGGCACTTTGTATACAAATAGATAGAGATAGTAAGTGTCGTGAGACTGAGGAAGGACAGGCAGATGACAGGGCAAAACTGCAGTCAGTGGGATGACCTGAAGTGTATCATGGAGGCAAAATTGAAAGAGGTAATGAGCAGAGGACTAAAGGTGTTATATATGAATGCATGCAGTATACAGTATAAGGTAGATGGTTTTGTAGCACAGTTAGAGATTTGCAGGTAGGACATTGTGGGCATCACTGAGTTGTGGTTGAAAGAAGATTATAGTTTAGAGCTTAACATCCAATGATACATGTTCTATCAAAAGGACAGGCAGGTAGGCAGAGGGGCGTGGAGTAGCTCTGTTGGTATAAAATTAAAACAATTTCTTACAAAGGGGTGACATACTGTAGGATTGAGAGATGTTGTATCCTTGTGGGTGGAGTTAAGAAACTGCACAGGCAGAAAGACCCTGACGGGAGTTAGATACTGGCCTCTGAACAATAGCCACGATGTGAAATACAAACTACAACGGAAATAGAAAGTCATGTTAGAAAGGCAAAAGTATGATAGTCATGGATGATTTCAGAAAGAAAGAATACAGAAAGAATAGAGAAATCAGTTTGGTGCTGGATCACAAGAAAGAGTTTGTAAAACACCTATGAGATGTCTTTTGTAGTTGAGCCCACTATGGGAAAGGCAATTCTGGATTTCATGTTCTGTAATGAAACAGATTTGATTAGGGAGCTTAAGGTAACACAGCCCTAAGGAGGCAGTGATCATGATATGATAGAATTCAACCTGCATTTTCAGAGGAAGAGACTAAAGCAGATGTATCAGTACTACAGGTAATTGCAAAAGGGTTGGCAGAGGAGTTGGCCTAAGTTGGTTTGAAGAAGACACTAGCATCGATGATGGCAGAGTCTAGACTGACATCTACATCATTTATTATTATATTGTAATTTGTCCTCTACTGTGTCTATTGTCTTGATAATTAATTATTGTACTCCCCTGCACTATTTCATGTACTTAATGTAGTCCTGTGCAGGTCTGTAGTCTAGTGTAGCCTTGTGCTGTCTTACATAGTCTAGTGTAGTTTTGTGTTGTTTCATGTAGCACCAGGGTCCTGGAGGAATGTTGTTTCATTTTTACTGTGTACTGTACCAGCAGCTTATGGTCGAAGTGACAATAAACTTGACGTGACTTGACAATGGCTGGAATTTCTGGGAGCAATTCAGAATGTGAAGGTCAGATACATCCTAAAGATGAAGAAGTATTCTAAGGGGAGAATGATGAGGGAAGTCACAAACAGCATAAAAGCAAAAAAGAGGACATAGAATATTGAATATTGAAAGGCCTAGATAAAGTGGATATGGAGATGATGTTTCCTATAGTGGAGAAGTCTAGAACTAGGGGGCACAGCTTCAGAATAATGGGATATCTATTTTGAACAGAGATGAGGATGAATTTCTGTAGCCAGTGCGTGTCTGTGAATCTGTAGATTTCATTGCTACAGACGGCATTCGAGGCCAAATTGGGGATTGATAGGTTCTTGATTAGCCAGGGCTTCAAAGGTTACAGGGAGGAGACAGGAGAATGTGGTTGAGAGGGATAATAATTCATTCACAATGGAATGGCAGAGCAGACTTCATGGGCCAAATGGCCTAATTCTGTTCCAATGGCTTCTAGTGTTATGGTCTTACAGCATGTTGAGGGCAGCTCCAAATATATCTAAAAATAGGGTGCTATTCTGGAGAAGCTGCAAATACAGGCATGTTAAATAGCAAACAATGAGTAGTAAGCAACCTTACAACTAATGGATCTAATCAAAACTGTGCAGTCCTAGATTTGCTTGTGACTTTCAGTGGGCAATTAACCAACTAATTCAAGGAGAAATCTCAAGCACCGTTCTCATCACCAACCCCAGTGCCCAGAATATGAATGTTAAAGACAAGGCTGAAGTATTCACTAATCATATGTGCTTCCTCCTGAGATCACCTATCTTCACAGAAACCAGTCTTCAGCCAATTTGATTCACACTCTGTGATAGCAAGATATAATTGAGAATATTGGATATAACAAAGATTGGGAACAGAAAATATCTGAACTGTGATATGAAAGACTTGCACTCAGGGATTAGCTCCAGACCTATTTGCAGCTTTAAAACAGATCTGCATTCCAGAAGTGAATTGAGAGTCTCTGCTCTTAAATCTGTTAAAGTCTCTGGTAAAACTAAAGCCACTGGAATCTAATGGAAAATACACCAAAGAGAAGAAACCTTTTGAAGAAAAATAGCTGCGGTACTGGAGGTCAATCATCCCAATATCAGGACCAGACCACAAGGGTTCCCTCAGTGACGTTCTAGGCCTAACCATCTTTATTAATGCCCTTCATTCCAGCAAAATGTCAATAGAGGGGAGCTCCACTGATAATTGCTCTACATTGAATTCCTCCTCAGCAAATGAGGCAGTTCATGCAATGACGAACAAAACATCAACAACATTCAGGCATTGGCTGATACATAACAAGTAAAAGGATCTGGCAATGACATTCTGCAATCATTGTCATGACTGTGTCTAAATCATTTTTGAGCATGATGGAGGGCGGCATGGTTGGGATAATGCAAGGGTCCAAAAGCTCAGATGGACCAGCCACATCAAATTTTGGCTAGAAGAGCAGTTGGGAGGTTAAGTATTCTGCAACAATTCATTCAATCTCCTGGCACCTCAAAGAAAAAGCATGCTGCTTGATTGCTTCTCCATCTATAATCCTGAATCTTTATTCCATCTGCCAAGAGTGCATAGTGGCTACAATGTGTGTGTCATCTTAAAAATACAATGTAGTGTTCTGTCTATGTCTCTCCAATGACATGCCTCAAACCCTGGATCTCTATTGCCAAGCATGTAAAATCTTCAAGAGTATGGAAGCGTCACTGCCTGCAAGTTTGCCTACAAGTCACACAGTACTCTGATAATGGAATACTGTACCTCAGCAACCCTTCATCAATACTTGATCTAAATCCTGGTCCAACAGGTGTGTGGGAGTACCTCTATTTGCAGAAGTAGAGGTAAAGGATCAACAAAGTGCCACTGCCTTGCCTGG
Organism: Hypanus sabinus; assembly: GCF_030144855.1. Classification (NCBI taxonomy): domain Eukaryota; kingdom Metazoa; phylum Chordata; class Chondrichthyes; order Myliobatiformes; family Dasyatidae; genus Hypanus; species Hypanus sabinus. The sequence goes on along the minus strand of NC_082711.1, from coordinate 47,924,778 downwards.
GACAAACAGGGAAGGGCAAAAATGTTGAAAGATGAATAGAGAACCACATGAGAGTTATAGAATTAATGATACACAATTAAGCTGGTAAGTACGAAGGATAAAGCATGAAGTAACCAACATTAGTTAGCCTGAATTTGTTCAGTTTATGAGGAATTTTTAAAGAAAACTCAAGCACAAACCAAAGGGATACAATGGACACTGAAATAAACGTGAGCCCTTTGTTAATATAGAATATTTGACCTATGCTGAAAATAAAGTTAGTTATTATTAAAAGCAAAGTCATTAGAATAAAGATTGCAACCAACTGAAAACATATTCAAACTGTAAATGTTTGTGCTTTATAATGACAGGGGTATACCAGGATTCTCTGTTGGAACATGATGAATGATTTCAAGAGAATATGGTTACAGATACTAACCAATTTCAAAGTAAAGGCATAGTGAGTCTTGACAGCAAAAAAAAGATCTTAATGTGAACATTTTGAATCGTATTAAGGAACAGAAGATCCAGGAATGTCCATCTTAAAAAAATTGAAGATGATTAAAAATGTAATAAAAATGTAAATGATTGGAGATTAATATGGAAGTGATTTGGAATCTGCAGAAGCTATTAGTTTGATCGTACTGTATTTGGGATATTATGCAGTTATTGGTACCAAGATTATGGTATGATATGATAGTAGGATTTGAATGGCAGAAGTAAATAGCATAAAAGTACCATGGGGCAAATAGTTCCAGCTGAATACTCAACATCAGTACAAATCAAATGAACCCAATAACTTAGAGCTACATTCATAGGTACTATGTTCTATAACAATTTGGGGAATAAGATTGAGCTGCAAATTTATTGAGTAAATAACACAACAATAATAACAATTAGAATTATGTAGTCCCTCAAAATAGACATTTGGTGTATTACACTGACATGCAAAAAAAAAGGAAAATTTAGAAATGAAATTAATAAGTAAAATTTCTAACACCAGTACCAGCATGTCTTGCATATTTCATATTAGCAGTTCTGAGCCCAGACTATAGAATTGTGCCTTCCTGTTTATTCCAAAGAAGTAGAAATGAGAAATCATTACCATACATTTTCAAGAAATAGTTATTAATGGAAGAACTGTTTATATTAAGCATTGAAGCAGAAATTACAGAGAATCGCTGGCAAAATTCTTTTACCTTGATTGTGGGTGAGGACAACAAAAAAACTGCCGAAGATCAGAGACTGAAGAACAGGTAGATTGGGGAGAAGGCTTCTAATGTTGGACAGTAAATGGAAGTAAATGCAAGTGGAAATATCTGTGATCCCACACAGCCACTACATGGTTGCTCTCCTACAAAACAGGATTAAAGACACCCACTAAGAAGTATTATTGGTGACTGACTTGTTAGAACTAATTATGCCCTTCCTTTGGGGATCCAAATGAGATGCACATGAAAATGAAAATACCTTGAAATGTAAGAGATGCTGTGTGAGTGATGTGGATGACAGAAGTGCTAACTTTGAGGCGGTGTTTGTGAACAATACAAAGACAGGTGAAGGGGCAAGGTGTCCTGAGGAAGCAAGGAGCCTGCAGAAGATTAAGAGAATGGGCAAAGAAGAGACAGGAGAATACAGTGTAAGGGAGTGTATGGTCATGCATTTTGGTAGAAGGAATAAATTTGGAGCGAATTTAAAAACTGGAGGTGCAAAGGGATTGGGAGTCCTAGTGCAGGATTCCCTAAAGTTTAACTTGAAGGTTGAATTGGTAGTAATGAAGGTGAATGCAAAGTTAGCATTCATTTTCAGAGGACTAGAATATGAAAGCAAGGATGTAATGAGGTCTCTGCTGGTCAGAGTTGAACATTGTTATTGCATCTTAGCTGTCAAGATACACAAGCCTGGGCAGCACAATATGGTGAGCAAGCTCCCCTCCTCCACATATCTGATGAACTCAAAAGACCGACAGAGACCGATGTAGTTTGGCACCAGCTGCATCACTGCAGTTACCAGTTAGCATTGAACAGTAAACCCTGAGGGTGAAATCCAGAGCATGAGTTCAATGCTAACTGGTAACTCGGGTTTACTCTCCTGGATGAGCTGCCATCCATGGCTGTAAGCTCCATCTGCGTGAAATGTCTGGGTTTAGGGTGCCAGTAACCCACCCTTGCCCCTTCTCCTGGCGGTATAAACTTTTCCACTGGGCTTAGTAACTAAGCTGCATGTGGGGGCCAGGAGCTGGATTTGGTTATCAGAGGCTATTTGAGGCGCACACATTAGGAGCATTTAATAGGTAGTGGGAGCTTGTCCCCATTACCACCCCCCAGCCATAATAATCTTAAGGATGAAATGCTAAGTCTTTGTAAGGCATTTGTCAGCTGCAATTGGAGTACTGCGAGCTGTATTAGGCCTCATAACTAAGAAAGGATATGTGGAAAGGATTGGAGAGGGTCCAGAGGAGGTTCATGAGAAAGATCCCAGGAATGAAAGGGTTAACATATAAGGAGTGCTTGATGGCTCTCGACCTATACTCACTGGAGTTTAGAAGATTGAGGGGGTTCCCATTGAAACCTATTGAATATAGAAAGGCCTAGATTGATTGGATGTGGGGTGGTCTTGGTCTGGAGGACACAGCCTCAGAACAGAGGGACATCCATTTAGAACAGAGATGAGGAAAAATTTCTTCAGAGGTGAATATGTGGAATTACTTGCCTCAGATGGTTGTGCAGTACGTTGGGTATATTTAAGACAGAGTTTAAGTTGTTTTTGATTAATTAGGGCTTCAAAGTTTGTGAGGAGAAAACTGGAAAATGGGGTTAGGGGAGATAATAAATCAAAATTGATGGAATGGCAGAGCAGTCTCAATGGACCACATGGCTTAATTCTGCTCCTATTTCTTATGGTCTTATGGTTTATAAGTGGATGTGAAGAGCATATATACAGTCATAGAAAGTCTAGGACCAGAGGGCACAGTCTCAGAATAGAAGAACGTTCCTTTACCACAGAGATGAGGAGGAAATTCTTTTACTTGAGGGTGGTGAATATTTTGAATCCATTGCTATAAATGGATGTGGAGGACAAGTCATTGGGAATATATAAAGCAGAGTTTGATAGGTTCTTGATTAGTAAAGATGCAAAAGGTTATGGGGAGAAGGTAGGAAAATGGTGTTGAGATGGAAATTAAATGAGCTATGTTCCAATGCTGGAGCAGATTCGATGGGTTGAATGGCCTAATACTGCTTCTTTGTCCTATGTCTTATGGTCTAATAGATGAGTTTATTTAACATGTAGTTGCTATTAGAATTTGTGTTTTTTTTTCAATTCTGGGAAGTCACAGCAACTCCTAAGGAGAATATGTTAAACCTGAGGCAGTTGGAAAACTCCCATGAGAGGAGGCGTTTTGAAATCTCAGAGAATGAATCAGTCAGTACTAATCAGTTTGATGCTCCTTAAAAAGATGAGAATCGCTGAATCTATTTAAAAGTTATTTATAATTATGATCTCAATTCCCGGAGATGAATTCTATTGTGTTTCTTTCCACTTGAGAAGCCAGTTGAAAGCATTTTTTCTAGTCAGGCAGCCCCAGCCACAGGGCTAAAAAATATAATTGTGCTTGCCCATTCATTGTGAAGATGTAAAAATTGGAACCAGTTACTAAAGATTTGGTTGAGCAGATTTATTTGAAGGGTACTTACGGAAGTAAGGTTGGTGTGGATATTTGTAGCAGGAATTCAAGAGTATTTTGTCATGTAAATGTCCAAGTAGATCGATATAGGTGTAGAATGCAAATGCATGAATATTTTATGTTAATTGTGCATTATTGTTTAAAAATAAATTCACGAGGTTTTATGCCTATAATCCTCCATTGTGGCCACCTTTATTTCTATCCCCTTACTATTGTCTGCACACCTTTAGCAACTGAGATCCTTGACTCCTGAGTTACTTTTCTAAGTCTGTCCATTTCTCCTTCTGAGTTTCTGATATTCTTGTAAACTCACCTTTCTGGAAAAAAATACTTTGCTGTTTGCTCTGTTTATTCAACTTAGTATGAAACTTTGGTGTGATATTGGATCCACAATGCTTCTCAGAATATTTTACTGGCTAAGAAGTTCTTCATAAATGGAGATTTTAATCGTTTGTTGTGATGCTTTGTGGCTTTTAAAAGTTGTAATGGCATTATCACGTAAGCAGAATACCTGAAGATTAGTCAGAATTTAACATATTTTCAGAAATATGAAATGGGGTCAGTTGAAGATAGTAGACCAAAAATATTCTTTAGTAAAGAGTATATAAAAGATCCAAGTAGCTGCAACGTGGTGCAGCATACTATTCAGGCATGAAGTGGCTACAGTGGATATCAGATTAACAGTATGCCTTTTCCCTGGAGTGTCCCCTGCTTTTCTTCCCCAGACCACACCTGAAGGATTAGCCTAGCTCAAGCACATGTTCAGTTAGAAATGGGCCTTTTTAATTGATTCACAAGATATGTAAATTTTTAGCATCATTTGGCATTTTTATGGCCCATCGTTAATTGCTCCAACACCAAGGAGGCAGTTCGGAGTCGACCAGGTCATTCAACCGTTCATTTATTATCAAAGAATCCAATTCTGAAATTATTCTTCTCAAGGTAGCTATGAAACCAAGAAAAAAAAAGAAAAGAACGGCATCATGACCATCAACCCCCAATTCACTCCTTCCTGCACGAAAAATTAATAAAATCAGAATAAAGACATCAGCCCCCCCCCCCAACATCCCCCTCCCCTGCACACAAAAACAGAGAAAGATCAGGCAAAAAACAAAATATAAAAAAACTATAAGACCAATAAAAAGTCTATATTCCAAGTCCATATCCGAAACACAGAAAACCTGCGTAACATTCTTTGAACCCAGTAGCAGGCCTTTCCCTATCTGTAGCAGAATGATCCCATCAGCAATCAAAACACAGTCTACTCTCTCCATAGCAGAGTGATTCCACCAGTGAGCAAAAGGCAGAATGTGGGACTACAGTCACGTGCAGGCCAGAACAGGTGGTGATCCTAGATTTTCTTCTCTGAAGAGCACAATTGACCCAGATGGCTTTTTAAACCAATGGAGTTGTTTCATGGTTGCATTGCTAAAGCTAGTTCTTTTTTTAATTTTCTGATTTACTTCTGTCATGATGGGATGTATATGCATTTCCTTCAGTCAGTGCTCAAGAATTCTAGCCAGTTATCCAGTAATATAGCAACAAACCCATTGTACTTAATGCTGTCAGGTCCCTTCCTTTTCATGTTGCTGTGCCAAAAAACACAGCAAAGACTTAAAAATAAAATAACATTTGAAGTTGTTTTCTACACTAGGCTTTGTTGACATGAGACAAGTTGGCTGCACAATTACCCAAACTTATTTCGGAATAAATAGATCTGCTAATCCAAAAGGAACAACAACTGTTGTGATGCAAAAGCTGACTAAATAATAACAGACGTAACCAAAATAATAAGAGAGAGTACACAGCTGACACAGAACTGCTTTCAAAAGTACTGAGTGATGCTCTAGAAATTGGAACTCAGGTGTAAACATGATGTATGTTGCTTAATATTATTACCCTGCCTATCTTTTGATAAATTGGATGTCATTCAGTATTTCATCGCAGGAATCCCTGATGACATGTACAGAATTTTCTCTGCAATGAGAAAGGGAAAATCAGAATGAATTAACTTGCCTGATAGCTGCAGCATAATAATAATGGCCAATCCATTTTATTCTTTTCACTTATCAACCTTTAAAGGTCAGCAGTCTGGGACAGCATTTGTTCAGGGCATTTGGAACCAGAGCCACATTATTTTCAAATTCCTCTGAAAAGCTACCCCCACAAAAGCAATTTTCAATTAATTTTCCCCTGTCTTCACTATGATTCTGCAATAACAGTGAGTGATAGAATCTCCTCTATAGCTTCTGTGTCATTTTGGTGAGATTTATTATTTCAGCTAAGATTCAATGTTCTATAAAAAGTTTAATCTAAATTTATCATATCTTGCCTTCAAACTTTTTGGATTACAGACTTGTACAACCGCAGGATGTTTACAGTAGATAGGGTTGTTCAGCTTTTAGCAGCTCTGTATGAGAACTACATCTGCACAAGATGCACCCAGCTGCAGCTCTTTATAAACCAGGTTAGGGAACTGGAGAGGTAGCTGGATAACTTTCAGCTCATACAGGGTCTTGAGGAGATGATAGATGGAAACTACAAGGAGGTAATCACCCCTAAGTTGTCTGAGTTGGAGAGCTGGTTGACTATCATAAGATGAAAAAGGAATAGGCAGCAAGTACAGGGTACCACTGTGGCCATTCCTATCAATAATATGTATACTGCTTTGGATACTGTTGGGGGGAATAACATACCGGGGAAAGCCACAATGACATAATCTCTGGCACTGAGTCTGGCTCTGTGTCTTGGAAGGGAAGGGAGAGAAGAGGTGTGTAGTTGTAAAAGGGGATTCCATAGTTATTGAATTGAATTGACTTTATTACTTACATCCTTCATATACATGAGGAATAAAAATCTTTACGTTACGTCTCTGTTCAAATGTGCAATGTGCAATTATAGTAATTTATAATAAATGTTATGTAAACAGGATAGTCAATATAACATAGAAGTACAGTTGCATCAGCATGAATTAATCAGTCTGGTGGAAGAAACTGTCCAGGAGCCTGTTGGTCCTGGGTTTTATGCTGCAGTACCGCTTCCTGGAAGGCAGCAACGGGAACAGTTTGTGATTGGGGTGACTTGGGTCTCCAATGATCCTTTGGGCCCTTTTTACACACCTGTCTTTGTAGATATCCCAAATAATGGGAAGTTCACATCTACAGATGTGCTGGCTGTCTGCACCACTCTCTGCAGAGTCCTGCGACTGAGGGAAGTTCAGTTCCCATACCAGGCAGTGATGCAGCCAGTCGGGATGCTCTCAGTTGGGCCCCTATAGGAAGTTCTTAGAATTTGGGGAGCGATACCAAACTTCAACCGTCTGAAGTGAAAGAGGTGCTGTTCACTCTCTCAACCCCTGAACCTTAGGGGTTAGCTGTCTCCAGTCCTCCTGTAGTACACAACCAACCAGCTCCTTTGTTTTCGCAACATTAAGGGAGAGGTTGTTTTCTTGATACTACTGTGTCAGGGTGATATGTACAACATGCTGGAGGAACTCAGCAGGTCAGGCAGCATCCGTGGAAATGAACTTTCAATGTTTTGGACCGAGACCCTTCGTCAGGACTGAAGAGGGTGGGGGCAGGGGCACTATAAAGAAGATGGGGGGAGGGTGGAAGGTGCCAGGTAAAAAAACAGTTACAGGAAATATCAAGGGGTGGGGGAGGGGATAGGCAGGAAAGGTGAAGAAGGAATGTAAGGGGAAAGCACTATGGTTAGTAGAAGGAGGCGGAACCATGAAGGAGATGATAGGCAGCTGGAGGAGGAGCAGAGGGAAACTGGGATGGAGGAAGGGAGGGTGAGGGAATCACTGGAAGTCGGAGAGTTCAATGTTCATGCCAAGGGGCTGGAGACTACCCAGACAGTATATGAGGTGTTGCTCCTCCAACCTGAGTTTGGCCTCATCATGGCAGTAGAGGAAGCCATGTATGGACATATCTGAATGGGAATGTGAAGCAGAGTTGAAGTGGGTGGCAACAGGGAGATCCTGTCTGTTGTGGCGGATGGAGTGGAGGTGCTTGACGAAGCTGTCCCCCAATCTGCGTCGGGTCCCGCTGATGTAGAGGAGGCCGCACCGGGAGCACCGGATGCAATAGATGACCCCAACAGGCTCACAAGTGAAGTGTTGCCTCACCTGGAAGGACTGTTTGGGGCCTTGAATGCTGGTAAGAGAGGAGGTGTAGGGACAGGTGTAGCACTTACGCTTGTAGGGATAAGTGCCAGGTGGGAGATCTGTGGGGAGGGACGTGTGGACCAGGCAGTTGCGGAGGGAACGATCCCTGCGGAAAGCGGAGAGGGGCAGAGAGGGAAAGATGTGCTTAGTGGTGGGGTCCTGTTGGAGGTGGCAGAAGTTGCGGAGGATAATGAGCTGGATACGGAGGCTGGTGGGGTGATAGGTGAGGACAAGGGGAGCTTGGTCCCTGTTGTGGTGATGGGAGGATGTGGTGAGGGCCGAAGTGCGGGAAATGGAGGAGATGCGGTTGAGGGGATCACTGATGACAGCAGAAGGGAAACCACAATCCTTGAAGAAAGAGGACATTTGAAATGACACAGGGGGAGCAGTGAGAGAGGGTCTCCCTGAACTCCCATCGAAGGGAAGTGTCTCTGCAGCATCTGCTCCCAGGATGAGGCTTTCTGTTCCAGGACATCTCAAATGTCCTGTTTCTCTGCGGCAAGACCCGTCGCAGGTCGGGGGATCGCTTCGTCAAGCACCTCCACCACAACAGACAGGACCTCTTGGTTGCCACCCATTTCAACTCTGCTTCACATTCCCATTCAGATATGCCCATACATGGCCTTCTCTACTGCCATGATGAGGCCAAACTCAGGTTAGAGGAGCAATACCTCATATACCATCTGGGTAGTCTCTAGCCCCTTCGGATGAACATTGAATTTTCCAACTTCCGGTAATTCCCTCCCCCTCCCTTCCCCCATCCCAGTTTCATTCAGCCTCCTCCTCCAGCTGCCTATCACCTCCCTCAGCCTCCTTCTACTACCCATAGTGCTTTCCCCTTACATTACTTCTTCACCTTTCATGCCAATCCCCTCCCTGCTTCCCGTCCCACAGCCCTTGATCTTTCCCCTTACTGGTTCTTCACCTGGCACCTACCAGCCTTCTCCTTCCCATCCTCCCCCCACCTTCTTTATAGGGCCCCTGCCCCCTCCCTCTTCAGTCCTGACGAAGGGTCTCAACCCGAAACTTTGACTGTTCTTTTCCACGGATGCTGCCCGACCTGCTGAGTTCCTCCAGCATGTTGTGCATGTTGCTTTGACCCCAGCATCTGTGGAGTATGTTGTATCAGGGTGATGGCTTCCTCTCTGTAGGCTGCCTCATTATTATTTGAGATTAGTCCAGTCAGTGTAGCGTCATCAGCAAGTGTAATTAGCAGATTGGAGCTGTGGGTGGCAGAGAGTAAAGGAGGGGGCTTTGGACACAGCCCTGGGAGGCACTTGTGTTGAGGGTTAGAGGAGCAGAGAGGAGATTTTGTGGAAATGAAAGAGACACCTGGATGGTATCACAAACATGAGAAAATCTGCAGATGTTGGAAAGCCAAAGCCACATGCACACAAAATGCTGGAGGAGTTCAGCAGACCAAAATTGAAGAAGGGTGACTGTTTACTCTTTTCCATAGGTGCTGCTTAGGCTGATGAGTTCCTCCAGCATTTTGTGTGCGTCACATGGATGGTACTTGGTGCCAGGGTCAGGGAAGTCTCAAATCAGGTCCACAGCATACTGAAGGTGGAGGGTCAACGGCAGGAAGTCAGCGGGATGAAGTTCTGTAGAGAGAATATAGGGGGTTAGTTTGAAAGATGAAAAGCAGGACCTCAAGGGTAGTGATCTCTGGTTTTCCGCCTGTCCCACATGCCAGTGAGGGTAAGATTAGGATGATTTGGCAGAAATATGCATGGCTGAGGAGTTGGTGTAGGAGGCATGGTATCAGATTTCTGGATCATCAGGATCTCTTCTGGAGGAAGTATGGGCTGTACAAAAAAGACAGTTTACACCGGAGCTTGAGGGGGACTGAAAGCCTCACAGACAGGTTTGCTAGCGCCGTTGGAGTGGGTTTAACTAACTTGGCAGGGGGGATGGAACTGGAATGTTAGAGCAGTGTGTTGTGAGACTGTGAGACAGATGATAGGGCAAAGTTGCAGTCAGTGGGATAGGTTGAAATGTGTCTTCAAACTAATTAGTAGGTTCAGTTGTTCAATGGTTTGGAAAAGTGAGTTTAAAGTAAAAGGGAAGGAGAGTTCAGGAGTGATTAAGCAAGGCTCCAGATTAAACAAAAAGACAGTAAGTCTAGAAGGGGATAAGAATTTAACTTCTAGTAGCATGGGAGCAAAATTGAAAAGGGTGATGAAAAAAGGACTGGAAATGTTATATTTGAATGCACTCAGAATAAGGTAATGATCTTGCAGTGCATTTAGAAATTGGCAGGTAAGATGTTGTGGGCATCACTAAGTTGTGGCTGAAAGAAGATCATAGTTGGGAGCTGAACATCCAAGGATACATATTTTATCAAAAAGGACAGCCAGAGGAGGTGGGGTGGCTCTGTTGGTAAAAAATGAAATCAAATCCTGAGGAAAACGTTAACAGAGAATCAGTGAATGTAGAATCCTTATGGGTAGAGTTAAGAAACTGCAAGGATAAAATACCCTAATGAGAGTTACATACAATCCTCCGAACACTAGCCAGAATATACAGTACAAATTACAATGGAAAATAGAAAAGACATGTAAAAAAGGGAATGTTATGATTGTCACAGGGAATTTTACTATGTGGGTGGATTAGGCACAGTAGGTTCATGCTGGATCCCAAAATAAGATATTTGTAGAATGTCTATGAGACTGCTTTTTAGAACAGCTTGTGTTTGAAGCCAATAAGGAAGAGGCAATTCTGGATTGAGTATTGTGTAATGAAAATGATTTGATTAGGGAGCTTAAGGTAAAGGAATCTTTAGGAGCCAGTAATCATATTTTAGAATTCACCCTGCAGTTCGAGAAGAAGATAAAGTCAAATATATTAGTATTATGTTGTAGTAAAGAGAACTATAGAGGCATGAGAGAGGAGCTGACCAAAGTGGATTGCAAGGGGCACAAGCATTTATCATGGCAGACCAGTAATGGCTGGAGCTTCTTTGGGAATCTGAAAGGCACAGGATAGATACATCCCAAATATAAGGAAGTATTCTTAAGGGTGGATGAGACAACCGTGGCTGACATTGGAAGTCAAAGACAGCATAAAAGGAAAAGAGAAGGCATATAATACAGCAAAAAACTATGGGAAGCTAAATGATTGGGAACGTTTTAAGAACTAACAGAAGGCAACTAAGATGCAATAAAGGGAGATGTGGGTAAGCTATCCAATAATTAAAAGAGAATACTAAAAGTTTTTTTTCAAATATATAAAGAGTAAAAGAGGGGCAAGAGTGGATATGAGACTGCTCAATAATGACACTGGACAGGTGGCAATAGTGGGCAGGGAGAGATGGAACAAAGAAATGGCTGATGAACTCAACAGGTATTATGAAGAAGATGCCAGATATTCAAGAGTATCAGGGGGCGGAAGTGAGTGTAGTTGCAATTACAATGGAGAAGGTGCTTGGGAAGCTGAAAGGTAGATAAGTCACCCAAAATGGATGAACTCCACCTCAGGGTTTGAAAGAGATAGCTGAGGCATCATGGAGACATTGGTAGTGATCTTTCAAGAACCATTTGAGTTTAGAAAATTGCAAATGTCACTCTTTAGGAAGGGAGTGAGGAAAGAGAGAGGAAATTATAGGCCAGTCAGCTTGCCTTCAATGGTTAGGAAGATGTTGGAATCCAAAATTAAGGATGATGTTTTGGTATAATTGGAGGAACATGATAAAATTGGCCAAAGTTTGCATGGGAAATCTTGCCTGGCAAATCATTTGGAATTCGTTGAGGAAATTGAAATTCTAACAGAGATACAAGAGATCCTGCTGATGCTGGAAATGTTGAGCAACAGACTTAAAATGTTGGGGGGGTCCTAATAAGAGTTCTTGGCCCAAAGCATCAACTTTGTATTTCCCTCTATAGTTACTGCTTGACCTGCTGACTTCCTCCTCTGTTTTGTGTGTGTTGCTCAGCATCTGTGAGCTCTTGTGTCTCTGTTCTACCCTTCATATTTTAAATACCTATATTAAATCATTCTGCAACTTTCTCTGCTGCATGGAATATGGCTTCAGCTTGTTACATAATGAAACTTCCTAATCACTGCTATCACTTTAAGGACTCTTTACCTTGTTATTTCATGTTCTCATTATTTATTGCTATTTATTTATATTTGCATTTATACAGTTTGTTGTCTTCAGAATGACTTTTAATTGATCCTGTCATAATTACCTTTCTTTCGATTTGTTGAGGATGCTCACGGTAAAATGAATCTCAGGGTTACAGCTGATGACCTATCAATACTCTGATAATAAAATTTACTTGGAACATCGAACTTTTGAAATTTCTTTTATATATATTCCAAAACCTTCTAGTCTTTCCTAGAATCTAACATGTAGAACTGGACACAATATTCCAGCAGTGGCCAAATGGGTATTTTGTTCTGTTCCAAGGCCCAGAATCATGTTGGCATTTTTTGCCGCCATCTCAACATGTCTTGTTGTGTTTAATGAACAGTGCACAATTACCACAGATTTCTCTGATCTTGTAACCCTCTTAAAATTATAGCTGCTATTTACCTCTTCTCATTCTTCCTATCAGATAGTAGTACCTCTTCTCTCAGCATCAAATTTCATTTGCTATCTGTTGGCCCATTCTCCCAGCTCATCTATATTTCTCTTGAATTCTATTATTATCCTCAATAAGTTTGTCTATGCTTCCAAATTTTGTATTATCTGAAAATTTGGAGATAATCTACAAAACATCTTTCAGAACATTAATATACAGTATCCCAGTCCCCAGGGAACTCTACTATACACTTTCCTCTTAAGGTAAAAAAAAATTCTATATGGCCTTTTGTACTGACAAGTTCTTATAGACCCTTTTATTCCATGGCTTTTTGTCTTAATGACAGGTTCATTATGTAGCATCTTATCAAGTGACTTTTGGAAGTTGATATATACAATATTAATCTCATTATCCTTATTGACCCTCATAGTTTATTTTTATTAAGTACATTCTGGCTTTTATTCATTAATCCACATGTATGACTGATGATTTTGTTCCAGATTATTATTTATTAATTTTTTCCCACTATTGAGGTTAAACTGCTCAGTCTGTAGTTTCTGGGTTTATTCCTATACTGATTATTGAACAAGGTGCTATACTTGCAAGTATGGTAAATTGATTTATTATTGTTGCATGTATTGCTATTCAGTGAAAATCTTTGTTCTGCATGTCATTCATACAGCTCATTTAATCACATTAGTACATTGAGGTAATATAAATGAAAACAGAATAAATTGTGCTAGTTACAGAGAAAGTGCAGACGACAAGTTGCAAGACCATAACAAGGTAGATTGTGAAGTCAGTTGTCAATCTTATTAAACTAAGGGACTATTCAATTGTCTTATAACAGCAGGATAGAAACTCCATGTATAGCTGTTTGACAGATTATTTGTAAATGAAAATAATCTTTATTCATTATAAAAAGAGACGTTTACAAGAATGAACTGTGCACTTCGTTTTCGTTCTTACATCCATAGTCAGTATTTTCAGTATTGTTTGATTACGTTCCTTAGAACGAGTAGGACTGTTGCCATTCATGTAGCCTGGAAGATTATGGCCTAGACCCCTGCAATTTCCTCTCTAATGTCTGTCAATGAACATGGTTGCATCCCATCTGTTCCAGATGACTTATCCACTTTATGTGCAGCTAGCCTTTCCAGTACATCGCAATCAATTGTTATCTCATCCAGACTCTCAGTGACATATTCTGATGGCAAAATGTTAGTAACGTCTTCTTTTGTACTGAAGACTGATATAAAATACTCATTCAGTACATCAGTGATGTCCACCGCCTTCAAGAATAAATTTCCTTTTTGATCTCTGATTGGACCCATTGTTCCTCAGACAGCATTTTCCTTTCCATGTGATCATGGGATATCTTTAAATTCCCTTTGATTTTGTTGGCAGTCTTTTCTCAAGCTCTCTGTCTCTCTACCTGTCTTATTTCCATTTAACTTTCTCCCTGACTTTTATATAGAATTGGCCATCCACCAGGCACCCAATTTCACACTAGTTCTAACTTAAGCCATTTTATTACTATCAAGCTCTCCCACTGCCAAATTTTGCCATTCACCTACATCCTAGGGGCAATATATCACATGCTTCTAGAATAAGGGAGGAAGCTGGAGCACCTAGGTAAAACACGTGCATTCATGGAGAGAATACACAAATTAAACACAGAGAGCACCAGAGATCGGGATCAAACCCAGATCACTGGAACTGTGCGGTTACAGCTCTACTAACTACTCTGCTCTTATAGAATATATTACTGTCTGCACAGTGGTACAGGCCACAGTGTCCTCGCTGACCAATCTGCCTGCATGTGGTCTCCATTCACTGCATGTCCATGTGTCTGTCTAAATATCTGTTAAGCTCTCCTACCATATTTGCTGCTACCATCCCACTGGCCATGCACTTGCAGGACCTACCACTCTTCATGTTAAAAACCTGACCATGCATCTCCTTTCAACCTCCTGTCTCTTAGCTTAAAGCTAAGCTCTGGTATTTGACTTATCTACCCTGGGGAAAGGGCTCTGATTATCTACCTTATCCATATAGAAACATAGAAAACCTGCAGCACAATACAGGCCCTTCGGCCCACAAAGTTGTGCTGAACATGTCCCTACCTTAGAAATTACCCATAGCTCTCTATTTTTCTAAGCTCCATGTACCTATCCAAAAGTTTCTTAAAAGACCCTATCGTATCCACCTCCACCACTGTTGCCACCAGAACATTCCACACACTTGCCACTCTCTAAGTAAAAACTTACCCTAGCATCTCCTCTGTTCCTACTCCTCAGCACCTTAAACCTGTGTCCACTTGTGGCAACCATTTCAGCCCTGGGAAAAAGCCTCTGATGATCCATATTTCTCATAATTTTATTAACTTCCCTCAGGTTCCATCAACTTCTGGTGGGGTAAAGAGAAAACAATTCAATTTTGTCCAACTACTCTATATAGTTAATACTCTCTAATCTAGAACCTCTTCTGCATAAATATCTAATAAAGTACAATAATGGAGGAACTTCAGTAGTAACATTAAAAACAGAATATTCTGGGAATTCTCAGCTGGTCGAATCTCATCTTTTCAAGGAGAAATAGAGTTAACATTTCACGTCATTTTAGATTTCCAGCACCTGCAATTTTTTTGATTTTCTGTGGAAGAATTTTATTTGTGTTTGGTTATTACTAATATAAAAGCAGTAGTGATTTGCCCAACAAAGTCAAGGCATGGTGAGAGCTATCCAACATGTGCAGAGTCTGCCAAGCTGTAGGTCATTACTAAGGCTAGTAAGAGCATTGGCCCATGAGACCTTTGCAGCATAATTTCATAGGTTTCTGCAGGATAGGTCTAGATGAAATTCAAGTCAGCAAGTCATTCAAACTATGATGCACAATTAAATAATTTAGATCATTCTTCATGAGTTAAAAAGCTCAAAGAAATTAGCATGACTGAAGAAATATGCTGGAGAAATTAATGAAGCATGTAGGCAATTAATCACAAGGAGGTGATCACTTCCATACTAAAATTTTGATGGAGATGGATATGGAGGTAATGATTATGAAAACAGTCCAGTATCCTTGACATCAGTACTAGGGAATGTGTTGGAATTTATTATAATGAATGATAGAAAGATTGAGCTGTTATCGTGAATTAATGAAAAGATAATCATGTGGCAATAATGATGGAGTCTTTTCAATATGTAATTGTTGTTTTCATTATTGAGGGATAGTGCAGAGCACACCAGTACGCCAGCAAGCAGGATATTCAACTGAACTTTATCGATGACTCAGGTTGTACTGTATGCGAACTCCTCCCTTGTGAGAGCGGCTTCACGAATGCAATAGGAATAACACTATTAACTACCACTATACCTCCCCTTCTTAAAAAAAAAGAAAAACTAGTTATGTGCTTCTTATCCATAGAACTGCTTTGGAATTAGAGAGAGAGAGGGGGAGGGGGATGGGGAGGGAGAGAGAAAGAACGATCCAAGTGCAGAGCCTTTCGACGCCTGATCTGCTGTTCTTGATATTCCATTTTCTCCCCCAACGCCTCAGTCTGTGGCCCCGGTTTAGTATTAGCTCGTCCCAGGGCTGCAAAGTCTTGGAAACCCTAAAGGCGCACTCGTCTTCCAGGTGTTTCGAAAGACGGCTGGTTGGTGAGCTCTGACAGCAGAAACCACTACTGTAATTTGAGTGTAGCGCTAGTCAGGTTCTTTAGCTGAACCCCATCCACCTTGAAACAGAAAATGAGAGACATCAAAGGTGGAAATTAAGCTGTTCTGCAGGTGATCTCAAAAAACTCGCAGTCTAATGCCATCATAGTTCCGCCTTCAGCTTCCCTGGCCTCAGGAGCACTTTTGTTGCATAATGCCTGCTTTCTTCACCAGTTTGGTGAACAGATATTCGGGGAAGGCTTTGGCATCTGCTCCAGTGTCCATTGTGAATGTCACTGTCTCACCCTGTAACTGAGTCTTGTCGATTGGGATCTGGAGTCCCAGAGAAAGCTCTCTCTTTGTCTGGATCATGACCTTCTTTGACCTCCTGTTTTTGAGTGACACTGGCTTTTACAATGGCCGAATCTGTTGCACTGGTGGCATTTCATTTCTTTTGCTGGACAGAGCTCATTGACTTGTAATGGAGAC
This sequence comes from Hypanus sabinus, assembly GCF_030144855.1. Classification (NCBI taxonomy): domain Eukaryota; kingdom Metazoa; phylum Chordata; class Chondrichthyes; order Myliobatiformes; family Dasyatidae; genus Hypanus; species Hypanus sabinus. The sequence goes on along the minus strand of NC_082711.1, from coordinate 47,908,275 downwards.
TTGCCACATCTCTTGTTATTGGACATTTTACCTGCTCTTTGTCTCACTTGTCTGTTTTGTTTGAGCTGACCTCTACTGTCACCTCTTTCTGCTTTCTGACTGCACCTTGTTTGTACCCTTCTTCTATACAGTTTCTAGCTTTACCTCAGCATCATTTCTGTGTCTGAGCTCGACTTGCTGCTGATGGAATTCTCACTCTGCCTGACCATAGTAATAGCTTTCTCTAGTGTGAGATTTGCCTGCAACTGAAGTCTCTCTGACAATTTGGTGTCTAGTAGCCAGACCAATGATCCTGTCTCTAATGAGTTCATCTTTTAGATTTCCATATGCACGGTTGTGTGACAGGGCATACAATGCTGTAATGAAGTCATTTACACTTTCATCCAGCTCCTGTTTTCTGGAGTTGAACTTTGCTCTCTCATAATCACTTCTTGCTTTCTTTTGAAATATTCTTTGAATTGGTCCTGCTCTTTTTTGTGCTCCTTTTTCAGAGCATTTGTCAGTCCTAATTCACCCATGATGTCATCTGCTTTGTCACCCATGCTGTACATCAGTGTGCTTACTTGATGCTCTTCTGAAGCCTGAGTGAGATTGCTTATAACCCTAATCTCTGAAAGTGTCTGAGCTATCTCTCAAAGTCCCCTGATTTAGAGAAATCAAATGTCTCGGGGGGCTTTATTAGGTAAGCATATGTTGGTACTGCAGATATTTGCTCCATTTTCATGTCCGTTTATTATTTTATTTAATTGGAATACAAAACTCTTCTTTTCCCCCCCTGAGAGTTTGACTAACTTCTCTGCTGTGTCAGTGACCCTGTGCACTTCCCCAGGCTAGTGGCCACACAGTTTATTAAAAATTATCCACTTTTGGGTGTAGCTTAACAACCCTGGCCCTTTCTCAACTCAAACAATTAGCAAACTATCAAAAGCAGTTTATGTTGTTAAGTCTCTGGATATTCTTCATGGATATATGCGAACAAGAACAGTCTTACTGTAAATTCTTTCTTGCTGGGGATCTCATTCGGTCTGCAGCACCAATTCATGATCAACCACTTCTGACACCATTTAGTGTTTGTTATTGAGGGATAGTGCAGGGCACACCGGGACGCCAGCATGCAGGGTACTCAACTGAACTTTATTGGCAACCCTGCTTGTACGGTATGTGAACTCCTGTGAGTGGCATAGGAAAAACACTATTAACTACCACTACAATAACAAGCAGAATAAATAAGGTTAAATCAGTTGGACTTATAGAAGGTCTTTGATAAGTTGCCATCCAAGAGACAAATCAAAGAATTATCCTGGGGAGCTGAGAATAGTGTGAGGCTGCATGTTATCTGTTCTGGCTACTTATAATCTAAATAATTGATTTAGATGAGTGACTTTAAGTGTAATGCACAAGAGTTTGCTAATATTGCAAAACTTGTAGGTTGTGTGGACTGTGGAGAGGATGCAAAATGGAGCAGCTCATTAAATGACAAATGACATAGCAAATATTATAAAATGTAGAAAAATGTGAAGGCATTCACATTGACAAAAAGTAGAAAGGAGAAATATTTTTAAATGGTGAGACATTGAAAGTTATTAATGTTCAGAGGTTTCTGGCTGTTCTTGTACCTGGGACTCTGAAAGTTAACATGCAGATACAGCCAGTAATGAGGAAAATAAAGAGGATTTCACTGCATGATTAGTAATGTTTTACTGTAGTTATATAAGATCCTGTTGAGAGAGCATCTGAATATTGTAATCATATTAGGTTTCCCAGCCTAAGGTAGGATATTCTTGCATGAGAGGAATGAAGCTCATCAGATTGTTTTCTGCAGTGGTGGGTTTGTCATATGGGGTGAGATTGAACAGATTGATGTCGAGGCCTCAGCTGTACCTGAGCTGTTCAATGTAGTACTGAGTTAAAAGATCAGTCACGATTTTATTCTATAGCAAAGCAGGTGAGAAAAACCAGTTTGTCTATCCCTGAAGAACCAACTTGTATTCTTATACTCTTAGAGGACCATGTGGTCCTTCTAAGGAAATTCAGTTGGATAACTGACAATAATTTCAGTGACTTCAATCAACAGTTTGTGAAACAAAATGGGATCAAACATCGCTTCTCATCTCATTATCATTCAGCCTCAAACAGAGAAACAGGGAGATCAGTACATAAAATGAAAGAGCCACTAAAGAAATGACTTAGGCATGGTAAATCAGAATCACTGACTCACAGATATGCTTCTGAACTGCAGATCAATGCCTTGCAACACAGCAAAATGCATTACTGCTGAGATGCTGAAACACGGGAGTCAGGACATTAATCTGTTTCATCCAACTACAGAAGAGAAGCGGAAGAAAATATTTGAAACAAAATAAGCATGGTATAAAGGGAAGTGATTCAGATTCCATGGTAAGTTATTTTTGTGCTGACACTGACAGTCAGAGGTGGGAATAAGAAAACTGTACACCAGAGATATCATGGTGATTACAGCTTTTTGTAGGGTCTGTGTACTTGTACCAATACACTGTGCAGTGCATTCTGACTGGTTACATCGCACTGGCATGGAATCGCCAATACACAGTGGCGGACTCATTCAGCTCCATCATGGGTACAGTTCTTCCTACCATTAAGGACAGCTACAAAAGCAATGTAGATTAGACATTAAATTCAATTAGACATTAGCTTTGTGAGAGGAGCCAGAATGAGGTAGTAGAGGGTTGCCCCTCTGACTGGAGGCTTGTGACTAGTTGTGTGCTGCAGGGATCGGTGGTGGGTCCTTCATTGTTTGTCATCTATATCAATGACCTGAATGACAATAGACATTAGGTGCAGGAGTAGGCCATTCGGCCCTTCAAGCCAGCACCTGTGATAATGGCTGATCATCTACAATCTGTACCCCATTCCTGCCTGCTCCCCATATTCCTTGACCCCGCTATCTATAACAGCTCTATCTAACTCTCTCTTGAAAGCATCCAGAGACTTGGCCTCCACTGCCTTCTGAGGCAGAGCATTCCACAGATCCACAACTCTCTGGGTGAAAAAGTTTCTCCTCAACATTCTAAATGGCCTACCCCTTATTCTTAAACTGTGACCTCTGGTTCTGGACTCCCCTAACATCAGGAACATGCTTCCTGCCTCTAGCATGTCCAATCCCTTAATAATCTTATATGTTTCAATCAGATCCCCTCTCATCCTTCTAAATTCCAGTGTATACAAGCCCAGTCGCTCCAACCTTTCAACATATGACAGTCCCGCCATCCCGGGAATTAACCTTGTGAACCTACGCTGCACTCCCTCAATAGCAAGAATATCCTTCCGCAAATTTGGAGACCAAAACTGCACACAATACTCCAGGTGTGGTCTCAGCAGGACCCTGTACAGCTGCAGAAGGACCTCTTTGCTCCTATACTCAACTCCTCTTGTTATGAAGGCCAACGTGCCATTAGCTTTCTTCACTGCCTGCTGTACCTGCATGCTTACTTTCAGTGACTGATGAAGAAGGATACCTAGATCTCGTTGTACTTCCCCTTTTCCTAACTTGACACCATTCAGATAGTAATCTGCCTTCCTGTTCTTGCTGCCAAAGTGGATAACCTCACATTTATCCACATTAAACTGCATCTGCCCACTCACCCAACCTGACAAGTCACTTTGCATTCTCATAACATCCTCCTCACATTTCACACTGCCACCCAGCTTTGTGTTATCTGCAAATTTGCAAATGTTACTTTTAATCCCTTCATCTAAATCATTAATGTATATTGTAAATAGCTGTGATCCCAGCACCGAGCTTTGCGGTACCCCACTAGTCACTGCCTGCCATTCTGAAAGGAACCCGTTAATCCCTACTCTTTGTTTCCTGTCTGCCAACCAATTTTCTATCCATGTCAGTACCCTATCCCAATGATGATAATATGGTTAACTGGATCATCAAATTTACCAATGACTCCAAGATTGGGGGTGTTGTGAAAGGTGAGGAAGGCTATCATAGCTTGCAGAGGGATCTGCGGTAGCTGGAAAATAGGCTGAGGAATGGCAGATAGAATTTAATGCAGACAGGTGCGAGGTTTTGCTCTTTGGTGGGACCAAGTGGGGTTAGTCTTACACAGCGAATGTTAGGGCACTGAGGAGTGTGGTTGAACAAAGGGACCAGGGAATACAGGTACATAATCTGTTGAAAGTGGCATCATAGGTAGTTCGGGTCATAAAGAAAGCTTTTGACACACTGGCCTTCATAAATGAATGTATTGAGTACAGGAAATGGGATATTACATTGAAGTTGTATAAGGCATTGGTGAGGCCTAATTTGGAGTATTGTGTGCAGTTTTGGTCACCTACCTACAGGAAAGACTTAAACAAGGTTGAAAGAGTACAGAGAAAATTTACAAGGATGCTGCCAGGTCTGGAGGACTTGAGTTCTTAGGGAAAATTAAATAGGTTAGGACTGTATTCTTTAGAACGTAGCAGATGGAGGGGAGATTTGATGGAGGTATACAAAATTATGAAGGGTATAGATAGGGTAAATGTAAGCAGGATTTTTCCACTGAGGTTGGGTGGGACTACAACCAGAAGTCATGGGTAAAGGTGAAATGTGAGAAGTTTAAAGGGAACATGGTGGAGCATCTTCAATCAAAGGGTCAGATGGGCCTTTTTCTGTGTTGCGCTTCACTATGACTCTATAACTCTGTGAAACCTTGTCTCAAAAGGGCAGTATGCATCATCAGGGTCTCCCACCTTCCAGGCCACACCCTCTTCTTGTTCCCATCAAACAGGAGGTACAGCCATGTGAAGATCTACATCTGAAACTAAACTTGAACATGAAAGTTTCAGAAAAACTCACATTGACTAATTGATCTGAGCTCACAATACTCAAGGGAATATCAAGAAAGATTATGATTAAATATACAGTATTCTTAGAATGTATATTTCATCTCTGGCACATGATGGCTTAATCAATATCAACCCGCATTCAATTGTTCTATCCCAATACTGTCAGAACCAGAATCAGAATCAATAAATTTCTTGATGTATGTTAATGATATTAAATCTGATTCTGATTCAATATCAGCCTGAATTCAATCATTCTATCTGGATACCCTCTGTATGGATTTTCTGTGTTATCCCCATGATCAGGTGCACTTCCTCCAAGTCTTGCAGTTCCCTCCCACATCCCAAATTTGGGATTAGTAGATTAATTTGATGCTGTAAATTGACTCTAGTTTGTAGGGGAGTGATAGAATCTGATGGGAGTTGCTGGGAGTGTGGGGAGAATAAAACAAGATGGGATAGTGTTTTCCTGTTCAGACCAACTTGTTGAGCCTTAGCAAGCAGGAATGAAGATTAAATACTGGCATGGTCAGTATCATCCATATCCTCTGAACAAGCCTCTGTCAAAATTAAGAGACTGAGAAGTTGTATCCTCATTCCCAAAGTAGTGGAAGCTGTAATTCATGGAACAAAACACATTGAACTATCATAAGTGATAGCAGGAAGCAATGAGCTGCTGACAATTTAATACTCATAGCTGATGACACGATAGTTTTTCTTTAGCAAGGAAGGTGATGACTAGACTAACATTAGGTGATCAAGCGTTTGGATTGCTAGATGTGAATTTAACATTGAAGGGCTATAATTTGTCTCTTGTCAAAGCTGAAGTTGCTAAATTTACTCCACTGGTATTTACAGTGTAAAATTTAACTAATAATACACTTTGAAAGATTATAGTTGAATGGAAAGAAATATCTTAGCACATTGTTGAACTTTAATGTGAATCTTGCACATTTTTTTCTCCAATATTATCACCTTTTATGCAACCCACTCTCCTTTCAAGTTTCTATGCCAGGAGAAATGTAGTATTAACATATTTCCCATCCACTAATTAAGTCCTCCTTCTGTTTCATGGAGAGAATACTGAAGCAATTAAGTATTTTCTTCCCATATAGTTTTGCATTGCCTTGATTGCCTCAGGAGCTCCCAGAAAGATCTGCTACAATGCCATCTCCTAATGTTTGAACTGCTTCATCAGCTGTGTTAAGGGAGAGAGAAATCAAAAACCAATACAATCATGGGAAGTCTCCCAGAGGAACTCCTTTGGGTATAATGTAGACTGTCAAAATTAATGACCAGTAATCATTAATTAAAGAAACATGAACTTGTTATTGAGCCATTGGTGAATTCCAAATGAATATCACCTTATTGATTTAGAGCATCAATTAAGTTTAAGTTGTAGGTTTGAAGTACAGAAGTTAGATTTATAGTGTTAAATACAGATTCATCTTTGTCTCTGGATAATTATATTATAACTTCCCAAATCATGGGAGCTACATCTCAGTGAAGATGATGCAATTCTCAATGTCTTGAATGGGCCCACACAGCCCTTGGTTTATGATGAAAAAGACTAAGTGACGAAGACATGGTGGTCCATGGCCCCCTCTTGTGCCAAGATGAGGCCACCCTCAGGGTGGAGGAGCAACACCTTAGACTCCATCTGGGTAGCTGCCAACCCCATGGCATGAATATCGATTTTTCCTTCCAGTAAAAAAAATTCCCTCCTCCTCCCCTCTTCTAATCTCCACTCTGGCTTTTTACCTCTTCTCACCTGCCTATCATTTCTCCATGGGTTCCATCCTCCTTCCCTTTCTCCTATCTCCTCTCTATCAGATTCCTTCTTCTTCAGCACTTCACCTATCACCTTTTAACTGGCCTTTTTCTCCTGCCCCCACCTTTTTATTCTGGCATTTTCACCTTCATTGCAGTCCTGAAGAAGGGTCTCAGTCCGAAATATCAGTTGTTTATTCATTTTCATAGATGCCACCTGACCTGCTGCATTCCTCCAGCATTGTGTATGGGTTTCATGTGAAGATAAAGACTTCAAATCTGGAACATATCTAAAGACCACGGCATCAGTATTCCTACCTTCTGCATTCATCAGAGACCTGATCTGCCTACCGCAGGCATCTCAAGGCAAAAAATATTACCAGTCCAAATGTCAGGGTCTTCTCTCAGAGCAACATTCCCATCACTGAGGTTTTAAACACATTCAGCCAGTTACATTCTTGTTTTCTAAAACAGATATTTAATCCAAACTCTGTTGTGGGAAGAGATTACCAGGCCAAAAAAAAAATGAATAATGTGTTCAATACTGCCATACTTTCTTAAAATGGAATATCATTCCTGGGTCTTAACAAGTCAACAAGTGAAGGAGAATATGGGGTTGCATTGTTAACCTTGAAGCAATGTGTCATGAGCACACAGAAGACATGCAGAAGTGATGGAAGGAGTGGACCATCTCTGTGATCCGCCTGCTCCTTCAGGTATCTCCTGCATCATCTACAGAAGAGTCTCCATTTTCCATATTAACCTTGTTTATCATCACCACATGCACAAAACTGGAAGTAATCCTCAAACCTTCAGAGAAGTTGTTAGCAAACACTTTTTGTCTAACTTATCCAAAACTTGTTTGATTTGAAAAACTGCATTATTTGATCACATTATTACTTTTTGTGGAAGATTTTCTTTGTCAAAGCATTAATGGGGATGATTTCTGAATGCATCTGAGGTGACTGATGCACAGTGTAGTATAAATATGATTGCATGCATGGTGTAAGATTGACAATTACTTAAGGGTTCAATTGCATCCTTACCAAAAGGAAACATTAGTAAACACTTGAAAAGATCAATTAATTTTTACTTAAGAATGAACTTGTTCAGAAAGAATTTGGCTGATACAAAACAATTAACACATATGAACAATATACACAGATTATTCCAGAGAAAATCTGTGTGGAATTATTCTCCATGCATTGAAACTCATTACAAATGGTAGGATATTTAGATACCTTCCTCTTCCTACTTTGTAAAAATGACATCTTGGACTTGGTCTCTTGAGTATTAGATTGGTAAACTGGTAAATAGGTTTTCTAAAGTACAGTGATAAACATAGTTTTGCAGACTATCCATGCATATCATTTCATCACATCAGTACCTTGAGGTAGTAAAAGGGGAAAACAATAACAGGATTCAGAGTAAAGTGTAACAGTTTCAGGGAAAGTGAAGTGCAGGAAGACAACGCGGTGTGGGGCCATGAGGTAGATTGTGTCAAGAATATTTAATTGCAGAGAGATAAGCTAGTGTAAATTAAACTCAATCTCTTCTCATTGCACCTAACTCTTACTTCTCCATTCCCTGCACATTCATGTATCTCTCCAACAGCTCCTTAAATGTCACTACTCTGTCTGTTTCCACCACTATCTGTAGCAGCTCATGCCAAGCACTTATAACTCTCTGAGATTCTTGTTTGATACTTTTAAAATGGTAAGATTTATTCTTACCATTTTAATATCCCTCATTTTTTTCATGTACCTGATTTCTTTAATAAAACCTTCTTCTCAGTCATCCTTCAGCTTCTTTATCAATCCTCAAGGCTTCCATCATCAAATATCCTCACCACCCAAGGGCATGCCGTCTTCTCATTGTTACCATCAGCCTGAGGGCACACACTCAATGATTCAGGAACAGATTCTTTTCCTCTACCATCTGATTTCTAAATGGATATTGAACCTATGAACAAACACTATTTCACTACTTTTTAAAAAGTATCTGTTTTTGGCACTACTTACCTTAATTTAACTGTTTCTATCTATATATATATATATACTTATACATACACTTATATACTTACTGCCATTCAGTTTTATTTCTAGACTTATCATGTATTGCATTGTACTGTTGCCGCAGAGTTAACAAATATCACAGCATATACTAATGATATTAAACCTGATTCTGATTCCGATTTTGGTTTCATGGGTTAAGACAATATTCTGCACAGAGTCCCAGATAACTTGCTGTCTTCTCTCAGCTCTTATCAGCTTGAACATACATCAGCATTTGAATGTAAGGATATTGGAAAATAAACAAAAGAGTTCTGTCACTTTTAGCTATTGAGTTTGGCACAGTAGATGAAAATTATTTAGATATCAACATTTCTATGTCTGTTTATTGTAAGTAAGTAGTTGTGAAGATGTAATACAATTGTGAGTTACAGGAAAATATATACATTAAAGATAAAATAAGTCAGTGCAATGTTTGTGGGAGAATGCTAAGGATGACATCCATCTATTGTTCATTTAACAACATTTGCAAGGCTGAATTTCTTATAGAATGTGGCCTATATTAAGCTACCTATATAAATGATTGAGGCTCATAGGTAAGTTTCAAAAATGTTTATAAAGTGTGTCATGTATATTAGGAGAAGTAATCCAGACAGTAGTCAAAGTAGCTTGTAATTTGTGACTAACATAGGAGTCAGATCAATATTGTAAAATATGGGCATGATTTTCCGAGTGAAGTTGACTGCTTGAAGACTCTGCATGGAGTATATTTTATACTTGAGGTTATCAATCTAGTGTGACATGCTCTGCTGTGATTTTCCACTTTTATTCATGACTTCATTGAAAATATGATTAGGAAATACTGTACGGAAAGTTAGGGGATTAAAGGTGAAGGCATAGTGAAATAAATCACTAGTTTTGAACTGAATTCATACATCTTAACACTGTGTAGTGTTCGATTCTACTCATCCCATCTCTCCTGAGATCCTACTTTACCTTCCCTACCACCAAATTATCTACATCTCTCTTTCTACTGCTGCTGGTAAAATCCCTCCTAAAGTCAGTGTCATTTCCAGTAAAGCCCAGAACATAACCACAAACTCCTGCAATTGGATGTATTAAATCCCAAAGTCCGAAATCCCATCTGAGCTAAAAGGAGAGCTTTGGTATTATTTAGTATTTAATTCTCATTTACAGATGCCCTGAAGGAAAATATTGCATCCTGATTCTTGTGAGAGCAGCTGAATCTTTAATCATTATAACAAGAATATTACCTGCTGTGTCCCCAGATTCATATAAATCTCCTGTCAATCTGCCTTATTATACTCCGCCATACTAATGTTTTACAAACGTTCCAGTCGTTTAACATTGAAAGCCACCTGTGATTGTTAAAAATAAATAGATCACCACAAAAAGCAGAACCAAAGGAGCAAAGCCTCCTTAATTACCTCCTATAAAGCATAAACATCTCCACTCCCTTCCTCCCCTATGTAAGCCCAACCATATAGTATTGTTCAATCAAGAGAAAACAATAACCATGTTCTACAATCTTACTGCTTTGATTAGTCCTAAAATTCCTTTGTTAAAAACATTCAGATAATGATAGATTTCTCTGAGAAGTAAGTGCAATGTTAATTTTTAATTATGAATGTAATTGGGCGAATGGTTTGTTAATTGAGAAAGAAGCTGGTGTTCTTATTGATTTTCTTTAAAGAAAAATACAATGTTTTCCAAAGCAGTTAGGCTTCACCAGTGGCATTCTTTATAATTGGTCACCCACTGGAGATGGTTTCCTCACTAAGTGGTACATGTTGGCTGTTTAACTGGCACAGTGTCAATATTTAGATTTGAAGATTTCTAGAATATTTGTGTTTTGTTTTACTACTTGCCTTACCCAACTGAGTAAAATTCCAACCCAGTACCAGTGGAAAATGAGCATGGCATAGCATAAGATGCAGATGTGGGCTGTTGAAAAACTCCATTTACTCTCTGCTTCAGTGGTCATTACTGATAAGTGTGGCAAACAGGAAGCCCAAATGAAAACCAGGTAGTCTGCAGGGTCACTGCGATTGATGCAGAAAATATCAAGTGCTGGATTGTCAGAAGGAATTTGACAAGGAGCAGCATGATGTTGCACAGGACGCTTGAAGATGGAGCATATTTTGACCGGGGATTGGTGATTAGTGGTGTTCCATAGGGCTCTTTTCTAGGACCCAGGCCTTTTTATGATTTCTGCAAATGACTGATGAGAAAGTGGAAAGATGTGTTGGTAAGTTTGCAGATACAGTAAACCCCAATGGGATATGTGTGGAGCAGGTTTAGGTACAGAGAAGTTGACCTGGCTGCAGACCGTCTGGGAGACTGTCTCAGACATTTCACCTGTGATCGCAAGACTCTGTTGGACAGTAGTAATGTAAGTTGCCGCAGGTGGAGGGACAGATAACATGGGAGCTGTGTAGCCTCAGCTGTAGGCAGGACTAGGCTTCAAGCCTTGGGATTCCCTGCTGATGCAGACCAGATGAGAGATGTAGAAGTGGTTACAGTGTGGAGTCCCAGCCTGGTCCATCGGTGCTGCCCTCCGGTGGAATGACAGGCTGGATTGTGTGTGTCTGTACACTCCCAGGAGACTGTACCATTGATTGCTGGACATTGTTGTTCAGGGTCTTAGACAAGAAATACATTTTTTTGAGTGAAAATACTTCTTTGCTTGCTTTTTTGAATGTTTGCTTGCTATTTTGAATGCTTTCCACCTTGGCCCCAGAGGAATGCTGTCTTGTTCAGCTGTACCTATGAATGATAATTAAACTTGATTTGATTTGAAAGGTCGGTGGAGTTGTGGATAGTGCAGAAGGTTGTTGTAGATTACACTGGGATATTGATATGGCAGATGGAGTTCAATCTGGAAAAATGTGACGGGAATTACGTTGAGAGGTGGAATGTGAAGCATAATGACAGGATTCTTGGCAGTGTGGAGGAACAGAGAGATCTTAGGCTGCACTTCCATAAATCCCTCAAAGTTGCTGAAAATGTTGATAATTTTTTTAAGAAGGTAAATAGTGTGCTGGGTTTCATTAGTTGGGGATTGAGTTCAAGAGGAGCAAGATAATGTTACAACTAGTCAGACCACACAGAGTTCTGTGTTCAATTCTGGTCACCTCATTATAGGATGGATACGGAAACTTTAGAGAGGGTGCAGAGGAGATTTACAGGGATGCTGCCTGGTTTAGAGAACATGTCTTATGAGGATAGATTGAGTGAGCTAGGGCTTTTATCGTTAGAGTGAAGGAGGATAACAGGTGACTGAATAGAGGTATACTAAATGATACGAGAAATGGACTAAGTGGACAGGCAGGGTGGAAATAGCTAATACAAAGGGCATGATTGTAAGGTGATTGGAGGAAAGATTGGTAAAAATGTCAGAGGTATGTTTTTTTCACAGAGGGTGGTGGATGTGCCGGTCAGGGGTGGTGATGGAGGCAGGCACATTGGAGGAATTTAAGTGACTCTTAAATAGGCACATGGATGATAGAAAAGTGGAGAACTAAGTCAAGTCCAGTCACTTTTCATTGTCATTTGACCATAATTGCAGGTACAATGCACAGTAGAAATGAGACAACATTTTTCAGGGCCATGTTGCTACATGAAACAATACAAAAATAACACTAGACTACAGACCTACACAGGACTGCATAAAGTGCAGAAAACAGTGTAGGCATTACAATAAATAATAAACAAGACAGTAGACACAGCAGAGGGCAGTAAGTTGGTGTCAGTCCAGACTCTGGGTATTGAGGAATCTGATAACCTGAGGAAAGAAACCGTTACATAGTCTGGAGATGAGAGCCCAAGTGCTTCGATACCTTTTCCCAGACAGCAGGAGTGAGTAGAGTTTGTATGAGGGGTGCGTGGGGTCCTTCATTATGCTGTTTCTTTGCGGATGCAGCGTGTAGTGTAAATATCCGTAATGGCGGGAAGAGAGACCCTGATGATCTTCTCAGCTGACTTCACTCTTCGCTGCAGGGTCTTGTGATCTGAGATGGTGCAATTTCTGAACCAGGCAGTGATGCAGCTGCTCAGGATGCTCTCAATACAACCCCTGTAGAATGTGGTGAGGATGGGGGGGGGGGGGGGTGGTGGGTGGGAGACAGACTTTCCTCAGCCTTTACAGAAAGTAGAGACACTGCTGGGCTTTCTTTGCTATGGAGCTGGTGTTGAGGGACCAGGTCAGATTCTTCGCCAGGTGAACACCAAGAAATTTGGTGCTCTTAATGATCTCTACCGAGGAGCCATCGATGTTCAGCGGGGAGTGGTCACTCCATGCCCTCCTGAAGTCAACAACCATCTCTTTTGTTTTGTTCACATTCAGAGACAGGTTGTTGGCTCTGCACCAGTCCGTTAGCCACTGCACCCCCTCTCTGTAAGCTGACTCATCGTTCTTGCTAATGAGAGCCACCACGGTTGTGTCATCGGTGAACTTGATGACGTGGTTCGAGTTGTGTGTTGCAGCACAGTAGTAGGTCAGCAGAGTGAACAGCAGTAGACTGAGCACAGCCCTGGAGGGCCACTGTGCTCGGTGTGATGGTGTTGGAGATGCTGCTCCTGATCCAGACTGACTGAGGTCTCCCAGTCTAGGAACCAGTTGCAGAGGGAGGTGTTCAGACCCAGTAGGCTCAGCTTTCCAATCAGTTTCTGAGGAATGATTGTGTTGAATGCTGAACTGAAGTCTATGAATAGCATTCGAATGCACGTGTCTTTTTTGTCCAGGTGGGTGATGGCCAGGTGAAGGGTGATGGAAATGGCATCGTCTGTTGAGCGGTTGGGACTGTAGGCAAACTGCAGGAGGTCCAGTGAGGGGGGCAGCAGGGCCTTGATGTGCCTCATGATGAGCCTTTCGAAACACTTCATGATGATGGATGTAAGTGCAACAGGACGGTAGTCATTTAGGCAGGACACTGAAGACTTCTTCAGCACGGGGTCGATGGTGGCGGCTTTGAAGCACGTTGGAATGATGGCACCGCTCAGGGAGATGTCAGTGAGAACATCTGTTAGCTGGTCTGCACATCCTCTAAGCACTCTGCCAGGAATATTGTCTGGTCCAGCAGTCTACCATGGGTTGACGGAAGTAGGAGGGAATGGTTAGATTGATCTTGGATTAGGCTAAAAAGGTCAGCGCAGCATTGTGATATGAAGGGCCTATACTGTGCTGCAGTGTTCCCTATCCTATGTTCTATGATAGACTTTAAAAAAAAACCCTTGGGATAAAATGGATGATGTGATTATGAATCCAGCATTAGCTTATGGACATGGGGCAAATAGTTTTTCAGCCTGGTCAGTGGGGTATTGGGAACAGTTTAGGGAAGATTAAAGTAGATTGCATCATGACAGGGGAAGAACCCATTTCATTGCAGAAGTCTTTGCTAATACTGTGTGGAGCCAGAGGTGCGGATCTGGTGGGGTGGGGGGAAGGGTATGGTTAAGTGTGGAGTGATTTAATAAGATACTTCTTGAATATTGGTAGGGTGCAATCTTAAAATTTTTAGTCAGGGAATACTCAGATGGGAAATGGGATAAAAAATGTATAGCAATATTGGTGAAGGAAACAGACTTATGAGAAGGAATGAAATCATAAAAAAATAAATGAGGCCATGTGGAAGCTGTGGAACAATAAAGGAGCATTCACTTTGCTGTGAATCTACCGTAGGCTCACAAGGTCAGAAAATAACTGGAGAGCGAATGTCCTTGTGGGATAAGAATAACAAAGACTGACAGTTGAGGAGTTCAACCATTCCGATAGTTAACTGGGACAGAAGTACATGGCATACAAAGTGTAGGATGCGTAAAGCGTGTTTAGGAGGATTAAAAAGAAATTAGCATGTAGCAAGCTAAACAGAAGGCTTGATGCTAATATATATAATTTTTTTAGTGAATGTACTTAGTGGGTGGAAGGGCGGCAGTGGGAGAGAATGTTGGAAACAGTGATCATAATTCAGTTGGATTGAACAGTTATTGAAATCACAGAGGTAAACCAGGTTTAAATGCTTAAAGCTAAGCTAATGCTAATTTTATTAGGCTGCAACAGGCTTGAAATTTTTGCTTTTATCTTTTGTCAAAACTTAATTCAAGAGTAGTATCAGCTTTCAAAGTGTACCTGCATCAAAATTGGTCATAATAATATTTCAAGACTAGTTCAGGCTGAGCCTTATTAATTTCCAAAATACCTTTGCTTTTTGGCCTACTCAGGCTCCCTTTTACATTCATTTCCTAATAGAGACTAAAATATTGTGCCCACAACTCAAGAATGATGAAGGCGTTCTCAACAAGAAAGTAGAATATAGAATATTTAATATGATTAGCATAGGCAGCCAGGACATATGAAGAATCTTTAATTGTGGTAAGGTGTAATAAAATATACTTCTGGTTCTTAATGGAAATAAAGAAAAAAAATATCACACCACCTAACTATCCTTCCACAATACTCTTTGGCTACAGCCATGATGCAGGTGGACAGGGAAACAGCTTTTTTCAATTAAATAACTGATTGATCTGAATAACTACAGGTCAATCAGCTTAGCTAATCAGTAAGAGACTACTTTAGATTTTATCTTAATTATTTCTTAACACAATTTGCATTTGCCTCCTTTTCTACAATTTAATCTTGAACAGTCAGCATGGATTTCAATCATTCAATAGTTCAATAGTTCCATTTAATATCAGAGAAACGTATGCAATATACATCCTCAAATTCTTGTTCTTCACTGACACCATTGAAATCAGACGAGTGCTCCAAAGAATGAGTGACAGTTAAAAATTTAGAACCCCAAAGCTCCCCTACTCCCCCCCTCCTACACAGCAGCAAAGCAACGACCCTCCCCCACCCCATCCACATCCACAAAAGTAGCATCAGCACCCTCCAGCCACCAAGCATGCAATAGCAAAGCCCCTGGTAAGCCCCCAATTTGTTGATTTTGTTGGCTAAATTCTGGCTTTGATGATTCAGTGTTCAATGATTTAATGTTCCTGATGATGTAACAGTTTTGTCTTTTTTCATATTTATTTAGAACTTCTTTAGGGAAAAAAATTGCACCTTTTTTTTAACTAAGTCTTCTTGAGAATCCTAGTTTGGGTGGATGCCACCCTCTTGCTTCAAATTTATTAATAGGTGCTTGGTTGAGGCAAGTTTTTTTTAGCGTGTTTCACCAGACAGCCAGCCATTCTTGTGTGGCGCGTGGTGTCAGGATTGGTCTCTTTTCGAATTAACCAGGTCACGATATGAACATTTCTGACTCGACCCTTGTATTTTTTACGAGGCCAAGTGGCTAGCTCGACACTCAACCCAGCACGGATGGAAAGCATGCTCAGGGTGGCCCAACTTGTATTCGAACTCAAGATCCTTTGCTCCGGAGTCCAGCGCTGATGCCATTGCGCCACCAGAGGCAAATGCACCTAATCCTATTTTGACCTACTCTCCATATAAAATAATTGAGTCTTAGACCCATACAGAATGGAAACAGACCCTTGGGCCTGACTACACCATGCCAAACAAGATGCCCATTTGAGCTAGTCCTATTTGCCTGCACTTGTCCATATCCTGCTAAATCTCTTTATCCACATACAAATGTCTTTTAAATGTTGTTATTGTACCCACACTGACAATTTCCTCTGGCATCTTGATCCCTCTGAGGTGCCTACTAAATCTTCCTTATTAAACCCACAGTTTTTGTAGTGTATTTAATATTTGAGTAATATTATAAGTATATATTATTTAAGCATTCTTTGATTTTTTACTTAATTCGATAAGTAAGAAGTACATGAATGGCATATGTCATTATGCCACCATGTCATATGTGAACACCTGACTAAAAAGAAACTAAGCAGACCAGTGTTCCAACTCCAGTGTTTGATTCTTTCAATTAATTTCTGGAGCTCCAAAATATAGCAGTTTTGGTTCTGTTCATCCAGTCTATGCCCTTCATGATTTCTGTCTTCTATACTCCAAAGAATGGAGTCTTAGTCTGTTCAATCATTTCCCTATAACTCAGGCCCTGGAGTTCTGGCAACATTTTAATAAATCTTAGCACATCCAGCTTTCGTAAAATAGGGTAACTAAAACTATAGACAATATTCCAAGGGCAACTCACAAATGCCAGAATCAGAATCAGGTTTATTATCACTGCCATGTGTCATGAAACTTGTGCAAATGTGCCATAATGACCCAACTCTTATACCCAGTGCCCTCGATGGTGAAGACCAATGTGCTAAACATATTCTTCACAACCCTGTCACCTTCAGATGATATTTTCAGGGAACTATGTACCTGTACTTCTAGGTCTCCACGTTCTCCACTGATCTCCACGTTCTCCACCAGTCTCCATGGTCTCATCATTCACTGTGAAAGTCCAATGCTGGTTTGATGTATCAAATTGCACCACATCACACTCACTTTGCTCAAGCTCCATTTCCTATTCCTCAACTCCATTTGCCAAACCCAGCAGATCAGGATCCCACTGTCTTCATTGTCTATTATACCATCTATTTTAGTGTCTCTGCATACTTACTAACAATGTCTTGTGCATTCTCACTTGAACTTGTGTATCTTAGAAATGAAGATTTTGGACCCCTTATCTTTGAAAGGATGTGCTGAAACTAGAGAGGGTTCAAAGGAGGTTCGTGAAAATGATTCCAGGATTGAACGGCTGGTCATATGAAGAACGTTTGATGGCTTTGGGCCTGTATTCACTGGAATTCAGAAGATTGAGGTGTGACCTCATTGAAACCTGCCAAATGGTGAAAGGCCTTGACAGAGTAGATGTGGAGAGAATGTTTCCTATGGTGGGAGAGTCTAAGACCGGAGGACACAGCCTCAGAATAGGGAGCCATCCTTTTTGAATTGAGATGAGGAGGAATTTCTTTAGCTGTAAGGTGCAGAACCTGTGGAATTCTTTGCCACAGGCAGCTGCGGAGGCCAAATCTTTATGCATATTTAAAACTGGGGTTGATAGATTCTTGATTGGTCAAAGCATGAAGTGATATGGGGAGAAGGCAGGAGATTGGGGCTGAGAGGAAAATTGGATCAGCCATGATGAAATGGTAGAGCAGACTTGAGGGCCAAATAGCCTACTTCCGTTCCTATATCTTATGGTCTTATGGTGTATATAAATGATAAGCAATAATGGGCTCAGCACCGACCCCTCAAAAACACTCAAAAATTTTCTGCTCATTACCAAAGCCACCCAATTTGTGATCCAAATATTTCCTTTCACATTCTTCTTTATTGAATTGAATTTATTACTTACATCCTTCATATACATGAGGAGCAAAAATCTTTACGTTACGTCTCTGTTCAAATATGCAATGTGCAATTATAGTAATTTATAATAAATATTATGTAAACAGGATAGTCAATATAACATAGAAATACAGTTGTGTCGACTTAAATTAAGCAGTCAGATGGCCAGGAGGAACATGCTGTCCCGGAGCTTGTTGGTCCTGGCTTTTATGCTGCAATACCATTTCTTGGATGGTAGCAGCTGGAATAGTTTGTGGTTGAAATGACTCCGGTCTCCAATGATCCTTTGGATAGTTTTTACACACTTGTGTAAATGTTCTGAATAATGGGAAGCTCACATATACAGATGGGCTGGGCTTATTGTCATTACACAAATGCAATAGCAGTTGTTCAGGCATACTAGGAGCCACACTCACATCCCCATCGACATCAATGGAGCCGTAGTGGAGCGTGTATCAAGCTTCAAATTCCTCGGTGTCCACATTTCTGGGGATCTCTGAACTCCTCCGTCCTGATCAAAAAAGTGCAACAGCACCTTTATTTCCTGTGGAACATCAAGAAAGCTCACCTCTGTCCCAGGATACTGACAGACTTTTACCGCTGAACCATTGAGAGCATACTCACCAACTGCATCTCAGTGTGGGATGGCAATTGTCCTGTATCGGACTGCAAAGCACTCCAGCGGGTGGTGAAAACTGCTCAGCAGATTATCGGCACCCAATTGCCCACCATTGAGAACATCTACCATAAACGCTGCCTGGGCAGCGCGAAAAGCATTATCAAGGATGCATCTCACCCTAACCATGGACTTTTTGCTCTCCTCCCATCCAGTAGGTGCTACAAGAGCCTCTGCTCCCGCACCAGCAGGCACAGGAAGAGCTTTTTCTCCGAGGCTGTGACCCTGCTGAACCTCACATCACAGCGCTAAGCAGTATTGTACCCATATTGGACTGTCTCAGTACTTTTATATTTGCGTGCTGTAGCACTTACATTTTATTTGCAGTTATTTTGTAAATAACACTAATCTTCACATTTCTGGTTAGATGATAACTGCATTTCATTTGGCTTTGTATCTGTGCTCAGCACAATGACAATAAAGTTGAATCTAATCTAATCTAATCTATTTTAGTTATACTGGAGGTTTTTAGCTGAATGGTGGAAGAGAGTGTGTGCATGAGGCAGGGCCATACGGAATCAGGTAATGGGATACCAGATAAACATCTGTGCTAAAAACGTTCTATTGTGTTCCCCATACAATTGTTCCTCAATTTCTTCCGGAAATATGCTCAATGTCAGAATATTTGGAACATTTGGAATTCTGGTTAATTACGAGAGTCCTCTTCCTTCGTGCAGTTAGGTTGATGTGGGAAGACAGTCTTGATATACCCAAGGCAGACAATGAATCATGCACACTTTTATAGTGGAGTGTTTTAAGTATAACCTGGCAAGCTGCTAACAAGATATATGAAACTGGTTTTGACCTGCGGCTCTATGTTTCATCAACTGCACTCTCCATCTTTTGCCATGCAGTGTCTTCTTTAACTCCGACTTGCACACGTGAGGAATTTCTAGAGTCTTCTAACAAAGGAGTTAATGCTTCACCCACCACCATTGTATTGCACAATTAACAAAATCATGTCCAGCCCAAGAAAGTTTTCAATTGATTATTTTACATCACAAACACTTGCAAAATTAAATTGCATAAAAGTTGCAATTGTGCCCTATATTAAAAATAAAATCAGTGGAGAATTAGATGGTAACCATCTGCTTTATTTGAAATTCCTCTGCCACTCACTCACATACTATATAGGTATTGCAGTGCAAGTCTTAGCTTAGAAATTCTGCTGCACCTTTTGAATTTGCCTTTTTATTTGTTTTGTGTCCTTTGACAGTGAGATAACAGTAGCTGGTTTCTCCCTTTTAATTTTTGTATATTTGTACATTGGTTTTCTACGCTTTAGGGAGGTACTACTTAGTCACAAGATTAATTACGTCAAATGGAGCTCATGTGCTGTTGGTGACCACTGGCCTCACTCTGAATGTCCCTTGTAAACAAATGTCTTTCTCTTCTTATTTCTGGTCGATTTCTGACACATCCCTTCCCTTTCTCGATCTCACTGTCTCTATCTCTGGAGACAGCTTATCCACCAATGTCTCTTACAAACTCACAGACTCTCACAGCTACCTGGACTATACCTCGTTCCACCCTACTACTTCTAAAAACGGCATCCTCTTTTCTCCATTCCTCCGTCTCTGCCACACCTGCTCTCAGGATGAGGCTTTTCATTCCAGAATAAAGGAGATGTCCTCCTTTTTCAATGAAAAGGGCTTCCCTCCCTCCACCTCAACCACATTTCTTCCATTTCACACATGTCTGCTCTTACCCATCCTTCCACCACCCTACCAGGGGTAGGGTTCCTCTTGTCCACACCTACCACCCCACCACACTTTGTGTCCAGCACAAAACTCTCTGAAATCTCTGCCACTTCCAATAGGATCCCACCACCAAGCACATCTCCACCCCTACCTACTGCTCCCTACTTGACTCCCTTGTCCATTCATTCCCCCACCCCTACTGATCTGCCTCCTAGCCCTTATACTTGCAAGTGGAACCCTATATCTCCTCCCTCACTACCATATCCAAGGTCCTAAACAGTCCTTCCAGGTGAGGCAATACTTCACCTGTGAGTCAATTGGGGTCATATACTGTGGTCAGTACTCCCGGAAACCACTTCGCCGAGCATCTATGCTTGGTCCACCAGAACAAATGGGATCTCCCAGTGGCCACCCATTTTAATTCCATTTCCCATTACCATTCTGATATGTCCATCCATGGCCTCCTGCAATGTGGGGATGAGGCCACACTTAGGTTGGAGGAACAACGCCTTATATTCTGTTTGGGTAGCCTCCAACCTGATGGCATGAATGCGGTTTCTCAAGCTTCCAGTAATGTCCCCCAAACCCCCACCCCTCCCTCTCCATTTCCCATCTCCTTTTCCCTCTGTCACCTCATCTCCTTGCCTGTCCATCACCTCCCTCTGGTGCTCCTTCCCCATTTTTCCTTCTTCTATGGCTTTCTGTCTCTTTCACCAAACAACTTCCAGCACTTTACCTCATCCCTCCCCCTCCAGGTTTCACCTATCACCATGTGTTTCTCTCTCCCCTCCCCCCCACCTTTTAAATCTTCTCCTCAGCTTTTTTTCTCTAGTCCTGCCTAAGGGTTTCAGCCCAAAACATCAACTGCACTTTTTGTCCATAGTTGCTGCCTGGCTTGCTGAGTTCTTTCAGCATTTCATATGTGTTGACAACCTGCTGATTTTAGAAATCAAATAAATACACACAAAGTGCTGAAAGTGAGTCCACATCCACGAGCCATAGTGATGATCAAACCTTGCAGCATAGGACCGAAGTTTCCTATACCCCATGAGTTGAACTGCCCCATGACGACAACCCTATTGTTTTTACACCTTTCCTTAATTTGCCTGTACATCTGCTCCTCAATGTCCTGGTGGCTACTGGGGGTCTGTAGTGCAATCCCAGAGTCTGTGTTGCAATCCTTCCTATATTTGAGTTCTACCCATATGGACTCAGTGAACAAGCCTTCCATTATTTCTCCTCTGAGTGCAACTCCTCCTCCTCTTTACCTCGCTAACTATCTTTTCTAAAACATCGAAAATCTGGGGCATTGAGCATCCATTCCTATCCCTCTCTCAGCTAACTGCCGCAACATCATAGCTCCACGTACTGATCCATGCTCACTCAGAAGTTCATCACCTTTAGCCAAAATACTCCTAACATTAAAATACACACACTTCAAACTATCCATCCTATCATATGTATTACTTTGCTCCTCTCTGCTTTTACTGGCCCTGACATCTACCTTCCTCGACATTCCTTCACTGACTTATCTGGTTCCCATCTCCCTGCCAGACTAGTTTGGACCCTCCAAGGCAGCACTGGCAAACCTCCCAGCAAAGATATTGGTTCTCCTCCAGTTTAGGCCCAACCTGGGCCTTTTATACAGGTTACCACAGACAAGATTCTAATGATCCAAAAACCTGAATCCCTGCATGCTGCATCAGTTCCTCAGCCAATCATTCATCTTACTGTCATCCTGTTCCTGCCCTGCCTAGCGTGTAGCACTGGGAGTAACCTCGAACTTGGAGGTAATGCTCTTTAGTCTCTTTCTGAACTCCCTATGCTCGATGCAATGTGCAGCATACCCTCAGGATGCTCACATTCCTCCTTAAAAATATTCTGTAGCCGCTCTGAGACAACCTTACCCTAACCTTACCCCTAGCACCTGGGAGGCAATACACCATTCTGGCTTCTCTTTCTCTGCCACAGAGTCTCCTTTCTGTCCTCCTAACTATCGATTCTCCATATCACTTTCATTCCACCTGCTGAGCCTCAGAGTGCCCACAGAGCCACTGGCCTGGCTGCTGCTGCTGACAACAACTCCGTGGCGTATACCTGTTGCTGAGGGGATGGCCACAGGGGATCCTGCCTCGACTGCACATTCCCCTACCTTCTCCTGGTGGTCTACTGTCTGAAGCCTGCACTCTGGCTGTGGCCACTCAGTAAAAGTTTCATCTATGAGGTGTTCAGCATCCCAGGTAGACCTTACGGCTCCAGGTCTTTGACCTTGTCAGTCAGGAGCTGACATTGAGTGCACTTCTTGCAGATGTAGTCATCAGAGAGACTGTTAGCTACCTGAAATCCCACTGCCTTAACCATCTTACCTACGCTGAGCTAAAGACTCAGGATTTACAGACAATAAAAGAAAACTGCTCTTACCTGTGCCTTCTTTGTGAAAACTTTGAGTTTCACCTAGTTTTCACTTAAGTTGTTTCCTCAGCGGCTTCTTGCTGAGCTTGTTATACCTTTGGCTTCAACCTCTCAAGTCCAAGTTCTGCAATCTAAACAAAGGATAACAAGTGACTCGACACCCTTAGCTTGTTCTCACCAAAGTCTGTTGAGCCAAAATTTGACTACTCTGACATTGGCCTATTCACACAATGGCAATTCTGCTTTCCCGTCCCTTTTTTATTGGTTCAAAAACAATTTGCTCCTGACAAGACTTGTTCTTCTCAAATGACTCCCACCCTGTTACTTCTTGTGCCTTATCTCCAAATGCCACTCCCGCTGACAAGCAGAAGTGATTACAATTTAAAAACTAGTCAAAACATGAACACCAGGTCAAATAGTATCCTCTGCCATGTTCAAATACTCAAATTCTGACTCTGGTGCCCCTGTACTGAGAAAAACTGTAAGAGTAAAAGTTACTCAAAAATTCTCTGAGTTTAGGGACAATTACCATGCCTCACAATATTTTTAGAAACTAGAGTTAGGCAGGTGGATGTAGTTGACATGAGTGAGTTCTCCATTACAAAGGAGTGATTTGTAAGGTAAACTCACTTCAGATTGAACTGATGAGGTCTCTTATTCAATGCATTTGAACTCAGAGCATCTGTCAACTGTAAATCCAGATGAACAGCCTACATGTAGACTTTTACATTTATTTCTGGGGGTAGGGTCGTCAAGTTCATGCTGCATCCTGATTTTACATTAAAGCCAATTAGTTTGAGTAGTGATGTGAGACTTACAGCTACATGGCTACGAAAGATATAGATTTCCAGACAGTACTGCTAAATATTCATTGTAGATCACCAGGTTGAGAGCTATTGATGCACATTACTTCATTCTGCAAAAAAAAAATACTCTTTAATAACACTTAGAGAAAGACTCCTTGTATTAATGGGCCAGATACAGCTGTCAAAGTAATAGTGAGGCTAATGGTTCTTGTTGTTATTTATGTATGAATAGTGCAGTAACTTCAGGCAAGGACCAGGCACATGATTAATTGTGTGTGCTATCAATAAATTTTGCAAAATGCATATTGCTGTACGACACATCATGGAAATGCATGGAAAAGCAGGAAGTTCCTTGTTTTTAGACTGGCTACAAACTCAATGAAGCAAAGACTGTTAACATTGCCTCTAGAAATGTTAACATCTATTAAATGGCACAGTAAACACTAATGACAGCCAATTAATCTCTGATACAGCAAATTGATTAATAGAAGTGTGAATCTGATTGCAATATGTTTGCAGAGATGATAACAATGCTGAATCTTGTAAAAGAGCATACTTTTACTTTTAAATATTATTGTCTTTCTCACTTAATCCCATTATATGTACCCCACTCCCCATATCTCATCGAGTTATATAGACATAGAACACTGCAACATGAAAACAGGCCCTTTGGCCCATCTAGTCCATGCCAATCTATTTATCTCCCTAGTCCCATCAACCTGCATACTCTTCCCATCCAAGTACCTATTCAAACTTCTAATAAATATTGAAATTGAACTCACATCCATCACTCCTGTTGGCAGCTAATTCCTCATTCTTAACAGCCCTCTGAGTGAAGAATTTCCTTCTCATGTTCTCTTTAAACATTTTACCTTTCAACCTTAACCCATGACCTCTTTCTCATCTCACCCAACCTCAAGGAAAATGCCTGCTTGCATTTACCCTATCTATACCCCTTATAATTTTGTATACCTCTATCAAATCTTCCCTCAATCTTCTACGTTCTAGGGTATAAAGTCCTAACCTATTCAACCTTTCCCTACAACCCAGGTTCTCAAGTCCAGATAACATTTTTGTTAATTTTCTCTGCTCTATTTCAATCTTATTAACATCGCTCCTCTAGGTACGTGACCAAAACTGCACATATACTCCAAATTAGGCCTCATCAAAGCCTTATACAAATTAAACATAACATCACAACCCCTGTATACAAAACTTCGATTTAAGAAGGTTAATGTGCCTAAAAGCTTTATTTACAACCTTATCTACCTGTAACACCACTTTTATGATCTGTATTCCCAGATTTCTCTGTTGTATCTTTCAGTGCCCTCACAGTGAAAATCCTCCCCAGGTTGCTTCTCCAGAAGTCCACATCCCACAATTGCCTGATTTAAATTCCATTTGCCATTTTTCATCCTATTTTTCCCAATGGGCCAGATCCTATTGCTAGCTTTGACAATCATCCACGCCGTTTACTACACCTGCACCCACCCCCCCACCCCCAAACTGGGTGTCATTCGCAAAATTTGCTAATCTGGTTTTCCACATAATTATCCAGATCATTGCTGTAGATGACAAACAAAAACAGATCCAGCACCAATCACTGTGGCACTCCACTAGTCCAGTCAGAAAGGCAGCCACTCCCAGATTTCTCCCACGTAGCCAATGTCTAATCCAGTTTATGACCTCATCCTTAAAGCAAAGCGACTGAAATTTCTTGACCAACCTTCCATATGGGACCTTATCAAATGCCTTGCCAAAGTCCATGTGCACAATCTCCACTGCCTTGCCTTCATTAACTTCTTTGAAAAACTTCTTTGAAAACCTCTACAATATTTGTTAGACATGACATATCAAGCACAAAGCCTTGTTAACTATCCTTAATCAGTCCCTGTCTATTCTAATTCTTGTATGTTTGGTCCCTTAAAATATCTTCTAATAACTTACCAACTACTGATGTTAGCCTCACTGGCCTGTAACTTCCTGCTTTATACTCAGGGCCTTTCATATACAATGGAACAACATTAGCTAAACTCCAATCTTCTGTCAACTCACCTGTGACTAAGGAATTTTTAAATATGTGGGTTTTTCCCAAGTGTTTCAGTTTCCTTCCACGGTCCAAAGATGCACCAGGTAGCTGACTATTCATTTTAAATTGTCCTGTCATTAGGTTAGGATAAAATCATGATTGTGAGGTTGTTGGGGCAGTCTGGCTCAAAGGGTCAGAAGGGCCTACGCCACTCTATATTGCTAAATAAATGTTATTGCTAAATAATTCATTAAAAGAATGAACGAATGTCTCCTGTAGTGTCCCTAAAACTTCTGAACCAGCCTCCCATAAGGTCCAAGCGAACACCTTGTTGGACTTTGGGGACTTATCCACCCTAATCTTCCTCAGGACAGTAAACACCTCCTCCTCTGTAATTTGCAAACGGACCTCACTGCTGCTCTGCCTCATTTCTATAGAGTCTGTGTCCATCTCCTGAGTAAATACAGATGCAAAAAATCCATTTAAGATCGTCACCCATCTCTTTTGTCTTTATGCATAGATGATCACTCTGATCTCCCAGAGGACCAATTTTCCATTAGCTTTTCATATATCTGTCAAATCCATTAGGATCCTCCTTCACCTTGTCTGTTAGAGCAAACTCATGCCTTCATTTTGGCCCTCCTGATTTCCTTCTTAATTGTTCTCTTTTAATTTTTATACTCCTCAAGTACCTCATTTGCTCCTTCCTGCCTACACCTGTTATGCACCTCATTCTTTTTTCCTAAAGAGGCCTCAATGTCTCTCAAAAACTAAGGTTCCCTAAACCTTCTATTCCCTAAACCTTCTAAACCTTTTATTCTGACAGGAACATACATACTCTTGTACTCTCAAAATTTCACTTTTGAAGGCCTCTCACTTACCAAGTATATTTTTGCCAGAAAACAACCTCCTCCCAATCCACACTTACCAGATCCTTTCTGGTACCATCAAAATTGCTTTTCTCCAATTGAGAATCTCAATCTGAGGAGCAGATAAATTCTTCTTAAAACTAAAGGCTTTATGATCACTAGATGCAAAGTGTTTCAATTGTGTATTTGATATTTCAGTAATATTTTTGTAATTGTGTGTATATATTGGTTGATTAATTATTCTCATTCATTTAAGTAATTGACTAAGAGTTAAATGTATCAATATACGAATTGCATATGTCATCATGCTACCACATGATACATATGTGTCTCACTTAAAAGAAAACTCAAAGTTGTTGAACTCCTGTGTCTTCCTTTGAATAAGTTTAATGTTTTGAAGTTACAAAACATAACATTGGCAATGAGGTATTTTTAAAATGAAGCCAAGATAGCTACTGATCTGTTGAAGCACAATGAGGTGTTCGAACTAAAAAAAAAATGCAGTGAGGAATGGCAAAACAGAGCAGCAGATGTTCTTTGGAAGGGAAGACACAATAGAATTTTTTAAAGAATGGCAGAAAATGGAAAAATTCACAGGTTCATAAAGAGTGAGTAGCAGGTGTTAACGATCATTAATACAAGCAGAAAAAGCTGGGTATATTGGAAAATTTGATGTATTTGATTACACATAATATAAATGGAATATGTATACAGAGCTAACTCAACAATATTTTTAAGAAAATGAAATAGCCAATGAAAAACAAATATGAATTATTGGGCTTAAAGGCATACAGTTTACTTCAATGTTTAACTTCTCCAATTAGACCAACAGAAATTAGATATGCTGGTATTGTCAAAATAATGCAGGAACATTTAGAACCAAAGCTATTGTTGATTGCACAATGCTTTAAGTTTCATAAGTGCAATCAAAAAGAAGAGGAGCATATTGCAGAATATGTGGCTGAATTGAAGAAACATAGAAACATAGAAAATAGATGCAGGAGTAGGCCATTTGGCCCTTCAAACCTGCACCGCCATTCAGTAGGATCATGGCTGGCTGAGTTGGATGATCAGCCATGATCATACTGAATGGCGGTGCAGGCTCAAAGGGCCAAATGGCCTACTCCTGCACCTACTTTCTATGTTTCTTCAATTCAGCCACATACTCTGCAATAGGCTCCTCTTCTTTTTGATTGCACTTATGAAACTTAAAGCATGATTGTCTGAGCATCGTCAGTTTGGTAATGTGCTTAATAATACACTAAATGATCACTTAGTTTATGAAATCCTTAAAGTAAGTATTGAAAAACTGCTCCTAACTGAAACATAAGTTGTTCAAAAGAGCAGTTGAAATTGCTGTTTCAATGGAAGTTGCAGAGAGAGATATAATTGAGTTGCAGTCAGGAATGAAAGTTAGCATGAATAAAATTGAAGTGTCTAAACAGTAACAAGCCTGCTGAAACAAATTTTGCTGCTGTTGTTTCAGGGCTCACTTACACCAAAAAAATGCCGATTTAAAGGTGAAACTTGCAGAAATGCAACAAAGTCAGACACATACAAAGTGTACTTTGGGCAAACATAAACAAATGGACTGCACAGGGTAGGGAAAAAAGATAAAAGGTCAAATTGCTGTTTCAGAAAGAGCACTAGCCTGCATGCTGTTGATGAAAAATTAAGATGAGAGCGATCTGGCTGATTAAAACGCTGAGGGAGACTGAAACATTGAGATGGGTGCAGAGGGCAAGCAAGTGTTCAGTGCTGTCTACAAGACTCTTACTCGCTGCTGATGGAGAAGATGGCTGCATGTGGTGGTCCATCACTTGTTGCGCCTGAGGGATAGTCCTTACATTCGAGTGATCTCTCTCACCCTCGATGCTGTTGGTATATGGTGCCATAGCAAGGTTTCATCAATGTGGATTGTAGATTTAGAGTCTCAGGTTTATGATGTGTTCTAGTCTTGGTCGCTCTTTTTGTTACTACTTGAATCAAGGTAGCCCCTAGATAATGGACTCTGAGCTGAACTGAAGTGAACTGTACTGAAATATTTATATTCTGTGTCTTCACTGTTTTTTGTTGCCTTTTTGCGTGATTTTTTTTGCATAGGGAGGGGGTTTGATATTAGATGCTTTCCTTTGAGTGTGTTGGGTGTATAGTTCTTTGTTTTGTGACTGTCTGGGGAAGACAAATTGCAGGGTTATATATTGCATACATACTTCAATACTAAATGCACTTTGAATTTTGATCTTTTTTATTAAAAAATCTACTCCCACTACCAAAATGAGCTGGTTGGTGAAAAAGAAAAGAGAAAAAAAAACTTACCATATAATATTATAATAATGATGGTTCAGAACCACACTTTAATAGCAGTTCAAAGATCATGAAAATAACTCAGAAAGGGTCCCCATAACATTAAAAAAATCATGTTTAGAATCAGAAATCGAACAACGAATCTTCTCTAGATCAAGGCACAACTTAACTTCAGATAGCCATTGAACATGAGTGGGCAGGGCAGCCTCCTAAAATACAATCATTCTACTTTATTTAATTTCATAATTCAATCTTTTTTTCTACATGATTGATTTGGAATATGGGATACTGTGATCATATTACTGTGATTTAAATGTAATATAGTTCGTATTACTTGTATCCTTGTGAACTTTGTATTTATATCCATCCAATTTACATAATATTAATAAAAATATTGAAAGAGAATTTTGATCTTTGAACTGAAAGTGAATTGACAAAGGTACTGGATGATGACACAACTCTTCCCATCCCAAACATCATGAACTGTTGCCCAACAGGGGACAAACAGGTGTTGAGGCCAACATCTGTGTCTCTGGTTGGAAAACATATTGGATCAAGGAAGGGCTATGCTGCTCAGTGGAATCATGAACATGACAAAAGGAGTGGTCTGAATGCAACAGTTCTTTTAGACAATATATCTGAGAAAACTCCTGATATGTTAATCAGGCAGTTACTTGCAAACTGTGGCTTGCTTTTAAGCTGGAAGAGAGTTCAAGGAGCTTCAGCAAAGTTGCAAGCATTTGACTTTTGTGAGTATAAAGAACCAGAATCTGCTCTGGTGTATTAAGGTTATTACATGTACTTGAAGTGGAGACAAAATGCTGCCTGTGAAAATAGATGTGAAGACCAAAGCCCAGCTGTATGAATGGAAGGCCATAAAGAAAGGAGTTAATGGAGAGGCAACAGACAGTATAAGTAGAATTAAGCCATTAGATCATGACTGATTTATTATCCCTCTCAACCCCATTCTCCTGCCTTCTCCCTGTAACCTCTGAGCAAGATAGGAAATGATGGAAACCTATGGTAATGCCAGAAAACAGATGCATAGCATTCTATGTTTTATGCAGTGGTGAAGAGCAGTAATTAATTTGTAAGAAAGTAAAATGTTAATGGAAATCAGGGACTTGTTAGAAAGACTGTGAAACACACAAGTATTATTGCAAGTCCTCTGTGTTTTAGAACCTTAATCTGTAAAGGATCCCAGAACAGGTTTAGGATTGTCCAATGACCATCAGGGGGACACTTAATCAAAGGCAGACTTTCACAGACTCTCTGGAACTTACTTCAACAAGACTCAAGGGGGATCCTTTGGTGTGAGTCACAGACCAGCTCTGGAAACCAGCTGTGGATAGGTATAGGTCCCCAGTGACTAAATATGCACTATTCTTTGGGACCTTCACATCATCACATCTTCACTGTGGCATCCAATGTCTTCAACCCAACAATGTGCTGTCTTATTTGACATTCTCCGCCCTCCAACATGTGACCAAATCTTGTTCTCATATTAATAGTTCAAAACTTTGTATTTAGTCAGGGTATAGTGTATGCTCTATTGTACTAGATGTAATGTGACATATTTAGTAGGCAATGCAATGATTTTCCCATGTGGTAAAAAGGTTGCTGTTGATTTGACACATTCTTTTTGAACCTTCCAGACTGAGTGAACTGAATAGTGTTATGAATGTACCACAGCTCTGAGGGGCTGAAGGGTGCAGGGTAGCCCTCTCCTTTGTGAGAATCGCAAGATCACTGTTGGGTTGGGTGAAGGGGCCCAGGAAATGAGAGAGAGATGTGCGGAATGTCTCGTTCCCCCGGCGATGTAAAGCTACGGGACATAGCCATTGTCTCTGGAAGGCGAAGTTGTGGATAGAGATAATATGCTACATGAACGCCCTCAGGCAAAGTGGGCTGGTTGAGGGAGGAATTGCATCACCCCCAACCTGATTGACATCTACGACCCTGCGAGTCAGGATAAAAGAGGGTCTGTAGGAACAGTCCCTCAGACGCACCAGAAGAAACGTTAAGTGACCACGTAATAGCAGGAAGTCATCTGAAGGAGGCCATGTGCATTCAGTTCCATTGCTAGAACTGGTGGCTGGAACCACGGAAAACGGCTTTTAGCTAACAACTGGGAAACCCACTCCCCTGACTCAACGGATTGGCATCATAAAAGACCTGGGCAAGTTTAAACCGCCTCGCTCTTAAACCTAAAAACGCTGCAGCTTGAATGAACTAACAGTGACTGTTATATTGAATATATTGACTGGAGATTCAAACTAGAGGACATGATTTGAGAGTTAGGGGGCAGAAGTTTAAGGGAAACACGAGGGGGTATTTCTTTACTCAAAGAGTGATAGCTGTGTGGAATGAGCTTCCTGTAGAAGTAGTAGAGGCCAGTTCAGTTGTGTCATTTAAGGTAAAATTGGATAGGTATATGGACAGGAAAAGAGTGGAGGGTTATGGGCTGAGTGCGGGTAGGTGGGACTAGGTGAGATTAAGGGTTCGGCACGGACTAGGAGGGCCAAGATGGCCTGTTTCCGTGCTGTGATTGTTATATGGTTATATGGTTATTTGGTTGTATTTCCATCGGACAATACATTTTCCCCTAGACAATGATAGAGCTATTTCTTATTGATTATTATTATACCCGCACTTTAGGTTTAGTATTGACGACGTATATTATCTGTATGTTTGCATTAATCTTATTTTTGTGCCCCTTTATCAATAAATACTTTTAAAAATAGTATCATCAGACTTCAACGGACCTCTCAATCTTTGCTGGTAAGTGACCCAGTTACGGGGTTTCATAACAATAGTAAGCACGTCATTGCAATAAAAGGCATCGTCATTATTCCAGTAAAGTGCTATTTATCAGCATTGAGGGCATCTTCAAGTGGCAATGCCTCAGAAGGGCAGCATCTATCATCAAGGACTCCCATTACCCAGGACATGCTCTCTTCTCAATGCTACCATCAACAAGGTACAAGAGCCTGAGGAAGACACACACTCAACGTTTCAGGAACAGCTTCTACTCGTCCATGACTCTACACAGAGTTGGAAAAGCTGCAGGGGCTGCAAACTCAGCCAGCTCCATCTAGCCTGAGGACATCTCAGCACTGAGGACATCTTCAAGTGGCAGTGCCTCAAAAGGGCAGCACCTGAGTGGATAATGATTTGTTCACTTTTTGCATGATTTATTTAATTTAATTTATGTGCATTTTTATAGTTTTTAATATAATTACGTATTGCAATGTACTGATGCAAAACAACAAACTTCACTACAAATGCCAATGATGTTAAACCTGATTCTGGTTCTGAACTGCCTACATGTAGCACAAGTATTCATCAGCCTGTTGCCCAATTAGAACGAGCTCCCTTTTAACTTGGGTCTAACAGCTTGGTATTTTTGCCCCCACATGCCCCTCACTAGTACTTTTCTTCCTGTCAGCTGCTTGCTTGATGTCATTCTGCACTATGATTCTGTACTGTGCTATCTGTCCACACCTTAGTTTAACTTTCTGGAGACTTGTATGATATAATCATACAGCACAAAAATGGGCCCTGTGGTCCACCTGTCAATGATCAAGAAGCTACGTACATTGAACAAAGAATAGTAAAACACAGGAAGTGATCCTTTGGCCCACAATGTTCTGCAGAGCAATTAAAGTAATAATCAAATGTCCAACTAAACTAATCCCTTCTCCCTACATAATGTCCATTTGTGTGCATTGATGTGCCTGTTGAAGAGCCTCTTGAACTCCTCAATGATATTTGCATCCAATACCACCCCAAGCAGCAAATTCCAGGCATCCACCACTCTGTAAAAAAACTTGTTCTGTATCTCTCCTTTGAACTTACACTCTCACATCAACCTGTGTAGCCACTTTCCGGAGGATGTATACTAATCTTATTTGCCAGTTTTTGGTCCACAGTCATCAGTGCATTTGCATTCCAAGCGCTCGACTAGAATTCAAGTGCATGCCTAGACTTTCTGTGCTCTGATAGATTTCAGATGCATCAATATTGCATTTCATCTGTCAGTTAGGGTAATGCAGTTTGGCATGAACATTTATTTTGGAAGAAAATGAATTAAATACTGTGACCTTTAAGGTTGCTGGTGATTTTGAGGCCTTCACAGGATTAATTTTTAAGCACACTTAATTTTATTGAATGGAAGATTGTGGGTAATCAACGTGTTTGGCTGTATGATGAAGGTTGAGTATGAAGGACAATGCAGCATCTGTGTATTGGCTGATTAAGATTGACCTCCAGTTTTGTCTCTCTTTACCTTTAGAACATTTTTGCAGGAAGTGAAGGCATTGTGTTCACCCTCTTATTTGTCATTTACTGGTTTAAGGGGAATTGACATCACTGGCAAGTCACCATGAAATGAACAGATTCAGAGTCAGAGCAATACAGCATGGGAGCAGGCCTTTCAACCCATCTTGTCCATGCCAACTATGGACCTTACCCATGTGACCCATTTGTCTGTAGTTCTGTAAGTCCCTCCTAACCAAGTAGTTTTCACAATGTCTTTAAGGGTCCACCACATTTCTGTGTTTGGATTCAGACGGAAGTTAAACTGGGTAAGAAAGACACACAGGTCTACTATAGTGAGCCAGATGGAACTTTACAATAGTTAGGTAGTTTCAAGGTCCCATTATTGGTAGCAACTTCTTTAAGAAGTCTTGAAGAAGGGTCTTGGTCTGAAACGTCGACTGTTTGTTCATATCCATAGATGCTGCCTGATCTGCTGAGTTTTTCCAGCATTTTGTGTGTATAGCTTCTTTAATTTTTTGTTTTGCATTTATTTAATTGCTGCAAATTTATTTTCCCAGCTGCCATAATCAAATTCAAGCACATTTTCAGATCAATAGACCAAGTCTTGACTGATTTACCCTCTGAGTTTCAGTGTGTTTCACAGTAGCCACTGGTAGAAACTGACGTTTCCCTCTACCTGCCGTCACATGGATTACTGCTGGCAGACCAGAATGGATTTTTTGGTAAATGAATTAAAAAACAAAATTCCTTATTTTGTGATGATAAATGTTTGGCTGAATTTAAGTGATTCCAGTAATTTAATGTAACAGCTGGCAGAGCAAACAGCCCTCTTTCTCTTTGGCCTTCCCTACTACAAGCTGAATCCTGGAAGTACTTGCAAACGCCTCACTAGGCAGCACTCCAATGATTCAATGAGGCATGATTTCCCGTGACTGAGTGAGGTATTTAATTCTTACTTCCACGTTTGTGCCAGAGATAAGGTAAAATATTGCCATAAGCTAGCTTCTGCTTTCTTCTAACACTGATTTCATGGTGCTTCTGCTATGAACTGAACTCTCTTTCACTCTCCTGCCTGCCATCTGTGGCAGTTGTTAGATACCAGTTTGAATATTAAAATATCATAATCCTGAAAAATGTTCCAAGTGATTAAACACATATTCAATTATTGTGGTGGGGTATATTTTAATGCAACACTGTAGGAGGTACTGTATCTAGACAGTTCAAGAAAGTTGCACATTCATTAAAGGGTAAATTCTGGGGAATAAAAACTTTAAAGATGTCCCAACTGACTGTTGTTGAAGCAAGTTAAACCTATGCAATTGTGACTGGCAATTCCTGTATGTCAGTACTTATGAAACCTTAGAGTAAAATTCAGAATGCTATAACTCTGTGGATAGTCAAAACTACAGGAAATCAGACATCTCTCTCTCTCTCTCTCAATTTTTCACTCTCTCTTTCTCTCACTCTCTCTTCTCTCTCTCTCACTCTCTTCCCTGATCTCACAATGTGCACTGGGATACCAGACTTTTGGGCCATTTCTGGAGCAGTAGTGCACACTCTGTCATGCTGTACAGTTGTTAATACAAATGCATTTTTCTACTCTTCTTGCAGATCTTGAGGGGAGGTTCCCTCAGTAATTTCCTGAAGCCACAATAGAATAGCTAACTGAATTGAAGTCGCTTCAAGTACAGTCAGAGGCTGCTATGAATACATCATCAATTCAGCCTTTTCCTTTCTCGATTTTATCTATCACATACCTTCCCATCAATTTCAGAGTGCAGAAGCCCTGTTGGTTGAAAGCAAATGTTCTGACAATGAATGTATCTCTGAGTTTATAGTACATCAGGATGGCTAGAACTCACAGCGTGAAAATGAGAAGAGGTACAGAGTCAGGGGGAAGATGACTATAAAACCAATGGGAATGATTGAACTGTCAGATTATCAGGTTAATCAGCACAAGGGACAAAACTACTCTCTGAGCTGGGTTTAAATCATAATAAACTATCACTACTATGTGATGTGTTTAGTCTTACCAACCAGGGATGGATTCTAGGTTGTTAGGTAGTTTCAGTTCTGAAGATTTTGATTTTATGCAATATCTCGCCACATCATTTTCTAAAGAGTAACAATACTTGCATTTAATTATCAAACTTGTGTTTTCTGTGCTCAGGATTATGCACCTGTAGAAAATGTTTCAGGCTGAAAGTATCCGGCAGACATGATGGTAATGAGGACAGGACAAACATGGCACCCAGACTACCCGACCCCTGAGGCTTTGTGGCTGTTAACTCTGGCTTCACTCACAATGCTTGTCAAGGTTATAAGGAGTCCTAAGCATTCGTCACTAATACTTCATGAAGGTCGAGTTGCTGTGCCGTAATCTCGATGAGTGGATGTTAGATTAGTGAGGTTGTCCCAGAGATCTGCATGCACCCCCAGATCCAGTCCTACTGCTGGCTTCTGCTTTTACTTCCTCTCCATGTAATCTCTCAAGTAAAATGAAGTTTTCACTTACTGTTCAGAAAAATAATATTAAACTGAATTTCTGCAGTGCTCTAGAATGGTATGAAGAAGGGAAGGGGTGAAGAGAATGGAGAAAAGAATGAGACAATTCCAATTGCCAGGTTATCCTGATAGACACTCCAAATCATCAGAGATTAAACAGGAGTACTTGACAATTAGCCCATATCACATGGCCAAATCTAACAGCTCAGATTATGCTGCTAACATAATGCTGATTTCAATGGCAAACATAGTTTGTAAGGTGTAATTCATTCAGTAGCTCCTGCTGAAGAAGATGAACCTGATGATTTTGCTTGCCCCAGGTTGTTCAATGATTGATCTGACTCTGCCAATAGATTTGAGTTAATACTTGCTCACCCTCAACCTCCACAGGAGCTTAAGATGTTGCCACATTGATACCTTATTAAATCCATTGCAGAATGTTAGGGCAGGCAACTAATAACACACATACCTTCACACAGAGGAATTTATTAGCCCATAATGCCAGGGAACCTGTCCATTTCACGAAAAGAGAGTAACAGTTAGGTCTCATTTCTCCAAGTCATGCTGGTACAGAGGGGCTACTGCACAGCATTAGAAAATGCTGCAGAGAGATACAGACTCAGCCAGCTCCATCAGCTTGCCTCCCCAGCATTAAAGGCACCTTCAAAAGGCCTCAAAAAAGAGGCATTCATTATTAAAGACTTCCTGTCTTATTGATACTACCATCTGAGAGGAGGTACAGGAACCCGAAGATACACACTCAACATCTTAGGAGCAGCTTTTCTCCCCCCACCATTAGATTTCTGAACAATCAACCCATGAACACTATTTTTGTACTACTTATTAATTTAGTATTTTATATATATTTCTCATTGTAATTTCTAGTATTTTTATATATTGCATTGCATTGCTGCTGCAAAGCCAACAGATTTCAGGACGTGTCAGTGATATTTAGCATGATCCTGATTTTAATTTTTATATTGATACATCTTTAAAATTTTCTTCCCTCTCTTAGTCCAATCTTCCTTTCTTTCAGTTTAAAGTATTTTGTTTTTATTGTGTGTTACACTTGTTTTCTATTATTGCTTTGTTTCTTTCTCAGTCCTTGCAGCATCACAAGTCAAGAAAATTGATAATACATCTTTCAAAGTCCTTGCTGTGGTTTTATTGCATTTTCAGTATCTCACAGGACAAAACATTTTTGAGCTGAATGGTGATGGAAATATTTTAATCAACAGAGTGAGGACTCTTGGTCCATTACTCAGGAGTGGATGCACAACGATAAACATGCGATAGAGATACAAAGAACTTTACAGCAGAGAAACAGGCCAATTTGCCCAACCTGGGTCTGTGATACAGTTTATTCACTGCATGGGATTCCTGCCATGTTACACCATCCAATCATCATTATTTACTATTTCATTTGTCCTCATGTAATTTTCCAGATTTCCCTTAAATACATTTACAATGTTCTCATTAAATGTTCCATGTAGTGCGGTATTCCTTTATCTAAAATCTTTCTACATAACCTGAGTTTCTCTTGAATTTTTTATGGGAATTTTTGATAACATTTTGGGGTAATCTGAATTTCTTGTGTTGCTAGTAGAGCCCATAACAAGCAGTGTTAAATGAGTTTATGCAAAATAATCAGAATATTTTAGATACAAATAAGTTATATCCCAAAATAACAGTTTTTCATGCATTTTTGAATTTAGGATTTTAT
Organism: Hypanus sabinus; assembly: GCF_030144855.1. Classification (NCBI taxonomy): domain Eukaryota; kingdom Metazoa; phylum Chordata; class Chondrichthyes; order Myliobatiformes; family Dasyatidae; genus Hypanus; species Hypanus sabinus. The sequence goes on along the minus strand of NC_082711.1, from coordinate 47,871,084 downwards.
ACTGCTTTAGGAATTTATACCTCTTCAGGATAGGTGACTGGGTCCAATGACACCTATTAACTTAGACCTGCTACTCGCTCATTCTCAGATATGGCCCTCTATCTCAAATCAATACTTGTTCAAATTGGGTTCACTTTATTTGATCCAAAGGCATCAATGAACATATTCTGTGATCTCCTGCATACCAAATATTCAGATTTTGTTTGAAAGACTAGTTGCCATTTTTGCCGTAAACCCCCTTTTCAGGTGTATTCATAACTCTACCTCAAGTTGCCAAACTTAAATCTAACAAGATACATTCCCTGATGTTATGGAAAAAGTCAATTTTTTTTCCTTTATGCTGTCCGGTTGCTCTGATTCATGGTAGCTTAGTTAATTGGTTAATTGTTGTCATGTGTAGATAATAATTGTCTACAAATAGGAATGAAAAAATAGTTTTGCAAGCCAGCCATACAGATCATTTCATTACAATAACATATTGCAAAAGGACAAGGAGAAAAACAATAATCAAATTCAGACTAAATGCTACAGATACAGGGCAAGTGCAGTGCAGTCAGACAATAAGGTACAAAACTGCAAAGTCAAGAGTCCATCTTACCATACTAGGTGCTGTTCAATTGTATAATTATACTAAGGGCCATTTAATAGTCTTATAACAATGGAATAGAAGCTGTCCTTGAGACTGGTGGTGATCTTCTGTTCAAAGAGAGGAAGAGGAGAATGTCCATGTTGGGTGGGAATTTAATGAGCATAAAGAGGTAGTAATGGATGGCAAAGAAATGCCAGATGAGCTTAAAATGTACTTTGGGTCAATCTTCCCTGTGGGAGACACTGGCAGTATGCCAGCTGTTCAAGAGTGTCAGTGGGCAGACGTGAACGTAGTTTCTATCACTTAGAGGAAGGTGTTTGGAAGCTGAAAGGTCTGATGTCCATTAGTCAACTGGACTACACCCCAGGGTTCTGAAAGAGGTGGCTGAAGAGATTGTGGAGGCACTTTTCATGATCTTTCAAGGATCACAAGATTCTGCAATGGTCCAGAAGACTGGAGAATTGTGAATGTCACTCTATTCTTTAAAAGGGAGGGAGACAGAAGAAAGGAAATTATAGGCCAGTTAGCATGGCTTCAGTGGATGTGAAAAGTCCATTATTAAGGATCAGTTTATGGGGCACTTTGATGCACATGATAAAATTGACCAGATTCAGCATTATTTCTTTAAGGGGAAATCCTACCTGACAAGTCTGTTGGAATTCTTTAAATAACAAGCAGGATGGACAAAGAAGAGTCAGTGGATATTATTTGCTTGGACTTTCAGAAGGCCTGTGACAATGTGTCCCTCATGAGGCTGCTTGACAAAATCAGAGCCCATGGTATTACAGGGAAGATGCCAGCATGGATAAATGATTGGCTGACTGGCAGGAGACAAAGAATGGAAATAAATGAGGCCGTTTTGGTGATTAGTGGTGTTCTGCAGTGATCAGTGTTAGGATCGCTTCTTTTTGTGTTCTTTTATGTCAATAATTTAGATGAAAAATTGATGGCTTTGTGGCCAAGTTTGTGGATGAAATGAAAATAAGAGGAGGGGCAGATAGTGTTGAGGAAGCAGAGTCTGCAGGTCTATTTAGACAGATTAGGAAAATGGGCAGTGACAGGTGGAATATAATACAGGGAACTATATGCACTTTGACAGAAGGAATAAAAGCGCAGACTATTTTCTAAACAGGCAGAAAATTCAAAACTCAGAGGTTTAAAGGGAGTGTGCAGGATTCACTAAAGGTTCCCTGTCAATGATAAGAAAGGCAAATGCAATGTTAGCATCCATTTTGAGAGGACTAGAATATAAAAGCAAGGATGTAATGCTGAGGCTTTATAAGGCATTGGCTGACCAGACTTGGGGGATTGTGAGTAGTTTTGGGCTCCTTATCTTAAAAAAAGAGGTGCTGACTTTGGAGAGGGTGCAGCGGAGGTGCATTAGAATGATTCAGGGAATGAGAGCATTATTGTATGAGGAGCATTTGATGGCTCTAGGCCAGTACTTGCTGGTGTTTAGAAGAATGAGGCAGGATTCCATTGAAACCTATCAAATATTGAAAGGCTGAGATTGATCGGATGTGGAGAAATGTTTCTTACAGTGGGGAAGGGCACAGCTTCAAAATAAAAGGATGTGCATTTAGAACAGAAATGAGGTATAATTTCTGTAGCCAGATAATGGTGAATTTGTGGAATGCATTGCTACAGTTGGGTATTTTGGCCAAGTCATTGGGTAGAGGGAGGGTTGTGTTTACTTGGCTGTGGTATATACATGGTTGGGCAGGACAACCTGCTGGTGATGTTCAGTCTTAGGAATATGCTTATGCTCAGCATCACTGATACGAGCAGGAGTGTTCACTCTGTCCCCCTTCCTGAACTCAATGAGCAGATCTTTGTTTTGCTGACATGGAGGTGACAACTTCTGTTGTTTTACTTATTTGCTTTTGTAATTATTTAATCTAGAATATAGAACCGTACAGCACAGAGGGACATAGACAAGGTGGATGGCCACTGTCTTTTTCCCAGGATGGAGGAGTCCAAAACATGAAGACATAGGTTAAAGGTGAAAAGGAAAAGATTGAAAGTGGATCTGCAGTGCAAGCTTTTCACACGGGGATGGTGGGTAATTGGAACAAAACTTAAAAGAAGAGGCAGGTGCATTACAATGCTTAGAAGACATGAGAGCAGATCCATGGTTGGAATGGTTTAGAGTGATATTGGCCAAATGCAGGAAAATGGTGGTAGGCATCTCGGTCAGCACGGATGATTTTGGCCAAAGGACCTTTCTCCATACTGTATAACTCAATGCATCTGTGAATATATGATCTATATTCTGTTGTACAGTTTGACAGCCATTTTCACTATCCACATTTTGCCAATTTTGTGTCATCTGTAATCTTACAAATCAGTCCACATACATGTACTTTACGGTGATTGTGACACTGATCCCTATGGAACACCACTGGTCATAGAATAGCATCCTTTCATCAATACCTTTTGTCTCGTATTGTCATGCCAAATTTGTTTGCAACCCACCAAGTCTCATGTATTCTAATTGAAAATTAACTTCAATTGTAATCTAACCAACAGAATATTGATTGCCTTTTGGGTAAAGTGTCTCAAGCACACCAAAACACAGAAACATTAGCCCAATTATGTAATGATGAGGATTTATAAAGCTTTGCTGAGTTCTCATTTGGAATATTGTGAGCAGTTTTGGACCCCTTATTTAAGAAATTATTTGCAGATGATGGAGAGGGTTCAGAGGAGGTTGGCAAGAATAATTCTAGAAGTGAAAAGCTTATTGTATGAGGAGTGATTGATGGCTCTGGGCCTTTACTCATTAGAACTTATAAGAATGAGGGGAGATTTCATTGAAACCTATTGAATGTTTAAGAGTCTAGATAAAGTGGATGTGGAGAGAATATTTCCTATGGTGGTGGAGACTAGGACCAGAGGGCACAGCCTCAGAATAGAGGGATGGTCATTTAAAAGAGAGATGAGGAGGAATTTCTTTAGTCAGGGGGTGGTGAATCTGTGAAATTCATTGCCACAGGTGGCAATGGAGGCCAAGTCTTTGGGTGTATTTAAGGTGGAGGTTGACAGGTTCTTGATTAGTCAAGGTGTGAAAGGTTACACGGAGAAGGCAGGAGAATGAGTTTGAGAAGGAAAAAGATCAGCCATGATGAAATAGTGGAGCAAACTCGATAGGCTGAATGGCCTAATTCTGTTCCTATGGCTTATGGTCTTAATGGCACAGATCTTGATTTTTTTTTTACCAGCTTCTTTACATCTGCCTAGTCATTTTCAAGACTATTAAGTCACCACCTACTCTATCATATACGCATTAAAAAATTCCTGCCTGCATGTTGATTGATCCATCATTTAATGACAATGAATTTCAAAGCCCTTTGGAACACTCTTTCTCTTTGCTTCCCTGATGTAGTACACCTAACTATATATTGACAAGGCCAGGAATGTGTGAGTTCTTTCTGGGTCCTCCAGTTTCCTTCCACAATCCAAAGATGTACCAAATAGGTGAACTGGTCATTGCAAATTGTCCTGTGATTTGTTAGGGTTAAATTGGGGTTGCTGGGTGGTACAGCTTGAAGTGCTACACTATAGCTCTAAATAAATAATTCACAACACACAGTGAATACCTCCTGGTTTTAACCTTTCTCCTGATAGCACTCCCCTAGTTTTCTCTGAAGTCCTGCCTTGAAGCTTTTTACACTAATCTTAAAGTGGCAAGACTACCATTAATGCGGCTAAGTCTAACAGTGAGGCACAATGATGCAGATAGTAAATCTGCTGCCCCTCATCTCCAGTGACCTGGGTTCACTCTGACCTCCAGTGCTGTCTGAGTGGAATTGTCACATTCTCCCTGTGACTGCATGGTTTCCCACTGGGTGCTCCATTTTGCCCCCACATCCTGAAGATGTGTAGATTAGTAGGTCAACTGGCCACTCTAAATTGGCCCCAGTATGTAGGTGAGTGGTAGAATCTGGGGGAGCTGATAAACGTGTGAGATGAATGAATGTGGAAAAACAATGTAGGATTAGTGATAATTAGTGCATGACGGTTGGTGCAGTCTCGGTAGACCCAATGATCTTGCTGTGCTGTACAGTTCTGAGACTAAGGGAAAAATACAAGCTGAATTACAACTGCAAAATTAAATTATTTATTATTTGCACTAATTACTTTCAAAATACTTAGTAAGATATAATTACAGTAATTTACACCAGAATTATATTGTGCTGGGACCACTAAGATGGACTGAGCCATGACCTTCAAACCATTGACCCAGATATTACATACTACTGGAGTGTGGCATCCAGTGGTGTCAAGTGTTAGTTGAACTTATGCCTTTAATTATCAGTGCTACCTTTCTCCAACCAATTTTAATTTTCACTTTCATTCAATTTCCTGAAGCCCACAGGGACGTTGATGAGGAACCGCTCTTGCAAAGCTCATTCTGGAGCTGCACAAATAATCCAGCAATTTGTAACTAAGAGGCTGTAGCTTCCTCACCGTGAATTTACAGATAATGTCATGCAGGCATTAAGCATACTGTTACCTTCCTGGCAAACTGAAGGCCATCGAAATCGGTGTAGCATTGCTGCAAGTCTCTGGAGTTTGCTCCATTTCAACCACTGACCTTTCCAAATTAATAGAATAATTGACCTCCAGTCAACATGTAGGAAGGAAATGTTCAAAAAGGTATAATTAGTCTGCTGATTTTATAATGTATTGCCTGATAGAACTGTCCACTGCTGGGAAAATTGCAATTTATGACCATCATTTGGAGGTTAAGCATAATTAGAGTTAAATATCAGTCTGTGATCGGAAAAAATTAAAACACTTAAAAAAAACAAGCACTTCAACTCACTGATATCACCAGCGTGTATTTTGCAGCAAATGGTTTTAAGATTGTTTTGTCCATCTGTGTGGTGAACTATGTGCCTGTCGGGACACGCCCCTGCTGACTGCTCCTGTGGCTCCTCCCACAGGCCCCTGTATAAAGGAGATCTGCGGCCTGACGCTCGGCCTCAGTCTCCAAGACATTGTATGATAGACACTCACTCCTGGTTCCTTCTTCCAGTCAATAAAAGCCGATATCTCGCCTTACGTCTCAGTGTGAGTTATTGATGGTGCATCAATCTGGTAGTGAGACTTTTTGCATAACTTATAAAGCATTACCATTTCATTTAGTTAAGAAATGAATTTGTAATTGATTTTCTCGTGTTTGTGATTTATTCTGATATTATAAATATGATATGTTTTTCGATGCATAGGGACAGTTAAAACATTCTGTGCACCATACCTCACCAGGAAACACTTGGATTATGCATAATTAGACACTTGGCAAGGTCCAATAAAAAGAAGTTAGGCTTAAGCAGAACAGTAATTATGGGAATGGTCACTGTCTGGTGCACCAGTGTTAGAGTGGGGAATTTAGGCTTCGTTATTGCACAGTTGGAGCAGTGGGGATGTTAGGAAGGATGGTGGAATGCTTCTCTTGTGGGATGTGAGAATGTGTGGACCTCAGTCTCTGATGACCACATAAGCAACAAGTGCATCCAGCCGCTGTTTCTTACAAACTGGTTTAAGGAATTGGAACTGGAGCTGGATGAGCTCCAGATCATTCAGGAGGCTGAGGAGTTGATTGACAGGACATCCAAAGAGGTAGTAACATGCAAGGTACAGGTCACAGGTAACTGAGTGACAATCAGGAGGTATAAATGGGGTAGGGTGTCAGTGCAGACCACCCTGTGGCCATTTCCCTCAACAACTTTGGATATTGTTGTTGGAGGTGGATTGACCTAGCAGAAGAAAGACACAGCAGTCAGGTCTCTGCCTCTGAGTCTAGCTCATAAGGGAATGGTAGAGAAGTGGCAAGTTGTAATGACAGATTCATTGGGGCTTAGAGCATGAACTAGCATGTGGAATTAAGACATTGTAACGATTAGTGAGACTTGGATGCAAGAAAGGCAGGATTGGCAGTTCCATGTTCCGGGGTTCTGTTGATTTGGATGTGACAGAGTTGGAGGGATTAAAGGGGGAGTAGTGTCATTACTAGACATGGAAAATGTCACAAGCAGTGCTCAGACCGGACAGTTTTCGGCCTTTTATTTGGATGCTGTTAGGCAAGGTAGATGGCATGAAATCATCACCTCTATAAAGACTGACTCATGACCTTGAGAACAGTTATAACAACAAATCAGCACAGAATGCCAGAAGAATAATGTGTGAAGAACAAATAAATATCAAATGCTACGTCCTTTTGGAGATTTTGGAAGGAGACCTAAATGCATCAATTAAGACCCATAAGCAAAATTACTTTTGACATGGTAAATATTGTTCCTCTGCTTGCTGTACAGCTACACCATCAGTACTGTGATTTCACTTTTCGATCACTTACTTCAAAGTATTCAAAGTACACTTATTATCAAAGAATGTATAAAGTACATTATGTACTTTACGTTGAATGTACCTTGAGATTTGTTTGCTTACAGGTGGTGGCAAAGCAAGAAACCAAAAAAGATAGGCCATATTTAGTTCACAGTTAGGGAGTTAGATCTGCCTGCCAGAATGTGGCAGCCAATTTTTCATAGTGAGCTCTTACAAGCAATGGTATAACACTGGACTGGTCATTCGACTGAGTGATACTAACTGGGCCAAAATATTGGGCAGAGCCCAGGTATTTTCATGATTGCTTTTCAAAATAGTGTCTGGGATCTTTTACATTTACACAAAACATCTTGCGTTCTTTTACACAGTGTCTCAGCTGAAAGGTGGCATCTCTGGCAGTACAACACTGCTTCAGAGACACACTGGGTATTAGCTTGCATTTCTGTTTCTCACATCTCGGCAGTAGGAATTCAGGACACAGTGTTCTGACTTTGTTTCCAATTGCTCCCAAATTATCAGGCTGACAGAGTTTTAGTAGGCACCATAGCCACAAAAAGTTAATTTTCCACCGAAACCCCCCCCACAAAATCAGTCAAAATAAACCACTTGAGAGAAAACAAAATGAACCTCCCTTGAGCATGATATTAGCTGGGACCAAAATGACACATGCATTTGAACTTGGGTTGATCAATAAGCAGTTTGCAATATTTACTTGTGACAGAGTAGGAGGTAATTTTGCCCCAATGAATCTGAGATTCTCCCATTAACTCTCCCATGATTCTACCATTCACTGACCTGCAGAAAATTTTCAGAATTTTCCTTTATTTTTGAAAATGATATTCTTAAGTACAAATAGTAGTAAAATAACAGATTGCTTTATCATGAAATTGAATGGGTAGTTAAATTCTTCTTATAACTTGCTTCCCTTCCATAATTGATCAAACTCTGAATACCTCTGGTTGAAAGACTGGCAGGACTGGCAACTCAATATCCTGGGATATAATATTTACAGGTGAGGCAGAGGAGTGTGCAAGGGAGAAGGTGGCATTGTACAGTTAGTCAAATGGCAGAGCCTATATCTAGGAGACATTGGAGTGTGCATAGCGAGAGATACATTTCAAAAGAGGTAAGCAGGGACAGTTTGAGACATTCTGTGCACCATACCTCACCAGGAAACACTTGGAGTGTGCATAATTAGGCACTTGGTAAGGTCCAATGAAAAGAAGTTAGGCTTGAGCAGAACAGTAATTATGGGAATGGTCACTGTGTGGTGCACCAGTGTTAGAGTGGGGAATTCAGGCTTCGTTATTGCACAGTTGGAGCAGTGGGGATGTCAGGAAGGATGGTGGAATGCTTCTCTTGTGGGATGTGAGAATGTGTGGACCTCAGTGTCTCTGATGACCACATCTGCAACAAATGCATCCAGCTGCAGTTTCTTACAAACTGGTTTAAGGAATTGGAAATGGAGCTGGATGAGCTCCAGATCATTCAGGAGGCTGAGGAGTTGATTGACAGGACATCCAAAGAGGTAGTAACACGCAAGGTACAGGTCACAGGTAACTGAGTGTAAATCAGGAGGTATAAATGGGGTAGGGTGTCAGTGCAGACCACCCTGTGGCCATTTCCCTCAACAATGTTGGATATTGTTGTTGGAGGTTGGTTGACCTAGCAGAAGAAAGACACAGTAGTCAGGTCTCTGCCTCTGAGTCTAGCTCATAAGGGAATGGTGGAGAAGTGGCAAGTTGTAATGACAGAAGATTCATTGGGACTTTGGGCATGAACCAGCATGTGGAATTAAGACATTGTAATGATTAGTGAGACTTGGATGCAAGAAAGGCAGGATTGGCAGTTCCATGTTCTGGGGTTCTGTTGATTTGGATGTGACAGAGTGGGAGGGATTAAAGGGGGAGCAGTGGCATTACTAGACAGGGAAAATGTCACAAGCTGTGCTCAGACAGGACAGACTGGAGTGCTTATCTACTCAGTCTATAGGGGTAGCACTGCGGAATAAGAAAGCTATGACCACGTTAATGGGATTATTTTATAGATCACCCAATAGTCGGCAGCATTTAGAGGAGCAAATTTGTAGTGAGGTCACAGACTGCTGCAAGAAGCATAAGGTTGTGATAGTAGGTGATTCTAACTTTCCACATATTGACTGGAACTGCCACACTGTAAAAGGACTGGATGGGAAAGAGTTTGTTAAATGTGTTCCGGAAAGTTGCCTTAATCAGTACAAAGAAGTCCCAAGTAGAGAGAGTGTGATACTTGATATCCTATTAGGGAATGAGACAGGACAGTGACAGAAGTTTGTGTAGGGGATCAGTTTGAATCTAGTGGTCGTAATGCCATTATTTTCAATATGATTATGGAGAAGGATATGTCTGGTCCTCGGGTTGAGATTGTAAATTGGAGAAAGGCTAATTTTGATGGCATCAGAAAGGATCTGGCAAATGTGGATTGGAACAGTTTTTTTCAGGCAAAGGTGTGTTTGGTAAGTGGGAAGCCTTCAAAAGTGAGAAGTGGACATGGAGTCTATAGCAGTGAGGTTATGGGCCATAAACACATTCCAGAGGAGGATGTGTTTACTGTCATAAGGCAAATTACAGTGAATAAATCATCAAGGCCTGACAAGGTGTCCCTATGGACCTTGTGGGAGTTACTTCAGAAATAGGAGGGGCTCTAGCAGAGATATTTAAATCATCCTTAGCAACTGGAGAGGTGTCAGAGGATTGGAGCATAGATAATGGTATGTAATTTGAGAGAGGATCTAGGAATAAGCCAGGATATTATCTGGTGATGAACTTGACATCAGTCATTGGAAGGTATTCTAAAGAACTGGATGTGTAAGTATTTGGATAGACAGAAACATTAGGAATAGTCAACATGGCTTTTTGCATGGTAGGCCAGATATAATTAATTTTATATTTGAGGAAGTTACCAAGAAAAGTGATTAAGGCAGGGAAATAAATGTTGTTTACATGGACTTTAGCAAGGCCTTTGACAAGGACCTGCATGGGAGGTTGGTCTAGAAAGTTCAGTCATTTGGCATTCAGAATGAGGATTAGATATTGTCTTTGTGGGGTGAAGCCAGAGAATAGTAGACGTGGTGTTCCACAGGATTCGGTGCTGGGTCCACTGTTACTTGTCATCTATAACAATGATATGGATGATAATGTAATAAACCTGATCAGCAAATTTGCGGATGACAACTACAAGTATTGCAATGTAGTGGACAGTGAGGAAGGAGATTTGAGCTTGCAATGATATCTGAACCAGCTTGGAAAATGAGCCGAAAAATGGCTGATGGATTTTGGTATAGACAATTGTGAGCTGTGAGGTGTTACTCTTTGGAGAGCAAATCATAGTAGGACTAATGCAGTTAGTGTAGGGCACTGAGGTGTGCGGTAGAACAGAGGGAATACAGATTTGTACTTCCTAGAAATTGTAGAGATTTTTTGACACAGTGACCTTCATAAATCAAAGTATTGGCTACAGGCATTGGGGTGTCATGATGTTCCACCAGCATTTTGTGTGTGTTGCTTGAATTTCCAGCATCTGCAGATTTCCTCATGTTTGCGTTCTTTTTAATAATCTTCAATTTGAACCTACTCCAATGCATGTTCCTGAACATTTCTTAGAACATTTCTGTGTAGCCCAGGTCAATTGAGCCCAAAGATGTAATGTTAGAAGAATCCACCTATGAAGGGATGAAAATGAAGTTTACTGAATGTTTTTTTAAAAAAGAGAACCTAGGGAAAAAACTGTGTGAGAATGAGGCGTGGCTGACACTGGTGTGGACAAGCAACAGAGAACGCAGTAAACTATTAGAAACCAAACATATACTCTTTAAAGTGGAATTAGTAGTGAGAATATCTACTCTATTTACTTAAAAACCTCAATGTGAAACCCCTGGAGGAGTGACAATAGTGATAAATGATTTATTGAAGCTACAGTTATAACAAGCAGCAGCTGTAATGAGGCAATATCGATAGAGACGAGTGTCCAAGAACTCTACTGTGTAACTGGGTTCTGTTAAATCATACCAAGGGAGCTGGTCAGGTTTTTTTTTGTATAAGTTTTATGAATCAACTTTCTGTGGATGACCCACTATTTCATCCAACAAACCAAGAGAAAAGATGGGAAGCCACCCAAGACTGAAGAACTAGAACAGGAATGAAATGTTTCATGACATAGAGAATTTAATAAGATTGGAAGTATATGTTTATTCTTCATTCGAAGGATCTCAATTTGCTTTTCTGGAAGAAATTGTTATTTTGCCAGGAATTTGATAAATTACTAAATGAGATTTACTTTGGTTAAAAGTTATGATGTTGGGAATTTTTAGATGTGCTGACCTGAACTGAAACTAAAGTTAACCATAGTAGTTACGAGGAATGTTGACGAGGGTAAGGCAGTGGATGTAGCCTATATGGACTTCAGCAAAGCCTTTGACAAAGTTCCACATGGAAGGTTAGTTAAGAAGGTTCAGTCATTAGGTATTAATGCTGGAGTAATAAAATGGATTCAACAGTGGCTAGATGGGAGATGCCAGAGAGTAGTGGTGGATAATTGTTTATCGGGATGGAGGCCGGTGACTAGCGGGGTGCCTCAGGGATCTGTTTTGGGCCCAATGTTGTTTGTAATATACATAAATGATCTGGATGATGGGGTGGTAAATTGGATTAGTAAGTATGCTGATGATACTAAGGTAGGAGGTGTTGTGGATAATGAGGTGGACTTTCAAAGCTTGCAGGGAGATTTATGCCGGTTAGAAGAATGGGCTGAATGTTGGCAGATGGAGTTTAATGCTGAGAAATGTGAGGTTCTACATTTTGGCAGGAATAATCCAAATAGAACATACAAGGTAAATGGTAGGGCAGGGTAGGAATGCAGTGGAACAGAGAGATCTAGGAATAACAGTGCATAGTTCCCTGAAGGTGGAGTCTCATGTAGATAGGGTGGTGAAGAAGGGTTTTGGAACGCTGGCCTTTATAAATCAAAGCATTGAGTACAGAAGTTGGGATGTAATGTTAAAATTGTAGAAGGCATTGGTAAGGCCAAATTTGGAATATTGTGTACAGTTCTGGTCACCGAATTATAGGAAAGATATCAATAAATTAGAGAGAGTGCAGAGACGATTTACTGGGATGTTACCTGGGTTTCAGCACTTAAGTTACAGAGAAAGGTTGAACAAGTTAGGTCTCTATTCATTGGAGCGTAGAAGGTTGAGGGGGGATTTGATCGAGGTATTTAAAATTTTGAGAGGGGTAGATAGAGTTGACGTGAATAGGCTGTTTCCATTGAGAGTAGGGGAGATTCAAACGAGAGGACATGATTTGAGAGTTAGGGGGCAGAAGTTTAAGGGAAACACGAGGGGGTATTTCTTTACTCAAAGAGTGATAGCTGTGTGGAATGAGCTTCCTGTAGAAGTAGTAGAGGCCAGTACAGTTGTGTCATTTAAGGTAAAATTGGATAGGTATATGGACAGGAAAGGAGTGGAGGGTTATGGGCTGAGTGCGGGTAGGTGGGACTAGGTGAGATTAAGGGTTCGGCATGGACTAGGAGGGCCAAGATGGCCTGTTTCCGTGCTGTGATTGTTATATGGTTATATACTTAAGAATAAAAATTAAGTCAGTTTCTTAACTAACTAGGGATAAATCAAAGCCTGTAAACCTCTAAATAGGGAATAAGACTAGAACTAGTTAGTTAGAGAAATTGGAGTAATAAAGGTTATTCTAATGAATCTCACTGATTTTAACTAAAAAGCAATTTGGTTTTCATTTGAGATCTGAGAATTGAAACCTAAGACAGAATGTTAGAATTTTGTTTTTTTAATAAACAAACTTACTTCTAGAAATGTGTGGTATCTATTCACAGCCTCCTTCCTGATGGCCTCCTAGTGTAGTACTCTGTAATCTGATTTTCTCATAAAGAGTGTGGCGAATAAGACAAGCACTACACAGGTGTTACATTTGCATAGATCAGCATGTCAACAAGGACCTTGCCAAATTTCTATAGATGCACAGTGGAGAGTATCCTAGCTGGTTATGTCACTGCCCAGTATGGAAACACTAATGCCCAGTAACGGAAAATGCTACAGAAAGTGGTGGATACAGCCCAGTCCATCACAGGCAAAGTCCTCCCCACCATTGAGTACATTTACTTGGACTGCTGACACAAGAAAGAAAGCGACATCCTTCATCAGGGACTCCACCATTCATCCCATGAGCTCTTCTCATTTTCACAACTGGGGAGGAGGTACAGGAGCCTTAGAATCCACACCACCTGTCTCAGAATATCTGAAATCACCAGGCTCCTGAACTGGCTTGGATAACCTCAATCACCACTGCTCTGGAGCCTGCAGACTCACTTTCAAGGATACTTTACAACTCAAGTTCTCATTCCTATTTATATTTGCACAGTTTGTCGTGTTTTGCATGAAAAATATTCTATCGTATTTTGTTTTTCCTGTAAGTGCCTGCAGAATATGAGTCTCAAGGTAGTATATGTTCTCTCTCACTCTCTCTCTCTCTCAGTATATGTTCACACACACACACACACACACACACACACACACACACACACACACAAACAAACACACACACACACACACACACACGCACACACACACACGCACACACACACACACACACACACACACACACACACACACGCACACACACCATATATAGGATATTGAAAGCCCTAGATAGAGTGGATGTTTCAAATAGTGGGATAGTCTAGAATCAGAAGGCACAGTCTCAGAAATCAACAATGTCACTTTAGAACAGAGATGAGGTAGAACTTCTTGAGCCAGATGGAGGTGAATCTGTGGACTTCATTGGCAGAGATAGCTGTGAAGGCTAAGTCACTGGGTATATTTAAAGCAAAGGGTGAAGGCAGGAGATTGGGATTGGGAAGGAAAATAAATCAGCCATGATCAAATAGCGGAGCAGAGTTGTTGGGCTAAATGACCTAATTCTGGTCCTATATCTTATGTTCTTAGGCACTTTTGGACTTCTCAGTTTCTCTTTGATAATCCCAGCAGAAATAAAACCACTCACCTCTGTTCTCTTAACTGATTTAAGGTTCTTACTCTGACATGTCTTTGACCTCATAAACTTGTTTTCTAAGCTCTCATACTCAGGTGAAGGGGCTCATCTACGTAAGAAACGTGTGTTCTTTCATACAGACCCTGCATCTTCCTAGCTTATTTGCACCAGGTGAAGATCTTGGAACAGAGGGCTAATTATTGACCTGGAAATCTGCCCAGCAACAGGAGACAAAGAGTCAGGATAACAGACAGTTATTCTAATTTGTAGAATGCGATTAATGGTGTTCCACAGAGACCTGTATTGGGAACTTAATTATTTATTGCATTTATTGATGACTTGGTTGAGGTAATGGAGAGAAGCATTCCAGTTTGCAATGCTGCAAAGGCAGGTGGCATTTTAAGTCATGTAGACAGAAGCAGAAAATAAGTTTTTAATGGATCCGAAGAGCTCATAAAAATGTAACAAATGGATTTCTTTACGAGAGTATGTGAGATCATCCACTTCATATCTTCAGTGAATAGATAAAGTACATTCTAAATCAGACATAATTGAGATCTGACAATACTTAGCAGATCTCTGAATGTAGATCAATTAAGTATATCAAACAAGTACAAAAAATAATCTAAATGTAATGGTGGTCATTTTTAGCCAGAGAGCTGGATTATAAGAAACTATTTTGAACTATGTAAACTCCAGTTTATAACATGCCTGGTGTACTGCAGTTTTGACTGGACACATTAAAAATAATATATTGCCCTTGTAGGATAACAAAGATTTAATGGGAGGATACCAGAACCTCAGGAATTGTAAGAAGAAATTGCACAATTGGAAATTATAGTCCCAGGAAATTAGAAGGTTAAAGTGTGATTTGTTGGAAGTTCTCAGCTTGTTGGGAAGAACTGATTATTTCTACCTGTCTAAAGAATGTAGGTGTTGTTTAAAGCCGGAACTTTCAGAATATAGGAAACATTCCATAATGCACAGGATAGTAAAGACGTGAGAATCTCTTCTGCAAACAGCAATTGATGCAGGTTAATTGTTAACTTTAAATCTGGGATAGATAAATTCTTATTAACCAAGAAGGGGGCTGCAGAGGGTTCTAGACTTAACCAGCTCCATTGTGGCACGAACCTTCCCATTAGCAAGGACCCTTCCAAAAAACAGTGTTCTCACGAAAGTGGCACCCATCATTCAGGACCCTCACCAGCAGGGACATGCAGTTTTCTCAGTACTACCATCGGAGAGGAGCTACAGGAGCCTAAAACCCCACATTCAATGTTAGGAACAGCTTTTTACCCTTTGCCAAGAGATTTCTGAACAATCCACAAACATTTACTTGCTATTCAATTTTGGCACTATTTATTTATATATATTTTAAAATTGTAACTTAGAGCATTTTTTTATTTCTTATGCTGTACTGCTGCCAGAAAACAACAAATGTCACAATGAAGGTCTGTAATAATTAACCTAATTCTGATTCTGAGCAATAGGGTAAGGGGGGAGATGTGATAAATAGAATAATGATCACTGATTAGCCATGGTGTTATTGAATGGAGATGGCTTGATAGGCTAAATTTTCTTCTTCTACTCTTGTGGTTCTGTTTTTCTGTGAGAGAGCGGGTTACGGATATGCCTGAACCATAAATTTGAAGTTAGCTAGCCTGGATGCAACTGCTTCATAATATTTTACTTTGGTCAGCTGTGCTCTGGCTGGCTTTCAATCTTGCTTTGATTCCAAATGCTTTCGCTAATGAAAGCTAAATTGTTCCAATCAGTTAAGGCCAGCAGCAACTTTTTTTTGTTCCGGTAAAAACAATCACATTTGAAGGATGAAAGTAAAGTCAGAATAGTGGATTGTGAAGCACAATTGCCACTGGCAGAATTGACCTTGTGGTCCAATTTGTGGCAAGCTTAGGCTAAACCCAGTAGCAGTTTTTTATATTGACAAAGGACACTTTTTTCGATAAGTGTGCAATCATTGAAATTTCATTACTCTAACTTTAAAGTCAAATCAAAATGAGATAGTGGCACTCAAACAATAGCAACTGCTTTGTTCATATCTTAATTCTTTTGTCCTTCTATGTTGAACAGGCTGCGATTTTTTTGTTGCCAATTTGATTGATGTGGATTTGAATTATAGAATAAGAGTGGTTTCAAAATGCAGCTTTGATAATGCTAATGAAAATGGAGCTGGACCAGCTGAATTTCAAGAAGAATTGAATTGAAAAGTAATTCAGCCTGTGTCAACTCCATGCTAATCAATGAATAGGTGTTCCCGGAGAGGATCATCTTAACACATCAGTCTAATGAAAATCCAGTTGCTGGTTCACCTCAAAAAGTTGAATTCCCTTTGCAACAGGCTTTCATCATGGTAAAGAGAAAAAGTACAACTTGTGAAGATCTAGAGAGGGTGCAGAAAAGATTTACTTAAACCAGATGTGGCTGTAACCTGCAAGATTAGAATGGAAGAGCTTGGTTTATTTTCTTTGGAACAGGGAAAATATAGTGGAGATATGTTAGAGGTGTATGGTTAGGCAGAGTAAATGGAAGATTTTTATTGTGTAGTTAATATTAAAGTAATACTTGAGTAATATTGTAAATATATTGTTTGATTAAGCATTCTTTGTTCACCTAATGTATTATGGGTTACATGTAAAAGAATGTGAATAGCATACAGTACATCATAACTTTACCACATCATAAGTATACAATGCTCTAGTCAAGTAATCCCCAGCTCTGTGTTTTTCTTTCAATTAATTTTATGTTTTGGAGTTACAAAACATAACACTGGTGATGAGTAAGCTTTGAAATGAACCTGAAGTGATTACCTACCTGATAGAGAGAGATGGTTGAGTTAAAAAAAAGGCAAAGATTGAACAAAATTTATGGGTTCATAAACAGTGAGTACCAAGTGATAATAATACTACATTTTTAAAAAATGTAGAAATGGCTGGCTAAATCAGAAAGATAGACACAATCGATTGCAAAACAGATAACTGGATATTGTGTCTAATAAATTGAGCAGCATTTTGAAGCAAATTAAATAGCCAATGCAAAGCAAGTGCCAGGTTTGTTGAGTGTACTAAGTGAAAAGGAACACAGTTTATTTAGAAGTTCCACTGCCCCAATCAAAACAGCCAAATGAGCTTTGCTGATATTGTGAAAGTCATGCAGGAATATTTCAAACTGAAACCATTGTTGATTGCAATACACTTTAGATTTCCTAAGCATGATCCAAAAGAAGGGGAGTCCATTTCAAGTTAGGTGTCTGAATTGAAGAGATTGTCTGAACATTGTCAGTTCGGTGATGGACTTAATGATGCACTGAGAGATCATTTGGTTTGTGGAATCTTACAAGATTGCATTCAAAAACAGCTCCTAACTGAAGCATAACTCACATTTAAAAGAGCAGTTGAAATCGTTATATCAATGGAAACTGCAGCTGGAAACAAAATTGAATTGCAGTCATAAATGAAAGTGGGTATAAAAAAAATTACAATGTCTACACAGAAACCTTCCTGGCTGAGCAAATTCTGTTACCATCGTCGCAGGGCCTCACATACACCAGACCACTGCAGGTTTAAAGTCAAAACTTGCAGAAAATGCAACAAAGCTGGACACATGCAAAGAGCATATCAGGCAGACAAAACTAAGTGGACAGCACAGGGAAGGGAACAAGATACAAAGTCAAGTTGCAGTTTCAAAAAGAGCACTAATCTGCTTACTAGTGATTAAGAAGTCTGATAATCATGAGTGTGATGCAGGATTGGTTAGTCTTGAGATTTACTATGTGAAAACTAACAATAAACAAGCGAACACGAGGAAATCTGCAGATGCTGGAAATTCAAGCAACACACACAAAATGTTGGTGGAATGCAGCAGGCCAGGCAGCATTTATAGGAAGAAGTACAGTTGACTTTTCGGGCTGAGACCCTTTGTCAGGACAGAATAATAAACAAGCAATATAGTTTACACCAGAAGTGAATGGCAAATTAATTAAAATGGAATTGGACACTGGCTCAGCTGTTTCAGTCATTCCAAAAATATATTTGAACTGCATTTCAAAGGTACTAAACTGAAGTCTACAGATATCCAAATAAGAACTTATACTGGAGGAAAGATAACTCCTGTGGTAATTAAATTTGCTAAGTGAAATATAACAACCAGTAAGCTACATACACTGTGAGTGTATGTGGTCAAAACAGGAGAGCCAGCATTGTGGGGCTGTATTTGGCTGAGACAACTACGACTTGATTGGAGATCCATCCACCACTTGCTTGTCATATCCTCTGCAACAGAGTCAAATGAAAGCGAATTAAGAAAGGTACTAGATAATGGCACAACATTGTTCAGGAATGGCATTGGAAAACTCAAACATATCAAGGGTAAAATAGTGTTAAATGAAAATGCCACACCCAAGTTTTACAAAGGTCCTCTGGTTCCTTACACCATCTGTGATCAAGTAGCCAGTGAGCTAAATTGCAAGGAGGCAGAAGGAATTCTTTCCAAGGTAGAATAGAGACTGTGGACAATGCCACTGGTCCCAGTAGCCAAGAAGAATGGGTCAGTTGGTTCTGTGGCAATTTTAAGGTTCCCATTATCCCAGAACTGAAAGTAGATCAACACCCTCTGCCCAGGATAGAGAATATCTTTGCAAAACTTTCTAGAGGGAGACACTTCAGAGAAGTGGACTTAGCTGAGCCCCACCTACAGATGGAGGTGAAAGAAGCGTTTGAACTGCTTCTCACCGTAAACACGCACAAAGAGCTTTATTGCTATTATAGGCTTATTTTTGGAGTAGCATTTGCACCTGCACTCTGGCAGAAAGCTATGGACCAGGTGTTGCAAGGCTGCCCAGGCACTCAGTGTTACCTGGATGATATCATTGTTACTGCTAAGGATGGTAAGGAACATTTCTGAAATCTCAAGACAGTCTTAAAAAGAGGGGCTCAGAGCATCATGCAACAAGTGTGAATTCTTTCAACCAAGCATCACTTACTGTGGTCACACCATTGATGAACAAGAATTACCTAATTGTGCTGAGAAAATTCAAGCAGTGGTGGATGCCTCAAGGCCAAAGGATGTGTCATAATCTCAGTCCTTTTTAGGATTTGTCAATTACTATAGCAGGTTTCTGCCAAACCTGGCTACTGTGCTCCAGCTCTGAACTCATTACTACAGATTGGGAAGAAATGGCAATGAACAAAGTAGTGAGAGGTGACTTTCTGAAAGTCAAAGGAATTGGTGACATCAGACACTGTACTCACACATTATGATCCACATCATCCTGTGAAGCCTCACCTTTGGGTATAAAGTGCAGTCATGTCACATGTTATGAATGATATATGTAAGTGAATGCCCCATAGACTTTGCATCATGTTTTCTTACAGATGCAGAGAAGAATTACATAGAGGTTGACAGAGAGGACTTAAGTCTGGTTTGGAGTGTAAAACGTTTCAACCAGCACGTGTATGGGAAAGAGTTTTCCCTCATTGTTGATCATTAATCACGGGTGTCCATTTTCAATCCACAGAAGGGTGTGCCACTAACAGCAGCAGCACAAGTGCAGAGATGGCCTCTGTTTCTTGAAGGACACAAAAATTCAAGAGGACAATTAATCATGGAAAGGCTAATGAATTGTCCCATTTACCCTTGGAAGAGGAAATACCTGAAAAATGTATAAAAGAGGACGCATTCTCTCTAATGCAAATCTAAAGTCTCCCTATTACAGTAGAGATAATCCAAAAGGAAACCAGAAATGACCCCATACTGCTTCAGGTCTACATGTCTAGCAGAAATTCCAGTTTCTCCATTTGTACCAGTGTCAGGATGAACTTACCCTTAACGGGGTTGCTTTCTGTGGGGAATTGAGAGTTATTGTACCATCCAAGCTGAGAGATAAAGTGTTGGAGGAACTACAGGCTAGTCACCTAGGCATAGACAAAATGAAACATTGGCTCAAAGCTTTATCTGGTGGCCTAGGCTAGATCCACAGATCGAACAGCTCACCATGCATTGATTGGGATGCCAATACATCCAGAAGATGCCAAGAACAGCACTCCTCCATCCCTGGGAATAGCCTGCATTGCCCTGGCAGAGGACTCATGTGGATTTTGCCAGAACGTTCATGGGCACAAGTTTTTTGTTTGTAATAGATGCAGCTACAAAGTGGCCAGAAGTGTTCCAAATACCCTCCACTACAACTCTGCACAATGTTGATTTGTTGAAAAGCCTCTTGCGCTACTTGTTTAATTAAAACATCTTAATATATGAATATTTCTTCTTGTAATTTACAGTTACTTATTAATTATGCTTTGCACTGTACTGCTTTTGTAAAACAAAAAGATTCACAATATATGCCAGTGTTATTAAATCTGATTCTGATTCTGAGACCTGAAATCAATATATCAGAATTAAATAAGGGCTTTCAAAAGACTGTTGGATAACATTTGAAGAAAAATAATTCATAGAGCTACAGAGTGAGCAATAGGATTCAGAATCAGGTTTAATATCACAGACATATGGAGTGAAATTTGTTGTTTTGCAGCAGCAGTTTATTGCAATACATGATAATTTTTTAAAACTATAAATTATAATAAAAAATACATTTAAAAAATAAATTAAATAAGCTGTGCAAAAAAGGAGAGCAAAGAAAGAAAAATATTTTGAGGTAGTATACATAGATTCATAGTAAATTCAAAATTCTGATAGTGGAGGAAGAGAATCTGTTCCTGAAACATTGAATGTGTGTCTTCAGGCTTCTGCATCTCCTCTTTGATTGTAGCAGAAGAGAGCATGTTCTGGGTGATGAGCATCCTTAATGATGGATGCAGCCTTTTAGAGGTATTACCATTTTGAAGATGTTTTCTTTGTTAGGGAGGCTAGTGCCTATGATGGAGCTGGCTGAGCTCACAATTTTCTGTAATTTTTCCGGTCTTGTGCAGTGGTCCTTCCATACCAGATGGTGATGTAACAAGTTAGAATACTCTCCACAGTAATTCCGTAGAAATTTACCAGTGTCTTTGGTATCACACCAAGTCTCCTAAAATTTATAATTAATTACAACTGTTGTCATGCCTTCTTTGTAATTGTATCAATATGTTGGGCCCAGGATAGACCTTCAGAGATGTTGACATTTAGGAACTTGAAAATTCTCACCCTTTCCACTGCTGATTCCTTGTTGAGGACTGGTGTGTATTCCACTTCCTGAAATCCACTATCAATTCCTTGGTCTTACTGATGATGTTGTGATATCACTCAACCAGATGGATTATCTCACTCTCTCTGCTTTCTCCTCACCATCTGAAATTCTACTAACAATAGTTGTGTGATTGGCAAATTTATACTGCTATTTGAGCTGTGCGTAGCCACACAGTCATGGGTGCAGAGGGAGTAAAGCAGTGGGCTGAACATGCATCCTGAGTTTTACCACTGTTGACTGGCAGCAAGTTGGAGATGTTATTTCTGATCTGCATGGACAATGGTCTCCCGATGAAGAAGTTGCAGAAGGAGGTATAGATGTCCAGGTTTTGGACTCAGTGATCTGAATGGCCTTAATTTAGGATTCTTTGGTTGTCTGGGTCTGGAACAATCAGGGTAAATTGATAGGAATTAGTTTCCATGTTAGCGAGTAGTTGAATCAAACAAATGTCCAATAATATGAAGAGCAGGTAACTGGACTTGGACTCTGTATGTCAATTTGAACAACTATTTTATATTTCCTGATATGATTAGTGACATGTATCCTGCAAAATATTGCATTTACTCACACATATATTTCATGTAAAATTTGCTAGTTCTTCAGCTTAGAATTGGATTCATCTTACTAGAGCACTTTTCTGTCTGTTTTGTAAAGGAAAGAATGCTCAAAGATGTGTTCAGTGTTTAAAATGAGCGCTCTTATTAGATTGGCCCCAGGGATATGCTATCCTTTAACTAGATATTAGGTTGTAAGGCATTTTCCAGATTGTAGGCAATGTAAGGTTCATCGTTGGGTGTGATTAGTGATACTGAACCTGAGAAGAAATCTATTATAAATCTATAAAACACTGACTTGAAGCTTTACCTTTCTTTGTCTGCATGCATAAATTCCCATGGGCAATGTGCAGATTGGAGTCTGCCTGATCGGGATATTTACATGCCATCCTATCTCCAACCAGTGCGGGCAGCAATTTCACCCCAGATACATTACATTGTCCGGTAAATTGATTTCTTGCAAATAATCTGGAAGGCATCCACACATTATAAATCAATTCATCTGCTGATGTGTGATCCAGATATGATTCATGTGAGATCTTTGGCTAACTAGTCAGCAAGAACCAGGCCTAGTAACGTGGATGAAGCGAGAAAAGTTTGATATGTGAAAATAGAGCACATCATGGAGTGTAAGATCAACTGAGGGAAAAATACTTTAAAATATTAACGTGCAGTTCTGCAACGTGGATCGCTACCAAATAAATAAAAATGGATATTACTAAGAATAACATTGAATTGAATTTACAAGAAAATGTGAGGAAAAGAACATGTTCAAGGTAAAATTTATTATCAGAGTACACACATGTCATCACATACAATCCTGAGATTCTTTTTCTGAATACATGAAAAAATATAAGAAAAAAAATAAAATAGATTAAAGTATAAGTTGGCCAAAGGTGTGCTGGTGACAATATTCAGTGACAAAATATCAGGGGTTTCAAACAAAATAATAAACCATCTATCAATTGAAATGCATTGAGGGAATGGTTAGAGAGGAAGGTAAACCTTTGACAGAATATTGCTGGTATTTGAAGGGTAACAGCTGGATTAATTTGGAGTGGCTGAGCAAAGTCGCTGAAATGCACAAACACTCATTCGATTATGCTTGAGACCTGTTAAAATATGGAGGAATATGAGTCTAAGTTGCAAGGTGTCTGATAAGTAAGGCAGATGCACTTAGGGCATGTGGTATATAATATTGTAATCACTAAGACAAGAATGAAAGAACAACAGGGTTGGTAACCGAACATTCAAGGATATAGAATCTTCCAGTGTATGAAGGGTTTGAGGAGACTTAAAATGTAATATTAAATAAGGAATTCATTATGCTGGAAAGGAGGAGGATATTTTAGCTCTTCAAATGTGACCATATGTGTGGAGAGTAACAAATTTTTGCTTGTGATTATCGGCCTCCTTTACAGAAAGCAGGAGATAGAGGATCAGAGACATTGGTGAGTTGGTAAGATGAGTAGGGCAATGGCAGATGGAATTTAATCTGGATAAGTGTGAGGTGATACAGTTTGCAAAGACTAGAAAGAGTATGGCTTGAGCAATAAATTATAAGGCCTCAGGGAGTTTTAGAAACAGCAAAATTCTGAGGGTATCAGCACGTCTAGATAAGGTGTGCCAATATCTACACATAGGTCTTCATTAGCTGGATCACTGAATATAAGGGCAGGGAGGTTATGATGTAACCTTCCTAAAACATTGGTGAAGATGCAGCCAGGGTATTGTATGCCTCACACTGTAGGAAGACAGGATTACACTGTAAAGGATGCCGAGATTTAGTAGGACGTTTCCTGATTTGGAGTCATAGAATCACAGAATTGTATTAGTCTGAAATGGGCACTTCAGCCCATCATATCTATGCTGACTTTTTAATGTATTTATACTAATCCCAGTTTCCCACCTGAGAACTATGTCATTTTATGCCACCCCTATTTGCCTGTCTAAATGCTTCTTAATCATAGTAATCGTTTCTGATTTCACCACTTTTGTTAGTATCAATCTACCTTGGTGTAAATAAAACTCCCCCTGCAGATACACTTTAAAAGCACATTCACATGCTAAGAAGAAATTATTAACATTGAAACTAGCTTAATTAATTAATAAAATTTCCAAAAAACTCATCTTTTTCAAGGCAGCCAAAGTCTCCCATTTATTTTATTGGGAACGCTGTGCTTGCAATAAGCTCAGTCGGCATGCTTCACTCTGCTGAGAGCTGAGTTACCTGCAGGACTTGCCTTGTTGTGTTGGACACCAGTGAGAAATCTATTGGCACAATGCAGGGGCAAGTAGCTGTCTGGGTGGCAGGGCAGAAGTGTTGGACTTGCACAGGAAGATGCAAAATATGATGGTGTAGGAATGGAAACTGTGGGCCATTATGTAAATTGGTTGGTTTATTGCCAAACTGGTTTATTATTATGGCCACCTGTACTGAGGTATTGAAAAAACTTTGTTTTGTATGGTAACCGTACAGATTATTTCATTACAACAGTGTATCAAGGCAGTACAAAGCAAAACACCAACAGATTCAGATTCATTTTGTGTATCACCTGCACATTGAAATGTGCAGTGAAAGGCATTGTTTCATTAAGAACCACACAAGCAACTTAAGGATGTGCTGGCGGCAGCCCAGGAGTGTTGCTACACATTCCAGATTAAGCCAAATCTAAAGGTGTTCTATAAATTAGTAATGATATAAAGAATAATCCAAGGAAAAAAGGGCTAAGAGGGGTAATTTTTGCATACAGCTACAAGATATAGCTGAGATCGTAAACAGACACTTCTCATCAGTATTCACAAAGGAAACAGACTTTCAGCTGGAGAATTCAGTGAAGGAGTAGGTGAAAGCCTAGTACACGCCTCCATAAATAGAGAGGAGGTACTTAATGCCTTAGCAGGCCTAAAGGTGGATAAATCCCCAAGATCAGGTGGGATATATTCCAGGTTACTGTAGGAGGCGAGGGGAGAGTTTGATGGCAAGCAGAATGAGATTTGTAAATACTTGTTGGACACATGCGAGGCAACAGATGACTGAAGGATAACAAATGTGGTTCCCCTGTTTAAGAAAGGCTGAAAGGAAAACCTGGGTAACTATAGAGCTGTGATGCTAACATTATTGGTAGGGAAGATATGGAAAAGATTCTAAAGGAGAAGGTTTATGTTTACTTGAGACGATAGGCACTGATCAGAGACAGGCAACATGGCTTTGTCAAGGTTAGATCTTGCTGGACTAATTTGACTGAATTTTTCAAAGGGATTGAAGGACGTCCATTTAGAACTGAGATGCAGAGAAATTACTTTAGTGAGAGTGTGATAAATCTGTGGAATTTGTTGCCATGAGCAGCTGTGGAGGCCAAGTCATTGGGGGTATTTAAGGCAGAGAAAGATAGGTTCTTGATTAGCCAGGGTATCAAAGGGTATGGGGTGAAAGCAGGGGAATGGGGATGACTGGAAGAATTGGATCAGCCCAAGATTGAATGGTGGAACAGACTCGATGGGCTGAATGGCTTACTTCTGCTCCTATATCTTATGGTCTTATTGATAACAAATTGTTTTGATGATGACAGGGCAGAAGACATAGTACACAGAACTCAAATTACATGTAATAATGTAAAACCTTTGACAAAATTCCACTTGGGAGACTGGTTCACAAGGTTAGAGCCTATTGGATCTAGAGCAAGGTAGCAAGCTGAATCCAAAATTGGTTTGGCAATAGGAGACAGAGAGTGATTGTACATTTGTTTTAGAATTGGATACCTGTGAATTGTGGTGTCCCCAAGGATTGGCACTGGAGTTCAAGTCTTTTTTCATCTGACTGTGTATGTGTATATATATTCTCCAGATCATCATGCACCCACACAACATATATACACATAGCACATAAGACAAAATATTTTACTGTAAATAAGTTAATAAAACATAATTCAAAGTACATGAAGTGCAGCAAAGGTTAACAGGAAACAGCTCGCTGTCCTAGTGATAAGACCTCAGTGGTGGCAGTGTATTCATTCCTCTCACAGCCTGAGAGAAGAAGCTATCACCCAGTCTGTCAGACCTAGTCCTGATTCTTCTATACCTCCTTCTTGACAGTAGTAAGTCAAAATTATTGTGGGATGGCTGGTAGGGATCTTCAACAATGCTTTGGGCCCTTTGTCTGTAACGTTCCCAGAAAATGTCACAAATAGTGAGGCGGAAGACCCCTATGACCCTCTCAGAGGATTATATTGTCATCTGTATGGTCTTGTGGTCCAAAGCTTTACAGCTTTCTTACCACACAGTGATACAGTCATACACAATGGTGCTCGTGTAGAAAGTTGTTAATATGGGAGTGGGGAACCTTGCACACCTCAATTTCCTCAGAAAGTGTAGATGCTGCTTTGTCTTCTTAACGTGAGAAAGTGTTGTGTGTCCAGGTTAGATTCTGTGTATCCGCAGCAACTTTGTGCGCTTCACTCTTTCCATGACAGAGCCATTGATGTCCAGTGGAGAGTGGTCAACTTGTGCCTCCCTGAAGTCCACAATCATCGGTTTTGTCTTGTCCATGTTGAGACTCGGGTTGTTGTTCATTTGACACCATTTGACAAGCCCCTCTATCTACTCTCTGTATGCTGAATCATCATTTTTGCTAGTTAGCCCAAGCACTGGTATCATCGGTGAACCTGGTAATGTGGTTTGAGTTGAATCTGGCAGTGTAGTTGTGAGTCCGCAGTATGGATACCTGTAGAAATCTGGGGTTAGGAAGGGATACTGGATGTTGTCTTCATTAGTCAGTGCTTTGAAAACAGAGAGAGGGAGAAACTTGGTCTTTTCACCCTGCAGCAGAGAAGGTTAAGAATGGCCAATGAAGGTATATAAAATCGTGAGGGGTAGACTACAGAAAACTTTTCTTCATATCAGAGGTAGGTAAAATTAGAGAACATAGGTTTAGGGCTAATAAGAAGAGATTCATACGGACTATGAATTTTTTTTTGTCCAGAGAGAGGTAAGTACCTGCAATGCACTCCCTAAGAGAACAGTTGAAACTGGTTTGCCAACAGCAGGGGTACAGGGGATGCTGAGTTCCTCCAGCATTTGTGCGTGTTGCTTGGATTTCCTGCAACTCCAGATTTTCTCTTGTTTGAGAAATGTGATCTAACTGTCTTTGACTGTGGAATGATTGTTGGTGCCAGATGGGGTGGCTTGAGCATCTGAGAATTTTGGGGGATTTTCACACATAACAAGATGGTGTGAAAAGCAAGCAAACATCCAGTGAGTGGCAATTCTGTGGTCAAAAATGCCATGTTAAAGAGAAAGATCAGGGGAGAATGGCTAGACTGGTTCAACCTGACAGGAAGTTGACAATAGCTCAAATCATCATATGTTACAATAATGGTGGGCAGAGGAGCATATCTGAATGCACAACACATTAAACCTTGAAAAAGATGGGCTACAGCTGCAGAAGGGCATGAATATATATGTATAGGAGGTAGCTAAAATGGTGGCAACTGAGTGTAATGTCACACCACTCTTTAAGAAAAGAGGAAGGCAGCAGAAAGGAAATTATAGACCAGTTAGCCGGACCTCAGTGGTTGGGAAGATGTTGGAGTCAATTGTTAAGGATGAGGTTATGGAGTAATTGGAGACACAGGACAAGATAGGACAAAGCCAGCATGATTTCCTTCAGGGAAAGTCTTGCCTGGCAAACTTGCTGGATTTCTTAGAGGAGATTACAAGTAGGATAGATAAAGGGGATGCCATGGATATTTCGACTTTCAGAAGCCTTTGATAAGGTGCCACTCAAGAGGCTGCTTACCAAGTTAAGAGCCCACGATGTTACAGGAAAGTTACTGGCATGGTTAAAGCATTGGCTGTTTGGTAGGAGACAGTGAGTGGGAATAAAAGGATCTTTTTTCAGGTCGGCTGTCAGTGAGTAGTGGTGTTCTGCAGGGGTCTGTGTTGGGACCGCTTCTTTTTATGCTGTATATCAATGATTTAGACAATGGAATAGATGATACGAAGATTGGTGGAGGGGCAGGTAGTGTTGAGGAAACAATTAGGCTGCAGAAGTACTTAAACAGATTAGGAGAATGGACAAGAGAGTGCAAATGAGATACAGTGTTAGAAAATGCATGGTCATGTACTTTAGAAGAAGAAATAAATGTGCAGACTATTTTCTAAACGGGGTGAAAATCCAAAAATCTGAGATGCAAAGGGACTTGGGAATCCTTGTGCTGAACACCCTAAAGATTAACTTGTAGGTGGAGTCAGTGGTGAGGATGGCAAATGCAACATTAGCATTTATTTTACAAGGTCTAGAATACAAGAGCAGGAATGTGATGCTGGGTCTTTATAAGGCAATGCTGAGGCCTCACCTTGAGTATTATGAACAGTTTTGGGCTCCTCATTTAAGAAAAATTGTGCCGGAATTGGAGAGCATTCAGAGGAGGTTCACAAGGATGATTCTAGGAATGAAAGGGTTATCGTAAGAGGACCGTTTGATGGCTCTGGGTCTATACTCACTGGAATTTAGAATGATGAAAGGGGATCTCATTGAAAGCTTTTGAATGTTAAAAGGCCTAGAGAGAGTAGGTGTGGAGAGGATGTTTCCCTTGATGGGAGAGTCTGGGACAATAGGACACAGACTCAGGATAGAGGGGCTTCCACCTAAAACAGAGATGTGGGTGTGGAGAAATTTCTTTAGCCAGAGTGTGGTGAATTTGTGGAACTTAGTACCACAGGCAGCTGTGGAGGTCAGGTCATTGGGTGTATTTAAGGCTGAGCTTGACAGAATCTTGATTGAACATGGCATGAAAGGTTATGGGGAGAAGGCTGGGAAGTGGAGCTGAGAAGGGCAAAGAAAAAGGATCAGCCATGATTGAATGGTGGAGTAGAATCGATGGGCCAGATAGCCTAATTCTGCTCATATGTCTGATGGTTTTATGGTAATTTATGCACAGGCTGTAGCAACTGAAGATTCAGTCGGACCTCATCAAGGAACCTGATGAAGAGAATCATGCATCCATGGTAGATGAACTTAGGAAGAGGAGAAGAGAATTAGATGGATATGACAACATCAAGTACAATAAAATATTCTGAAGGAAAAGTTGAAGAGTATTGGATGTGTTTGGTAATAATGCATTTAATAATCAATATGAAGTCAGGAAAGATATATTTTAACAGATGTTTTGAAATCTATTGAAGCTTTGTAAATTGAAAAAGAAGAGAATACAAGAATCAAGGTAGATTCCAGAGGTACTGGTGATGAGCTGCAAGTTGAGATGCTGAAGGGAACCAAGCAGTAAAGTAGTATCGATATTATAGTGCTGATAATGTAGGTGAAGAATAATGAGCAACTAAATTTAAATCAGTTGCAAATAAACAAGTTGTTGTTAAGGAGACCTTCTTTCCAAATGAAAGACAACTTTTGGAAGGCGAGAGGTAGAATAATCATAGATGTCAGGGACGACTAAGATGTAATTGGATATTAAATTGGTTGAGTTGAAAAACTAGACATCATTTGAGCAAATACCTGTATTCGTTTCTGAGTCATGAATGACCCAAGTTAAAGTTCTCTTAAAGTTCTGTTTCATTATCAAGCATAGGGATATTAGAAAGAGGAACCAGAATAGGTTGTGATTGATATGGTTGATCTTCTATCATGGTGCAATTTTCCTGCATTAGGCATTTTTATTGATTCCCTTTATATCCAACATTTCAGGACACATATGATTGAAAGATTCAGGGATTAAAAGTACATTTATTATCAATGTATCAACTTGTACAGTGCCATAAATCACCATGTGGAAAAGGTCCTGAAGCCTAATAAGTTGGGACTATTGCATATTAACTATTTAATTTATGCTATTTATAACTGGAAGGAATGTCCACCATCTATTATCTAAATGTACGAATCTTGTCACCTCCATTTTCAGCCCAGTCATTAATATATATGACAGACAAAAGTAGTCCCAGCATCATTCACTCTGGTACTGCACTTAAAAATCATCTTTCTACTATTACCACCTACCTTCTAGTTTTGATCAACTTGCCTTGGCCTTGTCTGCAGTAAACTTCTAAACCAGCCTATCATGTATGAATTTGTCAAATGTCTTACTAATATCCATATAGGTTGTGTGCTCCACCCTGCCTTCATCTTATTTCCTCAAAAAGTTCAATCAAATCAGTGAAAGAAGCTTTAGCCACACACAATGCTGTACTGACTATCCCTGATCAGCCCCTGTCATTTTAAATATACATAAATCCTATTGCTTACAATTTCCCCCAATATATTCCCTTCTAATGAGCTCAATAGCTGTTGGATTCCTGCCATAATTTTGCTGCCTTATTTAAAATAAAGGAACAATATTAACTGTCTCCAATCTTCTGGCAAAGATATTTCATCGCTCTTTTTGGCCCTCCCAATTTCCTTCTAAAGTTCTTTCTTACATGCATTATATTCCTCAAGAGACTTCTTTATTTCCAGTTGCCCATACCTGCATATGCTTCCTGATAAAATCTTTAATATCTTTTGTCATCCAAGATTCAATAAACTCGCCATCTATGCCTTTCATGCTTAACAGAACTTGCTGGCCCTGCCTGATCTTTTACAGTTCTGTTTTCAAAGCTTGTTGTTTAAACTGCAGGCATCTTCTCCTAACTTAATTCTGCCAGATTCTCTCTTATGCTATTGGAATCAGTACTCTTCAATTTAAGACTAAACTTGAGGAACAACTTATAGCTTTATAGAATTACCTTAAAATATACAGAATGATGGCCACTGTTCCAAAAATGTCCCCCCACCAACAATTCCACCCAATCCAATTGTGTTTCTTAAGATATGTGAAATACTGTACATCTCTTCTATGAATATATACATTGCCTCAAAGAACATTCTTGGAAGTATTTAATAAATTCCACCTCAGCTAAGACACTTGCACTATGATAATCCAATATTTAGAAAGTTAACATCCCCCCCATTAGAATCCTACGTTGTTCTTTCGACGATTTGTTTACATGTACATTTCTGTAACTCCTGCCCTGAGGCCTATACCATTAGCCAAACAATGTGCTCATTGCTCATTCAGTATTCCATGATTGTAATGATCACTACCTGGGCTGAAAGATGACCTGTGCTCTGAACTTATTTGCCAGCACTCCCATGCTCCCTAACCTGCCTCTGTCTGCACTGCCCAATGAGTTTGCTTGGTTTATCTGCTACATTCATCTAATCAGAAGACCACAAACTGTGTGGATTGGGAATAACATCCCCACCTCGCTGATGAACAACACTGGTGCATCTTGGGGATCTGTGCTTAGCCCACTGCTCTACTCCCTCTACACCCACAACTGTGTGGCTAGGTGTAGCTCAAATGCCACTTGTAAATTTGCTGATGGTATTGCAGAATCGCAGGTGGTGATGAGAGGGTGTACAGGAGTGAGACATACCAGCTAATTGACTGGTATCACAGCAACAACCTTGCACTTAACATTAGGAAGACCAAAGAGCTGATTGTGGACTTCAAGAAGGGTAAGATGAGAGAACACAAACCAACACTCACAGGATTGAAATAAGCTGCAGCAATCCGAGACATCTTCAAGGAGTGGTGCTCCCACCACTCAGGACATTAAGGACCCCAACCACCCAGGACATAGAAGCAGAAGTAAGCCCTTAACTCTGAGTGGAGTCATTGAGCCACGGTTGTGACAAGCAGGCTTTTTTCTTTTTATGAGGCCAAGTTGCTAGCTCGACGCTCAACCCAGCACGGATGGAAAGTGTGCAAGGGAGGTGGTTGGATTTGAACTTGGGCGCCTTCGCTCCGAAGTCTGGCGCTGATGCCACTATGCCACCAGCTGGCATGCCTTCTTCTTATTGTTTCTATCAGAAAGAAGGTACAGAAGCCTGGTGGCACACACTTAGTGATTCAGGAACAGCTTCTTGCCCTCTGCCATCTGATTTCTAAAAGGACATTGATCTCATGAACACTAACTCACTACTTTTTTTCAAATTTCTGTTTTGCACTATTTTTGCACAAAGTTTACGATACAATCTGGCGATATTAAGCCTGATTCTGATTCACTTGCTGCAGTACTGTGCTGTCCATTCCATGCCAGATCCTCCCAAGTAGAATGAGCAAATTTCCCTGCAAGGACCTACCCTTCTAGTAAAGATCCCATCTATCACAGAAGCAATTCCAATGATCTAGGTATCTAAAGCCCTCCCTCATGCAGCAGCCCCTCAGACATGCTTTCATCTTCCCCGTCCTCCTATTTCTCTTTTACTAGTACATTTTTACTCCCTCACATTGTGGTATGGATGTAAGACTTAAGTAAGTTCTAAAAATTCTAAATAAAATCTACATTTACCAGAAGAAACACATTGATTATTTAGATTTACAAAACTTAAGTTGGATAACATTGTAATATTAAACATTTAGAATTGCAAGGCCTTTCCATTTTGCAATGAGCAATAATTTACATTAAAATTATATACTGTGATTAGAGGTCTGTTAAAAACCAGAGAATTTCAAAGGAATTCCTATCTACTTCCTGTCTAGTTTGGTTTATAATGAATAAGAGAAATCCATTAGTGTTTTTCTATGTGATTTGTATTTGCATACCCTTCTTTGATTTTCTGTCTCTCTCTTGTTTATCGTCTTTCCCTCTCACTTACACACGCTCAGACTGTGTCTCTCTATCTGTTTTGCTCCACTCCCTGTACAGTCCTAAGCTCCAAATAGTGAATCCCTGCCACTGGTGGAGGATACAAAAGTTGGGTCAAAGTTGGCTTTGGTGTGGTGGCACATGGTCCAGGGGATCAGATAGATACTAAGGAGGGATGGGGCAAGGGGGAGGGGTAGGGATACAAATGGCATGCACTACCTTCCCAGTTTCTCTTTCCACCTAATCTGTGAACTAATAGGAACCTGACATAGCTGTGCATGTTGCAAATAACCAAAATGTAAATTGACAGCTAGATATCACATTAAGTAATGACAGCCAGCATTGATGAAAATGCCGAGAGGCACAAGGTACAGGAAATGTATGGTTTGTGAAAAATGTAATCATGGTGACATGGTGAAGACAACTACACTGATAGAATTCCATTGAAAAGGATAATATCTGGTTGAGGTCACTTGTAAAATTGCAAATAAATCAATAAAAAGATTGAAGATGCCAGAAAAGCTGAGCAGGTTAGGCAGTTTCTGTAGCAAGAGAAAAAGTTAATGTTTCCGATTGATGACACTACTTTCAATCATCGTTCTGATTCATCCTTTCTCTTTCTGGATTCTCAGCTTCCAGTTCAGGAAGTTAGTGATAAGCATCGATTACAAGCCCATGGGTTCCCACAGCTGCCCTGACTATACTTATACCTATTCTGCCTCCTTTTCTATGGAGTCTGTTCCATTTTCCCTATTCTTCTTTCTCTGTGTCTCTTGCTCCAAGAATAAAACTTTCATTGAGATGTCTTGGAGATTTCTTCCTTACCCTTTTATTTATCAGTTGGTTCCTTTACAGTCCTCATGGCTAGAGATTCACAGCCAGCAGGCTCTCATCATGTAGTCAAATCAAAGCCAATTCATTTTAAATTTTATTTCTGTGCTTCCTTTCTCATGCCTTCATTCAACCTGCAAGGTCATAAGTCCACACGGTTCATATTATTGGTTGTGCACAAAAAAATAAATTGCCATTTAGTGGTAAGTTACCAATGCAAGCTATTTGGTAGCACCAAGCAAAGAAATGAATCAAATCACAGGAAACTCTATGGAGATTATATCTCTAAGGAGCAGAAATGTCAACTCAATAGTCCAGGCTATAGAATCTTCTCAGTTCAGCATTCCAGGGTATAGAACCTTCATGTATGATGAGGGTATTTGGCAACATTTGATACATTATTTGTATGGTGGGCACAGTATTGATTAAGACTGGCAATATGCAATTTTATTTGAATCTTTTATTTTAACTAAAAATGATATTAAGACATAGGATAGGAGCAGATTTAGGGCACTTTGCCCAGGAAGTCTGTTCTGCTATTCCATCATGACTGATTTATTATCTTGCTCTACTCCGTTCTCCTGCCTTCATCTTGACTAATCATGAACCTATCAGCCTCTGCTTTAAATATGCCCAGTGACTTAGCATCCACAGTTGTCAATGGCAATTAAGTTCACAGATTTATCTCCCTCTGACTATGTAAATTCCTCCTCATCTGTGCTCTAAAGGGACATCCTTTTATTCTAAGTACATGCTCTGTGGTCCTAGATTCCTCCACTATAGGAAACATCCCCTCCATGTCCATTCCATCTTGGCTTTTCAATATTCAATAGGTTTTCTATGTAATTTCTCCCCCCCCCCCATTCTTCTAAACTGCAAGGCCAAGAACCATCAAGCACTCCTCATATGTTAATCCTTTCATTCCTAGAATCATTCTCGTGAACCTCCTCTGGACCCTTTAGAATGCCAGCACATCCTTTCTTAGGCAAGGGGCCCAAAAGTACTCTAAGCATGGTCTGACCAATATTGCCTCTTAAATTGAATGTTTCAAGTCTATGTCTATATTAGTGTACAAATTAAATAAAC
This sequence comes from Hypanus sabinus, assembly GCF_030144855.1. Classification (NCBI taxonomy): domain Eukaryota; kingdom Metazoa; phylum Chordata; class Chondrichthyes; order Myliobatiformes; family Dasyatidae; genus Hypanus; species Hypanus sabinus. The sequence goes on along the minus strand of NC_082711.1, from coordinate 47,836,770 downwards.
TTGAAAGCATAACTCAATAAAAAGGATAAAAACTGTTTTAATCATATGAATGTCATAAAAAATCACTTTTAAAATTGTATAATGGTGAGTAGATGCAACAATAAGGGTAGAAAATAGCAATCTAACAAGAATGAGAGAAAAGTTAGACAATAAATTACATCAAAGTGCTAGATTTCAGTAGAGAGGTGGAGGAGGAGTACAGGATGTTGCTTGTTAGATTTAGTGGAACAGATGGAATGAACAGAAGTAAGAGGTGGAAGGGAGATATCATAATTAAATGAATCAGAAATATTCAAAATGCTTAAGAACATATGCCTGGAAACCAGTGCAATGTGCCCGGACACAATGGCTGTTTCAGATTTAGCCCACCAGGTAACACTTCAGCTGAAAAAATGTAGCTAAAAACAAGTTTGTGTGTGTGTGTGTGTGTACAGGGCGGGCGGGGGATGGTTGTGTTTGGAGCGAATGATTGTGTTGGTGGGTAGTCTAAACAAGAATGTAAATAATTTCCTTGCCTCACAGGCTTCCCAGTTAACCCTGGGATAACAAGGATCCAGATCCCTGCAGTGCTCCTGAAAGAACATTGCATGAGGAATGTCGATCCTCCAAGTATCTCTAATATGAAAGTCTCATTGGGTTTGCAAGAATGATTGATGACAGGAAAACCTTGGGCAAGCTTTCTGATTGAGGTGAAATGCTTGCTACTATGTTTCATACCGGGAAAAAAAAAATCAAATATCATTTGGGAAATGTTGAACTAAAATCGTTACACAGATGACCTTCCAAGGGAAATGTTATCGTGTGAAACTGCTGCTCATAATTTACAGTGAAAACTAGACATTTTTGAATTATCAGTCCCTCCTGATTGGTATGTGGCCAATGTGCTTTGCCCACCATCACTTCTTTAGCCTGTTACATCACCTTAGGTTTCATCAGTCCCCCCAAAGCTTCACTATATACTCCCCTGCAACCTCTGTTTTTGTCAATGATTAAATGATTTTTTTCAAAGAATGCACAATTTTTTTCAAGGTATGTGATGCAAACTTAATCAGTGACAATTACAATTCAATTGTCTTAATCTCAAAAATATTAAGTGATAGATAATTTGCAAAATAAAACATGGCATAAAAATATGGAGTTTACCTTCAATCTGGCCAACTGGACACTTTTAATTTGAGCTGTATATGCCTTTTCAGTTTCCGTTTTTTATTAAGTTTTTTTTAAATAAAGAACTTATTCTAAAACATTGTAGCCAAAAATATCAGACCTTTAAATTAGCACTTGTAGCGCAGATTCTATTTTCTTTGATTAAATATTGGAAACCTGGGTTGTAATGTGTATTTGTAAATATTGGCAGGTAGGATGCTGTTACTTCACACTTTTGAACTTGTTATCAGTTTTGTTGTGGAGGTTGTTGATACCTTGCTCAGGTGTTGGTATATTTGTAATACATTCACAAACTGTGAATTTGGGCTATGAATGTTGATGATTGTTGCAGTAGTCTTCAACGTATATTTCTTTCAACTAAACTTGACTTTGTAACAAGAATGTGCAAATGGTGAAAATCTTGAGCAAAACACATAAATGATGGAAGAACAGAGCAAGTCAGGCAACATCAATGGAAAGAAATAAACAGTCATACTTATTTCCCTCCATAGATGCTGCCTAACTTGCTGAGTTTCTCCAGCTTTTTGTGAACATTGATGTTAACACAAGATCATTATGCAGGCCCTTCACACAAAAAAGTCGACCATCCCTCTACCTCCCAAGATGCTGCTTGAACTGCTAAATTCCTCCAGCAGTTTGTCTTTCACAGCTTCCAAGTGTGTGAGGCCCTTCGTTGGTCGAGGTTGACCATGGATGTTGCATCCTAGCTGTCTGTTTATGCAAGTCGGTATGATATGGAAGGCAAGCTGTTGCCCATGCAGCAGGCTTACCCCCTCCACACAGCTGATGAATCCAAAGGTAGAGACCTATACAGTTTGACACCAACAACATCGCAGGAGTTGCCAGTCAGCTTTGAACATAAGACTGCCTGAAGGAGTCCTGCTCTGGATCTTACCCCAGAGTTACCCCTGTAGTCTTCTCCATGGGTGGATATAGCAGCAGGTCAGCTGAGTTCCAGGTTCAGAGTTTTCCTTCTCCTTGGTGAGCTGCCAATCACAGCTGATGAGCCCCATCTACCTGAAGTGACTGGGTTTAAGGCACCCTGGTGCCTTTGCCCCTTCTCCTATCAAAAGAAATAGTTCCACCAGTACAGTAGTAGCTCAGCCACATGTGAAGGCCAGGAGCCGGATTTGGTTGTCAGAAGCTAGTAGAGATGCATGCTATTGAAAGCAATTAATAGGTAATGGGAGTTTATCCCCATTAACTTCCCCTAGCCTCCAACCTGAAGGAACTTCTAGGTGTAGTGCATTTATGTTTTCAAAAGGCACTGGAAAAAGTACCACATAAGAGGCTGGTGTATACATTAAAAGCTGATGGTTTTGGAGGAAGTACATTAGCACGGATTAAAAACTGTTTGCCTCAGAGAAAACAGAGTTGGGTCCTTTTTGGATTCAACTAAACATTGAATTCAGAAAACGTAAATTAGCCAAATACCTTCATCCTTGAAATTTCTGGGAATTTGCAGCAAATTTGCATTCTGCTGACAGATCCAATGAAGAATCCAAATGTCTAAGTATTCTGGAAATTCACAAGCTAGAGAAACAACACATTTTGGACTTTGGCACCCATTTAAAGATTGTAAACCTGGTGACATTTTCCCATAAGTTTTGACAAAATTCTGCTTCCCAGAAGAGAAACTAGGTTATGTCCACAATTTTCTATAATTCCTTGTGGTCTTGGCCCATCTGAATAGGTTGCTTTCAATTGTGCATCTGTATAAAAATGGTGATGGTCAATAGGGCATGCCAAATTTCCTTAGCCTCCTGAGGAAGTAGAAGCACATGTGCTTTTTTGGCCATAGCATCTACATGGTTGGACCAGGACAATGTTGGATTCAACTGCATAAATTAATTGCAATTTTCCTTGCAGTTTAACAATCAATTATCTGCTTGCATTTTAAGTAACTATTATATATATTACAATTTAATTTGCCTCTAGTTGTTATAATTCTGGAAGCTTATCAGCTCCTTTGTTCAGAATGAGTAGTTTCTAATTGGATTATTCTTATCTATGGAATTTTTCTTAACTTCATGGTATAAAAGTAGTTGATTTGTGCCAGGTACCATTTTTCTTTCACTTCTTCAAGTAATAAACTTCTGTCCCTGTTTGTTTCAACTTCCCTTTGTTATATAAATTCTGAATAAAACAATTCCATTTAAACCTTGGATTTAAATACTGGAAACCAACAAGTTATTGGTGGTACTTTCACTTAGCTCTCAACTATCTCCACCTCATCTCAACTTAACATATAGGAATGTTTGCTCTACCATGCTCCCTTAAGTAATTGACCAACCATTTTGTTTTGCTGCCAATTGAGAGAAATATTGTCTTGACTCCATGCCACTAGGCTCTCTATCTCCTTTGTGTACTCCATTTTATTGTTATTTGAGATGCAGCCCACTACACTGGTGTTATCTGCAAACGTGTAGATGGAGTTAAAGAGAATGTAGCCACACAGTTGTGTGTATATAGGGAGTAAGGTAGAGGTTTGAGGATGCTATGCCTATCAATAGAATGATTAATGATTTTGATAGTTGAACAAAGGACAAAATAGTGATGTGCCTGTTTGCCACATGATCTTCCTTGTACCTGGTCTGACAAGCTATGTGAGCAGTGGTAGTCCAAGTCCGTTGTCCTGGCCAGTTTGAAATTAACTTAGAACATGAATAATGCTTTCAAGCAAGTTGTTTCAGCTTTTGAAAAAGATGTAAAACCATGGCCCCAAATGCCCTTTCAGATGAACAAAAAAGTAACCAAAGCACATTATGAAAAGGGACAACGATGTTTCACTGAATGTCATGAGAAATGTTTATCTCTCAAGTTCCATTACTAGATAGATTATCTGGTCATTATTCTTCTGCATTTAATATCTCATCTGAAGATCACCACCTTCAGTTGTAGAACTGACCCAGAGTTCTACCCAATAAATTGATGTTGCTGACTAGGAAATGCAGTATAGGCTCTCGACCTATGGTGAGGATGCAATTTTATCTGATTGAAGTCTATAAAATTATGTGAGGTCATGCAAGTAGACAGAATGGTGAAGAAGGGGTTTAGCATGCGGACCTTCATCAGTCAGGTCATCAAGTTTAGAAGTATGGACATTTTGATGAAGTTATATAAGTCACTGTTGACATCATGCTTGGAGTATCATGTACAGTTTTAGGCACTCTGTTATAGGAATCATAATCAGAATCAGTTTTAATATCACTGGCATATGTTGTGAAATTTGTTGTTATACAACAACAGTACATTGCAATACATGATATTATATTATAACTGTGAATTATAGTAAGTATATAAATATATTAAATAGTTAAATTAAATAAGTAGTGCAAAAAAAGTAGTGAGGTAGTGTCCACGGGTTCAATGTCTATTCAGAAGTCTGATGAGAGAGGGGAAGAAATTGTTCCTGAATCATTGAGTGTGGGCCTTCAGGCTCCTGTCCCTCCTCCCTGCTGGTAGCAATGAGAAGAGGGCATGACCTGCGTGATGGGGGTCCTTAATGATAGATGCCACCTTTTTGAGGCATCACGCCCTGAAGGTATCCTGGATTTTATGGAGGCTCGTGCCCGTGATGGATCTGACTAGGTTCACACCTTTCTGCAGCTTCTTTCAATCATGTGCAGTAGTTTCCTCCCCCATACTAAACAGTGATGCAGCCAGTTAGAATGCCCTTCATAATAAATCTGTAGAAATTTGTGAGTGTCTTTGATGACCTACCAAATCTCCTCAAACTTCTAATCAAGCATAGCCACCGTCATGCCTTCTTTGTCATAGCATCAACATGTTGGGGCCAGGATAGATCTTCAGAGATATTAATATCCAGGAACTTGAAATTGCACTGTCGCTCCCTCCACTTTTGATCTCTCTATGAGGACAAGTGTGTTTTCCCTTGTCTTGCCCTTTCTAAAGTCCAGAATCAGTTCTTTGGTATTACTTATGCAATGTTGCTGCAACACAACTCAACCAGCTGATATATCTCCATTCCATATGCCCTCGTGTTTGACTTTCTGTCAACAACAGGTGTGTTGTCAGGAAATTTATAGATGGCATTTAAGCTAAGCTACAGTCATGGGTGTAGAGAGAGTAGAGCAGGGGGCTAAGCACACATCCTTGAGGTGCCAATGAGGTGGAGATGTTATTTCTGATCCTCACAGACAGTGGTCTTTCGGTGAGGAAGTCCAGGATCCAGTTGTAGAGGGAGGTATGAAGGTCCAGTTTTTGGAACTTTTCAGTCAGAACTGTAGGAATGATTGTGTTCCGTGCTGAGCTATAGTCAATAAACTGCATCCTGACATGGGTGTTAGTATTCTTTAGGTGATGAGGAGCCAATGAGATCACATCCAGCATAGACCTATTGTGGGAATAGGCAATTTGAAGTGGGTCTGGTCCTTGCTGAGACGGGAGTTGATTCTAGCCATAACCAACCTCTCAAAGCACTTCATCACACCGTAGATTGTGAGTGCTACTGAACAAAAGTCATTAAGGCAGCTCATCCTGTTCTTCTTGGACACTGGTATGAGAGTGTTATCCTTTTGAAGCAGGTGGGAGCTTCCAGCTGTAGCAATGAGAGATTGAAAGTATCTTTGAACACACAGACTAGTTGGTTGGCACATGTTTTCAGAGCCTTACCGGGTACTCCATCAGGACCTGTCACCATCGAGGGTTCACACTCCTGTCAGCCTCCGAGACAGAGATCAAGGGGTCACCAGGTACTGCATAGATCCTCATACCTGTAGTGATATTCTTACTTTCAAAGTGTGCATAAAAGGTGTTGAGCTCATCTGAGAGTGAAACATCACTGCCATTGTGATATTAAGTTGTGGTTCATAGGAAGTAATGGCTCACAAACCCTGCCAGAGTTAATGTGCATCTGATTCCACCTCTAACCTCATATGGAATTGTTCCTTTGCTCTTGAGTTAGGTCTCTGTAAGTCATACCTGGCCTTCTTATATAGTCTTGGAAAGATGTTGTCAAGCTGGAGAATTTGCAGAAGAGAGTAACAAGGATGCTGTCCAGACGAGTGAGCCCGAGTTATAAGAAGAGGTTGACTATGATGGATCTTAATTGATGATGTGGAGAGTCATAGTCTTTTCCTCAGGGTTGGGGAATCTGAAACACAGGTCGCCAGTACAAGATAAGATGGGACAGATTTGATGGAAAATGGCTTTACCCAGCGGGTCGTGAGCACCTGCAATGACCTGTCAGAGGAAGTGGCCAAAGTGGGTACAGTTATATAATTTAAGAGGCATTTATATAGGTACATGGAGAAGGGCTCTTGGAGGGTTATAGTCTGAAGATGGGCTGCTGGATCTAGCAGGAAGGATGCTATGGTAGAATAGACCAGTTGGGCCAAAAGGCCTGTTTCTGTGCAGTTTTACCATATGACTTCATAGTAAGGGTAGATAGTCTTTTTCCCAGAGTGGAAATGTCAAATACTAGAGGGCATAGGTTTAATATGAGAGCAGGGATGTTTAAAGGAGATTTATGAAGTGGGATTTTTACAGACAGATTGGTGGGTGCTGGGAACGTGCTGCTATGGAGGTTGTGGAAACAGATACAACTGTAAGGCACAAGAACAGGCAGGAATATAGGGCATATGCAGAGAAATGGGTGTAGTTTAAGCAACAAACACAAAGTTCTGGTGGAACGCAGCAAGCCAGGCAGCATCTATAGGAAGAAGTACAGTTGACATTTCGGGCTGAGACCCTTTGTCAGGACTAACTGAAAGAAGAGATAGTAAGAGATTTGAAAGTGGGAGGGGGAGGATGAAACCTGAAATAATAGGAGAAGACAGAAGAGGGAGGGATGAAGCTAAGAACTAGAAATTTGATTAGCAAAAGGGATAGACAGCTGGAGAAGGGAAAGGATCATAGGACAGGAGGCCTAGGGAAAAAGAAGGGGGGAGGGGAGCATCAGAGGGAGATGGAGAACAGGCAAGGAGTGATTGTGAGAGGGACAGAGAGAGAAAAAAGAGAGAACAAAAAGGATAAATAAATGAATGAATGAATGAATAAGGGATGGGGTAAGGTGGGGAGGCATTAACGGAAGTTAGAGAAATGACATATCAGAATGGGAATGGGACGTGGAATTAAAATGTGTGGCCATTGGGGAGATCCTGCTTTCTCTGGTGGACAGAACTGTTAAGATGAAGCCACACTCGGGTTGGAGGACAACACCTTATATTCCATCCAGGTAGCCTCCAACCTGATGGCATGAACATTGATTTCTCTAACTTCTGTTAATGCCCCCCTCCACCATCCCTTATTTATCTATCTATTCATTTTATTTATTTATTTATTTATTTATCTATTTATCTATTTATCTATCTATCTATCTATCTATCTATCTATCTATCTATCTATCTATCTATCTATCTATCTATCTATCTATTTATTTATTTATTTATTTATCCCTTTTTTCTTCTTTTCTCTCTTTTTTCCCTCTCTGCCGCTCTCACAATCACTCCTTGCTCTCCATCTCCCCCTGGTGTTCTCCCCCGTTCTTTCTCCCTAGGCTCCCCGTCCCATGATCTGCTTCCTTCTCCATCCCTTTTGCCAATCAACTTTCCAGCTCTTAGCTTCACCCCACCTCCTCCTGTCTCCTCCTATCATTTTGGATTTCCCCCTCCCCCTCCTACTTTCAAATCTCTTACTATCTCTTCTTTCACTTAGTCCTGACGAAGGGTCTCAGCCCGAAACGTCCGATAGATGCTGCCTGACCTGCTGTGTTCCACCAGCATTTTGATGCTTGAATTTCCAGCATCTGCAGATTTCCTCGTGTTTGGGGGTAGTTTAAATTAGCATGATGGTCGGCCAGTCATGGTGAGCTGAAGGGCCTGGTCCTGTGCTTCTCTGTTCTGTGACACGGGGCTCTGTTGAGATATGCACAGTCCACCTGAGAAAGTGCAACATCCTCAAGCATTGCGATTTAGAGGTGCCCAGAAAAATTTGCTGTTGGGCTACAAAGCCTTTTACTCATCAGCTCCCTCAGCTGCTCCCTTTTTAGTGGCCCATATCCTGCTCTTCCCATTATTAAGGCTGCAGTAGCTGTTCGTTTTTCCAATCCAAAGCTGATGAGGCAATGGCTTCCATTCTTTAGCTGAATGATTAAGGTAAATCAAAGTGAGAAACAAGCAAAGTCAAAATTCATGAATTTATGAATTCTCTTGGAAATCCAAAGAGCAAAACAGTAGGTACTCAAATGCTAAATCACAAATCCCCCAAAAAGGAAAGTTTCTAGTGATTAACTGGTATCAGTCTACCAAGCTTTTACTTAATAGGTTTGACTTCATCTCTTTACTGTTAAAAAAATGTTGAGCTCCAGATATCATTTACTTGTTTCCACCAGCATTCTTGGCCACTCAAACAAAAATTACAGTCTCAGCAAGTGGGATTCCCTGGGACTGTTGAAATAGTACATCTGTGCTACTTCCATTGGTTTAAACCTGTAGAAATTTCCTCTTCTGCTCAGGTGATGCAACCTGGTTAGAAGCCTCGAGACAATGAATTATGTCCTTCTCTACTGATCATTGAATGATGTTGCACTTCCTGGGGAATGTTCTTGTGCTTCCTTCCCATCTGCTCCTCCAGCAAGGAGACGTCATTTCTGTCAGAGGCATTTTCAGGTATAGAGTTAAATTAAATGTGTTTCCTGGCAAACTCAAATGTGTTGTTAGTGATGTTACTGATTACATTTAAAGTAATACCAACAATCTAGATCAGAAAATTTGGGGCATGGAACTAACCCAGCCTTGTTTAAGTTAAAATTCACTTCAGTGGATGCTGACCCGTTTTAAACCCAGAAGTCTCTATTTATCAAGCTGCTAACCTGCTGGTATTTTGTCTGTGGGTTGCTGTTTCTTAAGTGACCTTTGCCATTACTTTGAAGGTCAGAAATCAATAACAGCTCAGCTGTAGCAAGGCTAATCTCTGTGCCATGTTACTGAGCACCAGTGGAACAATGTATGTGTGAGTACATGTGATACTAGCCTCATATCTGCAACACACACAAAATGCTGATGGGATGCAGCAGGCCAGGCAGCATCTATAGGAAGAAGCACAGTCGACGTTTCGGGCTGAGGTGCTTTGTCGGGACTAACTTTTCCCAGCATCTGCAGATTTCCTCGTGCTAGCCTAATATCTGTTTGCTAATCATTGGGACAGCGTGGTAGTGTGACGCTATTACAACACCAGCAACCAGGGTTCATTCCGCTGCTAACTATAAGGAATTTGTATATTCACCCCATGACTGTGTGGGTTTATTTTTTGTATGTACACCCCATGACTGTGTACTTCGGTTTATTCCCACATTCCAAAGAAGTACGGGTTAGTAAGATACTAATTAATGATTGACATGGTCTCGTTGGGTGGAAAGGCCCTATTACCCTGCCCTATCTCGAAAATAAAGAAAAATTATCATCAAATTGATGTATGTCTGTTCCACTGTCCACTAATTTTTAGCTGGTATCAAGAGGGCTGTCACCCCATCATTTCAGCTTCGATCTGAACTCTGGTGCTCTCTGTGTGAAGTTGAGAAGTTCTTCTTCTGAATGCACCAGTTACCTCCCACATCCCAAAGACTTGGTATAGTCTTCCCCATTCCTTTCAAGTCCTGATGAAGTGACTCAGCTCCAAATGTCGGCTGTTTGTTGCCCTGTATAGATGCTACCTCACCTGCCGAGTTCTCCAGCATTTTGCGTGTATTACTCTGGATTTGCTGCATTGGTAGAATCTGTTGTGTGTATCTCTTGTTCAAAGAGAGAAGTTCAGAGGTTCATTTTATTATCAAAGTGTGTCTGCCGAATACAGCTCGGAGATTTATCTTCTCCATATAGCCATGAAATTCAGAAAAACCATGAAAGTTGTTGAAAGAAAAGACATCAACCCCACCCCCCCAGCACGAAAAAGAAAAATAAACAAAACTTGCATGCCCCCCCTCCCAACTTCAACAACCTCCCACACACAAAAACTAGCAGATCACCCACCTGGACACTGTAGATAAAACATCAAACCCCTAACCTCAAGCTCCTCCCATGCAAAAAAACAGCAACAATAACATCAAACCCCCAAAGTCTTTCACACACAAAATCTAATAGATTGCTCACACAGAAAAATACCAACAAGAACATCAGACATCAAAACTCCAACCCCTCTCTTGTCCAAAAAAAGTAGCATATTACATATCTGCCAATCGGCAACCAGAAAGAAAACACAGAAGAAAACATTTGTTACTGGTGTTCATTGTCCGTCATTTCTGACGATGATGTAACCTGTGGGGGATGAGTATGAGATTCAGTTTATTGTCATTTAGAAACCACAAATGCAATGCAGTTAAAAAATGAGACAACGTTCCTCCAGAATGATATCAACAAAGCACATGACAAAATAGAATACACCAGAAAATCCATATAACGTTTGGCAATCCCCAATCCAGAGTCCGGAGTGGCTGCTGCGTATTAATATCGCGCTACCATCTTAGCGCGTTCCTCAGAAAGGAGCTTCAAACCCACCAGACAAACAAGACCAAAAACTAAAGCTACAAGACCTGCACAAAACCACATAGTTACAACATATATACCATAATTTGATAAAAACAGAGGATGGGCACGGTAAAAATAGTCCAAAGATGTTAAAAGACTATAAGTTTGAAAGAAACCACCACACAGTTTCCACAAGTCCTCAGAGTCCCGACAGACCTGTCATTCCACGCCGGCGGCAGAAGGGAATACCCCACTTGGACTTCCACGGTGCCGCCCGACTCAGCCTCACAGAAGCAGCACACAGCAGACCGCAGCGGACTCCGAGTCCGTCAAACCTCTGAGCCTCCGACCATCCCCTCCGGCACAGCTTCTCCGAGCACCATCCTCTGCCGAGCGTATTAAGATGACCCCACCACCTGCCACCGGCAACGCGACCCTGAGGACTGGGGGCCTGTTCTTCTCAGCAGAGACCCGGACCTCACAGCAGCAGCAGCAACAGCAATGAAGAAGGACCTCCTGGAGATTTTCAAATGTTCCTCCGTGCTCCCCCGTCCGTTTTCCATCAGATTAGGATTGTGCATGGCACTCCGCTTGACAAATAACAGATATCAACTCTGGAGAGGCCGCTGCAGACTGCGTCGTGCCACCATCTTGAAGTGAAGATATGTATCTTTATATTTTATTATATCTTTATATTATATTTATTTTATTGTGAAAAAGCCATTGCACTGGGGCAGTTCCACTCTCTTGGCCTCAAAAATCTTGGTCCAATGGTGTGAAAAATTTTCATGACTGGAGACTTCATCGGCTGTAGTGGATAGCCAAGATGCCTTCTGTGCCTTGTCATGCCCTTTGCTCTCCACAAAGTGTTGCAGCACCACCTTCTTGGCCGTTGAATCTTGTTGTTGATCTCTGGTTTCGCATGCTGGGGTATCTCACCGGAGCTGGAGGATACCAGCTACCTCCAACTAGTTTAGCCCACCTGTTGAAGCAGAATACCGGGATGCGGCCACAGTTGCATACAAACAATTATTTGGAACCACAGGTGAGAGCTGAGCGGCAGGTGGGGGCCAAAGGTGGGCAAGCTGACCCAGGTGGAGCACAACAAGCCAGAGATGCTACCCTTCCCTGGACATCCCATACACCCCACTTGTTATTGGTATTGGCTTATTATGATCACATGTACCAGAATACAGAGTAAAGATTTTGTTTGCATGATATCGAGGTTGTGAAAAAGTTAGAGTTACAGAGATCTACAATATAGGTAGGCAAATGAAGTGCAAGGGCCACAAAGTGATATATGTGAAATCAAGAATTCATCTTATAGTGTATGAGAGATCTTGTCTAGAGTTTCATAGCATGGAATAGAACTGCTCCTAAGCCTGGTGGCATGTGCTCTCAAACTTTTGTATCTTCCTTCTAACAGGAGAGGGGAGAGAATGACCGGGGTGGGAGTGTCCGTGATTATGTGTAAAAAAAACTCCTTGACATCTTGGGCAGAGCAGCTTCATGCCAAGCTATGATGCATCCAGGTGGGATTCTCCCTATGGTGCACCTGTAAAAATCTGTAAGAATCATCAGGGATTTGCCAAATTCCCTTAGTCTTCTGAGGAGGTAGAAGCATCAATAGGTTTTCACTGCCATAGTGTCAACTTGGCCAGATGTGGGTAATTATTGGCAATATTTACACTAGGAACTTCCATCCCTCTCCACCTCAGCATTTTGCAGCTTGGTATTTCTGTTGCAAATGGAAACAATCTAAGAGGATAATAAAATCGTGGGGAGGTTTATTGGAAAGCAGGAGAATAAATTAGGATTAGTGTAGGATTAAGGTAACTAGGTGGAATTCCCTTTCTAATATTCTGCATTCTCTATAGTTCTTGCTTCCTTTAAACACACCTAAAGACATTTCTCTCTAATCAATATTTGGTTACTTGTCATTATGTCTCCTTGGCCTTTGTTTCCCCCCCCCCCCCTTGATTCATCTCCTTGGTATTCTTTGGAATGTTAAATGGAAGATATTATTTTGAACCAGGGACAGAAAGCATGATGATTCTCGAACTAATCCAGAAGCTCAAAGATGTCCTTCCCCAGATAATTCCATTTCAGGAATTACAGATGGTCGTTCGTGCAGCAAGTAAAACAAATGGTAAATTAAATTTTAAAATCCTTTATGATGAAAGCTTACATTAAATCTAGTTATTTTATCCAATAACTGATGTGATGCAGTTAACATTCTACCTATTGTCTCATAATTGAAACTGCATGGAAAGGTGTTGCATTTCTTGAACTCTCGAGATATTGTTTGAGATAGGCTGTTTTGCCATTAACTCTAAATCCTAATCTCCCTTTGCCAAGCACAGCTGTAAATATTCGATTTCTCTGGTGCTTGGTATGCCTGTGACATTGTGATAAACTCTTCAAGATAAAAGCCATCAGTCTGTGAGACTCCTGCAGCTTTACTGACAACCAGTCATTCAGGAAATGAATGTGCCACAGTAAATAAATGACAATGCTTCCCATTGATATGATGTCGACTTACAAGCCAAGTTCAATTTGTGTGAGTTTGGCTGGCATAGTAACGGTACAGTTTACAGACTTAGCAGAGCAGTTGTTGCACCAAGCTGTTAAATATCCCGATAGGAAGCTTTCTGTGATGTATCGCTAAACGCTGTTGAGTGTCAGTGAGGAAGTGCTGAATTTATTTAGCCTTTTGATGAAGTAGAGATGCTGATGTGCTCTGTGTCTATGTGGTTAGACAAGTACGAGCTACTGGTGATGTTTACATCTAGGAACTTGAATCGCTCAACCATCTCCTCTTCAGCACCATTGATACAGATAAGATCGTTTGCTCTGTCGCACTTCCTGAAGTCAATAACCAGTTCTTTTGTTTTACTGAATTGATGGAAAGGTTGCACTTGGCTCTCTATCTTCTTCCTGTTTGAGACCCATCCCACTATGGTGGTGTCATCTAGTCTTCCTCAGATTGCCAAAAACTGTGCTGGTGCACTTCAAGGCCATGGTGAATCTTATTGTCAATATCTGCCTTTGTTGCAAGAAGGCTCCTGAGATATGTGGATGAAGCAACATTTTTCCTGAATTATGTCTAATAAAACCCTAAAAATTATCTTGATAAGTGCTTTCATAATTTTGAAACACACATTGTACACAACTATGTTTGGGCAAATGTTTACTGAGCCACAATGCATTATGTATTAAAGACAAAAGTATTAATTCAGTCATTCAAGTAAACAGAGAATTAAACTCTTTTCCATTTTATGTTCTTAAGCACTGGAACAAGTAGGTTAATGTTTTATTTCACAAAATATGTAGCCATTTGAATTTGCAATCAACTAGTCTTCAGAATATCATTACAGGAGTTTCTCAACCCTAAGCATCCTAAGGAGCTTCTTCATGCGCTCAGAAAAAGAGATGTTCTTTGATGATTGCACAAGGCCATTTCCACTTGTAACTTACCAGAAAGTGACAATGCATGCGTGCAACAGGTCCCAGTCATTCAAGCACAAGCTGATAACTGATACATTACATTCACATGACACAGGGGGTAGGCAATGACCATCTGCAATCGAGCAGTATGTAATTACTTATTTTTGATAGCTAATGGCATTATGATTGCCAAGTTCCACAAAATAAGTTATTATTGACTGAAAATTTTATTCCAGTGCTAAAAATAAATTGGCACATAAAATAAAGTAATATTTGATCAATTATTTAGTCCCTCTTGATCTAAAAGTTAAACCATCACCTTCTGTTCCAGAGTGACCAATGTTGCAGAAGTGTTGTACAAGAATGATTAAATGTTAATTGTATAATTTGTTATGTTTGAGAGAAAGGCAATCTTATGGCATCCAGATGGTCAAATAAAGCAGTGGGTAAGTGACAGATGGAAAGGGACTGCAAAAGCAAATTCCTCAAGTCATCATATTAAGAGCAAGAGGGAAGCTATCTAGGGAAAGGGTAAGTCTGCTCAAGGACAACGAAATGAATTTGTGCATGGGGTAAGATGAAGTAGATGAGTTCCTCAACAAGTATTTGACATCAGTGTTCACCAAGAAAGACACAAATGGTGGTGAGTTCAATGAGGAGCATGTTGATATCTGCAGACATGCTGATATTCAGAAGCAGGAGATGTTAGGGATCTTGAGAGAACTTGAAGGAAGATAAGTCCCCAGGGCATCTATCCCAGGATATTAAAAGGGACAAGAGAGGAGATTGCTGGGGCCTTTGCAGGGACTTTTGTTTCATTTTTAGCCACTGTGAAGTACCAGAAAATTGTCAGGAAGTATGCGAACACTTTGGAGGTAGTACAGTCTGGATCACCATGATGTTGTCTGGATTGGAGAACATTAGGAGATGTTTGATGAACTTAGATTGTTTTCACTGGAGCATCTGAGAGTACCTGGTGACTGGTGACCTGATAGAGACAGATAAAATTATAAGAAGCATAGATGGAAATGTCAAATAGTGTAAGGTATAGCTTGAAGGCAAAGAAGGGGGTATTTAAAAGACACTTGCTAGCCATCTTTTTACATTTTTTTAGATTTATAGGAACTTAGAAAATACTGTCAGAGGGCATCACAGAATCAGCTATGATAACATTTAAGAGGCATTTAGATATATGAACTGGCACGAAACAGATGGATAGGATCCACGTGCAGGTTGGCCAAGATATGATGGACAGGACGGCCTGTTCCTCCACTGTACTTTTCTGTGTTAAATGTTCTATATTCCATTGTGTTTATTTTTGGCCCTAATAGAAATGCTTTATCATGAATTAATGAATTTCATGATCCTGGTTAATCCTAGGATATATGACATAGTAGGAATTGCTTTATTACTTTGGTTATGAATGACAAAATATTTAGATTGATAATTAAACTACCTCATACTCAATTCCTAATGGAATATAAAGTAAGCTAGTTAACACTCTAACAAAGAAAAAAAATACTCTGTGGGTAGTGTTACTGACTTACACTCGGTTGTCATACTTTTTCTAGTTGTGGGTTTTTTTTCTCAGTCAAGAAAAAAGGACCAATGTATTGCAAATCGGTGTTTTCCTCTTGTGGCATGTAGGAAACCCATACATTATCCATTGTGTAATCAAGAAGAACTACTGCAAATTGCTGCTGCATGAGTAATAATGCTTCTCATCAAGGGCAGGCAGGGTGAAGTCTCCTCACCGTTTGAAGACTAATTTAGGGTAATTGTCTTGTTTAATAAAGAATCTATGATGGATTTTAGCAGTGGTGATTTTCGGATAATCAGTGGTTACTGTTTGAAAGATAAAGATCAGCTTTGTTTGTCACATGCACATTGAAACATACAGTGAAATGCTATACAACTGTGCTGTATCTGTGAAGAGTTTTATACTCTACAGAAGCTGTCTTTCTTGCTGAATATTTCTAGCATATTTTGTTTCTGATTTCATTTCTAACTATTATAATCTTTGACATTTTATAGGTTGGTATAACTTTGATCATCTATGAACATTTAAGGCATAACTTAACAAAATTAATTGCAATGCCTAATACATACATTATGTTGACATAATTGATAAAAACTTCAAGGTTTCCTTAAGCTGAAACCAGCTTTATGTGGTATCATTCAACAAAACACTCTGACGTTGGATTTCTTAGGAAGACTGGTGGTAAGTTGTGAATTGGTAGCAACTTCCCAATTCAGAAGCAGGTAGATTTACCCAGGTAACATGCACAAGCAACATATAAAACACAGGGTTTATGTCAAATATAATGTGAAACTTATAGAATTTGACCTTCCTTGAATTGCAAAGTTTGTGTGTCAGTGGAAAGGAAATTCTTGTAAGTGTCCTTTCTCCCTCTCAGGATGCTTTTCTATTTATGGACAGTATATATGAAAGTTATTATGATCCTTCAAACTAAATTCTGACAGCTAATTAGGTCAAAGGATAACCGTAGTTTCACTGTCTAATTTTAACATCTTTAAGCTGTCATTTATCTCCATCATGAAAACAGATTAGTCGTCCAGTTTTCCTGGTATTGTATGGTGCCTTACTGTCTATCAGAGTAATAACAGTCATTATGTTTCAAAAATAATTCAGCGCTTGTGAAACGTTTTGAAATTTTGAAGATGTGATATGTTGTGTATCAAATACAACAGTTTAAGAAAACAGTAATATTCATTGCTCAAAGCACAATGTGAAATATAATTATACAGGACAATGACTAGCTCAGAAAGAGTTGGAATGAAAATTATTATTTTAGTCATAATGCCATAGAATTGTGGAGTTGTATAGTGCAGAAATGAGCTATTTGGTTGACTATGTCCATGCCAGCTTTATTCACATCTGCACTAATCCAATTAGCTTGCATTAGGACTATATCCTTATATGCCTTACCAACTTAAATATCTAAGCACCTTTTAAACATATTAATTGTATCTGATTACACCACCTCTCAATGTCAGCCACTCTCTGTACAGAAAAGAAATGTGCCCCTTAGATCTCCTATAAATCTCTCTCTCATTGCCTGATGCATTCTGTGCCCGAACTTATGAAGGTGAGAATGACAGATGCCTTCTCCACCACCCAATCATCTGTATTTCCACTTTTAGAGAGCAAGGTACTTTGACCCTTTGGTATTTCTGTTCATGAAATTTCTTTAGTGCCACACTTACTCCTACCCCTATTGGACTTCACATATTCACTAACTCATGCTTGTCAGGACTAAATTTCATCAAGCAATGCTCTGCCCAGCTTTCCTACCTATATATATATCATGCTCCAGCTGGAGACAGGCTTCCTCAATACCATAAGCATCAACAATTTTTGTGTTATCCACAGATTGACCAATCCAACCACCTACATTCTCATCTGAGCTGCTGACATACTATATATCACAAACAGCACAGGTGATCCCTGCCGTATACCACAGGTCATAGACTCCCAATGAGAAAAATATCCTTTCATCACTATCCTCTGCCCTCTTTCTCTGTACATTTACTATTTTTTTTGAATTTGCTGAAGAGTACTTACTGAAGCAATGGATTTTTTTGATTCTCCATCCTCAATTTTAATTCCCTCTTCTTGTCAGAAACCATTTTGGTTGGAGAGCAAGTAACTGGTTGAGAAAGGAACTGGACCTTATAAATCAGCTGAGGAAACATTCCAGCACTTTCATTTAATCACTTAACAGCCCCGGAGTAAATTTCAAAACTAACACTTTATCTTTTAGATATTGAAGTTATTAAAACCTGGCTTTTTATATACACAATAGACAGTAAAACTCAGCTGACGTGGCATCCTCAGGACTTTGATACCAGTAAATTTTCTGCACCCAAAGTTCAGAGTGCAATTACTGTCAAAGTGTGTATCCAATAAACAACCTTGAGATTCGTCTCCTTACAGAAAAAAACTAAACGAAGAAACACATTGGAAAGACCATCGAACACCCAATGTGCAGAAAAAAATAACAAACCCTGCAAACAATAAAAGCAAGTAAGTAACACTCAAATCTGAATTTCACAAAGGTGAGTCCACAGCCATGAAGCCATTCATCACTGCAACTGGTCCAGTTACAGGCCACAGCCTCAGTTCAGCACAGGAACCAGTAAACTTTGTCAGCAGTGAGCTGAACACTGGCCTGTCCCTCTCCTCCAGCCCCAACACCCTGACTTATCCAATCTGGCCTGGCGCTTATATCAGCCAAACCTCAGGTTGTTCCTTGCTCTTGGACTTGGGCTCTGCTGCTTTGATATGCTCTAGGGCCTGGGCCCCGCTGGCTCAATTTGGCCCATACCTGATCTTTCCAATCTGGCCCGGTGCTTAACTCTGTCAAACGTAGGCTTGTGCCCTGCTCTAAGGCCCAGACTCTGCCTCCATTCAGCTTTGCCACTTATAATCACCTCCAAATCTGCTGCAGCAATGGCCAAATGTCAGTTCATTACCCACTCATGGGCCCCACTGCCTTAATTTGGCCCAAAGCCGCCATGCTGCAACTATCCCTGCACCTTCGAGACTTCAGTTCACACCACAAAAATCCCAAGTCAATCAGTGGTTCTGAAGTTCAACTCTGAAAGGGAAGTTACAGGCTGTTGATTGCAGTGATTGTTTCTGAGAAAAAGTGTGATTAATAAAGTAGATAAATGTTTTTCTTCTGCCAGCAGTTCATTGCTGTGCATCGCCAGCACCATCTTAAACCAGACTATTACACCTAGTAATATCCAAAGTCACTCTTATTTAATTTATAAATAACAGTACATGGTAACTAACACATTTTCCAAAGAATCTGGTGAGTTTAAAGGAAGCAGGAAGTATACCAAGCCTTCTGGGCCCTGGCTCTGGTAGCAAACCTGCTGTTCACTGCTGTTCCAGACCCTAACATTGGGCCCACTAGTCTCCAGATCCCTGTTTAGGCTGGATGCTCCACTCTACATCCTTAGCTCACAGTCTAGACTAATGAGTGAGCAAGATGCCCGAATGTCAGGATATCCCAGCAATTAGATATCAGATTATCAGAGTTTTTCTGTATTTTTCTGATTGTGATCCTGTGTCTGCCCCTTGGTAAACATAAGCCTCAGTGGTTGACTGGACAGGGCGGCAGCTTTTGACAATGTTGAAAATATCAGAAGGCAACAAATTCAACTGCAAGCATCCTATAGGTGAAGTAAAGATCTCCAGGCTCAGAGTTCCCCTGAGCCCCATTGGGTATGTACTGTACCTCTGATATTAGCTCACATAAGTGACTGAAGGAAGATGTAGTCTAGTATGAATGAGCAGGCAAGTAACAAAGTCAAACCTGAATTGTGACTTTGCCAGCAGTACCTTGTTTATGGCTGGGTTAGACCTGACACCAGTGCTCTGACATGGGAAGAGATCACTTGGTGAAGAGAGGAAAAGATTCATTGATGCTTTGGAAGCCTTCTTGAAGGAGCTCAGTGTAAGAATCTCTGGTCAATGAACACCAAAAGTGGAGAAGGAAAATTTGGGGTGTTACTGAGACCCTGAGAATGTGATGGAAGGAGCACACTACTTCACAAAACACCCATCTGCATGTCCACCATCTGTCCCATCTGTGAAATAGTTAGCACTTCCCACATTGGTATTGTCAATCACCCCAGAGTACACATAATCAGACTGGAAGCAAGTTAGTATTGAGCTGGAGAACTGAACAATTAAGAGATCTTTGATAAGACCACGAGACATAGAAGCAGAATTAGGCTCAGCCCATTGATTCTGCTACGCCATTCCATCAAGGCTAATTTATTATCCCCATCAACCCCATTCTCCTGCCTTTCCCCATAACCTTTGATGCTTTGATTAAATAAGAATATATCAACCTCTGCTTTAAATATACCCAATGACCTGGCCTCCATAGCCATTTAAGGCAATGAATTTCACAGATTCACTACCCTCTGACTAAAGAAATTCCCACTCATCTTTGTTCCAAATGGAAAACCCTTTATTCTGAGGCTGTGCCCCGGTCCTAGATTCTTCCTCTATAGGTAACATCCTCTTAGATTTTTTTAGATTAGATTATGAGGTTTCAATGAGATCCCTCCTCAATATTCCAGTAAGTACGGGCTCAGAGCCATCAAAAGCTCCTCATATAGTAACCATTTCATTCCTGGAATTGTTCTCATGAACCTCCTCTGGACCCTCATCAATCTCAGCATATCTTTCCTCAGATAAGAGGCCCAATACAGCTCCATATGCAGTCTGACCCATGTCTTATAAAGCCTCAGCATTACATTCTTGCTTTTATATTCTAGTCCTTTTTAAATAAATGCTAACATGCCATTTGCCTTCGTCACCACTGACTCACCCTGCATGTTAATCTTTAGGGCATCCTGCACCAGGAATCCCAAGTCCCTTTACACCTCTGATTCTTGATTTTTTATCACTGTATAGAAAATATGCCTTTATTGCTTCTAACAATTGCAAGACCATACACTTGCATAAATTATATTCAATCTGCCACCTCTTTACCCACTTTCCTCATCTGCCTAAATCCAACAGCAGACTCCATGCTTCCTCAATACTACCTGACCCTCCACCTATCTTCATAAGCTTGGCCACAAAGCCATCAATTCTATCTTTCAAATTATTGACATATAAAGTGAAAAGAAGTGATCCCAGCACTGATCCTACAGAGCACCACTGATCGCCAGTAATCAGCCAGAAAAGGCTCCTTTTATTCCTACCCTTTGCCTCCCGGCAGTCAGCTAATCTTCTATCCAGTACTTTTCCTGTACAGTAATACCATGGGCTCTTATCTTATTAAGACACTTTACTGTTTTTTTGCACTTTGGTTGTTTGTTTGTACTGTTGGGGGTGGTCTTTTGGTGATTCTTTTATTTACTCTAGTTACCTGCAAGAAAATGAATCTCATGATTGGATATTGTGACATATATGTACTTTGATATTAAACTTACTTTGAACTTAGAACTTTGAAGCAGCCTTAAATGCAGTGCCTTGTCAAAGACTTTCTGAAAATCGAAGGAAACAACATCCACAGACCCTCCATTCTCTTTCTTATCTATTAATTCCTCAAAGATTTCCAACAAATGTGACAGAAAAGATCTCCCCCTGAGGAAAACATATACCTCCAAGTATCCTGAAACCTCATCCTTAATAATGGAGTCCAATATCTTCTCAACTACTGAAGTCAGGCTAATTGGTTTTTAATTTCCTTTCTTCTGCCTCCCTCCCTGAGTAACACTTGCATTTTTCCAGTCCTTTGGAACCATTCGGGAATCTAGTGAATCTTGAAAGATCACTATTAATGCCTCAAGAATCTCCTCCACTACCTCATTCAGAACTCTCTGGTATAGTTCACCTAGTCCAGATGTCTTATCTATCTTCGGACCTTTCTGTTTTCCAAGCATTTTCTCCTTAGTAATAACAACTACACTCACTTCTGCCCTGTGACACTCTCGAATTTCTGGCAAACTGCTAATGCTTTCCATAGTGGTGTGTTTGATCTCTCTTGTCAGCCATTTCTTTAGGATACTTCTTCACCTTTGGGATGCATCTATCCTGTGGCCTTCCGAATTATTGCCAGGAACACCAGCCATTGCTGTTTTGTCATCCTGCCAACTGGTGTCCCCTTCTAATCAATGTTGGCCAGCTGCTCTCTCACACCTCTGTAAGTTCCTTTACTCCACGATAACATGGATATATCTGACTTTAGCTTCACCCTCTGAAACTGCAGGGTGAGCTATATCATATTATGATCACGGTCTCCAAAGGGTTTCTTTATCAAATCTGGTTCCTTATACAACATCCAATCCAGAATTGCCTGTCCTTTTGTCAGCTCAAATACAAGCTGCTTTAAAAAGCAATCTAAGCGTTCTTTCTCTCGGGGGTTCAGAACCAACCTAATTTTCCCTATCTATCTGAATATTGAATTCCCCTTGATTATTATAACACTACCTCCTTTATGAGCCTTTTCTATCACCATAGAACCATAGAACATTACAGCACAGAAACAGGCCATTTGGCCCTCCTTGGCTGTGCAAAACCATTTTTCTGCCTTGTCCCACTGACCTGCATCTGGACCATATCCCTCCATACATCTCTCATCCATGTACCTGTCCAAGTTTTTCATAAATGTTAAAATTGAGCCCGCATTTACCACTTCATCTGGCAGATCATTCCACACTCCCATCACTCTCTGTGTGAAGAAGCTTCCCCTAATGTTCCCTTTAAACTTTTCCCCATTCACCCTTAACCCATGTCCTCTGGTTTTTTTCTCCCCTAACCTCAGTGGAAAAAGCCCGCTTGCATTCATTCTATCTATACCCATCATAATTTTATACACCTCTATCAAATCTCCCCTCATTCTTCTACGCTCCAGGGAATAAAGTCCTAACCTATTCAACCTTTCTCTGTAACTCAGTTTCTCAAGTCCTGGCAACATCCTTGTAAACTTCTCTGCACTCTTTCAACCTTATTAATATCCTTCCTGTAATTCAGTGACCAAAACTGCAACAATACTCCAAATTCAGCCTCACTAATGCCTTATACATCCTCACCATAACATTCCAACTGTTATACTCAATACTTTGATTGATAAAGATCAATGTACCGAAAGCTCTCTTCATGACCCTAACTACCTATGACGCCACTTTTAGGGAATTTTGTATCTGTATTCCCAGATCCCTCTGTTCTACTGGACTCCTCAGTGCCTCAGCATTTACCTTGTATGTTCTACTTTGGTTTTTCCTTCCAAAGTGCAATACCTCACACTTGTCTGTATTAAACTCTATCTGCCATGTTTCAGCCCATTTTTCCAGCTGATCCAAATCCCTCTGCAAGCTTTGAAAACCTTCCTCACAGTCCACTACACCTCCAATCTTTGTATCATCAGCAAATTTGCTGATCCAGTTTGCCACATTATCATCCAGATCATTGATATAGATGACAAATAACAATGGACCCAGCACTGATCCCTGTGGCACACCACTAGTCACAGGCCTCCACTCAGAGAAGCAGTCCTCCACTACCACTCTCTGGCTTCTCCCTTTGCTACCTCACCATGTATACCTAGCGACTGAATCTTCCTAACTAACATCCCATGTGGGACCTTGTCAAAGGCCTTACTGAAATCCATGTAGACAACATCCACTGCCTTCCCTTCATTCACTTTCCTTGTAACCTCCTCGAAAAATTCTAATAGATTTGTTAAAAATGACCTACCACGCACAAAGCCATGTTGACTCTTCCTAATAAGTCTCTGTCTATCTAAATACTTGTAGATCCTATCTCTTAGTACTCCTTCCAATAATTTACTTACAACAGACGTCAAATTTACCGGCCTATAATTTCCTGGATTACGTTTAGAGCCTTTTTTAAACGACAAAACAACATGAGCTATCCTCCAATCCTCCTGCACCTCACCCGTAGATACCGACATTTTAAATATATCTGCCAGGGCCCCTGCAATTTCAATACTAGTCTCTTTCAAGGTCTGAGGAAATACCCTGTCAGGTCCTGGGGATTTATCTACTCCGATTTGCCTCAAGATAGCAAGCACCTCCTCCTCTTCAATCTGTAGAGATTCCATGACCTCACTACTTGTTTGCCTTATTTCCATTGACTCTATGCCAGTTTCCTTAGTAAATACAGATGCAAAAGCCCATTTAAGATCTGCCCCATTTCTTTTGGTTCCATACATAGTCGACCACTCCGATCTTCAAGAGGACCAATTTTATCCCTTACTATCCTTTTGCTCTTAATATACCTGTAGAAGTTCTACGGATTATCCTTCACCTTGACTGCCAAAGCTACCTCATGTCTTCTTTTAGCTCTCCTGATTTCTTTCTTAAGTATTTTTTTGCACTTTTTATACTCCTCAAGTACCTTATTTGCTCCTTGTTTCCTATACATGTCATATATCTCTCTCATCTCCTTTATCAGATTTCCAATATCCCTAGTGAAGCAAGGTTCCTTATTCTTATTCACTTTGCCTTTAATCCTGACAGGAACATACACTCACAAAATGTCTCCTTTGAAGGCCACCCACTTACCAACAACATCCTTGCCAGAGAACAACCTGTCCCAATCCATGCTTTTTAGATCCTTTCTCATCTCTTCAAATTTGGCCTTTTTCCAGTTTAGAACCTCAACCAGAGGACCAGATCTATCTTTATCCATGATCAAGGTGAAACTAATGGTGTTATGATCACTGGAACCAAAGTGTTCCCCTACACACACTTCCATCACCTGTCCTAACTCGTTTCTTAATAGGAGATCTAATATTGCACCCTCTTTAGTCGGTACCTCTATATATTGATTTAGAAAACTTTCCTGAACACATTTTACAAATTCTAACCCATCTGGACCTATTACCTAGACCATTGTAATTTGTGATCCGTATCCTGGCAACTGTTCAGAGGTCAGTAAATGACTCTCATCAGGTATTTTTACTCTTGTAGTTTCTTAATCAGGGCCTTTTCACCCTGTAGAAACAAGGATTCTACATCGTCAATTCAGCTTCATTTTTCATCAACTGAGCTGCCCCATCCACTCTGCCATTCTGCCTATCTTTTTGATATAATGTGTATCCTTGGATGTTAAGCCCCCAACTATGATCACCTTTCAGCCATGATTCAGTGATGCTTACATCATACCTGCTAGACTCTAACTGTACAACAAGATCACCCACATTATTCCATGTGCAGCGTGCATTCAAGTATAACAACTTTTGTCCTGTGTTCATCACCCTTTTTGATGTCAACTCATCCCGCTGACTACAATTGTGCCACATCACCTGCCTGTCCTTCGTCACAGTCTCACTACATACTACATCTTGTATACCAAATGCCCCATTCTCAGCTGTATCACTTTAGTTCCATTCCCCCTGTCAAATTAGTTTAAACCTTCCCCAATGTATTTTTGTAAACCTCACTCAAAGATATTGGTCCCCTTCAATTTCAGGTGGAATCCATACATGATGCTCCCAGATTACCGGACAATTGTCAGAATCAGAGTCAGGTTTATTATCACCAGCATGTGATGTGAAATTTGTTCAGTTAATTTGCCCTGCTGCCCTAAAGCCAAGCCTAATCTACTTGGCCTTCTACCCTGATTTAAATTGATGATTTTTCATCAGGACAGTAATTCTGTGTTGATTGACTTAATTAAAGACATCACATTCTTCAGGAAAGTGAACCTTCAAAGCAGCAAATTTTGTATTTAACTGTGATTGTGTGAATACCAGAATATGCACACATTTTACAACTGAATATTTGATTCTGATATCCTCTGACTGGATAACTTCCTTTAAGGATTTGTTACACAGTAGAAAACAAAAGCCTGATTAATTTCAGGGTCCTGAGTGAATTCATCTAAGCTCTTGAGAATTAAAGTGTCTCTTTATATTCAAAATCTTCTCTTGAGAGACAGTACACAACAAATGAGTGCAAGAAGGAAGTTAAGAAAGAAGCTCTACTATTTATACTTTTCAGGAGATGTTGTCCTGTATGGTCTGGCCAGAGACTTAGAATACCTCGATTCTACTGAATGCTGCACAACTGGACCATCGAAAAACAGAAGATTCTGTTGATGCTGGAAATCCAGAGCAATGCACTCAAAATTTTGGAGGAATTCAACAGGTCAGGCAGCATCAATGGAAGTGAATAGATAGTTGACATTTTGGGCTGAGATCCTTCATCAGGACTGGAGAGGATGGGGGGAGTTGCCAGTATAAGATGGAGGATAAGCAAAAGGTGATAGGTGAAGTCAAGTAGGTGGGAATGGGAAGTGAAGAAAAAAGTTGGGAAGTGATAGGTGGAAAATGGTAAAGGGCTGAAAAAGAAGGAACCTGATAGCAGAGGAGAGTGGACCATGGGAAAAAAGGAAGAAGGAGGGGCATCTCAGGTAGGTGATAGGCAAATAAGAATAAGAGGTAAGAGGCCAAAATGGGAAATTAAAGAAGAGGCAGAGGAAAAAAATTATTAGAAGTTAGAGAAGTCAACATTCATGTCTTCAGGTTGGAAGTTATCTAGACAAAATATGAGGTATTGCTCTTCCAGCCTGAGAGTGGCCTCATCGTGGCAGATGGACTGACATGTTGGAATGAGGCCATTATCTCCTGCACTTTTACATTGCTGTCATCTCTGGCGATCTCCCATCCACTACCACCAATCTCTTAGTTCCCTTACCTCACACTACTCTTTTCTACCTCCTAACCAAGATTTACAAACCTGGCTGTCTGAGTATGCCCTTTGCTTCTGACAGCATCTGCCTCAATGAATTCGTGTCTTGTACCTCAACTCCATTTAAATCCACCTGGTTCAGTCCCTTCCCTCCTATATCCACAACACTTCACATGCCCTCGATTTCCTCAACAACTTTCAATTCCTTGGCCCTCACCCACCACCCCATGAGCCTCTGCATCCAACACATTATTCTCACCATGAATCCTACCACCAAACACATCTTTGTCTCCTCCCCATCCTCTGATTTCCACATGGATCGCTCACTCCATGATTCCTTTGTCCATTGATTCCTCCTCTCTAATCTCTCTCCTGGCAATCATCCCTGTAAACAGCAGAAGTGCTCTACTAGCCCATTCACCTCCATTCAGGGCCCCAAATAGTCCATCCAGGTTAGGCAACACTTCACCTGCAAATATATTGGGGTTGCTTACTGTATCCGGTGCTCCGTTAGCAGAAAATGGAATTTCCCATTTCAATTCTGATTCCCATTAGCATTCCGACATGTCAGTCCAAGGCCTCCTCTTCTGCTATGATGAGGCCACTCTCAGGATGGAGGAACAACACTTCATATTCTGCCCAGGTAGCCTCCAACCTCATGGCATGAACATCAATTTCTCCAACTTCCGGTAATTTTCTTCCCCTCCTCCTTCCCTCTTCTCCAAATTCCCAGTCTGGCCTCTTGCCTCTTTGTCTTACCTGACTCTCAACCTTCTCCTGTCACTCCTCCTTCCCGTTTTCCTATCACTCTCCTCTCCTGTCTGATTCCTTCTTTCCCAGCCCTTTACCTTTTCCACAGATTACCTCCAAGCTTCTTCCTTCAGTCTCCCTCCCTCACCCACCTGGTTTTACCTATTACCTTCCAGCTTGTCCTCCTTCCCCTCCCCTCACATTCTTATCTGGCATCTTTTCCCTTCCTTCCAGTCCTGATGAAAGGTCTCAGTCCAGAATGTCGACCGTCGATTCATTTCCACTGATGCTGCCTAACCTGTTGAGTTTCTCCAGCAATTTGTATGTGTTCTCTGGGGCATCTAAAGACAGTTTCAAATGTGTGAGGAAGCAAAAGAAATGCAAGTGAAAACATTATACGAGGGGTGATTGATAAGTAGTGGCCAAAGGTAGAAGGAATCAATTTTAGAAAACCTAGTACATTTATTTTTCAACATAGTCCCCTCCTACATTTACACACTTAGTCCAGCAAGTCATGGAGCATATGGATCTTGGACCTCCTGAAAGTGTCTACAGCACGGGTGATTGATAAGTTCATTGCTTAAGGTAGAAGGAGATGAGTTATACAGCTCTCATTACATGCACATGTAGTTCAACTCTTTGAGTGATTATGCAGAAAGTTTGAAGTTAATAACTCATCTCCTTCTACCTTAGGCCATGAACTTATCAATCACCCCTGATGAGTTATTAACTTCAAACTTTCTGCATAATCACTCAAAGAGTTGACCTGCACATACATGTAACGAGAGCTGTATAACACATCTCCTTCTACCTTAGGCCACAAACTTATCAATCATCCCTGCTGTTGACACTTTCTGGAGGTCCAAGATCCATATGCTCCATGACTGCTGGACTAAGTGT
Organism: Hypanus sabinus; assembly: GCF_030144855.1. Classification (NCBI taxonomy): domain Eukaryota; kingdom Metazoa; phylum Chordata; class Chondrichthyes; order Myliobatiformes; family Dasyatidae; genus Hypanus; species Hypanus sabinus. The sequence continues at coordinate 47,808,811 of NC_082711.1, read as the reverse complement.
GTAAATGTAGGAGGGGACTATGTTGAAAAATAAATGTGCTAAGTTTTCTAAAATTGACGTCTTCTACCTTAGGCCACGAAGTTATCAATCACCCCCGTACATCTTTTTTCTATGTCAGCATGTTGTAGGCCCAGAAAGATAATCATTGTCTGTGTGATGATGAAAAAAAATTGAGTCAATTGGTTGCCTGTTTAATATTGTTGTTGATTTTTTTATTAAAGTGAAGTAAAATTCAGGGATTTGTATTAGGGTGAACATTTACAAATATCTGTTTTACACCATCACATATCAAATTTGAAATTTACATTGGTAACCCATGGGCAGCTCCCTTCCTGGAAGGACGAATGCTGCAGGTGCACTGGAGAGAATATATTGGGTCTTTTCTTTAGCTTGAAGATTTCAGTGGTAAAATGACAGGGATGGATACTTTGAATTTAATCAGATTATTTTAATTTGAGGATTAGAACTGAGAACTTCATTGGAATGTAACTTTGCTGAACTTGTGGACCAGACTTAATATAGAATTAAGTCATGTTATTTTGCTGATTTCTTTTTTTAAAAATGTCATTTAACTGGCACGTATTGATATACAGCTTCTAGGAATAGGAATAGTTACTTGTAGTTTATATAAATTAATTTTATGCAAATAGATTTTGATCATAATTTTGTGGATGGCATGAAATTGGGAGGTATTGTTGATAGATCAGAAGGTTACAAGGGTATCTTGATGAGTTGGGAAGTGGACCAATGAAGAGTGAATGGAACTCAATACTGATGAATATGAGGCAATGTACTGTATTTTGGAAAGTTACATCAGTGTGGGACTTTACTGTAAATGGTAGGGCACTAGAGGGTGTAATGGAACAGAGGGATTTAGGAGTATGTGTGTATAGTTCATTAAATCAGAGTCACAGGTAGAATGGATGTTGAAAAAGGTATTTAGCACACTGGCCTTCATCAAGAAGGGCATTAAGTAAAGGATATGGGATATTATGTTGTAGCTGTGTAAGTTATTGTTGATCCTGCACTTGGAGTACCTTCTACAGTTTAGCTCACCGTACTAGAGTAAAGAGGAGGTAAAAGAGTGCTGAATCAATTTATGAAGATGTTGCCAACACAAAGGGCCCTGAATTATAGGGAGAGTTTGGCCAGTTTAAGACTTTATTCCATGGAATGAAGGATAATGAGTTGTAACTTTATAGAAACCTTTTAAATGATTAGAGGCATAGCTATGGTGGATGGAACCAGACTTTTCCCCAGAGTAGGGGTATCCTAAACTATGGGGAATAGATTGAGTGAAAGATGTTACTGAGTGGCAACTCTTTCATGCAGAGTGGTGAATGTATGGAACAAACTGCCGACAGTGTTTGAGGCAGATACAATAGTATAACAATTAAGAAGTACTTGGATAGGTACATGGAGAGGTGGGGCTTATAGGGATATTGGCCAAATGTAGGACAATTTCACAGCTGGGTGGACACCCTTGACAGCCTGGACTCATTCACAAAGTGACTCTATTCATGCTGTATCAGAAACATAGAAAACCTACAGCCCAATACAGGCCCTTCAGCCCACAATGCTGTGCTGAACATGTCCTTACTTTAGAAATTACCTAGGGTTACCCATAGCCCTCTATTTTTCTAAGCTCCACGTACCTACTCAGGAGTCTCTTAAAAGACCCTATTGTATCCGCCTCCACCACCGTTGCCGGCAGCCCATTCCATGCACTCACCACTCTCTGCATAAAAAACTTACCCTCGACATCTCCACTGTACATGCTTCGAAGCACCTTAAAACTGTGCCCTCTCATGTTAGCCATTTCAGTCCTGGGAAAAAGCCTCTGATTATCCATACGATCAATGCCTCTCATCATCTTATATACCTCTATCAGGTCACCTGTCATCCTCCTTCACTCCAAGGAGAAAAGGCCAAGTTCACTCAACCTATTCTCATAAGGCATGCTCCCCAATCCAAGCAACACCCTTGTAAATCTCCTCTGCACCCTTTCTATGGTTTCCACATCCTTCATGTAGTGAGGTGACCAGAACTGAACACTGTACTCCAAGTGGGGTCTGACCAGGGTCCTATATAGCTATAACATTACCTCTTGGCTCTTCAACTCAATCCCACAGTTGATGAAGGCCAATTCACTGTATGCCTTCTTAACTACAGTCAACCTGTGCAGCAGCTTTGAGTGTCCTTGGACTTGGAGCCCAAGGTCCCTCTGATCTTCCACACTGCCAAGAATCTTACCATTAATACTCATAAATCCTGCCTCTCAAGATCTTTTCCATCAACTAACCGACCACTGACGTAATACTCACTGGTCCATAATTTCCTGGGCTATCTCTACCTCCTTTCTTGAATAAGTGAACAATATCTGCAACCCTCCAATCCTCCAGAACCTATCCTGTCCCCATTGATGATGCAAAGATCATCACCAGAGGCTCAGCAATATCCTCCCTCGCCTCCCACAGTAGCCTGGGATACATCTCGTCCGGTCCCAGAGACTTATCCAACTTGATGCTTTCCAAAAGCTGCCGCACATCCTCTTTCTTAATGTATATATGCTCAAGCTGTTTGCTCTTTAACTCTATGGATCTATGAATAGGTGTAGTTAATTTAATAATTAATGGAATGTATTGCACTGTTCTAAAATATGACAGTTCAAAGTACAAAGTAAATTTGTTATCAAAGTAAGGTTCCAGTGGTAAGGACAATAAAGAGGTGGTCATGGGAGGCAGAGGAATCGCTACCGGATTGCTTAGAGTCAATGGACTGAGCTGTTCAAGGACACCAGGGTCATCACAGACTTCATAAACGCAATCATAGACAAATATGTCCCCACAAGATCATTCAGAGTCTTCCCCAACCAGAAGCCCTGGACAAATCATGAGGACCACAATCTGCTGAGTGCCAGATCAGTCCCACTCAGGTCTTGTGGCCAAGTAGGATACAAGAAGTCCAGGTGTGATCTCCGGAAAGCCATCTTATGTGCAAATTGACAATTCCGGACCAAACTTGAATCACCGAAGGATGCTCGACAGCTGTAGCAGGGCCTGAATGCTACGTATTTACCTCTTACAAAATGAACCAAGTGATACAGGTGACAACAAGGCGTCACTCCCAGATGAGTTCAATGTCTACTATGCTCACTTCGACTATCAGAACATGAAAGAAACTTAACGAAATCCTACAGTTCCTGACGACCCTGTGATTTCATTCTCTGAGGCTGATGTGAGAGCATCCTTCAAGAAGGTGAATCGACAGATAGTATTTGGCCTAGATGAGATACCTGGCTGAGTACTAAAAGCATATGCTAATCAACTGGCTGGAGTGTTCACTGAGATCTTTAACCTCTCACTTCGGCAGTCTGAGGTACCCATCTACTTGAAGTAGGTTTCAATTAAACCGGTACAATAGACAATAGACAATAGGTGCAGAAGTAGACCATTTGGCCCCTCAAGTACCTAAGAAGAATGAGGTAACCTGCCTTGATAACTACCATCCTGTAGCATTTACATCCACGGTAATGAAGGGTTTTGAGAGGTTGGTGATGCAACATATCAACTCCTGCTTGAGGAGCAACTTGGATCCACTCCAATTTGCCTATTGTCGCAGCATGTCCACAATGGGTTCTCACTCATCCTTGGAACATCTGGATAGCAAAGACGCGTACATCAGGATACTCCTTATCGACTACAGCTCAGTATTCAATACTATCATACCCTCAAAATTAATCACTAAGCTTCAAGACCTTGGCCTCAATACCTCCTTGTGCAACTAGATTCTCAGTTTCCTCACTTGCAGACCCCAGTCAGTTCAGATTGGCAACATCTTCTCCTCCACAATCCCCATCAGCATAGCTGCACCACAAGGTTACTTTATGTGCTTAGCCCCCTGCTCCACTCTCTTTATACTTGACTGTGAGGCTAAACACAACCCCAGAGCCATATTTATGCTAACTGACAACACCAATGTCATTGGCCGAATCAAAGGTGATGACATTCAGCTTATAGGAGAGAGATCTAAAATCTGGCTGAGTGGTGGCACAACAACAACTTCTCACTCATTTTCAGCAAGACCAAGGAACTGATTAATGACTTCAGGAGGAAGAAACCAGACATCCATCAGCCAGTCCTCACTGATGGATCAGAGGTGGAGAGGATTAGTATCTTTAAATTCCTCTGTGTTATTTTGGAGGACCTGTCCTGCACCTAACACATAAGTGCCATTATGAAGAAATTACAACAGCACCTCTACTTCCTTAGAAGTTTGCAAAGGTTCAGCATGACATCTAAAACTTTGACTAACTTCTGTGCATGGATAGTGGAGAGTTTAGTGACTGGTTTCATCATGGCCTGGTATGAAAGCACCAATGCCCTTGAATGGAAAATCTTACAGATGGTGTTGGCTATGAATCTGTCTACCTGGAGTAAAGCCTTTCCCACTACTGAGCACATCTATACAGAGTACTGTTGCAGGAAATCAGCATCCATGATTAACAACCTCCCTCTCCCAGGGCATGCTTTCTTCTCTAAAATTTCAGTTGCTATGCCAAAACAACAAACTTCTAAGGGAGTATTGGCACTACTGTGCATTCTTCATAGTGACATTTATGTGCTGGGCCCAGTAGAGATCGTCTGAAAGTGTAACACTGATATATTTAAAGTTGCTGATCCTCTGCCATCAAGAAGAAAGTACAAGGGCTTCAGGACCCACACCGCCAAGTTCGGGAACATTATTCCCCTCAACCATCAGGCTCTTGAACCAGAGATGATAACTTCACTCAACTTCATTTGCCCTATCACTGAATTGTTCCCACAACCTGTGGACTCATTTTCAAGGTCTCTTCATCTCATGTTTTCAATATTTATTGCTCATTCTTTTTCTTTTGTATTTGCACGGTTTGTTTTTGTATTTGCACAGTTTGTTGTCTTTTGCACATTGGCTGTTGTCCATCCTGTTGGGTGCAGTCGTTCATTGATTCTATTGTGTTTCTTGGATTTACTGTATATACCCACAAGAAAATGAATCTCTGCATCCTATATAGCAACATATGTGTACTTTGATAGTAAATTTATTTCGATCTATGAAGTACATATACATCACCATGTACTATCCTGAGATTCAATTTCGTTCTGGCATTTACAGTAGAACAAAGAAATGCAATTGAAGCAATGACAAACTGCACTAACAGCCAACATGCAAAAGAAGACAAACTGTGCAAATACTGTGCAAAAAAAGCAAATAGTAAATAAATACATAAATAAAGAAAGAAATAATACTGAGAACATGAGTTGCAGAGTCCCTGAAAGGGACCCCATAGGTTATGGAATAAGTTCAGAATTGAGGTGAGTGAAGCCTGATAGTTGAAGGGGAATAAGTTGGGAATTTATATTTTATATATAGAGATACGGTTGTCCCTTCCAGCCCAACGAACTGCACTGCAACCCATCTATTTAACCCTAGTCTAATCACAGGGCAATTTGCAATGACTAATTAACCTACTAGACGTTACCCGTTGGACCGGTGGGAGGAAAGCAACACACACATGGGTAGGATGTACAAACTTCTTACAGATGGTGTTGGAAATGAACTCTGAACTCCAAAGCTACAAGTTGTAATAGCATCGTGCTAACCACTATGTTACCGTGCATTACTGGAATAATTTTAAGGAGTGTATAATGAAACTTCACAGAGTTTTCTTTTCGCTGGTCTCAGTCATTGTCTGTTCACAGCTTCAGACAACTGAGCTGCAATGAGCAAGCCTTTGTGCCCTCTCTCAGCTGGCACCACATTCACTCCCTCCACCCCTCACCTTCTCTGCAACCTGAAACATGTCAGATTTCTGAATGTCCTAGTTCTAATGAAAGGTTATTAACCTGCATGATTATATTGGTTTCTCTCCTCACAGTTGCCGTGTACCTAGATGTCTATTGCTAGAATGTTCTGCTTTTATTTCAGATTTCCAGTATCTGTTGATTTTTTTTTTGAAATTTGTCTGCTACATTGAATAAAATCCAATCCATGTGAACCATTCAAGAATAAGATCAAAGGATATTAAGTACTTTTCACTCTTGAATGAAATAATGGCAACCCCAGTTTAAAACCATAGTATTATTGCGCTAGCGTGGAGGTAGAGATTATTATTTCACAATAATCAAGGAACAAAGATTAAAATTAGAAGATCTGTCATGACCAGTTATGTCTGCATTGCATATAAACTATAAATAGCAACCTTTAATGGCTAATCTTTTCCAGGATTACACAACTACCTCTTCAGCTTTTATCAGCTCAAAAGGCAGTTTTGGACTCAGGCCAGCTCAGGACAGCCTATGGGGCTTGACACTTCATTAATATTCCCTGACTCTAACTTTGCCTGATGGATTTTAGTCCTCTGCAAATTAGCATCACAGAGTGGTTTCTAGTAAGATAAATAATGGCAACAGGAATGGTTGTGTTAGCAATTCCACAATTAAGGTAAGAATTGAAGCCAGGTGTGTGGGAGGCACAGAGTCACAAAGGACTTCTACAAACGAAAAATACTCCATTGTCTGGGAATCTTTTGCTCAAGATCCCTGTTGAAATCAGTTTCTGCTTGTAACAATATAGGGAATCCCTTAATAGGGGCCACAGTTAAAATACTGTACTCATTTTGATGGTGACACTGAAGTACGATGCTAGTTTTTAAATAGGCCACCATTTAAGTGCATTGGACATACTACTCAAAATTCCTTTCATTCTCTCAAATGCCCTAAAACTTAGTTCCCATTTAAATTGTGTTGATGGGGGAGATCAACATTAGGCTGCCTTTAAAGAGGGTGAACCCTCGCAAGGAGGCAGGCCCCAGTGGAATTCCTGATAAGTTTTTAAAACATGTGCCACCAACTGGTAGGAGTATTCAAGGACGTTTTCAGCCTCTCACTATGATGATCAGAAATTCCACACGCTTCAAAAAGACAACAATTATATCAGTGCCTAAGAAGAGTAGTGTGAGCTGCCTTAATGGTGATGAAATGCTTTGAGAGGTTGGATATGACTGGACTGAACTACTGTCTCAGCAAGGACCTGAACCCATTACAATATGCCTGTTGCCACAATGGATCAATGGCAGATACAATCTCAAAGGTTCTTCACATGGCTTTAGACCACCTGGACAACACAAACTCCTATGTTAGGATGTAGCTCATCGACTATAGCTCAGCATTTAACACCATCATTCCCACAGTTGTGATTGAGATGTTGCAGAACCTGGGCCTCTGTACCTCCCTCTGCAATTGGATCCTCGACTTCCTAATCAGAAGACCAGAATCTGTGCAGATTGGTGGTAACATATCCTTCTCACTGACAATCAACACTGGTGCACCTCAGGGGTGTGTGCTTAGCCCACTGCCCTACCCTCTATATACACATGACTGTATCGCTAGGCATAGCTCAAATACCATCTATAAATTTGCTGACGATACAACCATTGTTGGTAGAACCTCAGGTGGTGAAGAGAGAGCGTATGGGAGTGAGATATGCCAACTAGTGGAGTGGTGCTACAGCGACAACCTGGCACTCAACATCAGTAAGACGAAAGAGCTGATTGTGGACTTTAGGAAGGGTAAGATGAAGGAACACATACCAATCCTCAGAGGGATCAGAAGTGGAGGGAGTGAGCAATTTCAAATTCCTGGGTGTCAAGATCTCTGAGGATCAAAACTGGTCCCAACATATTGATGCAGATATAGAGAAGGCAAGACAGTGGCTATATTTTATTCGGAGTTTGAACTAAAACACTCAAAAACTCCTATAGATGTACCATGGACAGCATTCTGACAGGTTGCATCTTTGAGTGGTATAATGGGAGTCGGGGGCAGGGGAATGCTACTGCACAGGTCCGAAAGAAGCTACAGAAAGTTATAAATTTAATCAGCTCCATATTGAGTAGTACCCTCAATAATATCCAAGACATCGTTAAGGAGCAGTGCCTCAGAAAGGCAGCGTCCATTATTAAGGACTCCAGCACCCAGGGCATGCCTTTTTCTCACTGTTACCATCAGTCAGGAGGTAAAGAAGACTGAAGGCACACACTCAGCGAATCAGGAACTGCTTCTGCCCCTCTGCCACCCGATTCGTAAATGGTGACTGAACCCATAAACACTACCTCACTTTTTTTTATTATATATTATTTCTCTTTTTGCACTATTTTTATCTATTCAATAAATGTATATATATATATATATATATATATATATATATATACTTGGTGTAATCAATTTATTTATTCATTTATCTCTATTATTATGTATTGCATTGTACTGCTGCTGCTAAGTCACATGTCAGTGATAATAAACCTGATTCTGATTCTGAATGATTTCCCTTGTTATTTTTTTATAATCAAAGGTGTACTCCAAATGGAATCACGAACACTAATGCTAAATAGATCAATGGTTGAAACATATTTGCCTAGAAAATGGATTTCACTTTCCTAAGGTATGAGAAACATATGTTGCACAAATCTCTAATGCCCAGTCATATCCTCCAAAGAAGACCTACGGAATTGGACAGAGTTACATCATGAGCAGCACTTTAGGATTTTACACCAAGAATCAGGCATAATGCTTGAGATCATTAGCTGCATGAATAGTTCATGACTGCCATATCATCTCTGGGTGTGTTCCAGGCCTTAAGGGTTCTCTGCATGGCATCTACAAACCAGAGGCATAGAATCACACAGCACAGAAACAGGCCCTTTGCCCCACCTGGCCCATGCTGACCAAGATGTCCACCCAAGTTAAACCCATTTTCCTGTATTTAACCCGTACACCTCGAAACCTTTCTGATCCATGTACCTGCCCAAATGTCAAGTGAATATTGTTATTGTACTTATCTCAATCACTTCCTATGGCAGCTTATTCCATATACAGATGATACTCTAAGCGGGAAAAAGTTGCCCCATCTTTTGCCCTTTATAACCTTTGCACTCTCACCTTAACCCTATGCCTTCTACTTGATTCCTCAGCCCCAGGATAAAGACTGTGAGCATTCACATTATTTACACATAATGATTTTAAACACCTCTATAAGTGACCCCTCAATCTCCTATAAACCAAGAAATAAAGTCTTAGCCTGCCATCCACTTCTTATAAGAGAAATCCCTCAAGCCCTGTGCATGTAAATTGTTTATGCAAGTTATGCAATTTCCAGCTTAATGACATGTTTTCTATTGCAGGGTGATTAAAACTGAGCATAATATTCCAGATGGAACCTCAACAATGTCTTGTACAACAGCAAAAATATATCCCGACTTCTCTGTTAGCTGCTCTGATAAATGTAGGCCACCTTGCCCAAAACCGTCCAGGTTACCTGTTACTCCACTTACAGGGAATTAAGTATTTGTACTCGTAGGTCTGTCTGTTCAGTAACACTCCACTGGGTCCTACAGTTTACTTTGAAAGACCTACCCTGGTTTCATTTCCCAAACTGCAGTACCTCACTCCTGGATTAAATTCTATTTGGCATTCCTCAGCCCACTTACCCAGCTGATGAATATCTTGCTAGAAATCTGGATAATTTTCACTATTGAAAATATTGCATGGTGGCGTAGCAGTTTGCATGACAGTTCGGAGTGTTGGACTTCAGGCTTCAGTCCAGGCAGTCTCTCTATACCCTCCCTGCAGAATGTGTGGGTTTCCTCCGGGTCCTCCAGTTTCCTCCCACAATCCAAAGACGTGCCTAGTAGGTTAATCGGTCGTTGTAAATTGTCCCGTGGTTAGGGTAGCATTAAATCAGGGTGTCGGGAGGTTGTTTCATGGTGTGGCTCGAAGGCCAGAAGGGTTTATTCTGCACAGTATCTCTAAAGAAATAAATAAAATATAGTACTGTTATCTGCAGACTTACTAACAATACTTTGCACATTGTCATCCAAGTCATTGACTCAGATTACAAACATCAATAGGCTAGCACTGACCCCTGAAACTCACCATTTGTCATGGGCCTCTAGTCTGAAAAGTAACTTCCAACATCACCCGTTGCTTCCTACCATTAAGTCATTTGTATTCCGTTAACTAGCTTTCCTTGGATCCCATGCAATATGAGTACCATGGGGAACCTTACCAAAGGCCTTACTGGAGTCCCTACAGACTACATCATACCATGAGAAGTCTCAGATTACTATGAGGCATAGGGTGATTGTCGCATGAAGGTCTGAAATGAATTGTATAAAAGGCCCTGAACAAAGGTGATTAGCAAGGCTGGTAGATGTTGTGTATATCAGTGTCATATTGCAGACCATGTATTTGATGACTCCATTCCAATCTTTATAAATTATGCTCCTGTTTTTTTATTAACACTGGTTGGGAAGGGTCACCACTTGCACAGGAATACTTCGGTTTATATATAGGAAGTGTGTGTTGCATGCTCTGTGACATTATTGGGTGTGTGACTGACACTGATCAAGCATCAGCAGCACCATGTTCAACTACATGTGGAACAACCCAGGCAAATTTCAACATGAGTGCAATGTCACCCAGAATTGACTTTTAGTGCTGTTTAACCTGAATAAAATAAAGTCCACGCATATGATTGTATGAGTGGATCTAATTTCTCAGCCATTGACTGTTTACTCAATCAGTCCAATGTCAAGCCGTTACTATGATGCCACTCGGTGTGTGTGTGTAAAGTTTACAAAATTCCACTCAGCATTAAAGTGTGTGTGTAATGCATGAATTAATCACTGCAGACTGCGTACAAGATGATAAAGTGTTTCTTCAGGGTAATTCATAGTGAAAGTGAAGCTGATACTTTTTGACACATGATTTAATACTCTAGTATCTGTTTAACCTCGTCCAGTTTGTCAACTAATTAAGGGAGTACTTCGTCTAACAACTGAGGGCGGGTTGAGACTGCTCCTTTTATAATTAGTAATTTGCCCAATATATTGATCAGAGGTCGAGATGGTCTTGTTAAGCTCCTAATTAAGATTTTTGTTTTGCTGGAAGATTCCCACAAGCATAAAGATGCAATGATTTAAATCCAAGATGATATCTGTCCTTGCGCTGTTGTGTGGTTTTGTAAAATGAACAGGATGTAATAAAAGTAGTTTCGTTTTTAAGGACATTGGCATTCAGCAACATCTGCTTGTAGTTCTGAGCTATCTGTTTGCGTTGGTTACATGTTGAACATGGGGTAACTCTCAGCAGCAATGAGTCAGTTGTAGATATATTGCCTCCTAGCTCCAAGAGGTATCCAAGAGCTCCTTGACTCAAAAGAGTGCTCGTGGGGAAGGAGGATGGATAGTTGTGGCATTTTGCACTGGCCTATCGTGAAGACGAATACAGAGGGTGATGGGTATATGGAATGAGCTGCCAGAGGAAGTGGTTGAGGGGCTGAGGGGGGAAGAAAGGATCAGCCATGATTGAATGGCGGAGCAGACTCAATAGGCCAAATGTCTTATGGTCTATTTACAATGTTTAAAAGGCAATTAGACAAGTGCATGGATGGAAAAGGAAAGGTTAGAGAGATTTGGGCTGGAGGACATTGTATGGGATTCTGACGGAGGTATTGAAGGTCATGAATAGTAGATAAACTATACAGAGGAAAGCTGTTCCTTTTGGCAGAATGGCCAAGTGTCAGAGGACAGATGATGAAAGTGACTGGCAATCAAGCCAAAGGATGACATGAAAAAATATTTTGTTCTACATGCTTGGGTCAGAATTGCATTGCCAGGCGAATGAAGCCAGATCTAGGCTTAGCATTCAAAAAAGAACTGGATACAGGAGGGGAAAAAGTGCATGGCTAGGGGAGAGGACTGGGGAATAGAACAAGCTGAATAGTTCTCATACAGGATTAACACAGAAACAGACTGGAATGACCTTCTGTGCTGATGCCTTTCTGTGATTCTGAGTGTATCTCTTTCCTGTTATAAACCACAGCTGATTTGTGAAATGCAGAAGGCCAAGCAATGTTGGGGCATTCAATGAAGCTATTAATCTTGCAGATCTGAGAAACCTCTCTCCTGATTAGAAGGGAATGTGTTCTGCTTCTCACTGCTTACAAGAAGACCCAGTACTTATTTGATGTTAGTGTGGGCAGCTACACTTACTAGCTTAGTCAATATCGCTGCTTGCAGCATTTAAAAGAAGCCTAGACATTAAAGTAATCCTGGGCTCATCCCATTCAAACAGAAATCATTGAGTTTCAGCTCAAGTGATTCGCATTTGCTGATACCAGGATTATTAAAGGTGGCAGCAGAGACAGATGAGGTGCTGAGGACACAAATAGGAAATTTGTTATCCACCTTGCGCTGTTTATTGATCAGCTGCATTCCTTGTTCAGCAGTAACATCACACAGGACTCAGTGCTCCGTGGACTGTTCCCTGGGACACATGTTGAGACAAACATTGATTGCTGCTGGAGGATCAACTTGGAGAAGACACGCTTTAATCTGCCCAAACTTATTGATCATCCAGTATAAGGTATCTGCAAGTAAATACTGCTGACTGGCACATAACAAGTTGCAGAAGTACATGCCAAAGGATGCTCTTTAGCTCTACTGTCTGAGGATCGCCTATCATCGGAAGCCTCTCAAAGGTTCATCAATGTTTTTGTAAAGGTTAAACAAGAGTGGAATTGATGTGTTGTGAAGACATGTAGTGTCTCTTGTAAGTGAATGGAACATAGAACACAGAACACATGGTTCAATTGTATTTATCATTCATATTATCATTAAAGTATATTTTTGGAAAACAGTGTTGCTTGGCATCCATATGTCTTGAGGGGTGATGATTATCATCATCACAAGCCTGGGTGGAAGGTATGGAGATCTTGAGATGCCCGCCTCTCGGCCTCACCAGTATAATCCAAAGGAAAGCTTATGGAGCAATATGCTTGGTACCAGCAGCTGCCGGAAGGATATTCAAAGACCTCCAGCCACCTTGGGGGCTCCACTCCAGATTCGCTGAATGGATTTACTCCTGTAGCCTTCGTCTCTCCCAAGACTGCCCACTAGGCTATTTACCCATAGCCAGGGGTCTGCTTCATGAGAACCAGGGCGAGTCCATACAGCTGTGGGCCTGCATGCAACGTGTGCAGTGGCCAGACCTCCTCCCCGTGCTGTGTGGTTCAGAAAGGAGTTCGGTTTCCGTGCGTTGCCTGTGAGAAGACATTACGTGAGGCTTGCTGTTGGAGAGACTATGTACTGGCAGGGAGAGCATTCAGCTCTCCGTTTCGCAAGGCTGCTAGTGAGTAGTGGAAGCTGAAAGTGAGAGCAACAAGCACTACCATAGCGAGTCCATCACAACAACCATTTTGACACAATGTTACTTCCAGTTAATAGACCAAAGTAACACTGGCAACCTGCAGTTAAATGGTGATTTATTTAACTTATTTATGCTGTAGTCCTTCATTAACTGTTAGCCATCTAACTCTGAATGCCTCATAACACCGCCACATGCATTTCTTCTTCTGCATGCTGACTTTGCTGGGATATGGTTTCAAGAACATTTACTTTCCTCTGACCACAGAATCGAGTAATTTTTACACATATGTAAGTCTTAGACAGTTTACTTGAACATACATGGCACAACAGTCAGATCAGTTCTGTCCTTTCCCTGTGTTGAAGTGCACGTTCTTTCAGGATCATATTCCAGTTTGAGAGTATGAACTATTTCATCTCGTACCTTTGGAACCAGCCTTTGGAAAGAATGATTGGTGTGCTGACTTGAATACCATGACAAGAGTCATCGCTGAAAGAATGTGCACTTCAACACAGGGATCAAGATTCATATTTCGAGGTACTGTGGAGGACCCCATGTTAATGCTGAACTTTTTAAATGAACTGTGAGCTAGAATGGAAACCGGAAGTACTTGTTTATACAATCTTCTCTTCTGGACACTTGCTTTGTGAATGCAGTAGTGATCAGAGTGATCAGAAGATGTCTTTGCTAGGATGTCTTTGCTAGATGTCCTTAACACAAGTTTGCAAGTGTGAACACTAGAAGATGAATTTATCAGAAGGTTGACAAAGTCAGATGCTTTCCCCATGAAAACATCTTTGTTGTGCTACTGGTTGGACAACATCCAAGTTCAAAGTTCAAAATAAACTTATTATCAAAATACATATTGTCACCATATACAACCCTGAGATTCTTTCTGAGCTAGCTTTAATGTAGTCTAGCTTACTAAACAAAGAATAGTGATACAGTATCTGAAATAGATGGCTTAGGGCCACACCATAGTCATCATTTGCCCAATAGGGTGCATTTATTAATTAAACAAATACAAAACAACTGATATTTATTTATTTAAATGAGCAGCATTGCTTGTACTATTTTATCCTTGGCTGTATGGTCTTGCATGAAGGAGGCTGAATGGGTTTTACCAGGACAGTATCAATTACTTATTCAGAGAGAAAGCCAGCCTTGTGTTTGAAATACAGATAGATCAAACTTATATTTGTTCAGTTCAGATACAGGTTACTCAAATTTAGATTATATCTTGTATTTGTTAGATGTAGAGATGCCTAGCTGGTCATTTTTCATTGCAGGAGCTGAATCTATCAATACATAATTCTGCATATTCTGCTGCAAGGAATTGTTTGCTTTAGTCAAAATGTAATCTGATGTGTTATTGATGAGTAGTTGATTGTGTGGAAGATTATTTGCAGAAATGAATAGGGAAATATATATTCCTTTTGCCTCATGTGATCTTAATTCATTTTTTAATTAATTTTTAATTCTTCTTTAATGTTTGCCATTTGTATTGGTTACCTGCCAACAACTAGTGAAAATAAAACTAATTCTACAACAATGAACTTTTAGCTTTCTTGAAATAGATGCTTAAGTTCTTAATGAAGCAAGAGGGGGAATGGGCAGAGTAAAATGCACCTGAACAGACTGCCATTTTCTTTCAGTTTTCTTGAGGTTTGAGCACACAGGATTTAATCTTTGAGAATAAAGCAAATCAAATAAAGCTGAAGGTTCCTCAAAGAGACGGAGTGACAAGATGATTTTGTGGAGCACATGTATCACTGTAATCTCCATCCATTTCACTGACCTCTGTTCAAAGGAGGACAAATATTGGTATAGACAATCCTCCAACAAAATTGGCTTTCTGCTGAAAAATATCACAAGATTCTCTGAAGACCTAGTGAATCAATGCTGGCACAATCTGTATTCTCCATGTTAGTTTACTCAAAGCACAAAAGATAAATATAAAATTTCAGATCCATGTTGGTGTGAACTTTTACAGAAATTCATGAATATATTGAATTAAATGCTAAGTACTGAATATGTTTTTCAAGTAATTGGCAGAATTTGTACATGTTGTAGTCTACGTCAGTGAAATTCGGGCAGTATTACGTTGTGTTGTTCTGTTAAAAAGGAAAGGGGTAATGTTACAAAATAACTATGGGTGCTGTGATATTGAAATAACTTTAAATGAGAGGCAAAGGTACAGCTGGATCTCTACCCAAGTAACAAGAAAATCTCAAAATATATGTCACATAAATAACAGCCTTCCAAAATGTTTTGTTGCATCAGCAAACACAAAATCTAAAATGTTTATCCAACAGCTTGGAGTAGCACAATGCCCCTCTGTGCATCCACAGTAATTACTAATTACTGACTGCATAGTTAGGAAATTATATCTTCTTAATTTGTTAAATTAATTCCACTTAAAGGATACATGAAAATAGATGCAGAGGAGGTGGAGTACACTTCATGATTAACTCATCGAGGTGCAAATTGGATGCCATTTCACTGCATTTCCACTTGGACTACCAAGACAATAACAATACCCACATCTAATAGCTCAGTGCTCAACACCCTCATACTCTCAGTATTAATCAACAATGGATCCTTGACTTCCTCATTGGGAGACAGCAGTCAGTGCAGATTGGAGATAATATCTCTGAGTGCACTCAGCATCAGTACAACCATGGAATTCATTGTGTATTTTAGAAAGGCTATGATGAGGGAATACACAGCAGTCCTCATTAGCAGATCAGCAGTGGAAAGGGTGAGCAGTTTCAAGTTCCTGGGTGGGTGTCAACATCTCTAAAGATCCATCCTGGGCCCAACATATTGATGCAATTACAAAGAAGGCACAACAGTGGCTATATCTCATTAGGAATTTGAGGAGATTTGGTATGTTGCCAAAAACTCTAGCAAATTTCTATAGATTTAATGTGGAAAGTATTCTAATGAGTGGCATCACAGTGTAGTATGGAAGGACACTACACATGATCAGAAAAAGATGAAGAAATTTGCAAACTCAGCCAGCTCCATCATGAGCCCCAGTCTCATGCTGCCTCAAGAAGGTGACATTCATCATTAAGGACGCTCATCGCCCAGGACATGCCCTCTTCTCATTGCTACCATCAAGGGGGTGCTACAGGAGCCTAAAGGCACACATTTGACATTTTAGGAACTGTTCTACCCTTCTACCATCAAATTTCTGAATGAACAGTGAACCCATCTCTACATCCTCACTATACTTTTCTTGCCCTCTTTTTGCACTACAATCTGAAGCAGCTGGTTTTAAGGTAACAATAGGTCACATATGGTTCTTCTGACAGTAGAAACGGTTCCACCAGTCTTAGTAGTTAAGCTACAGGTGAAGGCTAGAAGCTGAACTTGGTTGTCTGAGGCCATTTAGGATGTACACCACTTGGGAGAATTTAATAGATAGTGGGAGTTTATCCTCTCTACCCCCCTCCCACCCCACCCAACTATGACAATTTTAAGTAACCTTTCATGTCCTCTGTATGTGATATTGAACCTGATTCTGATTCTGATGTTATAGTTGCACAAGAAGGTAAACTAATTTGGTGCCAAAAATGGATATGGAGTGTGTGCACCTTATTTTATAAGTTCTTATTATCTTTTATAAATTATTTTTATCACCCAAGTCTTTAAAACTGTTGGATGCCCTTTACTGGTCCCTCCCTGTATGTTTGCTGTCAGTTGATTTGTTTACTAACTGCAGAGGATGCAGTCACACATAAGTTTTTTTGTGTACTTTACTGCTGAATAGCTGTCATCTTTTTCTGAAGCCCCTTGGGATAAGCATCCTGTTCTAGAGTAAGGGTTCTGGTGGATGTGACTGATAGGTTAGACCATAAGACCACAAGATATAGGAGCAGAATTAAGCCATTCAGCCCATTGAGTCTGCTCTGCAACTTCAATAATGGCTGATCCATTTTCTTCTCAGACCCATTCTCCTGTCTTCTCCCCGAAACCTTTCATGCCCTGACTAATCACAAACTTATCAACCACCACCTTAAATACACCCAATCACTTGGCCTCCAGTATAGCTACCGGTGCCAATGAATTGAATAGATTCATTCCCTCAGGCTAAAGAAATTTCTTCTGATCTCTGTTCTAAAGGGATGTCCTTGTATTCTGAGGCTGTGCCCTCTGGCCCTAGACCCCCCCACTATAGGAAACATCCTTTCCAAATCCACTCTCTGTAGGCCTTTCAATATTTGACAGGTTTCAACAGGATTCTCTCTCATTCTTCCAAACTCCGGCGAGTACAAGACCAGAGCCAGCAAATGCTCCACATACATTGTCTTTCATTTCCAGAATCATTTTCCTGAATGTCCTGTGGATTCTCTCCAACACCAGCATACCCTTATTTAGATAAGGGCCCTGAACAACACACAATTATTTTAAGTGTAGTCTTTGCCCATTCTCCTAATCTGTCTAAGTCTTCAGAATCAGAATCAGCTTTCCACAGAATCACTGATTCTCAACAATGCATGCCCCTCCGGTTTTCTTTCTATTGTCTGCAAACTTGGCCTCAAAGCCATCACTTCTATCATCCAAATCATTGATATATAATGTGAGAAGGTCCCATCACCGACTCCTGCTACACACCACCTGTAACTGCAGCCAACCAAAAAAGACCCCCTTCATTCCTACTCTTGGCCTCCTGCCTGTCAGCCAATCTTCTATCCAATCTTTCCTATAATACCACGGCCTCTTGTTTAGCAGGCTCATGTGCAGCACCTTGTCAAAGGCCCTCTGAGAATGCAAGTAAACGCCATCCACTGGCTCTCCTTTGTCTAGCCTACATTAGTTTCTCAAGGAATATGAGCTGATTAGTGGGTCAAGGTCTACTGCAGCAGCAGGGGTCCCAACATCCTCAACCACTGTTATACTACGATCAGAAATGCCTACTGTTCTATGCATTTCAGGAAATCTAGTCATATGGCTGTCAACCTGCATACAGACAGAGTCTAAGGAGCAAGGCAACAGAGGTAAGAATGAAAAGAGATGATCACGGAAGCAGAGGAGCAGCTGTGGGATTGCTTTGACTCAGTGGATGGGGCCATGCGCAGGCACTCATCTGAGTGTCTGAATGAAAATTCCACAGTTATCATAGACTTGTGGTTGAATGTGTCCCCACAAAATCATTCTGAGTCTTCCCCAACCCTAGGTGAACCAAGGGATCCCCAACCTGGTGAGGGCCAGATTGATAGCGGTGAAGTTTGGTGATCAGGGAAAGTACAAGAGGTCCAGTTATGACCTCCAGAAAGCCATTTCACATGTCTGGACCAAACTTGAATGACAGAATAATGTAGTGGGGCTTGAACACTAGCACCTCCTCAAAGTAAAACAAAGCAATATGTTGGAATAAGGTTTCACTCCCAGATACCTTTCATGGTCACTTTGACTGACAAAACATGAAGGCATTTTCACCAACACCCTCAGCTCCTGACAACCCTGTGATTTCTGTCTCTGAGACTTATACGAGGGGACTGATCAGGAAGATGAACCAGCAGAAAGCATCTGGCCCAGTTAATGTACCTGGCCAACTATTGAAGACCTATGCTAATTGACTGGCTTGAGTGTTCCTGATATCTTTAACATTTTCTTTGACTGTCTGTGGTACCCACCTGCTTTTAGCAGGCTTCAATCCTACCTATGCTCCATAAAGAACTTGATAATCTGCCTCGATGGCTATTGTATAGTAGCACTTACATCCACTGCTCGAAGTTCTTTGAGAGGCTGATGATGAAGCATGTCAACTTCTACCTGAGGATCAACTTGGATCGGCTCCAATTTGCCTACCTTCACAACAGGTTAACAACAGATGTCATTACAATGGCTCCTCACTCAACCCTGGAATATCTAGACAGTGAAGGTACATGCAACACATACAAAGTGCTGGAGGAACTCAGCAGGTCAGGCAGCATCTTTGGAAATGAGTATAGTTGATGTTTTAGGCTGAGACCCTTCATCAGGACACCTGTTCGTGAAGTTGCATACATCAGGATGCTCTTCATTGACCACAGCTCTGCCTTCAACTTTATCATCCCCGCAAAGGTTATCAATAAGCTCCAACACTAGGCTTTAATACCTCCTTGTGCAACTGGATCCTCGATTTCCTCACTTGCAGACCCTAATTGGCAACAACATCACCTTACCCCAGTCACCACCGGTACAAGACTGTGATCTTAGTCTCCTGCTCCACTCACTTTATATTTATGACTGTTATCCCAAGTATAACTTCAATGCTATATTTAAATTTGCTGATGACACCACTGTTGTTGGCCAAATCACAGGTGGTGATGAATCAGCATATAGGAAGGAAACTGAAAATCTTGCTGAATGATGCCACAGCAACAACCTCTCTTGATATCAGCAAAACCAAAGAGCTGACCATTGACTACAAGGGGAGGAAGCCAGTGGTCCATGAACCAGGCCTCCTTAGGTGATTAGATGTAGAGAAGGGTTAGTGTCAGATGTGCATAGACAGGCACCTCTCAATCTCAACCCAGCTAACAGTAATCACTTGCCACTCACTTCCAATGCATTGCCTGCAGCCTATTTAAACCCAGCACACATCCACTGTCCTTTGTTCACCCATTAAACCAGCTAGCCTCAATCAGTGGCTCCTAGCCTTAAGTTGCCTTGTAGCATCAAGTATCAGTTCTCGTGGCCCCTTGTGGCTTGATATTTTCCAATTTATTTGTAAAATATTGTTTACTGCTAATAGTCTCCATGGCTTGGGTTTTACTTCAAGCCTCCGCTATTCTTCCTGACAGTCAGTAACATTAAATTCCTCAGTGTTATCATTTCAGATGATCTGTCCTGAGTCCAACACGTAAATGCCATTACAAAAAAGGCACGGCAGCACCACTTCCTTAGAAGTTTGTGAAGATTTGGCAAACTTCTATAGACACACGGTGGAAGATATATTGACTGGTTGCATCACAGCCTATATGGAAACACCAATGCCCTTGAATGGGAAAGCCTACAAAAAGTAGTGGATTAACAC
Source organism: Hypanus sabinus (assembly GCF_030144855.1). Classification (NCBI taxonomy): domain Eukaryota; kingdom Metazoa; phylum Chordata; class Chondrichthyes; order Myliobatiformes; family Dasyatidae; genus Hypanus; species Hypanus sabinus. The sequence goes on along the minus strand of NC_082711.1, from coordinate 47,788,537 downwards.
AGCCCATCACGGGTATAGTCCCCTCCCCACTATTGAGCATATCTACAAAGAACACTGTAACACGTAAACAGCATCCATTATCAAGGACCCCCACCATCCAGGCTAATCTCTTTTCTATAGGGAGAAGCGCTGTCGACATATAGATGCTACCTGGCCTGCTGCGTTCCACCAGCATTTTGTGTGTATTGTTTGAATTTCCAGCATCTGCAGATTTCTCACTGCTGCTGTCAGGAAGAAGCTACAGGAGCTTTAGGTCCCACACCACCAGGTTCAGAATCTGTATTACTCCTCATGCTCCTGAACCAGTGTCGGTAACTTCATTCACCCTAACTCTGAACTGATTCCGTAACCTAGGCACCTACTTTCAAGGGCCCTGCAACTCATTTTCTCAATATTTATTGTTTATTTATTTATTATTATTAATTTTGTTTTTTCTCTTTTGTATTTGCATAGTTTGTTGTCTTCTGCACATTGTTTGCCTTTGTGTTCAATTTTTCATTGTGTTTCTTTGGATTTACTGTGAATGCTAGCAAGAAAATGTATTTCAGTCATATGGTGAAAAATATGAGGTTTGTTAATAAATTTTCTTTGAACTTTGAAGATTTCCTTTTAAGAAAACCATGCTGACTTCAGTCTATTTTTATCATATCCAAGAACGCCGAAACCTCATTCTTAATAATGAACTCAAAGGCTACATCCACACCAGACCAGATAATTTTGAAAACATCGGTTTCACATAAAAACGATAGGCATCCACACTATGCGTTTTAAAAAAAATATCTTTGTCCACATTGAAACGGATATTTTGGTGAATCCCTTCTTACTGTGCATGCGCAGGACACATCTACCGAAAACAAGAGACATGTTTGGTGTCGAATCTTGCCGTGAAAGAGCGCGTTTGTGCAGTTACAGACTAGAGAATCTTAAATGACGGGCAGCTGTTGTCTCTCACGCAGGAGGACTTAAAAGTAAAAAAAATACAAACACTGGAGCGTATGGAGCAACCAACTGGGAGTTCATAGACTGTATGACCCGGCTGACGACGAACATTGAAAAACTGACTAACTCTGTTGCATTAATAAAGCACCTTGTTAAATGTATAAAACATGTCTGCATCAGTGTTATCTTGTATTTCCATACAATGTTACAGTAGGCTGTTGTCAGAGAAGTACTTGCAAACAAATACAGAAAGCAGGGCAAAGTGAGAATCCTTATTTATTCAGTAAGTTATGGGTCAAAGTATTTGGTGAGTACATTTCTAACTCTTCTGGCTTTAGTCTCGTTGCCGTCTGTTCTGAAATTGTTAGGTTGCGTTCAAGAGAACAATGAAATGATGCACTGCCATCTGACAGCGTTTTCAGATTTTTCCGGTTACCCCATCCACACTGATCTGCCCAAGCGGCGTTTTCAAAAATACACACCTTGGAAAGCGTTTCTGAAAAGCTCCGGTTTCAGGTGACGAAAACGTCATTTTAGTGTGGATGGAGGGCAAAAATGAAGAGAAAAAGCTTCAGTTACGGATTTATCCAGTGTAGTGTGGACATAGCCTAACAACTTTGCAACTACTGAAGACAGGCTAATAGTTATATGAATATACATGGCATCAGGGATGCTAAGCTGCATCAAACTGTGTTTGATGGAGTGCTGATTAGCTAAGACTAATGGCTAGTGATGAGGGACTGCGTCAGAAAACAAATTCTTTATATACCACTGACATCAGTTTGCTTTATTCTCATCACTAGTAAACATTCCACCTCCTATTTAAAGGTTGGAGACCGATGTTAAGAGGTGACAAAAATGAAATTCCTTTTCCCCCTAACTCCATCACAAAGTAGCCCAATTAGAACTGACGTCCAGCATTTAAATGAAGCTGGAACATAAAAACTGTTTGAGCTTTTGTGGCTGTTAACAGGTGGCTGGAAGAGATGTCCCGCTTACCATCTACCTGATTTGAAGAAGTGGAAGTCAGATCCTGAAGCTTCACCTGTTTTTAGAAGCAAATCATGAGTTATTTTTTATTATTTGTTTGGCACTCTTCCTTTTTAAAATATGGCAGAAGGAATAAGCCAGGTGACTGCATAGCTGTGAGTCTTGTGTCAGTGGTGAAATGTACTGAATAGATTGCAGCTGATTAGGCACCCTGTGTATGGAGGGATCTCTCTTTCCACACAGGCTTTTAATTGTGTTTTCATCTCGGTGGCCCTGGTTCGTCACTCCCACACCCAGCATGTACCATTACTAGCATGATACTATAAAGAAGTTTCATCATACTACCCTGTTGTTGTTCTTGCTCCATACATGTGTAACAAGTGGGAGGAAAATTCTTGGTGAAACTTCTAAGGGATAAAATTGTATACATTTGAAAGGCAGGGTCTGATTAGGAAAGTCAGCATGGCTTTGTGCAGGGGAAGTCCTGTCAACCTAATGTAAATGAAGTTTTTGAGGAGGTAATTTGAAAGACTGATGAATATAGGGTGTTAAAAATTATCACTACTGTATTGACATCAGTAAGGCATTTAACTAGGTTCTGCATGGTATGCATTTATAAAAGATTTAGTCACATCGTGAGCTGGCTAATTGGATCCAAAATTAGCTGATGGAAGGCAGTGGTGGATAGGTGTTTATTTTTCTGATTGAAAGTCTGTGAATAGTGGTGTACTGCAGGAATTAGTGATGTACTGTATATGAATGACTTGGTTATGAATATATATGAATTATAAATTTTCAAACGCATTAAAGTTAGTCATTTTGTGGATAGTGAGGAAGTTCAAGGCTCCAGAGGGATATAGATCTGATGGAAATGTGGAGGGAGAATTGGCAGTGTGTGTTGAAGTAGATAGGGCTGGGAATAATTAGCAAATAGTTGGTTGCTCAGGGATGGTGATCATCATAAGAATCTTGGAGGGAGAGGGTTAGGCTCAAATTGCAAAAAAATAGTTAGATGTGGTGGTAATGAAGACAAACAATGATCTTGCCTCCATAGCTTAGAGCAAAACATAAAAATAGTTAGATGTTACCTTACAGCTTTAGAAAATGCTGGTTAAACAACTCTTGAGACTCTGGGTGCCACACTGTAGGAAGGTTGTGGGTGCACTGGAGAAAGAGCAGAGTAGGTTCATAAGGATGTTATTTGGAGGATTTTAATTCTGAGGAGAGATTAGATAAAACATAGAACAGTACAACATAAGAACAGGCCCTATGGTCCATGATTGTTATTCCATTCATGATGCCAAATTAAACAAGATCTATCTGCCTCCATAATATTTAAATCCCTCCATTCCCTGCATGTGCGTTTGCCTGCCTGAGTTGCTCTTGCACACCACTGTGGTGTAGATAGCATGGCTTCTACCCCACTGCTCCTGGCACACACAAAAGAAAAGCTGCAGGCTCCGGAAATCCAAGCAGCACACACAAAATGCTGGAGGAACTCAGCAGGCCAGGCAGCACCAATGGAAAAGAGTACAGTCTACGTTCTGGACCTCCAGTTCCCCAGGCATGATGGAGGTTCTCAGCCTGAAACATTGACTGTGCTTTTTTCCATAGGTGCTGTCTGGCCTGCTGAGTTCCTCCAGCATTTTGTGTGTGTCACTATTCCTGGCAGCAGGTTGCAGGCACTAGACCACTCTGTGTTTTATATTAACAATAACACCCACGCATCACCCTTGAACATTCCCAATTTTACTTTAAAGTTCCTTATAACTAGTATTTGACATTTCTATCCCAGGGGAACAAAACTATGACTATCTACCATATCTATGCCTCTTGTAATTTATAAACCTCTACCAGGTCTCCACATAGATCGGCAGTGGGACCTTTTCTCTTTCTTACATATGTGAATGATTGATACGTGAATTGAATTGAATTGACTTTATTTCTTACATCCTTCACATACATGAGGAGTAAAAATCTTTATATTATGTAGGTAGGACATGTGATCAGCAAGTTTGCAAATGACATGAAGATTAGCGGATTTGTGGATCGTGCAGAAGGTAGTATGAGGTTTTAGGGTGATTGAAATGGGCTGAGAAATTGCAAATGGAGTTCAATCCCACTAAATAAGTTTTGGGAGTACTAATAAGGCTAGTTCAAATACCATTAATGATAAAGTCTTTGGGAGCACTGGTGAATTGAGAAGACATAGCAGTACAAATCCAGAGATTTGTAAAGGTCACAGTCCAAGTAGGCAACATGGTTAATGGTGCATATGGTGAACTGGACTTCATAAATCAGGCCATTGAATTTAAAAGCAGAGAAGCTATGTTCCAACTTCATAAAAGTTTGGTCTCATCTGGAGTCCTGTATACATGTACTGTAAAGCAAGATGTAAAAGTGGTGCACAGCAGATTCACCAGAACACTGCCAGGGACGAAGCACTTCAGTTCTGAGGAGAAACTAGAGAAGCTAGGTCTGTTCTTACTCAATCATTGGAGGTAAAGGGACATGACTGAGGTACATAGAACTCACAGGGGTATGAACAGGGTATGTTGCAGGACATTTTCCTCATCTCAGAGATAGACAGAGCAAAGGGATGTAGATTGAAGATAAAGGGGATTCACACAGAGGGTGGTGCATATATGGAATGAGCTGCAGAAAATGGCGGAGGCAGGTACAGTAACAGTCTTAAAGTGTTTGAAGTATGTGGATTGGAGAGTTTTAGAGAGGTGTAGGCCAACTGCAGGCAAATGAGGGTAGTTTGGTGGGAACCATGGTTGGCATATAGGAATTGGATTAAAAGGTCAGTTTCCATGCCTTCTAATACAGAGAGGATATGAAGTGGACCTTTATTGCCCGGGTAGGTACTTGGAATGGCCTGCCCAAGAGGTGGTCTAAGAGAGTGTCTTGAACACATTTAAGAAGTCTCTAGACAAGCACTAGAATCACTTAGACATAGGAGGGCATGGGCCATGAGCTGGGAGAAGGAATAGTGTTGATAGATGCATGGATATGGTAGGCCACGTAGTCTGTTTCCATGCTGAAAGCTTCAATGCCATTATGACTTCAAGAAACTAAACGTTCACATTGCTTCCTGGAAAGCTTTGGCCAGTGCTTGCTCCAAGTGAAGAAGGAACTTGGAGATGGTATTCTGAATTCTTTAGGAGCACACAGAGGTCCAGTGTTAAGCGACAGAGAGAAGCCTCTTGTACAAAAATGAATAATAATAATATTTCTGAGATTCCAACCTGCATGGCTGCCCCACATGTGAAATGAGCTGCAGTTCCCACTTTGGCCTCTTTAGGTCCTTGAGACCATATTAAACTGAAGTGGAAATAAATTGCTCTTGATCCTGAGGAAATACCTTAGAGGAAGAAGATAAAGAAAAAATTAAGTTTATTGCCAGGGTTTAAAATGTAAGTCACTATTAAATTGTGATTCTGCAGAACTTGCAGATTCTGCACTGTTAGATTTCTACTGCAATTATTTGAACTGGGCCATCAGTGCCAGGTTGAGGGTTAGTCCTCACTGGAGAATGATGGTTCTTGGCACAGTAGAGACAACAGCTGGTTCTCAGCGGAAGCCACATATCAACAAAGTAGAATGAGTTTATAAGTATCAGATGTGCTCATGTGATTTAAGCATTCCACCCCCTTCCCCTGAAACAAATAATATCACCAGATTTTTTTTGAAAGTAACACTGTAAAGAGCTCAATGTTATTTTATTTTTGTCAAATCAAGTTTCTGAACATCATTCTGAAATGTAGGTATGGCCTTATTTATGGACACTTTTTTTTTTAAATGACAGGACTCCACACTTGCATGCATCCATTCACATATATTGTTGGCACAGTGTTCCATGGACCACATACTTTATTTAAAACTACCTTTATATTTTTCATTAAAAATATAATGAGAACTGTTTCAAATTGTGTAATACATTTAAATTATTTAACAATCCTTTTAATTGTATCTTTATTTTTAGCAAAATGTCACAGCATTTTATTCTATCACAGATTGCAGTTTGTGGAAGCATTAAATAGATTTGTTAGCTATTGTTTTAATTAAAGACGTATTGTTTCCACAGCTTAATTAGAATAAGTAAGTGAAGTGATAGTAAAAGTAAAACCATCAGATTGTCATTAAAAACCAATCTGTTTCACTCATGTCCTTCAGGGAAGGAAGTCTGACATCTTTATCCAGACTGGTCTATAGAACATAAAACAGAACAGTCGAGCCTAGTACAGACCCTCTGGTGTACAACCCTGTGCCAGTCTTTAAATCTGCTCGATGATCAATTTGTCCCTGTGCTCCCATGTAGCCATCTATTTTTTCTTTCATCTATGTACCTATCTAAGAGTCTCTTAAGTGTCCTTAATGTATCTGCCTCTACCACCACCCCTGACAGTGTATTCCACAAATCCACTTCTCTGCATGGAAAAAAAATCTATCTCTCCCTATATTTCCCCCCTATCTCTCCCCTCCCTATATTTCCCTCCAATCACCTTAAAATGATGCACCCTCATGTTAGCCATTTCTACCCTGGGGAAAAGGTCTCTGACTATTCATGCTAACCATGCCTCCTATCATCTTGTGTATATCTCTCATGCTCTCCTCTCATCCTCCTTGCTCCAAAGAGAAAAAAATGTAGCTTGCTCATCTACCCTCATAAGCCATGCTGTCTTATCCAGGCAGTATCCTGGTAAATCTCCACAGCTTCTCTAAAGCTTCCTTATACTTTCGATAATAAGGTGAATAAAACTGTACCATTACTCCTAGTATGGTCTAGCTAGAGTTTTATAGAGCTGCAACATTTTCTCTTTGCTCTTGAACTCAGCCCCCCAATTAATGAAGGCCATAAACATCATACGTCTCTTAATCACCCCATCAACATGCACTTTATTTAAACTGATGTTATTTTCAAAATGTTTTTGCATCGTTTCCAGGCTGTCATGGTAGCAAAGTGGTTAGCACAATAGTTTACAGTACCTGTGACCCAGGTTCAATTCCCGCTGCTGCCTGTAAAGAGTTTATACATTTTCCCTGTGACCACGTGGGTTTCCTCCGGGTGCTCCAGTTTCTTCCCACATTCCAAAGACCTACCAGTTGGTAGGTTAATTGGTCATTGTAAATTGTCATGTGATTGGGCTCAAATAGTTTGGGGGATTGCTGAGCAATCTCAAAGGGCTGGAAGGCCTACTCTGTGCTGTAAGATAATAAATAAAGAAAGCATCTCCACTCTGTTATGGTAACTGCATTGATTGAGGATTTACCTCATTAATTGCAAGCTTGTATCTTCATTCTTTTTTTATTTGTCTCATTTCAATTTACCTTGAAGTTTAACAGCTCACCAACTGGTGCTCAATTTCTATTGGTTAGGCTGTTTTATTTGCTGAGAATCAACTTTCCTCCCACTTTTTAATTAGATACCCTGCTGTCATTTAACATTGTCTAGCACATTTGACCTGAATGTTCCTGAAAATGTAGTTTAAATGAAAGCAAAGATGGTAAAACTCCATTAGTTGGCATGCCTTGGAGTTTAATAATGCTGGGCCAACTGGTTCTCTGGTCCTTCAGACTTTATCTTATTAATATTTTAACACACTTTTAATTCACTTTATTTTTCAAATAAACTTGCATGGTCACATTTCAGTGAATCCATTAAGTCCAAAGGTACTGTGGGAAACAAGCTGGTTAAGTCTCTAGGGAGAGTGGGACTTGGGGAAGTGAGGGAATGGGAGCATCAGTGTGTGGACGATGGAGCAGGAGTCATACCCATGTGAGTGGATGGGCAGTGTGGGAAAGAGGGGCCTGGGAAGTGGACTGTGTTTGTTTTCCCTGGTGCGGTCAAGCCTGAGGGGAGACCTGATCGATACAGTAAAGTTGTGAGAGATTAGGCATGGCCACAATGGAAATAAGACTTTTACCAAGACAAGAAGGTATTGATTTAGAGTGAAGGGTAGGAGGTTCAAAGGGAATCTGGGGAATGGGGAATTTCTTAGAGAATGGTTGGAGTATGGAGCACACTTCCACACTCCAGGTGGTGGCAACAGGTCAGAATCATCCAGATAACCTGCATTGCCAAGGCGCAAAAAGGCTGTGAACCTAAGAGTGGTAAAGAAATAAAGTGAATAGGTACACTAAGCAGCTGGAGGGTCTGTCTCTGTGCTGTATAACCCTATGACTCATGGATGGCAACGTGAAAAGCAGGGTCTCAGAAATGGAAGAAGTGTGGAGCAGGAGCTAAGGTGACTAGACAGGGTGTGGGGAAAGAGGGCTGTGGTGAGTGGACGGGGATATGGCAAGCCATAATCTGATGAAACATTTGTCAAACCATCGGGATTTCTGAATCAGAGTTTTACTGCATTTTCCCATCCTCCACTTGCAAGGGAACAGAAGCAGGAACTGCTGGAGCAATTCAGCAGGCCAGTCTGCATCTTCAACCTGACAGCTAACTCTTCCTCATTCCACAGCTGCTGCTTGAACTAGCATCGTTAGCATTTTGTGTTTGTATATGAAATTTACAGGATCTGCAGTTTTTTTATATTTTTTTCATACAGCAATTTGATTTTGTGCTCAATTCTCTCAAAGTTTGTTTTCTACTTGTCAGCTTTTAAGGTACTGACTGCATTGGTGAATGTCAGCTGTGGGTATGTGTGCATAAATCTGCATGTCCTAAAATAGGAAAATTACAAATTATTGAGCATTTTTTGGGAAAGCATGAAATTAAAAAAATAATTCCTCTAACAATTTTGTTCTTTATCCAAATAGTATACATTTTCACCCTTATAGACACTGTGGCAATATTAATATTTTAATGTGAAATACTGTGAAATTTTGTTGTGCCACTGTGGTGAACTACATATACCTGTCTGGACATGCCCCCTGCTGACTGCTCCTGTGGCTCCTCCCACAGACCCCTGTATAAAGGCGATCAAGGCCTGAGCCCGGCCTCTCAGTCTCTAGGATGTAGTATGGTGGTCACTCACTGCTTGTTCCTTCTTCCAGTCAATAAAAGCCGATATCTCGCCTTACGTCTCAGAGTGAGTTATTGATGGTGCATCACCCACCAAAATTCAAAATCTTGCCATTGATGGTCCCATGCTCAACAGTGAAAGGAGGAGGGTTGGGCATGGGGCTAGCAACCCAGTGCTATACAAATGTGAACAGAAGCTCAGGGAACCTCATCCTTGGGAGAGGAAGAAACTTTGCTTAGAAGTGAAAGACTGGTCTAGTGGAGAGGAATTTGGCGAGCTGATGCCGGCAGCCTATGGGCTTAAGAAGGAGAAAGCAAGACCAAAATGCAATCAAGTGAAAGTTCAATTACCCACCTACCTTCCAAACTATATATTTCAAACCTGTCCAATTCCTTTCACCCAGAGCATTTCTGCTGGGAAAGGTGTGATGTGTACAAAATGGGTGAGTTACAACTAAGGGGAACCAAAGTCCTTGAAGGCAGGTTTGCTAGAGCTGTTGGGGAGGCTTTAGACTAATTTGGCAGGGAGGTGGGAACCGGAGTAAAAAGGCAGAGGATGGGGCAGTTAGTATACAAGTAGATGTATTGTGTGATGAGACTGAGTGGTAAAACAGGCATATGGTAGAGCAAAATTGCAGTCAGTTGGCTTGAGTTTAAGTGTATCAAGGGAGCAAAATTCAAAAGGGTGGTGAATACAGGTCGGAAGGTGTTATATTTGAATGAACACAGTATACAGGATAAGGCAGGTAGAGATTGGCAGGTATGATGTTGTGGGCATCACTGAGTTTAGCTGAAAGAAGATTGTAGTTGAGAGCTTAACATCCAAAGATGTACATTATATCAAAAAGGCAGGCAGGAAGGCGGGGGGGGGGGGGGTGGTGTGATTCTGTTGGTAAAAAAAAATGAAATCAAATCCTTAGAAAGAGGTGACATTGGATCAGAATAATTAGAATCTTTGTGGGTAGAGTTAAGAAACTGCAAAGGTAAAAAGATCCTGATATGATAAACAAATCTCTGAACATTAGCCATATGATGTTGGATATAAATTATAGGAGATAGAAAAGGCATGTAAAAAAAGGCAATGTTACGATAGGCATGCAGGATTTCAATATGCAGAAAGATTGGGAAACTCCGGTTGGTACTGGATTCTGAGAGGGAATTTGTAGAATGCCTGTGAGATGGCTTTTCAGAACAGCTTGTGGCTGAGACCACCAGGGGAATGAATATTCTGGATTGGGTGTTATGTAATGACCCAGATTTGATCAGGAAGCTTAAGGTGAAGGAACCCTTAGGAGTGAGTGAACATAATATGATAGAATTCACCCTGCAGTTTGAGAGAGAGGAGATGTATTAATAATACCGTGAAGCAAAGGGAATTACAGTGGTATGAGAAAAGCATGAATAATGGAAGAACAGCAGGATCTGGAGTTCCTGGGAGCAAATTGGAAGGTGCAGGACAGATACATCCCAAAGTATTCTAAAGGTAGGATGAGGCAGTAGAAAGTTAGTGGGAAGTTAGAGAATTGGGAAGCTTTGACAGAAGACAACTAAAAAGCCGTAAGGAGAGGAAAGATGAAATATGAAGGTAAGCTAGCAGATAATATAAAAGAGGATACCACAAGTTTTTTCAGATATGTAAAAAGTAACAGAGGTGGTAGCAGATATACAATTGCCAGAATATGACAGAAGAGATGTAGTAATGGGGGACAAAGAAATGGAGGATGAAATTTTTTAATTATTTGGGTCAGTCTTCACTGTGGAAGACACCAGCAGTATGCCAGAAATTTGAGAGTATCAGGGGGCAGATGTGAGTGTTGCAGCTATTACTATGGAAATGGTGCTTTGGAAACTGAAAGGTCTGAAGATTGATAAATCATCTGGACCACATAGACTACATCCCGATTCTAAAAGAGGTAGCTAAAGAGATTGTGTTGTGAGGCATTACTAATGATCTTTCAAGAATTACTAGGTTCGGGAATGATTATTGGAAAATTGTAAATGTAACTTTACTCCTTACGAAGGGAGGGAGGCAAAAGAAAGGAAATTATAGGCCAGTTAGTTTGACTTTAGTGGTTGGGAAGATTAAGAATGAAGTTTCAGGGTACTTGGTACTTGGATAATATAGGCCACAGTCAACATGTTTTCCAACAAAGCTGTGGGAATTCTTTGAGGAAATAACAGGCAGGATAGACAAATGAGAGTTGGTGGATATTCTGCACTTGGATTTTCAAAAAGTCTTCGACATGGTGCCACACATGAGGCTGCTAAAGAAGATAAGAACCTGTTCCTATCACAGGAAAGATACTAGCATGGATAGAAGATTGGCTAACTGGCAGAAGGCAAAGAGTGGGAATGAAGGATGCCTTTTCTGGATGATTGTGGTGACTCATGGCATTCTGCAGAGCTTGGTATTTGGATGGCTTCTTTTCCTTTTACACATCAGTGATCTGGGTGACAGAATTGATGGGTTTGTGGCCAAGTTTGCGGATGATATGAAGACACTTGGAGGTGCAGGTAGCGTTGAGGGAGCAGGAAAATGCAGAAGGACTTAGACAGATTGGGAGAATGGGCAACAAAGTGGCAAATGGAATGTACTACAGGGAAGAGAATGTCATGCAGTGTGGAATATAGTGCAGGGAAGTGAATGGTCATGCACTTTGGTAGAAGGAGTAAACGTAGGGAATATTTCCTAAACAGGAAGAAAATTCAAAAATCAAAAGTGTAAAGGGACTTGGGAGTCTTTGTGTAGGATTCTACCAAAGCTAACCTGCCGATTGGTAAGGAAGGCAGATGCAGTGTTAGCATTCATTTTGAGAGGACTAGAATATAAGAGCAAGGATGTGATGCTGAAGCTTTATAAAACGTTGGTCAGACCATGCCTGGAGTATTGTGAGCAGTTTTAGGCCCCTTATCTAAGAAAAGATGTACTGGCTTTGGAGGGGTCCAGAGGAGATACACATGAATGATATTGAGAGTGACAGGGTTAGTGTATAAGGAGCATTTGATGGTGCTGGGCCTATACTTGCTGAAGTTAAGAAGAATTGGGGGGGATCTCATTAGAACATATCGACTACTGAAAGGCTTACATAGAGATGACGTTCCCTTTAGTGGGTGAGTCTAAAACCAAATGGCATAACCTCAGAATAGAGGGACATCTATTTAGAATGGAGATGAGAAGGAATTTCCTTAGCCAGAGAGTGAAGAATCTGTGGAATTTATTGCCACAGAAAGCTGTGAAGGCCAGGTTATTGAGTATATTTAAAATGGAGGGTTATTGATTAATCATTGCATCAAAGGTTACAGGGAGAAGATAGGATAGTGGGAATGAAAGGGATAAAAAATAAATCATGCTGGAATGGCAGAGCAGACTGAGTGGGTCAAATGGCCTAATTCTGCTTCAATGTCTCATGGTATTATGGAGCTGATTATTGACAACAGGAGGAAGAAACCAAAAATTCACAAACAAACTTGAAATTCGTCTTCTCCAGATAGACACAAAACGATGAAAGTCGTTCAGAGAGAAACATCAAAACCACAAGATGAACGGCAACACAATCATCAACCCCAAGATTCTCTCAGTTCACACAAAGTGGATAAAACAAACCTCCCCCACACAAACAAACCTAATACTAACACAACAAAACATCAACCCGCCTCAATATCTTAATCTTCCTTGCTGCATTAACCGGTGATTAATGGATGCTTTGTTTGGTGAAATGGAGTCGAACATTGGCTGGTGCCCTATTTCAAAGTTTCTTTGCATCAGGCTGTCCAAGTATACACTCGCTTCCCAGAATCTTCTCAGAGACAGCAAAGGGCTGGATCACTCTATTGATCTCCAGACTGTAAATTGCATGCTCATGGTTCCAGAAACACATTAAAGGAGGAAAAATGGACATAAAAGAAAACTTTAAAAAGCAACTTTCCACAATCCTAATGGTGTTATTGACTCACTTCTGCTGGCTGAACTCTGAGTGTAGTCCAGCTATGAGCTTATGGAGAGTACATCTTCAGCATTTTATGGGCAGCAGCTTGCTGCATTCTGTGCAATAGGACCTGTTTCCTGTTAAGTGCCTTAGTTTTAATGTGCCTGATGCAGTTTTGGATGAGCCTCCACAGGAATGTATTCTGGTTCCATCTGGGCTTTGTATTGACACTTGCATAATGCAGGGTATGAAAGGGCTGATCCTGCATGTTTCATTAGGTCTCTTTTTGGCACTGATAAGCAACCCAGGTAAATCCTCTTTAAATCATCTGCCCCCCACCATGGAACTTCTCAAAGTTTCATCACATTCCTCCACCCACCAATCTGATACCCCAAACTCACCCACTTACCAGCTCCCACCCTCTCCAATAATTCACACTGTAAACCAGCAATCCTCACCTAACTATCAATTACCCAGACTGTTGACCCAACCAATGCCCTTACCATCTCCACACAGACTATCTTGACCATTGGCCACCATTGTCCAATAACTGACCACTTTTGCCACTATGATCCTTGGTATTTAATCTTTGCCTGACACTCTACCATGTCTCAGCCTCAAACTATTAACAGCAACTTGTTGTCAAAGTTTCTTCTGATCTTTGACCACACCCTACCTTACACCCTAAATCTTTCGTCCAGGAGAGACCACAGCTCGTCCTGATTTCCTTTGCATACTTTGTAATGGCACAGCACACAATGAAAAGTCTTTTCTCTAATGTAAGCCTTATTTACTGACTCATACATGACTGAAATTCGTTTTGAAAGCTCTCAAACAAAATGTTCCTTGGCTCTCCATGATACTAGCTCCCATTGTTATCAGAAAGCAGCTGATGTAGCAATGACTGATGCTATAACATACTATCCCAATCGTTGGATATTTTGTCCTGCACCATAACCATTGTGTGCCCACTCCTGTCTGTAGCGCCATAACGTTAACCACGTGTACTCTGTTAGACTCCCATTGCCTTGTGCCTGTCATTTAATGGAATCATAAGAATTCCCCTGAACCTCTGCTGAGCTTTGGTGTTGTGAAATGTTTCCAAACGCATTTTCATTTTCATCAATTAATGCTATGATATCTTTCAGTTCCTTTATTCTTCAGCATGGACATAGATCATTAGTTGAAATAATGCTTCAAAGACTGTCTACTTTTGACCCAAATCTATCATTTGTTTTTCAAATCTTACTCAAATTGCCTTAATGATGCTTTCTGACTGTGACAACACGAGCAATTCTCTTGTTACTTACTTTCCTTCATTGGTCTCTTTTAGTGAACATTTTGTTTTGAATGACTGTTTTACAAAATCAGATTTATTTTGTGTGAATGTGGTTGTATTTGACTTTATTTATTTGACTCTGGAGTCTTCTTTTGAAAAAAAAAAGACAACTAAATGCTTGCTTTTGCCTATCAAGAAGTTCACAACTCTGCATCTTGTTGGATGTTTTTTTGATTTCTGCTGGTGTCTAGTTGAGATCATAGGAGCCAGATCAGTATTTCTGTTGGTCTCCAGCAGACTGCGCAGTCAGTACCAAAACCAGTGGCTGTGAAATTGAGTTTCACTAGGTTCTGAACAGAAATAGAAGTACTCAACTTTGCATCCATGTTGCTGCTGGGGAGAACTTTGTTCAAGATTCATTTATTATCAAAGAATGTATAAATTATACAACCTTGAGATTTGCTGGTTCAGCAAGAAACCCGAAAGACCCAATTAAAGAAAAAAAATGAAAGGCCAACACTTGATGCACAAGAGAAAGAATGAGAATAAAAATCATGTAAAGAATTGAAGCAAGCAACCGCCTTCTGAACCAAAATTGAGACCTCAGGTCTGTACCCCAGAGTAACATGGAGTAGGCCCAGAGCCTCACTTATCAGTTCATCATATAAGTGGGCATTGAGCAGAGCAGCTGGGGCAGATGACCATCATGGTGAACGAGCAAAATCGGCTCTCATCCTGACTGACACCCTGTCTCTTCAGTCACCCTGGGCCAGTGTTTAAATGAACCCAACAACAGAACAGTGAAAGGCTCCAGCGACCTGGAGAGAGAAGTGAAGATCGTGGAAGCCGAGCAACATCCGCTCTCACCTCCAATCTGGGCCAACATTTAAATTATCAAAACAGCATATCATACGTCACTCTAGGACCAGGCACCGCAGCTGCAAAAGGCCCTGCGACTAGACCATGCTGCCCAGCAACTCGGTCTGGGCCCAGATTTCACTGCTCAGCGACTCACTCCAGGCCCAGGTTTCCACCCAGCGACTCGCTCCAGACCTAGAATCTGTCACCCACCCCAAGGCCATTCTCAAGCTCTTCACATAAAGCTCAACTACCCAGTGCGATCCAATCTCACATCCGGGCCGGTTGAATAAGCATTTTATCATCTCTGCTTGGACCTTGATTTCTCTTTTTGGTGCCCAGAGCAATCCAACCATGTTCCCAGATATATGGGCATCTGAGCTCCATCTGCAAGGATTCTGCAACACACCATCTCAGTTTATCCCCTGAACCTGCCTCACCATTGCTCGTCCCTTCACTGTTTGCTGCAATAATTTAACACAATTTACCACAGAGAAAGTATTTTGAGTGATGTTTTCAGTCAGATTTCTTATCTTTTTAACTACTCGAAACTGTTGCACACATTTGGCAGCACCATCTTAACTGGGAACCGAGAACTTGTCTGCCTCTTGACTACTACCAGCAATCAACAACTTACTCTGTAATGCGCTAAAGCCAGGGAGAGATCATATTTCAGAGCCTTACAGTGTTTTACAGCTCTCTTAACTCCTCTACGAATTTTGTGAGCAACAAAATTGACAGCGGTCCTTGAACTGTTTCAGAGAAATTAGGTTAAAAAGTTAATAGATATTATTGGAGAGTATCCATTGTAAATATTTGATGTGTTGAAGGAGGAAAACTGTATCAAATACCTGTTTCAATAAATGTCAGCAATGTAAATTTAGTACCAATGTTAATACAAACATGGTACAATTGCAAGCTGACTGTTTTTATTCCCAGTAAAATGTGTTCAGTTTATTCAAAATGTAATAATTCACAGGATTTGAGCACCAACTTAAATTGAGGAATCAGTCAGCCCTTGTTGGAGTGTCTCAGGTCATCTCTATGCCAAATTACATTTTTTTCCCTATAGGGTGTTACTAAGCCAAATGGGTTTTAAATAAATATTGAAAATCAAAAACTGCTGATGCTGGAATTCTGAAGTTAAAAATAGAAAATTCTGGAGGTGCCCATAGACAAGACAGCATCTGTGTGAGAAGGAGCTTATCAGGATGAAGAGTTTTGGACCTGAAATGTTAAGATGCTCCTCTTTTCATTGGGCTGTTTGACTTACTGGGTTCATTCCATCATTTGATGTTCTAGTTCTTGTTACTATTTTTCAGACTACTAGCATCTGTGGCTCTTTTATTTTGATCTTTACTATGCTGATAATCCGTAATCGTACTCAGGTTCTTCAGTTACTCTCTTTATTTCCCCTTTCAGTGTATTTCGCCTAAAGGCCGAGGTTTCATGCTGGGAGCTTATGACTGTCCTTGTCGATCCGGATTCTATCGTCCCAGCGGTGTTTCACAGAAAAGCTTTCATGGTAAGTGCCTCTTGACTGAAAGAATTGGCCTGATAAATAATGCATGATTTTTTTTTCCACTTTTGCCAGGGGCATGCACTTAATTCCCAAAAACATTTTGGTCTGAGTTTGTGTAATAATTTAAAGATGATATCCCTTCTACCACGTTACCTGTAATTCATACGAAGGTCAGGTCTTTGAGATCCTTGCTTTGTATAACCAACTGAAATAAACTCTTCTGCATCAAGTTAGCATGAAGTTAGGGATTCTATGCAGTTTTGAAAATGGATCATAATAAGGTTATCATTATGGTTATAATAATATTCTGTTCCTTAGAGAAGTTAATAGAATATTATTTTCCAAATAAATTTAGTTAAGTAATGAAAAAGAAGATTGCACTCTGAGAGATGCTCCTTTCTATTACATTCCAACCCATAAAGTTATTATAGACATCTTAAAAATGTCTTGGATTCAAAGCTTCACTATCACTGCATTCATAAGACAACCCAATCAAAATTATTTTGACAACCTGTGGCAATGAAATCTTTTTAACCAAAATCAGTTTTAAAAATCATTAAAAACAAATTACACAATGCTTAGGTTGTGGAATCTGGTTTAGCAGTTCATCTCACATCATTCTCACTTATAATTTCTTCAATTTTATAGCACTGGTTCCCATTCCATCAAAATTTTGTGAAATCAGAATATGATTTCTTCTCTTAACTGACCATACCTTCAGTTTTCTGCATGCCCAGCTTATTGAGCCATTACATAGGACCATTTAACCCCTTGCTATATGTTGAGGGATTGTTAGTATTGATGAAATTAATGGTAATGCTTTGCTTAGAGAATTATTGTTTCAGACAGGAGCTGGAAGTAAAGTTGGCAGTGTGAAAGCACTAACAGCTGAGCACCAAAGATCTCTGCTGTATCCTCAGGTTAATGGCAGGGACCATTGTGACAATGGGAGTGGGATCTGTAAGCACGCAACCTCGGAATGTGTGAGGACTGAGAGCAAAACCCTAAAGAATAATCAAGTTCGAGTTTATTGTCATTTGACTATACAAGAAGTTCCTCTAGGTCACGGTATACCCACGATACATATATCACACACAGCACATAAAACAAAATATTCCCACAAATAATTTAATCAATTATAATTCAAATTGTATATAAGTGTACAGTGCAGGTAAATGGTAAGCAGCTCACTGTCCTAGTGATGATACCTCAGTGGTGGCAGGGTATTTGTTAGTCACAGCCTGAGGGAAGAAGCTGTTATCCAGTCTGGCAGTCCTAGTCCTGATGCTTCTGTACCTCCTTCCTGATGGTAGTGGGTCAATGAGATTGTGAGTTGGGTGGTAGGGATGTCCAACAATGCTTCAGGCCCTTTGTATACAATGCTTCTGGTAAATGTCACATAGGGAGGGAGGAGGGAGATCTCAGTGATCCTCTTGGTGGATTTTAGTATCTTCTGGTTTTCCATACCATACAGTGATGCATCCAGACAGGTCGCCCTTGATGGTGCTCCTGCAGAAAGATGTCAGGATGGGGGTGGTAGAATCCTGCATGCCTCAATCACTTCAGAAAGCGTTGATGAAGCTGAGCCTTCTTACCCAATGAGGAGGTGTTGTGGGTCCTGGTTAGATGGTCCATTACGGGCACACCAAGGAAATTTGTGCTCTTCACTGTCTCTATAGCAAATCCATTGATGTGCAGTGGGAAGTGGTCAACCTGCACCTTCCTAAAGGCCACAATTATCTCTCTTGTTTTGTCCATGTTGAGACTCAGGTTGTTGTTCTCAGACCATTCGACAAGCCGCTCTACCTCCTCTCTGTATGCTGACTCATCATTGTTCCTGATGAGGCCAAACACTGTAGTGAATTTGATGATATATTGTGAGTTGGATCTGGCAATAGAGTCGTGAGTCAACAGTGTGAACAGCAGTTGGCTGAGCACCCAGCCCTTGGGGCTGCCAACTCAAACTAATTGGTACCTTTCCATCAAGAAGTCCAAGATCCAGTTACACAGAGCGGTGTTAAGGACAGTTTACGCACCAGTTAAAGAGAGGGCTGTTGAGTCCCAGCGAGGACAGTTTACCCACCAGCCTCTGAGAGGTGATCATGTTATACATGATCTGTAATTGGTGAGCGACGTCCTGGCATATAAGGCATAATTTTCTCAGTGGGACAGGACAGAGTGCAGGTCAGAGGCTATGACATCGTTAGTGGACGGGTACGAGAGGTAGCAAAACCGGAAAGGGTCCAACGTAGCTGGAAAGTGCAACTTTATATGATCCATTACCAGTGGATCAGTGTCAAGTAGTATGTTTTGTATGGCAGCCACACTCTCTGAGACATCCAATATCTTCCCCCTTTTAGTTGTAATGTCTTCTAGAATTTCACTACCTCAAAGGAAGCTGCAATGCCTTTCTCTTCAGTGAATAAAGCTGACCAACATTCAGTAAATACATTGTCAAGCTTCAAGCACAGATTGCTTCTTTTGTCCTGGAAAGTTTTGGCCTTTCCATGGCTACCCTCTAGCTCTCGCTATACTTATAAGGTGCCTTGGGATGTTCCTTAATTATATTTAACTGTGATATTTCATGGCCCCTTTTTGCTCTTCTAATTTCTTGAAAAACTCTCTATCTACCCACAACCACACAGTTTCTATTCTCCTGAAGGATCTCTCCCTTTTCTCAGTGCTGTATACTTTTATCGTAACCAAATCCGCAATATCCCTGGAAATCCGGTGTTCCCTGGACTTGCTGTCCTCCCCTTCACCCTTACAGGGATATACTGGCCTTGGGCTCTCACTACTTCGCTTTCAATAGATGGCCATTTCATGAAAATGTATTTATCTGCTCCTGTTCTGGATTTGGTAGTCAGCATGAAAAGGTGGGCTGAAGGACCTGTGCCATTCAAAACAAGTCTGTACATTCTATTACAGTACTTAGAAAACACAGAAGCAGGTTCTGTGATCCAGCTTGTCTGTGCATACCCAGGTTCTGCCTGAGCTGCTTCCACTTGCCTGCATTTCACCCACATCCCTCTCTACCAGAGGTTCCCAGCCTGGGGTCCATGGACCCCTCAATTAATGTTAGGGGCCCATGGTATAAAAAAAGATTGGGAACTCTGGCTCTAATCCTTTCCTATCCATGTACCTGTTCAGATGTCTTTTAGATATTCTAACCATACCCACTTCTACCTCTATCTCTGGTAGCTATACCCACCCCGTGATTGTGGATAAGCTTATCCTCGGATCCTTTAAATCTTCCCTCTTTGATCTTAGACCTATACCCTCCAGTCTTTGATTTGTCTACCCTGGAGAAAAGATTGTAACCATCCACCTGATCTTTGCCTGCACCTCTGTATATAATATTATGTACTCTGTATGATCACCCTCAGCCTCCCACATTCCAGTGAAAATGATTGCTTTTTTATCCATTCTCCTTATAATCCAAGCCGTCTAGTCCCAGTAACGTCCTTGTGAATCTTTTCTGCGCAACTTTCAGCCTGATGACATCCTTCTTATAGCTAGATGGCCAGAACTGTATGCAATACTCACAAGTGTGGTCTCACCAATGCCTCGCACAGCTGCAGCATGATGTCCAGCACTTGTACTCAGTGCCATGACTAATGAAGGAAAGTGTGCCAAACACCATCTTTACCACCCTGTCTACATTTGCCACTTTCAGGGAACTGTGTATTTATATCGCTGGGTAGCTCTGGTCTACAGCACTCTCTGGGGGTCCTACCATTTACTAAGCTCAGCTCTGGTTTAAATGCAACATTTTGCACATCTGTCATTCCTTGGCCTACTTTTCCAGTTGATCCAGATCATGTAGTTATATTTTCATAAGAAAATATTGAAAGGTAGAAAATCACATATTTTCTTACCGAACTTAATGTTTCAGAACACCTCTAAAGTGTTGATCCACTGCACATTATGGAGAACTGCACAATAACCAGCAGTCAAACAACACTATTTTGCATTTAACTCATGTGTGTGTTTTGATTTAAAATTTCTTTCTTGGAACTAATTACAACTGAATTGAGAGAACTTGTCAAAATAATGCCCAAACTCTCACGAGAAAAAGAAAATAAAGAAATCACAAGTAGCCTTAATTTTTTTTCACAATCCATATGCAGAAGCAATTTGTATGTGAAGTAAAATACAGAAACCGATCATTAGAGTATCTGGAAGTTGAGCAGAAACAGTAAAATTACCTTGTGGATGTATAAACAGAAAACGTGTGTGACAAGAAGCCAGCTCTCGCGAGCTTCATTAACTCCTCATAGCTAACTACATGTGGCATGGCTGAAAATTACATTCTGACATAGGAGAACACCGAATTGAAAAAAAATTGGAAGGAAATGAATGTTTACCATA
Organism: Hypanus sabinus; assembly: GCF_030144855.1. NCBI lineage: Eukaryota > Metazoa > Chordata > Chondrichthyes > Myliobatiformes > Dasyatidae > Hypanus > Hypanus sabinus. Next base: position 47,767,673 of record NC_082711.1, on the reverse strand, counting down.
CATTAGAGAATGACAAACAAGGATGAGGGATCCCACTGGTTGTTGCGATAGTAAAACAACAAAACCATTTGCATATGTGACCTTCAGAAAGGACCTGACAGCAGGTGTAGACTGTCTTTGTCCCAGAACATTCAACATCCTTCATAACTTCCAGCTGGGGGTGTGGAAGGTGTCTGGTTAAAATACACAGGACCTACAGATGGTGATAGAACATAGAACCATACAGCAAAGGAACAGGCCTTTCTGCTCAGGGTGTTGTGCCAAACTAATTAAAATAGTTATTAAATATCCAACTAAACTAATATCTTTGCCTACACAACGTCCTTATCCCTCCATTCTCTAGACATTTACATGCCTGTCTGAGAGCTCCTTTCTTATTTGCCACCAGTACCACCCCCGGCAGCACATTCCTGGCACTTGCCTCACTATATAAAAGATCTTGCCCCTTATTTCTCTTTTGAACTTCCTCTTCTCATCTCCAATGCATGCCCACTTTTATTAGATGTTTTGACCCTGGGGAGAGATAACAGCTATCTAACCTCTCTGTGCCTCTCATGATCTTATAAACTTCTGTCCAGTCTCCCCTCAATCTTGTGGCTGTACAGCAAACAACTCAAGTTTATCCAACTTCTCCTATGCCCTCTAATCTAGGCAATGTCCTGGTAAACCTATCCTGCACCCTCTCCAAAGCCTCCTAATTGAATGCAATACTGCAGATGCACACTAACCAGTTTTATAAAGCTGCAGCATAACTTCCTGATTCTTGAGCTCAATGCCTCAACTGATAAAGGTAAGCACACCATACAACCTTTTAATAAACTTATCAATCTAATTCCTGTGCAAAAACATTCTGTGACAGTGTAGGTTTCCGTAAGTAACCACTAGAGTAGAAAAAGTAGAAAAAGAACAACCAATTTTAGTGTCAACCAAACACAGAACATAAAGCACAGTCAAAACTTTACATCATTATGTCATCACACCAGACCAGCCTCTTAAAGTGAACGCCAACTCAATGTTGGTGGTTGTGAATTATGCATACATTCCCACCCACTACCTTACCCCACCTCCCCCTCAGAATTCACCAAAACTGGCGTTGCGAGCCTGACTGGAGCATGGACTAGCTGCCCAGCTCAGGTCCTATGTTCCACGTGTGGAGTAACAACAAGTGTCTCTGGCTCGTCCAGAGGTGTGTTGACACACTCATGGTCATGTCACGATGTCAGGGGCGTGGTAGCGGAAGCCTCCGTATGGTGGGCTAGCTTAAGGCAATCTCCCAAAATATATTCAGGTTTTACCCCTCCTATCTTGTCTTTGCTCTGCGTTCCAGGAGGGGGGTAGAACACTCTTGAGGGGCCAACCAGGTAATTGGGGCATGAGAAATAAAATCACCTGGCACTTGTGATGGCTGCTGGTATTCCAACTCAGCCGCGGACGACTGCAGGTCCTCTTTTGGAGCCCTTCTGTGCCGCAGCAGGATCAGGGAAGATCGTGCCAACTCTCATCGGTCAGGGAAGTTCTAAGAGCAGTCTTTAAGGAGTAGTGAAACCGTACACATAGGCCATTGGATTGTGGGTGATACATCGTGGTGTGATGTAGCCTAACACCAAGGTTCTGGGCCATCGCAGCCCAGAGGTCTGATGTGAACTGGGAACCGCATTCAGAGGAAATATCAGATGGGATGCCAAACGGAGCAACCCAGGTGCTGATGAACGACCGAGTCACATCTGTGGCCTTTGTTGATGCTAGAGGGAAGACCTCTAGCCACCTGGTAAGAAGATGGCCTGAAACCATGGGAGGGGAGAAAAGGACCAACAAGGTGCACATTGATATGGTCACAACATCGCTCAGGGATCAAGGGTGGTGCCCAAACATGAAGGTTAACTTTCACCCATTGGCACTCAACGCAGGCTGCAGTCCAATCACGCACATTCTCTTTAAGATCATGCCACACAAACTTTTGTGCAATCAGTTAAATTATTATAAATTACGATGATTGCACATTTGAACAGAGACGTAACATAAGGATTTTTACTCCTCGCGTATATGAAGGATGTAAGTAGTAAAGTCAATTCAATTCAGTTCTGTGAGGCATTCTAGCCCAGATGTAAGAAGCCGTGAATGGAGTTAAAAAAAAGTAAGTCTTCAATTTGTGGGCACTATTGGGCGGGGGCGACTGGTTGACACATTGCACAGGAGTGAAGCCCCAGCTTCTCTGAACTTAATGTCAGCCAACGCCAGGCCAGTGACTTGCTGTTCGGTAAGCCTGGACTTCTGGGTCAGTAGCTTCGTTGGCTACCATTCCAGCAAAGTCAACAACAATGTGTAATGGCCTCAACGGCTGGCTGTGAGGGGCAATCAACCACTGCATTATTTTTCCCCTTGATGTGTTGAGTGTCAGTTGTGAACTCTGATATGTAGGCCAAGTGGCGTTGCTGACGTGCAGACCAAGAGTCTGATATTTTGGCAATTGCCTGTATGGGGGGGTTGTGGTCAATGAGCACTGTAGAGTGGTGACCAGCTGGAAGAAAATGAAAATGGCGGACAGTGTGATAGAGAGCGAGAAGCTCACGGTCAAATGTGCAGTACATTTGAACAGAGCTGCCGTCTGAAGAAGGCAAGTGGCTGCCACACTTGTCAACTCTCTGACCAGCTGCTTGAGCACAGCACCCACAGCATAGTTTGAAGCATCAGTAGTAACGGCTGTACGTGTGCTGGGGAGCGGGTGCGCCAGTAGGGTCACATTGGAAAAAGCCTGCTTGGTTTTATCAAATGCTCTTAGTAATGTCCACTAACCAATCAAGCTCGTGATTAGAAGCATTGCCTTTAATGGCACTATATAGAGGGAGCATAATCTCAGCAGCTCACGGAATAAAGTGGATATAGAAATTAACCATTCCTAAAATCTCTTGTGTCGTGCGGGGTGGTAGCAAATCCATTGCAGCAGTGACTTTTGATGGGATGGGTCTTGCCCCTTCAGCGGAGATGTGATGGATGAGGAAGTCAACCCAAACTGGCATTTAGCAGGACTAATAATCAACCCGTTGCGAACAAGAGAAAATCTGCCGATGCTGGAAATCCAAGCAATGTACACAAAATGCTGGAGGAACTCAGCAGGCCAGGCAGCATCTACGGAATAGAGTACAGTCGGCATTTTGGGCTGAAACCCTTTGGCAGGACTGCAACCCACATTGACTTAAGCACACAAAAAGTGTGTGGAGATGTGACCTGTTCGGATTTGGATCCACTGGTGACAAGTATGTCATCCAGGTAAACAAAAAGAGAATCTGGATCTTTTAATATAGAGTCTGTCAGCCATTGGAAATTCTGTGCTGCATTTTTCGGCCCAAATAGCATGCACAGAAACTTAGAGGGCAAATGGGGTTATCACAGCTGTTTTGGGAATGTTCTCTCAGCTCACAGATGCCTGATGGTAGCCCCTAACTATGTCATCTTTAGAAAAAGTTAATTTTCTGGATAAATATCCCAAAAAAACTTGGCAGAGTGGGACCAGGTAATGATTGGGTGTGGTGATCTCGTTAAGGCGAAGGTAATTGCCGCATGGGCGGCAACCACCATCGGACCTGAGGACCAAGTGGAGGGGTGAGGCCCAGTGTTTATTCAACCCGTGTACAACGTCAAGCCTTTCCATGTTGTCAAACTCAGCCTTCGCAGTTGCCAGCTTTTCTGGGTCCAGCCGGTGCATGCAGGCATGGACCAGCAGGCCAGTTGTGGGAATGTGGTGCTCAACCCCAGGTTTTGTGACTGCAATGTGGGCTTGGTGAGGTTTGGGAATTTGCCCAGCAGTCAAGTAATGAAAACTCACATGCAGTGGTGCATGCACTTGACAGAGTCATAGGGATCTTACTGGGGGAGCAGGGTAATGACCTTGACATCCACAAGCCAGCAGTTCTTAAGATCAACCAACAGTCCTTAGGCACACAGTAATTCTGCAGAAGTCTTGTCACTTTAGGCTGGTAAAATCCCATATGTAGCATCACCCACTAAAGCAATGTGTCACCTCTTGTGTCCCATATCTCTGGATCCTGCTGCAGTTGGTGGCCTGTAGCAAGGTTCAGAACACTATTTGGCTTGTGCTTATTGTTTGCATGATGCGTTGTTCTTTCTCTCTGCACATTAGGTGTCTGACAGTCTTTTTTTAAGGGTAGTTTTGAGTTTCTTTGTTTCATGGCTGCCTGTTAGGAGACGAATCTCAAGTTGTATAATGAACTTTGAACTTTGGACATCTAGCGGTGAGTGTGATGGGCCCAGTGCATATAGTAACAATATTCCTGGGAACAAACAAACAAGACAAAATCAAAACAACACACACAAAATGCTGGTGGAACACAGCAGGCCAGGCAGCATCTATAGGGAGAAGCACTGTCGACGTTTCGGGCCGAGACACTTCATCAGGACTAACCGAAAGGAGAGATACTAAGAGATTTGAAAGTAGTGGGAGGAGGGGGAAATGCGAAATGATAGGAGAAGACTGGAGGGAGTGGGATGAAGCTAAGAGCTGGAAAGGTGATTGGCGAAAGTGATACAGAGCTGGAGAAGGGAAAGGATCATGGGATAGGAGGCCGCGGGAGAAAGAAAGGGGGAGGGGGGAGCACCAGAGGGAAATGGAGAACAGGCAGAGTGATGCGCAGAGAGAGAGAAAAAAAAAACAAACTAAATATGTCAGGGATGGGGTAAGAAGGGGAGGAAGGGCATTAATGGAAGTTAGAGAAGTCAATGTTCATGCCATCAGGTTGGAGGCTACCCAGCTGGTATATAAGGTGTTGTTCCTGCAACCTGAGTTTGGATTCATTTTGACAGTAGAGGAGGCCATGGATAGACATATCAGAATGGGAATGGGATGTAGAATTAAAATGTGTGGCCATTGGGAGATCCTGCTTTCTCTGGCGGACCGAGCGTAGGTGTTCAGCGAAACGGTCTCCCAGTCGGTGTCGGGTCTCACCAATATATAAAAGGCCACACCGGGAGCACCAGACATAGTATACCACACCAGCCAACTCACAGGTGAAGTGTCGCCTCACCTGGAAGGACTGTCTAGGGCCCTGAATGGTATCAGTAGATAAGCTGTCTCCAGAGATGGAGACAGAAAGATCAAGAAAGGGGAGGGAGGTGTCGGAAATGGACCAGGGAAATTTGAGGGCAGGTTGAAAGTTGGAGGCAAAGTTAATGAAGTCGACGAGCTCAGCATGTGTGCAGGAGGCAGCGCCAATGCAGTCGTCGATGTAGCAAAGGAAAAGAGGGGGACAGATACCCGTATAGACTTGGAACATGGACTGTTCCAATAAGCCAACAAAAAGGTAGTCATAACTGGGACCCATACAGGTGCCCATGGCTACACCCTTGGTTTGGAGGAAGTGGGAGGAGCCAAAGGAGAAATTATTGAGAGTAAGAACTAATTCCGCTAGACGGAAGAGAGTGGTGGTAGAGGGGAATTGGTTAGGTCTGGAATCCAAAAAGAAGCAAAGAGCTTTGAGACCATCCGGGTGGGGGATGGAGGTATATAGGGACTGGACGTCCATGGTGAAAATAAGGCGGTGGGGGCCAGGGAACTTAAAATCATTGAAAAAATTCAAAGCTTGAGAAGTGTCACGAAAATAGGTGGGAAGAGATTGAACAAGTGGGGATAAGACAGTTCAAGGTATGCAGAAATAAGTTCGGTGGGGCAGGAGCAAGCTGAGACAATAGGTCTACCTGGACAGGTAAGTTTGTGGATCTTGGGTAGGAGGTAGAAACGGGAAGTGCGGGGTATGGGAACTATGAAGTTGGTGGCAGTGGATGGGAGATCCCCACAGCTGATAAGGTTGGTGATGCTATTGGAGACAATGGTCTGGTGCTCCTTAGTAGGGTCATGATCAGGGGATAAATAAGAGGAGGTATCAGAGAGTTGTCGCTGTGCCTTGGCCAGGTAGAGGTCAGTAGGCCAGACAACAAACAAGAAAAAATCATTGCTAGGATTGAACTGATCACAATTCCAAAAGCTAAGATCTCTGGATATCCCATTGGTTTTCACCAGTGTTAACTCAGCTAGATTGCAAGAAACTTGTCAATTGTGCCAATTATTTCTTATGTCACTGGAACCATAGCACTGAAATAATGGAGAACTCCCTGAAAAACGGCAAAGATTGTCTAGTAGTTTTAGCTTGGCCATTTAGTGTATGCTATTTGGCCACATCAGGAGGGGACCAATTTTGTACCTTGGCCCAGGGGAACAGGTCATGAACATTATTGAAATTAAGTATTTGCCTCAAGCAGTCCTTTCCATGGTCCAGCTACGGTGTCAGCATTCTAAGGAGGAAGGAGGCTACATTGTGGTCTGTAGTGAGACATATCATATTGAGGAATTCAGACTGGTATGGGTAGTTGGAGGTTTTAAAGATGTGATGGTGGAAGGGTGTGGTTGCATTTTGAGGCAATGTCATTAGAAGTGGTGATGATATTGATGGGGGAGTAGGAAGAGGATAAGGATGGGACAGATATTGTTAGGAAGCAGGGATTATTGGAGACAGGACTAGCTTTGTTGGGGAAGGAGGTGACCAGGGATGCGATTAGAATTGTTAGATAACTGGGAATTGAAGTGGAGAGGCTGGCGGATGGTGCCAGTATTATTCCAGGGATGGAGAAATGATAGGGGATGGGTCTGGCATTGATGATAAGTAATTGAATTCATAGGTTCAGTGGTGCACTGGTAAACTCACAGGAGAAAAGGTTGGGGAGTTCAGCCCATGTGCCACTGCTGTGGAAATCACTGCGGTGTCAGGAGTCTGGCTGAGTCGCTGGTGCCTGGATTACCTCTAGATCAGAGTCAAGTAGCCTCAGAATCATAAATATAGTTTTGCCAAAAAATTCTATTTTCCATTACATAACCCCTCAATAAACAACAGGATGAAACTGAATTTCTGAGCTAGAGTTTCTGTACATTCACTTGGAGCTAATCATTTGGCCTCATTTTTATAACTGACTGATTACACCTCTCCTTTGGAGCGGGGATAAAAAGAGTGAAATGTATATAATAAAAGAAGATTATTCAATAGTAGAATTGGGTACATGCCACAGCACACAAACGTGGACCCCACAATGAAGAGCACTGCCTGAAAGATCCATTAACATGGTTGTACAATATTCAGCTCCGACTGTAATCATACTTTGATGCAGGGTGACAGGTCATTAGCACAGGATGATTGTGTTAATAAAGATTGATAACACATATCTCTGAAGAGATACACAAACCATTGCTCAACACAGGAATATAAATACAGTATCAGTGAAGTAGATTAACTGTTGGCTCCTGATCGCTGGCCATTTACCCTACAGTCATTGCTCGCTCTCCCAGGAAGGTCCCAAGACTCAGGTATCTGGCCCTGAGTGAATCACGGATTTTTTTAACAAAATTGACTGGCTGCATGACTGCACTGACAGAACAGTTTTGATAGTCGGTGAGACCAGGTCCCCCGAGCTATCAGCTGCCATAGCTGTCTTGGTTATGAATGTCTGTGAATACCTTTGACATTTACATATATTCACAATTATTCAGGGCTACTTAAAAAATATCAAATAATGTTGGAATTAAAGTTAGCAAAATAATTCAAAATTAAAAGATGGAAAAGCTGCAAATACAAACACAAATTAAACACAAGTACCAACAACAATTAAACAAGCAATAATGAAGGCAATTAACAAGTCCAACTTGACTCATTCCCTGCTGCCAAATTCTCTCCCAAAATTAAAGTGATTACTGTACTGATGTAGTTTCATTTTGGGAATTAGGAGATATGTGGAGGGTGCCAATACTGAAAATCATAAGCAGCTCAACAACACATCTTAGATATCCCAGGGCTAAAAGCTGCACTTTGGCCTATGCTTGGGTTTAGCTCTAGTGCAGACCAATCTCTTAACCAGGAAGATCCCAGCAGAATATTTACTCCAATAATCAATGATTGAGTTATGCCTCTGAGAGAGCTACCTGAAATGTTGGAAGCTCATGAATTGCCTGTGGTTGGTAGCCAAGGGTTGTGAAAATGCCCCATTCTATGACAGAGAAACCTAGCGGTGCAGGTATATACTTCCTTGAAACTTGTGGCACAAGTGAATAATGCGTTTGACATGCTTGTGTTTATAGATCAGGATACAGAGTACAAAAATTTGGTTTGGGAACTAAGAAATCAATGGATATTACCAATATCAAAATTTATAAGCAGCTCAACATCATCGACCTCCCTGGACAGAAAGCTGCACTTCACCTGTAATGTTGTGTTACAACTATACAAGACATTGATAAGGCTACACTTGGAGTACCACGTCCAGTTTTGGTGATGTTGTTATAGCAAGGATTCATTAAGCTGGAGAGTGTGCAAAAGAAATTTACAAGGTACCTTTGGGCTTGGATTTATCGAGAGGCTATATAGGTTGTATTATTTCTCCATGAAGTGTAGAAGGCTAAAAGTCAACCCATAAAGGCACAAAAAAATCATGAGGTTCAGAAATAAGGTGAATAGCCAATGTCTTTTGCCCAGGGTTTTCAAAACTAGAGGGCATAGTTTTAAAGTGAAAGGTGAAAGGTTTAAAAGGGACTGAAGATCAACGTTTTTGCACAGACAGTGGTGTTTGTACGTGGAAGAAGCTGCCAGAGGAAATTGTAGAGGCCGGTATATTTAGACAATTACATGGCTGGCAAATGTGACTAGCTCAGTTAGGCATGGATGAGTTGCCCTGAAGGGTCTGTTTCCATGGTATACAATTCCATGATTCAGACTCTCAGATACATATGACGATGGTTCGATCCCCAGCACAGACCTGCATGATACCATGCATGTACAGTATCACTAAAACAGAGAATACCAGCAGTATGGATAGTATTTGCAAGCATTACGTCTTCTAGACACGCTTTTATCTAATAATGGATAAATACCAGATCTAATATCATTTGTCCTTTTTGTGGTATGCTGATGTCTAATCTGTTCTGTAAAAATGAAGTTTTCTTAGTATTGGTCATATCCCATAAACAAATAAAATGACTCTCAGATCAATTTGTTTTGTTGGATTCAGAACAAGAAGGCAGCGGGAGAGCACCTAAGGATTTCCAGAGGGAAGACATTTTGAGTTCTGGAGGGAAGAGAGAGGACAGACTGCGCAGGCGTGTGATGTCAGCCAGTTGAGCGCGAACGGTTTAAAAAGAAGGCAACCATATCCAGCGGGCAGCAGAGTGAGAGGCAGCAGAGTGAAAGGGCTTCGGCTCAACGGGATGAGGCGAGGCAGTTGTTGATTGCAAAAGGAAGTAATATGTGTGTGAGGCCGGTTTTCTGTGGGAGGTCCTGGAGTCTCTCGGTGTCCTGGACAGCCACATCTGCACCTGGTGCATCGAGATGCAACTCCTAAGGGACCGTGTTAGGGAACTGGAGATGCAGCTCGATGTCCTTCATCTGGTCAGAGAAAGTGAGGAGGTGATAGAGAGGAGTTACAGGCAGGTGGTCACACCGGAGCCACGGGAGGCAGACAAGTGGGTCACAGTCAGGAGAGGGAAGGGGAAGAGTCAGGTACTAGAGAGTACCCCTGTGGCTGTACCCCTTGTCAATAAATACTCCTGTTTGAGTACTGTTGGGGGGGATGGCCTACCTGGGGGAAGCGACAGTGGCCGTGCCTCTGGCACAGTCTGGCCCTGTGACTCAGAAGGGTAGGGAAAGGAAGAGGATGGCAGTAGTGATAGGGGACTCTACAGTTAGGGGGTAAGACAGGCGATTCTGTGGACGCAGGAAAGGATGGTAGTTTGCCTCCCAGATGCCAGGGTTTGGGATGTTTCAGATCATGTCCAAGATATCCTGCGTTGGGAGGGAGAACAGCCATAGGTCGTGGTACATATCGGTACCAATGACGTAGGTAGGAAAAGGGAAGACGTCCTGAAAGAAGACTACAGGGAGTTAGGAAGGAAGTTGAAAAGCAGGATCTCAAAGGTAGTAATCTCGGGATCCCCAAAAGCTCTGTCAAACCTGCCTGCCAGGATATTGGTCCCCCTAGGATTCAAGTGCAACCCATTCTTTTTGTACAGGTCATACCCACCCCAAAAGAGGTCCCAGTGATCCAGAAATCTGAATCCCTGCCCCCTGCTCCATTCCCTCAGCCATGCATTTATCCTCCACCTCATTCTATTCCTATTTTCACTGTCACGAGGTTGGGGAGGTCCTAAATGAATACTTTGCTTCAGTATTCACAAGTGAAAAGGATCTTGATCAGGATGAGGTCAAAATAGAGCAGGCCTGTGTGCTGGACAATGTGGAGATTAAGGAAGAAGAAGTGCTGGATCTTCTTAAAAACATCAAGGTTGATAAATCCCCAGGACCGGATATGATACACCCCAGGTTGTTGTGGGAATTGAGGGAAGAGATCGCTGGAGCATTAGCTATGATCTTTGAATCCTCTTTGGGTACAGGGGAAATGCCAGAGGACTGGAGAATGGCAAATGTAGTTCCTTTGTTTAAAAAAGGTAATAGGGAGAAACCTGGGAATGATAGACTGGTGAGTCTTACGTCAGTGGTCTGCAAACTACTGGAAAGGATTCTTAAGGATAGGATGTACGAGCATTTGGAGAAGTACAGTTTGCTCATGGATAGTCAACATGGCTTTGTGAAGGGAAGGTCGTGCCTCACAAGCCTGATTAAGTTTTTTGAAGAGGTAACAAAAGAAATTGAGGATAGGGCAGTGGATATGGTCTACATGGACTTCAGCAAAGTATTTGACAAGGTCCCTCATGAGAGACTCATCCAGAAAGTCATGAGGCATGGGATAAGTGGAACCTTGGCTGTTTGGATAAAAAATTGGCTTAAAGGAAGAAAGCAGAAGGTAGTTGTGGAAGGAAAGTATTCTGCCTGGAGGTCAGTGACTAGTGGAGTGCCGCAGGGATCTGTCGTGGGACCCCTGCTATTTGTGCTTTTTATAAATGACCTGGATGTAGAGGCGGAAGGATGGGTGAGTAAGTTTGCAGATGACACGAAGATTGGAGGAGTTGTGGATGGAGCTGCAGGTTCTCAAGGGTTACAAGAGGATATTGACAGGCTGCAGAGTTGGGCAGAAAAATGGCAGATGGAGTTCAATCCGGACAAGTGTGAGGTGATGCATTTTGGAAGAACAAACCAGAAGACTGAGTACAGGATTAATGGTCAGTTACTTAAGAGGGTGGATGAACAAAGGGACCTTGGGGTTCAAATCCATACATCTCTCAACGTCGCTGCACATGGTGATAGGGTAGTTAAGAAGGCCTATGGGATGCGAGGCTTCATTAACAGGAGGATTGAGTTCAAGAGTAGAGAGGTCATGTGGCAACTCTACAAATCTCTGGTGAGACTGCACAGAGTATTGTGTTCAATTCTGTTCACCTCATTATAGGAAGAATGTGAAAACTATGGAGAAGGTGCAGAGGAGATTTACCAGGATGTTGCCTGGTTTGGAGAATAAGTCATATGAAGCAAGGTTAGCAGAGCTGGTACTTTTCTCTTTGGAGCGTAGAAGAATGAGAGGGGTCTTGATAGAGGTCTACAAGATTATGAGAGGCATAGAAATGGTGGATAGTCAGTACCTGTTTCACAGGGCACCAATGGCAAACACCGGAGGGCATATTTACAAAATTAAGGGAGGGAAGTTTAGGGGAGACATCAGGGGAAAGTTTTTTTACACAGAGGGTTGTGAGTGCCTGGCATGACTTGCCAGGGATAGTGGTGGAGGCTAAAACATTAGGAGTATTTAAGAGCGTCTTGGACAGGCACATGGATGAAAGAAAAATGGAGGGTTATGGGGTAGTGTGGGATTAGTATGTTTTTTCAGGATTATATTTGGTCGGCACAACATGGAGGGCTGAAGGGCCTGTACTGTGCTGTAGTGTTCTATGGTTCTGTGGTTCAGATAGATTAGGTTCACCTCTTTTGTAACCTTATCATCAGTAAGACTTTACAGCATCAAGAATGAAATCCATGCGATCCTTAATCAAATATACTCTTTGCAGTTCATGTAGTTCTAGATGTTGCCAAGATGGTGATCAATTGAAATATCTGAAATTTTCTTAGAATGTACATAAGATAATGACATTATTTTGCAAAATTCGTTGAAGGAGCAATTGGATTCAAAAAGATGTTAAAGAAGAGTTTGCAGTACACAATTTCAAAGAAAACCGCACAATCAAAACTGGTAGAAAAAGATGAGAAAATGTTATACGATTTTCAAAATGCTTTCACCAATCAGCACAGGAATAGGAGGATCGAGGAATCTTGTATTGTTTTACCATTCAGTGAAATCATCTAAATGAGGATTATGTGACTATAAAATGAAATAAGTAATCAAATATGAAATGAGGGCATAAGTTGACTCCTGTTCTATAAATGTAAAATAGGGTATAATTACACTTTCGCCCATCAGAGGGAAACAATTCCTTGGGTAACACCCTGATCCTCTTGATCTCATTGTGATCAGGTAGGCTTTGAGCTGAAAACTGTCCCTGGTCTGCTAAATGTGCCATATCATTGCAGCTGCATGTTGTAACTTGCTTCTAAATTTGAGATAGAGGAAATCTCAGGATTCTCAAAACCAATAAAAAATAAAAATTTTATCTGTAAGGCAATGTGCTTTAGGGATTTCTTGAGCTTGTAATGTCTAGTAATTCCACTTTCAATCGAGCTTGGTGGCAACTCTGCCACAGTGACTGGGATTGATCTTAAGTGTGTAATGGTTTAGTAATCCATCTGCACAGCTTGATTAAAAATAAACAGTGCTGTGTAGGTAATAACTGGCTCAAGCTGGAATGGGTCTCTACTCCCTTGCAGCGTGGATATACAAAGCTATGCAGTGAGTTAAACAGCTTCTCAAAAATCTCCCAAGATTAAAGGTTTTTAAATGAGATCATACTTGTGAAACTGCAGAAAGTTAACTAAAATATGTCTTAAATTCAATACAAACTCATTTCATGCCGGAAAATACTACTATTGCTGATTATTATCACAATTGGTGTTAACCAAGGTAATATATACATGCAGCACTCCACAACAATGCTGTCTAAACAAGAGTAAACTCATGGTGCAATGATAACTTAGTAACAATAGGCGATAAACATAATACTTCCTTCAAAATACGTCTACTAAATGTTCACAGGTATTAACAAAACTTCTCACAGATATTGCTGTTTCAAGGGCAAATAAAGAGGGGATGTCTTTCCACTGTGTGCTTCAAGTTGAAATCCAAATTAACCCCTGCTGGAAAAGATGTGAAGAATAGGCTACCTGGAGAAAGTGATGTTCGTACAAAACGAACTGCATCTGAAATGAACTGCACCTCTAGAGGCCAGAACATTTCCCACCTGACATCCATAGGATGTCAAACTTAACCATTGAAATAAAAGTCCAATGATCAATTCATTAAGATTTTGGTAAAGGAAGGATAGTCTCAGAATCTGGTCTTGGAAACAGTCTTACAGTTAACTTCAAACACTCTTGTAGCATGATCAACCAGGTTGAGTTTAGTAGCTTATTAGTTTCATTGGCTCTTTTGAGTTGATTGCTTGATATGTTGGATCCTATTGTGTACATAAACATAGAATCTCCTTTCATTAAATATATAACCGATCACAATCTTGCCATTAGTGAAGAACTTGATATCATTTAGTTCTGTGTCCTGCTCTTCGGTTTTCTTTTCTACCATCTCAACTGCTAGAACAGCAGCACTGAGTTCAAGCCTTGGTATGGTGAGATCTGTTTTGAGAGCAAGGTTTGGCTTGCCAGGATGAATTCAACTTCACCATATCCAGCAGAGTCTGTGACCTTCAAGTATGCAACAGCAGCAATAACTTTAGTTGATGCTTCACTGCTCAAGTTTCTCTTTAGGAAATGGAGCAACCCATCCGTAAGTGTTACCATGAGGCATCCCTGGATACTGATGGAGCAGCAAATCCAAGCAGGTCAAATAGGCTGCTGGTGTCAAGAGCATGCAATGATGTAGAAAGGGTCTTTTGGTATCAGTGACTTGGAAAGTAACAAGACCCCATCCAAGACCCAGACTGCATTACACCAGGAGGGAGGCCCTGTTCAAGATCAAGATTCAAAGTTCAAAATCAAATTATTAACAAAGTACATATATGTCACCATATACAACCCTGAGATTAATTTTCCTGGGCCATTCATATTAAGCATAAGAAGTACAATAGAATCAATGGAAGACCACACCCAACAGGATGGACAAACGAAGTGCAAAAAACAACGAACTGTGCAAAAACTAAAAGAAGATAATAATAATAATAATAATAAATATTGAGAATATGAGATGCTGAGTCCATAGGTTGTGGGAGCAATTCAATGATGATGTGAGTGAAGTTGAGTGTATTATCCTCTCTGATTCAAGACCATGGTGGTGGAGGGGTAGTAACTGTTCTGGAACCTTGTGGTAAGCATCCTGAGGCTCCTGTGCTACCTTCCTGGTGGCAACAGTGAGAAGCGAGCATGGCCAGAATAGTGAGGGTCCTTGATGATGGAGGCTCTTTCCTACGACGGTGCTCCATGTGAATGTGCTCAGTGGTGGAGAGGGCATTACCAGTGCTGGACTGGGCCATATCCAATACTTTGTGTAGGCTTTTCTGTTCAAGGACATTGGGAATTCCATTCCAGGCCATGATGCAGCCAGTCAATATACTCTCCATTGCACATGTAGCCCTTTGGCCAGATATCAGATGGGAAACATTACATGTTGGATCATTGTTGGATGCAGTTATGCAGGTTAGATTAACCTGTGCCAACATGCCTTGTGCTGCTTTCAGCACGTTAACAGCTTCTTCTGCACTAGCAAATGATTTAAGACTATCAACAATGAAATGCGTTTCTATGTATCTCTGTGCTTCGTTTCTGAATTTCTTCTCTCCCAAGATAGCTGTCCACTGAAACGCATAGATTGCCATAGCTGGTGAGGGACAGCTACCAAACACATGCACTCCCACGTGGTACTCCACAATCTCATTGTCTAGTTTGTCATCACAAAGCCACACGAATCTGAGGTAGTCTCAACAATGCTCTCTCACTAGTAAGTTGTGGAGCATTTCTTTGATGTCTGTCATCACTGCAATGAACTCAGTTCTGAAGTGCTTGAGGATCCCGAGCAGACCGTATTGGGATCTGAACCCACAGGAGCACACTGTTCAGTGATACACATTTTGAACTGCATACTTGAATCAAAGATAATTCATACTTGTGCAGATTTCTGGGGCTGGTAAACACCAAAGTTGGGCAAATACCAGTTTTCTTTGTTGGTATCTGGTGGAGGTGCTACCTCAGCAGGAGAGTTTCTCCAATGAATTCCATATCACGATCTTTCATTACAGGTTTCCTTCTCAATGTTTGACTGAGCGACATGAGTCGACATGAGTCGACTGCATTGCATCAACATCCCTGAGGCCTGACATGGTCATTTTGTCAGAAACCTCAAAGCAGGTAGAGCTGACAGTTGGTTTCGAAGTCTGGAATGAGGAGGCATTTGAATGTTAGAAAGCCAAATGCCAGGAGCTGGTAGAGCAGTTCCAGAGACAGGGTGGAGGGCACAATGCCAGCCTATAGAGGTGGAGTGCAGAGGTTTTGCTGGCTGCTCATGCTTCTTGGCATTACGGAGTCTGCAAAGAAAAGGGCCATCAGGACCATCACAAACACTGCTGAATAAACCCCCGGATGGTTATGGATCAAGAGGTGCGACCTTTGGTCGGTGCTGCTGGGACACAAGCCAGGGCCTGATCAACCCTGGCTGCATTGCCTGGGTGAGAGTGTCTTACATTGCCTTAACCTTCACGAATGGCCTTTGTTTAGGATTGTTCCCACCAGACATCAATGATGTAACAGTGGAACCTTACTCTAATGTCTTATTTTTATGAAGCTTGACTTCAGTCATTCTAGAAGGATTCATGTCTTCCTGATGAGTACACCTGTCCTTTGATAAATCAATAAGGGAGAATTGGCTTATTAGCTCTTTTCACTATTTGTTTTTTGACAGGTACATGCATTGCAAATGTGTAGAGTGATATGGCCCAAACACAAGCAAATAGGACTAGCTCAGATGGGGACCCTCGTCAGCATGGACAGGATTTGTTTCTTGCTGTATTACTCTATAACTCTCTCTCTCATTTTATTTGAGTATTTTGGACTAATCTGCCAAAAAAAGGTGCGTTCAGTTTTCCTATAAACTAAAACCTCAGGGAAAAATTCCTAGACTTGGGTATGTTCGGAGAGAGTGGGGCATGATAGGACTGAAAAGAGAAGTTCACACTTCACCATTCAAACCACTCCAGTTGATGCAATTAATTTGCAATACAAACCGAAAGGTAACCGCTCGAAAAAGCACCCATATACTCTACGTGTGGTAATTAATTATAGACTTCTGGGAATCGGAAATGCTGAGTATCTCCTACAAATGCACAAATAGTGCAGTGTACTTGTTTGTGTGGAAAAGTAAATTTTCCACAGCTGAAGATATTTAGGAAGTAATTGCTTTTCAACATCAGGAAATCCATTAATGGGCAATGAAACTATTAACTAACCCTGTATGCAGGGAGGCAGCATGTTTAGGTCTTCCACCATTGTTCCTTACTGTCTTTGATCGGGTTCAGCCACTGAATCCAACTCTGCATTCATGTTACTTTTTCAAATGTTGGGTGTTTCTGCCAATCCTTGTTTTCTACAATTTTGGTATTTTAATTTCACAAGGTGTTAACAGACAACACTGCACCAGCTCATGATTTGGTGACAAGCGAATGGTCACATTAAATAAAGTCATTTTAAATAGAAAAAAAGAGTGTACATAAAGAGTGACAAGTTCATCATGAAGACTGCAATGATTTTCCTAATCAGGGTAGTGGTAATTTACCCAGAATAATGAAATGGGTGAAGGATAGTTAATTGCGCATTGGGGTGGGAATTTCAATTTCTACTTCCTAATGGTATTTAAACAGTATAATGGATCACAACTGTCTGTAAAAGTCATTTATGGAGCGTGAACTTAAATTCCAAAGTTTTCAAAGTTCAATTAAACTTCCTTGTGTAATGCTATGATTTAGCTTTTAGAACAGCAGATGTGATTCTTGCGCAACCTCTTAGAGAGTTATACTGCTATACATGGCTAAGGGGAAGTGATGCTACTCTTCACTTGGATAAATGAGCCAATGCTGTTAACTCAAAAACTCTTGTTGTAAATCAGTCCATAATAGATAACTTCAATTGAAGTAATTTGTCAGAATCCTAATTTAATGACTTTGGCCTATTAAAATCTAAGCAGCTCTATTATATTCAGATCCATGGTTGTTGTTGGGAACTCTCTATTGACTTGGCTCCCTGTTATGTTTTGTAACTTCAAAACGTAAAAATTAATTGAAAAGAAAATAAGAGAGTTGGGAATGCAAGTCCAATTTAGTATTTACTAAGTGAGGCATGCACATATCACTTGGTGGCATGATGGTGTATGCCACTTACATGCTTTTACATATAACCCTTAATATATTATGTAAATTACACGAATGCTTAATCAAGCAATGTATTTACAATATTACTCAAGTGTTACTGAAAAATTACATACTCAACGTTCCTGCCTGCTTAGCTATAAACTCCAAATCCATATAGAACGCATCTAAATAATATACACAGTATACTATATAATACAAATGCTATATAGACAGCCACAGCATAGTACATTTTTGAATTGTCCCAGTCAGGCCTAAAGATATAATCATTGGTGAGGATTTCTTACTCTTACGGAATAACATCTTTCCTGACAGAGGAGGTCACTCTGCTTGGCAGGTGAGACTTTTGGCTGTGAAAACAATTTCACATTGTGAGGCTTCCTCTGTGGTGATAGTAGAAGTTGACTGTTCACTGCAAGCAGTGGTCTGACAGCTCCAGACACTTTTTTTTCTCCTTTTCTCTGCTTTTCTTTCTGACATTACTTTGTTCCTTGCTTCTCTCCAGGTCACAGCTCCTTCCTCTCTCGTTCCCACTCTTATTATTCTTTACAGTTTGTGCATCGTGGTCAAGGGAAGATTACTTCACTGGACTATTCTTTTATTAATCCTCCTATTGTTCCCCTTTTGATCTGATCTCCCCTCTTAGTTTCCTCATCCACAACATCATCTGATGAATACTCTGTTTTCTTATCTTTGTCTATTATTTAATCTTATCTTAATCCATTATTTTTACCTTCCTTTCATCCAGCGGGGCTTTGGTCTTTGCATCTACTTTTACAACCTGTTCTTTGTCTCCCACTTGAAGTTTATGCAATAACAATGCATGCAGAGCAGATTCTGGTTCTTTATACTCACAAAAGCTGAATGCTTGCAACTTTCCTGAAGCTTCTTGAATTTTGTTCCAGTTTAAAAGTAAGTCATAGTTTGCAGGTAACTGTCTGATTAACATATCAGAAGCTTTTTCAGATATGTTATCAACAAAAATTGTTGTAGTTGAACCACTGCTTTTGTCACTTTCTCAATTCCCCTGTGCAGCATGGTCCTTCCTTGTCCAATATGCTCTCCAACCGGAGGCACAGAAGTTGGAACCAGCACCTGGTTGCCATCTATTGGGCAATGATTCATAATGCACAGCATGAAGACAGTTGTGGATTCATCCAGTACTATCCTTAATTTGCTTTCAGTTGCTTCTTTTACAGAGAATGTGGTATGCAAAATAGTAGATGGATCACCAATCAAGTTGTAGATGTCTTAGCCAATCACATTTCCACAATGCTGGCCCTCCTTTTTTTAACCACATGCAAAACAAATGTGGCTTATAGGTTAATCTATTTCACTGTTACACATGTTATTCCCACAGAAGTTTTTTTTTCCTCTCCATCACAGGTTAGTTGCATACCTGCAGGTTCCAGATCAGTATCTCTGAAATGCTGTTCAAATTTATTTGGTGGAATGACTGGAACAGCTGAGCCAGTGTCCAATTCCATTTTAACTAGTTTATGGTTCACTTCTGGTGTAAGCCATATTGCTTGTCTATTGTTCCTTTTCACATTATAAATCTCAAGGCTACTCAACCCTGTGTCATTCCCATCATTATAGGATTTTTCATCAACAACATGCAGGTTAGTGTTTATTTTTGAAACTGCAATTTGACTTTTATCTTTTACTCTTCCCTGTGCAGTCCATTTATTTTGTCTGTCCAACATGCCCTTTGTATGTGTCCAACTTTATTTCATTTTCTGCATGTTTCAACTTTAAACCGGCATTGGTTTGGCGTATGTGAGCCCCTGTCCACAACAGGGTTTCTATCGCAATACTGCAGTTTTGTTCACACTCACTTTCGTTTCTGAAATCAACTTAATTGCATCTCTGTCTGCTGTTTCCATTGATGCAGTAATTTCAATTTTTCTTTTAAATGTAAGTTGTGCTTCAGTTAGGAGCTGTTTTTGAATGCTTTCTTGTAAGATTCCACAAACTAAATGATCTTTCAGTGCTTCAATATGTCCAATAACAAAATGACAATACTCAGGCAACTTCTTCAATTAGCCACATATGCTCAAACAGACTCCCCTTCTTTTGAATTCCACTTATGAAACTAAAAGTGTCTGCAATCAGTAATGGATTCAGTTCTAAATGTTCCTGTATTATTTTTATGATATCAGCAAAGCTCATTACAGCTGGTTTGGTTAGAGCAGTCAAATACCTAAGCAAACTGTGTGCTTTTTTTATCCAATACACTCAACAAAATTTGCACTTTTTTCTCATTGGTTATTCCATTTGCTTTAAAATATTGTTCAATCAATTCAGTAAACATATTCCAAACTCCCTGATGTAATCAACCATTTCTGCTTTTTTATAACTATTATCAGCCAGTACTCATTGTTTATGAACCAAAAAATTCATCTAATTTCTGCCGTTTTTAAAAACTCAATTGCCTTTTGTTTTGTGAAGAAAATGTGCTGCTCCAAAGAAAAATAAAACATTCTATGCTTGCTTTTTTTTTAACTTAACCACTTCTTGCAGTGCTTTTTTAAAAAAAATTGAACATCCCTCTGCACTTCAGCAAGTAGGTATTCATCTCAGGTTCATTTAAAAAATACCTCATTGCTACTCTTTTGTATGATTTGTCACTCTACAACATTAAAAATGAATTGAAATGAAAGCTAGAGAGCCAGTAATACAATTCAAACTTCATATTTATTTTAACTGAGGCCTGCATGTAACATGTGGTGGGGTGATGACATATGCCATTTATGTACTTTCACATATAACCCACAATGCATTATGTAAGTTACAAAAATACTTCATGAAACAATATATTTACAGTATTACTCAAATATTACTGAAATATTAAATACGCCACACTCCTTAATAACTGCTTGATGGGAAGTCTCTACAACGGGTAGTCAAAACAGTCCAACGCATCACTGGCACCAGCCTACTCGTAATCAAGTAGATGTATACAGAAATGTGCTGGAAAAAGCCCAGTACTGCCATGGGGGGCACCACCTACTCTGCTTATAGATTTGTGTCAGGAAGGAGGCTATGTAGCATCCATACCAGACACAAAAACAGTTACTTTCCCAAAGCAGAAGGGCGAATCAACATCTTCCCCCCACAAACCCACTCCTCCACACCCCCATCACCACTACTTTATCATGTCAAAGTAACCTTACATACAAATCCTCCTGTGCCTACCGTCACTTTACAGACATGCAATTAACCTGTATCATGCATTTATATTTACTGTATTTATTTTAGTATTATGTTCTTCATCTTGTTGTGTTCTTTGTGCTGCATCAGATCAGGGTAATAATTACTTCATTCCCTGTTACACTTGTGTATGGAAATGACAGTAACCAATCTTGATCTTGCCCTTCATCTTGAAAGTCCATAGTTAAGGGCAGGGTATTTTTCACTCTAAGTGAACTTCAGTGACCACTGATCCCAACATGACTGAAATCTGGTGATACCTACAATGTCAAGGTGATCAACAGCCCATATTACAACTGTTAAGGCATTAAGTTAAATAGGAACCACTGGAATAACTTGGTATGTTGATCATTGACTGTGGCAGAAGGGAAAGAGTTGATGTTTCAGGTTGAAATTCCTGCAACAAGCCAGAGTGGAGAGGGGAGATGGCCAGTATAAAACGGTGAGAAGTAAGGTTGAAACAGGGGCCGGTAGGTGATACCTGGTCCAAGGAGATGTGCTGGGTGATGAAGGGAAGTCATTAGGAGAAGGAGAAGGATGGAGTTGGGAGTAAGGGGCAGATGGGTGGTAGGTGGAATCAGAGAAGGAAAATAAAAAGGCATAAAAACAAGAGTTTCTGCAAATGCTGGAAATCCAGAGCAACACATACAAATTGTTGAATGAACTCAGCAAGTCAGGCAGCTCTATGATAAGGAATAAACAACTGATGATTTGGGCCAAAATAATCAAAATATAAAGGCAGATGCAGCTAGATGTGTAAAAGGAAGAGTGAAGGTGGAAACAGATGGGAGGGTGATGGGAGGAGTCAAAAAGACTGCGGTGCTAAAATCACATATGAGGTGACAGTGATAATAGGACCATTGAGGAAGAGATGGATCCAGATGGGGGAGGCAATCCAATATGTGAAGTGTATTGGTGGATGGAACCAGAGGGAGAGGGGATAGGCAGTAAGTGATGAGGATGTGGGGCGCGGTGAAGTAAGAGAAAGGGGACAAAAGTGGGGGGGGGGAGGGAGAGGGACGTCTGATTTCCTACAGTTTTGACTATCCATAGAGTTAAAGCATTCTGAATTTTACTCTAAGGTTTCATAAGTACTGACATACAGGAGTTGCCAGTCACAATTGCATTGGTTTAGCTTGCTTCAACAACAGTCAGTTGAGACACTTTTAAAGTAATTCCCCAAAATTTACCCTTTATTGAGTGCAATTTTCTTGAACTGTCTACTTATAGTACCTATTACCATGTTGCATTAAAATGTACCTCACCACAACTATTGAATTGAGTTTAATCACATGGGCGTTTTTCAGAATTACGATATTTTAACATTAAAACTGGTATCTTACAACTGCCACTGTGTGTGTGTGTGTGAGAGAGAGAGACTGAGCCTCTTTAGCTGAAATTGGAAGAACTTACTCTTGATGAATGTGGTCAGGGGAGTCTCATTCCTACTGATTGTGGAGGGATAAAGTAGGGACTTCTGCCCCTTTAAGTTTCCTCAGTAATTTAGATATATCCCTACTGTAGAACTGCTGAGGTAAATCTGCTGGACACCCACCATGCATGAGACAGGAAACTTCATTCTGTAAAATGTATTGGAGGAATATGGACACAGCAAATTGATACATGGCCCCACCTGAAGAAAGTCTTAATATGAAAACTTACCTAACACCTTAAATCATTAGTACTCATTTCTTCAACCTACCTTTAACATTATTGATTTAATTTAAACACAGGAAAAATATATTGTTAACTTTAAAATAAGTTTTTCCATCTGAGAATGTATATGCTCTGAAATGCTTTTTCTTGTTGACTTTAAAATATTCCCCAATCTGGATGTAAAGTTTCAGGAAGATGCCAGAGATGGAAGTCTATGGAGCTCTCCCAGACCAGCATGTAAAGGTCTGCCATAAGGGTGAGGGAGGGGTGATCTTCTGTGTGAATGGCTTCCCTCCAAGCAACTGAGTCTCCTGATGGAATCTGTGCTGTGAGTAGCCTCTTACACAACAAGGTACAGGATGTTCAATGAAGCAGAAATGGCAGCAAGTTACACCAGTGCCAAAATACTGTGAGTTTCTAGGCATCCTGAGCATTGGAGTATTCATTTGGCAAGTGCTCAGTGCAGGAGAGGAGGACCACATGAGCCGAGAACTCAGCATACCTTACTCCTTGTTTTTGTGATGATTGCATAACCTTATGATGCCAGGAATCTACTTTTGATTAGAAGAATACAATGCCAACCGTGTAACGTTATTCATTTGTACCTGGCACTGCACTTGTGTATTATTACTAGTGCAATACTTGTGTAGATTGTGAACAGAAAAGTTATTGATGTAATTTAGTCATTAATCTTACACTAGTTGTGCTATTTATCAATTCTGGGTGAAAGGTAAAGCAAATTTATCCAGAATTTCTGTTCACAATCTACACTAATGTTGCACTTATTTTATGTTTAGTTTTGAGACTTTTTTCCCAATGAAATTCCACCCTGTTCTATAGGGCTGCTTTGACATTTAACCTGAATTTATAATTCAAATCACTTAGTGTTTCAGTGCTGAGAGTATCAGTTGGAGAATTTTGGAGACAGTCAATTCCTGGAAACTTAGAAACTGATCCAGGTTGTAAATGGCAAAGTAAGATCCCAGGGATAGCTTTATAACAGGGCTGACATTAACTTTCCTATAATCTCTTCCCTTCTTTGTCTATCCAAATGCAATTTCAATGCACAGTATAAAACTGGTATTTCATATGTTCATCACACTCTGAAGGGCATCTGATCTGTCAAAAAATAAATAGCAAGGTATCCCATGGTGACAATCTCTGATTGATTTCAAAAGCATTGTGTTGATTGGTGCAGCTGGATGGTAATTGTTTAGTGAAGCTCGCTGGAAACCAATGCATTACAAGCCTGAGAATGACAAAATCATCTACTTTTTAATCCTGTGCACATATACTAAATAATTTATTGAAGCTAATTACATTTTCTAGCGTTCCTTTGTTCTTTGATATTCGAAGGACCACTAACATGATGAAAATGAATAATATGCGCAGCTCTGTTTCTGGTTAGGAGAATTCTGTGTACAGCATAGATGAACTAACAAAGGTAGATGATGTTACATCATGGGAAGTTGATTGACATACAATGGCCATGTCTTTACAAAGTATCAGTGTGAGAATGAATGAAACAGTATTTAACGGTGGCTCTGAAGGTTTGGCATCTAATATCAAATTAAACATCGTGCATGCATTGCTATGCAAGTTCTTGAATTAAATTAGACCTTGTCCTAAGCTTTGCAACCACTGATCCTGGAACACTCTGGCAGCCTTTTACTCCTAATCATCGTCAACTATAAAACTATGACTCTACAAACCTATTTAACTTTCTCTGCTGGGAACATTTTAAAATCATTTAAATAGATTTTAAAAGGTTAAAGAAAAAAAGCCTCATTGAAACAATGAAAGTAAACTAATTAATTTAATCAAAACCCTTCAAATTACAAATAAAGAGTTAAACCAAATTAGTTCAAATACGTATCTTTGTCAAAGAGGATGCAGCCTTGGCGTGAAATAAACACCTGATGCAATGTACATCAAGTCCCTTTCCTCAATGTGTCGCTATTTTATTGCTGGGCGTAATGGTGAGTCTTCCAGTGGAGTGGGGATGTAGACATGTTAACATCTGGTTTCACCTCATCTTACAGTTCTGCGGTTCAATAGATATATGTGTACTGTATGTCTGGGACAAGATGAGAATCCCAGTGGCCTGAAAGGCTCTCCAAAGCTCTCACTCTGGTCAATTCTGCCCACTGAGTCTTCCATTTTATACTTGCTGGTTTCTGTAATCTATCAGCTGTGTAGTGGCCCTATTGTGAATCACAATGTTTTACATTGCCATGTCAGATTATTAAGAAAATAAATGAGCTGGCTTCAAACTAATTGTTTTTTATAACCGTTTCTTATTTTACAAACAATTGCTTCTGTATTACTTTCTCTTGGAGGGACTGCTTGAATCTTACAGCACATTCTGACCTAGGAATTCAATTCTGCTGTATCTGTCTGGCCATCTTGTAGGCAGCTCATAGCCCAGTATAAAGGGTATAGTATCCACAATATCATGTGGTTCAGCACCAAGCAAACATACAAGGGCTACTTTATCAAACTGTTTATTCAGGACTCTACTAGGAATATTCTGAATAAATTAAATTACATCAAATTAGATATGGTTCTGATTTATGCCTTGGAACTTTCTTAGAACATCAACTTTTCTTTAAGGCCTAAAAGTTTGCAATGTATTTTTCAGGCAAGTTTAAAGAGAACTCCGTTGGCCAGCATGGAAGTGTGTACGAGTGCCTTCCTTGTAGGAATGGGTGCAGCTCATGTCAGGATGACAGTCCCTGCCATGCAGAGGAAGACAAACACTTACGCATTGTCATCATCGCGTTCCAAGGTTTCTGCATGTTATTGGACTTCATTGCTATGCTGGTGGTCTACCACTTCCGCAGGTGCAAGGTAAATGCAAAGATTCCTTTATTATGTGTTTGTGCTTCAGCCTCATGCTCTGCTTTGAATTCTTGTGCTGGATTATTATGTAACAATGTTTGCTGAGGGAAGGATGTTTACACAGCTTTTGCTGCTCAACTTGTAGGAAGTAACAGGTATTATTTTTATCTGGGTGGAGGACAATAACATTTGTTATTGTCAGGAATATATTTAGAAACAACCTTTTATTGAGCAGAGGAACAGCTTCCTAGTGCAGTACTAGTGGATTGTTTTAATGAGCAGTAAACTAGAAAATTTCATTAGCGATTCTTTTTCAGCTGAGTCCACATGGCAGATTGATAGAATGGATGCCAGCCGCATGGGTTCCGTGAAGGGTGAATCAAGGGTCATAATTAGCAAATGTGTAAAAATAGATCTCTTGATCTCTCTGGAGCTTGTTATTTGCTCATATAAATGCATATAAAAAGAGGTAAACTAAGAAAAAATTCTACAGATTACAGAGTCCACTGATAATTTAGTTCTGCTCCTGGTCTTCCAGCTGTCAGCCATGCGTCACCAAGGTCACCGAAAAGTTGTGGGTAATACTGAATTTGAGTGTAAAGCCTTTCCTGACAAACAATTGTTAAATGTACAATTAATCAGGTATGAATAAAAGGGCAGGATGCAGAGGCAGTGGACCCTGAACTGACTGAGCACTTCCTCGAGTGCTTTAAGAACAGATGGAGGACCCACCTTCCACTGCCTTCAGCTGGAGAATCATATGATAATGCAAATCAGTGAGTCACCCTGAACTGTGGAGTTCTCTCGGAAAGAATGACTGAATGAAAAAGATATGCAAGAAAAGAGGAGGGAATTTCAGCTTCTGCTATAATATTGTGTTTGGTAGAAACTAGGCGGAGTGGGAGTTTCAACTACTACAGTTAATAAAGTTAGGTCTTATGACAAGTAATTGACCCTGGATCCACTTAAGTTAAATCATCATGATTTCACCATTGCTACTATGATCGTTGAGACTGGATCCATTTAAGGATTCTACTTCCAGTCACAAGCCCACTTGCAAAGTCAAAACATCTAATGCACCATGTTCTCTTACCCTCTGTCTCAGTATTTCTGCTGCTACATGCCTGAAAGTCAATGGACCCCTTGTTATCAGCTGTGGAGTAACTGCCATGGTAAATTGGGGAAGCTTCAGAACAGATTAGGAAGTATTAGCACCGTAGTGGATATGTCCACCCTCAAAATCAGAAACCTCGTGCCCTGGAATATGCCTCCCTCTGCCATTAGTAGAAACATAGAAAACCTACAGCACAATACATGCCCTTCGGCCGACATAGTTGTGCCGAATATATCCCTACCTTAGAAATTGCTAATACCATAGCCCTCTATTTTTCTAAGCTCCATGTACCTATCCAAAAGTCTCTTAAAAGACCCTATCGTATCTGCCTCCACCACCGTTGCTGGCAGCCCATTCCACGCACTCACTTCTCTCTGAGTAAAAAACTTACCCCTGACACATCCTCTGTACCTACTCCCAAACACCTTAAACCTGTGCCCTCTTGTGGCAACCATTTCAGCCCTGGGAAAAAGCCTCTAACTATCCACATGATCAATGCCTCTCATCATCTTATACACCTCTATCAGGTCACCACTCATCCTCTGTCGCTCCAAGGAGAAAAGGCTGTGTTCACTCAACCTGTTTTCATGAGGCATGCTCCCCAATCCAGGCAACATCCTTGTAAATCTCCTCTGCACCCTTTCTATGGTTTCCACATCCTTCCTGTAGTGAGGCAACCAGAACTGAGCACAGTATTATCAAGCCAGAAGTCAGTGTGAGGTCTGAAAAGGCATGTGCAGATATACCTAAAAAGAATGCAGAGCTGATCTTTTGAAGTTGTAACATAGGACCTGCTGAATTAATCCATCATTTTGTGCGTGTTGCTTTGGATTTCCAGCAACTGCAGAAATTTTCATGTATAGGACTACAAGTATTATGTTGATCACACCTTATACAAACAAGTGAAAATCTGCAGATGTTGGAAATCCAAGCAACACATGCAAAATGCCTGGGGAACTCAGCAGGCCAGGCAGCATCTATGGAAAAGAGGACAGTCGACGTCTTGGACCAAGACCCTTACTTGGCCCGAAACCTCAACTGTACTCTTTTCCATAGGTGCTGCCTGTGCTGCTGAGTTTCTCCAGCATTTTGTGTGTACACCTGATACGCTGCTGGTTACCTTGACAACAACCCAAAGTGTCTGGCATTTCTTGCTAAGATCACAAGCATGGTGTGCTGAACAGTTGATCTGTTTACCACTTCTTGCCTTTGAGATGGGAATATAATGCTTGATTAAATGTGCAGTTTGGTTTTACTTTTTTTTTAACAGTCATATTTTAAACACTGCATAAACACTGCATAGTTTATTTCTTTGTGCATTCCTTTCCTTGTCAAGAATCATCATGATGTGATTTTCTTCTTAATTCTATTAAACTTTGTGGGTTGAAGAATCTTCTTTGGCAATATTCGATATACAGCTACATTTAAATAAGTGTAATCCCCAGGTGTGGCCAGCAGTGTTAGTCTGGGGGAAGACAGCCTCCGCCAAACTTGTGAAATCTTGTTTGTGTGGATGCTATGTGATGTGTTCCCCTGTTACAACTCAGTACCACAAAATATCAGACAGTACACCACATGCAATTAAACGATTGAGCTTTATAATTCTTAATTTGACTATAGTGTTAGTGAAGAAAACATAAAGAAAAAGAGTCCCATTTTACTGAGACAGTCTGTTGTCCATATTGGAGCTCACAGTTTTCCTTCCATTGGTTTCCCATCGATTTTCTCAGAGCGTCATCAACTCCTGGACCTGCACTCCAGGTCCACTCCATCCTGTGGTCTACCAGCTCACTCCTCTCGCGTCATCTCTCCTTATCTCTCGCCAGCAAAAAGACCACAAATACCTTCTCTCAGACACACAAGAAAGGAACAACACTACCCTCATCGAATGGTGTACATTGCAAAGCCCCCATTATCTCTAGTCATAACCCAAACACTTTTGCTACAGAGAAACCATTACATTAGCAGTGAAACCTTACAGAGCATTATATAAGCATTACAACCATCTCTGCTCTTCCTATTCTGGTTTCTTGATTATTCCTGATTTCAATCATTCTGCCTAGCCTTGGAAATTCCTCTCTAGACAGTGAGTCATAAGAGTTCATGTATCTATTTAAACTTACTGGCCATTTTATTAGGTGCAGGAGGGAACCCAGGGTGGTTGCTGTAGCCCATCCACGTCAGGTTTTGGCATGTTGTGTGTTCAGAGAAGCTCTTCTGTACATCACTGTTGAAATTTGTGTTACTGTTGCCTTCCTGTCAACTTGAACCAGTCTGGACATTCTCCTCTGACTACTCTCATTAAGAAGACATTTTTGCTCACAGAATTGCCACTCACTGGATGTCTTGTTGTTTTTCACACCATTCCGTCTAAACTCTGGAGACTGTTGTGTTGAAAATCCCAAGTGATCAGCAGGTTCTGAGAAACTCAAATCAGCCCATCTGGCACCAACAACTATTCCACAAACAGTCACTTAGATCACATTTCTTCCCTACTCTGATGTTTGGTCTGAACAACAATGGAAGCTCTTGATTACATTTTAATGATGTGAGTTACTGCCACATGATTGGCTGTTTAGATTAATAAGCAGGTGTGCAAAAGTCATATATATATATATTTATTCTTAGTGCCTAAGAATTTTGCACAGAACTATAGAAACTTTATGTATTGTACTGTACAGCTGCTACAAAAAAAATTTCATGACATATGTGAGTTATGATAAACTTTATTCTGAGTCTCCATTTTGGACTGAGAGTGAAAGGGGGCAGGGAGAAGGAAATTATGGTTGCGAAGAGAGGAAGGGAGGGGGGAGGGAGAGGAAAGCACCAGAGAGACATTCTGTAATGATCAATAAACCAGTTGTTTAGAATCAAATGACCTTGTCTTGTGTCACAGGGTATGTATGTGTGTATGTCTGCATGCCACCAACCCCACTGCTCCAGCATTCCTTCTCTGCCACCTGTCCCACACCCCTCCCATGGTGCTGCACCCTCATCATACCCAACATCATTTACTCCCGCCAGATTTACAAACTCTGCCTGTGCTGCACATTGACAAATACCGTACTATGCAAAAGTCATAGGCACATATAAGACCATGAGACCATAAGATATAGGAGCATAATAAGGCCATTTGGCCCATCAAGTCTGCTCCGCCATTTAATCATTGCTGAGCTAATTTTCCTCTCAGCCTCAATCTCCTGCTTTCTCGCTGTATCCCTTCATGTAATGACCAATTAAGAATCTATCAGCCTCTGCCTTAAAGATACATAATATCTTGGCCTCCACAGCTATTGCAAAGAATTCCACAGATTCACCACTCTCTGGCTGAAGAATTGCGTCCTCATCCCCATTCTAAAAGAACGCCCCTCTATTTTCAGGCTGTGCTCTCTGGTCTTAGTCTGTCCCATCACAGGAAACATCCTCTCCACATCCACTCTGTCAAAGCCTTTCACCATTTGATAGGTTTCAATGAGGTCAACCCTCATTCTTCTGAATTCCAGTAAACACGGGCTCAGAGGCATGAAATGCTCTTCATATGACAAACCATTCAGTCCTGAAATAATTTTTGTGAAAGTCCTTTGAACCCTCTACAGTTTCAGCACATCCTTTCTAAATTAAGGGCCCTAAAACTACTCACAATACTTCAAGTGAAGCTTCACCAGTACCTTATAAAGTCTCAACATTGCATCCTTGCTTTTATATTTTAGCCCTCTTGAAATGAATGCTAACATTGCATTTGCCTTCTTCACCACAGACTCAACCTGCAAATTAACCTTTAGAAAGTCCTGCACAAGTACTCCCAAGTTTCTTTGTGCCTCAGTTTTTTTTGTATTTTCTCTCCATTTTGAAAAGAGTTGACCCTTTCATTTCTTCCAGCAATGTGCATGACCATACACTTTCCAACACTGTATTCCATCTGTCATTTCTTTTCCCATCTCTGAATCTGCCTTTCTTCTGTAGCCTCCCTACTTCCTCAAAATTACCTAATCAATCCATAATTTTCAATGCCTTAGCAACTTAAGTGATCAT
Organism: Hypanus sabinus; assembly: GCF_030144855.1. Taxonomy (NCBI): domain Eukaryota; kingdom Metazoa; phylum Chordata; class Chondrichthyes; order Myliobatiformes; family Dasyatidae; genus Hypanus; species Hypanus sabinus. The sequence continues at coordinate 47,737,344 of NC_082711.1, read as the reverse complement.
GTTTCTTAGAAGTTGTAAGAATACCTGCCTCCAGCAGTGAAATCCAGAAGTCAACTACACTCTGCGTGAGATGCTCTTTCTCAGATCCTCTCTTGACATTTTACTTCTTACCCTGTGCTCTATAGTTTTAGATGCCTCTGCCATGAGCAAAAGTTTTCTATTATCTACATTGTCTATACTCCCGTAATTTTGTATAATTTTCTGAGGATCTTCCTCAGCATCCCCTGCTCCAAGAAAAACAAACCCGGTTAATCTGGGTTCTCCTCTTATCTGAAATGCTTCATCCCAAATAATATTCCTGGTGAAACTCCTTCGCATTTTTTCCAATGCAACTACATCCTTTCTTTAAAACTGCAACCAGAAATGCACACCATACTTCAGCTATGGCCTAACAAATTATTCATTATGCTGTGCAAAAACCTACCCTATCTTATACTCCATGCCCTAGCTAAAGAACGTGAGTATCTCGTATGCCCTTTCACTACCTAATCCAAATGCACTCCCACCTTCAATGATCCTTGCACATTTGAGGTCTCTCTATTTCTCAGTCCTCCCTAGGATCTTCTATTCACTGTCTCTGTCCTATCTTCATTAATCCTCTCACTGTGTATTGCCTCACACTAATCAGGATTAAATTCCATCAGCTCAGTTTGCCAACTGATCAATTTCTTCCTGTAACAAATGACTGTTCACATTATTAGCAATCTGCAAAGTTATTAATCATACCTTTTCCATTCATACTAAAATTGTTAATATACTGTATATAACAAAACGTGAGGGTTTCAGCAAATATCATCACTCTCTATCTTCTCTTACCAAGCGAATTTTGGAACTATTTTGCCAATTTGAGCTCTCACCGTTTTGAGCAGTTTCTTTTGTGTGACTTGGTCAAAGAACTTAATGAAATCTATGTATACAGCATCACCTATCCATCTTCGCTCTTCAATATATTTTAACATCTTTTCAAACAATTCAATCAAAATCCAAACACATTTGTCAGATAGGATCTTCCCCTAACGAGGCCATGAGGACATCTTTAATTAGATGAAATTAAAGGGTTGGTTATCTCTAAGTGGAGAGAAAATACAAATTAATTCATCAATACTTCCTGTGCTTTGAAGTGTGGATAGAGTTATATGTCAGATTTTTTTTACAATAACTTCCCAACCATTGATGTTAGATTCACAGGCTTAAATTACCTGACTCAACCCTTATACCTTCTAGACTGAACAAGTCACATTTATTTTTTTTCTAATTTTTCTGCCATGTCACCTGTGACCAGTAAAGTTTCAATAATTTTTTTTAGGCCTTAGTAATCTCCTCCCTTTCATCCCACAGCAAACAGGGCTATACCTCATTAGGTCACGGGATTTATTCACCTTTATATCTAGTATGATAATCAAAGACTCCTCCAATTTAGTGATAACCTGTTTACTAAGTTTACCATACCCTGAATTCTCCAACAATCTCTCCAGTGAGATGTTCAGACCTTGCTGTAATTTCTGCAATCATGCACAGATTGCCATTTTTGTCCTCAGTGAGTTTTAATCTTTCCCTCGTTCTTGACTCATTCAGTCAAGAAAGGCAGTAGGGTTGAGCCAGGTAATTTTAAGTCTGTGAGGCTAACATCAATGGTTGGGAAGTTATTATAAAAAAAAATATGATGTACAGCTCTATCCACACTTAGAAGCAGAGATATCTTATACTAATAAAATGATTTGAGATTTTCTTTAAATTTTCTCCACCAGTAAAATTTTGTGCTCCTTCTTTGCCATCCTGGTTGCTTATGTACCTATTTTATTTTCTGTAGTCATGAAACCCATGTTATCAGTTGTCTATACCTACTGGGCGAGTGATTGAATGGTCAATAGGAGGTAGTAACCTTAGTATTTTGCCTGCTGCATGCTTCCTTTTATCTTCCTTTATCTAATCCTTAATGTCCTTTGGGCTTATTGGCCATAACTTTCACTCTGATAACTTTAATTAGTTCAGTCTTGAAGGAGATTCCATTAATGAATTAAGACCTACCTTGAAGCAACTGCTTTCGGTCTACTGTTACCAAGTCCATAAGACCATAAGACATAGGAACAGAATTAGGCCATTCAGCCCATTGAGTCTGCACTTCCACTCCATCATGGCTGATCTCAGATCCTACTCAACCCCATACACCTGTCTTCTCACCAGATCCTTTGAAGCACTGACCATTCAGGAAACATCAACTTCTGCTTTAAGTATACCCATGGAGTTGGCCTCCACCGCAGTCTCTGGCAGAACATTCCACAGATTTACTACTGTCTGGCTAAAAACATTCCTCCTTACTTTGTTTCTGAACAGTCACCCCTCAATTTTGAGGCTATGCTCTCTAGTTCTGGACACCCCCACCGTAGGAAACATCCTCTCCAAATCCACCCTGTCTAGTCCTTTTAATACTTGGTAGGTTGCAATAAGATCCCCACACATTCTTCTAAGTTCCAGTGAGTCCTGTAATAAGATTTTGAAATTCAGGGTCTTAATTTCTGGACCTTCCTTATCCCTTTGCATAACCACTTTAAAGACTATAGTCACTATCTCCTATTAACAATTAAATCACTTGCCCAGTTACATGCCCTAATGCAAGGTCTAGTACCGCCCTTTCTCCAGTCGAACCATCTTCACACTAGTTCAAAAAGCTCTCCTGGGTGCACTTTAAAAAATGTCAACCCCACTGTATCTTACGCACACGTTACCTCATGTCCTCTTTTTATTCTTCTTTGTATTGCTCCTGGAAAACTGTCCCTTTCTTCTCATACAGCCATGTCAAGTTTTATTTGATAGCATTTCTGTGAAGTGTCTTCAGGCACTTTATTATGTTAAAAGTTCAATATAATTACCACTCATTGACCTTGTATTATGGTATGAGGTTAGTTGATTTATTTGCAGTCAGAACATATTATTGGCCCCGAGGATGGAGTAACTAATATAATAATTAATAAATCTGGCAAGCTGGAAATGCTTTTAAAATGCAAGCTAGTTAGCTGGCTAGTGCTTCAAGGGAGTTAGGACTGCGCCCAATCAGTGAATAGGAGCATAAGAAGAAACGGCTACTTCACACAGGTATAGTTAGGGTAAAGGTAATCAAAATTACCAGGAGTATAGATCGGGTAAATGCAAGCACGTCCGCAACTGAAGATTTAAAAGGCAGCCTTTCACGGCAGTTTTCAGAGCTGGAACTGTGCCCAATCAGTGAACAGGTGCATGAAAAGAAGTGGCCATTTCACACGGGTATGCGATTGAAGATTTAAAAAGCAGCGCTTCACAGCAGTTCAAGCTGTGCCCAATCAGTGAACGGGATTCATTAGAAAGAGCGAATTAAAAAAAAGACAAGGGTAAGTGGAGTGCACTTTGGGTGAGTGTTAGAGTTACTTTGGCTCACCACGTTTAGGTGAGATCAGGCATTCCTTGTTTGTTAGGCCACATTAATACAGTAAGAATGATTTCAGGGGCTGTGTTGTGTTCTTTGTGTGAAATGTGGGAGTTCTGAGAGAGCTCCAGCGTTCGAGATAACCACATCTTCACCGTGTAATAAGATGCAGCTCCTCAGAGGAAGTGTTAAAAAACTGGAGCTGCAGCTCGATGGATATTCAGCTCATAGAGGAGACTGAAGGTAGTCATCCCTAGGATAATGAAGGGAAGACTTTGGATGTTGGCTTCATGGAATTTAACAAGGCATTTGACAGGGTCCTGGAAGGGAGGTTGGTCAAAAAAGTTCGACATTCAAGATGAGGTAGTAAATTGGATAAGACACTGGCTTTATGTGAGAAGACAGAGAGTGGTCTTGGCCTGGAACATTGACTGCTCCTTTCAGCAGCCTGAAAATAAGCTGAGTTCATCCAGCTTATTTGTAAGTGGTAGCAGATGGTTACCTGTCTGACTTGACTACTGGAGTGCTGCAGGGATCGGCGCTGGGTTTGTTGTTTGTCATCTGTATCAATGATCTGGATGATAATGTGGTCAACTGGATCAGCAAATTTGCCGATGAAAGGGGAGGTAGTGGACAGCGAGGAAAACTACCGGACAGGGATCTGGAGCAGCTGGAAAAAGGCAGCTTTTGTCTGAACTTAATGTAGACAAGTGTGAGGTGTTCCACATCGGTAGTACCAACCAGAGTGGGTCCTACAGAGTGAACGGTAGGGCATTGAGGAGTGCTGTAGAACAGAGGAATCTGGGAATACTGGTCCATAATTAATTAAAAGTGGTGTCACAAGTAGATAGGGTTGTAAAAAAACTTATGGTACATTGGCCTTCATAAATCAAAGTACTGAGTACATAAAATTAGATGTTATATTGAAATTGTATAAGGCATTGGTGAAGCCTAATTTTTAGTATTGTGTGCACTTTTGGTCATCTCCCTATAGGAAAGATGTAAATAAGGTTGAAAGAGTACTGCAAAAATTTACAAGGATGTTGCTGGGACTGGAGGACCTGAGTTATATAGAAAGATTAGGAGTTTATTCCTTGGAAAGTAGAAGATTGAGGGGAGATTTAATAGAGGTATACAAAATAAAGAGAGGTATAGATCAGTTAAATGTAAGCAGGCATTTTGCACTGAAGTTGTGTGGGACTACAAGTAGAGGTTAAGGGTGAAAGGTGAAAAGTTCAAGGGGAACATGAGAGGGAACTTTGTCACTCAGAGAGTTTGGAACGAGTTGCCAGCACAAGTGGTGCATGCAATCTCAATTTCAATGTTTAAGGGAAGTTTGATTAGGTGAATGGACGGTAGGGGTATAGAGGGCTATGTTCTCACTGCAGGTTGAAAGGAGTACATAGTTTACATGGTTTGGCATGGACTAAATGGGCCAAAGGGCCTGTTTCTGTGCTGTACTTGTCTATGACTCTAGGTTGCAGGAGACAGGTAACTGGGTGACTGTCAGGAGAAGAAAGTGAAATGGCCAACCGTTACAGGGTACTCCTGTGGCCATTCCCCTCAATAATATATATATCTTTTAGGATGCTGTCAAGGGGGACAAACTATCAAGGGAGAGCTGTAGCAACTAGGTCTTTGGCACTGAGTCTGGCTCTTCACCTTAGAAGAGAAGAGAGGTGAGGAGGAGTGCAGTAGTGGCAGGAAATCCCATAGAAGAATTCTGTGGGCGCGACAGGGACATGTTGCAGCTCAGGTGCCAGGATCAGGGACATCTCAGATCAGGTCCACGGCATTTTAAAGAGGGGGGATGAGCAGCCAGAAGTCTAGGTTGGTTTCTACCCCGGTACCAATGACATAGGGAGGAAAGGAGAGGAGATCCTGAAGAGATACTTTAGGGAGCCAAGTAGAAAGCTGCAAAGCAGGGCCTCCAGGATAGTAATCTTTGAATTGCTGCCTGTGCCACGTGCCAGTGAGCGTAAGAATAGGAGCACTTGGCAGATAATTACGTAGCCGAGGAACTGGAGCAGGGAGCAGGGGTTCCGATTTCTGGATCATTGGGACCTCTTCTGGGGATGGTATGACCTGTACCAAAGGGACCTGGTTACCCCTGAACCTAAGGGGAATAAATAATCTTGCAGGTAGCTTTACAAGGGCTGTTCAGGAGAGTTCAAACTAATTTGGCAGGGGGGAAGGAACCTGAGTGATAGGGCTGAGGATGGAGTAGTCAGTTTATAAACAGAGGCAGTGTGAAGTGAGACTGCTAGCAAGGAGAGGATGACGCTAGGGCGAAATTCAATAGGTTCAATAGGTACAGTTAATGTCAGAGAAATGTATATAATATACATCCTGAAATTCTTTTCTTTCGCAAACATCCACGAAAACAGAGGAGTGCCCCAAAGAATGAATAACAATTACATATTAGAATCCCAAAGACCTGCCAACAACTCCCCCTCCTATGCACAAGCAGCAGCAATGACATGACCCCCCCACCCACACCAGCAGAAAAGCATCAACGCCCTCTACCAAGCACTCAAGCATGCAGCAAGCGTCAATAAAGACACAGATTTGCAGTACCTTAAAAACTTCTCGTTCACCCAGTAATTCAACATACCACTGGCTCTCTCTCTCTCTCCCTAATAAAGGAAAAGAAGTGTCCCCGTTGCACTCAATGGGATGAGTAATGTAAAAGGGAGACAAATCAAAAGGGGTGATGCATTCAGGACTGAAGGTATATTTGAGGCCTACAGTGTACTGAATAAGGTAGGTGAGTTTGTAGTACGGTTACAAATTGGCGGGTATGATGTTGTGGGCATCACTGAATCATGGGTGAAAGAAAAATATAGCTGGGAGCTTAACATTGTTTTGAGAGAGACAGGAAGGCAGAGGGGGTGGCGTGGCTCTGTTGGTAATAAATGAAATCAAATCCTTGGAAAGAGGTGACATAGGGTCAGAAGGTGTAGAATTGTTATGGGTAGTGGTTACAACTGTGAGGGTAAAAAGACTCTGCTGGAGTTATATACAGACCTCTGAACAATAGCATAGATGTGGGCTATAAATTATAACAGGAGATAAAAAATGAATTTCAAAGGGCGATGCTACAATAGTTCTGGGGGATTTCAATGCGCAGGTAGATTGGGGAAAATTAGGTTGGTACTGGATTCCAAGAGGGGGAATTTGTAGAATGTCTATATGATGGCTTTTAGAGCAGCTCATGGTTGAGCCCTCTAGGGGATTAGCTATTCTGAACTGGGCATTGTGCAATGAACTGGAATTGATGAGAGAGCTTCAGGTCAAGGAATCCGTAGCAGCAGTGATCATATGTGATAGAATTTATTTGAGAAGGTGAAGCTAAAGTCAAGTGTAGCAGTATTATAGTTAAGTAAAGGGAATTACAGAGAGGTGCAGGACAAAGGTGATTGGAAGGGGGTACTAGTAGGGATGACAGCAGAGCAGCAATTGCTGGAGTATCTGGGAGTAATTAGGAAGGTCCAGGATAGATACACCCCAAAGAAGAAGAACGGCAGGATGATGGAAGCTGACAAGGGAAGCCAAAGCAAAGAGACAACGTAAGATAGAGCAAAAAGTAGTGGTAAGTTAGAGAATTGCAAAGCTTTTAAAAACCAATAGAAGGCAACAAAAAAACCATAAGGAGAGAAAAGATGAAATATGAAAGAAAGCTAAGCAATAATATCAAAGAGGATACCAAAAGATTTTCAGATATATAGTGAGACGAGAGTGGATATTGGACCACTGGAAAATGCTGCTAGAGAGATAGTAATGTGGTACAAGGAAATGGTGGATGAACTGAATATATATTTGCATCAGTCTTTACTATGAAAGACACTAACAGTATGCCAGAAGTTTGAGAGTGTCAAGGTGCAGAATTGAGTGCCGTTGCTATTACTAGATGCTTGGGAAACTGAGAGGTCTGAAGGACAATAAGTCACCTGGAGCAGATGGACTACACTCCAGGGTTCTAAAAGTGTTAGCTGAAGAGATTGTGGAGGCATTAATAATGATCTTTCAATTACGGCTATGGTACCTGAGGACTGGAAAATTGCAGATATTACTCCATTCTTCAAGAAGGGGGCAAAGGCAGAAGAAAAACAATTATAGGTCAGTTAGTATGACCTCAGTGGTTGGGAAGGTATTGGAGTCAATTGTTAAGAATGTGGTTTCAGGGCACTTGGAGGCATTTGACAAAATAGGCCAGAGTCAGCATGATTTCCTTAAGGGAAAATCTTGCCTGACAAATTTGTTGGAATTTGTTGAGGAAATAACAAGCAGGAAAGACAAAGGAAAATCAGTGGATGTTGTGTACTTGGTTTTTCAAAAGGCCTTTGACAAAGTACCACACATGAGACTGCTTAGGAAGATAAGAGCCCGTGATATTAACGGAAAGATAGTGGCATGGACAGAGTATTGTTGAATTGGCAGAAGGCAAGGAGTGGGAATAAATAGAGCTTTTTCTGGTTCACTGCCGATGACTAGTGCTTTTCTATGGAGGTCTGTGTTGGGACCACTACTTCTTACTTTATATTTCAATGATATGGATGGTGGAATTGATGGCTTTGTGACCAAGATTGTGGATGATACAAAGTTTGTGGAAGGGCAGGTAATGCTGAGGAAGCAGAGAGGCCATGGAAGGATTTTGACAGATTAGGAGAATAGGCAAAGAAGTGGCAGATGGAATACGGTGTCAGGAAGTGTATGGTCACACAATTTGGTAGAAGAAATGAAAGGGTTGTATATTTTCTAAATGGAGAGAAAATTCAAAAATGTGAGGTGCAAAGGGTCTTGGGAGTCCTTGTGCTGGATTCTATAAAGGTTAATTTGCAAGTTGAGTCTGTGGTGAGGAAGGCAAATGCAATATTAGCATTTATTTTGAGAGGACTAGAATATAAAAGCAAGGATGTAAAGTTGAAGCTTTATAAGGCAATGGTGAGGCCTCACTTGGAGTATTGTGAGCAGTTTAGGGAAACTTATCTTAGAAAGGATGTGCTGAAACTGGAGAGAGTTCAAAGGTGCTTCACAAAAATGATTCCAGCTTTGCATGGCTTGTCACATAAAGAGCATTTGATGGTTGCAGGCCTTTATTCACTGGGATTGAAAAAAATGAGGGGTGACCTCAATGAAAGGAATTGAATGTTGGAAGGCCTTGATAGAGTGGGTGTTTCCTATGGTGGGAGAGTCTAAGGACAGAGACCACAGCCTCAGAATAGAGGGGTGTGCTTTTAGAATGGAAATGAGGAGGAACTTTAGCCGGAGAGTTATGAATCTGTGGAATTCTTTGCCACAGGCAGCTGTTTAGGCCAAGTATTTATGTATATTTAAGGCAGAGGCTGATAGATTCTTAATTGGTCAGGACATGAAGGGATGTGGGAAAAAGGCAGGAGATTGGGGCTGAGAGGGATACTTGATGAAATGGCAGAGCACACTCACCAAACCAAGTGGCCCAATTCTGTTCCTACATGGAAAGTTAAACCTGGCAATAGTTCACTGAATGGTAAAGGGAGTGCGAAGAAATGTGACAATTTTAGGTTCCTCTTTTGGCAGGTTATAATTGTTACCTGCTGTAGTTTGCTCTTCTAAGGAAATGAACTCATGCCCTGTACTCCACCCCTGTCCCAAAAGAGTTTATTTCACCTATTCCTTCCTTTGAGATGGGAATGCTACGCCTGGTCAAACATTTTTAAAACAGCCTTCAAATCCTTATTACTCTTGTACTCTTACATAACACTTAATTTCTTGCGTTCTTCTCATTGAATTTGTTAAGTATGATCGTATAGTAATGTTTTCTTTCCTTCTATTAAGCCTACCCCTTAAGGTAATGAATTATTTGTTTGAATTCTGGAAACATGCATTAAAATGTGAATTAAAGTATGCCCACTGAGTCCAAATGTCATTTATATTCACTGAAGAACCAAAACAATTGGACCATGAATAATGACGGATAAATCAGCAAAGGGTATTGAAGCAGCACCAACCACTATTTACACTCAGTGGCCTCTTGATGAGGTACATCCCGTACCTAATAAAGTGCTACAAACACCATTCTGGTTCGTTCTCAACAACAACTGAACCTCCTGACCATGTCTGCATGCTTTTATGCATTCAGTTGGCACCACATGATTGGCTAATTAGATAATTTGCATTAACAACCTTGAGTACAGCAGTACCTGAGAAAGTGGTCACTGAGTGTTTAAATTTTGCAAAATCATTCCAAGATGCTTAGATGGAGCATTTATCCAATTAAATATGAGCTAGTCAAGGAGTTATTAGGGCAGATGCACTAAAGCTTGGTTGAAGTGGAGGGCTTAAGGAGTGAATTCAAAGACCAAAGCGGGTCATGATGCTTAAAGTGAGATTCCAACAATTTGCAGGTAATCCTTTGCTGGCTGAACAATCAAGTAGCTGACATTGATTAAAGCAGGGAATGCAGGAGATCCTATATGGGGAGGAGATCTCAGAGGATGGTTAGCCTGTAGGATGCTGTGATAAGGTGTTTTGAGGGAATAAATTCATGACTGAGCAAGGGCAAGGACCCGCTGCAAGTTGCCTAGTTCCACAACAGATGTGCAGCAGACGCAATCTCGTCAGCTCTCTTCCTGCCCTTGGACACCTGGACAAGTGCAATACCTGTGTCAGGCTGCTGATTATTGATTACAGCTCAGTATTGAATACTATCATTACCTCAGTAATGACTAACAAGTCTCAAAGCCTGGCCTTAGTACCTCCCTCTTCAAGTGGATCCTTGGCTTCCTCATCAGGAGACAGCAGTCAGCGCGGACCAGTAGTAACATCTCCTACTGACTACAGGTGCACCTCAAGCATTCGTATTTAGCTTACTGCTCTACTCTCTCTATGTCAGTGTGGCTAGACAGAGTTCAAGTGGTATCTATAAATTCAATGATGTGACACCACTGTTGTTGGCTGAATCTCTAATGGTGATTAATAGGTGTACAGGAGTGAGGCAAATCAGCTAGTTGAGTGGTGTCACACTGACAACCTTGCACTCAGCGTTAGTAAGAACAAGTAATTGATTATGGACCTCAAAAAGTGGAAGTCAGAAGATCACACATCAGTCTTCATTGTGGAGTCAACAGTGCAAGGGGCGAGCAAATTGAAGTTTGTGGGCTTTAATATCTCGAAGAATCTATCCTGAGCCCACCATATTACTGTAATCACAAAGAAAGCATGAGAGCAGCTAAACTATATTAGTTATTTGAGGAGACTTGGTACAGATGGGTCATGGACAGCAGACTGACTGGTTGTATCACCTCCTGGTATGAAGGATCACAAGAGGCTGCAGTGGGTTGTGGATCTAGCTCCATTTCAGGATAGGTCTCACAATGTTGATGGCACCTTCAAAAGGGAGTATCTCAAGAAGGTGGCATCCATCATTAAGGACATTCACTACATTTGACATGCCCTCTTCTCATTATTACCATCAGATTCTCCCAATCTGTATGAGTCCTTCTGCAAGCTCCCTCTGAACTACCCCTCCCTGTGGAAGCAGGGAGCCTGTAGAAGACAGACAGATTGGGAGAATGGCCAAGGAATTGGCAGGTGGAATATAGTGCAGGGAAATGTATGGTCATGCATTCTGTAGAAGGATTAAAGGTGCAGAATATTTTCTAAATGTGGAGAAAATTCAAAAATAAGAAGTGCAAAGAGACCTGTGAGTCCTTATGCAGGATTCCCTAAAAATTAATTTGCAGGTTGAGTCAGCGGTAAGAAAGTCAAATGTAATGATAGCATTCATTTTGAGAGGACTAGAATATAAGAGAAGGATATAATGCTGAGGCTTTATAAGGTATTGGTCTGAATATCCATGCAGTATTTTCAGCAGTTTTGGGCCCCTTATCTAAGAAAAGTTGTAATGGCATTGTAGAGGGTCCAGAGGAGGTTTATAAGAATGATTCTGAGAATGAAAGGGTTAGTGTATGAGGAGCACTTGATGGCTCAGGGCCTGTACTCATTGGAGTTTACAGAAATGAAGGGGGGGTCTCATCGAATATTGGAAGGACTGGATAGACTGGATGTATGGAGGGTGTTTCCTATAGTGTGTGAGTCCTGGACCAGTGGGTGATTCAGACTTAAGAAAAGAGATGAGGAAGAATTTATTTAGCCGGAGGGTAGTGAACCTGTAGAATTTGTTGCCACAAGCGGCTGTGGAGGCTAAGACAGGGAGCATATTTAAAGCAAAGTTTGATAGTTTCTTGATTATTCAGAGCATCAAAGGTTATGGAGAAAAGGCAGGAGAATGAGGTTGAGAGGGATAGTAAATCAGCCATGATGGAATGGTGGAGCAGAATCGATGGGCTGAGTGGCCTGAATCTGCTCCTTTATCTTATGGTCAAATGTCTTCGTATCATCTGCAAATTTGGCCACAAGGCCACCAATTCATCTCCAAACCATTGACATATAATGTGAAAAGCAGTGGTCCCAATAGCAACCCCTGTGGAACACCACTAGTTGCCAGCAGACAACCAAAATAAGGGCCCCATTATTATCATTCTTTGTTCCCTGCCAATCAGCCAATCTTCTATCCATATTAGTAACATTCCTGTAATTCCATTGGCTCTTACCTTGTTAGGCAGCCTTCAAGGAAGTCATGCTGACATTGGTCTATTTTGTCATGTGCCTCTAAGTACACCAAAACCTGATTCTTAATAATGGACTCCAACATCTTCCCAATCTCTAAAGTCAGGCTAATTTTAGAGCTTAGTCCATCTAGTCTAGATGATTTGTGTACCTTCAGAGCTTTCAGCTTCTCAAGCACCTTCCCCTTAGTAATAGCAACAACACTCTCTTTGCCCCCTGATACTCTCAATTATCCAGCATAATGCAGGTGTTTTCTACAGTGAAAACTAATGCAAAATACTTAATAAGTTTGTCCGCTATTTCTTTGTCCCCGATTACTATGTCTCCAGGGTTATTTCCAGTGGACCAACATCCACACTCCCTTTACATATACTCTTCATATATCTGAGAAAACTTTTGGTACTCTCTATGATATTACTGGCTAGCTTTCCTTCAAATTTCATCTTTTCACTGCTTACCATTTTTGTTAGTTACCTTATGTTGGTTTTATAAAGCTTCCAAATCTTGTAACTTCCCACACTTTTTGCTATATTATATAACCTCTCTTTTGATTTTACGTTGTCTTTGACTTCCCTTGTCAGCTAAAATTGCCTCATCCTCTCTTTAGAATACTTATTCATCTTTGAGGTATCTATTCTTCATCTTCAGAATTATCCCCAGAAACTCAAGCCATCGTTCCTGCTAGTGTCCCCTTCCAATCAACTTTGGCTGGCTTCTCTCTCATGCCTCTGCAATTCCTCTGCAGTACTGATGCATCTGACTTCTCCCTCTCAAACTACAAGGTGAATTCTATCACATTAGGATCACTTTCTTCTAAGTGTCCCTTTGCCTTAAGGACCCTAATCAAATCTGGTTTATTACACAATCCAGAATTGCCTTCCCCTTCGTGGGCTCAACCACAAACTGCTCTAAAAAACCATCTCATAGGCATTGTACAAATACTTTCTCTTGGGATCCAGCACCAACCTGTCTACCTGCATATTGAAAACTTACATGGCTATTCTAAAATTTCCCTTAGAAATTCATATCCCTCATCCTCGCTACTGTTCATTGAGCATATCTACATAGAGCGTTGTTGTAGGAATGCAGCCTCCATCAATAGTGACCCCTTCCACCCAGGTCATGCTCTTTTTTTCACTGCGGCCTTCAGGAAGAAGGTACCAGAGCCTCAGGACTCACACAACCAGGTACAGGAACAGTTATTACCCTCAACCAGAGCGAATAATGTCCCATTCTCTTGCCCATTACTGTACTGTTACTATAATCTATGGGCTCATTTTCAAGGACTTTTCCATCTTATGTTCTCCATATTTATTATTTATATTTTATTATTATTATTATTATCATTATTTCTTTTTTGTCATCCTTTGTGTACTTGCACCGTTTGTTTTCTTTTGCACACGGGTTGTCCACCCTGTTGGTGCAGCCTTTCATTGATTCTATTATGGGTATTGGATTTATTGAGAATGCCTACAAGGAAATGAATCTCAGGGTTTTATATGGTGACATATATGTACTTTGATAATACAATTACTTTGAATTTTTAACTGTTTGGGAGTCTGTGTATAACTGCCATCAGTGTCTTTTTACCCTTGTAGTTTCTTAACTCTACCCACAAGGATTCTACATCTTGTGATCCTATTGTGGTGAACTACATATACCTGTCTGGACACGCCCCCTGCTGACTGCTCCTGTGGCTCCTCCCACAGGCCCCGGTATAAAGGCGATCGAGGCCTGAGCCCAGCCTCATTCTCCAGGATGTAGTATGGTGGTAAACTACTGCTTGTTCTTTCTTCCAGTCAATAAAGCCGATATCTCGACTTCACATCTCAGAGAGAGTTATTGATGGTGCATCACCTATGTCATCTCCTTCTAAGCATTTGATTTCATTTTTTACCAGTAGAACCACCAACCCCCCCCCCCCCCCCCGGCCTACCTGCCTGTCCTATCAATACAAAGTATATCCTCTGATGATCTTCTTTCAGCCACAACTCCGTGATACCCGCACTGTCATTCCTGCAAATCTCTAACAGCACTACAAGTTCATATACTTCATTCCGTATAAGACTTTCAGTCTTGTATTCACCACCCCTTCAATTTTGCCCCCATGTTATATTTCAGCTCATCCCACTGACTGCAATTTTGCCCTATCATCTGCCTGTCCTTCCTCACAGTCCTCAGCCCTATCTCTCCCGTTCCCTACCCCCTGCCAAATTAGCTTAAACCCCTCCCCAATGAATTAATGGTCACTGCATTATCCACCTACTGCTTGAGTGTATTTCAATCATAAACAAGAGAATATCTACAGATTCTGGAAATCCAAGCAACACACACAAAATACTGGAGGAACTCAGCAGGCCAGGCAGCATCTATGTAAAGAGTACAGTTGATGTTTCAGGCCAAGACATCAACTGCACTTTTTCCATAGATGCTGCCTGGCCTGCTGAGTTCCTCCAGCATTTTGTGTGTATGGCTTGATTGTATTTTGTCACTTTGTTCCATGTTGTTCAAATGTTATTAAGCAATAATTGTAATGACATAAATGGAGTCTCTTGGCTATTCTTGTCATTCAGGATAATTGCAAATCAAAAAGGCCCCAAGTTTAGTTTACAGTTTGCTGGCTTGAAAGAAAACTCAGGACCTCAATACTTTTGGGCTAGGAGGAATAAAATCAAATTTTGATCGCAATTTGAGAACAGTTTCTGGATACTAATACTTATGCCAGGCTGCTGTTTATTAACTCATTGTTTAATCCCATCATTTCCTAGAGTTCTGATCAAAGAACTCCAAAACCTGGGCCTCTGTACCCCACTCTGCAACTTGATCCTTTGCTTCCTCACTGGAAGACCACAGTATGTGCAGATCAGAAATGACATTTCTTCCTCACTGACAATCAACACTGGTGTACTTCAAGGATGTGTGCTTAGCCCATGATTCTATTCTCTCTACACACACAACTGTGTGCCTAGGCAGAGCTCAACTTCCATCCATAAATTTGCTGATGACATAACTATAATTGGGAGAAATTCGGATGATGACTAAAAAGCACACAGGAGTCTGATAGATCAGCTGGTAGAGTGGTGTCGCAGCAACAACCTTGCATTCCTTGTCAGTAAGACCAAAGAATTGATTGTGGACTTCAGGAATGGTAAGATAGGGTAACAGGTGCTGTCCTTGTCAAGTGATCAGAAGTAGAAATGGGAGCAATTTCACTATCTCTGAGGATATATCCGGGGCCCAATATATCAATGAGTTACAAAGAAGGTACGGCAATGGCTGTAGTTCATTCGGAGTTTGAAGAGATTTGCCATGTGCCCAAACACAGTTGTAAATTTCTACAGACGTACCATAGAGAGCATTCTAACTGGCTGTATCACTGCCTGGTATGTGTTCAAGTAGAACTCTGCCCCACCTGAGGAAATATAGTAGGTGGAGAAATAACGAAGGAAGAGGATCAACTATTTAATAGCAATTATGGGTGTCCATAATAATTAGACAAGTTCTGACGTACCGCTGGGATATAGGCCATGAACATTTTGCTGAACAAATTTCCAGGGAAAAAGAAAATGCCGCCTGTGTAGGATTAAGCAAACCAGAGGATAGCTATGTTGGATAAGTAACTAAGGAGTGACCTGGCTCTACTCTGCTGCATGTTAATCAGTATGCTCAAAAACAGCATGGTTAATTACAATTAAAAGGCATGTACCCAAATTTCCTGCAGTTATTCTGGTCTAAACAGATATTAATAAAAACTAGAATTTAAGGCACAACAACTTGCTATTTCTTGGAACTCATTTATATCAACAACATACATCACAGTAAAATCTTTCCACAATACTGTTCTTCAAAATGCTGAGCTAGGAGCATGGTTAACAATCAAATAAAGTTCAACTATAAAACTTAACTTGGAAAAATAATGGTTCCTCAGGTCCCAATTATCTTCACTGTTTGCCTACATCTTTTTTATGTATGGTCATAGATTAATGAGCTGCCAGGGAATCTGAATCAAAAGAGATACTGACAATAAGGGGAATATGGCAGTCATTTCCACTGAAACTATGTAACTTTGTCTCCTGCCTACAATAAATGCCAGACTATTCCTGACTTCTGAACTGGCTTTACAATTCTACATGGCAAACTAAAGCTAATTAATGAAATTGGCATGGCATGTGGGTGCTTAATAAATTATGATCACCAGGCATGTATAATTGAAACCATTTTTGGAAACTAATTCAATTACTTATGCAGGAATGAATTTTATTGAGAGGAAATATTATATTTGCAATGTGCATTATTGTCCATGACTTCTTAATTTTCACTGAGAATTATGTATTGAGAAAAATGTGACTTACACATGGGACTGTACCAGTTCACTCACATTGATGGGGAACTGAAACATCAGGTTTGGTCTCCACTCAATGGGGGAGACCAAGTAAAGGAGGAGAAGGGCCCAGCCCATCATGGATAAAGCCTTCCCCACAACTGATCATATCTACAGTGACTCCCACCACCCAGATCATGTAGTCTTCTCACTGCTGCCATCACAGAGAAGGTACAAGAGCCTCAGGACTCACACCACCAGGTTCAGGAACAGTTACTACCCCTCAATAATCAGTCTCTTCAGCCAAAGGGGATAAGTTCACTTGCCCCATTATTGAAATGTTCCCACAACCTAAGGGCTCACTTTCAAGAACTCTTTATTGCTTGTTTATTAATTTATTATTATTATTTCTTTGATTTTGCACTTGCATAGTTTGTTGTCATTTGCACACTGGTTGAACACCCTAGTTGGTGTGGTCTTCCATTGAATCTATTATGGTTATTGGATTTATTGAACATAGCTGCAAGAAAATGAATCTCAGGGCTGTATATAGTGACATATATGTACTTCGGTAATAAATTTACTTTGAACTTTTATTTACGTAGATCATAGAACAGTTCAGGACTTTTCAATCCACAATGATATCCCAAACTAATTAAGTTAAATGGCTAACAAAACCAATCCTTTTGCCTGCCCAATGTCTACATCTCTCCGTTCTTTGCACATTCATGTACCTATCCAACAGTCTTCTAAATGCCTATATCATATTTTCCTCGGCTACCACCCTGGAAATACATTCCAGGCACCCATCAGTTTCTGTGTAAAAATAACTTGCCCTGTACATCTTCTTTGAATTAAACCCTCTCACCTTATTTGCATATCCTCCAGTAGTAAACATTTTAACTTGCAAAAAAGATGGTGGATGCTTCCACCATCTATGTCCTTCTCATATTCTTACAAAGTCTTATCAGCTCTCACCTTGGCCTCCACAGCTCCTGAGAAAAAAATCCAAGTTAGTCCAAATGTTTCATATAGCACATGCACGCTGATCCAGGCAGCATCCTGGTACACCACTTTGCACACTCTCCAATACCTCTGCGTCCTTTCTATAATAGGATGAGCAGCACTGAATGCATTATTCCCGATTCGGCCGAACAAAGGTTTTATAAAGTTGCAGCTTAACTCCCTAACTCTTGAACTCAGTGCCTCAATTAATAAAGGCAAGAATGTCATGTGCCTTCTTTACCACCCTATCAACCTGTATAGCCACTTCATGGAGCTATGTGCTTGGATCCTTAGGTCCCTCTGTAAATCAACACTGTTAAGGGTCCTGTGAATTTGATGTCCCAAAGTGTAATACCTCTCATTTGGCCAGATTAAACCACCTGCTATTTCTCTCCCCATATCTGTAGCAGATCTACATACCATTGTATTCTTTGGCAGTCTCCTACACTACACACAGCACTACCAGTGTGTGTAATCTTACTAGCTCACCCATCCATCCAGGCTGTTACAAACAGCAGAGGTCCCAGTACAGATCCCTGCAGTGCACCACTCATCACAAACGTCCAGTCAGAGTAGGTCCTATTGACCACTACACTTTGTCTTCTACGGACAAGCCAATTCTGAATCAAATGGCAAAGTCACCATTGATCCCATACATCTTAATCTTCTGCATGTGTATGAGGGATCTTGACAAAGACCTTAGTAAAATCAAAGTAGACAACATCCGCATCTCTTTTACCTCCTTGAAAAACTCAGTTAAGTTAGACATGGCTTGCTCTACACAAATCCATGCTGACTGTCCTTATTTTTTCTTTAAGGCCTTTACTCTGTGCAATACCGTGCTTCCCATTCTATGAGAAAAATGTTGTTTGATTTAAAGTTACAATACAGTATCAGGCCTACCTGCCCAAAAAGCCAATGTCACCCAATTACACCCATGTGTGCAATTAACCTACTGACCTGTGTGTCTAACCCAGAGGAAGCACAAGTGGTCAAAGAGAGAGCATACAAACTCCTCACAGACTGAAGCGGAATTTGGCAGAATTAAATCTGGGTTGCTGGTGCTGTGATAGTGTTCGCTAGCAGCTATCCTATGGTGCTATTTGTAAAGTGAAGTAATAATTGACTTTTAAGCTGCTAGGGGAATTTATTTCTGCAGATAGTGTTTTCTGAAATGAAATCACTTAAGAATTCTCATGTTGAGGACTTTTTTTTCCAGCCTGGAAACGGCAAGTAGAGAGAGCATAATTTTAAGGTGATGGGAAAAAAATATAATGGGGAGGGGTGAATTCAGAGGTAGATTTGTTACACAAAGTGTGGTAAGTGCATGGAATATACTGGCAGTGGTTGTGGTAGTGCTAGATGCATTAAGGAGATTGAAAAAACTCTGAATTATGGCACATGGATGAAAGAAAAAGTGAGGGCTATGTGGGAGTGAAGTGTTAGAATGATCTTGGAGTAGGTTAAAAAGGTTAGCGCAACATTGTGGGCCGAAGGGCCTGTAGTATTCTATATTCTGTGGTCTAGAAGTGTTCACTTTTTATAAACCATTCCCTTTATATTTTAGTCTAACTATCTTGCTGGTAATTGGCTCAACCAACTGTGCACAGACCTTGAATGCATTGAGGTGTATAAGCTTCTAAAACTTACTTTTCACTTACTATCTAGATCTTTAAAGATTTATGGTTTGATTTATAGCTTGTCTTATGCATACGAATAAGGCTGAGGGAATCAACCTGCACTGTGCTAATATTAATCATCGCAATTGAAACCCATGGAAGCTAGAATTCAACAACAAGTGTTTTGTATTAATGTAGTCTAAATGGGCCAGTGAAGCTAAATTTCTGTTCAGGAGTTAAAACCTTTCCTCTAAGTGTGTCTCTGAACAATTCTGGGGAATATAACATTTGATACAAATTGATTTTACTATAATATGATCTCACCATGCACAAACTTTGACAACTGATATCTCCTCTGTTTTAGCCTTGTCTTTTTAAACCTGCTTTTCAATCTGACTGAATGTCTTTTCTGTTGACTTCAATGGAAAAGTATGTCGGGAGGGTGTTAAATAGCTTGTCAATATGCTATTGCTGTTACCTGGAACAAGGCCAATTTTATCCCAGCTTGTTAACACTCTTCTACAATGTGCATAATTCAAATGTATTCTGATCTTTATAGTAACACCATATCATTTTTCTTGTTCAATAAATCTTGAGCATGTTAATACGTTTCAAAAAGGGAGTTAGATTAATCCAGCTTCTTTTGGAAAGCACATTTTTGTATCTGAATAACAAATTAAGTAATCAACAGAATTAAAAGAAAATGGAAAATCTATTAAAAAATGGGAAAGATAGATTTTTAAAGCAACATGATGAATGTGATCTCTTAATTTGTCATTTCCTTGTTTAGAATTTAAATGTCTTTAAGAAATTATTAACTGGAATTAGGTGTTGTTGCTTTAAAATGATCCTTACTGTATGAAATCTTTTCATTCTTTCAGAGTATCAGAGCATCAGGACTGGTGTTGTTGGAGACAATTCTCTTTGGAGCATTACTCCTGTACTTTCCAGTAAGTGTTTAATGATTTATATTCAAGTCTATAATTCAGTGTAAATTCTGTAAGAATGATTTTGATCTATAAACCTGCTTATGCACAGGAATAACACTAATGAATAGCTTGCCTGGAGGCATATTCACTGTTGGCACTTTTCTAATTTATGGAAAGCTACCTCAGTGTTAATACAATCCAAAAAAAAAGGAGCAATCACATTTACATTCAGTTTTGTGCTTTATTGAAAATGTACCGTCGCTTAGCATCACAAGTGTGATGCGCTAAACGTTAATGCAAATAAGTTTCATTCCATAACTTTGAATGATTGATCTTTTCCCTGCTTGATTGTGTCACTTGCTGGTTTATTTGGCAACCTCTCTGATTATTGAAGTGTGGATTTTTACATCAGGATTTATGTCTGGTGAAATTTTGACACGATAATATTTACAAAGAGAGGTCTTCATGGTAGATTCCCATGAAACTATCTATTTTAATTCCTGTAACACACACAAAATGCTGGAGAGACAGCAGGCCAGGCAGCATCTATAGAGAAAGTACAGTCGATGTTTCGGGTTGAAATCCTTTGGCAGGACTGGAAAAAAAAAGCTGAGGAGTAAATTTAAAAGGTGGGGGGAGAGGAAAGAGAAACACACGGTCTTAGGTGAAACCTGGAGGGAGAGGGTTGAAATAAAAAGCTGGGAAGTTGATTGGTGAAAGAGACAGAAGGCCATGGAAAAAAAAGAAATTGGGAGAATAGTGCCAGATGGAAGTGGTGGGCAGATAAGGAAATAAGGTAAGAGAGGGAAAGGGGATGGGAAATAGTGAAGGGGAAAGGGAGTGAAGGGGCATTGCCAGAAGTCTGAGAAATCGATGTTCATGCCATCAGGTTGGAGGCTACCCAAATGGAATATAAGGTGTTGTTCCTCCAAGCTAAGTGTGGCCTGATCATAATCGTGGAGGAGACCATGGATAGACATATTGGAATGGGAATGAGATGTGGAATTAAAATGGGTGGTTCCTGGGAGGTCCCACTTGTTCTGGTGGACAGAACGTAGATGCTCAGTGAATTGCTCTCCCAATCTACATCGGGTCTCACCGATATACAGGAGGCCATACCGGAGCACTGGGCTCAGTATATGACCCCAACAGATTCACAGGTGTGGTTTTGCCTCACCTGAAAGGACTGTTAAGGGCCCTGAATGGTAGTGAGGGAGGAGGTGTAAGGGTAGGTGTAGCACTTGTTCTGCTTGCAAGGATAAGTGCCAGGAGGGAGTTCAGTGGAGAGGGATGAATGGACAAGGGAGTCACATAGGGAGCGATCCCTGTGGAAAGCGGAAACTGTGGGGGGCAGGAGGGAAAGATGTGCTTGGTGATAGGATCCTGTTGGAGATGGCAGAAGTTTCAGAGAATTATGTGCTGAACATGGAGGCTGGTGGGGTGGTAGGTGAGGGCAAGATGAACGCTAACCCTGGTGGGGTGGCAGGAGGATGGGGTGAGAGCAAACTTGCATGAAATGGAAGAGATGCAGTTGAGGGCAGCATTGATGGTGGAGGAATGGAAGCCCCTTTCTTTGAAAAAGGAGGACACCTCCTTTGTTCTAGAATGAAAAGCCTCATCCTGAGAGCAGATGTGGCAGAGATGGAGGAATTGAGAGAAGGGATGACATTTTTACAGTTTTTTTTTTCCATTCAGGGCCCTTCCAGCTGAGGCAGCACTTCTCCTGTGAGTTGGGGTCACATACTGTCCGGTACTTTCAGTGTGGCCTCCTGTAAATCAGTGAGACCTAACATAGATTGGGAGACAGCTTCACTGAGCGCCCACGCTCCATCCGCCAGAAAAATGGGGATCTCCCAATGGCCACCCATTTTCATTCCACTTCTCATTCCCATTACGATACGTCTGACAGTGGCCTCCTCCATTATTCTGATGAGGTCACACTTAGTTTGGAGAAACAACCCTTATATTCTGTTTGGGTAACCTCCAACCTGATGGGATGAACATCGATTTCTTGAACTTCTGGTAATGCCCCCCACCCCCCATTTCCTTCATCATTTCCTATTCCCTTTTCCCTCTCTCACCTCATCTCCTTGCCCACTCATTTCCTCTCTCTGGTGCTCCTCCTCTTTATTCTTCCATGGCCTTCCCAGCTCCTTACTTCATTCATCCCCCTGCAAGTTTCACCTATCACCTACGTTTATCTTTCCCATCCTCCTGCCTTTTAAATCTACTCCTCAGCTTTTTGTTCTCGTCCTGCCGAAGGGGTTCGGCCCAAAAAGTTGACTGTACGTTTTTCTATAGATGCTGCCTGGCCTGCAGCATTTTGTACATGTGTTGTTTGGATTTCCAGCATCTGCAGGTTTTCTCTCGTTTGTGTTTCAATTCCTGGTTATGTTATTGATGTTCTCATTCATTTTAAGCAATATAAAATTCTTATTGGCATTTTCAGAATGTGCATGATGATACTTCATTTGACAAGCTTTTCTTAGTCTTGAAACTTCAGAGATTTGAGTGTAAATGACATAACTCTGCATGGTACTTTTGAGAATGTCCCTGTTTGTTAATGGAATCCACCCAGTTGAGATCTACTTGTAATGGGTTTTTTTTGCATTTCCAAATCAGCTATATTGCTTTCCCAGTTGGCACTGCATGTCTGTTTTTCATGGATTCAGCTGTGCTGGGAGATAGAAAGAACTCTGATGCAGGACAAAACAGAGACGCACTCTTGAGTAGTGAGCACTTTTACTTCTTGAGAGAGCTTGTAGGAATCTCAGCTGTTGTGAATAGAAATCTATCTAACAAATAAGATAAGAGTACAATGAGTTTGGCTAGGGATCGTCAGGAGATGAACCAGTGGTTTCATTGCAAGAAGAGTGCCAGAATATTTTCATGACCAAAGTTAGAATAAATTTCTTCCTGTTTTACAGGATATTCTTGGAGGCAGAGATAGAATTCATAAGTAAATGAGATTCATGAGTGAATTAGGGGAGCTGAAACAGGGAATGTGCCTTATGTAGAGACAGCAGTGCGTAGGTGGAGAACAGAGTAAATTTGTGATATCCATTGAACACTGTAAGATCAGACCACTTAAAATACCCAAGCAGAAATGTACATAGTTTTTGTAGCACAGTTGAGTGCCTAGCCTGAGGCAAGAAGGAGCAGGACGGACGTTTCTTTTGCTGCCATTTATTGATGCAGTCTGCTGGTGTATGAATGTTTTGAAAGGGTGCTCAAAAATGGACCCAGACTTCTCCTGTTCCTGTAACGGTTGCAATGAATTTCCCTCCCCCAAAAGTAAGACTGGATATTCCAGAACTCCTTCTGCGGCACTCACAAATTGCCATTGCTCACAGTATTTCTAGATGAGTGGATTCATTACTGGCCTTCCCCAGAAGCAGAGAGATTTGAACCGAATGGAACAGAGTCCAACTCTACTTCCAAGTCCCAACCCCTATCCAATGGCACTGTTTGCAAAACTGCCCCCAAATTCAGGAGTTTCATCATCTTGGCTTCCTGCTTTTCAGAGTCTTACTGTTGAGTATAAATGAATTGAAATAATAATATTCCAGACTCTGTTTCAGTTGTGTGATCTCACTCAACAAGAGACCAGACAGGATAGTATGATATGAAGACCATTACTCCTCTATTCATTGGTCAGAATTTTGCAAGTATTATTCCAGAATAGTAATATAGAGCATGGTAGCATAATGGCTAAGATACTCGACTATCAGCCAAAGTTCTGGAAATGTTTGGAGAGATGAGTTTGAATGCCATGATGGGGAATTAGACCACGAGAGTCTGTACTTCTGAAAACAAAAGGCAACCTCAGTAATGATAAGCCTGAAGCCACAGGATTATTATAAAATTCCATCTGGTTCCACTAGCCTCTTCAGAGTGGAAACCTGCCACCCTAGTCCAGTCTGACCAGTCTGATTGACTCTTAATTCAGGGGCAATTTGTGACAGAAAATAAATGCTGGTGTTGCAACAACATATATATTACCTGAAGAAATAAAATAAAATCATTGTCCCCTATCTTGTACTTCCTTCTGTCAAATGATCCAAAATATCTCACAATCTTGTCTGAGAGAGAAACATAGAAAACCTACAGCACAATACAGGCCCTCCGGCCCACAAAGTTGTGCTGAACATGTCCCTACCTTAGAAGTTCCTAGGCTTACCTATAGCCCTCTATTTTACAAATCTCCATGTACCTATCTAAAAGTCTCTTAAAAGACCCTATTTTATCCGCCTCCGCCACCGTTACCGGCAGCCCGTTCCACACACTCACCACTCTCTGAGTAAAAAACTTATCCCTGACATCTCCTCTGTACCTACTCCCCAGCACTTTAAACCTGTGTCGTCTTGTGGCAACCATTTCAGTCTTGGAAAAAGCCTCTGACTCTCCACATGATCAATGCCTCTCATTTCTGCCTCTGGGATGGCACAGTGACACATTTAGTAGAGTCTCTGTCTCACTGCCCCAGAGACCCAGCATCAGTCCTGGCCTGTGCAGAGTTCGCACAGTATGACAACATGCCAGGTGTCCTGGTTTCATCCCGTATCCCAAACACGTGGAGGGTGGTAGATTATTTTCCACCATTGTGTAGGTGAATAAGTGAATGTGGCTGGAATTCATAAGAATCTGGAGAGAATACAAAATAGGATGAATGGTCTATAGTCCATATTGGAACAGATTTGCTGTAGAGCCTTTTCCCTGCTACAGGTCAGTTTGATATTATCGTTCTTCTTTCCTGTCAGTGACATTGAGAGTGCAGCTTTTAACAAAGTCTCAGATTGATATGTTAGTTCAGATTCTGAATGCGATGCATTTAATCTCTATACTTCATTCTTAAAAGAGAGGGTGTAGAGCCATGCTTGAGTTTCTGTGCAGAACAGGATGATCTGCTCTAATGCCTGTATTCCAGCAGAAGCACTTGCAATGTTGGGAAAATAATACATGTAATTCTTTTTTCCTATTTTGGCTTAAAGAAAAAAATTGCAAAAAAATGAAGATGATTGTGGTTATAGCAGAAAGGAGTTTCTCAGTGTCTTTCCTATTAGGAACAAGAAAACTGATTAAAGTTGCCCAATTGGCTACAACAGTGTTAATGTGGACTGCAGGGATCTGCCACAGACAAGAGAAAATCTGCAGATGCTGGAAATCTGAACAGCACACACGAAATGCTGGAGGAACTCAGCAGGCCAGGCAGCATCTATGGAAAAAGGACAGCCGACATCTTGGCCCGAAACATCGACTGTACTCTTTTCCATAGACGCTGCTTGGCCTGTTGAGCTTCTCCAGCATTGTGTGTGTTGCAGGGATCTGCCATTTGTTTTACGGCTCTAAGATGTTCAAGCAGCAGCAAACTCTTGAATGTACCTACTGACAGAGACTTCTGATCAATATCTAAGATCTCACCAAATAACAGGCCTTGGTGTATGCAGGATATTTCTGAACTATCTATACAATTTTGATTGCAGTGTAAGGAACTAATTGGAATTGGAACTGGAATGATTTCCTTTAATTGTGCATAATTAAGTCTATTATAAATGTTACACTTTCAGCCAGAATTGCTCTTGTGCTTTGCTGATTTATTCTCTTCTTTCTGAAACCTCTTACTGGTTCCAAATATTCATATCTATCTCCCTTTATAATGGAGTCTATTGGCTGGTATCATCCTCTATTTCAGTCAATCATCGGACAGTGAGCAAGAGAAGCATGCAATCCTGATGCATAGTTTTGACATGCAACATTGAGAATTTCTTTCTTCCCAGAGATTCTCCTTGATCCACTGAGATTACTCCAGGTTCTTACAAAGAGCTGGGCATCTGGCTTCCTACCTTAGGAAAGACATGATCATTAACAGTGGCTCACCAATGTCAGTTTTTCCTGACCAAGCCTGATCCAGCAAATTATCCTGGAATCTTTTTTTTGGGTGCCATGGTTAGAGCGACACTATTACAATTCAGAGTTCAATTCTAACGTCATTGTAAGGAGTTTGTATATCTGTGGAACGTGCGGGTTTTCTCCGGGTGCTCCAGTTTCCTCCCAGAGTCCAAAGACGGTTAAATCGGGGGAAGCTGGGCAGTGCAGCTCAAAGGGCTGGAAGGGCCTTTCCTGCACTGTATCACTAAACAAGAAATAAGATAAAAATAGTTTTTACTGCAAGCTGGTTGTCCGTTAACTGAGTGAGCCATTTGTGGCCTTGTTGTTTATTGCAGACTCTATGATGCAAATGCAAAGCAACAAACTGAAAATGGGTCAGGAAATTTCTGTAAATACAACTCTGTAAGGTTGTGTTGAAGTCAGTATTATCTAAATTTTATGAAGAGGCAATGGAATGAGATATGTGTGATCAAACTGTATGATACATTGGGGTGAAATTGGGGAAGGGTTAACTGTTCAGAGGGCTAGGTAGTAGGTAACTTAGTTCTATAGCAGAACCATCTTATCCTAGAGAGGATACTATAAGAAATCTGGAGAAGAATATTTTCATGCAGAGAATTGTTGGACTCTGGAAAGCAGTGTCTGAGTGGGTTATGGAGGCAGCTCAAGAAGTGTCTGGACAAGCTTGAATTGCCAATCCATAGAAAGGTATGAGCTGAGTGCTGGTAAATAAGATCAGTGTAGATCAGGTAAGTGGTTGATGATCATTATGGGCATGGCAAGCCAATGAGACTATCACTGTGTTGTATGGTTCTGTAACTCCACACAGTCATACAGTTTCCCTCACAAATACTTTTTTTAAAAAATGGGTTGACACACGCACACACACTGCTTATTTTTGAGTTTGTGCAGTAGTGTAAAGTGAATGATGGTGAATCAACAGGAATTTCTGCACAGAGTTGTAAACTTAGTCAGCTCTATCATGGGCAGCAGCCTCCATAGTATACAGGACATCGTCAAGGGACGATGCCTCAAAAGGGAGGCATCCATCATTAAGAATCCCATCACCCAGGTCATGCCTTGTTTTCATTGCTATCACCAGGAAGGAGGTACAGAAAGCTAAAGGTACACACTCAACGATTCAGGAATATCCTCTTCCCTTCTACCATCCGATTTCTGAATGGACATTGAACCCATGACCACAACCTCACTACCTTTTTATTTCTAATTTTTGCACTATTTATTTTTATTTAACTATAAATATATATATACTTCCTGTAATTCAGTTTTTCTCTATTGTATTTCATTGTACTTCCGCCGCAAAGATAACAAATTTCATAACATATGCCGCTGATATTAAGCCTGATTCTGATCCTGATTTTGAGGAAATAAAACATCCCAGGAGATGCTGTACAAGATGCCAATTTGTTATCTGGAAAGCACACACTTTAAACATTCCTGAGCACAGTTCTGACTTTGAATGCCCTGCATATCAGCTTAAATAACTGCAGTTGGGAATGAGATTCAGTATTCTCTTTGAGGTGACTTGCATTGTTTGTTCTCTACTCTATAAAGCCCTCACACCTACTTTGATTCAAGTTGCTCTTTCCCTTCATCACATTGTGTTTCCCCTAACCTCTTTTTTCACTCAGGTGATGATAATTTGGCACTGAACCATATGAACACCACTTTAACGCCTTGATTAAATGTTGTGCATCACTCAGTGGTTATGTGGTAATGAAACCTTCAGTATTTGCTCTAATCAGTTATAATGTTCAGAATCAGGTCAGATTTGAGGTGGCACAGTACTGTAGTGATTAGTGTAACACTATTACAGTGCTAGGGACATGGGTTCAATGCCACTGTTGTCTGTAAGGAGTAAGTGTGATTTCCCGTTGTTTGTGTGGGTTTCCTCCAGGTGCTCCGGTTTCCTCCCACATTCCAAAAGATGGATGTGTTAGCAGGTTAATTGGGTGGTGTAGGCTCTTTGGATCAGAAGGGCCTGGTATCTCTAAATAAATAAAATGAATAGCCATTTGAGTCTGTTTCTGCAGAGAAGTGAAAGAGTTAAACAAGCTGCACAAAATTTCCTTGAACCTTGGATTTAAGTTATACTTAATTTCGCAAAGTAAATTTGACATTTTTAGCAATTATGATCAAGTGAATTCACCTCTGATGGGAATTAAGCTGCACACAAATCGCTTGTGGTGGGCGATGCTCATGGAGGGGACCCAAAGTGTGGATCCAGAGGTCTATCCTCGCCCTCTGCTGTCCCATTCTAACAGCATCACCATACAGCAAGCTTTCTCTCCAACTGGCACCAGTTCAGTCTTTTACCAGTGAATGGTGATGAAAAATTTCCAGTCTGATTCCCAAAGCAGCTTGCAAAATTTCCTGAAGACATTTAGATAATTTGTTATTGTTGTATTACAGATTACACGTAGTTTTGCTATAACACGAAGGTACAGAATGTTGTGTTATCGCAGAACAGATTACAGTTGCCTTCATATAGTAGAGATTTAAACAGTTGTTCCCATTCCTGATCTCGCTGTGAGCAAAGTTCCCGTGTATTGCAAATGCCGTTTGCTCAGCCATCATTCATATTATAACCAATTTGTAAATGAAAATCTGCATTATAGCAGAACTATCTGTGTGTCCGTGTTTGACTTTTCTTGTGCACTGACATATTGTCATGGACAATGTATCAGGATAAAACAAATTAAATGAAGATTAATGAAGATTTCTTCAGAAGTGACTGAAGGTAAATTCAACTTGAGCAGAGGCTACCTTAGCAAACATCTTCTGGAATTCATCCCCATCATAGATGAGAATAGTTTAAACTTTTCAGAACCACCTTTCACCCTCCCACTATCATTCATCACTGATTTACATTCCAGGCATCAGAAATTTATGAAGCAAACAAGTAATGGCCAGGAGTAACAAGTAACATGCATATGTTAACAATAACAATTTGCATTTTTATAGCATTGATAATGTAGTGAAGCAGCCTAACATATTTAATGACTGGCAAAAAAACATTAGTTTTATTTGTCACAAGTACATTGAAATGTACAGCAACATGAATCTTTTTGAATCAACGAGCAAAACAGTCCGAGGAAATCACAGAGGTTTTCTCAAGTCATGTTAATTGAAAATTTACAGAAATGGAGCTACAAGAGAACAGGGCAGAGTGATAGATACACTTTGTCTAAGACAAAATTTAGGATGGATTGAATATTTCACCTCTTTTAGTCGTCCATGGTTTTAGTCCTTCAGTAGAAACTCATTTCAAAAACTTTCCCTCTACACATGTGCTATTTTATTCTCTTCAACTGTATCACCATCGTCCTTTCAACATTTTATTGTCCTTTCCTGAATGGAGGACTACATTCTCCCAATCCAGCTTTGTACCAAGATGTTCCATTGGTCAGATGATCTTGGTGACCTTCTGAGCTTGGGACTGCTAAGAGGCAGAAACCATCTCACTCACCATTCCAATAAACCTTCAAGAAGACTATTATTTTTGGAATTACTGATATATTTTACTCCTGAATTGCAATGAACAGGAAATAAATTAAAAAAAAATATTTTAGATGGGTTTAAAATGGGTAGGATGTAATCAGCCTGCAATTTAAGGTGAGGTTTCCTTGGAGCAGTATCTTATGCCTTCATGTTAAATTCTTTTGTGTGCTATTAAATAAAGTGTTAACCCAGTAAAAATAACAGGTTTGTGACTTCAATAAAGAATTACACACAGGAATGTGATATGAATGCATTCAGCAGGACACTAATTAAAGAAAAGAAAATTTAAATCACAAGGATTCAGTACAAAACTCATGTGGATGATCACTTTGAATTATTCAGTTTTTGTGGAATGTAATGTGATTATAAGATACAGTACACACATACAGTATAACCGATGCTTATGGCACATATATGTGTAGCTTCCTTATTTACCAATGAATTATTTCTACAAAGTAAGTATACACGCAGGAATTATTATTTTTGTGAAAATTGTTTTCCTCCATAATAAATAGCCCAATAACGACATCTTAGTGCCCACTATTATTGAGCAGTAAGTTGTCACTATTGGGCTATTTATTATGGAGGAAACATTTATTATGAAACTGGCTGCTACCAGTGGTGATTCTGTAAAAAATAAAGGCATATAGCCACTTGGCTTAAAGAACCATGAAATAACACAGCAAGCAACATGATGCTGAGTTCCTGATAAGATCTTCTAAAGGAGCTTTCAATCTTGCCAACTCCATTACTCTTCCCTGCCATCTTGCAAATGTAGGCATTGCACTCTTTGAACTTAACCTTATATCTGCTTCCACCACTCCTTGGGGAATTTATTTTATAAACGTTTGCAGATCAGAACAATTTACTGATTTAATACAATTATCTCCTCATCTCAACCTGTTTTCTTTTCTCTCTGCAATATCCCTTGTATCTTTTCATTACCACAGTCTTTAGAGTAGAATCAGCTCAAATTACTTTGCTAAAGTCAATTATATCTGAACTGACAATCCCGGCCCATGTATTCAGATAGACTGAGACAGTCATGAAGGTTCTGTCTCAGTCCTGCCCAGCCAATCTGGAACACATCATGGTCAAGGCAGCACGGTAGTGTAGTGGTTGGCACAACGCTTTACAGTATCAGTGACCTGGGTTCAATTCCTGCTCTGTCTGTAAGGAGTTTGTACGTTCTCCCCATGTCTGTGTGGGTTTCCTCCAGGTGCTACTGTTTCCTCCCACAGTTCAAAGACATACCAGTTGGTCGGTTAATTGGTCATTGTAAGTTGTCTCATGATTAGGCCAGGTTTAAATGGGGGCGTTGTATGGTGTGGCTCAAAAGGCCGGAAGGTCCTGTTCCACACTATAGCTCAATAAATAAATAAATATCATGCATTTATCTGCCGAGGGAGTCATTCTGGTAATGGAGTACGTTGCACCTCAGGCCAACCTCAGGCAGGTACTGGAGGAACTGGGCATCATAATCAGCGGCATGAAACTGCACACCCTGATGTCTTCTCTATCATTGTGGGGGATTTCAACTAGGCCGGCTTGTTGAAGTCTGTGAACATAAAGCACCAACATCTCACCTGTGGAACCTGCGGAGCCAACACATTTGACTGCTGTAATCTCTTCTTTTCTTCGGCTGTCCATCAATTTGGATGTTGACTGAGGCCTGGGCAAGGTTGTATGGAAGACCAGCAGTTGCCCATGTTGCAAGTCTCCCTCTCCACACCAGCGATGTTGTCCAAGGGAAGGGCACTAGACTGATGCAGCTTGGCACTGTTGTCATCGCAGAGCAATGTGTGGTTAAGTGCCTTGCTCAACACGCTGCCTCTGGCGACCTTCAGGTCACTAGACCAACGCCTTAGCCACTTGGCCACACCACAACACTGCTGTAATACCACCATCAAGAACACGTCTGATCACCTGGCTACACTTTTGCTCCCAGTGTATAGGCAGAGACAAAAGACTGCAGTACCAGTAGTGAGGAGCAAGAAGGTATGGTCAAGGGAGCTGGAGGAACACTTTCAACACTGCTTCGAATACGTGGACTGGACAATATTCAAGGATTCATCTTCGAGTCTGAATGAATACGCCACATTTGTCACCAAATTCATCGTTGGTGCCGTCTAGAACATACTAGACATATGGAAACCAAAAGCAATAGATGAACCAGGAGATTCTAGGTCTGCTGAGGGTTAGATCGATGGTATTCAAGACAAGTGATCCAGAACTATACAAAGCTCAGGCCCACCTTATGGAAGACTATCTTAAGAGTGAAAAAAACCCAATTCCAATTGAGGTTAGAGATGGAATCAGATGCATGCCATTACCTCCTACAAAGCAAAACCTAACATCACGAATCACTGTGAATCTTCACTCCCAGATGAGCTCAATGCCTTTTATCACAAACACAAGAAAATCTGCAGATCCTGGAAATTCCTTCATCAAGACAGATGCTGGATACTGTCCTGATGAAGGGTCTCAGTCTGAAACATCAACTGTTTACTCTTTTCCATAGATGGTGCCTGATCTGGTGAGTTCCTCCAGCATTTTTTGTGTGTTGCCCCAGTGCCTTTTATGCACACTTTGAAAGGGAGAATGTATGCTTAGCCCATTGTCCTACTCTCTCTACACCTGTGGCTAGGGACTGCTCAAATGCCATCTAAAAAATTTGCTCATGACACAATTATTGTTGGTAACATTTCAGATGGTGACAAGGAAGCATGCAGGAGAAGGATAGATCAGCTGATTGAGTGGTGTTGCACAAACAACTTTCCATTCAACATCAGTAAGACCAAGGAATTGATTGTGAACTTTGGGAAGGGAAAGTAGAGGGAAAGTACACCAATCCTCATCGAGCAATCAGGAGTGTAAAGGGTGAGCAGTTTCAAGTTCCTGAGTGTCAACATCTCTGTAGATCTGTCCTGAATCCAGCATATTGATACATTTGCAAAGTAAGTCATGCAGTGGCTATAATTTTATTATAAGTTTGAAGAAGTTTGTTATGTCACCAAGGACAATCCCAAATTTCTACAGAGCATTCTAACTGGTTGCTTCACCATCTAGAATGGAGGGGCCACTGCACAGGATTGGAAAAACCTGCAGAAAGTTATAAACTCTGCCAATTCCATCATGGGCATTAATCTCCCCAGCATCCAGGACACCATTCAAAGGCAAT
Organism: Hypanus sabinus; assembly: GCF_030144855.1. Lineage (NCBI taxonomy): Eukaryota > Metazoa > Chordata > Chondrichthyes > Myliobatiformes > Dasyatidae > Hypanus > Hypanus sabinus. Next base: position 47,704,868 of record NC_082711.1, on the reverse strand, counting down.
GCTTCAAAAAGGCAGCAAGAGCCATCATCACTCAGTATATGTCTTCTTCTCATCAAGCAAGAGGTACAGGAGCCTGAAAACACACACTCAACATTTTAGGAGCAGCTTCTTCCCCTCTGCATCAGTACTGTGCAAAAGTCTTAAGCACCTTAGTTTTTTGAATGGGCACTACCTCGCTACTTTTCCTCTGTTTTTGTACTACTTATTTATTTTTTTTATGTCTATAGTTATTGTAATTTATAGTATTTATTATTATGCATTGCAATGTACTGTAGCCACAAAACAACACATATCATTGCATATGTAAGTGATATTAAACCTGATTTTGATTATTTTCCTGAAACAAGGCAAAGTGAGTTACTTGAAAACAATGGATTCAATATTGAATGCAGAAGACTGCAGCAAGGCATATGGAAGATGAAGTTCCTCAAGGTTAGATTGGGTCTCATTATAATATTGCAGGATGTTATAGAGAGGAAGGTGAAAAGTCAGATGGGAATTTAAAGTAAAATGCACCAGAAAGCTCAGCTTTGTTTCTAAGGATTGAATGCAGTGCTCCACAAAGCAGTTTGCTTTTGGTTTCTCCATTGTAAGTGCAGTACACTTGATAAAAGAATTGCAAATACACTCAGTGGCCGCTTTATTAGTTACAGGAGTGGGACCCAGTCTTGTCTTCTGCTGTAGCCCATGCACTTCAGCACTTGACGCATTATTCTTTCAGCGATGTCTTCTGTACACCACTGTTGTAACGCATGCTTATTTGAGTTACTGCGCCTAACCATCAGCTTGAACCACTCAGGCCATTCTCCTCTCTCATCTCTCATTAACAAGGCTCACTGGATGTGTTTTGCTTTTTGTACCATTTTCTGCAAATTCTAGAGACGGTTGCACATGAAAATCCCTGGAGATTCTCAGTTACCCAACAGTTTCTCAGATATTCAAACTCTAGAGACTGTTGTGCATGAAAATCCCTGGAAATTCTCTGATACTCAAACCACCCCATCTGACACCAACAATTATTTGATGGTCAAAGCTACTTAGATCACATTTCTTCCCCATTCTGATGTTTGGTCTGAACAACAACTGAGCCTTTTGGCCATGTCTGCATGCTTTGATGCATTGAATTGCTGCCACATGATAAGCTGTTTATGTATTTGCTTTAAGGAGCAGGTGTACAGGTCTACCTAATGAAGTGGGCACTGAGTATATATTCCAGGCAGATAACTAGGCAGATTAGAAATAAAGATCCATGTGCCATTAAAGATCAGTTCCTAAAGAGACCACTGCAAACCAGAAGCAAAAGATTTTGAATATATATGTATATGTTGCTGTATCTGACATAATGGGCATAGACACAATCTTAATCCATACCTCACCTGTACAATCAATTTTTAGTGGTAAATAACACCCTTCCTATTAGCCGTATACTCCTAACCCAAGCTACATCATTCACAACCACCATCATTGCAATTAAATCCCTGCACTATGGTCCTGGACTCTGTCCTTCATCCATTCCACTTTCACATCATAGAATTCTCCTAACCTGGTAGACTATCTGTCAAAGGAAGAGGACCAGTGGTTTGGAAAAGCTGGAGTAGATTGTGCCAAATTTTTTTTGCTAGCTTTGAGTACGCTGCCAGCATTTCCTCAACAGTTGTCAGATTCAGTTTCAGATTGTGTTCGCCTTTATTTGCACAGTTTGTTGTCTTCTCTGCTCTACTTGATCCTGTTATAGTTACTATTCCATAGATTTTCTGCATATGCCCGTAGGGAAAAGAATCTCAAGGTTGTATGTGGTGATGTATATGTACTCTGATCATAAAACTTACTTTGACTTTTCTTCTCCTGCTGGTGACCAGCTCTGTAGTATTCAGAAATAGGTGATTAAGTTACAGACTATATCAGCCTGCCCACCCATTCCCCCCCCCCCCCGCCCCCATGATCTGCATTGACGAAAGAACTTGCTATTCATTCCAACTAGTTGTGCTGGACATAGAAATCTAGGCTTCTGTCAAAATGGTAGCAGTTGGCTCCGGACAGATAGTTGTGTATTAAATCCTGTTAGTGGTTTTGGATCATTTCATATCTGTTTCCCTTGAAATGTTGCATAAAATCATAAGAACTTAAGAAATTAGAGCAGGAGTATAGACAATCTGTTCCATTAAGTTTTCTCTGCCATTTTATGAGATCATGGTGGAACTGGTCATGCATTCATCTCCAGCTACCTGCCTTTTCCTCATAGCCCTTAATTCCCCTGCTTTGCAAAAATCTGTCTAACTGTACGTTAAATATATTGAATGAGGTAGCCCCGACTGCCTCCCTGGGCAGAATCTCACTGATTCACTACTCTGGAAAGAGCAGTTTCTTCTCATCTGTGTCCTAAATCTATTACCCCCAAATCTTTGATGCTTGACACGATGTGTGCCGGCAATATCAGAACCCAACTGCAGAGGAAAGATAGAATCCAATGTAGAGACGGCAGTGAGAATTTATTCATAATACTTCCAAAAGAACATCAGTGGCTCGGCTGAGCATCACCATGGGAAGTAACAGTCTCAAAACTTTGAGATTAGTGCTAATCGGGCATCTGCTTATATAACACAACTTAACACAGAATCACTGAGCCTATCAAAATAAGCTGAACAAGTTCAAACAGAAGGTGCCAGGAGACGGCATTGCAAAGAGCGAGTCACTCGAGAAAAACACAAGGAACTCTTACCAATTAACGACTGTCATTAACAACAATTTTAAATGATTCAGGTGTTCTAAAAAAAAACATTGGAGTACCACACTCTCCAGCACTCCACACAGACCTGAAGAGCTCATTACAAGGCTACGTCCTCTCACTTACCTGTGGAAACAACTTTGCTGCATTTATCCTATTATTTTGAACCTTGAACTTTCATAAGTTCTACCTTTAATAACTCTATATGTTTCTATGAGATCCCCCTCGTTCTTCTGAAGTACAGTGAGTATAGTCCCAGGCAACTCAATCTTTCCTCATAACCTAAACCCCACATTACTGGAATCAAGCTGATGTACCTCCTCTACACCACCTCCAAAGCCAGTATATGTTCCCTCAAGTAAAGAACCCAGAACTGCATGCAGTGCCCTAGCAGTACTGTGTACCATTACAGCATCTCTTAAACTCAATCCCTCTAGCAATTAAGGACAATATTCTATTTACCTTCATGATAAACTATTGCAAACACTCTCAAGTTACTCTGCAAAACAGCATGCTGCAATCTTCCCTCATTTACTGTACTGTGTAAGAGACTTAAAACACATTCATGTAGTAAGGTGCCTAAGACTTTTGCACAGTACTATATTTGTCAACTGGAGCAAAGAATGAGTTTGTAAATCTGGCAGGAGCAAAGGATGTTGGGAATGGTGAGAGAAGGGCATTATGGGAGGGATGTGTGATAGGTGGCAGAGAAGTAGTGCCAAGGGTGGGAGGGTGGCATGTGTGCAGACACACCCAGCCCTGTGACACCAGGTAAGACCATTTGATTCCAAACAATTGGTTTATTGATCATTACAAAATCCCCTTTCCCTTCTCCTTTTCCCAACAATGATTTCCCCTTTCCCTGCCTCCTTCACACTCTCAGTCCACAACAGAGACTCACTTCAGAACCAAGTTCATCATCACTCACATGTGGTGAAATTTGTTTTTTTACTGTACTGTAGGAATACATAAAATTACTATAGAACTGTACAAAAGTCTTACAGTAGATACCACAGCACTCTCCCTCTCTCTCTCTCTCTCTCTCACTCACTTTGTAAGCATGAGGTTTTAGTGTGATGCCTTCTTTAACTTACTGAGTTATCCAAGGCTGTGTCTCCTCACTCTTACTCTTCTAGCTTACAATTGTAATACACTTTTGTTGAGCACCATTAAAAATCTCCTTGAATCCTTCCAGTGCTCCTCCCAACTGTCTTTGTAGTCTATGTTCCCAAACACAAATTACTCTTACCAAAGTCACCTTAAGTTTATTTGCCCATCTCATTTAAACAGCTTAGTATTGGAGAGGGAAATGGAATATAGCTTTGGTAATTATAGATAATGTATTTAAAAGTTAATTAGCACAACATAATAAAAATCTGCTGCATGGAGTATTCAGTCAGATTACATGTGTCTCAAAATAATTGCACAGTTCAAGTGTTGAATCTAATGAGAATTTTCTTCTAATTAGAATAACACCTCACTAAATATTTTGATTACATTCAGGAATTTTCATATTATTTGTAGAGTACTGCTGTGTGTCACGATCGACTGTATGTTATTTATAGATTGTCAGGTTTGGTTTTGCTGTCTGTGGTTTTCTTTGAAAAATGCCAGTGTTATTTGTGGGGATTGAGGGCATTGCTGGTAAGGCCTCCCTAATTACAGCTGAGAAGCTGGTGGTGAAGACAGTTTCTTCAAGGTGAAGGTGCTTCTGGGTAGGAAGTCTCTCAAGTTAGAGTCAGCAGTGCTAAAGAGTATGTGAGACATTTCCAAAATCAGGTCTTGAAGTAGCTGAGTAAAGTAATGACATGGAGAGCTTGTGTTCTCATGCAAATCCTGGTGGTAGAACCTGCAGGCTTGCAAAGTTCTGTGAGAATATAGCCACGGTACATTTTGTAAATGGTCAGTAATGATGAGGATTAACTCGTTCTTTAGTTATTTTGAAGAAAATGTCAGTAGCTGAAGCATGGTTCAGATGATGAGGAATTTAGAAATATGTACAATTTACCCTGACAATGGGAAAAGTGCAACAAAGTAGGAAAATAATAAGTGAAAATTAAAGGCTTTATTGGAATTAATGAAGCATTTACAATTACTATAGATACATTGAAGGCATAAATAGAAATATATTTGCATAATATAACAGCCATCACAAAGATATTGTGAGCTGACTGATGTCGGAAGCTGAACTTCCTTCTGAGAAGGAGAAGCGGAATGGAAAAGTAGGTGGCATGAAATGATTACCTTAAAACAGTGGTGAGAAATTATGTTGACTCAGAAAATCTGGGCCAGTTTACAAGAAGGCAAGAGGTGAAAAGAAATGTAACCATTACGAAGCAGTTGTTTCCTACTTCGAGTTTACGTTTCCAAATCCCTGCGACAAGAAAGTCAGCTTGGCAGTGTTCTTTAAATAGCAAAATGGTGTCAATGGGTTTCAGCCCAGGTAGATGTACTAGTGCAGGGGTCGGCAACCCGCGGCTCTTTCATCTCTGTGCTGCGGCTCCCCGTGGTTTGTTAGTTTTTGAAATGTAATTTGAAATTTGAAGATTATGGTGATCTTGTACAATCTAAATAAAACGTGGCGACCCCATTTCCTGGCACATCCGAACCGGCTCACAATTAGCCACCGTTCCAGCTAAGGGAGATAGTGAGATAGCCTATGGGGGTTTGTGAGTACGTGTCTTTTGGAGCATCCGCGCCCACGGGGGGGGCGGGTTGAGGGAGGCTTTAAAGCAAGGCTGTTTAGTTTGAATAAAGTTATCTTTGACTGCAGTGTCGTTATTTTAGCGCTGCGTGTAGCACACCGCTACGTGTTTTTTATCGCTATTAATATACATCACCACTGCCAATGCCTGACACCCGCCAGTGCGCGCTTTCTTTTAATTCTTCGATCCAAGGTAGGCTAACTATGGAGTAACCTTCAACCCAACGTCTTTTTCTCGGAGTTCAAAATGTTTTTGTTGCATGCAGAAATGTAATTTTTTTTTCTCTGCAGGAGTTCATCAATTTCATAAATGCAATACATTATAGTTTGTTTATACATAGCATAAAAGCAAAAAAAAAAAACGTTGTATGCAGTGTTATTTCATTTTAAATGTCAAACGGGTTCTGTGGCTCCCAGTGTTTCCTTTTTTGTGGGAAATGGGTCCATATGGCTCTTTCAGTGGTAAACGTTGCCGACCCCTGCACTAGTGTTAAGGGTGTTAGCAGTCACATAGGGACTACCTAGCAAGAGAATAGGGAGCTAAAAGATCATGGCATGAATTAACAATGTGGCAATGCTTCTGTAAAGCTTAACGCTGAACTAACAATCTCTTGGTTTTGCTTAACCAAGCACAAGGTTTTCTTTTACAGTTTATTAACTGTGTAGGTTTTACATATATTGAATAGCTTTATGAATGATTTCTGCTCAAACTGGAAACTCCAAGGAAGTGCTGCAATTGTAGGCATTTCCCTTGAAGTGCCTAATGCACAGAGGGCACACAGAACAAGACAAACTGCAAGAAGGAGGAGGAGCTAGTGGAGAAGGGCTCTCATCAGTATCTCACGTGTTCAGAGAAAAATACCTGAAAATTTTGGGTGTCAGCATCACTGAAATCTATCAGGGGTTCAGAAATAAGGTGAAACTCAGAGTAGGGCAGGGCATGAACTATTACTGGCTTGTCAAGGTGAGTGAGCCTTGTGATATGAAAATATCAGTATCCCCTGGACCAGAGCTGGATATGCTCTAATAGAGCTTATGTGCTTATGCTTGACCCCAGGGCGGATGCTGTCTGATAAGGGGTATCCATTGATGATACAGTGCTGCCAAACACTATGTCTCATTATGTTTTCCTTAAAGTCTTCCAAACTGCAGTTGAATATAGGTTCATCCAAAAATAACTCTTGTCATTTCTCCAGGAATATTATCAAAATATTTTTTCACTGGGTCACTAAATTTTAGTAGATGTAGATACGTTGATCCTTTTTATGAAAGCAGAGTTGTGGATAATGGAATAGTGGAAGCCAGGAATGTTCATGATGTTTGTATTGGATAAAGTACGGAAATATTGTTGGGTTATAGAGCAGGAAGAGGTTATGTAAACTGAGAAGCAAGCTCAGAAGGATTTGAAAATAAGAACAAGGAGTTTTAAATGGAAGCATGAGCAGTCTGCATCCTGTTGTAGTTTGTGAGCTTGGAGGCCACGAATAAATATGACTTATTGGAGCTAGGGCAAAACGGGTGCAGAAGTTTTAATGAAAGGTATGCAGAAACAATGTTAAGCCTCTATAAATTTCTTCAAGTCTCCTGCACCATTTTATTTAATAGCCACTTACCTCCCACATTAGCTTAGGTAAATACATTATATTTTAATAGATAAACTGGATCTAATTATGTGCATCATTTGTTGATATAATTAATTTAAATTGCTCAGTTGACTTTTTCCTACCACTAAAGAATGTGATTCTTTGGAAAATGGAAGATTTAATTGTTAAACTATTGCCGATAACACAGCAATTATGTGTGCTGCTTAAATATTTGTTGCATATGTGTACGTATATTTTAATTCAAGGTAATTATAAATTACAGATTTATGCTTTATAATGGAAAATGCAAGCTTCAAGAATAGTAAAGGGAAGAAGAAATTTATTTCATTCTAACAGAGATGGGATTTTGCGTAGTGTTTTTGGTGATTTTGAAGGAAGCAGCCTCAGTTAAAGATCTCTCTAGTTATGGCCTTCTGTTGCTGTCAGGTTATAGTTATAGAGTACCTCTGGAATCCAGCAACAGTGATGCCATCCAGCAGAGGTATTGAAGGGTTACAGTCACAAACAGTACACAAGAAAGTAAAAGGAACAATTTTTAAATAATTTGTAAGGATAAGGCCATACGACAAAGGAGCAGAAGTCGGCCATTCAGCCCATCGAGTCTGCACCGCCATTTTACCACGAGCTGATCCATTCTCCCATTTAGTCCCACTCCCCCACCTTCTCACCATAACCTTTGATGCCCTGGCTACTCAGATCCCTGTCAATCTCTGCCTTAAATACACCCAAGAATTGACCTCCACTGCCACCTGTGGCAAAGGTAAAGATCAGAGTGTATACATGTCAGTGAGAAAAAAGCTGAACTATCTCAAATAACAGAAAATGTAAAAAAGGGAGCTTACTGTCATTATTTTACAAATGTACCAAAATTGAACTATTTTTCAGAGATTATAACAACCCACATCTTCAGTTTCTTCTCTACAGAAGTAGAGAACAGTAGTTGTTAAGTACATTATTCAGAACTCCAGTTCAACATGTTGAACACACTGAAACATTTTGCTTTAGTTTTACCATGTCAAGAATAGCTCATAAGAAATGGAGGATCTGATCAATTCACTGCTGGTGCTGGGGAAAGCTGCAATAGCTCACCCTGTGTAGGATCAAATTACAATTCTCAGCAGCATCTGGATTTTGATACGCAGCTATGTGTGTGCATGTTCTATAAATTATCATTCAGAAAGGCACTGCTAGACTTTAAACTAAAACCAGGATTAGGGACCACACCACAACCATCTGACCTGCTCCGTGTTAGCATCCTGTATCTTTCAGAATTGACTTTAAATATCTACTGCTTGTTTTTAAAGCCCTCAATGGTCTGGGACCAGAGCACATCACAGAATCTCCTTTATTTCATAACCCTGCTTGATCTCTCAGGTCTTCTTATGCGGCTCTCTTAAATGTAAACAAACTCCCTCGAAAGAAAAGCCAGGTCAACTTTTTTAAACTATGCTCCTAAACTGTGAAAAACAATAAAGAAAAGGGATGCAGACACAGCTGACACTTTTAAACACCAGCTCTAAAACTATTTATTTAACCTTGCTTTCAACTAACATCATTTTGTCTTTTATTTTAATATTTACACTTTATCCCATTGTAAAGCACTTTGAACTATATCATTTGTATAAAAACAGACCTCTAAATAAGTTGTTGTTATTACGATTATCATCAGCTTGATTGTATGTTAATAGCAAACACCGACTGTTCCAATGCTATTAAAACTGCAAAGTTTAGCCCCTAGTGTTATTCACAGACAATGAAAAGTAAAAGAAAACAGTTTGCTTCAGGCCATAATTATCAGCCTAATTCTTTCATATTGATTAATTATTCATGTGGCTTCTGTGTTTGGGATTTTCTAACTCTCCTTTGCTCCACTCATCTGATAATTTCACATTGATAGATGAAGATAGAAGGGAAATTTTAACCTTTTGATTGCATGTGTTTGTGTCATGTTGAGTATGAAATTTTCAAAAGATTCATAAATGTAACTTCAACCCTCCTTCAATTCTCAGTTCCAGTTTTAATGAAGATACGGTGAGGAATATGGAATAAATTCACTGCCTGTGGTTAGGCTGACTAATCTAACAATCCATAACCTCTTGTGTTATCTAGTTTCTAGATTTAACCCTAAGTAATCCAAGGAAATCTATCTAATCATTGTATGGTGGCTAAAGGGAGGCAAGGCCATTTTGTAAAAGAGAAAAGTGCTGATGTTGAGCTAGGAGAGGTAGGAATAATTACCCTCTGTGCAATCACTCCATCTACATCCCCTGTGGTCTATTGCACCATGATTTGCTTCCTCACACACACCGAGCCTCTCTATTGGGCATTAGAAAGCACATCCTTGTATCTAAGCCTTCTCTAGTGGATTCAGTACAGGAAAACCAATCTAGCCCTGGGCTGCTATCATGAAGTTAGAAGATATTGAGTCAGAATCTGCATCATGCAAGGAAAATGCATGTTTTAAAGTTTCCAGCTAGTATTTTCTCTCTGTTAGCAATGTCAGTCCATGTTAAAATCAGGGCCAGACCTTCTTCCCTTCCTCTCTCTATTCTTTCAGGGATCACCAGATTCTGGAATAGTTCCTGAGGACAAGAAAGGTGTAAATGTTACTCCACTCTTTAAGAAGGGAGTGAAGCAAAGGAAAGGAAAATATATGCCAGTCAGTCTGACTTCAGTGGTCAGGAAGATGTTGGAGGCTTTTATTAAGGATGAGGTTTCAGGGTGCTTGAATGCACATATTAAATTGGCTAAAATCAGCATGGTTTCCTTAAGGAGAAATATTGCCTGACAAATTTGTTGGAAGTCTTTGAGGAAATAACAGGCAGGATAGACAAAGGAGAGTCAGTGGATGTTATTTATTTGGATTTTGAGAAGGCCTTTGAGAAAGTGCTGAGCATGAAACAGCTAAACAATATAAATATCTCTGGTATTGCAGGAAAGATACTAACACAGATAGAAGTTTGGCCTACTGGCAAAGAAGCAAAGATTAGGAATTTCTGGTTGGCTGCTGGTGGGTAGTGGTGCTCTGCAGGGTTCGGTGTTGGGACAGATTCTTTTCACATTATATATTAATGATTTGGATGATGAATTAACGGCTTTGTGACCAAGGTTGTGAATGATACGAAGATAAGTGGAGGGGCAGGTAATGTTGAGGAAGCAGAGGGTCTGCAGAAGGAATTAGACAAAGTAGGAGCATGGACAAAAAAGTGACAGATGGAATATAATGTTTAGAATTATATGGTCTGTGGAAAGCGGCCAGTGAGTGAGTGGGCCAGTGAAGGAGTGGAGATTCGAGGCTTTGGCTCGAGAGATTCTGGCAGGTTTGGCAGTTGGACTGTGCAATCAAGTCAATCAAGATTTGAATAGCTCAGCAGAAAGTCATTGATTAGACAATCAAGATTTAAATAGCTCAGACTCAGCAGAAAGCAGCTGATTGGGCATTCGAGGTCAGGTGGCCAAGCAGTTTGAAAAGCTCAAACAAATAAATAGAGGGTTACCTCAAGCAGAGCGGTTTGTGGAAAGCAGCCAGTGAGTGAGTGGAGATTTGAGGCTTTGGTGAGAAGAGGCTGAGGACGAGCTTCACTCCAAGTGAGGTAAGGCCGGGTAAGTTATTTTCAAAGGAGAAAGTTTCAAAAGTTGAGGCAAGTATTGGGTAGGTCATGGCAGCTGAGATCAGCCCGTGGTTTGTTCATCCTGCAGCATGTGGGAAATCAGGGATACTTCCAGTGTCCCTGACGACTATGTGTGCAGGAAGTGTGTCCAGCTGCAGCTTCTGGCAGACCGCATTGAGCGTCTGGAGCTGCGATTGGATTCATACTGGAGCATCCGCGATGCTGAGAAAGTTGTGAATAGCACGTTCAGTGAGTTGGCCACACCGCAGGTAAAGGCTACACAGGCAGAAAGGGAAGGGGTGGCCACTAGACAGCGTTGCAGTAGGCAGGTAGTGCAGGAGTCCCCTGAGGTCATCTCCCTCCTAAACAGATATACTGTTTTGGATACTGTTGGGGGAGATGTCTCATCAGGGGAAGGCAGAAGCAGCCGAGTTCATTGCACCATGGGTGGCTCTGCGGCACAGGAGGGAAGGAAAAGGAGTGGGAGAGCTATAGTGATAGGGGATTCGATTGTAAGGGGAATTCATAGGCATTTCTGTGGCTGCAAACGAGACTCCAAGATGCTATGTTGCCTCCCTGGTGCAAGGGTCAAGGATGTCTCTGAGCAGCTGCAGGACATTCTGGAATGGGAGGGTGAACAGCCAGTGGTGGTGGTGCACCTAGGTACCAATGATATAGGTAAAAAATGGGGTGAGGTCCTACAAGGTGAATTTAGGGAGTTAGGAGATAAACTAAAAAGTAGGACCACAAAGGTAATAATCTCTGGATTACTACCAGTGCCATGTGCTAGTCAGAGTAGAAATAGGAGGATATTTCAGATGAATACATGGCTTGAAAAATGGTGCAATGGGGAGGGATTCAAATTTCTGGGGCACTGGAACCAGTTCTGGGGGAGGTGAGACCAGTATAAACAGGATGGTCTGCACCTGGGCTGGACTGGAACCAATGTCCTAGGGGGAGCGTTTGCTACTGCTGTTCAGGAGGCTTTAAACTAATGTGGCAGGGGGATGGGCACAAGTGCAGAGAGACAGAGGGGTGTAAAATGAGGGTAGAAGCAAAAAGTAGTAAGGTGAAAAGTAAAAGTGGCAGGCAGGCAAATCCAGGGCAAAAAGCAAAAAGGGCCACTTTTCAACATAATTGTATAAGGGCTAAGAGTGTTGTAAAAACAAGCCTGAAGGCTTTGTGTGTCAATGCGAGGAGCATTTGTAACAAAGTGGATGAATTGAATGTGCCGATAGTTATTAATGAATATGATATAGTTGGGATCACAGAGACATGGCTCCAGGGTGACCAAGGATGGGAGCTCAACATCCAGGGATATTCAATATTCAGGAGGGATAGACAGGGAAGAAAAGGAGGTGGGATAGCATTGCTGGTTAGAGAGGAAATTAATGCAATAGAAAGGAAGGACATTAGCCTGGAGGATGTGGAATCGATATGGGTAGAGCTGCATAACACTAAGGGGCAGAAAATGCTGGTGGGAGTTGTGTACAGGCCACCTAACAGTAGTAGTGAGGTTGGGGATGGTATTAAACAGGAAATTAGAAATGTGTGCAAAAAAGGAACAGCAGCTATAATGGGTGACTCCAATCTACATATAGATTGGGTGAACCAAATTGGTAAGGGTGCTGAGGAAGAGGATTTCTTGAAATGTATGTGGGATGGTTTTCTGAACCAACATGTCGAGGAACCAACTAGAGAGCAGGCCATTCTAGATTGGGTATTGAGCAATGAGGAAGGGTTAGTTAGCAATCTTGTCGTGCGAGGCCACTTGGGTAAGAGTGACCATAATATGGTGGAATTCTTCATTAAGATGGAGAGTGACATAGTTAATTCAGAAACAAAGGTTCTGAACTTAAAGAAGGGTAACTTTGAAGGTATGAGAAGTGAATTAGCTAAGATAGACTGGCAAATGATACTTAAAGTGTTGACGGTGGATATGCAATGGCAAGTATTTAAAGATCGCATGGATGAACTACAACAATTGTTCATCCCAGTTTGGCAAAAGAATAAACCAGGGAAGGCAGTGCACCCATGGCTGACAAAGGAAATTAGGTATAGTATCAAGTCCAAAGAAGAAACATATAAATTAGCAAAAAAAAGTGGCACACCTGAGGACTGGGAGAAATTCAGAGACCAGCGGAGGAGGACAAAGGGCTTAATTAGGAAAGGGAAAAAAGATTGAGAGAAAGCTGGCAGGGACCATAAAAACTGATTGTAAAAGCTTTTATAGATATGTGAAAAGAAAAAGATTGGTCAAGACAAATGTAAGTCCTTTACAGTCAGAAACAGGTGAATTGATCATAGGGAACAAAGACTTGGCAGACCAATTGAATAACAATTTTGATTCTGACTTCACTAAGGAGGACATAAGTAATCTTCCGGAAATAGTAAGGGACCGAGGGTCTAGTGAGATGCAGGTACTGGGGGAAATACATGTTAGTAGGGAAGTGGTGTTGGGTAAATTGAAGGGATTAAAGGCAGATAAATCCCCAGGGCCAAATGGTCTGCATCTCAGAGTGCTTAAGGAAGTAGCCCAAGAAATAGTGGATGCATTAGTGATAATTTTTCAAAACTCCTTAGATTCTGGATTAGTTCCTGAGGATTGGAGGGTGGCTAATGTAACCCCACTTTTTAAAAAAAGGAGGGAGAGAGAAACCAGGGAATTATAGACCGATTAGTCTGACATCGGTGGTGGGGAAAATGCTAGAGTCGGTTATCAAAGATGTGATAACAGCACATTTGGAAAGAAGTGAAATCATCGGACAAAGTCAGCATGGATCTGTGAAAGGAAAATCATGTCTGACAAATCTTATAGAATTTTTTGAAGATGTAACTAGTAGAGTGGATAGGGGAGAGCCAGTGGATGTGGTTTATCTAGATTTTCAAAAGGCTTTTGACAAGGTCCCACACAGGGGATTAGAGTGCAAACTTAAAGCACACGGTATTGGGGGTATGGTATTGATGTGGATAGAGAATTGGTTGGCAGACAGGAAGTAAAGAGTGGGAGTAAACGGGACCTTTTCAGAATGACAGGCAGTGACTAGTGGGGTACCGCAAGACTCAGTGCTGGGACCCCAGTTGTTTACAATATATATTAATGATTTAGACGAGGGAATTAAATGTAGCATCTCCAAGTCTTTAGATGACACGAAGCTGGGCAGCAGTGTTAGCTGTAAGGAGGATGCTAAGAGGATTCAGGGTGACTTGGATAGGTTAGGTGAGTGGGCAAATTCATGGCAGATGCAATTTAATGTGGATAAATGTGAGGTTATCCACTTTGGTTGCAAGAACAGGAAAACAGATTATTATCTGAACGGTGGCTGATTAGGAAAAGGGGAGGTGCAACGAGACCTGGGTGTCATTGTACACCAGTCATTGAAGGTGGGCGTGCCGGTACAGCAGGTGATGAAAAAGGCAAATGGTATGTTGGCATTCATAGCAAAAGGATTTGAGTACAGGAGCAGGAAGGTTCTACTGCAGTTGTACAAGGCCTTGGTGAGACCGCACCTAGAATATTGTGTGCAGTTTTGGTCCCCTAATCTGAGGAAAGACATTCTTGCCATAGAGGGAGTACAGAGAAGGTTCACCAGATTGATTCCTGGGATGGCAGGAGTTTCAGATGAAGAAAGACTGGATCGACTAGGCTTATACTCACTGGAATTTAGAAGATCGAAGGGGGATCTTATTGAAATGTATAAAATTCTAAAGGGATTGTACAGGCTAGATGCAGTAAGATTGTTTCTGATGTTGGGGAAGTCCAGAACGAGGGGTCACAGTTTAAGGATAAAGGGGAAGCCTTTTAGGACCGAGATGAGGAAAAACTTCTTCACACAGAGAGTGGTGAATCTGTGGAATTCTCTGCCACAGGAAGCAGTTGAGGCCGGTTCATTGGCTATATTTAAGAGGAAGTTAGATATGGCCCTTGTGGTTAAAGGGATCGGGGGTATGGAAAGAAAGCAGGTACAGGGTTCTGAGTTGGATGATCAGCCATGATCATACTGAATGGTGCTGCAGGCTCGAAGGGCTGAATGGCCTACTCCTGCACCTATTTTCAATGTTTCTATGTCATGCACTTTGGTGGAAGTCCTCATGAAGAATTCCCTAAAGGTTAACTTGCAAGTTGAGTTAGTGGTAAGGAAGCAAAATGCAATGTTAACATTCACTTTGAGAGAACTGGAATATATAAGCAAGGATGCAGTGCTGAAGCTTTATAAAGTATTGGTTAGACACACTTTATTGTCACCAAACAATTGATACTAGAGCATACAATCATCACAGCGATATTTGATTCTGCTCTTCGTGCTCCCTGGAGTACAAATTGAAGTAAATATAATAAAAATTTAAATTACAAATCATAATTAGAAAATAGAAAAGGGAAAATGAGGTAGTGGAAGTCAGGTCTGGATATTTGGAAGGCACGTGGAGTATTACGAGCAGTTTTGGGCATGCTGTCTAAGAAAAGATGTGCTGGAATTGTTAATGGGCCAGAGGTGGTTCACGAGAATGATGCTGGAAATAAAAGGATTAATGTGCGAAGAGCATTTGATGGCTCTGGCCCTTTACCCCCTGGAGACCTGGATAGAGTAGATGTGGAGAGGATGCTTCCTTCAGCGGGTGAGTCTAGAAGGCACATCATTAAAATATAGGGGCATTTCTTAGGCAAAGAGACAAGGAGGCTCTCTTTTGCCGAAGCTGATGAATCTGTGGAATTCATTAATTCTTAATTAGTAATGGTACAATAAGTTATGGGATGTAGACTGAGAGGGGTAAAAAGTCAGCCATGATTGGAATGGCGGAGTAGATTCAATGGGCCGAATGGTTGAATTCTTCTCCTATGTCTTATGCTTTTCTGCTTCTTTTACTAAGTGCTCCCATAGAATCGTGTGGTAAATAAAGAACAGGAACATTTGGTTAAACCAAGCTTCACCCAATTCTTTCCCCAAAGAAGAGGCTTACACATTACTATTCCTTTCTATGTAAGGAAGTTGCTTCTCACTTCCCTAATTAATTTCTTAAGTGATAACTTTCATTGACGGTCCTTAGTTTTATTGTTCCTTGAAACTGGGGAGCTCTTCCATCATATCTATGATGATTGTAGATATCATATGTCCTCAGTCTTTTTTCCAGTTGTAAAGAGGCTGAGGTTATTCATTCTCTTCTCAGTGATACAACATTGAGGATATTATATCCTTCCTTAAACTCCCTCTCTCTAAAGTACGTCAAATACATTCAACAAGATGTACATTATTCTCTATGAAGTTCAAATAAGTTCAGCATAACCACTCCCAATTCAATACTTTAAAAAAATCTAGATTCTTAGATATTTTCATAGCTGTACTACCTATATACAGTGGCCACTTGAATAGGTACCTCCTTTACCTAATAAAGTGGAACTGAATGTATGTTCATGGCTTTCTGTTGCTGTAGCCCATGCACTTCAAGGTTTGACATCTTGTGTGTTCAGAGATGCTCTTCTGCATACCACTACGGTAACATGTGCTTATTTGAATCACTGTTGTCTTTCTGTCAGTTTTAACCAGCCTGGGCATTCTCCTCTGAACTCTCTCATTAACAAAGCATTTTTGTTCACAGAATGGCTGCTCACTGAATGTTTTTTTTTGTTCTTTGCACCATTCTCTGTAAACTCTTGAGACTGGTATGTGTGAAAATCCCAGGAGATCAGCAGTTTCTGATCCAGCATCAGTAATTATTCCATGATCAACATCACTTGGATCACATTTCATCCTTAACAACAACTGAACCTTTTGACCATGCCTGCATACTTTTATGCATCGAGTTGCTGCCACATTGGATATTTGCATTAAGATACAAATATCTTAATGCAAATTAAGGTGTGCCTATCAAGTTGTCCTTGAGTGCATGTCCCTGCCTTGCTGATTTGTGCTCACAGATGTTTCTCCATATTGCATCATTTAGATTCCTTTCATGCAATCAATGTGAAATTCTTACTTTTCTGAACTTACAGTTAACTATGTTGAAATTCATTTGTCATTGATATACAAATTTTGCATGTTTATTCCTATTATAATTTTTCATCAGATTTTGACTATTCCTCCCTCCTCATTACAACTTCTCAGCAAGCACAGGGAATCTTCCTTTTTTTTCCATAATACTTCTCTGTTTGACAATACTATTGTCTATTTTATTTCTCAAATTCTATCCCCAAACAAAAATCGAACATATCTGAAAACTATTTATTTTCAATTTTCTGTCCTCCTCAAATATTACTTCAGATCACCTTCCACCACCTGCTGTTTGTTACAGTGCAGCCCAGAGCATAGTGTTCCACTGGGAACCCAGCTCCCGGGGCATTTGTGCCCCAGAGAGCAGTGTAGGGATTGTCTCAGCACAAAAGTTTGGCTGTATCCAAGTGATAACTTTGAAACCCAATGAAGCCCAACTCCCAGCTTGACAATTATTGAAGCTACTGGTGTTATCAGTCTTTGAAAGACAGTTAATATTTTTAACATTCACCAATGATCACTAACATTTGAAACCTACTTAAAAAAAGTTTTGGAAAAATTGTTAATCATCTGGTTTACACATTTAACAGAATAAAGTTTTATTTACACACTAAAATTCGACTGAAAGGAAAAATATAACTAGTGATCTTTCACCTGGCAGCCATTTTCTCTCATGCTCTTCAATGGGCCTTGATGTAATGTGCCAGGTAAGCACACCCTGAGAGCTGGGAAGACAGTACTGTCACACGAGCTGCAGGTAAAAGCTGAGTTACTGGCAATTATTTTATGGTCATAATGTATGAGATATTCTTCTGCTATTACTTCTGAAATCTGCTTTTATGCATTCTCCATAATTAAATTTCATTAAGAACTTTTCTTTGTTGGGCTTCAGACACTGGCATGTAAATAAATCTTGGCTAATTTGTAGAAATCCTAGATTATTTTGTAGGAACATTAATGTGCACCATCATTTCTCCAGCACATGTTATGAATATCTACTATCATGATATTATCTTATTAATACAAGATAAAAATATAAAATGCTAGATACAATCCAAACTGCTGGAAACTGCCAAATCATGGGAGATGAAGGTCGATGTGGGGAGGAAGATGCAGTTCCTGGAGGTGGTGCAAACCACACTTCAACCAGATATGCTACTGAGTTCCACTGAAGACAAGAAAATCATCTTGGTGGAGCTCACAGTACCATGGGGGGGGGGGGGGGGGAGGAAAGCTGTGAGGAGACTCACAAGAGGAAGGCCCTAAAGTACCTGTCATTAGTCCAGGAGTACAGGGACAAAGGATGGCAGATGCAGCTATTCCCCGCGGAGATCGGCTGTAACGGGTTCCCGACAAGGTTGGCATGGAGGTTGCTGTCTGCATTGTGTCTTGATTCAAAGTACAAGAATCAAGCAGCTGGCAGGATGGGGGAGGAAGCAGAAAGTGCCTCTTGCTGGATATGGAGCAGGTGAGAGGAGTTGAGCTGGAAGTCGGGAGTAGATGGGCAGTGACTTGGCCACCACTGCTGAGTCACTAACTGGAGAGAGTAATTTGAGGGTTGAAACAATCTCTGAAGTTTGGGCACCCATAACGACGTCTGCTCCTGGCCAAAGGCTACAGGTTACCTCATCATATAACTATAGAGAGCACCCCAGTGTATGAGGCAAGTAAGACAAAAAGATAAAAATGCTAGAAACACATCAGGTCAGGCAGCTTCGATAGGAAGAGAGGTAGTTAACATTTTAAGTTGTTCATCAAAGCCTGTCATTTTCAACTGTATTCTATCTTAGTGTATGAATTTTATATTTGTCTGCATTTTACAGTCATTTATAGAATTTGGGTATCACTGGCAAAGGCAATGTGTATCGGTCACAATTTTGAGCCCAAGGTACAGCAAGCACCAATGTTCACTGACTAGATGAATATGCTAACATGCACAGATGAGGAAAGATAGTCGAATGGGATTTGTGTTAACTGCTGCTGGGAATATGAAGTTGAATAGTTGAATGGGATTTATGTTAACCACTGCTGGGAATATGAAGAAATAGAGAAATATGTAGGATGAAGAAATAAATTTTGTCGTAAATCTATTTATTTATTTAATTCATTTTATTTTTTTACATCCAAGAGAATAAAAATCTCTATGTTGTGTCTCCGTCGCATTGAACAAGCAATAAAGGGGAAGAGTGGGAGGATGTTGTCCAAACACTAGAATTGTATATATAACTGTTTTGTATTCTCATATATATAGTCAAATATGCAATCAGATCAATGTGTATTGATAAATCTGATGGCCTGGTGAAAGAAGCTGTCCCAGAGCTTGTTGGGCCTGGCTAACGTGCAGTGGTACTGTTTGCCAGATGGAAGCAACTGGAACAGTTTGTGGTTGGGGTGGATGCAGTCCTGATGATCCTCCAAGTCATTTTATGCACCTGCTGCTGTAAATGTCCCAAATAAAGGAAAGTTGACATCTATAGATGTGCTGGGCCGTCCACACCACTCTCTGCAGTGCCCTGTGATTGAAGGTCGGACAGTTCCTGTACCAGGGGGTGATGACAGGTGATGATATCTACGGGTGTGCTGGGCTGTCCACACTACTCTCTGCAGAGCTCTGTGATTGAAGGTAGGACAGTTCCCATACCAGGTGATGACACAGCCAGTTAAGATGCTCTCGATGGTGGGCCTGTAGAGAATCCTGAGGACTTGGGTACTCATGCCAAACTTCTTCAGCCATCTGAAGTGAAAGAGGCGTTGTGCTTTTTTCTCCATGCAGCCAGTATGTACAGTCCAGGTGAGATGTGTACACCAAGGAACTTGGAACTACTCACCCTCTCAACCACAGTCCAATTGATGTCAATAGGGGCTAGTCTGTCTCTATTCCTCCTGTAATCCACAATCAACTCCTTTATGTTTTCAATATTGAGGGAAAGGTTGTTTTCTTAGCACCACTGAGTCAGGGTGTTGACTTCTCTTCTGCAGGCTGTCTCATCATTATTGGAAATAAGGCCTATCAATGTTGTGTTTCTGCAAATTTGACCAACAGATTAGAGCTATGCATGGCAATAGAGTCATGGGTGTATAGGGGGCTCAGGACACAGTCCAGGGTGCGCCTGTGTTGAGGGACAGAGAGGCAGTGGTGAGGGAGCCCATCCTTATTACCTGCTGGTAATCCAGGATCCAGATGCAAAAGGCAGGGTGCAGTCTGAGGTATCCTTATAGAATCCTTATAAAGTAAGAATTTCTACACAGAAAAATAGTTCTTATTAATTCATATCAAAGAATTAAAGGAAGAACATAACTGTTGGTAGTCTTCATCAGGATGTACTGATTAATGGTGGAATGCCAGATGCCAATCATTACAGGAGGCATCTCATGGTGAGCGGTCTCTGGAATATAGCTGGTAGGCTGCAGTAGCTGCAAGAGTTAGGCTCCATTCTTTTACAGCTCTTAACATTGCAGATCCGAGAAATGACTCAAAAGATTTGAACACTTTACCATGTGAAATTCTGAATGACTTCACTTAAAAATGTGCTTTCCATGGGCAGGCATGACCTCAGGAGAAACAAATAACGCAAACAGGAGGTGCAGGAATAACCAGGATATTTCAACATCTCATGACTGTGAAACAGTGTCTTTACCGATCACTTCATGGATCGAAACGGAACCAATCTGTCAATTAAAGCAAGAGTCTGATGTGGAGTGAATTCCAAATTTTTCCCCCACATTGAAAATGTACCTGGGTTGTTTCACAGTCCACTTTTCTGTTGACGTCCTTGTTCTGCTTTATTTATGAGCTAATCAATTTCTCTTTACAATAGGATACCAATCTCCCAGTCTTTGTCTCTTAACATCCACTGTGATAAAGTATTCTGCTTTGTCATAGTCCTTTCTGTTTAAGCTCTTACAACTGCTCATTGTCTTGAGGACATCAACTCGCTCTCCATCTGTAAGGAAATGCACTTTTCATTATTACTTCTTGGCTGCACCTTTCATTTCTATTAGCATTTTACCAAATGTAGTTGAAGTCAATAATAAAAATAGAAGAAAATGAAGGTGTGCATGCAGTGACAAGAAGCAAAGAGCTAGAGCATTTTCAGACAGTGAGCTAGTTAGCAGTGGTACCCTCTGGTATCATTTCTTTTCAACTTTGATAAGCAACTCAAACTGAGGTGTGTGGGGGTGGGGGATGGGCGGTGGGCAGCATTGCTAGGCTGCACAAGCTGGGAAACTTGATCTGAGAGCCTCCTGAGACAGAATGGTCTAAGGAGAGAGAGAGAGGTTTAGTTTCAAAACTGAGGCAGTGGGCTTTGCTAAAACTAACAGAGAAAGATAGTGTTTGATAAACAATACTGTATTGGAAAAGGTTGATAAGCAGGAGAACCTTGAAGACCCCACATACAAATCTCTAAAATCAAGAGGATATTGATAGCATAAAATTTAAGAATCTAATTGGGTTCATAAGTAGTGGGTAGAGAAAGCAAGTTTGGAACTGTGGCTTGGGCCTTGGCTAGAGTACATAGGATAATTCTGGGCACTGTACTCCTTCTCTCGATCCACCACTGAACTTTGAGACTTTTGCAAATGGTGAAAAGGACTTGGACAGCAAGTACATGAGTTATCAGGGGAAGTCTGTGGGTGCAGGGCCTTCCTTTCCACTGCCTCTGGCCCAATGGACTGCTGTGCCCTGTGGAGATCTTGAGGTAGCAATGAACTGGAAACAAAAAGGCTGCAAAAATCTACGACGGCCACTGGACTAACACAGGGGATGTAGCAAATACTGTAAGGCATGTACCAATGTAACCAGACTCAGTAGAGGTTTACATCGAGGTAGGGCGATTGACATAATTTCCTATTGCAAATGGGTTAATAACTGGAGGTCAGGGATCCAAACTTATTGAGAAAAGATGAAAAATAAGTTAACAGGGTAAAGAGGTAAAGAAAGCTAGAAAGAAGTTCAGCAGACACCCTCGGATGAGAATTCCAAAAAAATTAGTCTAAAAGTGTTGATATAAAAATGAGAAAGTGGTCTTTGTATTTGCTTATGGTGGCCTTAAGCACTCTTACATTTTTTTTCTTATTTTCAGCTGCATTTTGCAGCTTTTTTTTGGGTGAAAATTCTTGACGTAAACACCCTGCGAATTTGCTATGAATCTGAAGCTGGCACCCTTAACTCAAGCCAATGTTAATTTTGCAAATAAGGTTTGAATTGGCTGTTTAAAATGAATTACTGTGGTCTGTTCCTTTGAAGGAAATCATTCTCACTCACTGATCTGCTGTTTTGTAATGCAAAATTAGTTGTTTAGCTTGAGATTATTACAGCAGACATTGGACTATCATGGAGCCAACTCCACTGTAAAATAGGCTGATGCAAGAGACTGTAGATGCTGAAACCTAAGCAATGTATCAGATGTTGGAGTGGTCTTGACCCAAAGCGCGACTGTGCATTTACCTCCACAGATGCTGCCTAACCTATGAGTTCTTCCAGCACCATGTATGTTAGTTCTATGTGCTCATTTTATTTTTGGTCTCAAGATGAGATTTGTTTTCAACTAAAAACTCAGCTTACGGCAAGTAAAAAGTAATTTTGTTGCTGTGATTGTTCAACTGATTAAAATTGTTAAAGATTTTGTTTAATAGTACTGTATCTTGGAAAGAATGAAAACTTGTGCCTCATTCAATGTTAAATGTGCTCTGCATTCCCTCACTCTGTCCTACCTTCCACTTTCCTTACATTTACAATATAGTCATAAGAGCACTACATTATAGAAACAGGCCCTTCGACCCATCTAGACTGTTCTATCTGTATTCTGCCCGGACCTATTAACCTGCACCTGAATCATAGCCCACCATACCCTTCCCATCCCTAAACTTATGCAAACTTCTCTTAATATTCATGCAGTAGCTTCAGGAAAATAAAGCCCTATGATATCAATTTTTAATTTTGTGGTGTTCATAACCCATTTTTTTTCCAATGATGCACTCCCTCCAAAGAATAGCTGAGCCCATGCTGCACAATGAATATTTGGCACTCCCTGTTGTTGAGTCATTGGAATTTCTGGGATTATTGCTCAGAGGTGATGAATTTAGGCCATTTTCAATGCATTTCTTCCAAAAAGAGGACTTACTGGAGGTAACTAAAGGTAGACTAAGATGTTGCTTACAGACAGCAGAAAAATGCAAGCAGGTTCAATGAGATACCTTCAGCTTTTTAATCTGTCACAGTGCCGACACTTGAAGGAAAACTTAAGCAAAGTGCCTTCCATGCAATATGTGGGATTCGACCGTGACTCTCCCAACCTCCAAGTTAGACCTATCACTACAAAGAGCATCAATGGAAAAATGGATGTAATGTGAAATAAGTACTTTGTTTCATTAGTGATCTTGGTCACAGATCAGATGGATCTGATCAAGGTAGAGAGATAAGAACTGTTATTGCCACATTTTGAAATGGGGAAAAGGGAATCATTAGGTGAATTAGTCAAAAACACAAAGACTGGTGTTCTTCGCAACACAAATTTGCTGGAGGAGCTCAGCAGGTAAGGCATCATCTATGGAAATGAATAAACAGTCGACATTTCCGGCCGAGACCACTATTCAGTACTGGAAAGGGGATGCCAGAATAAAAAAGGTGGGGGAGGGGAAGCAGGATAGTTAGAAAGTGATAGGTGAAGCCAGGTGGACAGGGAAAATAAAGGGGTGGAGAGGAAGGAACCTGATAGGAGGAGGGGATCCAGAGGGAAAGTGATAGGTAGGTTAGAAGAGCTAAAAGGCCAGAGTAAGGACTAGAAGAAGAGGGGAAGGAGGGAAGGATTTTTTTTTACCAGAGGTAGAAATCCATATTTATTCCATCAGATTGGAGGTTATGCAGACGGTACAGAAGGTGTTGCTTCTCCACCTTGACAGTGCCCTCATCTTGGCACAAGAGGGGGCCATGGAACACCATGTCAGAAAGGGAATGGAATTGGTATTAAAAGGTTTGTCACAGGGCAGTTCACTTTTGGGGGATGGAGTGGAGGCGCTTGACAAAGTGGTCTCCCAATTTACAATGGGTCTCATCAACGTGGAGGAGACAGGATCGTGAACACTGGACACAATAGACAACCCCAGTAGATTCGCAGGTGAAGTATAATTAGAAATTAGAAATGAAGAAAGACTATGCTCAATGTACCATTGTCATTTGAGATTATTAGTGGTTGTAGGAAAAATCAGAGATTTCCCTCTCATGGAAAAAAAAAGTATTGAAAAGCAGCCAGCAACCAAAAATACCGTGATGAATAACCTGCACAGTTTCAAAAGGGGAAGTCTTGCTTGTACAAAAGACTTTTGATACTGTGCCAAGGAATAGATTAAGAGATAATGCCAGAACATGAAAAGTAAGGGCTGAATTAAAGTAAGTGATGCCTAGTTGGCAACAAGACAGAGAGCAGAGCATATATAGGCAAAAACAATTAGCAGCTTTAATATGGTAAAACAGTCAATGGTATTTCACATGTGTGCATTCAAATAAAATTTGACATCATGCCATGTGAGGACGGAATCGGAGAACTAAGATCCTTGACAGCTGGAAGTTTGCCAAAGATGAAGTATTTAAATTCAAGAAGCACATTAGTTAGAAATGGCCCTAATCCTGAAGATTGTGGGGGTGAATATCAATGCGGAACACTTAATGATGAGGCTTTTTGGGGAAGGAAAAGAAGAATGCAAATTTCTAAACTGAGGTATTAATTAACTGCAAACATATTAAGGCTAGCAAATACCTGGGTGAATGGAATCTGCAGGAAGAGTGACACAAGCAACAGAATTATAAATGAGCTCAATATAATGGAGATCAGAGCAAGAGAGGCTGTAATGGTCATGTTCCAAGATTGTAGAAGTGTGTATAAGGCTTTTCAGCAAGATATGAGGAAAGGAAAGGGTAGAAATGGGACATGGGACCTATGGGTACAGAAATCACCTGGACCAGATCAACTGGTTCTGAAAGAGGTAGCAGCAGAGATTGCGGAGGTATTTAATGATATTTTAAAAATCACTGGACTCTGGTATAGTACCAGATGACTGGAAAATTGCAAATGTCACTCCACTCTGTAAGAAAAAAGGAAGGGGGCGGAAAGGAAATTATAGACCAGTTAGCCTGACCTCAGTAGTTGAGAAGATGTTGGAGTCAATTGTTAAGGATGAGGATATGGAGTATTTGGTGACACAGGACAAAGTCAACAAGGTTTCTTTAAAGGAAATCTTCACTGACAAACCTGTTGGAATTCCTTGAGGAGACTACAAGTAGGATGGATAAAGAGAATGCAGTGTATGTTGTATATTTGGTCTTTCAGAAGGCCTTTGACAAGGTATCATACATGAAAATGCTTACCAAGTTAAGAGCCCATGGTATTACAGGAAAGTTACAGGCATGGTTCAAGCCTTGACTGTTCGGTAGGAGACAGCATGTGGGAATAAAAAAGATCCTTTTCTGGTTGGCTGCCAGTGACTATTGGTGTTCCACAGGGGTCAATGTTGAAACTGCTTTTTATGATGCATATCAATGATTTAGATGATGGAATAGATGTCTTTGATGCCAAGTTTGCAGATGATACAAAGATTGGTGGAGGAGCAGGTAGTGATGAGGAAACAGGACTTAGACAGATTAGGATACTGGCCAAGAAAGTGGCAAATGAAATACAATGTTGGAAAATGCATGGTCATGCACTTTGGTAGAAGAAATAGATGTGCAGACTACTTTCTAAATGGGGAAAAAATCTAAAAATCTGTGATACAATGGGACTTGGAAGCCCTTGTGCAGAACACCCTAAAGGTTAACTTGCAGGTAGAGTCAGTGATGAGGAAGGCAAATGCAATGTTAGCATTAATTTCAAGATGTTTAGAATACAAAAGCAAGGATGTGATGCTGAGGATTTATAGGGCACCAGCAAGGCCTCACCTTGAGTATTGTAAACAGTTTTGGGCTCCTTATCAAAGAAATGCTGTGCTGGCATTGGAGAGGGTTCAGAGGAAGTTGACAAGGATGATTCCAGAAGGCTTGTCATATCTATAATGTTTGCTAGCTCTGGGTATATACTCACTGGAATTTAGAAGGCTGGAGGGCGAGACTCATTGAAACCTTTCAAATGTTGAAAGGTCTAGGCAGAGTAGATGTGGAAAGGATGTTTCCCATGGTGGGGGAGTCCAGAACCAGAGGGCACAGCCTCAGGATAAAGAGGCATCCATTTAAAACAGAGAAACGGAGAAAGTTATTTTGCTGGAGGGTGGTGAATTTGTGGAATTTATTACCACAGGCAGCCGTAGAGGCCAGTTTGTTGGGTGTATTTAGGGCAGAGTTTGATTGGTTCTTGATTGGACAGGGCATCAAAGGTTATGGCGATAAGGCCAGGGAGCAGGGCTGAGAAGGGAAAAGAAAGGACTAGCCATGATTGAATGGTGGAGCATACTGTATGGGCCAAATGGCCTAATTCTACTGCTATGTCTAATGATCTTATGTTATGGAAGTGAAATTTACTAGGGTTGGTGATGGGATAGATATGCAGTCAGAAAGACAGCTCTAGCCCAAATATGATACTAGTGTAATACCTTGGTTCATATTCTTTCTCTGTTATGCTGTGCTGTTCTGTTCTGTGCTAGCTGCTTGGTTGGGTTACTGCTGAAGGTAAGAGATAGGAGAATTGTGTGGCATCCAATTAGGATGGCTGGATTAAGGGAAGGTTTCTCTGGTGAGGGACATTAGGGTTGGGATTGGGGAGCCATGATTCGACGAAGCCCGGGGAAAATTGAAGGAGGATCGGTGAAGGGGAAACTGTGAGCTCCAACTTAGACTGTTTCATTAAAATGGGCTCTTTTCTTTTTTTGCTTTTTCTTTATTAATCCTTTAGTCAAATTAAGAATTATAAAACTAAATCTTTAAATTGTATGTGATGTAATGTCTGTTAATTCGTGGTACTTATTTGTAATGGTAATGAATCACATAGTATCCACACAAACAAGAGGTTTTGGAGGGGTTGCGCTTCAACCTCACATGTTTGGCGAGGCAGGAGATTGTCTTCCCTAGACTGAAGCAGCCGATGGAACCAGAGTGTTTCAGCCTCTGTCAGATGCCAAGGGCATCTTGTTAATTAGGAAACAAGAGATTATAGTTGAAGTCAAGAAACAGCACTTTAATTGTCACAAAATTGCTGTAGGTTGGTGAATTCCCACAGAGATATTTAAGAAATATTATATTTTGTTCAGAAACAAAGTCACATTAATTGGAAGATAAGAATCCAGGTAGAATAAAGAGATCTCGGGTTGTATATATGATTTACTTATGAAGATAGACCGTATGGGTTTGATTTATTTTTGCTGGATGAGAGAAGATGAAACAGAACGAGTTATATAAAATAATGAGGGTTACAGGTAGGGTAGATAGTTCCAAAGATAAAATGTCTAAAAGTAGAGTGTATTGGGTTAAGATGTGTGTTATGTGGTTTAGAGATGATATGATGTAGAGTTGTTTACACCAGAAGATTGTTAAAATCTAGGAATATGCTGTCTGACTGGGAAATGAAAGCGGCGATTCTCACAAGATTTAAGAAGTTTCTGAGCAAGAATTTGAATTTCATAATATTGGAACATGAGATTACCAGAGATGGGTAATTCATGGTTGCCATGACGTGGTGGGCCAACAGGCCTGTTTGTGTATCTTATGGAGCGGTGATTGTAGATATGATTGCAGGGAAGATAAATTTACAGGGAAAATAGATAAGCCAATGAGGGAAAAAGCAAATGAAGGTGTTGATGAAATTCAATTAGATGGATGGTGGCTCAAATAGAAGACAAGCTCTGCCTTGATGGAAACAAATGCCATGTTTGTGTGTTGTATATTGAATGTATTTCTAAGCCAAAATGCTTATATGCTGATTATTTTGCAAAAAAGAATCAGCAGAAATGGGAAATGGATTTTGAGCCTTTAAATTGTGGTTACCTTGGGAAACTATGAGAAAATATGCCAGACCAGAATGTGGCAAATTGAATGAGCCATTTAATCAGATTCTATCAGGCACTGGTTCCACATTGGTAAGACAGGAAGATGAAATAATTGTGCTGCTCAAATGACATGCATGGCATTTAGGTTTTCCAGCTTCCTCAACAGTTCAGCTGGAGAGCATAATGATCAGTGAATGGAGCAGATGGATAATACGGAAACATGTATTTCTTTAATAGAAACAAACAAGAAAGATTGTTCCTCTTGTTCAATGAATTTAGACCCTCTTGTTCAATGCACTTAGACAAATACGAAGCAATGCAGTTTTCCTGAAATCGTGAACAGTTGATTAGTTCCCCATGGAGAAAGACCTTATAAATAGTGAGTCACAATGTACAAATTAGTTTTGAAGCTATTAGGGGTGGATTATGCAACTGTCTCACAACTCACTGCTGTAGAAGTAGAAATTGTTT
Source organism: Hypanus sabinus (assembly GCF_030144855.1). NCBI lineage: Eukaryota > Metazoa > Chordata > Chondrichthyes > Myliobatiformes > Dasyatidae > Hypanus > Hypanus sabinus. Next base: position 47,676,798 of record NC_082711.1, on the reverse strand, counting down.
CTGCGTGTGCCATTTATTTGAAAAATAAAAATAGAAGTTTTGAATGAGACAGTTTCATTCTTTCTGTGAGAATAGGTTTCCAGAAATATTGCTCAGTGACTATGCATTAAAAAATTATCCAGACCCCCTTCTGTTTATTTTTTTCCCATTTTCTAGAATGGTTTGTTGTAAAACCATTGAAAGAAGTTGCTGAGCACAGCTTGCAGCAAATTCAAGTATGTAGTTCTCTGCAAATGTGTCTGCACTAAAATAAAGCCATAAAATAAAGTAATATTATTTTAAATTTAAAAAGATAGGCAAAGAATTCAAGAATAAACAATGGTTGAATCACAGGCAGAAAACTGTGATTTTTAGAGTGGTTTGTCATTGAGCCTACTGGGGATCAGCTATACTAGATTGGGTGTTATGTAATGAACTGGAGGCGATTAGGGAGCTTAAGGTAAAAGAGACGTACAAAAAAGCTGGATGAACTTAGCAGGTCTGGCAACATCCGTTGAAGGGAGCAGTCAACATTTCGGGTTGAGACCCTTCGTCAGGACTAAAGGAGGAGGGGGCAGGGGCCCTATAAAGAAGGTGGGGGGAGGATGGAAAACCAATCAGAGGAAAGATCAAGGGGTGGAGGAGGGGAAGCAGGGAGGGGATAGGCAGGAGAGGTGAAGAAGGAATCTAAGGGGAAAGCACTATGGGTAGTAGAAGAAGGCAGAGTCATGAGAGGTGATAGGCAGCTAGAAGAGGAGACAGAGTGAAGGTGGGATGGGGGAAGGGAGAGGGAGGGAATTACCGGAAGTTGGAGAATTCAATGTTCATACCAAGGGGCTGGAGAATACCCAGATGGTATAGGAGATGTTGTTCCTCCAACCTGAGTTTGGCCTCATCATGGCAGTAGAGGAGGCCATGTATGGACATATACGAATGGGAATGTGAAGGAGAGTTGAAGTGAGTGGCAACCGGGAGAACCTGTCTGTTGTGGTGGATGGAGCTTAGGTGCTCGACGAAGCGGTCTCCCAATCGGCATCGGGTCTCGCTGATGTAGAGGAGGCCGCACCGGATGCAATAGATTACCCTAACAGACTCACAAGTGAAGTGTTGCCTCACCTGGAAGGACTGTTCGGGGCCTTAAATGGTGGTAAGAGAGGAGGTGTAGGGACAGGTGTAGCACTTACGCTTGCAGGGATAAGTACCAGGTGGGAGATCTGTGGGGAGGGATGTGTGGACCAGGCAGTTGCGGAGGGAACGATCCCTGCAAAAAGTGGAGAGGGGTAGAGAGAGAAAGGTGTCCTTAGTGGTGGGGTCCTGTTGAAGGTGGCGGAAGTTGTGGAGGATAATATGCTGGATCAGGAGGCTGGTGGGGTGATAGGTGAGGGCAAGGGGCACATGGTCCCTGTTGTGGTGACAGGAGGATGGGGGTGAGGGCCGAAGTGCAGGAAATGGAGTAGATGCGGTTGAGGGCATCATTGATGACGGCAGAAGGGAAACCACGATCCTTAAAGTAAGAGGACATTTGGGATGTCCTGGAACGGAAAGCCTCATCCTTGGAGCAGATGCGGTGGAGACGAAGGAACTGGGAATAGGGAATAGAATTTTTGCATTTGGCAGGGTGGGAAGAGGTATAATCGAGGTAGTTATGGGAGTCAGTGGGTTTATAGAAGATGTCAGTGGACAGTCTATCTCCAGAGATGGAGACCAAGAGATCGAGAAAGGGGAGAGAAGTGTCCGAGATGGACCAAGTGAATTTGAGGGCTGGGTGAAAGTTAGAGGTGAAGTCGATGAAATTGATGAGCTCATCATGGGTGCAGGAAGCAGCACCAATGTAGTCGTCAATGTAGCAAAGGGAAAGTTGGGGAGCAGTACCAGAGCCCTTTGGAGGCGCAGACCATAGTCCACAGACTGTAGAGTACAGACCATGGGGATATGCCTATGATTGAGCTCAACCTGAAATTTGATAGGGAGAAAATTAAGTCTGACATAGCAGTACAGTATTTCAGTGAAGTAAAGGAAATAATAGTGGTATGAGAGAGGAGTTGGCCAAAGTAAATTGAAAGTACAGTGGATGCTAGCAAGGATGACAGCAGAGCAGCAATGGTGTGAGTTTTTGGGAAAAATGAAGAAATATTACAAAAATGAGGAAACATAAATGGCAAAATAGTACAACCATGGCTGATTAGGGAAGTCAAAGCTAATGCAAAAGCGAGGGTGTACAAAAACGCAAAAATTAGGGGGTAGATAGAAGATTGGAAAGTTTTAACAATCTTACAGAAAGCTACTAAAAGAATCATTGGGAGGGAAAAGATGAACTATGAGAGCAAGCTGGCAAACAATATCAAAGTGGATAGTAAAAGCTTTTACAAGTATGTTTAAAAAAAAAAATAAGAGATGAGAGTAGATATAGGACCATTAGAAAATGAGGCCAGAGAAATAATAACAGGGGACAAGGAGATGGCAGATGAACTAACTGAGTATTTTGCATCAGTGTCCACTGTAGAAGACAGTAGCAGTGTGCCGGATGTTGTAGTGTGTGAAGGAAGAGAAGTGAATGCAGTTACTATTACAAGGAGGAAGGTGCTCCAAAAGCTGAAAGACCTAATGTTTACATAAGCCACTCGGATCAGATGAACTGCACACTAAACTTCTAAAAAAGGTAACGGTAGAGATTGTGAAGGCATTAGTAATGATCTTTCAAAAATCATTGGATTTTGGCATTGTTCCAGAGGACTGGAAAATTGCAAATGTCACTCCACTCTTTAAGAAAGGAGGAAGGCAGCAGAAAGAAAATTATAGACCACTTAGCCTGATCTCAGTGGTTGGGAAAATGTTGGAGTCAATTGTTAAGGATGAGGTTATGGAGCATTTGGTGACACAGGGCAAGATAGGACAAAGTCAGCGAAAATACTGCCTAACGAGCCTGTTGGAATTACTTGAGGAGATTACAAGTACAAGAGGAGATATGATAAAGGGAATGCAGTGGATGTTGTATATTTGGACTTTCAGAAGGCCTTTGACAAGGTGCCACACATGAGGCTGCTTACCAAGTTAAGAGTCCATGGTATTAGAGGAAAGTTACTGGAATGGTTACAGCAGTGGCTGATTGGTAGGACACAGCAAGTGGGAATAAAAGGATCTTTATCTGGTCGGCTGCCAGTGACTAGTGTTCCGCAGGGGTTGGTGTTGAGACCGCTTCTGTTTATCAGTGATATAGATGTTGGAATAGATGGCTTTGTTGCCAAGTTTGCAGATACAAAGATTGGTGAAGGAGCAGATAGTGTTGAGGAAATGGGTAAGCTGCAGAAGGACTTCGACAGATTAGGAGAATGGGCAAGAAACTGATCAATGAAATACAATGTTGGAAAATGCATGGTCATGCACTTTGGTAGCAGAAATAACTGTGCAGACTATTTTCTAAATGTGGAGAAAATCCAAAAATCTAAGATGCAAAGGGACTTGGCAGTCCTTGCACAGAACACCCTGAAGGTTAACTTGCGGGTTGAGTCGGTGGAGAAGAAGGCAAATGCAACGTTAGCATTCATTTCAAGAGGTCTATAATATAAGAGCAGGGGCGTGGTGCTGAGTCTTTATAAGGCACTGGTGAGGCCTCACCTTGAGTATCGTGAACAGCTTTGGACTTCTTTATCTAAGAAAAGATGTGCTGGCATTGGAGAGGGTTCAGAAGAAGTTCTGGGAATTAAAGGGTTATCACATGAAGAATGTCTGGCTGTACTCACTGGAGTTTAGAAGGTTGAGGGGAGATTTCATTGAAACATTTCATATGTTGAAAGGCCTAGACAGAGTAGATGTGGAAGGGATGTCCCCCATGGTGGGGTAGTCTCGGACAAATGGGAACAGACTCAGGATAGACGAGTGTGCATATAAAAATGATGCAAAGAAATTTCTTTAGTCAGAGAGTGGTGAAATTGTGGATTTTATGGCAGCTGTGGTGGCCAGGTTTTTGGGTATACTTAAGGCAGAGCTTGATTCCTTCTTGACTGGACATGGCATCAATGGTTATGGGGATAAGGCTGGGGAGTGGGGCTGAGGGGAAAAAAGGATCAGCCATGGTTCAATGGCAAAGCAGACTTGATGGACCAAATGGCCTAATTCTGCTCCTATGCTCTAGTGCACACCATGGTAGGGGAGAAAGCTGAGGACCACACTTGCAGCCCCCAAGTGGGGGATTGAGTGTGAATCTCTTCCTCTCCTGGACAGGCTGTTAATGTCCATTAATGATGAAGAGGGAGGAGTAGGAAGAAAAGTGTTGCACCTCTGTCAGTTGCGGGGTAAAGTGCCAGGAGATAGGCTAAAGAAGAGTGGATGGGAATAGATGGGTGAACCAGGAAGTCACTGAGATTAGTTTCTACAGAAAGCTGAAAAGGAGGATCCGGAAGACGTGGCTAGTTTTGGGATCATGCTGTAGATGGTGGAAGCACTGAAGGAATTATATTGCATGTGCAGGCTAGTTGAGTGAATGTTGAGGACTCCAGGAGCTCTAGCTCAGTTATGTTTGGGGAAAGTACAGTATGAGAGGAGACATGCAGGAAATGGAGGATATGTGTGTGAGGGCACCATCAACTACAGCAGAAGGAAAGCTATTTTTTTTTTAAAGGAGAGGACATTTCAAAAATTCTGGAGCAGAAAACTTCATCTTGAGAACCGATGAGATGGAGAAATTGAAATAAGGGACATCGTCCTTACAGAAGACAAGGCGGGAGGAGATGTAATCAAGGTAGCTGTGAGAGACCGCACAGGCTGACAGCGGATACCAGTGGATAATTTGTCTGCTGAGATAGAGATAGACAGAACCAGAAAAGGGAAAGAGGTGTCAGAAATAGTTCAGGTGAATTTGAGGGCAGGGTGGAAGTTGCTGGCAATTGTATTAAAACTGGTGTGTTCCACACAAATACAGGAAGCTGCACCATTGCAGTTATCAATGTAGTAGAGAAAGAGATGGAGAGGATTGCCAGAACCTCGACTGGGTCCCCTCCTCCTTCCCTTCCTTCTAGTGTCCACTCCGATCAGATTCCTTCCTCTCCAGCTTTTGACCTTTCCCACTCACCTGCTTTCACCAATCACCTTCCACTTATTTCCTTCCCCGCCCCCAGTTTTTCATTCTGGCATCTTCCCCTTTCTTTTCCAGTCCTGAAGAAGGGTCTTGCCCTGTAATGTCAGCTGTCTATTCATTTCCACAAATGCTGCCTGACCTGCTGAGTTCCTCCTGCATTTTGTCTCTGTTGCATGGGAAGTAGTTCTACTCCAGCAACTTGCAGCAAGTGATTGAGCACCAGCAGGTTGATCAGGCAGGTTAGCTCTTGCTTGATGAACTTTGGTTTGAAATGTGTCACTTTATTTCCCAGCAGTGATTGTTAGCATTTTACCTTCTCAGAATAAATGACAGATTCAGTTATTCACAAACAATCAATGCCTCAACATGTCAATTACCTTAGTACAATGTATAATTTTTCTCTGCCTTTTTAGATAATTGATTTAAGGACATTCCTACTCTAAATAATGGGACATAATAGTGAAAAATTTATGCCCAGAAACTTGTAATGTGCAGTCCTAAGTTTTAATCCTACAACAGTGCTGGGGAATCTAAATGTTTCTGGTTGAATAATTCTGGATTGCAATTAGTTCCAGTAAATGGTGACCATGAGACTAGTAAATGGTTATTAAGATTAACTTTTTAATTCTCTAATATCCTTCAGTAAATGAAAGGATATACTGTCTTTGGAGGCGGTGCAGATGAGGTTCACCAGGTTGATTCCAGATAATAAGGGGGTTAGAAAGATTGAGTCGCCTGGGACTGTACTCACTGGAATTCAGAAGAATGAGAGGAGATCTTATAGAAACATATAAAATTATGAAAAGGATAGATAAAATAAAGTTGTTTCCACTGGTAGGTGAGACTAGAACTAGGGGACTTAGCCTCAAGATTCGGGGGAGTAGATTTAGATTTAGGACAGAATGAGGAGGAACTGCTTTTCCCAGAGAGTGGTGTATCTGTGGAATGCTCTGCCCAATGAAGCAGTGGGGGCTACCTCAGTAAATATATTTAAGACAAGGTTGGATAGATTTTTGCATAGTAGGGAAATTAAGGGTTATGGGAAAAGTGCAGGCAAGTGAAGGTGAATCTATGGCCAGATCAGCCATGATCTGGGAATGGCAGAGCAGGCTTGATGGACCAGATAGCCTACTCCTGCTCCCATTTATGTTCTTCTGTTCTTACATCTTGATCTACACATAACTAGCAACACATGGCAATATGGCCAAACATTGGTTGTCTTAAACTGCAACCACAAAATTTAATAGAGACAAGAATAAGATAAGTAACTCACTTTTGAGCCAGGGAACTCACATTTTCAGCTAACTCTGCAATGCCTAATCATTGTCATCTAGAACATTATGGCTAAATAAAAGACTACATGATCCTGGAGCAGTTCGATGGAAGTAGGCAGTTTAAATGGTTTCAGCATGGACTAGTTGGGCCAAAAGGCCTGTTTCTGTGTTCATCTCTATTTGACTTGATCCTTATGAAGATCTATTAATAAAATTATGCACCATCCCAATTCCTGGAGCTGAACCATTGAAAAGACAGTCCCTTAGGAGAAAGTGAGCTGGTGGTGGACAGTAAAGAGTGAGTAGTACTTAGAATCCTCAGTACTTCTGCAACCAATACAAAATGCTGGAGGACCTCAGCAAGTCAGTCAGCATCTGCAGAGCAAAGTAAGTGTTCAACATACTTCTGCTATCAGGACAAACAAGCAGGTCAAAGTCACACCTGAGTCAATATCAAGATTTTACTGTCATGTACAGGTGCAATGAAAAACTTACTTTCCATAGCACATAGCATCAGATACACAATATTTACCTGAAAATCATAAACTACACATGCTTTTTCCATAACTAAACAAGAAAACATAAAATAAACATACATTTTATACAATTAGATGAGAAAGGAAACAATTAGGAGACCATTTTCTGGTTATTCTCCTCTTACAGTACTTTTCCGTGCTGAACACCACATGGAGAAATTATTAAGTTTATTAAGGTGGAAAAGAAACCTGACTGGGAAACCTTCCTGGCCCATCATCAAGAGTGGCCTGTAGACCTGCTGGCACCCAAAAAGGCCACAAAAGATACTGGACTGGACTGGATCCACAACTTGCTGGATTGGTCTTCTGCCAAATATCAGAACAGAAACCAGCTCTCCTCTCTCACATGGTTCTGACTTCTTCCGACTGAATATGTTCTTCACAGCATCGGGAGGATTGACCAATGCGTCATTTTGTGGAAACAGGATCCTCTTTTCTAGTACAGAGTATTGTACCACCACCACGTTAAGTTGAAAGCAGATCAAACATGGCCACCTATACACCACTGAAGAACACCAGAGGCAGAATGTGAACCAACCACAACTTGTAACCCCTTTATACCATTGTCATACTAATATAAGAAGCTAAGTATGTAGCATTCTGAGAACAACAGGCAAAAAACAAGGTTCCAAATGGGTGGGCCACAGGCATACTCAGCAGGAGTAGCTGGCGAGCAGTCGGCAGAGTCAAGTGATTACACACCCAAATGAAAGATCCACAAACATCCACTCGGGTGTTGTGATGTTTGGCCTACAGAGGGGTGGAGGAGCAGGTAGTGTTGAGGCAACAGGGTGTCTTGTAGAGGGCCTTGGAGAATGGGCAAAGAAGTGGCAGATGGAATGCAATGTACGGAAATGTATGAATTCATAAATTGTAGGTGGAAAGAGACTGGGAGTCATAGTGCAGGATTCCCTTAAAGTTAACTTGCAGGCTGAGTCAGTAGTAAAGAAGCCAAATTCAATGTTAGTATTCATTTCAAGAGGACGAGAATATAAAAGCAAGGATGTAATGCTGAGGCTTTATAAATCATTAGTCAGATTGCATTTGGATTATTGTGAGTTGTTTAGGCACCTGTATGTAATAATGGATGTGTTGGCATTGTAGAGGGTCCAGAGGAGGTTTTAGAGAATGAAAGGGACAACTATGAGTAGTGTTTCATGGGTCCGGGTATGTACTCACTAGAGTTTAGAAGAATGAGGGGTATCTCACTGAACCCTACCTAAGAGACCTACATCATCAAGTTTGCCGATGACATGACTGTGGTGGGTCTCATCAGCAAGAACGACGAGTCAGCTTACAGAGAGGAGGTGCAGCGGCTAACTGACTGGTGCACAGCCAACAACCTGTCTCTGAATGTGAACAAAACAAAAGAGATGGTTGGTGACTTCAGGAGGGCATGGAACGACAACATCGATGGCTCCTCGGTGGAGATTGTTAATAGCACCAAATTTCTTGGTGTTCACCTGATGGAGAATCTCACCTGGTCCCTCAACACCAGCTCCATAGCAAAGAAAGCCCAGCAGCATCTAACTTTCTGCGGAGGCTGAGGAAAGTCCATCTTCCACCCCCCCCGCCCCATCCTCATCACATTCTACAGGGGTTGTATTGAGAACATCCTGAGCAGCTGCATCACTACCTGGTTCAGAAATTGCACCATCTCGGATCACAAGACCCTGCAGTGGATAGCGAGGTCAGCTGAGAAGATCATCAGGGTCTATCTTCCTGCCATTATGGACATTTACACTACATCCGCAAGGCAAACAGCATTATGAAGGACCCCACACTCCCCTCGTACAAACTCTTCTCCCTCCTGCCATCTGGGAAAAGGCACCAAAGGGTTCGGGATCTCACGACCAGACTATGTAACAGTTTCTTCCCCCAAGTCATCAGACTCTTCAATACCCGGAGCCTGGACTGACACCAACTTACTACCCTCTACTGTGCCTATTGTCTTGTTTATTATTTCTTGAAATGCCTGCACTGTTTTGTGCATTTTATGCAGTCCTGGGTAGGTCTGTAGTCTAGTTTATTTTCTGTGTTTTTATGTAGCTCAGTGTAGTTTTTGTATTGTTTCATGTAGCAGCATGGTCCTGAAAAACACTCTCATTTTTACTGCGTACTGTACCAACAGTTATGGTCAAAATGTCAATAAAAAGTGACTTGACTTGACAAGTGGAGGTGGAGAGGATGTTTCCAACAGTGGGAGAGTCTTGCACCAGAGGCTCAGCCTAAGAATAGGACGTCCATTAAGAAAAGAGCAGAGAAGAAATTACTTTAGCCAGAGGATGGTGATCACCCTCAAAAGGCAATGTTTCAAAAAGGTAGCATCCATCATTAAGGACCCACATCACCCAGAACATGCCCTCATCGCTCTGCTGCCATCGAGGAGGTACAGGAGCCTGAAGCCACACACTCAAAGTTTCAAAAACAGCATTTTCCTCTCTGCCATCAGAATTCTGAATGGATAAAGAACCCATGAACCTTGCATCAATACATTTTTCCTCTCTTTTTGCACTTAATTTTTAAAAAATGTTTGCTTATTGTAATTTATAGTTGCTTATTATTATGTATTGCAATGTACTGCTGCTGCAAAACATCAAATTTCATAACATAAGACCCATAAGGCACAAGAGCAGAATTCGGCCATTCAGCCTATTGAGTCTGCTCTGCCATTCCATCGTGGCTGATTCAACCCCATACACCTGCATTCTCGCCATATCCTTTGATGCCATGACCAATCAGGAAATGATCAATTTGTGCTTAAATATACTCATGGACCAGTCCTCCACCAAAGTCTGTTGCAGAGCATTCTGCAGATTAAATATTTCCTTCCTACCTCTGTTCTAAACCCTTGCACGCTCTCCATCCATGCTGGGTTGAGCGCCGAGCTGGCAACTCAGCCTCGTAAAAATAAGAAAACCTGCTAAAAAAAAAATAAATAAATACCATCACGATGGCGTCCTGATGACTCCACTCGGAGTTGAGGGCTTTCTGCTCTAAAGGGTCACCCCTCAATTTTGAGACTGTGCTGTCTAGTTCTGGATACCCCCACCATAGGAGACATCCTCTCCACGTCCAACCTATCTAGACCTTTGAACATTTGGTAAGTTTCAAAGAGATTCTCTACATTCTTCTAAATTCCAGTGAGTATAGGCCCAAAGCTGCCTAGCACTCCACATATGTTAACCCCTTCATTCCTGGAATCATCCTCGTGAGTCTCTTCTGGACTCCCTCACGAAGAGACAACACATCCTTGAAGACATTGGACAAAATATGGCAGTGATATTAAACCTGATTCGTATTTTAATTCTGGTGTAACTCTGGAATTCATTGCTGCAGTCAGCTGTGGAGGATGTGGATATATTTAGAGAAGAGGCTGACAGATCCCTGTTTGTTAAGACTACCAAAGGTTCATGAGAAGAAGTCTTGACAATGAGGTTGAGAAGGAAAATAAATCAGCCATGATTAAATGGTGGAGCAAACTTGATGGGCCAAATGGCCTATTTCTACTCCTAAGCAACACACAAAATGCTGGAGGAACACAGTGGCTCAGACAACATCCATGGAAATGAATTAAACAGTCGCCATTTCAGGTTGAGACCCTTCTTTGGGACTGGAAATGAAGGGGAGCGATAACAGAGAAAAAGCCAGTGGGTTGGAAAAGTAAAAAGCTGGAGAGGAAGGGATCTGATAGGAGAAGAAAGTGGAGATTAGGAGAAAGGGAAGGAGGAGGGCACCCAGAGGAAGTTAATAGGCAGGTGAGAAGAGATAAGAGGACAGGGTGGGGAATAGAAGAAGAGGGGAGGGGGAGGGTTTCCCCACTCTGGACCTCCAGCACCTGAAGTATTTCTTGTGTTTATAATTCTACTCCTATAACTTAAGGTCTCAAAGCTATTTGCCATCCTGTCCATAAAACTATAAAACAGTAACAACATTGAAAGCCTGGCACCAGCCCGAGTCATCTGTTCATTCAATCTGGTTTCACCAGATTGGTACCTTTCTCCTTCTGATGTCTCAATATTTTCTCTTTCTGCACAGAAGATCAATGTAAAGGCATTCCCCAGACCCCTTATCAATAATAGAATCACAATGACCACATCTGGTGCCACGGGCAAAAGTTTAAATCTGCAGCCAATAAATGACAAAGGAAGAGACTTCAACTTTGATGTATTATTTGCTATTGTAAACATTCCCGCCCATTGTAGGAAGCAATAGGGAAGTGCAACATTTCCTTATTTCCACTGAACTTACTGCTTTAGTATTATGACAAAGAAGACACGTTGTCAGGTTATCACCTGTGATGGCAGCAACTTCTAATTATTCCCATATTGATATTCTGAGGCTGATTCACAGTGGCCATGGCAGAGAATCAAAGCACAGCATAAATTATATTCCCAATCTTTAGAATTTTCTTTCTGAAGCTACCTAAACTAATAATAATGGTTGAGTTCACATTGTGTAGAATAACATGCAGTGCCTGCCTTTAGGAGGCTAATTGTATAATAATAAAAGATAGCAAAATAACAGCAAGTGCTTCTACAATATATCAACATTTTCAACCTCAGCTATAGAGTGAAGCACTAAAACCTGACAGGAAAACTCTAAATCTGTAGTTTAAAATGGCAGATCACCTTAATATATTATAAAATATCAAGCACCTACCCATCGAGGTCTTTTGATATACTAACAGGTCAGAGTTTGTAGGGACAAAACTGCAACAAATTTAATAATTGCTAAATTGTTATATTGACCATTGTGTTTTTTCAAGCGGGATTCTAGGGTCGTTGGAGGAGGTTCTAAGTGGTCCACGTTAAACACTTGATTGAATTCATCAGCAGAGGTTTGGGGATCACACAGGTCGAACTTAATGCCAGCATTGAAGTGAAGTTTTGGCCGATGACAGAGATAAACCTTGACACCATTTCCAAAAGTATGTGAGGGGCAGTGTAGTGCACAGCAATAAAACTGCTGCCTGATAACTCCAGTGACCTAAGTTTAATCTGGACCTCCAGGGTTGTCCTTCTGGAGTTTGCTTGTGTTGGCTGTGACAGTGTGAGTGTCTTCTGGGTGTTTCAATTTCATAGAAACCCAGAAAACCTACAGCACGATACAGGGCCTTTGGCCCACAGACATGTGCCGAACACGTCCTTACCTTCCATGTCTCCAAGATATGCAGATTTATAGGTAATGGGCCACTCTAAATTGCCCCTAATGTGTTGGTAAGCAGTAAAATTTGAAGGAAGTTGGTGGTAGTGTGGCAAGAATAAACAGAGATGAGCATAGGTTTAGAGTAAAGTGGTTTATTGATGGTTGGCATGGACTTGGTGGACTGAAAGTCTGTTTCCATGTTGTGTGACTCTGTTGTTTTATGACTACTGTCCCTCAAGATAGCCACTGCTGTTAACATCCCTCTTGGTTCTTGTTAAGCATCCATTCCATACACATTGTGATATTTGTGTGTGTGTAGTTCCAGAATACAGTGAAGAAAATTTAAAAAAATGACAAGCCACTGTGAATTCTTCAACACTAATCCGTGATGCAGTCAAATTAACACTTGCATCTGAAAACGATGGTTGTAATCAGAACATCTTTCTAGAGGGCACTGCAAGGCATCAACCCCCAACTGTGTACTTGGTTGGGCACTAAAAACCTATGCCAACCATCTGGCTAGCGTGTCCAAGGACATCTTCAAACTCTTATTGTTGTGTTCTGAAGTTCAACCATAGTGAAGTGCTGCAAGAGTTCAGTCTTCGCTATAATTAACTCCTGCCTGAGCAAGGATCTGTGTACTCTACTCTTCACCTACATCCACAATAGATCTCCAGTGGATACAATCTCACTGGCTCTCCACTTTGTTTTGGAGCACAAAGACAACAGTAAAACAAGTGTCAAGCAGCTTTTTTATCTATTATAGCTTGGCATTCAATATGATCGACCCATCAGTTTTAATTCACCAAACCTCTAATCACGGGCATTTGTATCTCCTTCTGCATCTGGATCCTTGACTTCCTCATCGGGGGACTACAGTCAGTGTGGATTATTAATAAGATCTCCTCCTCACCAGCAATCAATACAAGTGCATCTGAAGGATGTGTGCTTAGTCCACTGCTCTACTCTCTCGATACAGATGACTGTGTGACTAAGCAGAGCACCAATGCTATTTATAAATTCACAGATGACACCACTGTTTATTAGAGGAATTAAGGGTAAGATCTCATTGAAAGCCATTGAATATTGAAAGGCCTAGGGAGAGTGGAGATGGAGAGGATGTTTCCTGTTGTAGAGGATTCTAGGACAAGAGGGCACAACCTCAGAATAGAAGGGAATGGAGATGAGAAAAATGGTGGATCTGTTGAATTCTTTGCCACAGATGGCTGTGGAGGCCAAATCATCGGGTACATTTAAAATGGAGGTTGACAGGTCTTATTTAGTAAGGGTGTCAAAGGTTACAGTAAGAAGGCAGGAGAATGGGGTTGAGAGGGATCTTAAACCAGCCATGATGAAATGGTGAAACAGACTTGGCAGGCCAAATGGCCTAATTCTTTCCCATGCCTCATATCTTATGGTCTTAGGTTGGTAAATTCTCAGATGGCAGTGAGGAGCCATACAGAAGTGAGATAGATTGGCTATTGAGTGGCATCACAACAACCTTGCACTCAATGTCAGCAAGACCAAAGAATGGTTTGTAAACTTCAAGAAGAGGAAGTTGAGAGAATATACACCAGTACTCTTTGCGGGGTCCAGTGGAATGGTTGAACAGCTTTCAGTTCCTGGGTGTCAGCATATCCAAGGATCTGTCCTGGGCTCTACATATTAATGCAATTGCAAAGAAGACATGCTTTCACAAAGAGGAGCTTTTGTACATCATCAAAAACCTGCAAAATTCTATAGAGGTACAGGGGAGAGCATTCAAGCAGGTTGCATCACATGATGGTATGCAGGCTCCAGTGCACAGGACTGCAAGAGGGTTATAGATCAATTGTTTCCATCACAGGAGGCGGGTGCATAAGCCTCCCCTGCAGATAGGACACCTTCAAGATGCAGTGCCTCAGGGAGCTGGCTCACACCATTAAGGATCCCCACAATCCAGGCTGCGCCCTCTTGTAATTATTATATACAGAGAGGAGGTACAGGACATGAAGACAGTCAATGATTCAGAAGCAGCATCTTCCTCTCTGTCATCAGATTTCTGAAAAGCCCAAGAACCCATGAATGTTACTTCCTTATTCTTTTATAACCATATAACAACTACAGCATGGAAATAGGCCATCTCGGCCCTTCTAGTCCGCGCCGAATGCTTACTCTCACCTAGTCCCACCAACTTGCACTCAGCCCATAACCCTCCATTCCTTTCTTCTCCATATACCTATCCAATTTTACTTTAAATGACAATATCGAACCTGCCTTTACCACTTCTGCTGGAAGCTCGTTCCACACAGCTACCACTCTCTGAGTAAAGAAATTCCCCCTTGTGTTACCCCTAAATTTTTGCCCCCTAACTCTCAATTCATGTCCTCTTGTTTGAATCTCCCGTACTCTCAATGGAAAAAACCTATCAACGTTAATTCTATCTATCCCCGTCATAATTTCAAATACCTCTATCAAGTTCCCCCTCAACCTTCTATGCTCGAAAGTATAAAGACCTAACTTGTTCAACCTTTCTCAGTAACCTAGGTGTTGAAACCCAGGTAACATTCTAGTAAATCTCCTCTGTACTCTCTCTATTTTGTTGACATCTTTCCTATAATTCAGTGACCAGAATTTATTTTGCACTTTTTACTTATTCAAAGTGACTTTATGTCTATTGTGCTCTTTTGCTGTCAAAAGCAAGGAATTCCACATCTTCAAAGTTTGTGATACTATAACTGATTCTGAATGCTATTTATGTCTAGATTTACATACTGATCTACCAATTCATAATTGATATATTGATGAACCATGATAACATCTTTCAGGAAGATATCAAGACATTGTATGGCAATTCATTGCACTTAAAATGAGCACGTGGACACTTTGCAAGTGTCAGTCAAGTGTTTTCCTCATTGGCAAGTGCTAGGTACCGTACATTTAAGAAATCCTGCACATAGAGCTAAACTGAACCAGAGCTAATGGACCTTTTAAATGTCAGTAGTCACTGAATATAAGGAGCAGGAACCATGATTTAGCAATATCATTCATTATGTGCCGTGTCGTATGGCATCACAATCGTGTTCTTTCCATGGTGGTTGTTGTTGGCCACAATGATGATGCATGATGGTTTGCCATTGCTTTATTCCGGGCAGTGTCTTTACAAGACAGGTGACCGCAGCCATTATCAATACTCTTCAGAGATTCTCTACCTGACGACGATGGTCGCATAACCAGGACTTGTGATATGCATCAGTTACTCATATGACCATCTATCACCAGCTCCATGGCTTCATGTGACCTTGATCAGGGAGGTTAAGCAGGTACTGCACCGTGCCCAAGGGTGACCTGCAGGCTAGGGAGGGAAGGAGCACCTTACACCTCCTTTGCTCGAGATGTAGTTCCACCCTGCCATCCTAATATCTGAAATATCTGCAACGTAGGCCTTATAATCTTGATTGATGAGAGGGAAATCCACAGGGAGGTGCTGAAATGTTCCACAGGAACATTCAGAAACTCTCAGAAACTGATAAGAAGTTCTGGTGGGGAAAAAATGGCCAGAGGGCATAATCCCACACTGTTCATAGTTACACAAAAAGCTATTCAGCTGCACTCAAGGTCAGTGAACTTGCACTCCAATCTGCATATCTCACAGTTACAATATTTACTCGATATTACATCACTTACACTCCCAGCTATGTATCTCACGTTCCCCACACACACTTACAGCATTCAACTATCACCGTCCGCTAACCAACCACCTTCTCCCTCTGTGGGGCCATGTCTGTTACGAGAGACTGAAGCCAGAGATACATTCGTTAGAAGAATGGATGCCAATGATGCTGGTGTACAGCACTGATGGTGATAGCGTTTTCAAGCCAAGTTCTCCTTCTCACATCCCACCTTCTATTCATCCAACAATTATTCAGATGCATCCTCTTTCCTGCTGTTCCCCAACATTATGACTTCAATTTGTGTCTTTCCTATTTCAGAAATGCAAGGGTTATTGTTTGAAAGGTCTATTAGCAAATCAGAAGAACTAAAAAAGACAAGACCACATCTGTGCTCACATATACCAGATTTTGATTTTGATTTTGATCTGTGTTGCTTATTTCATTTGTTGTTATTAGGCCCATATCCTTCAAAGTCTTGCCCATCCAAACATCATAATTATACCTGCCTCTAACACCTCCTCTCACAGCTTATTCCAGATATTCACCACCCTTTGTTTGAAAAACTTACCCATCAGATATATGCTTAGCCCTTAATGAATTTCTAGTCTAATGTCTGTTGCCTGCAACTTAATTTATATATATATTAATATCGGTCCTATGCACGCTGA
Source organism: Hypanus sabinus (assembly GCF_030144855.1). Classification (NCBI taxonomy): domain Eukaryota; kingdom Metazoa; phylum Chordata; class Chondrichthyes; order Myliobatiformes; family Dasyatidae; genus Hypanus; species Hypanus sabinus. The sequence goes on along the minus strand of NC_082711.1, from coordinate 47,660,466 downwards.
CTGCTTTGTCAGGCAATACCTCCATTTTAAATTCCCTAGCTTGATGATTACATCCTCTATAAATTCTGCTGTCCTTTCGTTGTAACCCTCTTCAATTCTAAACACCTTTGAGAATGTCAGTTCCAGAAGGTACAGTGCCTATTAAAAGTATTCACTCCCTTTGGAAGTCTTTGTGTTTTATTGTTTTGCAACATTGAATCAAAGTGGATTTAATTCAGACTTCTTTGACACTGATCAACAGAAAAACACTCTTTCGTGCCAACGTGAAAACAGGTCTTTACAAAGTGATCCAAATTAATTACAAATTTAAAGCACAAAATAATTGATTGCATTTGTATTCACCCCCTTCAGGTCAGTATTTAGTAGCTGCACCTTTGGCAGCAATTACAGCCTTGAGTCTGTGTCGGTAGGTCCCTATCAGCTTTGCACTTCTGGGCACTGCAATTTTTCCCCATTCTACTTTACAAAACTGCTCAAACTCTGTCAGATTGCCTGGGGATCGTGAGTGAACAGAACTTTACAAGTCCAGCCACAAATTCTTAATTGGATTGAGGTCTGGACTCTAATTTGGCCACTCAAGAGCATTAATTTTGTTGTTCTTAAGAAATTTCAGTGTAGTTTTGGCTTTACGTTTGGGGTCATTGTCTTGCTGGAAAACAAATCTTCTCCCAAGTTGCAGTTCTCTTGCAGACTAATTCAGGATTTCCCTGTATTTTGCTGCATTCATTTTACCCCCTACTTTCACAACCCTTCCAGGGCCTGCTGCAGTGAAGCATCCCCACAGCATGATGCAGCCACCACCATGCTTCATGGTAGGGATGGTGTGTTTTGATGATATGCAGTGTTTGGCCAAACATAGCATTTAGTCTGGTAGCCAAAAGCTCAATCTTAGTTTCACCAGACCATATAACCGTATTCCAGGTGACTTCAGAGTCTCCCACATGCCTTCTGGCAAACTCTAGCCGAGATTTCATGTGGGTTTATTTTTTCAACAGTGGCTTTTTCTTTCCCACACTCCTATAGTGCTGTGACTGGTGAAGCACCCAGGCAACAGTTGTATGCGCAGACTCTGCCATCTCAGCCACTGAAGCTTAAACTTCTCCAGAAATGGCATAGGTATTTTGGCCTCCCTCACTGGTCGCTTACTTGCACAGTCATTCAGCTTTTGAAGACAGTCTGCTCTAGGCAGATTGACAGTCAGTTATTTTACATTTTATATTTGTAATTAATTTAGCTCACTTTGTGGAGATCTGTTTTCACTTTGACACGAAAGCATAATTTTCTGTTGATTAGTGTCAAACAAATCCAAATTAAATCCACTGTGATTCAATGTTGTAAAACAATAAACGTGAAAACTTTCAAGGGGGGTGGTGAATAAGTTTATAGGCACTGTATATTCAGAATTAAATTTTTCCACAATTGGCAGCCATGTTTTTAGTTGTCAAGGCCCTAAATTCTGAAATTCTCTCTGTCTCTCTTTTTCTGTTTTCTCTTTTCCTAAAGTTTTGTAATGATACCTATTTCTCCGGTTCAGAGATAGACTTTTTGATTGATAGCACAGCTGTCCTGCAGTGTTTCGCTCCATTAATGGTGCTGTACACTGTACATGTGCTGCTTTTGGTTATCTCATTGTGTTAACTCTTCACTGTTCCTTTGGCACTGTTGATTCAATTCAGTTCTATTTAATAAAGTTGAACAGTAATGATGGCTAAAATATTCTAACTTTCATCTATGTTTTAATGGAAGTGTTGAGTTTATAAAACATAGAATGTTGATTAGCCCACAAAGTTGTGCTGAAACAATTCAATCAGTAATCAAGTGACCAACTTAACTAATATCTTCTGCCTACACGGTGTCCATATCCTTACATTTTCCTCACATTTGTGCCTAACTACATGTCTCTTAAAAGTTCTTCATGTACTACCTCTATAACCTACTACAACAAGGTAAATCTAACCCTTCCTGTCAATTTTTCTTTCATCCATTTGCCTACCTAAGCATCCTAATGTACTTGCCTTTACCAATATCCCTGGCAGCGTGTTCTGTACGCCCACCATTCAATCTGTAAAACCCTCCCTTCTGACATTACTCCTATACTTTCCACCAATCTCCTTAAAGTCATGTGTTTGCTCCTTAAAGTTATGCCATCTTGCATTTTCACCCTGAAAAAGTCTCTGGTTGACCATTCTATCTATGCCTCTTATTACCTTATACACTTCTATCGAGTCACCTCTCATCCTCCTCTGCTCCAAAGAGAAAGGCCCTAGTTTTCCGCAGAAGATATGCTCTCTAATCCAGGCAGCATCTTGGTAAAACTCTTCTGCACCTGCTGTAAAGCTTCTACATCCTTCCTATAATGATGCTACCAGAAATAAGACCATAAGACAAAGGACAGAAGTCAGCCATTCAGCCCATCAAGTCTGCTCCACCATTTTATCATGAGCTGATCCATTCTCCTATTTAGTCCCACTCCCCCGCCTTTTCACCATAACCTTTGATGCCCTGGCTACTCAGATACCTATCAATCTCTGCCTTAAATACACCCAATGACTTGACCTCCACTGCTGCCCGTGGCAACAAATTCCACAGGTTCACCACCCTCTGGCTAAAAAAATTTCTTTGCATCTCTGTTCTGAATGGGCACCCTTCAATCCTTAAGTCATGTCCTCTCGTACTAGACTCCCCCACCATGGGACACAACTTTGCCACATCCACTCTGTCCATGCCTTTCAACATTCAAAATGTTTCCATGAGGTCCCCTCTCATTCTTCTAAACTCCAAGGAGCTCAGTCCAAGAGCGGTCAAATGTGCCTCATATGTTAACCCTTTCATTCCCAGAATCATTCCACTGAATCTTCTCTGAACCCTCTCCAAATTTAGCCCATCCTTTCTTAAATGGGGAGCCCAAAACTGCACACATTACTCAAGTGAGGTCTTACCAGTGCCTTATAGAGCATCAACATCACATTCCTGCTCCTCTAGAAATGAATGGCAACATTGCATTCGCCTTCTTCACCACCAACTCAACCTGGAGGTTAACCTTAAGGGTATCCTGCATGAGGACTTCCAAGTCCCATTGCATTTCAGAACTTTGAATTCTCTTCCCATTTAAAAAAGTCTGCTTGTTTATTTCTTCTACCAAAGTGCATGACCATACACTTTCCAACCTTGTATTTCATTTGCCTCTTCTTTGCCCATTCTCCCAATCTATCCAAGTCTCTCTGCAGACTCTCTGTTTCCTCAGCACAACTGGCCCCTCCACCTATCTTTGTATCATCAGCAAACTTAGCCACAAAGCCATCTATTCCATAATCCAAATTGTTGATATACAACATAAAAAGAAGCGGACCCAACACGGACCCCTGTGGAACACCACTGGTAACTGGCAGCCAACCAGAATGGGATCCATTTATTCCCACTTTCTGTTTCGGGCTAATCAGCCAACACTCTATCCATGTATGTAACTTCCCCATAATTCCATGGGCTCTTATCTTGTTTAGCAGCCTCATGTGTGGCACCTTGTCAAAGGCCTTCTGAAAATCCAAATACACAACATCCACTGTAAGTGTGCACTGTACTCCAAATGTGGTCTGATAAGAGTTTTATAGAGCTTATAGACTACATTAGTAACATTAAAAATAGAGAAGGCAGCAAATTATCCAAGAAATTCAGAACTGGAATGGAAAATGGTAATTTGAGATGAGTTCAGTATGAAGCCCTTATGTGAGAGAGAACAGTTCCATATTTAGCAGTGATGGTTTATACAACCTCTAACAGTTAAATGTTGCGTTCCTACACTGTCACCATGAGACTCCAACGTTTTTGCTGACTCCAACAAAGGCATTTACATTTCCAGGTCATTACTGCACTTGTGAAAAGGAGAACATTGATTACAAATAACTCTGTCTGCATGTGATCAATGGAAGTTTGATCAAAGGCTAATTTTCCTAGTATAAATCATCTTTGCATCAATGAGGCACTCCTGTTAATACTCCTTTATTGATCGTCTTTAAACTTGATGCACTAATGCTGAGGAAATGGTTTAAAATGGAGTATTGTCGCTGTGTACTGGATCTGTTTTACAGACCACAGTTGATTTAGAAGCAATTTGTAACTAGTACACTGACGCATTTATTGTTATTAATGGGGGAATGCATGATGGCCAACGAGTCTAACATTTTGATCCAGACAGCTGATACTGATGAATGTTTGCATAAAATTAGAGTAATGTCCATGCAGCAACATAATGAAATAGTTTAACTGGCACTTCTTCTTTGATCCGTTAAAGAGGGACAGCTGTCTATCCTGTTAACCTGTTCCCAGATACTGTGGTTTTAGCTTTGTTATCAACATTTGAGTTTGACTGCAAAACCCTGCAGAAAGGGGTTAAGCAATAAATAAAAAAATGCTGAGAACAGGATTCAATGCAATGTATGAGAAGCCCTCAACATATTTTACTTAGCATGGACAGCACCATATAATTTCATGTAACACAACTGTTCTAAAATATCTATTGATTTTCATATATTTAGAATAATTTGGAAATTTCTAGTGCAAGATTAAGTATTATTTAATGATGCACTGAATGAAGATGGGAATATTAGATATATGGAGTTAAAAAGAAGTTACAAACTTCTAGAAATAATAAGAATGACATGCACCTTTACAGCATGTTATTGACAAAAAGTTCCTTGAGGCAAAGTTACCCCTCCATCCACTTTTTTATTCTAGCGTCTTCCCCCTTCCTTCACTGTGCTGAAGAAGGGTCTCAGCGCAAAGTGTCGACTGTTCATTAATTTCCACAGATGCTGCCTGACCCGCTGAGTTCTTAAAGCATTTTGTGTGTCTCGCTTTAGATTTCCAGCATCTGCAGACTTTCTCGTGTTTCTCCTTTGACGCAATCTAATGTGTGACAATACAAACAACCCTACTGAATTTTGATAAAGTTCTTTATTTTAATTAACCCAGAATTTGGCTGTGACATCTATACTTGACTATTACCTAAGCCTGCTCTTAGTTTGGGCAGATTTACTTGTGCATACCTCTAGAATGAAGCAGGTCTGGACTTCAGAATGGGAGATGCAGGAAGTACTCTGTAAGCGGGGCAGGATCTGTGGGGAGAATAATAGATTTAACATCTGACCTACAGTGAGGATCTGAATAGTGAATGGTGTGCCTAGCAATCATAAATCCCACACAAAGATTTTGATTGTAGGTGGGCTAGATTGGCTAAACTGGCTGTCAAACTGTCAAACAGTTTGAACATATATGAATTTCTCAGGCATTCACAACATTCAAAGATGATTTAAAAATTAAACTTCGGGTTTAAAGATTAAAAGCAAATAAATTTAAACACTTAAGATATTAATATAATTACAAATATATGCATACAAATTGGAAGTAATTGTAGGCTACTCAACTCTTGAGCCTGCTAGACATTCATTGTTGACATGTCTGCAGCCATGTCACCATATTCCTTTCTGATTGTAGTAATATTTCACCCCATTTCTTTTCTATCAGTCTTAAAAATATTCAAACACTATGTCTGATATATTTTGAGAAATAGTTCCCAAGGCATATGATGCTCTGTGGGAGAAAAAGAATGACTTGTTTCTTTCTCTCTTGTCTCAGATCTCCTCTTGTTTTTCTAACATCCCGCAGATGAAATCCAAAAGTAGAATTTTATCTATCACTTTTCTTCCTCATTTGCAAGCACTCCTGTCTACTGAACCAAAATGAAAACTGTGTTTGGGTTCAGTTATACCTGAACTGATATTTTGTGCAATGGCAAATTTGCTAGCAGAACCTTTGGGAATTATTAGGGAAGCGATGGCATGACGGGAGCTACTAGCTCTGAGAATGTTTGGGATTTTTAGCTTTGTTGATGAAATTACAGGGCAATTGTTTGGAGGATATGGGCACCTCTGGTAAAGCAGCATTTATTGACCAGACCTGTCTGCTGAAGAAGATACTTTGTGCAACTGCCCAGTCCTTCAGATGAGGCTACTCTTGCTTAAAAACTGATTGCAACACCATATTAGCCTACTCAAGAAACTCCGGTGAAAGGTAGCAGGCAGGATGGGCTGATGGTAGAGGGAGGGGGTATTTAGGCTGGAGGATGGGATAAAAATTTAATGGATTTATTGGTATTCATTGGCATTGAGTTTCATCCAGGCGAATTGAGAGTGTTCCATCACGATCTCACTAAATGTAAAAGGACTGAAAAAGTTTGTTAGGCTCTCTCTAATGGCATGGCCTTATTATGCTAATATATTTACTAAGGATATATTTACCCCTTATGAATCTAAGTTTGTGTGATGTCCGGGTTCTTTTGCCTCTCAGCATCATCTGCATTATTACCTGAAGAATCTTTATCACCAATGCACATTCCTATTTCTGACTTTGTGTTACGGAGAGAGGAAGTCATTAATGAAGTGGCTACAAATGTTTATGTCTAGCTCATTGCCTTTAGTTCTCTTGGTGCTGGGAGTTATGAAGCTCCACCAACCACCACCATCTGCTGCTTTACCCCAGATACCTATTGTTTTCCATTTTACCAAAGTTCCTCAATGTAACAATTGGTCATATGCTTTCTTGACATCACTGACAATTACTCACAGCTTGCCTCTGAAATTTGGCTCTCTCAATGAAATCCAGCCTCAGTTTATGGATGGTAAGTGCAACTTGAAAGTACTGACAGCAGCACTTTCTCACACTAGACTGCTGCTGATGGTGGGCAGAAGATGCAGTAAATAGCCAGACTGAATTAATCCTGAACTTTATGACCAGAATGTATCTGGGCAATTTTTTCCCATTTTTGGATAGATGTGCACCATGTTGCTGGACTGCAAAAGCTTTTACTGGAATTGCAGTAGTCTTTAACTCAAAATCTCAATACTATGGTCTCAGCATGGAGAAAACAGTCTTTATAGGATCTTGTGCATCAGCATTTTATGTTATATGGAATTAATCTGATTGGCTGAAGACTAATGTTTATAGAGCTGCTACCTTCCTTTGTTTAATTTTCCATCGTGTTCTTGTCTGAACGTAGAAGCTAACAGGATTCGAACCTGATCTCCAAGTTATGGGATTGCTTTGTCCTATGCATAGCATATAGTTTTCTCTTTTTATGTAACGGGTAATCTTGTGCAGAATCTCATTTTTGCCACATCTGTTACTCTTAGCATGTTCTTCTACATTGGACCATGGTCAGTTTCCTGGGCTGATGATCATGGCAGAACAAGGAGTTTACTAAGCACCAGGTTCTCCAGCTGCTGATGGCCCTGTTATGATATACTTGTACATGCACTCATGAGCAGATGATTAAAGTTAGTGTGCATGCGCCATTGCTTTTATCTGAGATATCTGTCTCAAAACATGGTGTTAGCAGTGGTGCTCAGAAAATTGCTTTTTTCAACCGCAGTGCCCGATTATTTCAACTTGCAGTTGGCAGCATAATAATAGTGCATCTCTGGAACATCGGAGGGTGAGTGTAAGAGTAGAAGAATGTCAACTGAGACGAACAGGTAGCCACAAATAGAGACGGGTGCAGTAGCAATGCCTGGAGGTGAGACAGCAGAATCTCAGTGGCACCCAGCACCTGCGGGCGACCCCGTGTTGGGGAACCATAGTCAGAGCAGAAGTCCTCCCCCTCATAGCTACATTCGCCCGCCACCAGCTGTGACGGTCGACTGCGGATTGATAGACGGATGGAAGACATGGCAGCAGATGTGAACTAACTACAGCGTTGTAGCACAACTGCACAAACGAGTTCCAGCATACCAGACGGCATTATTTTTGCATACAATTGGACCGTCAAGACTTCCAGTCTACAACAGTTTTGTGTTTGCAGATGAGGCTGAAAGCCAAGACCTCACAAAGATTTTAGCTGCAGTTGACAGATATGCTATCGGTGAGAAAAATGAGACATATGAACGGTACTTGTTCAACAAGTGTCAACAAGAACAAGGTGAGACCTTTGAATCATTTCTTGCCAGCCTTAGGTCTCTTGCAAAGGCATGTAATTTTTGCTCGTGTATGTCAGACAGTCTGCTGAGAGACAAGATCGTACTGGGCATTAACGACTCCCAAACCAGAAAATGTCTGCTACAAGAGAGAAAGCTAATGCTCAATAACTGCGTTGACATCTGTAAAAACACAGAAATGGCTGAATCACACCTACAAGCATTCACTGCAGTATGCTACTGTCCATGAGATTAAACCTCACGCTAACAAGAAAGGTTCAAAGCGTCCTGGACAGAAGACTAGTGCCTCTGGTGGAGCCAGAGGAAAAGGCACCTTGAACAGCCACAGAAGCAAAGTGAACCCTTGCCAGTACTGTGGCACGGAACATGCAAGAGACAAGCAACAATGCCCAGCAAACAGACAGGTGTGCAAGGCATGTGGCATTCAAAATCACTTTGCAAAGGTATGCAAGCAGATGCCCGTGCATGGGGTGGAAGCATAAAGCGATGACCAAACCAACAGTGACAGCAGTACTGAGTTTATTGACAATGTCATACTGGTGGTCAACAGTTTGAAGACAAAGGATGACATACTTGCACAGATGCTCATCAATGGAAAGCCAATAGACTTCCAAGTCGACAGCGGGGTGAGCATTAACATTCTACCCCGTAAATACTTGGAGGGAGTAGATCATGCATTAAGACAATGCAGAAAAAAGCTGATAATGTGGAACATGACCACCATGGATGCAGAAGGGATGTGCAGAGTGAAATTGTGAAACCCCATGACGAACCGCAAGTATTCTGTTGAATTTGTTGTGGTCACTGACGACTTCACACCATTGCTGGGAAGCAGGGCCAGCCAGTAAATTAAGCTGATTATGGTCAACAATGACAACTTTTGCAGGGTGCATGCATCTACACTCAAAGAAAAACAATGCACACCAGAAGAACGCTATCCAGAGGCTTTCGATGATGTACTCGGGGAGCTTCTGGGTGCAGCACACCTGCAGATTGACGAGAAAGTTCAACCCACAGTGTTACCCCCGCAACGTCTACCTCACGCTATGAAGCAGAAAGTGAAAGCTGAACTTGATCAACTGGTAGACATCAAGGTGATAGCTCCAGTCCATGAACCTACAAGGTGGGTTAGCCAGCTGGTGGTTGCAGAGAAGAAGAACGGCAATCTTCGTATATGCATTGACCCTCGACCATTGAACAAAGCGCTGAGGAGAGAACACTACCCCCCTTCCGGTGATAGAGGACATTCTGCCAGATCTTGACCAGGCTAAGGTTTTCAGCAAGCTTGATATGAGTCCTGCATTCTGGCAAATGAAATTGGATAGTGAATCAAGCGTGCTCACCACCTCCAACACACCTTTCGGGCATATCGATGGCTCAGACTTCCGTTCGGAACCAGTATTTCATCAGAGATCTTCCAGCGCAGACTGCATCAGGCGCTGGAAGGACTACCGGGAGTGATCTGTGTGGCAGACGACATTCTGGTGTGCGGAAAAGGGGAAACGCAGGGAAAGGCAATCGCCGATCATGATGTGAAACTTGAGCAGCTATTACAGCGCTGTGCAGAGCAGCATATCAGGCTCAACAAGAACAAATCTGTCTTCAGAGCGACAGAGATACCCTTTCTGGGGCATCTCATCACGAGTGAGGGGCTTCACCCTGATAAAAGGTCACTGACATTCTGAACATGCCAGCACTCACAGATATGCAGGGAGTGCAGCGACCGATCGGATGTGTCAACTACCAGAGCCGTTTCCTACCAAGTCTCTCAGATACCCTTGAGCCAATAAGATAGCTGACAAAACCAGATGTAATATGGGACTGGTCAGCTGAGCAGCTCCCTCCAAGATCAAGCGGATGGTATCCGAAACACTGATGTCAGCATACTACACTCTAAGGAAGAGCTAACCATCCAATATGACGCCACCAACAAAGGCCTAGGGGCAGCACTCCTCCAGAATGGGCGTCCGATCGCATACGCAAGCAGAGCGCTAACGGACACAGCGATCGAAAAGGAAATGCTCGCAATTGTTTTCGCACTTGAGCGTTTTTGTCAATACACTTTTGGCCGCTTCACGGGAGTACTCTGCGATCACAAGCCGCTGGAAATGATAGTTAAGCAGCCGTTGGTGAAGGCACCGAAGTGCCTACAGGGAATGCTCCTTTGCCTGCAGAGCTGTGATTTCGACATCATCTACTGTCAAGGGGAGCTCATGCACCTCGCCGATCTGCTATCGCAGTTGCCAATCCACGATGAGCGTCTGGAGCAGATTCGCAAAGAAGCAGCAAAAGATGACACACTACAGATGTTGAAGTGCGTAATCATCAGTGAATGGCCAAGCGAACGTGACGTGCTACCAGAGCAAATCGCACCTTACTATAGCTGTAGGGATGAGCTCGCAGTCCAAGATGGCTTAATCTTCAAAGGTGAGTGTATCATTATACTGCAAAGTGAGCGAAAGCAAATGAAGGAAAGAATTCATTCGTCACACTTGGGCATAGAAGGATGTCTCAGATGCGCACACGAATGTCTTTTTTGGCCAGGCATGAGCAGCGACATCAAGCAATAGATTGCTACATGTGATGTTTGTCACATATACGAAATGAGTCAGCAGAAAGAATCACTTATGAGTCATGAGGTACCTGCTTGGCTGTGGGAAAAAATAGGTACTGACCTATTTACATTCGAAGGAAAAGAGTACCTTGCCACCATTGATTACGACAGCAATTTCTTCAAGGTAGATCTCTGTGATACGACCAGCGCAGCCGTTATTCGCAAATTGAAGGCTCATTTTGTGAGATATGGTAGCCCAACATAAGTGGTTAGTGATAATGGGCCACCATGCACATCAGCAGAGTTTCAGAGATTTACACGAGAATGGGATTTTGAGCAGTTGTGCAGCAGTCCTGGAAATAGCGAATGGAAAAGCTGAATCAGCATCTAAAACAGCTAAGCGGATCCTCACAAAGAGCAACAAATCGCGAGCAGATCCCTACCTTGCGCTTCTAGACCATCACAACACACCTTTGCAAGGGCTCAGCACGAGTCCTGCCCAGCGTCTAGTGAATCAACGCACACTCACGCTTCTGCCTACAGCAGCAAAGTTTACTGGAACCCAGAGTTGTATGCGAACACAAGTGTATGAAACAACGTGTCCAGCAGCAGGCCGACAATTACAACAAATCAGCCAAAGATCTTGCCCCACTCGACGAAGGGGATACCGTGCGCATGCAACCCCTGGTGCAAGGTAAAAAGAATTGGGAGAAAGCAATTGTGTGTCGGCGCCTTGATGAGCGTTCATGTGTAGTTCAAACCCCTTCTGAGATCTACTGATGTAATCACACACATCTACAAAAAACGGCTGAGGTACCGCCTGAAAAGCTAATCACACATGAACAGGCAAAATCAGGTCAAACAACTGAGATCAATGACCACAGTGTGCCTACCGCATCAAATGCACACAGACAAACACTAGCAGAGGCTAATGACACAACACAGACACTAACACAAACGTTGAAACATGCAAATAACAAACACCAGGTCTTGGACAAAATAGTAAAACCTTGTTCTGGCCGCATAGTGAAAAGGCCACAATATCTAGAAAACTTTGTCCCACATTGAATAATTACACGATTTGGCATTTTAATGTCATGTTTAGATTCAAAGAAGGACCTATTTAAGGTTGTGTAGTTTGAAGTTAAAGTCGAATTTTAGTATGTTTTATATTTAGTATATATGCTCATACAAACAGAAATAATGAGTGGTATGTATTCGTGACAGGCATAAGAGACATAAGGCATGATTAATGAATGCTTTGAAAGTGAATTCCATGAAAATATACTGGAAAGCAGACTCCAGAGAAATTGAGTTTAATTGTTAGTACAATTGTTCCTTTTCTTTGTTTTGATAAAAAGGGGGATGTTACGATATACTAGTACATGCACTCGTGAGCAGACGATTAAAGTTGGTGTGCATGCGCTGTTGTTTTTATCTGAAATATCTGTCTCAAAACAGCCCAATGCTCTATGGAGCCATCTTCACTTCTGTCTGTGTTGAGTTCCCTCTGTGAATATATGGATTTCCTCTAAGTGCTTTAGTTTCCACCCATATGCCAAGGTGTGCTGACTACTGTAAATTGCCCTTTGGAAGTTAGTAATAACAACACTCAAAGGGGATTTGATGGGCATGTACAAGAAATAATTCATTCCAAGGGTACAGGAGAATATGCAGCTAATATGATTGCTTTCCCAGGAGCTGCTATAAAGCCAACTGGCCAAGTGGCTCATTCTTGACTTGTTATATCTGTTCTGAATTTAACTTTGGTAGTGCCAAATGGAGGGTGGCAGAGCAAAGATTAGATACCACCACAGGGATCACTGCGAGCAGATCAGACAGCCACTGAGAGGTCATTAAGGATGAGGTCCTGTACACTCTGTCCTTTCTCTCACCACCTACTACTATTCCAGTTGTGTCCTTAGGGTGCTGCACGTTGAAGACGCTGCTAGAGTCCATTCATAGCTTCACTGCATTTTCAAGTGGAAAGTTGCTGCGTGCTAATCAATTCATTACCAATACTGACATTACCAACAGTTGAAGTTGAAAAATCCCAGTGCCTCTCCCTACCTTCAGTATATCAATTTAATACATCTCAACTCAGTCAATGGGATAGAACATAACTAAGAATAGTGATGAAAGATTCTGAGATATAATTTGGAAGAGATGTTACCTCTGCATGAATATGTCAGGTGGTTGCTTGACTAGCCTATGAAACAGTCGTCTCTCTTTTGGCACTTGCCTGTGGTAGCCACCCAGGAGAGGTGATAGGATGCTAGAGGCAGAGTGGTAAGGCATTCATGCTGGTGTTGGTGCTGCCCTCTAGTGTTCACTCAGTAGAAGACAAGCTGGATTGCTTTGTCTGCAGACTGCTGCGCTTGTTCTTGAAAACAACATCCATGGACTCAGGGACTTGGGCTATATTATACTTCTTGTGTGACTATGTTTAATGGTGTCTTATAGGTGTTATATGTTCCTTGTGCTGTGATGACTGTTGATAATATATTTTGTACCTTGGCCCTGGAGGAATACTGTGTCATTGGGTATATTCATGGGTATTCATGTACTGTATGGTTGACTACCAATTCAACTTATTCATGAACGTAAATTAGTCCCCAGATGTCAGGGAGTGGCAATTTGCAGGATTCTCTTGGCTGTACCTGGTCTTATCAAAGTCGGGTTCCTGGATTGAGGTTGGATAGCTCATTAAGTTTTATTCTTATCGCACAACATCACTGGTGCAGCCAACCGGTTTTAGAAGTTACATATTAGTGGAATGGAGACCTTTTATTGGAGACTTGTGTGCAGTCAAGGTGTTTCAACTGATTGTAGTAAAAATACACCTGTATCTGGAAGGTCCAACTCTGGTGAGTCAATGTCCCGGCAAAAACTACACCATGAAGACAAAAGAACACTCCAAGCAACTGCAAAAAGATTACTAAAAAGCACAAGTCAGGAGATAGATACAGGAAAATGTCCAAGTCACTGAATATCCCCTGGAATACAGTTAAGTCAATCATCAAGAAATGGAAAGAATATGGCACAGCTGTAAATCTGCCCAGAGCAGGTTGTTCTCAAAAACGGAGTGGCCATGCAAGATGAGGACCAGTGAGGGAGGCCACCAGGAGACCTGTGACAACTCTGGAGGAATTACAAGCTTCAATGACTGAAATGGGAGAGACTGTGCATACAGTACCTGTTGTCCGGATGTTACACTGGTTGCAGCTTTATGAGAGAGTGGCAAAGAGAAAGCCAGTGTTGAAAGGAAATTCATATGAAATCTCAGCTGCAGTTTGCCAGAAGGCATGTGGGAAACTCTGAAGCCAGATGAAAGAAGGTTCTATGGTCTGATGAAACCCAGATTGAGCTTCTTGGCCATCAGACTAAAGGCTATGTTTTGTATAAGCCAAACGCCGCACATAATCAATAACACACCTTCCCTACCATGAAGCACGATGGTGGCTGCATCATGTTGTGGGGATGCATAACTGCAGCAGGCCCTGGAAGGCTTGTGGAGATAGAGGGTAAAACGAATGCAGCAATTTACAGGGAAATCCTGGAGGAAAACCTGATGCAGTCTGCAAGAGAACTGTGACTTGGGAGAAGATTTGTTTTCTAGCAAGACAATAACCGCAAGCATAAAACCAAAATCACAAGTAAATGACTTAAAACAATAAAGTTGATTTCCTGGAACGGTCAAGTCAGAGTCCAGACCTCAATCCAATTGAGAATTTGTGGCTGGACTTGAAAAGGGCTGTTCACTCACGATCCCCACGCAATCTGACAGAGCTTGAGCAGTTTTGTAAAGAAGAATGGGAAAAAATTGCAGTGCCCAGATGTGCAAAGCTGATAGAGGCCTATCCACACAGACTCAAGGCTGTAATTGCAGACAAAGGTGCATCTACTGAATACTGACTTGAAGGGAGTGAATACGAACACAATTATTTTGCATTTTATATTTGTAATTAATTTAGATCAGTTTGTAGAGATCTGCTTTCAATTTGACACAAAATTAATTTCTGCTGATCAGTGTCAAAAAAGCCAAATTAAATCCATCATCATTCAATGTTGCAAAACAACAGAACATGAAAATTTCCAAGGGAGGTGAATACTTTTTACAGGCACTGTATAAGTGTTCACCATATTGTATGTTCTAAAGGTTCAGGTTCAAACAATATGAAATATCAGTCAGTGAGGTTGGGGCAGTTCATATGTGATGTCTAGGAGGTTATTCAATGCACAGTGTCTAGGTGCAGAGAAATGCATATTTTTCTGCTTGCCTAAATATAGAGTCAGTGATAAAGTCCAATTATTATAGAAGTTGCCACTGTCTGGGAACTGCTTGCTGGTATTGGTTCCTGCATCTAATTTATAGAGAAAATTGTTTCAATGATGGATATTCTTAAGAATCTGGAAAAAAAGGGTTGAAATAATAATATAATCTAATTACCTTCAAATAGAAGTGGTAGGAGAGTTGATCATCTGTTCTGGATTTCTATGATATTCGTCAGTCTCTTCCAAAGAACTAATTATTCTTTCATTTGCTCACCAAGCTGTCAGATAACAATCCGTTCATATTGTGAATCAATCCCGCCAGCTTTCCATCAGAATCTGTACAAGTTATTAATCAAATTAATCACCTGTTGCCAAAGATCCAGGAACTCACAGACAAAATTATGAAGTTAGAAAATGAAACAGTTTGTTAATAACCATAAAAATATGAGTATGAAACTCAGTTCTTAGGGTCACAAAATTTCAATGGTCCATCATACATCCATTATATGCATGGGCAGTCAATTGTTGTTAAGTCTGTGGCCTCATTGATGTTGAACTCCACTTCTAAATTTTAAAGAACTTTGCACTGATTAGTTGTCAAATATATTTCACATTACAATCATTTGTCTTAATTGTATAACCTTATGCTTATGCACTGAATTGCTTGTTTTATCTTCCTATGTGATGATGCTATCAAACTGAGAAATAAATACATGTTTACAAACTTGAGAGTGACATTGTGATGCAGCTCCAGGGACCTGAGGTTAATCCTAATCTCAGGGGCTGTCTGTGTGGAATGTGCATGTTTTCTGTGTGGGTTTTCACTGGGTGCTCTGGTTTCATCCCATATCTCAAAGATATGCTTGTAGTTTATTTAGCAACTGTAAATTACCTCTTGGTGTAGGTAAGAGGCAAAAGTAATTAAAAAGGAATTGATGTTGTTGCAGAAGTTAAGTTACAGGACTGCAGGGATATCTAGAGGGGAGAATAAGACTCAGGGCACTTTGCTCAGCTTGGAGATGGCATGGACTAGCTGCCATTAACATCATCTGTGCCATTTCCTGAACTCATGTGGAACTCACTCATCAATTTTATCACCTTTTCTACCAACTTTGGCTCTGCCTTCAAATTCACTTTGGCCATTTCTGGTGCTTTTTGACCTATTCTGGATCTCTTTGTCTGCATCTCAGTAGATAGCCTATCCAACAATATCTACAACTAGGAAAAGATGCCAGACTAAAAATGTGAGGGAAGGGGAAGGAGGATAGCTAGAAGGTGACAGATGAAGCCAGGTGAGTTGCAAAGATAAAGAGCTGGAGAAGTGGGAATCTGATAGGATAGGAGAGTAAACAATAGGAGAAAGAGAAGGAAGAGGGGACCCAGGGGGAGGTGATGGGTGGGTGAGAAGAGGAAGGAGGCCAGAGTGGGGAATAGAAGAGGTGAGGGAGAGGGAAAATATTTTTTTACCAGATGGAGAAGTTGATATGCATGCCATCAGGTTGGAGGCTACCCAGACTATAAGGTGTTGCTCATCCACCCTGAGGGCTGCCTTATCTTGGCGCAAGAGGAGACCATGGACTGACATGTCAGTACAGGCTTGGAAACTGGAATTAAAATGTTTGGCCCCAGGAAGTTCCAGCTACACCTACCTCGATTACACCTCTTTCCAACCTGTCTCCTATAAGATCACCTTTCCTTTCTCACAGTTTCTCTATCACTGCCATGAATGTGTTCAAGATGAACCTTTCTATTCCAGAAAAATGGTTTCCATAGTAAATACAGCCAAACCACATTTTCCCCATTTCACAGAAATCTGCTCTCGAGCTTCTCCCCCAACCAAAATAGATTAACCATATAAACATATAACAATCACAGCACGGAAACAGGCCATCTTGGCCCTCCTAGTCCGTGCCGAACTCTTAATCTCACCTAGTCCCACCTACCCACACTCAGCCCATAATCCTCCACTCTTTTCCTGTCCATATACCTATCCAATTTTACCTTAAATGACACAACTGAACTGGCCTCTACTACTACAGGAAGCTCATTCCACACAGCTATCACTCTCTGAGTAAAGAAATACCCCCTCGTGTTTCTCTTAAACTTCTGCCCCCTAACTCTCAAATCATGTCCTCTCGTTTGAATCTCCCCTACTCTCAATGGAAACAGCCTATTCACGTCAACTCTATCTATCCCTCTCAAAATTTTAAATACCTCGATCAAATCCCCCCTCAACCTTCTACGCTCCAATGAATAGAGACCTAACTTGTTCAACCTTTCTCTGTAACTTAAGTGCTGAAACCCAGGTAACTTCCTAGTAAATCGTCTCTGCACTCTCTCTAATTTATTGATATCTTTCCTATAATTCGGTGACCAGAACTGCACACAATATTCCAAATTTGGCCTTACCAATGCCTTGTACAATTTTAACATTACATCCCAACTTCTGTATTCAATGCTTTGATTTATAAAGGCCAGCGTTCCAAAAGCCTTCTTCACCACCCTATCTACATGAGACTCCACCTTCAGGGAACTATGCACAGTTATTCCTAGATCTCTCTGTTCCTCTGCATTCCTCAATGCCCTACCATTTACCCTGTATGTTCTATTTGGATTATTCCTGCCAAAATGTAGAACCTCACACTTCTCAGCATTAAACTCCATCTGCCAACGTTCAACCCATTCTTCTAACCGGCATAAATCTCCCTGCAAGCTTTGAAAACCCACCTCATTATCCACAACACCTCCTACCTTAGTATCATCGGCATACTTACTAATCCAATTTACCACCCCATCATCCAGATCATTTATGTATATTACAAACAACATTGGGCCCAAAACAGATCCCTGAGGCACCCCGCTATTCACCAGCCTCCATCCCGATAAACAATTATCCACCACTACTCTCTGGCATCTCCCATCTAGCCACTGTTGAATCCATTTTATTACTCCAGCATTAATACCTAATGTCTGAACCTTCTTAACTAACCTTCCATGTGGAACTTCTTCAGATTGAATTCTCATTTACAAAACCACTGTTATCATCAAAAAAGTGATGACTGAGGAGTTTAATATCAGAATCATATCTTACATAATATTATATTTACAAAGATATATTTACAAAGAAATCTAGACTTAAAAACTATTTGGTTAATTGCTTACTTTAGCCTTAAGTAATATTGCTCAGGAAAGAGTCCAGTTAAGACGGCACATCCCTGAGACTGTATTTTTGATCATTTGGTTTCTTTCTATGAGTGGTACTTTAGTTGTTTTAGCTTCTGTGGTGTAGTTAGAACCAACATTTTCCTCCATGACATTCTCTCTGACTACCGAGTTCATTTTGAAGACATTTTCAAAGGACTTCTGGGTCATTTCTCCCACAAGTTTGCAGAAGTAGTCCAGAAGAAGAATGCTAAAATTTCAGTAATATAGGTCATCAACCATGGCTCTTTTCTGGCCGACTGAGCATTTCTGTCATTTTCTGTTTCCATTTCAGATTTCAGCACCCACAATATTTTGCATCTTTTTTTGTAATATAAAGCTATTTAGTGAAGAAGGCAAGCATTTTAATGCAATGTCCCTATGGAAAAAAAAGATATATTGAATATGGGAAAGAGCTTCTCTTGACTGAATCTCTTCATATCCAAAGAAAGAGCTACAATGCAGTATGCCCACCCTGATTCATTATGAATCTATATTTCTGGCCAAAATGGTTTCTAAATCTCTTCATTATTGGTAATAGCATAATAAATGAGTCCAGTGTCCAAACCTGTGTGTTGAAATGTCAACAGAACAATTTCCTTATCATTTTGTTTAGGTAGGATCAATAATATCTTCAACCAATAGATTTTGCCTTGACCAAGCTGATTTGTGGAAAGTTGAATCTGCCAGAAGGTCAGGTGGATGCAGATAGAATCACAGCATTAACAATATTTAGATAAATACCTGAAAGATGAAGGAGGCTATGGACAGTGTGCTAGAAAATGGGATTGGTATAGACAGGAACATAGTGGCCAAAGTAGACAAAATGGCCAAAGAGTCTGTTTCATTTATGATTCTATGACCAAACACAACCTTCCATATTTCACTGGCAATTATTTTATACATTTTTTTTGCTAGAACTTTTCTGAATTACCTGCTGTTACATTTATCACAATGTCTGGTAAGTGGCAAAGTTAATCAATAATATTTCCATCATTGTCAGATTCCATGAACCACTGAACTGTATAAACCATGTATTCTTGACACTGAACATAATTAGCACTGCTATGTGAGAGAGAAAAAAAGCTAATGGTCTGCTGGTTTATGAAATATCATCCATTAAAAAATCTTTCACAGTATAGTAATGAGAAGATCATATACTTTATAAATAATTCTTGCCTTTATATATTCTGATGTATTAGAAGTGTAGTATTGTTTTTTTTTAATGTGTTGATGAGAACAACAATATAAATGTGGAAAATCTTAGCCCTCTTACCATTGTGTACCTAGAGACTGCAATATATGATAATCAGAGATAAATTCTGCCACTTCAAATGCAGCTAAAGGAGATTGAACCCAGGTCAGAGTGGAAGGAACCCCATTTCATTGAACTTGAGTGGTCGTTGTATTAGGTGACTGTTAAAGGGACTTCTGTCTTTAAAAAAAAGAATACGAGGGATTTGACGAGCCACTGTCCTTGTTTACCCGGACCAATCTAAACTGATATGTTTAATGTAACAGTAGCTTTGGAGCACTTTGCACACTGTGCTTTTCATCAAGACTGTTGAAGGGTATCAATGTTGACTGTTCTTTCCTCTCCTTAGAGGCTGTCTGATGTGTTGCCTCCCTCCAGCATTTTGTGTGTATCACTGGATTTCCAGCATCTGCAGAATCTCTTATGTTTAGAAGTTATCTTCTGTTTTCTTCCAACAGGTTGTTATACTCTACTTTGAACCAAGCATCTTCAGGTGTATTCTTCTACGATGGGTTCGTCTTTTAGGCTTTGCCATTGTTTATGGAACAATAACTCTCAAGTTGTACAGGTACTGTTTTCCAATATTTTGGCAACCTTCTTCTCAGCTGCCATTATGTTTGTGCCTACTGATCTGCTGTCTGAATGTAGATAATTTTCTACCAGTCTGATATTAAAGTCATAGAGACATATACTGTAATAAACAAATCATTTGGCCCAGCTTGTCCATGCCACCCAAAACACCCATTTCAATTAATCCCATTTGCTATATTTGGCCCACATCCCTCTAAATCTTTCCTCTTGTCTAAGTGCATTTTAAATGCTAATTCACCTTCCTCAACTACTTCTGCTGGCACCTCATTCCATATTCTGACTATCCTCTGGGGGAAAAAGTTGCCTCTCATGTTCCTAGAAAATCTTTCTCCCTCACTTTAAACTTATAGTTCTTGATTTGCCAACCCTAGGAAAAGGGCTGCACATTTACCCCATCTATGCCTGTCGTGATATTATACACCTCATGATATTAGACTCTGCCCCTATACTCCAAGGTTCAACCTGCTCAACTTCTCTCCATAACTCAGTTCCTCCAGACCTGGCAGCATCCTCATTAATGCTCTCTGCAATCTTTCCAGCTTAATGACAACATTCTTTTAGCAAGGTGACCAAAATTGAACGCAATATTTCAAATGCAGCTCATAAATGTCTTGTATGGCTTGAACATAATATTCCAGTTTCTATTCTCAATGTCCTGACTCAAGGTAAGTTTGCCCTAAGTCTTCTTCAACATTGTCTTCCTGCAGCATCACTTTCAGTAAATACCCTTATTAAATATTAAAATACAGTGGATTCCTGTTATTGGGACACATCGGGCCCAGTACATCTTGGCCCAATTAAGTGGCTGTCCCAATTAGCTGAAGTTTCATGGAAATGACTAAAAAGGTATAAAAAACTATTTAACTGAGTAACAAATTATGTATTTAAATAAAATACAGAACAAGTTAGAACATTACTAATTCTACTAGAGTACTATAAAACTGTGTTTTAGTTCGTAATAGTTTTCCATGGAGGAATTCATCCAATGTACTCTGCCGTGTTCTTTTGATTGATTGTAAATGAACAAAGTCAATGCTGACACCTAGTGTAGATAATGGACTGCGTTCATACAATGCTTCTGATGATTATATCCTCCAAATCTTCACTTTCATTGTAACATTCAAGATGATTGTCAGTACCTTCAAATTCTTGATAATTACTAACCTCTTGAAGTAGTAAAATTGTTTCATTTGCCCTTTCAGCCATTTTCTGTCATCTCTTAGACTCAGTGTGTGAAACTACAGAAACTACAGTTCTGAATTGTCTTATTGTTTATTCTTGCCAACTCTCAGTGAGAAAAATCACTACTTTTTGAACACAAATGCATGCAACTAATGTTGTTTTAGAACTGTGCTGTAAGCACAGTGTACTGTCTAATGACCACACGTAGTTAGAACCTGTTTGGCAATAGTCTCCTGCCCCAATTAAGAGGAATAGTGTCTCAAATAAACAAAGGGAATCCTGGCTTTTTTGTTTGATTAGTTTTTGTTCTTTAAGAATTGTTCCAAATAAGTGGCTATCCTGATTAACCAATGGCCCAATTAACTAGAATCCACTGTATATGTTATGTAGCAGGCTGCAAAACTGGTATGTATTTTCAGGTAATTATTTTCATTCCTATGTCATATCAAGGTGAAAGTTTCTGTTTGCAATCTAAAATTTTCCATAATACTTAGAAATTATGATTTATCTGTAGGTTAATTGCAAACATGTGGCTGTTACAGGTAACGGTCTGCCGTAGAAGCTATCAATTACATTATTAATTATTAATTCTGGTTATTTTATGTGTAATTTAGTGATTTAGAATAAAACGTTTAAAACTAAGTTCTAAATGCAGAATCATTAGAGAAAATTAGCTCCCAGCATTCACACCACCAATTATTGTTACATAATAAAGCCTTGGCAATGATGAGAGTGTTATTCTGTGGCATTCTAGATTTCTGCTCCCTAGCACTGTCTGACATTGCACTCTCCATCACACCAAATGGGCATTCCCCGACCTAACTGATCAGCTGCTCTTTAATACTGTGTGGGTTTGACAGGTGACATCCGATTCCTTTCCCTATCATAAAACCCTCTTTGCCTCACGTTCACTCTTCGCTACTCCCTACTCCACCCATTCACCCCTTCCCCCACCCTCCTCCCCAGTAACCAAAGCCTGGGATTGACTCCCAATTATATCACTAAAGAGTTTATTAAAACTTTAAAATAGAAAGCTTATGCTGGAAATATTGATTTTGATCAACAGAGTAGAAATAGGTGATATTTGGTCAGCTACTGATTATACATCCATTCCCAGTTTCATTTCCAATGAAAAATGAAATTCAGGAATGCTATGCAACAGAGATTAAAATCAATATCCTTCCATTTGCATCTTCTCTGAATAAATGGACAGCAGGGTAGCATAGTGCTTAGGATAATGCCGTTGCAGCATCAGTGTCCTGGATTTAATCTTGCCTCATCTGTAAAGAGTTTGTATACTCTCCCTGTGACCACACGGGTTTCCTCTGAGTGCTCCGGTTTCCTCCCACAGTCCAAATATACACAGGTTAGCAGGTTAGTTGGTCACATGGATGTAATTCGGAGGGACAGGCTCATTGGGCCGGAAGGGCCTGTTACCATGGTGTGCCTCTAAATAAATAAAATGTTTAAAAAAAAATCCAGAATTGTCCTTATTTTTTCATGTTACCTTCTCCTGAAAGAACCAATCACCGACATATAAAAAAAATTTAATGAGAAGCTTGCCGTTGCCAATATCCACTTAAAAATCATTAAAAAGTTACAGATGGGCACTGTCATTAAATAAGAAGACTAATGGAGTAGTGCTGTTTTGTACTTGGAAAAGACTATGCAAACACAGAGGTTATGCTATATAAAATTTGCTTTTGCTGCGCTGGGAATGCTGTGAGCAGCTTCAGGCTCTGCGACTGCCACCTTTGTCAGCAAAGAGAAGACAGTACTCTGAGCTGCTGTCACACAGCTTCAGCAACATCGTTCAATTCTAACCTCTGCTTGTCTCTATGTGCAGTTTGCACCACCTCTCTCTTTCTGACTATATGGTTTCTTCTTCTAGTAATGTTTAACTGCAGTTGGCAGATCAACATAAGGTGCACCTTCAGAGCTGGAGTGTGGAGCAAAGAGTCAGGAAGTGCACCCACTTAATTTTAACCCCCACCCCCCGAATATCAGCAAGTCAAGAGCTTTTCAGAAAGTCAAAACTCACATCTATATACATTATAATGGCGATGATATCCTACCAAATTTTCCATTTTAAGCTGCGTCTGCCCTAAAGATCTCAATTTAGCAATTAGATGTTCCCTTTGCACCTCATACGATCTGCATTCAAACAATATATGCAGCACCTTTTCCTGATAAGTGCACACCCTACAAATGCTGGTATATTGCATATTAGTTCCAAACAAGGAATTATGCACCCTAGTATGTTCAATATGTAAATGTGTAAATATAACTTCTTCCCTTTCCTTTCATCTTCTCATTGAGCTTCCACCATTTTATAAATGTAGTCCTGTCTTTTCCTTATCCCAACTTTGTTGCCACAGTGATTGAATCGACTTTTTAATTATGGTTTTCATCTCCCCTTTATTCAGAGGCACGACTATATTTGTATCCTTGTTTCTAGTAATTGATTGGCTAGAAGGTCTGTCATTGATTGATTGGCTAGAAACCCCACCTTAGGCAAGGATCCATAAGAAATGGACACGTAAGTCTAGGCCCTGCAGCCTCAACATATTTTGTTCAACCTCTGGAAGAAGGTCTGGCCTACAGTTTGAAATTCCTGTTTCAATATTTGTCAAAGCCAATAATGAATTGGAGCACTGAGGTACTCAATGAGGATGTACTTCTTCAACCCATTCCAAGGCTGAAATAATGGCAGCCATCTCAGACATGAATACTGATATTCTGTCTAATAATCTTTTGTTAATAGTCACCTGAAACTTTGAAAAATAAATAGAGACGCCTGAATGACCTGTCACTAGATCTTTTGAACCATCTGTGTGTGTGTATATATATCTTGATCTTTTCTTGAAGGCTTCAATCAGCCAGAGGCAAAGCGGAAAACCATGGAGGAGTGTCAGAAGGGAGACACTGGGACCATATTGCACATTAGACAGCACAAGATTTTCAACCCATTCATTTCCCATCCACTCAAAACTGACGACCTTACGAATTAAGTGCTCCCAACACTCTACTAAAGTTGCCAATATTGGATGATGAATTTTATGTCCGCTTACGTTAAACTAATAAATCCTTGCTAATTGTAACCTGTGTAGATCTAAAGGCAATTCATCCATTTCTACCAGTAATGCTAAAATGGGTTATAATATAAATCTCAATGCTTGAGCTTGAAAGTTATCTAGTGGGCTTTAAGACCACTGGTGAGACTGGCCAATAAGCAGTACATCCATAATCAAAACAGATCTGATTAAAGCAATATACATTGTTTTAAGAGACTTCCTCCTCTCACTCCAATCACACCTAACTAAACACCTAATCACAGTAAAGGTTTTTTTTACACTTCTCTAGAATTTTATTTGTATCTACCTTCCATGTTCACCTTGTGTCCATTTAATCTGTGGGTTAACTCTAGGTGCTCCAATTTCCCAAAACCCCAAAGTTCTCCAGCTTGATATGTAATTGGTTATTATAAATTGTCACTAGTATGTCGATGAGCTGGTCTAAAGTTCAAAGTAAATTTGTTATCAAAGTACATGCTGTCTTCATTTTCTTGTGGGCATATTCAATAAATCCATAATAGAATAATAACCATAATAGAATCAATGAAAGACTACACCAATTTGGGCATTTAACCAGTGTGCAAAAGACAGCAAACTGTGCAAATACAAAATGAAAGAAATGACGGTAAGTAAATATGGAGAATATGAGATGAAGAGTCCTTGAAAGCAAATCCATAGGTTGTGGGAACAGTTCAATGATAAGTGCAAGTGAAGTTGAGTAAAGTTGTCCCCTCTAGCTCAAGAGCCTGATGATTGAGGGGTAATAACTGTTCCTAATCCTAGTGGTGTGAGTCCTGAGGCTCTTTTAGCACTTGGAAGTAAGCATGACCTGGGTGTCCCTGATGATGGATGCTTGGATGGTGATTTCCTGAGGCATCACTTCATGTAGATGTTCTCAATGGTGAGGAGGGCTTTAACCGTGATGGACTGACCTGTATATTGTCAATATCGATGTGGAGAGAATAGATTGAAAGGACTATTATCAGGAATTGAATTGGTTTACCAGATAATAAGCAAAAATGATCTTCTTTGATATTGTAAGCAAATGTGAAAAATCATCTTATTGTACTTGGTGAGAATGCAGTATAAATTAATCTAACTAATCAATACCTGCACCTAAATTGAGATGATGAGCTGTTTTAGTAGGCATGGGGTGATTTGATCGAAGTTAACAAGATGCTAAAGGAGCAATTAATCAATACTGCTACCTTGTCTGCTAATTGGAGAGATCAAGATAGGGATGTGGGATCTCCAGAGCTTTGCAAATTGAAGTCAGACAACATTTGTACATATGTCAATGCCTTATAAATAATTAAGTTGAAATTCTAATTGTGTAGAATATCGTTTTATAAAAGAAATTAGGAAAGACATAGAGTCTTTCATTCAATTAGAGTGAAGACATATTCACTCAGTGACCTCATGTACCTAATAAAGTGACCATTGAATGTATGTTTGAGGTCTTCTGCTGCTGTAGCCCATCCACTTAAAGGTTTGATGTGTTGTTCATCTAGAGATGCTCTTTTGTACACAACTGTTCCAGCATGTGATTATTTGAGTTACTGTCTCCTTTCTGTTGGCTGGAATCAGTCTGGCCATTCTCCTCTGACCTCTCTCATTAACAAGGCGTTTTTGCTCACAGAATTGCCTCTCATTAAATTTGTTTTTGTCTTTTGCACCATTCATTCTAATCTCTGGAGACTGCATGAAAATCCCAAGAGGTCAGCAGTTTCTGAGATACTCGAGCTACCCCATCTGGCACCAACAATAATTCCATGATCAAAGTTATTTACATCACATTTTTTCCCCATTCTGATGTTAAGTCTGAACAACTTGATTATTTCTACATGTTTTTTATGCATTGAGATGCTGCCAAAAGTTGGCCAATTAGATATTTGCATTAACAAGCAGGTATCTAGATGTATCTAACAGAGTAGTGACTGAGTGTATTTATAGATATCAGACCTATGGAGTAGGTCATAGATTCGTCACTGAATAGCAAAACAGCCTCTGGGATTAAATGGCCTATCCTGTTTCTATATTTAGGTGTTTCAAAAACTTCAGTTTTGTTTGGTGTTGAGGCTTGAGTGGAATAACTGTAGATTTGCATGCTTAATAGACAATAGACAGTAGGTGCAGGAGTAGGCCATTCGGCACTTCTAGCCAGCACCGCCATTCACTGTGATCATGGCTGATCATACACAATCAGTACCCTGTTCCTGCCCTCTCCCCATATCCCTTGACCCCACTATCTATAAGAGCTCTATCTAACTCTCTCTTGAATGCATCCAGAGACTTGGCCTCCACTGCATTCTGGGGCAGAGCATTCCACATATCCACCACTCTCTGGGTGAAAAAGTTTTTCCGCATCTCTGTTCTAAATTGCCTACCCCTTATACTTAAACTGTGGCCTTTAGTTCTGGATTCACCCATCAGCGGGAACATGCTTCCTGCCTCCAGTGTGTCCAATCCCTTAATAATCTTATATGTTTCAATCAGATCCCCTCTCATCCTTCTAAATTCCAGTGTATACAAGCCCAGTTGCTCCAATCTTTCAACATATGACAGTCTCGTCATTCCGGGAATTAACCTTGTGAACCTACGCTGTACTCCCTCAATAGCAAGAATGTCTTTCCTCAAATTTGGAGACCAAAACTGCACACAATACTCCAGGTGGGGTCTCACCAGGGCCCTGTACAGCTGCAGAAGGACCTCTTTACTCCTATACTCAATTCCTCTTGTTATAAAAGCCAACATGCCATTAGCTTTCTTCACTGCTGCTGTACCTGCATGCTTGCTTTCATTGACTGATGTACAAGAACACCTAGATCTCGTTGTACTTCCCCTTTTCCTAGCTTAACTCCATTTAGATAGTAATCTGCTTTCTTGTTCTTGCCACCAAAGTGGATAACCTCACATTTATCCACATTAAACTGCATCTGCCTTACATTTGCCCATTCACCCAACCTGTCCAAGTCACCCTGCATTCTCATAACATCCTCCTGACATTTCACACTGCCACCCAGCTTTGTGTCATCAGCAAATTTGCTAATGTTACTTTTAATCCCTTCATCTAAATCATTAATGTATATTGTAAACAGCTGCGGTCCCAGCACCGAACCTTGCGGTACCCCACTGGTCACAGCCTGCCATTCCGAAAGGGACCCGTTAATCACTACTCTTTGTTTCCTGTCAGCCAACCAATTTTCAATCCATGTCAGTACTTTGCCCCCAATACCATGTGCCCTAATTTTGCCCACTAATCTCCTATGTGGGACTTTATCAAAAGCTTTCTGGAAGTCCAGGTACACTACATCCACTGGCTCTCCCTTGTCCATTTTCATAGTTACATCCTTAAAAAACTCCAGAAGATTAGTCAAGCATGATTTTCCCTTCTGACTGATTTTCTCCTGCTGACTCAGACTGATCCCTCTACTGCTATCCAAATGTGTCGTAATTTCCTCTTTTATAATTGACTGCAGCATCTTTCCCATCATTGACGTCAGGCTAACAGGTCTATAATTCCCTGTTTTCTCTCTCCCTCCTTTCTTCAAAAGTGGGACAACATTAGCCACCCTCCAATCAGCAGGAACTGCTCCTGAATCTATAGAACATTGGAAAATGATTACCAATGCGTCCACGATTTCTAGAGCCACCTCTTCAAGTACCCTGGGATGCAGACCATCAGGTCCTGGGGACTTATCAGCCTTCAGACTCAACAGTCTATCCAACACCATTTCTTGCCTAATATAAATTTCCTTCAGTTCATTCTTTACCCTAGTTCCTTTGGCCACTATTACATCTGGGAGATTGTTTGTGTCTTCCCTAGTGAAGACAGATCCAAAGTACCTGTTCAACATGGCTTTGCTTGAAGCCATGTTTCTGTTATTCCCACAACATCATTCTTGCCAATTTCCAACTGAGTCTCAAGCTCATCTACTTTATTCCTTATACTTCGTGCATTCATATATAATACTTTTAATTTGTTACTCCCCTCTCCTTTCATATCAATTCCTATTTCACTTGGCCATACTGTATGATCTCTTCTTGAGCTTTCTACTCCATTGATTCTGTTGTCCTTTATAACTTTTCTTATTTTCACTTTCCCTTTAACTCCATCCTTATATTTCCAGTTCATCCCCTCCCCCCCCCCCCCCCCCACTACTTAGTTTAAACACAGCCGTGTTGCAGTGGCAAACCTGTCTGCCAGAATGCTGGTCCCCCGTCTATTAAGGTGCAACCCGTCCCTTTTGTACAATTCATCCCTACCCCAAAACAGATCCCAGTGGTCCAAGAATGTAAATCCTTGCTTCCTGCACCAGTTCCTCAGCCACACGTTCAGATCCATTATCTCCCTGTTCCTGCCCTCTCCAGCACGAGGAACTGGAAGCAAACCTGGAAGTCCTGCTTTTCAGCTGAGTTCCTTGAAGTCGCACTGCAGAATGTCCTTCCTCTTCTTCCCGATGTCATTTGTGCCGACATGCACTACCACTTCCGGCTGTTCACCTTCACCCTTGAGGATTCCCTGCAATCGGTCTGTGATTTCCTGGATCCTTGCACCAGGGAGGCAACACACCATCCTTAAATCTCGCCTGTTGCCACAGAAACCCCTTTCTGTACCTCTTGCTATGGAATCCCCTACTACCACGGCTCTTCCTGATGTCTGACTCCTCAGCTCTGCTTCTGCACCAATTTTTGGCTCGCAGACCTGTCCGCCTCTCAGACTGGCAGTATCTTCTATCCTGACAGCTTCCAAGAGGGTGAACCTGTTTACGTGAGGTGCATCCCCTGTGGTCTCCTGTACTTCAAGCATCCTTTCCTTCCTCATCGTCACCCCCTTTCTCTCTTCCGGTATCCTCGGTGTAACGACCTCACTGTAGGTCCTCTCCAGAAAACTCTCATTTTCGCGGATAAACCTGAGGTCATCCAGTTCTTTCTTCAGTGCTGCAACGTGCTCCTTCAGAAGCTGAATCTGGACGCACTTTCCACAGCTGTAACAGCCGGGGGCACCATCAGTGTCCCTGACCTCCCACATCATGCACGTAGCACACTGAATCAGCTTAGTGGTCATGTCTTCACCATCTCCAATTGTGCCTGGCGTAGTCTCTTCCCTCAGCCTCCTCGCCGAAGACTGTCGAGCCAAAGACTAGCACTTTTCACACCAGGCACTTCCCTCAACCAGGCCACTTCCTGCTGGAGAAGCTGACTTTCAGATGTAGGGCAGTAATCAGACCCAGCTCTAAAGGTCAATATTCATAACAGGTGGAAAACAGATTGGTTAGAATTTGCATGAACCAGCTCCCATGATTACCTTGAAAGTCAGGGCAGATAATAAGAACTTCATTCTTTATTTCAAAACAAAATCTTATTAAAAAGTGAAATTATATTATTTAGCACTTATCCTCTTAGAAGTACATATTTTCAAAGAAAACTATAAAATGTTTTTGTTTTAAACTTAATAGCACTGCTGTTATAAACAGGATCTTGCTCTTCGCAAGAGCTGAATACTGTATGATATGCAACCTTTGGATAGGTGCCATTCTAAAATTTGTGCCATGTGACCAACTTCACTCAGTGTCTTCATTGCAAAATGTTTAAGACAGAATATTCCAAGGACTCCCCATCTGCCTGTGGGGAAGAGCCCACAGAGGTACAAGAGATTCTGCAGATGTTGGAAATCTTGAGCAACACAAATAAAACACTGGAGGAACTTAGCAGGTCAGGCAGCATCTATGGAGGAGGGGGAATAAGCAGTCAGCATTTCAGGCCAAGATTCTGCATCAGGGCTGGAAAAGAAGAGGACCAAAGGCAATATGAGAAGTTGGGGAGAAGGGAAGGAATGCAAGCTGGTATGTGATAGGTGAGAAGCAGGTGAAATGGAAGTTGGATTGTAGCGGGAGGGGGGGGGGTGAAGAGGTAGAAGAGGTAAAGGGATGAAGAAGGAGAAGAGGAGAGTGAAATGTGGAACAAATAGAAGGAGTTGGTCAACCTGACATATATGATGGGCAGGTCATGAGGGCTAAGGAGGGGATGAGAAGGGGTGAGAGGGCAATGACAGAATGAGGGCAACAAGAAAAGGGTGGGGAGAAGAGGGGAGTGGTAGTAGAAGAGGCCATGGACAAACATGTCGGTCTTGGAATGGGAAGTCTTCCACATAGCCAACTTCCCCTTCACTTGGTCTCACATATCACCTGCCAGTTTGTAGTTCTCCACCTCTCCCTCTCCCTTCTTCTTCTTCTGGCTTCTGCCCCCTTCCTTCCAGTGCTGATGAGGGCTCTACCCCGAAATTTCTTCTTTATTTCCCTGCTTAGATGCTGCTGAACCTTCAAAGTTCCTGCAGGATTTTGAGAGTGTTTCTGGGGAAGAAGAACTGCCTGTCTGTTTGATATGAGGCATTTGGGTGGAAATGCTACAACAGTATGTTACCTTAAATTACTAATTAATTGCCTTGTTAAGCAAAAGAATGTTGATATTTATTGAGATAATAGTTCAGAAAGTTTGATGGTCTTGCTAATTAGAAAGCAGATCACTTGTATAATCTGGGAGTCCAATTTAATGAAATGGCCACTATGTGAGGCAGATTTACAGTAGTTCCAGAGAATTTTACATAGGCACATAACAGTGTAGAGTATTCTAAAACCGTTCTAGAAATGTCGGGTGACCAACAAGGGATGTACACAGAGTAAAGTGGGCAGCATAGGATAGAAAAGAAAATGTACAGCCAAGTGTTGAGGTTAGCAATGTGCACTACTGCAAAAATAATGCCATGTGAATGAGGAAAACATATGGGTTGGGAGATTATTGTAAGTCCCTGGAGTGCAGGAAATGAACTGTCCCACAAACTGTCCCTTTAGCCCACCATGCTGATCCAGACCATCACGGACTTAAATATACCAATCTACCCTCCTGTGTCCTGGCATTCAAGTGCTTGATTTGACTCTTATTAAATATTATGAGATTACCTGTCCTTATGATAGAATTACACACAGTACTACAACTGTAGTCTAACTAATGTTTTACAAAGTTCTACCATACACCCTAGCTAATCCCATATTCCTTCTTACCCTTCTTATCTGTGCTGCCATCCCCTAGGGAACCATGAGCTTGTACTGTGCACCAAAGTTCCAATCTTTCTCAGTACTCCATGTGGGTCTTCATTGGCCAAGTTCTAGTCTTATTATTCCTGCCAAAATACAACACTTCACATTTATCAGGATTACGTCTGCCATTACTATGCCCATTTTATTAACTCATCCAGTAGTCTTAGAATGTGCACTTCACTATCAACGCCAGCAATTTTCATGTCACCTCAGAACAAACATACTGATCAAACCTCAGAGAAACACATTTAATCATTAAAGTATTTGAGAAATAGTAAAGGCTCTGACACCAGTCCTAGTGGAACATTAACGGCTTCTGATCACAAAGTAACCCCTTCACCATCACCCTCAGCCTCAAAGGTCTGGTGAAAATAATTGTTCTTAGTTTGAAGACAGCTTTTGATGAAGTGAGATTAAAGACCCTTGTGGTAGACCTGATATCAACAGGCACCAAGAGAAAAACACTGCTAGGATTGGAATGATACATTGTACAAAGGAAAGTGGTTCTGCTTGTTAGAGATCAATCATTTCTGCCCCCGTTTTTTTTGGTAAATTCCCTTAGCTGCTTCCTCAATGACCTTTCTTCTCTTATAAGTGGGGACTTTTGCTAATGCACAAATTCCAGTCCCCTTTGAAATTCCTCAGCTGATGAAGCACTTCATTCCTGCATGCAGCAAGACCAGGACAACGTTCAAGCATGTGCTGATAAGTGGCAAGTAACATCTGAGCCACAGTGTGGTCACTTTCAAACAGAGAGAACTGAGCTTGACGTTCAGAGACATTGCTATCCCTCACCTGTGAACATCCAATTGGTTACCATTGATCAGAAACCCTATTGGCCTAGTCATTTACACACTAGCTATAATGCAGATCACAAGTTGGGTATCCTGTGATAAGTGAATCAGTTCCTACCAGCCTTCCAATAATCAAAAGGAATGGGTCAAGTGCGTAGTGCAATACCTCACTAGTTGCTTGGATAAGTGCAGTACTAACAATTTTCAAGAAGCTCAACGCACTGCCCAGGAGAAAGCACCCCACTTCATTGCAATGCCATCAAGCATGCTGAGCTTTTATTCCCTCTACCTCAGGCATACAGCAGCTGCAGTGTGCACCATCCACAAATTACATTGTGGTTTGTCACCCAGGCCACTCCCACAGATGCACTCAATTCCACAGGCTCTACTACCAAGAGGGTTGAGTGCTTTTTGTGCATGGGATATCTACTACCTCTCTAAGTCACGTAATTAACTGTCCTTCATTGATAATAAGAGGGTTTACATGTTGGAACTCCCTGTCAAGCAGCACTATATGGGATTAGCCTCAATCACCTCACCATCACCTTCTCTAGGACAATAAATGATGTGCTTGCCACCTTGTTCCTGCAAATCATTTTTTGGAAATATTGTTTCATAAACAAGTCTGTGCTTTGAACGAACCAAAGTATACCTTTAAGCAAGATATGAATAAAAACGGGTGATTTCTAAAAACAATGAGACCTCAGACTGGTCTGTCCAAAACACCAAGGGCTGAAGCTGGTTCAGACAGTCTTCTAAACAGATAGATTACTAAGCAATAGCATCTCTCATGTTTGCATAAGATAATTGGTTTTGGGCCATTGTTTCAACATTGCTTGTCTTTTCTTGCTTATGTGCAACCTTCTGAAAGATTAGGGAATTTTAAACTTCATACTTGGCACAGCACTTCTATGAGAGAATGACAAACTCATGGGTGTCCTCTGTCTCTATCTTTGCAGGGATGTAGCAAACGGCACCTCAGAAGAACAGGTCACCTTCATATGTACATCCAATAACCCTGGTTACAGAACTGTCAATCAAAAATATACTTTTAACAGATGCCAGGCTCATACTTTCAGGGCTTATTTTCAATCCATCAATCATTCCGGAGACAAGTCTAGGTGTTCACTGATTATGGTTCAATACTGAGGCAGCCTTTATGGTAGTAGATGCTTAAAAACCTGTCTCAAACACCTAATATATGGTAAAATATTCTATTTTCTAATATGTAGAAACTATGTACAGAGGTGAAAGTAAATGAGTACAGCATACAAGAAAGTGGCTGGCCAAAGCAGTACAAAAGGGTAAACTTGTTAATATGAACCCTACAGTCCTGTGAGTTGCTTTCACACCTGAATTCATGCTAAGTTGGACACAATGAAATTGAAAGCTTCTTTTGCCATAGCAAAGAGTTTGTCTACTGTTGGGGTGATTGTGGCTATCTTTTCATATTTTCTTCATTTAGTTAAAGTTAAAAGTTGCAACCTACTATTTGAATGATGCTTGCAGCTTACTAATCCCATTGAAGAGATACTAAACGAAAGAGGGATATTTCTGAATCCCCGATTGTATCAGACATCAGAGAAAACATGGATTAAAGATGGTTACTTCTTAAAACACTCAGCAATTCAGGCAGCATCTGTACAGAGAGAAAAAAGCGAAGATTTCAAGATTTCAAAAATAAACTTAGTTTAATGAGCCATGTCTCCATGTCATAATCCTTTAGATTTTAAATAATAGGCTACTGATGTGGTGTTTTTGAACAACACCAAGTGATGAGAAGCCATTTTCTGCTCCCTTCTGGCTGAGAACAGGATAGTTAAATGCAGAGACTATCAACCACTGTATGCTGCATACAGTATGAAGTCACTCAGATTTTTGAAAAATAAAATCCCTGTGATAAAACTTTGACTATGCTGAAAGGGAAAATGCCATCTGACATTTAGGAGGTTTTTCAGTTTAAGTCAGTCTACGTGATTTGTTGATGTGTGAACATCATGTTTTCTGTGGTTACATAAATGACCTTTATATGATGCAGACCCGTCACAAGGATTGTGTAATATGTTTACTCACTGTGAAGATAAAGCAGCTTAAGAATTCCTGCTCAGCCCAGGCTTTTGCTACATCTTCTTTTGTTAGGCCTTCAAAGATATTTAAAGAAGTTCAAAAGGCACTGGTTAGTAACTGAGTACTGAAGCACTACAGATTGTCCAAGCTCAGAAATGAAGTTTTACTTACTGAGCCCATCCTGAAGCTGAATGGTTTTGCAAGGTCTCCAGTGATGGAATGAATTGGTGTGAGTGGGACAGCATTAACTGCAGCTAGATATCTCTTCTCAAAAAAGTTAGAGAGGATTCTACCAAAGTTCACAGGCTGTTTTCCATTCTTCTGAGTATTCTTCATATTCAGCAACATGTAAAACTATTAAAATGGAGGCTTGTAACAAAAATAACATTTTTATGTGGATGCTTCACAGTGTGGTAAGACAAATGCTCTGCTCAAGACCACAAGAAATTGCAGAGACTTGTGAACATAGCCCATTGCATCATGTAAGCCAGCCTCCTCTCCATGGTTCCTCAATGAAAATGTAGTACCATTCTACACTTCCTGCTGCCTTGGGAGAACAGCCAATATAATAAAAAAAACTGTCCCACCTCAGATATTCTCTCTTTACAACCCCATCATAGGCAGAAAAGCATGAAAACTTGAAAACTTAAAAATTTGAACCATCAGGCTCAAGGACAGCTTATATTCCTCTGTTATGGCTCTTGAATGGACTCTTGTCTGATAAACATGAACTCATAATTTCTCAGTCTACCTCATTGTGGTCCTTGAAATTTATTTGTCTATCTGCACAGCACATTTTATCCAACTATTACATTGTATTCTGTATTCCTTTATTATTTTCTCTTTCTGCACTACCTCAATGTATTCATGTTGGGAATAATCTGTCTGCATGGGATGAAAAGTAAAGCTTTTAACTGAAAACACAAAATGCTGGCAGAACTCAGCAGGCCAGACAGCATCTATGGGAGGAGGTAGTGACGATGTTTCAGGCCAAAACCCTTCATCAGGAGTGAAGTAACATGGGATGGTTACTTCCCATGTTACTTCACTCCTGATGAAGGGTTTTGGCCTGAAACATCGTCACTACCTCCTCCCATAGATGCTGTCTGGCCTGCTGAGTTCTGCCAGCATTTTGTGTTTTTATTTATTTCCAGCATCTGCAGATTCACTCGTAAAGTTTTTAACTACCATTCTACACATGACAATAATAAATCAATTACCAATTAGCAAAATAAACATATGCACTGGAAAGATTTGAACCAGATTTAAATCATTTAAAACATATCCCAAAAAATAAAATCCACTTCACTTTTTTTTTCTTGCTGCTTTGAAACTCACTAATAGGTTGGAGTGTTCTGCAGCAGAATAATTAAGTTGATTTACTGGTAGAATTCTGGCAAACTCCTGTCCACTGTTGGATTCCAAACAACTAGGAAATCACTGGCAAAGAAAGTTTGAAACTTACACACTCATCCAGGAATATGGAGCTTGCCAGCAATTCTAACAGCATGTGCCAGCAGCTCTGAACAAAACCCAGCAAAATCCAATGCTTCGCTCAATTTGCATATTACCATGTTGTTAGAATGGTTCTGATGGACAAAACCCAATTTTGTAATGCTCTGACTGCTTACAGGAGTAATTAGTGGCACTGTTTCTGAGAGAATTTCCAAAGAATGAGCTGAGGCTTATCCCTGTGTGAATGCAGGTTGTTGTTTGTCATTATATTTGCATGAATGAAAAGTGTATTTATTAAAACAAGCAGGCAAACCCACAGGAGTTCTTTAACTGCATAATGGGAAAATGTTTTCAGAATAAAAGTGGAAAAATCACCTTTGATACCATTTTACATTGAAATTGGATTTGACATCACAAATTATTCTCGTGTGAGGAAATTGACTGTATCAGGCCCTGTCGATTTGAACAATATCAACTGACACTGATCGAGCACTATGCACATCAATCTCAAAATTAATTAAAAGAAACAGTATGACTTCAGATTAGAATCCCCTTTCTGACTTTTGCTAAGTTTTAAATACAGCACTATTCCATCTCATTGTAACCTATCAGATACAGAAAGGCTGGGGTAGAGTGGATATAAGGAGGATGTTTCCATTAGTAGGAAAATCTAGGACCTAAGGGCACAACCTTAGAATACAGGGACAATCCCTTAATACTGAGAGATTCATGTTGCCCCACCCACGCACGCTCAATGGCTTAATGATATTATGTCCTGCTTAGACCTTGAAAAAATTCATTATTCAGTTCTTAATTCGGATACAAAGTTTCATAAGTTCTGGGGACCTTTTATTGAGTACTTTCATAACCTTCCTCTTAACTAAGGTTTTTTTTTCGGTCCCTTGCTTTCAGCTCCTTTTTCTTTTGGTAGTAGGCATTAATATCTTCTGTTGCTAAGTGTATTTACAGTTTTGGGGGTTTGAATGTCCTGATTTATATTCTCTATATTGTGCTGTTGTTGGTCTGGAGTTTTTTTTTTGTTGCGGGGCTTGGGGAGGATACTAATTTTACATGTCTTCAATTTGGGTGCTTTCTCAATTATCTTCTTTTGTATTATATTGTTATTGTATGTTTATTTTTGCACTGTATTAATGCTCTTCATTTCGATCTGGGTTTTTTTTATCTGTAGCGATGTAGAAAATGTATAAAAAAACTAATAAAAAGAACTGAGAGATTCAGAGGGCATTATTATTGTACAAGAAGTCTGTTCAAGAGTCTTCCAACAACAGGGCAGAAGCTGTCTTTGAGCGTGGTGCTACATGTTTTCAGGATTTGCATCTTCTGTCTAAAGGTAGAGTGGGGTGAGAGAGAACGGCCAGGATGGAGGGGGTCATTGATAATGCTCATTGCTTTCACCAAGACAGTAGGAAGCATAAACAGAATTAATGGAGACGAGTATGAATGGTGTCAGGAGAATTGGGAAGAATTGCACAGAATATGATAAAGAATGTGTTGCAGGAAGGTAAATAGAAACATAGAAGCATAGAAAATAGGTGCAGGAGTAGGCCATTCGGCCCTTCGAGCCTGCACCGCCATTCAGTATGATCATGGCTGATCATCCAACTCAGAACCCTGTATCTGCTTTCCCTCCATACCCCTGATTCCTTTAGCCACAGGGGCCATATCTAACTTCCTCTTAAATATAGCCAGTGAACCGGCCTGTTTCCTGTGGCAGAGAATTCCACAGATTCACCACTCTCTGTGTGAAGGAGTCTTTCTTCATCTTGGTCCTAAAAGGCTTCCCCATTGTCCTTAAACTGTGACCCCTCGTTCTGGACTTCCCCAACATCGGAAACAATCTTCCTGCATCTACCCTGTCCAATCCCTTTTGAATATAGAGGAATAGAGGAATAGGACTAATGAGAATACTCCCGTGGGCCAGCATTGGCTTGTGACCTGTTTCCTAAAAAAAATGTGAGGAATGTGAAGTCACTACTTCTATGGATGCTGCCTTGCCCGCTGAGTATTTTCAGCACTTCATGCTTATGCTCGTAGTTTCCTCTTCCCTAATAGGAAGTAGCTTGTGGTTAAAGTTGACATTTCAAATAAGTTTATGAACAGGCAGCTTAGTGTCATATATGAATGGAAGTCCTGTAGCCTTTAGAATGCTTCTGAACTATAGTTCAATTTATCTTATTCCCTGGAAGCTCTCTCCAACTATTTCAGTTAAAATTGAAAATCTCAACTGTTCTCAATATTATTTAAAAATAAAATTTCAGAATCTAATCAGCAGTCAGGCAAATATTACATCCTTCTTGAAGTGTGCCAACTTTTTCATTTGCCTGAGATATCTCTGAACACCTACTGGCCATTTTACAATAACAAGCAGAACAATAATCAGATTTGCACTGCAAAAACAAAAGTAACTACATGATTGGAACATTGTAGAATTTATTTTCATGCAAATAGTTTAATATGGTGGGATATTTTTTGAGATGAGATACGTAATTCCTCTTCTATTCTGGTGACTCATTGCAGCTTTAAGAATTCAATATTAAATTCAACAATTTCAAATAACCAGCCATTCCTGTTTTGTGTCTCTGATTTCTTGCTCTTGTTAATTTCTTTCTTTCTTCTTCTAGAACTTAAGAACTCATTCGTCTCCTCCTCCAGATGTATTTTCTGTAATTTACTACCCTGTGACATCACTTGCCTCACTCAGCCTCTTCCAGGTTTCACCCTAAGGCAGTCTATCCCTTTACTTCTCCCCACACCTCCGACCACTCCCACCCTTCAACACACTACACATCCTTTTCCATGACTTAACACTCACTTAATTTTTCCTCATTCTGGTAAAAACACACATTCTCACCTTACAAATGCTGACTGGCTTGCTGAGTATTTATATTTTCTGGGTTTTTTTTAAGATACACACCAACTGTAGTACTTTGCTCTGGAATTTTTCATTTCTCTATTTTCACAGTATGTTACAATATCTACAGTAATTCCTTCCCAGTGACTAAGGTGACTATACAGAGGTAACTTTAATCAGAATGAGTGCTGATATTATTTTTGTTCTGTGTTTCAGAGTGCTAAAGGTTTTCCTCTCCCGAACGGCACAACGAATTCCATATATGACCAGCTGGAGAGTGGTGAGGATGTTGGGAATCATTCTGCTGATAGTTTGCTGGTTCTTGGTCTCGTGGACATCTGCAGTGTGTGAGAATTTGGACAGGAATGTCTCACTGATCGTCCAGGGACAGACTGCAGATGGTCTGAAGTTCAATATGTGTCTGCTGGACCGTTGGGATTACATGATGGCCATTGGTAGGTCTGATTTTGGCTGCAGAGATCCCACAGAATCACTCAGTTATAATAATTCCATTTACTCTTTGCTTTTCTTTGACTCACACAATTCAAGCATTCTTCTAATTGTACAAAGACAGAGTTGGTTATCAAAGAATGTGATAACAGCACATTTGGAAAGAGGTGAAATCATCGGACAAAGTCAGCATGGATTTGTGAAAGGAAAATCATGTCTGATGAATCTTATAGAATTTTTTGAGGATGTAACTAGTAGATTGAATAGGGAAGAACCAGTAGATGTGGTATATTTGGATTTTCAAAAGGCTTTTTACAAGGTCCCACACTGGAGATTAGTGTGCAAACTTAAAGCACACGGTATTGGGGGGTATGGTATTGATGTGGATAGAGAATTGGTTGGCAAACAGGAAGCAAAGAATGAGAATAAACGGGACCTTTTCAGAGTGGCAGGCAGTGACTAGTGGAGTACCG
Source organism: Hypanus sabinus (assembly GCF_030144855.1). Classification (NCBI taxonomy): domain Eukaryota; kingdom Metazoa; phylum Chordata; class Chondrichthyes; order Myliobatiformes; family Dasyatidae; genus Hypanus; species Hypanus sabinus. The sequence continues at coordinate 47,621,141 of NC_082711.1, read as the reverse complement.
CAAGGCTCAGTGCTGGGACCCCAGCTGTTTATACTATTATATACTGGTATATATACAATATATATTAATGATTTAGACGAGGGAATTAAAAGCAGCATCTCCAAGTTTGCAGATGACACGAAGCTGGGTGGCGGTGTTAGCTGTGAGGAGGATGCTAAGAGGATGCAGGGTGACTTGGATAGGTTAGGTGAGTGGGCAAATTCATGGCAGATGCAATTTAATGTGGATAAATGTGAGGTTGTCTACTTTGGTTGCAAGAACAAGAAAACAGATTATTATCTGAATGGTGGCCAATTAGGAAAAGGAGAGATGCAGTGAGACCTGGGTGTCATTGTGCACCAGTCATTGAATGTGGCCATGCAGGTACAGCAGGCGGTGAAAAAGGCAAATGGTATGTTGGCATTCATAGCAAGAGGATTTGAGTACAGGAGCAGGAAGGTTCTACTGCAGTTGTACAAGGCCTTGGTGAGACTGCACCTAGAGTATTGTGTGCAGTTTTGGTCCCCTAATCTGAGGAAAGACATTCTTGCCATAGAAGGAGTACAGAGAAAGTTCACCAAATTGATTCCTGGGATGGCAGGAGTTTCATATGAAAAAAGACTGGATCGTCTAGGCTTATACTCACTGAAATTTAGAAGATTGAGGGGGGATCTTATTGAAATGTATAAAATTCTAAAGGGATTGGACAGGCTAGATGCAGGAAGATTGTTTCTGATGTTGGGGAAGTCCAGAATGAGGGGTCACAGTTTAAGGATAAAGGGGAAGCCTTTTAGGACCGAGATGAGGAAAAACTTCTTCACACAGAGAGTCATGAATCTGTGGAATTCTCTGCCACAGGAAACAGTTGAGGCCGGTTCATTGGCTATATTTAAGAGGGAGTTAGTTATGGCCCTTGTGGCTAAAGGGATCGGGGGTATGGAGAGAAAACAGGTACAGGGTTCTGAGTTGGATGATCAGCCATGATCATACTGAATGACGGTGCAGGCTTGAAGGGCTGAATGGCCTACTCCTGTACCTATTTTCTATGTTTCTATGTTTCTAGATCTCGTCAGTGGAAGATATGAAATCAATAGTGAGCTAAAGACCATAAATGTTTATCATAAATATGATGGAGACTTATTAATGGAGTTATTTTTAATTATTTAAAAAAATATATTACTTAACAATAAATATTCCTAATTATAATGACAATTCCATTTCAGATTCAAATGCCTGGTTCCAATGAAGTAGTAAACTGTATTGATTTGATTACAGTAGCTGGAGAAAAAGATTCTACCATCTCCTCATCTCTGTTCTAAATGTCCAAGCCTGTTTCTTGAGTTTTAGATACGCCTCCCTCCCCACCACATCAGCCAGAAGAAATGCTCTTCTTGCATTCAGCTTATCAAGCCCCGCACATTTCATTTTTCATCATTTTCTAAGCTTCAGTGTATAAAGGTGTAATTAACCTACAATAGTCCCACCATCTCAGAATCATTCAGGTGAGGCCTCATTGTAACTGCACGGTAACTAGTACAGATAGATCATTTCTTTGGTAAGGAAACTAAATCTGTACGCCATACTAACTGTAGTAAAGCATCCTTCTCTTTAAGGTCTCTTGCAATGAAAGCCAACTTATCGTTTGCCTTCCCGTTTGCTGCTTTCACCTGTGTACTTGTTCTCAATGATTAGTTTACAAGGAAATTCTGTTCCTTTTGTATATCAACATGACCCAGTCAGTCTGGCACCATCTAAGTAATGATTTGCCTTTATGTTTTTCTTACCAAAGTGGGTAACTTCACATTGATCCATGTTAGACAGCGATTGCTAATTATTTGCCTATCCACTTAACAGCGGCTATTCAGAAACATGGCCACGAACTGAGTTGCCAGACAGGAGGAGATACCTACAGCACTGCTGCTGCTAACAAACCTATTCCACTGGTCTCCCAAATGCTCAGTCCTTTGTGTGAACCGTATGTCAGTCAGGCGTCTCTAAGCTAGGAAAAGATCTGTTTAGCGATTGTCACTGATTGTCACGGGTTAGAGGCGTTGGGCCAAGGTGTATGGCTGGGTAGTGGGGCCACGGGTTCTTGCGGTGGTGGGAGGGTTCGGTTTGGGCAACCCAAACTGACGGTGTAGTGGAGTGAACTTGGACCCCTGGTGGAGAGAGGACTCGGGTTTATGGGGGTGCGTAGGATGGTTGTAGTTGTTATGCTTAGGGATATGGCCGAGGAATGTTCATGCAGGCTACCCCGGTGGTGGTGGGGGGTCACTGAACAAATCAAATTTATTCCATGCTTGTTGATGATACAAAGCTGCATGAGAAACTAGACCAGAAAGAGTACAGCAATGGTGGAAATATAAAATGGATAATTAAATTGATGGGGAAGGAAGGTGGAAGATGAAATATAATGCAGGGAGGGGCAAAATTATACAATTTAGTAGGAAGAATGGAAAATTAGAAGCTTTTAGAAAAAAATTTATACTTTAGCATTTCAAAGGTTAAATTTGTCCTTATACTGTACATGTAGTAAATCACAGAATGTTAATAAGCTACTAGAAAGGCTGTTAGAATAGGATAGGTACTGCATAAGTGTGAGGAATGGAATGGTAAATGGCATTCGTGACTCCATCCCTGGCCCACTGTATAAGTTTGCTCAGTTTGAGAAAGCGAGAGCAAAATAACTGTAGATGTAGGAAGGCTGAAGTGAAAGCAGAAATTACTGAAGTTACTCAGAAGTTCATACAGCATCTGTGGTGCAAAACAGAATTTCAGTTTGACAGTATTTAATTAGAACTGGCGAAGTGAGAAATTATTTATTTTTCTGATCTGAACAACTTTGGTCTCTACCTTATCAATAATATTCCTTCTCCTTCTCAGCTACTTAAGATACACTTTTAGTCATTTTCCTAGTTCTGATGCAAGGTCATTGACCTGAAACATTAACTCTACTTATCTTATCTACTTATCTACTGAATATCACTAGCATCTTTTAGATTTATTTTAGCTAAGAAAGAATGTTTTTCTCAGGAGAGTTGTGAGAAAGCTTTACTGGTTTGATTCTGGGGCTGGAAGTAGTGTCCCATGAGGACAGGTTGAATTGCTTAGTAAGAACAGGAGGCAACTTCATTGAAATGCGAACAATTTTTGGAGATGTTAAGAAACTTTTTCTGGCTGAAGAATACAGTTGTGAATTTTTAGAAGATCACCCCTAAAGGCAGTAGCTAACTTATTTATTTTTAGTTTTTAGAAACATAGAAAACCTACAGCACAACACAGGCCCGTCAGCCAACAAAGTTGTGCCGAACATGTCCCAACCTTAGAAATTACTAGGTTTACCTATAGCCCTCTATTTTTTTAAGCTCCATGTACCTCTCCAAAAGTCTCTTAAGAGACCCTATCATATCTGCCTCCACTACCGTTGCCGGCAGTCCATTCCATGCACTTACCACTCTTTCAGTAAAAAACTTACCCCTGACATCTCCTCTGTACATACTCCCCAGCACCTTAAACCTGTGTCCTCTTGTAGCAAGAATTTCATTCCTGGGAAAAAGTCTCTGACTATCCACATGATCAATGCCTCTCATCTCCTTATACACCTCTATCAGGTCACCTCTCATCCTCCATCACTCCAAGGCCGAGTTCACTCACCCTATTCTCACAAGGCATGTTCCCCAATCCAGGCAACATCCTTGTAAATCTCCTCTGCACCCTCTCTATGGCTTCCACATCCTTCCTGTAGTGAGGTGACCAGAACTGAGCACAGTACTCCAAGTGGGGTCTGACCAGGGTCCTAAATAGCTGCTACATTACCTCTCGGCTCCTAAACTCAATCCCACGATTGATGAAGGCCAATACACCGTAAGCCTTCTTAACCACTGAGTTAACATGCGCAGCTGCTTTGAGTGTCCTATAGACTCGGACCCCAAGATCCCTCTGATCCTCCACACTGCCAAGAGTCTTACCATTAATACTATATTCTGCCATCATACTTGATCTACCAAAATGAACCACTCCACACTTAACTGGGTTGAACTCTATCTGCCACTTCTTAGCCCAGTCTTGCATACTATCAATGTCCCTCTGTAACCTCTGACAGCCCTCCACACTATCCACAACACCTCCAACTTTTGTGTGATCAGCAAACTTTCTAACCTATCTCTCCACTTCCTCATCCAGGTCACTTATAAAAATGACAAAGAGTAAGGGTCCCAGAACAGATCCCTGAGGCACGCCACTGGTCACTGACCTCCATGCAGAATATGACCTGTCTACAACCACTCTTTGTTCTTCTGTGGGCAAGCCAGTTCTGGATCCACAAATCAATGTCCCCTTGGATCCCATGCCTCTTTACTTTCTCAATAAGCCTTGCATGGGTACCTTATCAAATGCCTTGCTGAAATCCATATACACTACATCTACTGCTCTTCCTTCACCAATGTGTTTAGTCATATCCACAAAAAATCAGGCTCGTAAGGCACAACCTGCCCTTGATAAAGCCATGCTGAGTATTCCTAATCATATTATACCTCTCCAAATGTTCATAAATCCTGCCTCTTGGGATCTTCTCCATCAACTTACCAATCTCTGAGGTAAGACTCACTGGTCTATAATTTCCTGGGCTATCTCTTCTCCCTCTCTTGAATAAAGGAACAACATTTGAAACCCTCTAATCCACCGGAACCTCTCCCATCCCCATTGATGATTCAAAGATCATTGCCAGAGAGTCAACAATCTCCTCCCTCGCCTCCCACAATAGCCTGCGGTACATCTTATTCGGTCCTGGCAACTTATCCAGCTTGATGCTTTCTAAAAGCTCCAGCACATCCTCTTTATTAATATCTAAATGCTTAAGCTTTTCAGTCTGCTGCAAGTCATCACTACAATCACCAAGATCCTTTTCCATAGTGAATACTGAAGTATCGTATTCATTAGGTACCTTTGCTATTTCCTCTCGTTCCATACACACTTTCCCACTGTCACACTTGATTGGTCCTATTCTTTTACATCTTATCCTCTTGCTTTTCACATACTTGTAGAATTCCTTGGGGTTTTCCTTAATCCTGCCCACCAAGGCCTTCTCATGACCCCTTCTGGCTCTCCTAATTTCCTTGTTAAGCTCCGTTCTATTAGCCTTATAATCTTCTAACATTACCTAGCTCTCTGAACCTTTTGTAAGCTTTTCTTTTCTTCTTGACTAGATTTATTACAGCCTTTGTACACCATGGTTCCTGTACCCTACCATACTTCCCTGTCTCAATGGAACATACCGTAAATTCCAGTGTATAAGCTGAGAATTGGACCCTAAATTTTGGTCCTAAAATTAGGGGTCAGCTTATACAGAGGGTGCCAACTTTGGAAATATGAATAAATGGAAGGCAGGTCATATTTTTTGGCGGTTTTGAGTCAAATTGGTTCCACTATCGACACATGAATTATTTGGTTCGTTTAAACTCACATCTAGTGGCTGAAGCACGGACATCAAGCCACCGGGGATAACTGCAATGTTCATATTTTCAGCTTTCAGTGATGCTTTTGTCTCAGCTGACAAGTGTGCTTTGAACATGACCCCGACAAGTAGAGACTTTTCTTTTCTGACTCCTTCGGGACGTCAACGCCACACCTCTTTAACACACTTCAAGCAACCCCCTTCGTCCATCCAACAGCGTACTTGTATGTAATCAACACCCCGTGGGAATTTTCTGAGGAATCTTTATTTTTTGTCTCAACACAAGATCACGTCCATTCATAAATCAGGTGCACCAACTTTGCGTAGCTTTGAAATTTTCGCTGACCTCACGGTGTTTTTCATCCCATTTCAATGCTTGAACTTGAATCATTTCTCTGGTAACAATGTATCGAGACGATCACTGGTGATGCACCCACTCTAAAACTTTTCCTTCCAGTTCTGGCTACTGGCATGTTTTCCCACAGTTTGCACATTTCATCTTTGGCATTTCCTTCAGCATATCCTCTGCCTCTCTCCACTCTCTCTCGTTTACACTAAACTTCTCAGCAGCTGCAGAATTATTCGTTCCTTTAGCAAAATCAACAACCTTCAGCTTGAAGCCAGCATCATATCGCATTTGTTTTAATCTTTTATACATGGTGATTGCTAACTCAATATTGAGTACATGTACTGATCCTACCACCCTGTGTTATGTTTTAATGAGATTACGATGGGTGCTAAATGGTTTCACGGGGGTTACATTTCAGAGGATTCTTTTCCATCGGAAACCTAATCCGAAATTTCTCTCCCTGATTTATTTATTAAGAATTCACTTATAACTGTCTACAATGTGTAGGCCTGTTTTCTTAGTAGATACTAGTTCACAAAATTTCCAGGGTCTGGATCCAGCAAAGCTGCGTTCCGGCATGTGAGATCTTGTGATTGTTTCTGGTTAAATCAAAAACCTCTACAAAGGGGGTCGGCTTATACAAAGATAACATGAAAAAGTCACTTTTTTAACCTTGAAATTGGGGTTGGCTTATACTCCGGGTCTGCTTATACCCCAGAATATACGGCACCTATGCAAATATCCCCTGAACATTTGCCACAGTTTTTCTGTACTTTTCCCTGAGAACATCGGTTTCCAATTTCCTGCATGATAGCCTCATAATTCCCCTCACTCCAATTAAATGCTTTTATTCAGCAATCCAGTGAAGAACAGGCTCTTCCAGCCCAGCCAGATGCACTATCTGGCAAACCCACCTATTTCACCCTATAGTGTAATCACAGGACAGTTTACAATGACCAAGTAACGTACTAACCAGTATGTCTTTGGATTGTGGGAGGAAATGAAGCACACGGGGAATCCCACACATTAACTTCGAGGAACATACAAACTCTTTACAGACAACATCAGATTTGAACTCCAAACTGACGCCCTGAGCTTTAATAGCTTTGTAATAACTGTTACACTACTGTAGTCTGAATGTTGTGCATATTTAAGAACTTAAATTTTACTAGTCAAAATTTCCCTGCAATTTTATTTGAAGATTTCTAAATATGTCAATATATTCCAGTTACCAGATCCATAGGCAACTACCAAAAAACTTAAAATTTACCAAACTGTGTATGCTGAAAATCTGAAATAGAAAACAGAAAATGCTGGAAACTTTCAACAGATGGGGCCATTTCAAATAGAAGAGAAACAGAGTTATGTTTCCGGTCAAAGACCCTTTGAGAAAACTGATTATGTATGGTAGCTTTTAACTCAATTTAGATGGAAGAAAAAGATCACTTGATTGTTTTACAAATGCATTATTTGATGCATTCAGTTTTATACACTGGCTTGTATACACTGGAATTTAGAAGGATGAGAGGGGATCTGATTGAAAAATATAAGATTACTAAGGGATATCATGCTAGAGGCATGAAAAATGTTCTGGATGTTTGGGGAGTCCAGAACCAGAGGCCACAATTTAAGAATAAGGGGTAGGCCATTTAGAACAAACGTTTTCACCCAGAGAGTTGTGGATCTATGGAATGCTCTGCCTCAGAAAGAGTTAGATAGAGCTCTTAAAGATAGCGGAGTCAAGGGATATGGGGAGAAGGCAGGAACGGGGTACTGATTGTGGATGATCAGCCATGATCACATTGAATGGCGGTGCTGGCTTGAAGGGCCGAATGGCCTACTCCTGCACCTATTGTCTATTGCTTTCCAAAATTCTCTGTGTCTAGTTGATTCAATATACCTGGGATAATCTGAAATATTTATTAAATAGAGTTGAGAAGATATCTCACTCATGGGAGAAGTTTGTCCGCAAATAGAACCTACAGGGTAAATGGTAGGGCATTGAGGAATGCAGAGGAACAGAGAGATCTAGGAATAACTGTGCATAGTTCCCTGAAAGTGGAGTCTCATGTAGATAGGGTGGTGAAGAAGGCTTTTGGAACGCTGGCCTTTATAAATCAAAGCATTGAGTACAGAAGTTGGGATGTAATGCTAAAGTTGTACAAGGCATTGGTAAGGCCAAATTTGGAATATTGTGTGCAGTTCTGGTCACCGAATTATAGGAAAGATATCAATAAATTAGAGAGAGTGCAGAGACGATTTACTAGGATGTTACCTGGGTTTCAGCAATTAAGTTACAGAGAAAGGTTGAACAAGTTAGGTCTCTATTCATTGGAGTGTAGAAGGTTGAGGGGGGATTTGATCGAGGTATTTAAAATTTTGAGAGGGATAGATAGAGTTGACGTGAACAGGCTGTTTCCATTGAGAGTAGGGGAGATTCAAACTAGAGGACATGATTTGAGAGTTAGGGGGCAGAAGTTTAAGGGAAACACGAGGGGGTATTTCTTTACTCAAAGAGTGATAGCTGTGTGGAATGAGCTTCCTGTAGAAGTAGTAGAGGCCAGTTCAGTTGTGTCATTTAAGGTAAAATTGGATAGGTATATGGACAGGAAAGGAGTGGAGGGTTATGGGCTGAGTGCGGGTAGGTGGGACTAGGTGAGATTAAGGGTTCGGCACGGACTAGGAGGGCCAAGATGGCCTGTTTCCGTGCTGTGATTGTTATATGGTTATATCAATTGCACTAAACAGTAAATATTTTTTGCATGTGCTTCTTGTCTTCTTCTTCCAAATTTACTTCCATTGCTTTTAAATCAAAAAAGGATTTAGAAGTGGAGAGCAATGAGCAGGCATTGTCATGGTTCACATTTGTATTACAGATCCAAAAGCAAGTCAGTCAGCAGCACTGGCAGGGTCCTGCATTATTAACAATCTGAGCCTTGGTCTTTCTGCAGTATATTTTAATCTTCAATGGATTAAGGGTATGAGAAGTGAGGAGAAGGGGGTGTAAGTTGAGGTTGACTCAATATAGGTGGTGTCCACTCACAGATACAGGCACCTGGTGGCCCAAATGATGACTCAAGGACGTCCAGTTGCTGATTGTCGGAGTGCAATGTGTGAAGGTGGTCAAAAGACCTGACAAACCTAGCCAAAGGGAGTTTACTAACAGAGTGATTTTCAGAATGAATGCAGTCTCATTGTAATATTTAAATGATCAGCTTGCCTCCTGCGAGGAACATAATTGCTGTCCCTTTGCCTGATCTCCATTTTTAAAAAAAGTCGTCAGGTTCCAACTCATTTTAGATCTTTCTGAATTTTAAAGAGTCATGCTGTCTGCTTGAGGAGCTGTCAGCTGGACACCAGCCCAAGGGGCTAGAGGAGTGGCAGCAAAGCTATGGATGTGTAGCAATATAACAGAGCAGTACTGGAAGCATTGACTTTGAATGGAAAGAAGGAAAAAGCTTTGCACTGTTTATTATTGTAACTTTTATTACAGTATGAATGAAATTTATTATGTTAAAAAGAAGTCAACTGGGAGACAAGATGAACAGCAAATGTGCCTACCTACAATCATCCCTTATTTAGTTAGTTAGAGCTTTATTGTCATTGCTGAGGACAAGGTTACAGTGCTGATCCATTCCAGCAACAGAACAGCATACTGGCAATTCAGTTACCAAAAACACAATCACTAAATTTAAAATAACGTCTGAGTGACATCTACATTACAACTGAATAAAAAACAAAAAAAACCCTCTAACACGGGGCATCATTCAGTTGCACGACGTCCCTGGGGAAAAAGCTGTTTTTCAGTCTGGTTGTCCGTGCTGAGGTGCTTTCGTATCTCTTGCCAGTTACATTGCTCAACAACTACAGGCCGGTTGCTTTCACTCCCCAAGCCACCCAGTGTCTGGAGAGACTGGTTATGTTCCATATTAAGTACACCATCCCTACTACTGTGGACCAGCACCAGATCAACCTATAATGCTATCTCTACTGGAACACTTAGAGCATAAGGGCACCAAGGCTAGAATGCTTTTTATCGACCACGATTCTGCCTTCAATGCCATATGCCCCAGCAGGTTGACCATTAAACTACTCAATCTGGGACTCAGTGCTTCAATTTGCAGTAGGATTCTGGACTTTCTTACCAATCACACCCGGACAGTCAGACTAGGCAGGTACACATCAACGTCCCTGCAGGAATGTGTTCTGAGCCCACTCCCTTACACTCTTTTCACCCATAACTGTGCTCCTCCCTATGTCACCAACTCCATCATCAAATTTGCAGATGATGTTACAGTGATTGGGTTAATTACAAATAACAATGAAACACCATACAGAGAGGAGGTGCAGAACCTGTCTGAAAGGTGCAATAACCACAACCTTTCAATCAACATAAATAAAAACAAAGAAATGATTGTTGATTTCAGGAAATCAAGAATGTATGAACAAGCTTCAGTACTCATAAACGATGTAGAAAGGGCCTCCAAATTTAAGTTCTTAAGAGTGAACATCACATAGGAGCTCTCTTGGACAACCAACACCTCCTTGATGGCTCACCAGCGCTTATACTATCTTAGGGGTTTAAAGAGAGCAAATCTGCCCCAAAAGCTGCTGATCAATTACACATTTTCATTGATGTGTAATAGGGAGCATACTGACCCTACTGCATGACAATATGGTACACTAGCTGCAACATGATTGGCCAGAGAGCCCTAAAGTGAGTGATCAGGACTGCACTGGGACATAACATATCATTGGGACATAACTACTGATATGGAAACCATCTACACCACATGATGTCTATGGTGGACTTGCAAAAGTTGTGATGGACTCACTCCACCACAGAAGACACCTGTTCAATCTCCAACCATCCTTGAAGGCTGTATTCTATATTGTCCCAAGCAATGTTTTCTATAGGTATCATTTATCCTACTTCACATTTATCTGACAGTGTGTACATGGGCAGTGTAGTGAGATAACACTGTCAGTGCTTCACCTTCCTGGAAGCACTACCCCCTCTCCCTTGGATGGGGTCAACATTATGTGGGTCCTCAACAGTGTCTGGGTAACGTAAAACCTGGATGTTCAGGCCGGCAACAGTCAAGTCCCATCAGTTCCTCCACTGAAACTGTATTTGTTCTTTCTTTTCAAACTGGTGTTAATTCCTAATATATCTGTGTCTCAATCCAGATTAAAAGTTTTAAGAGTGTTAAAAATATTCAACTCTGATTTCAAAACCCTGTTTTAGCAAGATAACCATTTTTGCATCATGTTATTACTTCTTCATTCCATAAATATTTTAGTGCAGCTGAGGATTTTTTTTTCTTCTTAAATCTCAGCCCATGATTCCAGGTACTTTTAATGTTAATTGTTTAGAGGCACATCTATCTTTAAGCTGCTTGGAATCAGACCATAAATAGAAGTAGCAATACATTAATTATATGGAAGCTTTTGCATTGAAACAAAAAGGCTGATGTTTTAAAAATATTCATCACTATTAGTAGCAGAAAACAACTCTTGTACTTGTGGATAACAATGTAAGTTTGCAAGACTGAAGTTCAGTTTATTTTGACAGAAAGTACTTGGCTTGAAGATGAACCAGTGAAGAGAACTGGTGATTTTTTTTTTGTCAGATACTGTAGGTTATAACGTGAAAGGAGGTGTATAGCAAACAGAAATAAATTGTCCCTTGGGCAGTCATATTTCTATTTATACACTTAATTAGATGCTCCTCCTGACATGGGGCCAATATATTGGAACACAGCACTGTGAAATCTGAAGATTAGTTGAATATGCCATACATAGTTTTACATGTTTTCACAATCACTGAAAACTTTTAAAAAAAGCTAATAATGGTCTCATGAATAACAGGGGAAACTAAGTTTTGTGCCGGGCCTGGACTGAACAGTAGACATTCTTGTATTTGGCTCACTGAAGGCAGGGCAACACAGAAGAAGGTGACACAGTAATGCTTTACAATGGCAGCAGCCTGGGTTCAATTCCTGTCTCAACTCTAAGGAGTGTGTGTGTTCTTTTGTGACCGTGTGGGTTCTCTGGGTGCTCCAGTTTCCTCCCACGTTATAAAGGTGAACAGGTTAGTAAGTTGTGGACAAGCTATGTTGATGCTGGAAGCTTGGTGGCACTTGTGTGCTTCCCTCAGTACATTCACGGACTGTGTTGATCATTGACACAAACAGCACTTAGCTGTATGTTTCAATATACATGTGACAAATAAAGCCAATCTTTCAAATGTTTCTTCCATCCTCAGCCTGCAAAATTAAAGATTCTCCATTATTTATTGTCATTCTTCAGTACAGGAGTGTAAAGGAAAAAGAAATTATTGTTGCTCTGCAAATGATTGTTGCAGCTTCAGGTTCCTCAGCGTCCACGTCACTGTGGACCTCACGTGGTCTGTACACACCAGCTGTGTGGTGAAAAGGCACAACAGCGCCTTTTTCACCTCAGACGGTTGAGGAAGTTTGGTATGGGCCCCTAAATCCAAAGAACTTTTTACAGGGGCACAGTTGAGAGCATCCTGACTGGCTGCATTGCTGCCTGGTGTAGGAACTGTACTTCCCTTAATCGCAGGACTCTGCAGAGAGTAGTCTGGACAGCCCAGCGCATCTGTAGTTGTGAATTTCCCATGATTCAGGACATTTACAAGGACAGGTGTGTAAAAAGGCCCCGTAGGATCACTGGGGACCCAAGTCATCCCAACCACAATCTATTCCAGCTGCTGCCGCTTGGGAAGTGGTCCCACAGCACAAAAACCAGGACCAACAGGCTCCGGGGCAGCTTCTTCCAACAGGCCATCAGACTGATTAATTCACGCTGATTTGAGTGTACTCTGTATTTGATTGACTATTCTATTTATTATAAATTACTATGATTACACATTACACATTTAGATGGAGATGTAAGGTAAAGATTTTTACTCTTCATGTATGTGAAGGATGTTAGAATAAAGTGAATTCAATGATGCAGCATAAATAAACACCATAAACATAAAAAAACACAATAGAACCAAAAAAACCAGAATAAATATAAATATAAAATCAATCCTACAAAAACAATGTAGATGTAATTATTAAATATATATATATAGACTGATTGTACAGAATATACATAAAGTGACACGTGATGTGTATGTAATAGGGTCAGAGTTCAGAATTCAATCCCAGATCCTCAGTAAAGGAGTTTTTATGTCCTCCCCATGGAAAGTGTGGGTTTCCTCCCAGTGCTCCAGTTTTTTTCCCACAATCCAAAGTTGTACTGGTTAGTAGGTTAATGAGTCATTGTAAATTGTTCCGTGATTACATGAGGGTTGAATCAGGGGTTGCAAGCAACACACCTCAAAGGGCTGGAAGGACTTATTCCATGCTGAATCGGCAATTTATTTATTTAAGAAAGACATTTCCCTTGGTTAGGTGGACTAGGACTAGTAGACATAGTCTCCAAGTAAGGAAAAGGCCATGTAGGACTAAAACAACAGAAATAATTTCACTAAAAGGAGGCTAAACCTGTGGAAATCTGTATGCTGCAAGGCTGTGTAGGCTCAGTCATTGATTGTACTAAAATCTGAGATTGACAAGTTTCTGGATAATAGAGGAATCAAGAACTTTGGGCACAATGTTGGGGGTGGAAAATCAGCCACAAGCTTGGTCGGAAGACCCAAATGGCCTGTTCCTGTTTAACCCAAAAATGATAATACAACCACAAATTCTGAATTCGTAGCTGGTTTTAGCCACAAGATGTAATTCAGTGAATCTTCTCCATTCCTCAGTCGAATATCACACTTTCCACTTAACGCTACAGTGTTACAATTTCCAAAAGCTAGAGATGACTAATGGAATTTCATAACAGGAACTGAGAAGCTTGGGCCAGAAACACCTGACTTCCCTTTGTAAACCTCAGCTTCCCCTGGACTCCAAAGATGTATTTTCTACCCTTTGAAATAAAAGTGAAAAAAAAAAGCTGGAAATACTCAACAAGTCAGGCATCATCTGGGGAGAGAGAAATGGGGTAATGGTTCAAGTCAATGATTTTTCATTAGAGCAAGGTAAATTTTGAGAACATTCTAAGTTGTAGAGAAGCAGAAGGAGTGGAGAGGACAAATGAAGTGTCTACCATAGTATGGGGAGATACAATGGTGGCACTTAAAATTGGTGACGGCCTCTTAAAAGCAAAGGAGGTGAAATTGAAAGGGGGGATAGGAATTAACTGATACAATGACACAACAGTGAGATTCTGCAATCTGCAGGACCTGGAAAACTCAAATCAAGTGAAAGAGGCTTCCGGAAATACTTAGCAGGCCAGATAGCATCTGTGGAGAGAGAAACAATAACCTTTGGGTGAAAATGGTATTCAAAGCTGAATTATAATATCAGAATATAATCTACATATTTAAAGGAAGATCTGATGTATTTCATGAGGCAGTCTTATATCTGGAAATGTTTTGAAAAGTGTTGATAATAGGAAGAAAGTGGGAAATAAGAAGCAAACAGAACATTGTCTGGGAAATTCAATAGGTTTCAGTAAGTACTTTTAATATCAGAGAAATGTATACAATATACATCCTAAAATTCTTTTCCTATAGCCATTTTTCCATCTTCTGAAAGATCTCAGCCCGAAATATTGGATGATTATTCCCTTCTTCCAGCATCTACAGAATCTCCTGTGTTCCATAAGGGTGCTGGGTTAGACTTATTTTCTCTGCAGGTGGCTTGTCTTGTTCTTAAGTACAATATCTCCTGCTAACAGAGCAGCAAAAGAGAATTCTTAGTTACTTCATGGTTTTTTTCACTTGCTGCTCACTGTTTTATTTAATGGAAAATAAAGCAACTGGCCAGAGGCATAAACAGAAAAAAATTTAACAAAGCAGCCATCCGCATCAATGATCCAATTTAAAAAAAAACGGAATACTTGCTTATCAGTTATTTTCAGCATGTCACCCTCTTCTTCCAACACCCACACACTTGAGTCATCGAGTCATAAAGCAATGAAACTGGTCCTTCGGTCTATAGAGTCTGCAACAAACATCAAACATACATCGACACTAATTCCATTTTATTCTTCTCACATTCTCATCGACTCTTCCCAGTTTGCACCATTCACCTACACACGAGGGACAATATGCAGTGGTCAGTCAGCCTACCGAGTCGCCTTCACTAGCCAGGGACTTTTCTTCATTGTTAGCTGATTAGTCGATACCGTAACGTTCAAACATGTGAGCCAGACTCTGGAGCAACACACACAAGATGCTGGAGGAATTTGGCAGGTCAGGCAGCTTCTATGGAAAAGAGTAAACAGTCGACGTTTCAGGCCCAGATCCTTCTTCAGTACTCCAGATTTTATTTTGTTGTTTATTTTTTGATGGCTGGATATGTCTTTAGTTGCTGCTGCTGAGTGGGCATCAAAGTTTCAGCCATTGCTTGTACTTCTCTCAGGATATTTAGTTCCATTCGTATCAGTGGATCAGCTGCTAACCCTCTTACATCAAAGTTAGAAGGGTGTGGGTTACATTCCCTCTGGAGAGACATGAATATATTATTCAAAGCTGACATAGTTCAGCACCAAGAGATGGCTGAACAACAGAAGCACTGTCTTCACATGACATGTTAAACTCATGTTCTGTTTATCCTTGGTATACGTAAAATATCCCATTGACTCTACTCTGAGGACCCTGAATCCCAGCTGATATAATCTTTCAATTAACATCACTAAACAGGTTGTCGGACTGTTATTGAAGTTCAAAATTCAAAGTAAATTTCTTAACAAAATAAATATATGTCACCATATACAACCCTGTAATTAATTTTCTTGCAGGATACTCAATAAATAATAACCATACAGAATCAATGAAACAATGCACCAACTTGGGTGTGCAACCAGAGTGCAAAAGACAACAAACTGCAAATACCACAATAAAAAAATAATAACGATAAACAAATAATCAATAAATATTGAAACCATTAGATGAGGAGTCTTCAAAAGTGAGTCCATTTGTTGTGGGAACGTTTTAATGATGGGGCAAGTGAAGTTATCCCCTTTGCTTCAAAGCCTGATGGTTGAGGGGTGATAATTGTTCTTGAAGCTGGTGGTCTGAGTCCTGAAGTTCCTGATGGCAGCAGAGAGAAGAGAGCATGACCTGGGCAGTGGGAATCCCTGATGATGGATGCTGCTTTCCTGAGACAGCAGTCCATGTAGATGCACTCAATACTGGGAAGGCTTTACCAATGATGGACTGGGCTGTATTTACTACTTTGGTAGGATTTTCCATTCAAGGGCATTGGTGTTTCCATACCAGGCTGGATGCAGCCAGTCAATATACTCCCCAACACACTTCTGCAGAAGTTTACCAGTTTTAGATGTCATGCTCAATCTTTGCAAACATTTAAGGAAGAAGAGGCACTGCTCTGCTTTCTTCTTAATTGCATTTATGTGCTGGGCCCAGGACAATTCCTCCAATTTCCTCTACCTGAAGTAAGTATTTATCTGCTTGGTCTTACATTCATTGAGAAAGGTTGTTGTTGTGGCATGACTCAGCCAGATTTTCAATCTCCCTCTTATATGCTGATTTATCACCGCCCTTGATTCAACCTACGACAGTGGTACCATTAGCAAACTTGAATATGGCATTCCAGCTGTGCTTGGCTACAAAGTCAGAAGCATAAAGTGAGCAGAACAGGGGCTAAGCACTCAGCCTTGTGAGATACATGTGCTTATGGAGATTGTGGAGGAGATGTTGTCTGCAAGTGACCATGGGTGAAAGTCCAAGGATTTGCTCTGTGCCTGTCTCCCAAGTAAATATTGTCACCTTAGCTTCATTTTGTGATGTGTTCCTTGTGCTTTCTCTTCCTTCACTTTTGCTTTTCAAAACTGCTTAAGAACTAATGAATTTGATCAATACTCTACCATTTCTTTGTTCCTCATTACAAATTCCATGTTTTCCTGTACAACCAGTACTTGTTTCCACCCTAATCGTTTCCTCTTCACATATCTATAGAACTCGTGCAGTCAACTTTTCTATTACCTGCAAAATTGCTCTCATCAACACACAGAAAGGGCTGGAAAAGCTCAGTGGGTTAGGCAGTATCTAAGAAAGAAAATGAGTGTAGGACATTTTGGGCCGAGATTCTTTATCAGGACTGGAAAGGAAGGGGGCAGAAACCAAAACACAAGAGTAGGAAGAGAGGATGGAGCAGAATCTGGCAATTGATTGGTGAATTCAGGTGGGGGGGGGAGGCAGAAGGTGGATGTGAATGATGTGAGAAGCTGCAAAGCGATAAGTGGGGAAGTAAGTTAGAATAAAGGCAAGGAATTGGGATCCGGGGAAGGAAGGTGAAGGTGATGGGCAAGATATGAGGGAGTGGGAATGGAAAGAGAAGGGGTAACAGGGCCATAGGAGAATGGGTCTTTGAAGGAAACATCGACACTCCATAGATGTTGCCTAACCTGCTGATTTCCTCCAGCATTTTCTGTCTGTTGATCCAGATTTGCAGTATTTGCAGTCCCTTCTGTGTCTCTGTTTTGCAAACTTGTTCTCATACTCCATCTGCCCTCCCATAATTAATCCCTTGCTCCTCCTTTGTAGAATTGATGCACCATCAATAACTCTCTGAGATGTGAGACGAGATATAGGCTTTTATTGACTAGAAGAAAGAACAAGCAGCAATTGACCACCATGCTACATCCTGGAGGCTGAGAGGCCGGGCTCAGGCCTCGATCGCCTTTATACCGGGGTCTGTGGGAGGAGCCACAGGAGCAGTCAGCGGGGGGGCGTGTCCAGACAGGTATCTGTAGTTCACCACAAGAATCCTAAATTGATTCTAGTTCTCAGGTTTATCTCCTCATTGGACCCGTTACTATTCTAAATTTCCCTTGTGAGGCATGGATGAACTATCCTTCCTGTTTTCTCTTTGTGCCAGACAGGAATGAACAATTCTGGTCATTCATCTCAGACAGTGCATTCCAGATTCCAATTACTGAATAAAAAATTTCTTCCTCAAATCCCCTCTGAATCTCTTGCCCTTCAACTTATGCTTATGTTTTATGGTTTAGTATAGTTTGTAGGGTTTGGGCAGCATGGTATTGTAGTGGTTAGCACAACACTTTACGGTACCAGCAATCCTGATCCCATTCCTGGCACTGTAAGGAGTTTGCACATTCTCCCCATGATCCTGTGTGAGTCCAGAGATTTACCAGTTAATTGGTCATTGTAAGTTGTCCCATGATTAGGCTAGAATTAAATTGGAGGTTGGTGGGTGTTGCAGCTCAAAGCGCTGGAAGAGCCATTCCATGCTTTATCTCAATAAAATAAATAAAATTAAATTAAAAGAAATAAAATTTTCATACTATCCACCTATTTCCTAAATAATTCTGGATCTCTTTATCAAGTCTTCCTTCAGCCTCCTTCATTCCAAAGAAAACAGACACAGCCTCTTGTCATTACTGAAATAATATTCCATTACACTAACATCCTGCTGGATCTCTGCCTCTTACCCAGAGGGATCATGTGCTTCTACTGTACAGCAACTCAGAACTCTACAAAGTACTCCGTTATCCAATGGCTTAGTTACTTGATGAAACTTTGGAACTCTGTCAGGAGAGATGGTGTCAAATGTGTTCAACATGGAAATCCATCAGCCTCTGGATATCAAAAGAATGAGAAACATGGGCCATTTGTTTAAAAATTTGCTTTCCCTTCTTCTGATTAGCATTAGTTCCCATCCCACTTCCCATCGGGAAGAGTCCTAGGTTTCCCAAATAGTACAGGATAAGCCATAAGTGCAAGATCCCCTAACATGACCTACTTGTTACTTTAAATTAACTCAAAAGCTATTCCCAAGAAGAGCAGAACGAGCTGCCCCAATGACTATTGTCTGGTGACACTCACATCTACTGTGACGAAAAGCGTTGAGAGGTTGGTCATGGCTAGAATTATCTCCTACCTGAATGAGGATTTCAACCTGCTGCAATTTGCCTGCTGTTACAACAGCTCTACAACGGACACAGTCTCACTGGCTCTTCACTCGGCTTTGGAGCACCTGAACAGGGATATACCTACGTCAGGCTGTGGTTTATTGATTACAGCTTAGTTTTAAATTTCATTATCCTCTCAGAAATAATCAACATACCTGAGCCTCTGCAACAGGATCCTCAACACCCTCATCAGGAGACCACAGTCAATGTGGACCATAATAACATCTCCTCCTCGCTGATAATAAGCAAGCTGCACCACAAGGGTGTGTGCTTAGTCCACTGCTCTGCTCTCTCTACCCTGAATACACTATGGCTGGGCATAACTCAAGCTCTTTTTATAAATTTGCTGATTACACCACTGTTGTTGGCAGAATCTCAGATCATGACAAGGAGATGTACAGAAGTGAGATAGATTCAAGGTTCAAGTTCAAGTACACTTAGAAACATAGAAAACCTACAGCTCAATACAGGCACAAACATGAGGAAATCTGCAGAGGCTGGAAATTCAAGCAACACACACAAAATGCTGGTGGAACGCAGCAGGCCAGGAATCATCTATAGGGAGAAGTACAGTTGATGTTTCGGGCTGAGACACTTCGTCAGCACAATAAATACAGGCCTTTCGGCCCACAATGCTGTGCTGAACATGCACTTATTTAGAAAAATTACCTAGGGTTACTCATAGCCTTCTATTTTTCTAAGCTCCAGGTACCTATCCAGCAGTCTCTTAAAAGGCCCTCACCGGCAGCCCATTCCACGCACCCACCACTCTCTGTGTAAAAAACTTAGCCCTGATGTCCCCTCTGTACCTACTCCAAGCACCTTAAAACTGTGCCCTCTCATCAAAGAATCAAAGAATGTATACATTACACTCAACGTCACTAAATCCGAGGAACTGATTGTGGACTTAAGGAAGGGGAAATCAGGAGGACATACACCAGTTCTCATTGAGGGGCCAGCAGTGGAAAGTGTGAGCAACTTCAATTTCCTGGGCAACAACATCTCAGGGAATCTATCTAGGGTCCAGCACAAAGATGCAATCACAAAGAAGGCATACTAGTGGCTAAGCCACATTCCCCTCACCATTAGATCTCAGAGTGGCCCATAAACTCATGAACACTACCTCACTGTTCCTCTTTTGTAATATTTATTTATTTTATTTACTACAGTAACTTCCAGTTATTCTTTTGTTTCATACTGTACTGCTGCCCCACACAACGAATTTCAAAACATATGTCAATAATATTACACATAATTCTCACACTGAGATTTTAAAGTTCAACGAGCCTCTTTTCATATTCCTTTTAAATCCATTGAGCTTCTTTTCCCACGTGAGGAGGAAGCCACATCTGGTCCTGATGAAGGGTCTTGGCCAAAAACATTGACTATTTATTCATTTCCGTAGATGTTGCCTGACCTGCTGAGTTCCTAAATAACTTTGTGTGTGCTGCTCTGGATTTCCAGAATCTGCAGAACCTCTAGCATTTCGAATTTTCTCTGCACTCCTTTAAACTACAGTCTATTAAACTACAATTCTGTTTTGAAATAGGGGAAAAGATCTAATAAAAACAGCCAATATTTTTGGTTGCAGATTTTTAAGATAATTATTTCAGTGCTAACTGTGTTGTTAAGTACCAAATGTACTTAAATTGGCCATATAGTAAAATTGTTTATTTTGTTTTAGTGTGAGTACATTGCAAGCAGCACCAAAACCCAGCAAAGATTTACAATTAAATTGTTATTCTTTCTCTCCAGGCAAGACAAGGGTTTCATAAAAACTGTCTATCAAGCACCACTGGACTCTGTTAAATCTATCTACTTAGTGTGAGGTTGAAGTTGGTCATTGATGATAATGCAAAGTAGGTGATAATTAATTGATAGTGCATTCCACAGCCTGCACTATTTTTCTTTCCCATCAATTATTTGAAAATTGAGCAATGCGTAGAATGGGCTGCTGATTTCCTTTTGCCTGTCAAAGTTTGTTTTAACTCCCCATGAAAATCTTGGAAGTACTCAGCAGGTCAGATAGCATATGTGAAGAGAAGAATAGATTAGTGATTCTCCTTACTATCTGCTTTCCTGTGAAAGAATAACTTTAATGAGAATAAATATAAGACCAGAAGACATAATTATACTCCGTATCTGAATAAAGCTAACATGCCCCTTTATAATATCGTTCTTTTAATTGAAGCCCTATGTTTGTGTCCAAAGTAGGAATTAAAAATATTGATGAAGACACTTGATTAAATCAGGTGATTCAGAGTTATAATAGAAAGCAAAATCTTAAGTTCTATTTTTAATGGAACAATGCTAGTAAGAATTTCTATAGATGTGTTTTATTCACTGTGACCTATCTACAATGTGCTGTAATGTAGATTAGCTCCTTTCAGTTCAGTGTCAAGAAAATTATTGATACTCTAGGAGGAAGTAATCAAAAGATTGATGAAGATCAGGCTGCAAGTGCTGTCTTCAGGAATTTAGTAAGGTATGAGACAAGGTCCACATTGTAGGCTGCTCTAAATCGTTAAGGCACATGGAGTCCAGTGGAGTTCAGTTGGTTAATTGAATTCAAAAGTCCCTTGATGATAAGAGGCAGAGAGTAGTGGTGAATGTTTTTCTGTTGGAAGTTTAATACTAGTGGGGATCAGAGCTGGGACCTTTGCTTGACTTGGATATGAATATAACAGGATGACCACTAGACTTGTGATTGTGGTGTTGTAAATAGTGAGAAAGATTTCTTAGGCAACGACAAAAGATACAATAGGAAAACTGGGCAGAGAGGATGCAAGTGGAACTTAATCCGAACAAGTTTGAAGTCAAACAGGGATAGGCCATGCTTAAATGATATGGCACTAGGGAATGTTGACAAATAGAGAGAGACCAAGGGGTTCAAACACATATTTCCCTGAAGTAGCAACACAGGTAAATAGAATGGTGAAAAATGCATATGAATGTGGATAGAATGTTGGTATATAGAATATAAGAGTTGAGATGCAAAGTTGCAACTTTACAAAACACTGGTTAGACTGTATTTGACCTCATGCAGTCCTGGTCACTGCACTAAGGAAGGATGTGATTGTACTGGAGAGGCTGCAGAGGACATCCATCGATAAATAGTCTGAATTGAAGAATGACTTATGAAGAGGTTGGACTTGCGTTCACTAGAATGAAGGAAGGATGACCTGATATAGGTATGCGTGATGAGGAGAGGCACAGATAGAATAGTATAAACCTTTTGCCCATAGTAGGGATATCACAAACAAAAGAGTATATGCTTTAAGCAAAAGGAATGAATTTTTAAGGAGATCTAAGGTTTAACCTGTTTTACACAGGAGTGGTAGAATCAAATACAATCATGATTTTTAAGAGTTACTTAGAAGTAGAAAAGGCATAAAAGATTACCATCCAAATGGGGAAAATCAGGTTATATTACAGTACATGGGCCAAAATGTCAGTATAAATGCACAGGCTGATTGCATAAAGAGGCCTGTAGATAGGATGCATGCACATAGTATTTTTCCCAAGGTTGGGGGATCAAGAACTGGAGGACATAGGTTGAAGTCAACAGCTTTAACAGAAACTTGATAGGCAACATTTTTACACAAAGTATGATAATTATATGGAATGAGCTGCTAGGTGAAATGGTTGAGGTAGTACAATAGCAACATTTTAAAGATACAGTTTGATAGCTATATGATTTTGAAAGTTACAGAACAAATGCTGGAATAGGGGACAGACTTGGATGGGATATCTTGGTCGTCCTGGACGAGTTGGACCAAAGGACCTGTTTCTGTGCTGCATAACTCTAATTCTGTGAAAGGCTTTCTCCCTCCTCACATATATGAGCACTTCATTAAGTGTCATTCTATTTCACTGCTTTATGCATTATTAACTTTGTGTAGAACGAGATTGCCATTTCCAATTCATTGGAAGGAGAAAGAATCTTACATTTTCCAATGAGGATGTTATTTTATGACTACAATTAGCCAGTTTAAGATATATAGGTTAAAACCATTATTATGCTAGCAGTCTTTTATAAATCAAGGCTAGAGAGATATGGTGTTGTGTAGATTTTTGTTAAAGATCACTTACTCATCAGTTTAAATAAAACTTTAGTTTGACCTAGGTCAGCCAATTCATTATCCACATGTGCAGGAGTGTCTTCACTCACTGCAATGGGAATGGCTGAAAGGCCAAGCTATATCTGCCTTAAACTGGAAAAGAATTTAATTGGTGGAGCTATTCTACATAATTAACTCTTGTGTCAGGAGGGATATCCTATTTAAGAGAAACCAGTTTTAATTGTCTAATTAAGCAAATACCTTGGTTATCAAACTTGGTCTTCTGAGCTTATTCTCTGTGTTTTGCTATATGCAAGATAGTTTTTGTTACTCCAAGCTGTGATACTGTGAATACTGCCATTGCTTTCTGCTAATGAAAGACTCTCAAAGTCACTTGGTTCCTTTTTTGCTTTCTCTCCTGCAGCTGAATTTCTCTTCCTCCTTTGGGGGATATATCTCTGCTATGCAGTGCGGACAGTGCCATCGGCATTTCATGAACCACGTTACATGGCTGTAGCTGTCCATAATGAACTCATTCTATCTGCTATATTCTATACAATCAGGTAAGAAGCCTGCAGGATCTTAAACCTCACTGCTAAAAGCTAAAGGCAAAGAGGGTTTTTAAAATTATTTTTCCATTTTGAGAATAATAGGAGCAAGAGTAGGAATTTTGACAAAATAATTCCTATGTGATGCTGTTTATCTGCTTTAACTCCACTATTTTTCTTCGGTCTCTTATTGTTAGTGTAGGCCTTCTTAGACAAAATAAGACTGACAACAAATGTTGTCTTGCTGTCAGCCCTCAGCCAGTGATCTTCAGAGCAGCAATGTTCAGTCCCATTTGTGACTTCTCACATAACGAAGCAGTTCACATGCAAATGATACAAGACCTGGACAATGTCCAACCCTGGACTGAAAGATGGCAAGTAATGTTTGTACCACATGTATAATATCTAGCAAGACCACATCCAGCTATAACCCCCTGATAATCAATGGCATTAACAACACTGAGTCCTGCACTATAAATACCGTGGAGTTACTATTGACCAGAAATTGAACCAGATTAATGATATACATAATGCAGTTACCAGAGCAGGCCAGGAGATAGAAATCTTGTTTTGAATCATTCACCTCCCTATTTTCCAAAGCCCGTCCACATTCGACAGTCAGGAGTGTAATACTCTCCACTTGCTCGGAGGAGTGCAGCTTCAACAACACTCAAAATCAACAGCATTGAGGCTCCTGCTTGATAGGCACCCCATGCACAGCCATTCCCTCACTCCACCACTGACGCACTTCAGCGGTTTACACCAGCTATGCAGTGCACTACAGTAACTCAGCACAACACCACAGGCAGCACCTTCCTAACCACCTAACAAGAGCAGCGCAGCAAAAGTATGGAAGCACCACAACCTGCAATTTGCCTTCCAAGCCAAATATGTATCAAAATATCACATCAATAAATAAATATCACTGGGTCAAAATCCCTGACCTCTCGCCCTAACAACATTGCGGGTATTCACACACCCCAAGACTGCAGTGGTTCAAGGAGGCAACTCACCACCATCTTCTCGAGGGAGTTTAGGAATGGCCAATTAAGAACTGGCCCAGGCTGCAATGCTGACATTCTTTGAATGAATGAAATAAAGCTGTCAGTCATTGCACCCACAATTCCATTCACTCATGTGATTTCTGACCACATTATCTTTTAGTAGATACTATTCATAAATTGCATAAGTGGGGTAGCGTAACAGAAATTTCCCACTAGTTGTCATCTGTAGCAAAATCATGATATGGATAGGAGAAAATAAAAAAATACCTGCAATGTGTAGCAATCCTGCAGTAACTTGTCCTCACATCACTTTTTCATTCAGCATAATAGAGTTTTAATACACATTTTTAGAGCCTGTAGTCTTAAGTGTCCCCTAAACTACCCAGTTTAATAAAAATGTAAGAAATTCTGCAGATGCTAGAAATCCAAGCAACACACACAAAATGCCGGAGGAACTCAGCATGTCTGGCAACATCTATGGAAATGAATAAACAGTCGACGTTTCGGGCTGAGGCCCTTCTTCAGGACTAGAAAGGAAGGGGGAAGATGCCAGAATCATTTAGTTTAATTCACAACTTGATACAAATAACAGCAGTGCCTACTGTATGTAACACATGCAAGAATTATCATGCTAAATCTCCAGTAGGTGGAGAGAATAGAATGTGTTTAGCTAATGCAGTTAATGTTATATGCAAACTATTTTCCTGAGGTTCTACAGACTACGTTCCGGGTAAACTTCCAGAGCAGTTCACATTTAACTATGGAGTCAAATTATTTCATCAGATTTTTTGGGGGGAATTAAAAAACAATAAATTATTGCATGGCTAGGAATATAGTTCTGTACACTTCCCCGGCCTGAATGCTGTTACTTTATCTCTGATTTATTTTAAATTCGTTTCCCATGTTACAATAATTTAAACATACTTCACGTGCTTTAAAACACCCCTGCAAGAGATGTAATAATTACTTTACAACTAAACATTTTTCTTTCTACTCTCACAACTATTAGTTAGTAAAACTAACTTCTTGCTTTAGAACAGGGATTCCCAACCTGGGGACCATGGAGCCCTTGCTTAGTGGCATAAAAATGTTGGGAACACCAGCTTTAAGGAGGCTGTCATTTCTAACTCTAAAAGCTGAAAATATAAGTGATAATAAATGAAATTGGCTCAGTGGTCTATTTCACCTATCAGACTATCATACCATTTCAGAGCAGGAGGAACTCATTCAGTCCTTTGTATTTGTTTTGCTACTTAACATGATCATGTCTCACCTGCTATCTCAATCTCTTTTTCAAAATCTATAACTCAAGTTGCAAGCTTACAGAGTCTTAAGTTTAACTTTGTGAAAAACATTGCTGCTCTAGTGCAGAAACACAGTACAGCACGTGTGCATGTCCTGGTGTGTCATCTTTCATTAGATATATCTGTGATGCTTCTATAATGCACAATGTTTTTTGTATGCTTCTGCAGTGCGCAGAGTCCAGTGATGCAGAAAAGCTTTTAGCTCTTTTGACAGCTTGTTGGTTTGGAAATGTGTCAACTTTTCAACATAATGGGGAAAAAAGATGCAAACGTTGATTCATTTAATTTTATTTGGATTTAGCTAATATACATTCACATGTTTGAATCTCATATTCACATTTTCGTTGGTATAGCTTTCTGAATGAATAAAACAGCATGGTCTCATCTAAAATGCCATTTTTTAACAGATTTCTGTTTGTATGTATAAAATCTGTAAGATTTTTCCCTCATGGAATTCTACTGATGGTGAGCTGATGCAATGGGTTTTTATTTGAATCTGGCAGAATTTCTATTAATGATTAAAACTGAACTTGAATCCAATGTCAAAATGTTAGCGTTGTCAACACAACTCAAAATGGCATTCAATTTTATGTCTTCCTAGCCCCTTTAACACAGGAAAATGTTCCACATCACCAGGCAGGATCATATTTTCAAGGGCATAATAAAGAAAGAGATATTAATCTAGTCCCTAAATCCAGGTGAAAGAATTAGGATATTAAGCAGGGACTGAAAGGCAAGGTGTGAAGAGACTACTTTTCAAAATTTGGAATTCCATGTAATGAAATGTACCTGTACCTGTAAATTCCATGTACCTGTACCAGGGACTAGGCCTTTTTCTAAGATATATTATTTGATAGTCAATCCTTTCAAATTTTCTTCATTTTTATACGTGCACAGTATTTGCAAGTTTGTTTTCTCTAACCCAGTATTCACATACTAACATCTCCATCTACTTAAGAGGATTGGAGGCAACCTAAAAGAGATTCACTAGGTTTCTTCATGGTTCAACATCTGGCTCACCAGTTAATGCTGATCAGATTCCCCTTACACATTCCAGAGCCCAGGTACCAAGCTTCCACTCACTTCAGAATCAGAAACAGACTTAGTATCACTGGCATATGAAGTGAAGTCTGTTGTTATGTGGCCACAGTACAATGCCAATACATAATAATAAAAAGGTGTGAGTTACAGTAAGTGTGGGTTTATGTGTATGTATATATGTGTGTGTGTGTGTGTGTATGTGTATGTATATATAGCTGAATGAAATAAGTAGTGCAAAAAGCAAGTAGAGAAGTAGTGTTCATGGGTTCAATGTCCATTCAGAAATCTGATAGCAGAGGGGAATAAGTTGTTGCTGAATCATTGAGTGTGTGCCATTAGTGTATCTCCTCCCTAATGGTAGCAATGAGAAGAGGGCATGTCCTGGGTAACAGGGGTCCTTAATGATTGATGCCAACCGCTCCTTGAAGATGTTCTGGATGCTGGGAAGGCTAGTGCCCATGACAGAGCTGACTAAGTTCACAACATTTTACAGCTTATTTCAATCCTATGCAGTGCCCCTCCCCCATACTAGACAGTGATGCAGCCAGTTAGAATGCTCTCCATGCTATATCTGTAGAAATTTGCAAATGTCTTTGGTGACATACCAAATTTCTTCAAACTCCAAATAAAACATAGCCACTGTTGTCTCCTCTTTGTAACTGCATCGATATGTTGGGCCCAGGATAGATCCTCAGAGATGTTGACACACAGGAACTTGAAATTGCTCACTGTGATCCCTCTATGAGGACTGGTGAGTGTTCCCTCATCTTACTGTTTCTGAATTTCAGTATCAGTTCTTTAGTCTTACTGATGTTAAGTGGAGTGCAAGGTTGATGCTATGGCACCACTCAACTAGCTAATCTATCTCACTCCTGTACATCTTATTGTCTCCATTTGAACTTCTGCCAAAAGAAGTTGTGTTTGCTGAACCCTCCTGATTCCTGAGATCCCCAACCACGTGTTTGTGCTCCTTTCTTAATCAATGGGACCTTGGTTCACCGGCTCCCTTCCAGCTCACTGAGTCTCCAATTCCCATGCTCTCTTTCTACTCACTGGGCCTCAGTTCCTAAACTTTCATTCCACTCAGCCATGCTCCAGTACTCTTTACATTCCCGTTCACCTTTAATCTTACCAGGTTCACTGGAAGAGTTATTATTCTACTATGCACCACTGAAAGAAAAGTAAACTAAAAATACATATTGAAGTATTGATATATTGATATAACATCCAATTGCCTAGAAAATCTGCTACTCCAGAACTATAAGACCATAATATATAGCAGTAGAATTAGGCCACTTTGGCCCATCGAGTCTGTTCCACCATTTCATCATGGCTGATTCAATTATCCTTTCAGCCCCAGTCTCCAGCCTTCTCCCCATATCCTTTCATGCCCTGACCAGTCAAGAATATATCAGCCTCTTCCTTAAATATACATAATGATTTGGCCTCCGCAGCTGTGGAAAAGACTTCCACACATTCACCATGCTCTGGCTGAAGAAATTCCTCCTCTTCTCCATTCTAAAAGGATGCCACTCTATTCTGAGGCTGTATCCTCTGGTCTTAGACTCTCCCACCATAGGAAACATCCTCTCCACATCCATTCTATCAGGGGTTTTCACCACTGAATAAGCTTTAAGAATTCAAAATTCTATCAGTCTCCTTTCCATTCTGGATTACTGTGTGAGCTCAAACTTAGATAAATAGATAATAGCATGCCTGCGCATAAAGATACAGAAGAGATAGTTAGAATGATTTCCATTTATGGTATTAATTCACAAAAAATCTTTTATAATAAGCTAATAAATAGTAAAACCTGTTTAAAATGTGTTTTCTTAATATACAGCATAATTATAGTTGTCTGATTTTATTTTATACTCTGCAGATGTTGGAGCTTTTTAGGCTCTCCGTTGTGGCAGTAAATAGTCATAGAATGCTTGGATTTCCCACACCACTCTGACGGTTGAGCTGTTCATTAGTACCCATTTACCTTGGGTAGCTTATCCATTCTGTTCTTATTCTCCTGACCCATCACTATTCAACAGACACACCAAGTCTGTTTCATACTGTGGTTTACCATGGCCACTGCCAATAAAGTGCAAAGAATAAGCTTGAAACTTCCCAGAGGGGTGAACTTACCCCCGGCTGGATTGAGGGGCATCATTTTAAGATGTCAAATCGTTTTCTTTCTTATTGAATGGTGAAGGTAACAGGCAACTAATTGAAAAAGTAGTGAAGGCAGAAGGCTTTGATGTGCATCTGTAGCTCCCAAATTTGGATAACTAAAAACCCTACAGCTTACACGCATCTTCTCAAGATCAATTAAAGATAAGCAATAACTTAAGAAGCCAATTGCCAAAAGTTTTTTTCTTTTGGCACCATTTGTCAATTCACTCAAGAAAGGAGCATGAATCACATGGGAACACAACCACGTGAAAGGTCTCTGACTTACACAACATCTGACCTGAAAGTGCATCATTTCTGGGTCAAAATCCTAAAACTCTAACCACTCTGCTCTACCTAAAAGCTTTGGAACTAAAGCAGTTGAAGATAATGACAGACCTTCTTCTCAAAGCCTATGAAGAATAAGAATTATTTGTTGGTTTCATGCATGAATAAAATAACAGAGGCAGACAAAAGTTACTAACAGTCAGTATTGCCAACCAAATACACCTATAAACCAAGTATGCATACTTAGCACCAGTGTGGTCATGGTAAAAACCTTAATATATAAATGGAGCTCTAGATAAATCTAATAGTGAGAATATCACCAAATATTATGTGGAATTATTATATTATGCAGTAAGGTAGCTTCTGATCCATTTCCATTTATTTAAGAGCACATTACAACTGTACCTGCATATTGTGGCATTATATATTATTATTTTTACATCTTTTGTTAATGGAGAACCATTGCAATTTTGCAAATTTGAAATGCAAGGAGAAGTTCAAGTACTTTGCCAAGGACACCTCTTCAATGATGCACAATTAATTAGCAGCCACTCTCTAAGCAGAGGGTATATTATCCTTCATAAATTTTACATTATCACATTAACAATCACCAATTAACCCCACTATTAGGGAAACAGAAATATTTTTGACAGCAGATTTCTTTAGTAGGCTCTGAACAACATGAAACAACACTGAGGGGATCTGCTTGGAAGCAACAAACTGCATGATGTTGCGATCGTCTGCGGTCACAATCAGTACAAAGGGACGCAAATCTGCATGTTGAAATTACTTTGCACAGAGTGAGGCACAGTGATCTGAGTAAATATTAGATGTAACCAGTTCATTTGCTGCTTCCGGGCATCATCCAGCTGGAGTTTGCAATTCCTGCCTTTCAAAAAGCCCAAAGTGTTATTTCTCTGTGTCTAAAGCAACACACCATTGCATTTCATTGTACTATTCTTCAGTTAAGTGTCTATACCATAGTTGAATATACTTTCTGCTCAGTTTGAGTTCTAAATCTCAAACAGAATCAGAATCAGACTTTAATCGCCAAGTACCTGTACACATACAAGGAATTTACTTCCAGCAGATGTTGTCTCTCTGCTCATAACAATAATAATGATAAATATAAATGAAAATATAGATTATACATACAGGTAATGCAATCCAAGTAATAGGTAGCCAACAGTTAACCGGCAGTTAACTGTTCAGCAGAGTGACCGCAGTAGGGAAAAAACTTCTCCAGTGCCTATTAGTCTTAGTCTGGAGGGATCTGAAGCGCCTACCAGACGGAAGCAGTTCAAACTGTTAAACAAACAGTTAAAACAAGTGTTTAAATACAGAAGTAGAACCACATAGGTTAACAACAGATGCTGAGTAGGCATATGAAGATGATATACTATTTAAAAATATACCCTAGAGAGTATTAGAGAGGGTGTCATTGTTTTCTCAATGTTTGATCAGTGTTGACCAAATATTGCATTTAGTTTTCATTTATCTATGCAAAATGGTAAAGATTGAAAAAAAAGTTTTGAATGCAAAATTCCCCTCCATTTTTATGCAATACCTTTATCAAATGGAAGAACCTCAGCAGCGTATGGGTGGATTCCCATGGATTTTCCAGAGGGATCTTACACTCAGATCCAAAAAGAAGATCTATCACACATGCACATTCCAGAAATAAAAGTTCAAAAATGTTACTGTTTTGCCCAAGTGCCTCTCTGTTAGCTGCACCCCAAAATGTGTATCATCATCCTTTGCTAATTCCCTACCAACTGCCTCATTCAGCCAGTTCACCCAGGTATTTCCAAAGTAATCTTGCATCCTATTACCTGGAACTGTTTTGATTAATTTGGAAATCCAGTAAGACAAACCTTTTACATTTTAATACATTTGAAATGGAATGTACTTGATTTAATGGTGATAATTGCAATAAAGGAAAGAAATAACTAATTCACCAACCGCATTTATGTTTAAGTTAGCTCCATAATTTCCACTGAAGTGAACTGATTAAAAGGAATGAGAAGAAACTTATTGGGAACATTAACCACAAAGTCTATTAGGATCAAGAACATAACAGGGTGTTAAATCAACAAAAGACAGTCAGTTCTACCAATTTCATTAAAACCTATTTTTTCAGAATCACTCTTAACATGTAAGAGAAGCTTGGATAGGTACATGGATGAGAGGTTTGAAGGGCTAAGGTCCTGGTGCAGGTTGATGGGACTAGGCAGAATAACATTGACTAGATGGCCCAAAGGGCCACTCTCTGTGCTGCAGTGCTCTATGACTCTATGGCTCCAAAGGTCAGTGGGAACTTATGTACACTCAGTAACCAGTGTGTGTTTTACTTGACACTATGAGTGTAGCTAAAGAAGGCACCCACTGAGGGAAAAATGATTAAGGCATCTTAATTTCAGAATGAAAGCTGAATAAGGTTCCTATCTGAGATTCACCTTGCCAATATGAACTGTCAATCTTTTATGTCCCATCCGTCAGCTGCCTGTTGGAAATGAAAGCAAAGAACAATGAAGAGCAAGGGGGACCAATATCCTTGCAGGCAGGTTTGATAGAGCTGATGGGGAGGGTTTAAACTAATTTATTTAAAATGTTTAAGATGGGCACTGGAATGATAGAATGGGGCAGTTGGTATACAGGCAGATGCAGTGTGTATGGAGAATGTTAGGAAGGACAGGCAGATGATAGGGCAAAATTGCAGAGAGTGGTAGGAGTCGAAGTGTAACATGGGGGTAAACCCAAAAAGGATGATTAATGCAGGACTGATAGTGTTATATCTGAATGCATGAAGTATATATATGGAATAAGGTAGATAAGCTTATAGCTCAACTGGAGATTGGCAGGTACGACATTGTGGGAACCTGATGGGGTAAGGAGGAAGAAAGGTGAATCAATGGAGAAGAACTACAAGCAGATAGGTATGTGGGTGAAAGGCATATGGAAGCAAGTTAGGGGGCAAGTGTGATGACGTCTTGGTAATGAGGGCAGGAGAAATGGAAAAGGAGAGCAATGGGAGAAATATCCTGGATGAATTGGCAAGCTGGCAAGAGTGAGAAAGGAACAAAAGGATTACCTGAAGTTAGAAATTTCAGTGTTCATACCATTGGGCTGTGGGCTCTCCAAATGAAACACTGGATGCTGCTCTTCCAGTTTGTGTTTGGTGTTGTGATGGCAGTGGGACAGAGAGGTTAGAGGCATGCAACCAACTTAAGATGACTGCTGAGGAAGAGTGTACATAGATAGTCTGCAAAATGGTTGCCTAGTCTACGCTAGTTCTCACTGTGCAGAAGGGGCCACATCGTGAGCACCGAATGTGATAGACTGCTTTGGTGGATGTACAGGTGAATCGTTGGCATCATCTGTAAGTGCAGTTTAGGTTACTGAATGGTAGTATGAAGGAATACATGTTGCATTCCTACTGTTGCAGTGTAAAGAGCTTGGAGACATTGAAGGATGGACAGAGTGAGATGAGCAGACCAGGGTGTCATGGAAAGTGTGGTCCCTTTGGAAAGCAGAAAGTGGTGGCGGGGGGGAGAGGATGAAGTGCCTTGTGATGGTATTCTGTTGGAGCTGGCAGAATGGATGAAGGACGATATGCTGGATGCAGACATTAGATGTCCTCTTCCAAAATGGCCCACCAAATAATATTGCCCTCAATGGTGAGAACCTGGACAACATGAGCCTCATCTCAAGAGCCATCTTCCAGCAAACACAAACATCAGTTATGAAATTCATCATTGTTTTAAAGTTCCCTACGACTGTCATTGCCCGGGGAGGTAGCGGGGATAAATTCCCACTATCTATTAAATGCTCCCAATGGCTTGCATCTCAAATAGCCTCTGACAACTGAGCCCAGCTCCTGGCCTTCACAGTGGTTTAGGTGTTAAGCCTAGTTGAACCATTTCTACTGACAGGAGAAGAGGCAAAGGCAGTTTACTGGTGCCTAAACATCAGTCTCTTTGGCCGGATGGGGCTCGTCAGCCGTGGTTTGCAGCTCATCTAAGCGGAGGAGATCTCAAACCTCTACTGCCTTACGGCTGTGTCCACTCACAGGGAAGGCTTCAAGATTAAACCCCAGGGGAAAGATATAGAGCTGGAGTCCCTAAGGCAGTCCAACTGTGAGTTCAATGTTGACTGGTAACTGTTGCAATGCTGTTGGTGCCAAACTGTGTCAGTCTCTGCCGTTCCTTTGGATTCATTAGCTGCATGGGTTGGGGTTGGGGAGGGGGGAGGTCTGTTGCATGGACAACAGCCTGAACTCCATATTCTACTGCCCTGGCTTGCATACTGGCTTGTGTATCACTTAGATAGCTAGTAAACGATATCCGTGGTTGACCCTGGCCAATGGAGAGCCTCATCGTTGCTTTCAATGTGTCGACACAGCTTTGAATCAACTAGAAAGTACGTGTGATAGAGCAAGACCTCAAGCCCAGCACAATACACATGGTTTCCTGACCAGTTGTAACCCCTGAACACTTATTTTCATTCTTGGGCCACCTACAGCTGACATCTCAAGATTTTGGGGTGATACCACCAATGTTACCTGTGCAAAGTCCTCCACAACCATTGAAAAAAAGAGAGAACCAACATCAATTACTTCTCCTATGCAAACACACCAGTATTTTAGCCCACTTTTCATAGTAACCACAACACGGTGATAATTACTTGTGAAAGATGAGTGGAATTCCAGGCAGCCTTTAGCCTTTGCTGTGTATTTCTTTCTTTCTGGCCAGTACACGAATTCATCTTCATCAGACTCACCTCCCATGTGTTTCAAATACTTAGATCTGATGGAGTGTGTGATGGTGAGGGGTCAGCAGTCTACATTTGCTCCATTTTTTCCTGTGTTGTCTTCTTGCATGTGACTGGTCACCTTCAGTCAAGAAAGATTCTTCAGGAAGAGCAAGAACATGATTCAGGACATTGTGTTCAGTTTTGGTCACCCTCCTGTATGAAAGACACTATTAAGCTGGAAAGAATGTGGAAAAGATTGCCAAGGCTTGAGGGGCTGAACATAGAAATCTATGGCATATTACAGGCGCTTCAGCCCTCAAAGTTGTGCCAACCTTGTAATCTACTCTAGAAATTGTCTAGAATTTCCCTAGCACTTAGCCCTCTATTCGAAACTCAATGTACTAAGCTACAGAGAAGTGTTGCCCAGACTAGGACTTTATTCAATGGAGTGCAGGAGAATGAGGAGTCATCCTCTATAAAGATATGTTTTAAATCATGAAGGCCATGAATAGGGTTGAATGTACAGTCTTTTTCCCATGTCTGAGGAATCTAATGCATCGGATTATTCTCCTGAGTGGCAACTTTTCAATTCAGATGATGGTACATAGATGGATCGAGTTGCCAGACTGAGGCAGGTAGATTAACAGCATTTAAAAGACACTTGGACAGGTACATAGATAAGCAATGTTTAGCGGGATATAGCCAAACACAGGCAAATGGGACTAACATAGCTGGCTTCTTGGTTAGCGTGGACCAGATGGGCCAAATGGCCTAGTTCCATGTGGTATGACTTTGTGATGAATGCCGTTTAGCTGAGCTCACAGTACAGTGCATGCAAGCCCACTTTGTTTTACTGTGTCCTCAGTTACTGCATGGGAATGGGAAAGGGGAAGAGATGACTCCACGGTAAATAGAGGTTAGCATCTTCCACCGTAAAGACGTTACTTTCGGAGCCGTCGCACAACGAGAAACCATCACCCTGGTGGTCTCATTTGCATTGATGTCCATGGAAAATTCAGGTGGAAGTGATGCAGCCAATAGTTGGCAAACACAGACCTGCTCTTTTCACACTGCAAAAGCATTTACTGTTAAAGGCTGCAGCGCGTCACAGCAGGTGAACAATGGGTACTATTTTCCGCTTGGTCTTATTAAGTTTTGATTTGAAAAGACAATGGCTTCCCCCACAGGAAGGCCTCCATTATTATATTAGATTTAGCCATAGATTTCAGCTCCTGGTGTTACACCCTATGCAAAGAACAAAATTAGACAGCATTCATTATTATTAATTACTGAAAACTTGAAAACTTTTTCTCAGGCTCCGGTGGGAGGCCTCAGCAGCTGTCGAATGAAATGAATAAAAAAACACTTCAGAAAGGTTATTACACTGAGCCTATCCTGAACCCAGGTTCTCATGGATATTAATGTCACTTTTAGTTGCATTTTCTGCCATATCCAAATGTGTTTCACTTCCTTTTTTCAAGACTGACTCTGTTAGACTGCTTGAATACTTTGCACAAGAGGGTAAAGAATTTTTCATAAAAAAAAGAATAATTTTGAGAACTGTAGAAAGAAAACTAATTAGGAAGTAGGTTTGTTAGAGCTGTTGGGGAGGACTTAAACTGGGTTGGCAGGGTGGGGAGCCAGAGTGATAGGTCAAACATTGGAGCAATTAACAGAAAGGTTCAAGTCAAGTCACTTTTTATTGTCTTTTCGACCATAACTGCTGGTACAGTACACAGTAAAAATGAGACAACGTTTCTCTGGACCATGGTATTACATGACACAGTACAAAAATTAGACTGAACTACGTAAAAAAAAACACAGAAAAAAAACTACACTAGACTACAGACCTAACCAGGACCGCATAAAGTGCATAAAGCAGTGCAGGCATTACAATAAATAATAAACAAGACAATAGGCACAGTAGAGGGCAGTAAGTTGGTGTCAGTCCAGTCTCTGGGTATTGAGGAGTATAATGGCTTGGGGAAAGAAACTGTTACATAGTCTGGTTGTGAGAGCCCGAATGCTTCGGTGCCTTTTCCCAGATGGCAGGAGGGAGAAGAGTTTGTGTGAGGGGTGCATGGGATCCTTCATAATGCTGTTTGCTTTGCGGATGCAACATGTAGTGTAAATGTCCATAATGGTGGGAAGAGAGACTCTGATGATCTTCTCAGCAGACCTCACAATCTGCTACAGGGTCTTGCGATCTGAGATGGTGCAATTTCTGAACCAGGCAGTGATGCAGCTGCTCAGGATGCTCTCAATACAACCCCTGTAGAATGTGATGAGGATGGGGGGTGGGAGATGGACTTTCCTCAGCCTTTGCAGAAAGTAGAGACACTGCTGGGCTTTCTTTACTATGGAGCTGGTGTTGAGGGACCAGGTGAGATTCTCCGCCAGGTGAATACCAAGAAATTTGGTTGATGCAACATTAATGAATACTGTGAGGAAGGATAGGCACTGAATAGGGCAAAATTGCAGATAACTGGATGTGTTGAAATAGAAAGAAGGAGAAAGCCCTTAACTCCGAGTGGAGTTTTTTTTAGCAGGCTTTCTTGTTTTTATGAGGCCGAGTTTCTAGCTCAGTGCTCAACCCAGCATGGATGGAAAGCGTGCAAGGGAGGTTGCGGGAGCCTTCACTACAAAGTCCAGTGTTGATGCCACTACACCACCATGCCACCAGGCAGCATGTGTTGAAATGGGTCGACTTTAATGTGAGACATATCAGAAACAAGGGTAATGAACTTACAGACACATTACAGACAATTAACTGTTACAGGACTGGAATATTCCAGGCTTAGATGTTTCAAAAGGGACAGGAAGGGAGATAAAAGACGTGGGAAAGTGGCACTGCTAGTCAGTGAAAGTATCACAGTTGCAGAAAGGAAAGACATCATGGAGAGATTATCTACTGAATCAGTGTGGGTGGGTAGTCAGAAACAGGAGAGGAGTAATCACTCTTTTAGGAGCATTCTTTAGATCCCCCCAGCCCCTCAATAGCAACAAAGACACTGAGCAGATCGGGAAGCAGATTTTTGAAAGGTACGAAAATAATAGGGTTGTTGTCATGAGTGACTTCGAACTCCCTAATATTGATTGCTACCTCCATAGTCCAAAAAGTTCAGTTGGGGCAGACCTTGTTAGGTTTTTTTAGACCTTGTTAGAATATGCAAACAGGCTGACTAGAGGAGAGGCCAAACTGTCATTGTACCCAGTCAGGTGCCAGTCTTTTGCTGGATGAGCATTTTGGAGAGAGACCTTGACCATATCAAGACAGGGATATGAGCGGACAATATTGGGAAGTATTTAATTGGGGCAGGGTGAATTATGTTGCTATTAGGCAGAAACTCTGGAGGATATATTGGGAATGGATATTCTCATGGAAATGTACAACAGAAATGTGGATTTTTTTAGGGAGCGCTTGCTTAGGATTCGCAATAGGTGGTTCTATTGAGGCAGAGAAAGGATGGTTGACAAGAAAGGTGGTACATGAAGTCAAAAGGAAGAAGAAACTTTACCTAGAGTTTAGGAAGCATGGTTCAGCCTGGGCTCCAGAGAGTAATAAGGTAGCCAGGAATGAGTTTAAGAAGGGACTTAGGAGAGCTAGGAGGGGATATCAGAAAGCCTTGGTGTGTAGGATTAAGGAAGCTCCAAGGTGTTCTTCATGTATGTGAACAACATGAAAATGACTAGAGTGAGGGAAGGACCACTCAAGGATAAAAGAAGAAATGTGCCGATAGTTAGAGGAAGTAGGGGAGGTAATGAATATTTTGCTTCTGTATTCACCAATGAGAGGGACCTTAACGAATGTGAAGACAGTGTAGAACAGACTAATAGTCTGGTACATGTTAATGTTAGGAACGAGGATATGCTGGAACTTTTGAAAAACATAATGAAAACCCTTTTTATGAGGCGTCTCTAGAGATGCAGCTCATTAGTCCCTCATTAACAGCCACTGGACCCAGCAGTAAGAAAACCACCTTTCACAAACTCCATACATCTACGGTTGGTATGATTTAGGTCCCACCAAAACTGGGAAGTTGAGATGTCTTGACCACCTGAACCCCGATCCTTGCAAATTCTATGTAAGTGGAGAGTTTTCTGCCTAGATGTTGATGACCAGCTCCCAGGGGTCTGTTCTGAGACCCCTGCTCTCTATGACTTTTATAAATGATTTGAATGAGGAAGTGGAATTGTTGGTTAATAAGTTTGCTGATGACAGAAGTTGATGGTGTTGTGGATAGTGCAGAAGGTTGTTATAGGATATTGACAGGACGCAGAGCTGGGCTGAGAACTGGCAGATGGCATTCAATCTGAAAAAGCATGAAGTGATACACTTTCTAAGGTTGAACTTGAAGGTAGATTGCAAAGTTAATGGTAGGACTCTTAGCATTGTGGAGGAATAGTGGAAACTTGGTGTTGACATTGATAGATCCATTAAAGCTCCATAAGTTGATAGGGTTGTTAAGAAGGTGCATTGGGTGATTGATTTCAAAGTCATGAGGTAATGTTGCAGTTCTATAAAACTCTGTGCACTTCCATTGCATTTTGAATTGTATTTTATTAACATATATGTGGTAACATTTTGTTGTATGTCCTGCACATGATATACAGTATGTATTGTAGGTGCACTGTGCTTCAGAGGAACATTGTTTTGACTGGTTGCATATATGTACCGTCAGATGATAATAAACTTGAACTTGAATTTTACAACGTGAAGCTATAAGAGTGTCGTAGGCAAAAGTTCCAGTGAGCTGAACATTAGTAGTGGGTAAATTAGTGGAAGGTATCTAAGGGACAGGATATACAGTATAGATATGTCCCAAATAGGGATAGTCAACATGGATACTGTTCATGGTAGGCTGTATCTAACCAATCTTACAGAGCTTTTCACTGGGGTGCCAGGAAAATTGATGAAACAAATGTTGTTTACATGGACTTTAGTAAAGCCTTTGATGAAATCCTGCATGGCAGGCTGATCCAGAAGGTTCAGGAGTTTGGCATTTAGGGTGAAGTGGTAAATAGGATTCAATATTGACTTATTGCGAGGAGCCAGAATGTGGTAGTGGAGGTTTCCTGTCTGACTGGAGGTTTGTGCCTAATAGTGTGCAACAGGGATTGGTGTGGGTTTGATTGCAATGTTTAAGAGATAATTGGATAAGTACCTGGACAGGATGTTATCTCTCACCTTAGAACTATGCCTCTTGTATTGTATGCATCATGTCTCACCTAGATAGCCAAAAAAACATACCAATGTCTCCACTTCCTGAGGAGGCTGAAGCAAGTGAGGCTTCCCTACCTCCCCCATTCTAACCAGTTTTTACGTGTGAACGAATGAGAGTGTCCTGACCAGCTATATCACCATCTGATACAGGAATCACAAGGCATATGGCAGCAAGATCCTACAAAGGATTGCAATGACTGCTGAAAGGATCATTGGGGTTTTTCTTCCACCCATCCAAGATATTTATCAGGAGCTCTTAGTATTTTCATTGATCCCTCCCATCCGTCCAACAATACCTTTGACCCACTACCATCTGGGAGGTACCATAGCATTAGGACAGGGACTGCCAAGACGGGAAACAACAACTTCCCCCAGGCCATGAGACTACTGAGTTCCCTGCCACCACCCAGGTCTCATCACATAGGAAGCACCAATATACTCTTTAGGTTTTGACTTGTGTTGTAAATGCACCTTATTATTTGTTAATTTATTGTGGTTAATATTACCTTTGTGTTTGTGTAAGGTACTGTTTGGTAGTATACATGTATATGGTTAAGTAACAATAAATTTGATCTTAACTTGTAATTGATGTTTGTAACCTGGCAAAAAGACTCTATTTCCTCATAATTTTATATACTTCAGTCAGGTCGACTGCAGCTTTTGGCACTCCAGAAAAAAACATTCCAGTTTTGTCCAACATCTCCTAATAGGTAATACTCTCTAATCCACACAACCATGAAATGTTTCTGCACCTTCTCTAGAGCCTTTCCATAATGTGGCAACTGGAACTGCACACAATATTTCTTCTTTACTATTTCATCTATTTCTGCTGTCACTTTGAGGGGGCTATGAACTTGCATTTCAACATCCCTCTGTATATCTGCTCTCCTCAGCAAACCTTACTGGATCCATTCCAAATGAAGGTGGTTAATGAAGGAAGAGATGTGGACATTGTGTACGTGGATTCTAAGACAGCATAAGATATTGGACCAGAACCAGGCCACTCAGCCCATCAGACTGGTCCAAGTCTGGCTGATTTAATCTACTTCTCAACCCTATTTTCCTGACTTCTCCTTGTAACCATTCACATATTTACTAACCAAGAACCTATCAACTACTTCAGATATAACCAATGACTTGGTCTCCACAGCTGGCAATGAACTTCGCAGATTCACCACCCATTGCTAATGCAATTCCTACTGATCTCTGTAGTAAAGGGACATCCTTCTATTCTGAGGCTGTGCTTTCTAGTGCTTTCTAGTCCTAGACTCCCCACCATAGGAAACACCCTCTCCATGTCCACTACATCTAGGCCTTTCAATATTCAATGTTTCAATGAGATCATCCCTCCTTCCTCTAAACTCCAGATAGTACAGGTCCAGAGCCATCAAATGCTCATTGTATATTAACCCCTTCATTCCTAGAATTATTCTTGTGAACCTCATCTGAACCCTCTCCAATGCCTGCACATCCTTTCTGAGTTAAGAGCCCAAAAGTGCACTCCAGGTGCTGTCTCACCAATGCCTTATAAACCTCACATTACATCATTGTATTTACATAGTCTAGTCCTCTCAAGATGGATGCTAACATTTATAAATTATCTCCCCATTTAGAAAATGGTCTATACCTTCATTCCTCTACCACAATGCAGGACCATACTCTTCCCTATACTATATTCCATCTGCCACTTCATTACCCATTCCTCTAATCCATACTTCAGTCCTTCTGCAGACTTTCTGCTTCCTCAACACAGTAGTAGCCGCCTCTCCGCCTACCTTCATATCATCCACAAACTTGCCCACAAAGCCATCAATTAAATCATTCAGACTATTCACATATAATGTCACCAGCAGCCAACAAGAAAGGGTTCCCTTTATTCCCAGGAAGAAGTACAGTCGACGTTTCAGGCTGAGACCCTTCGTTAGGACTAACTGAAATAAAAGATAGTAAGAGATGTGAAAGTGGGGGGGGGGGGAGGGGGAAATCCAAAATGATAAGAGAAGACAAGAGGGGGAGTGATAAAGCTAAGAGCTGGAAAGTTGATTGGCAAAAGGGATACACAGCTGGAGAAGGGAAAGGGATCCATAGGGATCCTCCCTACCGACTCCCTTGTCCATTCGTCTCCCCATCTCTTCCCACCGATCTCCCTCCTGGCACTTATCCTTGTAAGCGCCAGAGATATATCAGAGATATAGGAAGGTAGGCAGAGGGGGTGGTGTGGTTTTACTGGTAAAGAATGCCATCAAATCAGTGGAAAGATGTGATATAGGATCGGAAGATGTTGAATCCTTGTGGGTTGAGTTAAGAAACTGCAAGGGTAAAAGGACATTGTTGGTAGTCATATACAGGCCTCCCAACAGTGGCTGGGAGGTGGACCAGAGTTTACAACAGAAACTAGAAAAGGTGAGTCAAAAGGGCAATGTTATGGTGGTCATGGGAGAATTTAACATGCAGTTCGGCTGGGAAAATCAGGTTGGTAATGGATCTCAAGAGAGTGAGTTTGTTGAATGCTTAAGAGATAGCTTTTTAGAGCAGTTTGTCATTGAGCCTATTAGGGGATCAGCGATACTGGGTTAGGTGTTATGTGATGAACCAGAGGTGATTAGGGAGCTTAAGGTAAAAGAACCTTTAGGAACCAGTGATCACAATATGATTGTGTTCAACTTGAAATTTGATAGGGAGAAAGTAAAGGCTGAAGTAGCAACATTTCAGTGGAGTAAGGGAAATTAAAGTTGTACGAGAGAGGAGTTGGCCAAAGTAAATTGGAAGGAGCTGCTGGCAGAGATGTCAGCAGAGCAGCAATGGTTTTCATTTCTGGGAAAAGTGAGGAAGGTGCAGGACATTTTCTTCCAAAAATGAAGAAACACTCAAATAGTAAAATAGTACAGCTGTGGCTAACAAGGGAA
Organism: Hypanus sabinus; assembly: GCF_030144855.1. Taxonomy (NCBI): domain Eukaryota; kingdom Metazoa; phylum Chordata; class Chondrichthyes; order Myliobatiformes; family Dasyatidae; genus Hypanus; species Hypanus sabinus. The sequence continues at coordinate 47,579,092 of NC_082711.1, read as the reverse complement.
ATCAGAGCTATTGTAAAAGCAAAAATTAGTGGGAAGATAGAGAATTGGGAAGTTTTTAAAAACCTACAGAGAGCAACTAAAGAAAGGAAGATGGAAATATGAAAGCAAGCTAGCAAATAACATCAAAGTAGATAGTAAAATTTTTTCAAGTATGTTAAAAATAAAAAAAGAAATGAGAGTGGATATAGGTCCGCTAGAAAATGAGGCAGGAGAAATGATAATGGGGGACAAGGAGATGGCTGGTGAAAGGAAATTATAGACCAGTTAGCCTGACCTCAGTGGCTGGAAAGATGTTAGAGACAATTGTTAAGGATGAGCTGATGGAGTACTTGGTGACACAGGACAAGATAGTACAAAGTCAGCATTGTTTCCTTAAGGGAAAATCCTGCCTGGCGAACCTGTTGGAATTCTTTGAGGAGATTACAAGGAGCATCGATAAAGGGGATACAGTGGATGTTGTATATTTGGTCTTTCAGAAGACCTTTGACAAAATGCCACACAAGAGGCTGCTTACCAAGTTAAGAGCCCATAATATTACAGACAAATTACTAACATGGTAAGAGCATTGGCTGATGGGTAGGAGACAGTGATTGGGAATAAAAGGATCCTTTTCTGGTTGGCTACCAGTGACTAGTGGTGTTCCGCAGCGGTCAGTGTTGGGACCACATCTTTTTATGCTGTATATAAATGATTTGGTTGATGGAGTAGACGGCTTTGTTGCCAAGTTTGCAGATGATACGAAGATTGGTGGAGAGGCAGGTAGTGTTGAGGAAACAGGTAGGATACAGAAGGACTTAGGAGGGAATAGGAAAACGGGCAAGAAAGTGGCGAATGAAATACAAAGTTGGGTAATACATGGTCATGCACTTTGGTAGAAGAAATAAATGTGCGACTGTTTTCAAAATGGGGAGAAAATCCAGGAATCTGAGATCCCTGGGAGGCACTTGGGAGTCCTTGTGCAGAACACCCTGAATGTTAACTTGCAGGTTGAGTTGGTGGTGAGGAAGGCAAATGCCATGTTAGCATTCAGTTCAAGAAGACTAGAATACAAGAGCAAGGTTGTGATGCTGAAGCTTTACCAAGCACTGATGAGGCCTCACCTTGAGTATTGTGAACTACAGATGCCCTAATTCTGCTCCTTTGTCTTATGGTCTAAATCATATCAGTGAGGATTGTGCTGGGCAAGTGTCGCCATACTTCTGGTGTCAACATAGCGTGTCCATAACTCACTAACATTAACCATATGCCTTTTGGAATGTGGGAGGAAAACAGAGCACATGGAGGAACTCTACACAGACATGATAATATGCAAAGTCCTTGCAGGTAGGAGTGGGAATCAAACCTAAATGCATGATTACCAGTGGAGTAAAGGGATGCACTAACCATTACACTACTGTGCCAACCCCAAGCTGGAGCAGTCAGGTAGAACAACAATGCCAGAGGCATGGCTGGTTCTGGAGAACAGCTTCAGCTTGCCAGCCTGGATGATGTAGAACGCCATACCCTTTGCTCTGTTCAGTGCATTCAGCATTTGCAATGCAGAAATGAAATCACAATGGATGAGGGCTGGCCACCGTGATGATGGAGTCCTAAGGAAGAGGTTAACGTGGATCATCCACCAGGCCATGTTCTTTGTGACAACGAGGTTTGTTCTATCACTGTTGAGGATTGGGGTGTCTGCGGGTGTCTCCCTCCAGTCAGTGGCACGGGGAACATTTTACTGGTAGAGGGAAGAATGAATTCAATTAAATACCAGCAAATTCTGGAAGCAAACTTCACACCATCTGTAAAAAAGCTGACGATGAAAAGAGGATGGCTTCTACAACAGGATAATGATCCTAAATACACCTCAAAATCCACAATGGACTACCTCAAGAGGCACAAGCTGAAGGTTTTGCCATGGCCCTCACAGTCCCCCGACCTAAACGTCATCGAAAATCTGTGGATAGACCTCAAAAGAGCAGTGCATGCAAGACGGCCCAAGAATCTCAGAACTAGAAACCTTTTGCAAGGAAGAATGGGCGAAAGACCCCCAAACAAGAATTGAAAGACTCTTAGATAACTACAGAAAGCATTTACAAGGTGTCAGTGATACTTGCCAAAGGGGGTGTTATTAAGTACTGACCATGCAGGGTGCCCAAACTTTTGCTTCGGGCCCTTTTGCTTTTTTGTTATTTTGAAACTGTAAAAGATGAAAATAAAAAAGTAATCTTGCTTAAAATATTAAAGAAATATGTGTCATCTTTAACTTTATGCCTTTCCGAAATCAGGTAATCTTTTACTTACTTAGCTATTCACAGAAACAGAAATTTTGACCAGGGGTGCCCAAACTTTTGCATGCCACTGTAAGTTGCTTGTGATAAGCAGAATTCTTAAACAACAAATCATCTTAATAATGAATGTAATTTATTGGAATATTTAATTTGTAAACATCATTGGGATGCTGTGATATATGGGGTTATCAATTATATTAATGATCTTGGTTGCTTTAATCTCAAACTGTACAGGCTGTTTTCAGCCAATGTGCTCTGCGGTGTTGTCGATTTTTAGTTCATTAAATGCAGACGTTCAAAATAATATAATTTGCTGCCTCCAATATCCCTTCCTCTCAGCTGTGCAAATGCCATCTGCCAGCTTCCTGGAGATGAGCTGAAGTGGAACGGGCACCAAATTATGCCTTTAGCCATGACTGAGTTCAGTTGAGAACAAGACACTTCCAGGAACACATCAAAATGGGAAAAGAAATGGAGTGTCTGTCAAGTGTGTAAGTGGAAAGCTGAAGATGATTAAATGGCAGAAGTGATACAGTCATCCAACAGTAAGAGAATAAATGAGAAAAGTGGAAGAAATGAGTGGGATTTATGAGACAAACGGTGTAAGCAGCTGAAATGCAAGTTACCTTGTAGATAATGCAGCAAAGGAAGCAGGCCAGTGTCATACTGGGTAGTCTGGAAAGCAAGCATCAAGACAGCAGAATGGACCCTGTGAATGGGGCAGGGTTGCTGTTATGAATAGGATCAGGCCAGTGTCATACTGGGTAGTCTGGAAAGCAAGCATCAAGACAGCAGAATGGACCCTGTGAATGGGGCAGGGTTGCTGTTATGAATAGGATTAGGGCAGTAGCCATATTATTTTCTGGAGAAGAATCCAGTCTGCTGGAGGAGCTCAGCAGGTTATGCAGCATGTGTGATGGGAAAGAATTGTTGACATTTCACATTGATGTATGGATTTTGACCCAAAACAATGGCTTGTTTTCTGTCTGTAGAGAAATCATTTCCAAGCAGCCTATTGGATCTGATTATCCATGTTGCCTCTGTAAATGGCAGTAGAATCATATTTAAATTGTAGAATCAAGTTTTCATATTTGTGGGTCAAATGCAAATTATATTTGGGTGAATGATTATCCACTTCAGGTCCTGTAGGTGGTGATAGTAACAGGATCAGAGAAATGCCAGTAAGACATTTTCAGATTGCTAATTGCACATCAACCAAGTTAAATTAATGTTCATCTACCTGGATCAAATGTAATCACTATTTTATAGTAACTGATGGTATATTGTTACATTCCTCCTGCTTCATCAGTATCTTTCAGAATCTTGTCATGCTTATTCCCTTTCATTGTCCCCTTTACCACTTAATTCCTTTATTCCCACCTTCCTCACCTGCAAATCTGCTGGGGTTGTCCATTGTGTCCGGTCCTCCTGATGCAGCCTCCTCTATATTGCTGAGACCCGTCAGAAATTAGGGAATGACTTCATCGAGCACCTCCGCTCCATCCATCAAAATGGAACTTCCTGGTGGCCAAGCATTTTAATTTCGATTCCCATTCCTGTTCCAAGATAATAGACAATAGACAATAGGTGCAGAAGTAGACCATTCGGCCCCTCGAGTCTGCACCGCCATTCTGAGATCATGGCTGATCATTCACTATCAATACCCAGTCCCTGCCTTGTCCCCATATCCCTTGATTCCCCTATCCATCAGATATCTATCCAGCTCCTTCTTGAAAGCATCCAGAGAATTGGCCTCCACCGTCTTCCGAGGCAGTGCATTCCACACCTCCACAACTCTCTGGGAGAAGAAGCTTTTCCTCAACTCTGTTTTAAATAACTGACCTCTTATTCTTAATCCATGCCCTCTGGTACTGGACTCTCCCAACATCTGGAACATATTTCCTGCCTCAATCCTATCAAATCCTTTAATTATCTTAAATGGTTCAATCAGATCCCCTCTCAATCTCCTCAATTCCAGCGTGTACAAGCCCAATCTCTCCAATCTCTCTGCATAAGACAGCCCTGCCATCCCAGGAATCAACCTAGTGAATCTACGCTGCACTTCCTCAATTGCCAGAATGTCCTTCCTTAAACCTGGAGACCAAAACTGTACACAATATTCCAGGTGTGGTCTCACCAGGGCCCTGTACAAATGCAAAAGAACATCCTTGCTCTTGTATTCAATTCCCCTTGTAACAAAGGCCAACATTCCATTTGCCCTCTTCACTGCCTGTTGCACTTGCTCATTCACCTTCATTGACTGGTGAACTAGGACTCCTAGGTCTCTTTGCATTTCTCCCTTACCTAACTCGACACTGTTCAGACAATACTCTGCCCTCTTGTTCCAGCTTCCAAAGTGGATAACTTCACATTTATTCACATTGAATGACATCTGCCAAGTATCTGCCCACTCACTCAGCCTATCCAAGTCTCCCTGTATTCTCCTAATGTCCTCTTCGCATGTCACACTGCCACCCAGTTTAGTATCGTCAGCAAACTTGCTGATATAGTTTTCAATGCCCTCATCTAAATCATTGACATAAATCGTAAAGAGCTGTGGTCCCAATACAGAGCCCTGTGGTATCCCACTAGTCACCTCCAGCCAGTCTGAGAAACACCCATTCACTGCTACCCTTTGCTTTCTATCTGCCAACCAGTTTTCTATCCATGTTGAAACCCTGCCCACAATGCCATGAGCTCTGATTTTACTCACCAATCTCCTATGTGGCACCTTATCGAATGCCTTCTGAAAATCTAGGTACACAACATCTACTGGCTTACCCTCGTCTAACATCCTTGTTACACCCTCAAAAAACTCCAACAGATTAGTCAAGCATGATTTGCCCTTGGTAAATCCATGCTGGCTCGGCCTAATCCTATTTCTGCCATCTAGATGTGCCACTATTTCGTCCTTAATAATGGACTCAAGCATCTTCCCCACGACTGACGTTAGGCTAACAGGGCGATAGTTCTCCGTTTTCTCCTTCCCTCCCTTCTTGAAAAGTGGGACAACATTAGCCACTCTCCAATCTTCAGGAACTGATCCTGAATCTAAGGAACATTGGAAAATGATTACCAATGCATCCGCAATTTCCTGAGCCACCTCTTTTAGAACCCTCGGATGCAGACCATCTGGACCCGGGGATTTATTAGCCTTCAGTCCTACCAGTCTACTCATCACAGTTTCTTTCCTAATGTCAATCTGTCTCAATTCCTCTGATATCTTATGACCCTGGCCCATCCATACATCTGGGAGATTGCTTGTGTCCTCCCTGGTGAAGACAGATCTAAAGTATGCATTAAATTCTGTTGCCATTTCCCTGTTTCCCATAACAATTTCTCCCAATTCATTCTTCAAGGGGCCAACATTGTTCTTAACTATCTTCTTTCTCTTCACATAGCTAAAAAAGCTTTTGCTATCCCCTTTTATATTCCTGGCTCGACTCTCATACCTGATTTTTTTCTCTCCGTATTGCTTTTTTAGTTAAGATCTGCTGTTCCTTAAAACTTTCCCAATCATCTGTATTCCCACTCATCTTAGCCCTGTCATACTTCTTTTTCTTTAATGCTATACAATCTCTGACTTCCTTTGTCAACCACTGTGGCCCCTTCCCCTCTTTGAATCCTTCCTTCTCATTGGAATGAACTGCATTTGCATCTTTTGTATTATGCCCAAGAATATCTGCCACTGCTGATCCACTGTCTTTCCTGTCAGGGCATCCGCCCATTTAACTTTGGCCAGCTCTTCCCTCATGGCTCCGTAGTCTCCTTTATTTAATTGCAACACTGACACCTCTGATCTGCCCCTATCCCTCTCAAATTGTTGATAAAGATATCGGTCCATGGCCTCCTCTTGTACCATGGTGAGGCCACCTTCAGGCAGGCTCCAACCTGATGGCATGAATATCCATTTCTCCTCGTAAAAAGAGGTTTCCACCCCACTCACCTCCTCTTCTATTCCTCAATCTGGCTCCTTACCTCTTCTCACCTGTCTATCCCCTCCCCCAGGTCCCCTCCTCCTTCCCTTTCTTCTATGGTCCACTCTCCTCTCCTATTAGATTCCTTTCTCTCCAGCTCTTTACCTCTCCCACCTGGTTTCACCTATCACCTTCTAGCCTTCCTTTTTGCACTCCCCTCCCACCCTCCATTTTATTCTGGCACCCTCTTCTTTTCCAGTCCCGGAGAAGAGTCTCTGCCTGTTTATTCACTTCAATAGATGCTGCTGACCTGCTGAGTTCTTCCAGCATTCTGTGTGTGTTCATTCTCAACTTGTTATTTAACCAATTTTATTACATTCCTTTTAATTTTCTGCTTAATTTCTTCATGTTTCAGCAAATCATCACAGCATGCTTTCCTCTCACTCACATTCCTTTAAGACAGACACCAGGAAGTTGCTTGGTATTCAGATTAACTCTAATGGCAAAAAGGTTTGCATTCTGTGGGTGCTGACTACAGGGAATTCTGGGACACCAGAAACACATATGAAGAATTGTTCCACCTGCTACGTGGATACCGTTCAAAATAAGCCTGACACATCCAGTGGAAGGAATTGTCAGCCACATTCTGAAATTCCTTGCAGACTTACTGCAGTACTGACCCATGGAGATGGCACTGCGGAAGGACATACCCCCAGTAAAGCTCCTAAAAAAGAAGCAAACTCCATGTGACTCTTCAATGCCCCATTTTACTCAAATTTACATTTCAGTTTATTTTAATTGTGGCCTCAATTGCTCAGATAGAATAAAGCTTCTCAATCAACTAAGATGTGTTCAGATTTTCTGAATTTTTTTTTCAGAAATGCTAGTCCTCAATCTTTTAAATTTGGCCTGGATGGAACCTTCTATTCCTACTTCAAACTTCCGATGCTTCTTACCTTAATGCAGTGTAACTAAATCAGCAGTCTAGAGACCACCCTCTAATTGATACAATTCTGGGGTAATTGGATGCATATTGCCTACTTTTTGATAACAGTTCATTGGCATGACTCATTATTTTGTCATTTGATTCCAAAAATTTGAATACAGTGAATCCAAATTAATAAATGCTCTCAACATAGAAGATGAATTTGACAAAAGAAGAGTCGAGGAGTTGTAAGTCAGGGGTAACGTTACAGATAACAGTTGCATTGGGTTAACAAGCCACTATCTGGACATTGGACAAAAGGACCAATTATTGTGACCATGTGGTCATATTGCACTTCCTTATCTTTCTTTCAGCCTTCCTGGTCATTGATCATATAATCCCCACATGCTGTTTTTCTTCAGAAGTTTTACCTATCAAAGGCAATGGTTTTCATTCTCCTGTCTGTATCTATTAGCTCAGCAGTCTGTTAAAGATCTATTCTGTTTTCTTTTCTTTCTCATGTACGTTTTGCCTTCCTAACAAAATCTAACGCCAAGAAATCCATTTGCACAGGGCACTCAGTCTAATTCAGCAGAAACCAGCTGGTGGGGCTGATTTTCAACTTCGCTATTTAGTTAGCATTCTGTGAAAGTGGATTGATTGTCCACATGGATTCTACCGTTTCCTCCTACTCCCCTCACCAAGCTTTCATCTATATATGTCACTGGAGATTGTTGACGGGTGCAATCATGCAGAGTTTCAGTCCTCCCACAGTGGCAGTCAGTTAAGGGTTGCCTTAATGCTGAGCTAGTCACAGAAACTTGATCCCAAGTAAGATCAGCGCATGGCAATGAAGCAAAGGCCTTTTATAGATTGTATGAGGAGAATAAGATGATGCCAGCTAATTTAATAACACTGCAGAGCTGTGCTATATGTTGATATCCTTTCCCTGTTAAATAGAAAATGTACAGTGAATTTTCCATTAGCCTGTAGTCAGAAGCTGAAACAGAAGACCATATCTGACATGTCGCTATGCAATTAAGTGTGATTTTAATTAGAACCTAAGCAATGCGGTCCTTTACTTCTATAAATGATGTTGTTTATCTCTGAAACACCTTTTAGTCTGAAGCGATAGCTTTAAATCTGGAAAGCTTTTAACTTCATGATATGATTTTTCTTTGCAGGTTTACCCTGGCGTCGAGTCTTCACAGTGACTGGATGCTCATGCTTTTCTTCGTTCATACTCACCTGACCGTGACTGTCACTCTGGGCTTGCTTCTGATCCCCAAGGTATTTCTGTTATCCCTTTATTTCTTTGATGTTTATTTTAGCCAAACGCTTAGAGACAATCAACATAAATTTTACGATTTTTCTATTGTAAAAAGAGGGAAGTAGTCTGTATTAGCTGTCATTACTCTTTGAAATTGGCAGTGCTTGAGGATGCACGGATGCAGATATCCAGAAACGATTATTGGTAATACCCTGCGTTTCTACAAGGGTTGTCATTTTGCAATGTTTCCCTGTTTAGTTTGAAGTTATCAGTAATATGACTTGAAAAAGAGATAGTCACAAAACTGTCCTCACTGTAAAAAAACCTGAAATCTTATATTCTATTTTATGATGTACAATCGAAACTTTAATAATGCTCTTGCGTAAATTTATTGCTTGACAACCTCTTTGGCCGTACCAATGTGTGTTGACTTTGAAATAATGAGGTTATAGTTTTCAAGATGCTTATTTTTTATTTCTATCTGAATTGCAACTCTAATGTTCTAAATTTTGTTCAAAGTCCTCTAAAATTTAAAAAAAATCAATGTGAAAAAGAATTGATTTTTATTTAAGGTAAAAGAGCCCTTGGAAGAAAATGATCATAATATGATTGAGTTCACCCTGAAATTTGAGAAGGAGAAGCTAAATTCAGATGTGCCAGAATTTGGAATAAAGGGAATTACAGAGGCAGGAGAGAAGAGTTGGCCAGAATGGATTGAAAAAGAACACTGGGCAAGGAAAACAGAAGAGCAGCAATAACTGGAATTTCTGGAAGATTTTCTGAAAGTGAGAATGTATATTGGACTGCAGGAAAACAATGTTAGAGAGTTAGTAATGGGGGGACAATGAAATAGTGGATGAATTGAATAAGTATTTCACATCAGTCTTCACTGTGGAAGGCACTAGCAGTATGGTGGATGTTCCAGGTGTCAGGCCATAAACTGTGTGAAGTTACCACAACTAGAGAGGAGGTTCTGAGGAAACTGAATGGAATGAAGGTAGATAAGTCACCTGGACCAGATGGTGTACACTCCAGAGTTCTGAAAAAAGTGGCTGAAGAGATCGTGAGGCATTAGTAATGATCTTTCAGGAAACACTAGATTCTGGAATGGTTCTGAAAGACTGGAAAATTGCAATTGTCACTCCACTCTTCAAGAAGGAAGAGTGGCAGAAGGAAGGTAATTATAGGCCAGTTAGCCTGACCTCTGTAGTTGGGAAGAGGTATTATGGTTAGTAAAGCAGTGGGGATTGAAATTTGCAACTTTACACTTCATCTCGAATTTTATAAAACAACCTTTGTTCTGATTGCTTGCTGCCATGGTTAAACCCAATTCAGTGACCATAACATTATGTTGTTAAATGGAAATGCAAAAATAATTTAATGTTACTGATTTCATCATTGCTCATGCAGATAAATTCCAAAAAGACCACAGCATAAAATTTGAATATTACTGATAACTCAAGTCATTCCAGATTCTGGATTTTCACTGCTCTTCCTTGTGCAGTTAATGTGGAAAACACCACAAAGCTTGTCCCACGGATTCTGGGTTTCAATTGGCAGTGCGGTGTACCAGAAAGATTATCAACTTCCATTGGCAAGCAATGGAGTGGAGTGGTCCATTCACGCCAAAGCCATGACAGAAGAGATATACCAATGAAATCTGTGATACAGCTTGGCATTTCCTTGAGGAAATTACTCCCATAGGATCTGAAATCGACACAGGTTTACCAATGACTATCAGTCCACTGTAGCATGCCATTTAAAAACTTGTAGTTGATTCCAGAAAAACAGTGAGAAATCTGGGCAGCAGTGAGGTGAACACATCCCTTGGGCAGCTCTCTTTAGTTCGATAGTCATTGTTCTGATTGAACCAATTGAAGTTTGATTTATGACACAGGATCCTGACTTCAATATTAAAATGAATCTATCTCTGCAAGAGTCAGCTGACAGACCTAGTAACTGGAATTGGCCAAATCATTCCCACTATTTGAGACAACTTTAAGATTTGAGCCCTCATCCACTAGAGCAGCAAAATGAGCATTCATGAGTGAGATCTCCACTGTGCTTTAAATAAACACTACTGTGTGCTTTACTGCTGATGACACAGAAGTTGCCATTTACTCATGGGAACGTACTCAGCCATTCAGACATGACGCCACATCAGAGCAATAACTTTAACCATTTCATATCCTGCACAAAAATAACTTGAGCAATGTACATCGTCCAGAGACACAAGGAGACTGCACATGCTGGAAGCTTGGATTAACACACATAAAATTACTAGATAGCAATGAAAACCGGTGTGGTTCCCTAATGTTCTTACGGGACACTATTGTACATGTTGAAGACTTGTGTCATGAGCTCCAGAGCATGTCGTTGCATGTACACAGATCTCCCCGTGATGTTAGTCATCACTAAATGCAAAGATGATGTGGCTACTGCTACATTAATCTGGGTTTGTGCAGTAATGCGAGTCATGTGCAGATAAACAGGTCTTGCCAAGTTCATAAGGGAAGACTAAATTACTACAATTCTGGTTTATGAATTTCCTAGAACAGGGATCGATAGAGTCAGCTGCACTACGGCAAAGAAACAGATTTTCATTTCTTATTCGGCTGAGACCTTCTTTACTTTGTGAACTGCTCTGAGCATTCCAATCCTCCCTCCAGGTGTCTACCTCTGTTACAAAACATCATTGCCATTCTTCTGATGTTGGCCTTCCATCATACAGTGTTGCCTAACTCCCCAAATTACCTGTAGTTAACTTCACGCTACCTATTCACATGGAAACTTATGTAATGCAGTTTAATGAATATCTCTTTTCAGTTTATCACAGCTTTAATTCCACTGTTCCGTGCCATTTAGTGCAAGCGTTCATGTGTAAATGAATTGCTTTGCAATAGAGAAGGTTAAGATACAAGTTAAGGGAAATTTCCAAGGTGATGAAATGGTTTGTTAGTATCCGCTGATCAGATACTCAATTGGAGAAGTCATGTACATTGAGTTAGACTGAGGGTGGTATCCTCTGGCATGAGACTCATTTCCTGATGCCCCAAAGGCTGTCTAGCATCAGCAAGGAATAAATCAGCAGTACGATGGATGAGCAGTTCCACCAAACTCAAAGGCATCCAGGACCAAGCAGCCCACTTGAAAGGTACCATGCTTGCAAGTTATTCTAAATATCTGTGCCCTCTACTCCAATCACACTGTGATATTACTGGACTGCATTTACTCACCAAGGCTATATTGACAGCACCTTCCAAACCATTGGACCTTACCACCAAGAGAAACAAGGGCATTAAACAGTTTTCCCCCTTATTATCATAACTTGGGAATGTACAGTAGCACCCCTCTTCCATTGTCCCTGGGTCTACATGCTGTAACTCCCTATCCCACAGCAATATGTGTGTATATACATCAGGAGTAATGCAGATTGAAAGTGAGAAGGTGCCCTCTCAAATGCAAAGAAAGACGGACAATAAATGCTGACCATTCCAGTGATGCGCAATAGAGAGAAAACCGCAAGCCATAGTCAGATATCGAAGATTTGAAGTCAATCACAAAAGATCTAGAGTGGCAATTCAGAAAGATACATCATTATTCACAAGAATTGAAAAAATAGAAGTAAGATTAAGTCATTTGCTCTTTCGGCATACTCTGCAATTCAGTAAAATAATCAGTAATGTAGTTCTGCTCTCTGATCCCCGCAAAATCTTTTCAAATCAGTCGAAGTACATTTATTATCGAAGTATGTACTGTATACAGAGTACAACTTTGAGACCATCCTTCTAGAAGCAGCCAAGAAACAGAAAAACACCATGAAACCCATTTAAAAAATCAAACACAAAGAAAAGAACAAATTGTGCAAATGGCAAAAAGTGAGCATTACAGCACATAAAACATCACATCAAAGCAGGGGTCCGGTTCAGTTCAGTGTCATACTGATAGCCAACTACAGGCTGCAGAACCAGTCTACACAACAGTGCCCCAATGTGAATAGATCGCCCTGATCAAACCACTCAAAATCAGCAAAAAAGTAGTAACCAGAATCCCGGGACATGGGCAATATGAACCTCTAAGTCCCGTCAAAATGAGTCTCGCCTATCAACTCTTGCAATTTGGATCCCAAGACTCCTGCACTTTGCTCTGATAGCAGCTTGCGAGAGGAAGAGGAAGACCGCTCAATGCAGGTAAATGGCAGCAAATGCCTGCCCATCCTCCACTTTCATTTTCATCAACTTCCACACTGCTCGGGGCCTTCATCAGAGAGAAGCATAGGCTCGCACCACGGAGCCTAAGCTTCCTCATTGCAACACTCCGTAACATAACCCTCGTCCCTCACTGTAACACTCAATCACATAACCCTCATCCCTCCGGCTATCAGGCTGTGCACTGCACTCCCAACATTACCAGACTCCTTCAGGGACAGCAAAGCACCAGATCGCTCAATCAGCCCAAAAATGCATCATCAAAATGTATATCACAGGTTCCAATTGCACACAGCTTAGTCATAGAATCATATTTGAAAGAATAAGTAAAAGAAGTAGCTTCATGAACTGTGTGCAGGACATTGTCATTAGTTGCCTCAACAAATCTGTAGACTAAAACTTACCAGATTTGACCTTATGAACATTATTGGGAGCAAGAAAGAGTTGTATACTTAATATTTATGTAATATTTGATTAGTATTGTAAATATACTGTATTGTTTTATTAAGCATTTATTGTTGTTTACATAATGCATAGTGGGTTATCTGTTACAGAGCATAAATAGCATATGTAATCACACCACCACAGTATACATGCACATCTTGCTTAAAGTAGAAACTAAATTGAAATTTGCATTTCAGACTTTCTGTATTTTCCTTTAAATTAGTATTTTAAAAATAACCCAAACTGATTACTGGCCCATTGAAGTGCAGTGAAACGTTTGAGTTAAAAACAAAACTGCAACAAGAAATGGTCCAGTTTGAAAAAAGCACAATGCCTTTTTCCTATGGTGCAGCATATTTTCTTTACAAAAGGAAAGGTGATCAAGTTAAAAAAAAGGTTGAAAATGGAAGAATTCACTGGTTCATAAACAGTGAGTACCAGGTGATAGAAATCATTTTAAAAATTGCAGAAGTAGCTGGCTACATCAGAAATATTGACACATTTGATTGCTCAACAGATAACTAGCTCATGTATACTGATCAAATTGAGCAGATTTTAAAGCAAATGAAATTGCCAAAGTGAAACAAGTACAAACTTGGCTGAGTGTATTGGGTTTAAAGGCATGCTCTTTGCTTTGATGTTTAACTGTTCCCCAAACCAACTGAAATGAGCTTTGCTGTTATCGTGAATGTAATGCAGGAACATTTAGAACTGAAACCATAAATGATTGCAAAATGCTTTACATTTCATAAGTGGAGTCAAAGAGAAGGGAGATCAATTTCAGCATATGTGGCTGAATTAAAGAGATTGGCTGGGCATTGTCAGTTCAACGAGAGGCTTAATGATGCACTGAAATATCATTTAGTTTGTGGAATCTTACAAGAAAACATTCTAAACGGCTCCTAACTGAAGCCCAACTTGCATTTAAAACAGAGATGAAATTGAGTTGCAGTCAAGAATGAAAGTGAACATGAAGAAAGTTGCAACTTCTAAACAGAAACTGGCCAAGCTGAGCAAATTGTGTTGTCATTGTTGCAGAGGCTCACGTACACCAGAGTAATGCAGGTTTAAAGGCAAAACCTGCATACATACAAAGAACATGTCAAGCAGACAAAAATAAGTGGACTGCACAGGGAAGAGAAAATAAGTCAAATTGCAATTTCAAAAAGAGCACTAATCCACAGGCTGTTGATGAAAAATCTGACAACGATGAGAATGACACAGGACTGGCTCGCCTTGAGATGAACAAAGTGAACATTAACAATAGACAAGTAATATGACATTCATACACCATTTGCATGGCACATCCCCTGTAGAAATGTCAACTGAAAATGAATTTAGAATGAATAATGCCATAGCAATGTTTAAGGATGGCATTGGAAAGCTCAAACATATCAAGGCTAAAACTGTTCTCAATGAAAATGCAACACCCAAGTTTGCAAAGCTCATCTGGTTCCTTGTACCATCTGTAATGAAGTAGCAAGTGAGCTAGATTGCATAAAAGCTGAAGGAATTCTTTCCAAGATTGAGTGGAGCTCATAGGCATTGCCAGTGGTCCCAGTAGCCAATAAGAATGGGTGTTGCAGGATCTGCGGTGACTTTAACGTCACCATCAGAAGTCTTCCTATTACAGCAGATGTGATCCAAAGTGAAAACAGAAAAAACCCCACGCTGCCTCAGGTCTACATGTAGCCCTAGATGGCTGGAGTGTACCCCGATGATACAAATTCAAACTGAAGCTTGTTAAATTCAAACAAAGAGGTGTTTTGAAAAATGGGAGCTTTTTTGAAATGATAAAACTCAGTATTAAATTCTGGGGGTTGCAGCATCCTTTAAAAAAAGATTGCTAGGACTGCTGAGAGGATCAATGAAGTTCTTCTTTTACCCATCTGAGATATTTATCAGGGCCCTTAGCATTGTCAAGGATCCCTCCCATCTACCCCATAATCTCTTTGACCCCCTACCATCAGGCAGGATCTTGTGTAACATTAGAACAAGGAATGTTAGGATGGGAAATGGCTTCTTCTGCCAGGTCATGTGACTACTGAAATCCCTGACAGCATCCAGATCTCATCACTTATGAAGCACCAATAGGGTTACTTTCACTTTTTAACTTGAGTTATAAATGCACATTATGCAAAATGTCGATCTTCTGGAATATATTTCATTATTTGTTCATTTATTTGCAGTAATATTACCAGGGTGATTGATAACTTTGTGGCCTAAAGTAGGAGATGAGTTATTAACTTCAAACTTCATACATAATCACTCAAACAGTTGACCTGCATGTCCATGTAATGAGAGCTATTTAAGTCATCTCCTTCTACCTTAGGCCATAAACTTATCAATCACCCACCTGTAGACATTTTCTGGAGGTCCAAGATCCACATGCTCCATGACCGCTGAACTAAGTGTGTAAATGTAGGAGGGGACTATGTTGAAAAATAAATGTGCTAGGTTTTCTAAACTTGACTCCTTCTACCTTAGATCACGAACTTAACAATCACCCTTCGTATTTATGTGTTGTGTGTAAGTTATATGTATGTTGTGCAGCTTGGACTGGAGGAAAGTTGTTTTGCTTGGCAGTATTCATGCATACTGCTGAATAATGATAAAGATGAACAAGAGGTTGAACTTGATGAGGCAGTACAGTAGTGTATCAGTTAGCCCAATACTTTACAGTGCCAGTGATCAACAATCTGTATTCAGTTCCCGCCGTTGTATGTAAGGAGCTTGAACACTCTCCTTATGCTCCAGTTTCCTCTCACATTCCAAAAAAATATACAGATTAATAAGAGTTAGTGAATTGTGGGCATCCTCTGTTGGTGCCAGAAGCATGGTGACATTTGATGGCTCCTCCAACACATCCTCAGACTGTCTTAGTCATTGATGCAAATGATGCATTTCAATGAATGATTTGTTGGATATGTGACAAATAAACCTAATCTTTATCGTTTATCATTATATTGTTCATACTGTTCTTCAAACTTAAGCTGAACATACAGTATGTAGGAGGCCAAACAATGTAAGTCAAAGTGGATGTGCATCAAAGAATTAAAGTAATAGGCTCAGGGTCAATGCTATGGACCGAAAGGGATGTTTCACAAAGTGATCACTAAATCTTTCTTTAGCTTCTCTATGTAGAGGAGATGACATTGAGTGCATTACTAGAAGTGTGTTAAACTTGAAGAAATGGAAGTGACCTGAAAGACTGGTTGGATCTCTAGTCAATGGGAAAAGAAGGGATGAGACAAAAGAATATTTATTGCATGTGGTATGGCTGCAAGAGGGAAGTAGTGTGAGAAATAGAGTAGTTGATGGAGACAGAAGGGTCACAGAGAAAATGTTTCTCCCTGAATACTGAAATGGGAGAGGAGAGGAAGATGTGTCTTTTCCCTGCAGTAGCAGAAGATGCAACACCAGCCCTTTTATCTCTTCCCTTCCCATCACACAGGAGCCCCACCAGTTCTTCCAGATGACGTGTAGGTTCACTTTCATTTCTTCCCATCTAGAGCACTGCATTCAATACTCAACATTTGGTCTCTTCAGACTGGAGAGAAATCAAAAACAGGTTGGACAAATACAATAATGTATTCAGAGGACAAAGTGACCCTGAAGTTATAATTCCACATGACTTCAATTCTGCAGCTGGTAAACTGGAGAAAAATCAGCGTAGCTTCTGAGGAGTAACAATACAACCCTCCAAACTCATTATATTAATTTCAGGTTGAGTCTCTTTCTTTCTGTGTATGTTCCTATACCTTTGTTTCAATTTGTTATATATTTCAATTTTTCTCTGTACTATTTTAATTCACGTATCAGTTTTTAATATATTTATCTTGACAACATTGATCTTCAATCTTTCAGTGACATCCCCTCCATTCTCTCCTCCTTGCCTATGCTTTATTTTAAAGTGCTCTTGTCGTTTACAGTTCTGATGAATGTTCCTTAGCCCATCCGCTTCTCTCCCTACTTACTCGGCTGGATGTGTTGCAGGTGCATACAATTTCCTCTGGCTACGGGCAGGCAGTTTCCAACACCAGCCCCTGTCAGGATCGGAAGAGGCTTGTCTATTAATGAGTTAATCTCATTTTATCCAGCGGACTCAACACACCACTGAACCAAGAAGCACACCGTCACTGTGCTAGAAATAAAAACCCAACCTCTGTGTCTGTGGTTGTATTTTAATATGCATTTTAATGAAGTACACTCTTCTGTATGTTTACCATCGCCTCTGTAATTGACTTGCAACATGATGAAGCAAACTCCTGGAGCTTGACTTTCAAACAAATATGAAATTATGCACAAACTGCACCCACCATCTGCCACACTCTTAAACCTGAGTCTGTCTTTTGTCCGATGGTATGGATATCATTGTCACATGATTTTATGAATGATGCTGCACTTTTGTGAATAGACTGGGTTTGTTTATGAAAGTAAAAAATTGAAAAGACTTACCTGGGTTTGCACATATTGGACTTGGCAGTTTTATATTATCAGATTCTAACTTGTGCATATCCCCCTTAATGGGTTAGGATGGAAAACAGATTTTAATTTTGCAAACATTAGGAAAAGGCACATCTGTTAATTATAATAGATTTTTAGGTTTATTGCGTGCAACAATATTTGAGTTTCCTGCCAAACTGCATGCAATTTTTGTATGTGTAGTCCAGGTGTTTTGGTGTAATATTTCTTGCCATTCTGTTCAGCAAACTGTGTCAAGGTCAGATAGAGAGCAAGGCACAATTATGGTAAAGCTAAAAACGATTTCAATTGCAGCACAGGAAAAACAGAAGGCATTCCTCATAATTTCCAGAGCATGATTTGCTGATGTCCATTTGAGGGTGCTGCAGTACCTGTGTGCATTTTTGATGCTACATTCTTTTAAGGCATAAATTCAAAGAATCATTAAATATTTAACCTTCTTCGGCACAGCATGACTTCAATTCGTAAGCTTGGTTATCCATTGCTCACAGGATTACTGCTTCTTCTCAAGTATAAAATACCAACATGAATTAAGAATCCTGGAATTCTTGATTCTTCTCAAGGGAAGGCTGGCATACCTTGAGGATGCATGCCTAGCCTACTGTTCTACTCTTTCTACAGCCATGTTTGTGTGGCTAGGCATAGTTCAAAGACCATCTATAAATTTGCTGATGACACAACTATTTTTGGCAGAACTTCAGGTGGTGATGAGGAAGCGTACAGGAGTGAGATAGATCAGCTGCTTGAGTGGTGTTGCAACAATAACCTTGCACTCAATATCAATAAGACCAAAGAAGTGATTGTGGACTTCAGGAAGGGGAATTTGAGGGAACATCAAGGGATCAGCAGTGGAAAGGGTGAGCAATTTCAAGTTCCTGCATGTCAACATCTCTGAAGATCTATTTTGTGCCCAACAATGATGCAATTACAAAGACTGGATGGCAGCAGCTGTATTCTGTTAGAAGTTTGGGGAGACTTGATATGTCACCAAAGACTCCCTCAGGTTTCTACAGATGTGCCATTGAGGGCATTCTAACTGGTTGCCTCACTGCCTGGTATGGAGCATTACTGCACAGGATCAGAAGCAGCTGCAGAAAGTTGTAAACTCTGCCAGCTCCATCATCAGAATGTGCCTCCCCAGCATCAAGGACACCTTCAAAAGGAAGCATCCATCGTTAAGTACCCCCATCACCCAGGACATGCCCTCTTCACTATGCTACCATCAAGGAGGAGGTACAGGAGCCTGGAGATACGCAATTATTGTTGGCAGAATTTCAGATGGTGTTCCAATTTTTTGGACCAGCTTCTTCCCCGCCGTCCTCTGAATGGACAATGAACCCATGTACACTATCTCACTATTTTTCTTCTTTTTTTGCACTCCTTTTGCACTACATATTTAGTTTAAATATATAGTGCATTGCAATGCACTGCTGCTGCAAAACACCATATTTCACAACATATGATTTTGATCCAAAGGGGAAGAAGAGGCATAGCCATTTGGGTCATACACAAAACTAATACTTCACATTTTCTTCACCTTTTACTAGTACAGTGATTGGAACTAACATACAAAACCATTGCATTTATACTTAAGTATTTTTTTAAACTATCCCTGACACAGTTTTCATGACGTGAGTTGTCAGCATTAAATTGAATTTGGGACTTGAGAGTATATTTCCACTGACAAGTCGATGACTGTGACTACAGCAGAGAAAATCAGCTTTTGCTGTTCAATGCTGGCTGTGCCATACCCATCCCTCACAGAACAAATTCCATTTCACACCTATTTGTCAGATGAATTAATTAATTTTACTCCTGACCTTATTGCTGCGGTCAGCTGCCAATGAAGATGTATCTATTCAATAGATAATTGATGTTTAAATCAGATTGCAGCTACAGGCAGAACCATTAACATTTTGAAAACTGACAAGGCACATATCTTCCAATTGCACTTTAGTCCATTTTAATGTTCAAAAATTCCAAATCTATTTTTTAATGTTATTCCTTTCCCAGCACAGAACATATGAGAAGGAAGGTGAAAGGAGCAAGAAGTAAGATCTGAACCCTTGCGGATTAAATTCAAAAAGCTAATATCCAACAAAACAAGTAATTACTGAGTGTCTAACACTTAGAGTATTGTGTGCCGTTTTGGTCATTCCATTACAAGGAAGGATGTAGGGACTTTGATACAGGTACAGAAGGGAACTACCATGAAGCTGACTGGATTAGAGGACAGGGCTGTAAGGAAAGGTTAGCCAAACCTGTTGCCTCCAGAGTGTCAGAGGACATGCATAAAATCCTTTTCCCAATGTCAAATACTGAAGGATATGCATTTAAGGTGAGGGGGGAAAGTTTAAAGGAGATATGTAATTTTTTTTTTACCCAGTGAGTGTTAATGCTTTGAATGGGCTGCACAGTGTAGTGGTATTTAAGAGGTCTTTAGAGAGACACATGAAGGTGTATGGAATGTGTACAGGCAGAAGAGATTTAGTTTAATATGGCATCATATTTGACATGGACATGGTGGACAGAAGGGCCTTTTCTGATCTATGTTGGTCTATGCGCTATGCTCTTCTATTAGGTAATCTGAGAGTTAACTATGAGGCAGATTGTTTCTTTAAAGAATGCTGTGGAATATTTTTAGGTTTCTTACCAGTTTGTGGAATGGTGTGTTCTATTTTTTTGGAACAAAAGCAAAATATACCTGGAGAGGGGTACTTTCAAGTTTGGCATGGCTGCACTTTCTGTAGCAGATTGTGTAAGTGTGATTAAAACAGTGTAAATCATTGGAGTTTTAAGAGCACGTCTCATCAAAATAATAAAAGCAACAGTTTATTTGACATTTGGAACATATTTCTGGAGAAGCTTGCATAAGTATGGATGCAGAGTCAACAGAAAGGCTGTGAAATTTTCTTGTCTTCTTCAGACTCAGAACTCTGACAGTTCCTGTTGGTCTGGCCTGAAAGGACCTAGCATGAATGTGTTGAAAAAGTGGAATTCACCCTATTTTGATGCACATGTGCTACAGTGAATAACACCCATAAAACATCACTGCGTTTGAGTGCACTCCCCAATCCCTTGCTGCGAATTGACCCAGGCCGTAGCGAGGGATTAGCTTGCCATGCTGTCAGATCTCAGGCTGCAGTGGATAGGGGTCACTAGGAATAATACGTGAGGTATGCTGATCAACAAAATCTGAGGCTGGCTGATGCAAGAAAAAATGCATCACTAGAATTCCGAAGATCATTTGCTGATATCTCTTTGCTGATCTGCTGCAGTGTTCACTCCTAGAACACAGAGCATTACAGCGCAGTGCAGGAGCTTTGACTCACAATGTTGTGATGACCTTTAACCTATTGCAAAATCAATCTAACCCTTCCCTCCGGCATTGTCCTCCATTTCCCTTACAACCACATGGCTGTCATAAACATCCCTACCACCACCCTACAGTGCATTCTATACACTTTGTGTAAAAAGCATGCTTCTGAAACCCCCCCTTCTTTTCTCTGAACACTTTAAAATTAAGCTCCCTAATAGTTACAATTTCTGCCCTAGGAAAAAGTCTCTGGTTGTCCACTTGATCTAAGCTCTTATCATCTTGTACACCTCCATCAAGACAATATCTTTGAATAATAATCACAGGTCATAGGCTGCACCTTTAAAATCTGAAAACCCTACTGCGTGTTGGTTATAATCATTGGAGGCAAGTTTAATGCTGTGTAAATATCAGAATTCTTTTGTGGACTGTGACCACTCCAATTTCCTTATAGGCTGGATTCAAATAGGGGCAATGTCTAGTAGAAAACAACATGCAGAACACGAGTAATTTGTGCTAATGCATCCTGATCTCCCTGTTGGAGATGACAAAAGTACCAAACAAAAACATATTGGTACTTCTCCATAAGAAAAGATGGAATCAAAGGGGGAAAAAAGGGAATGATCATTTTTTGTTTCCAGATCAAGTTATTTGACCACATGGAATGTCCAAAGAAGAATGTGGAAATACTCCTGATGATAGCCAGTGCATGATTTTCTCTAGCACGAGGCAGAATACAGCAAGGTTGGCAAGGTTGTCAGTCCTATGCTAAACAAGTAGAGTGAACTCAGTGCCAAACAGCACCAGAGGCATGATGTCAAGAGGACAACACTCTGTGCCACTTTATTAGGTACACCCGCTTGTTAATGCAAATATCTAATCAGCCTATCATGTGGTGGCAACTCAAAGCATACAATCATGCACACATGAGCAAGCAGTTCAGTTGTTCAGATCAAACATCAGAATGGGGAAGAAATGTGGTCTAAGTTTCTTAGACTGTGGACTTATTGGTGCCAGATAGGGTGGATTGAGTATCTCATAAACTGCTGACCTCCTGAGATTCTCCTGCATAACAGTCTCTAGTGTTTACAGAGAATGGTGCAAAAAAACAAAAAAAAAATCCAGTGAGTGGCAGTTCTGTGGATGTAAACACCCTGTCAATAAAAGAAGTCAGAGGGGGAGGAGCAAACTGGTTCAAGCCGACAAGGCAATAGTATGCCAAATAATCACGTGGTGTACAGATCATCTCTGAACACATAATACGTTGAACCTTGATGTGGATTGGCTACAGCAGCAGAATACAATGAACATACACTCAGTGGCCACTTCATTGTGGTGTGAAAGAGGAGAATCTCCAGGGCCTCTGTTTATCTGTTTAGATTCAGATTAGTTTATTGTCATATGCATCAAGGTGCTATGAAATGCCTTATTTGTATGAACTTCACAGGGTAAGCAATAATAAATGCACTAATAAATACAATGGGTTCTTTTCCTGCATCATCAGATTTGTAAACAGTCCATGCATCCATGAACACTGTCGTTATTCCTTTTTTACACTGTTTCTCTTTGTAATTTATAGTAATTTTATGTCGTTGCATTGTACTGCTGCCACAAAACAACAGAGTTATGTAAATCAGTGATAATAAATCTGATCCTGATGAGTCAAAGCAGCACTGTAGTGCAATCTGAAGCTGTGCAACGAGAGATGTTAAAATGACAATAATGGAATAACTGAGATGTAGACAAAATTGTTTAAAAAAATCCATCAAATACCCGAGGCAGAAAAAAAAAGCCCACAACTTGCAGAAGACATCCATCAGTTTACTTCGATACCTGGACAGCAATAGGATTCTCTAGTCAAATGTCTCCCAGGGACCCTGTAAAGTTCAGTGGTGAAGGGCCCTCATTACTTCTACGTCTGAGCCACTTTCCCCCCACTTCTTGATTCTGTGTTCCTTTTTATGATTTCCCCTCTGCTCAGGTGTTACTTCCGTATTCCTCCAATTTTTCATTACTCCTTTACCTCCTCCTCTTCTACCCCTGCAGCCCACCAATCAAACCCTTTTTACCATGTTCCTCTTGCACATTTGTTTCATTATTAAACTCTGGACCTGAAGGCTGGAATGCATAGCTTCAAGTTGAAGTACTTCTTTCTGTTTATTTGTCCAAGGAGATAAAATGTCTGTTGCACCATGTTACCTGCAATATCACCTCAAGAAGTAGATGGCGAGAACCTCAACAGGGCAGCAGCACCCCTTAGTGTTAACAAGACAGGGGGATAAGAATGATTTCAGCATGCAGAGTAACATACTATCCCAGCCTGATGTGGTTACGATACAGAATATCTTAGGTGGTTGTCACTGTGCAGATTGGTTTCATGCATTACTGGAGCATTGCTACTTCATGAGGACTGCATGTAGGCCAGTTTCAGAAAGGAGGCCTTCACAGCGACATAGAGCAATACATACCCTTCCACCTAAAGAGTTCATGCCAACCACTGTGATCACCCGGAAAGTCTCAATTTCCTGTATTCAGCCCATATTCCTCTGTGCCACCCCTCCACGTACTTATTCAAGTAAATGGTAAATGATAGTATTGCACCTGCCTCAATCTGTTCTTCTGATAGCGAGTTCCACATACTCATCACGCTCGGTGTGAATAAATTGCCCTCATGTCCCTTTTAAATCTTTTCCCTCCCTCCCTCCCTAAAACTATGCCCCCTAGTTTTAGATTCCCCTACCCTGAGAAAAAGACTGTTACTAACTACCTTATTTGTGCCTCTCATAAATTTAAACATTTCTATCAGATTATCCCTCCTTCTCCTACCTTTCCATGGAATAAAGGCCTACCCTGACCACCACCTCTATTCCTAAATACTTCATTTATTTTGGCACTATTTTTCCTAAGGCAAATGGTGTGCCTTAATCAATCCCACAGACGTTTTTGTGGGGTTTGTTGCTATCTGAGTGTTGCAAATGGTTACCTTGACAACTTTGGTCTGCAACATCTCACAGACATTCTCTCTGTTCTCTCATTCTCTTTGCTGCTTAGCAAATTAAAATATTTTGTTTTCTCACATTTACAGTTCTGATGAAGGACTAGTTCTGATACAAATTGGTAAGGCTGGTTACCTGAAATTGTTGAATTTAGTGTTCATTTTTGATTTACTGTATTTATCTCATTTTGGCAGAAAAATGTGCTTGGGTCTGGTCTGCAGCATTTTGTTGATTATTGTATAATTTGGCTTGGAATAGCTGCACATGTGGAGGTCTGAAATCTCACGAGGATGAGCCAATTTTAACTGTCAGGCCTAATTTTAATACGTGAGGTTGTCTCCCACCTGATGTCAGTGGGAATGATTTATTATGATAGATTTAAGCAGAGCAATAAAAAAAAGATTTCTTGCTGCTATTATAATGTTGTGAGACAACATTGAGTATTTTGAGTAGTGTGGTCTCCTCACCCAAAAAGGTGTTTACTATTGAAGGTGTGGACTAATTCCAAAAGTGGGGCATTTGCCACCTGGGAATGAGTAGGACTTGAGAGTCTGAGAGTTGAGAGTTTAGAAGATTGAGAGGAGAACAGAAACTTTAAAAAGTATCTTTGAAACCTAACATTTTTGCAGCTCAGTGCCGGAAGTTCTAGAACTGGGGTAACATAAGGAATAATAGGTAATACAGGACTGAGATAAGAAGAACTTCACTCAGAAGGTGATTTATGTTTGGAATTCTCTATGACCGAGGACTACAAAGAATTATTTGTTGTTTCCATTCAGAACAGAGTTTGATAGCCTTCTAGATATTCCTGAAATCCAGGAATCTGGACACAGTCACATTGAGGTAGATCAACCATGATCTGATGAACGGTCGAGCAGATTTGAACAGTCAGAAGGCCTTTTTCTTATGTCCTTATAACTAAGTTACTATCCAAGTTTACAAGGAATATAAGAGAGCTCTCCTAAATACAGATGGACTACTTGGGGTAAGTGGTCTTCGCAGATGTATCCCAGTGAAGGGAAAGATGACTCAGGTGAAATTCCAAGCAACACACACGGAATGCTGGAGGAACTCATTAGGCCAGGCAGCATCAATGGAAAAGAGTAAAGTCAGTGTTTCAGGCCGAGGCCCTTCATCAGGGCTGGAAAAAACGACGAGGAGTTAGAGTAAGAAAGTGGGGGAGGGGTGGAAGAACCACAAAGTGAGAGGTGAAACTGGGAATGGGTGACGTGAAGTAAAGAACAAGGAAGTTGATTGGTGAAAATCCAATGAGTTCCTTTGCTTCTTTTAATACTCAAAGAATCCCCTGAATTTGCTCTTCTAGTTTTGACATGGTATGGCATTATCCTGTATGTCCCTTTCTATAGGCATGTCATCTGTCAGTGGATAGATAACAATTTTCCACATCCAAGGTTAATATTTGTGATCTGACGTGAGTACTGTAGATATTTATCTTTTCCACTTTATCAATTGAAGGATCTGCCTTTGGTATTTAAAGGCTTATCACATAATTTCAATTTTATTCTATAGATTCAAGCCTATATTAGTTTTGGGATATTTAAATTTGGAAACTAATGAATCAACTGTGAAAGAGTTACCTGTTGGAAAATCCAATATCAGAAAGACTCTACCTTTAGGTTGCAGCTGTCACATTTTGTTGACATCCAAAAGTGACCCTTTAATTTCTCTCCTAGTTTCTTCAAGCCGGCATCAACCCCAGGGATGACATTGCAACAGAGGCTTACGAAGACGAGTTGGACATGGGCAGATCAGGGTCCTACTTGAACAGTAGCATTACCTCAGCCTGGAGTGAGCACAGCCTGGATCCTGATGATATCAGGGTAAAAATCCTTTTCTTGTCAAGGTTCTCTTGAAAATTGGGATTTCATTCACAGTACAAACATAAGACTGTGTTTGTTTGATTTACCTTGGGTCTGGATTAAATCAGCTGGTTTAGTGATAAGAATGACAGTGGAATGACCAGGTAGGTGAACCCAAGTTGGCTGTGATATTCCTATATATGGCAACTCTCACATTGCTGAGTGAGGGTTTAAATGATCAGTGACATGACTTGTCACTGGATGCATAGAATCTTTTCTGCATGAACAGCAAAGTTCCTTCTTAGTACTAGAGATATATATTGAGTTCATCTCCATTGTTAACATAATTTGCATTGCCAAATAATTAATATAGAAAGGTAGTATTACTTTTAGTAATCTAGTGTTGTACTAAATTGATATAACAACGGTAGCTGGGTTGGCAAAATTGCTAGTTTGTGGCTGTGTTGGAGATTAAAATACAGCAGTCCTTCAATAAGGGCCAAACCTACTTTGAAGTTGCCCATTACCTGAGGCAAATGAAGCAGCAACCAATTTATGATAAGTGGATCATAAATTTAAATATTGTAATCATAGCTATGTTTTAATAGTCATTCTTATGTTTAACCTCTAGCAGATAAGTTTCTCAAACACCAAGAACTCTGGTAATGTAAACAGGTGAGGAGATTTCTTAGCAACCTACCTTGTAGGAATGCTCATATTGCAGTAACAATCCATCGAGTAACACCTCGCCTCTTCTATAGCCCCTGTGACACCTACCACACCCCAGATAGGTTCAATACGAAGATTGGTTGTGTTGTAGACAGCATAGCAGACTGGCAAAGGATATAACTCCATTGCAGATGTGGGTGGGGAATTTGCAGATGGACTTTAACCTGGCAAAACTGGGAATACCACATTTTGGGAGATAAAATGTAAAGAGTCAGTGTACTGTGAATGGCAAGACTATTAACAGTGTTAACATGTAAAAGGATCTTGTAGTCCAAATCCATGGCTCTCTGAAAGTGGCTTCACAGATTGATGGGGTGGTTAAGAAGGCATATGGCATGCTTGCCATTATTAATTGAGGCACTGATTTCAAGAGTCGTGAAGTTCTGTTGTAGCTTGATAAAATTTCAGATAGGCTTAATCTGGAGTAATGCAATTGTTTCTGATCATCCCATTAAAGGAAGGGTATGGAGGCTTTGGAGAGGGTGCAGAAGAGATTCAGCAAAATGCGGCCTGGATTAGAGGGAAAGAGTATTCAGGAGAAGCTGATCAAACTTGGGTTGTATTCTTTGCAGCAGTGGAGGCTGAAGGGAGATCTGACAAAAGTTTATAACATTATGAGATGCATAATTAGAGTAGACAGTATCTTTTTCCCATGGGTTCAAATGCCCAATACCAGAAGGCAATCACTTAAAGTGAAAGGGGATAAATTCAAAGGAGATATGGAGCAAGTTTGTTTACACAGCAAGAGCTGGGTGCCTGTAATGCACTGCCTGGGGAGGTGTTGGAGGCAAATATGGCAGAGGCATTCAACAGGCTCTTGGATAGGAGATAAAGGAAGGATATGGACGTTGTCTAGCCAGAAAGGATTAGTTTAGGAGGCCATTTGATTATTAGTTTGGGCTGAAGGGCCTTTTCCTGCGCTGTACTGCTCTATGCCTTATCTTTAAAAGGTTACATAAAGCAGCTATTTATTTCACAAAATTTGGTCTGCTGGGCTACCTGTCCTCAAAACAGCATTGCCTCCAAGGTAAATCAAGCCTAATTTTCTGATGAGTTCTAAAGTTCGCAAATTAGACTCAGAAGATCTATGAACCAATGGTAGAAATGGCAATCACACAATAAAAGTCTTTAAAAGGGTTTGATGATAATGGCTCATTTTTCCAAGAAACTAATGGAACTTCTTAAAGTGATGCAGTAGTACAGCAGTTTGAATTACTGCCTGACAGCGCCTGTGACCCACATTCAATCCTCACCTTTGGTCTAAACTTTCTCCCTCTGATCTTCTCTCTATTTCAATTTCCTCCCATATTCCCATGTTGAGCAGGTTAGTATGTTCATTGGCCACTTGGGTAGGTGAATGGTAGAATCTGGGTAGTTAATAGGACTGTGGGTAAAATATAATCCTGTAGGATTAGTAAAAACATATTGTTTGATGGTCAGCAGAGACTCAATGGGCGAAGGGAACTGTTCCCCAGATGTACAAATTCATGATACCATGAGTAAGGCTGAAATAATGGAAATGAACAAAGGCTTGAGTTTGCCAATGCTTAATCTACAGTGATTCATAAAATGGTATCAGGTTTTACTAGCCACTGTTAAATAACAGGCAAATTAAAATTTGTTGATTTCATTGCTCAACTCTAATTTTCTGTGATCAGATGCAAAATGTTGTGCCGACTCTTTGCATCATGGTATGTGCAATTTTGTGTATTGTGTAATTGCATTTTTTTTCTCATGGCTTACTTTTTTGCAGGATGAGCTTAAGAAACTGTACGCACAGCTGGAGATCTACAAAAGGAAGAAGATGACAGCCAACAACCCTCATCTGCAAAAAAAGAGAAGCTCCAAGAAGGGTTTGGGGCGATCGATCATGAGGCGCATTACTGAGATTCCAGAGACAGTAAGCAGGCAGTGCAGCCGAGAAGACAAAGAGCACACTGACTCTGCTTTAGCCAGGAACAGCATCAGCATTGGAAGAAGGAACCCATTCGATCCCTCTGGATCCAGTCTGAAAGCAAAAGAGGACACCATGAAAAATAAAGCACTGTTACTGCAGAAGTCTCTCAGTAGCTACGACCACATGAGAGATCAAGGTGAAGATTCCAGCATCTCTGGAACAGACAAGGTGGAAATTTCCAGCACGGAAGCTGGACTGCTTGATTCACTCATGGGAAAGAAGCTGGTCAAAAAGACCAATGAAAAGATGGACAATACTTCTACTGAGTCAGTCCCTCTAGTGTGTAAATCAGCCAGCGCACATAACTTGACTGCTGACAAGAAACCCTTGCATCCAAGAACAGCCATGTTGCAGAAATCTCTCAGCGTCATTGCTAGCGCAAAGGAAAAAACCTTGGGAATGACAGGCAAGGCACAAAGCCTGGAAGAGCACACAAAACAACCGAAAGGTCAGCAAAGAAGTAAAGACACTAACAAAGGTAATACCTCAACAGATAGCAATGAAGACAGTACACCCCATCCAATAAACTCTTTGAGCCACTCGCTAATACCTGAGGAATCAAAAAGGGCTTCAAAAGCTGGAATAATGAAACAACATCCTGGTAGTCAATCTACAGGTAGTCCAGATGCAGCAAACCCTCTACTGAGTGATGACTTTGACAGAGCCGAAGTCTGTCCATGGGAGATCCAAGAACAACCTGCTACTCCATCAGAATCCAGAGTTCAAAAGCATGTATCTATTGCACCAGTGGAATCTCAAAATATTCACAATTCCCATTCAAGCGTGAAGACTCAGAATGCCAATAAACACAAGACGGTGGAGAATATCACCAAATCAAATCAGCCACCACAAAGTAACACTGAGAGAGTTGAAGTGTGTCCCTGGGACTTTGAGGAGCCACAATCAATGCTGGGAGAGGGTAGGAAACCTGTACCTCACCAGCCTGAAATTATTTCTGTTGAGGAGGATAACCTCACAAGTAATATGAGCAAGGATACTGAGATTTGCCCCTGGGGCTTTAATGAAATGCTGAACAATGCATCAGAACAAAGTCAGAGTGTTAAAGGGGAGGGCAAGAATGAACAGCCCTTGGGTGATGAACAGGACAAAGGACCCACGTCAGAGCCTTTAACTTCAAGTGACAGCCAGCAGCAAATTTCTGTTAACAGGGCGAATGTTTGTCCTTGGGAATTTGAACAGGCAGACTCTCCAGAATCCGAGAAAAGTCCAGCTTCCACTGCCTCAGCCTTATTACTGAGCAGCATTCCCCAGAAAAAGTCAGCAGTGAAAGGGTTTGGACTATCTGTCAAATCCTTGGTTTCCGCAGGAAGAGGCAAGGAAACAGAGAAACCAAAAGAAAGAAAGGAAGAGAAGGTGAAAACGAAGGGTAAATACAAAGAAAAGGATAAAGCGCAAGAAATAACAGTGGACAGATCACCTGTGGCTGAACGATGTCCCAGGGAAGTCAGAATAACCCCTGGTTCTGCAACCGGAAAGAGTAAAAACACAGCCAACAATGAAGCAGGAATGGAGAAAAGCAAACGTGTTGAGGTGTGTCCCTGGGATGTTGAGGAAAGCAGTCCCACTCAACGTGTAGCAGGAGGAAGCGCAGTTGCTATTAAGGACAGTAAAAATTCACGTTGCAAAGAAGTGGACACGTCGAAAATGGCCTCAATCTGCCCATGGGATTTTGATGATCAGAAAAACATGTGACAATAAATCTGGTCAACTTGCTCCTGAACAGTAACAGTTTTCATATCACTAAAATAAGGATTCCATATCATTGAATTCTAATAAAAAGGACACATTGAAACAGTGACAGCAGGATTGAAGTTAGGATTCCAATTGGTGCAATGTTCTTCATTTCCTCAATTTTCTTTCCTTAGCATCCAATCTAACAAAAACCTATTTTGTCAGATGTACCTGCATTCTGGAATGCTGTAGTATTTAGAAAACACTTATGTGGCAAAACCACTCTGTTTTATGCAATGGTCATGTACTGTTACACCAAGCTGAAGCACCTATGCTAACTTATGGGAACCATTTCCTTTCTGTTCATTAATTAACTACATAACAATAGTGAGCTTAGATTTATCCCACAAGCCATTACTTCTTCTGGAAATATTATTATCTTCAGTGCGATTTATATTAAGGCCTTTTGTTTAAATTGGTGTTCACAAATTCTTATGTACTCCCTGAGAATTATAGTTTGGTATTAATAGCTCTTTAAGATTTTTTTAATATGAATCAGTAGGTTCCTGTGGTTTTATTTTCTCAGAGGTTATTCTTAGTAACATAGCCACTGTTAATAGTGGAACCCACAGTTATATCTAGCTTTAGTCAAATAGAACCAACTTCACCTTACTTTGTACTAGCTGATTCCTTCCTCATCCCTAATCTCTGAGTAAGAGGGTTAGCTGTGTTACATGACAACCTTGGGTTTGCACTTTTTTTTAAATCAACTTACTTGTGCAAATTTGTTTAAAGGTGAAATGGCTTTAAACAAGAACTCATTATCCATGGAATCATAAACTTCAACAATCTTTAGCTCTGCAGTATTTAGCAACTAAAAAAAAATCAAATCTGTAACCTCATATATTTGCATCTGTGTTTCTGCATGCAATATGACTGGTAGGATTGACATCATGCTAAACCTCTGACCTTTAGCATTTGGACTGTACTAAGTTGTATAGTGAGTGAGGCTGTATCCTGTACACTGTATTCTGTATTTGTTATATCTACTGACAAGCTCTGGACTCCACCAGGGAATATTTGATAGATTTCTTTTATGGCTTGTGGCAGCATGTAAATAAGATAACTTATCTGCAATAAAAGTACATTTATATTATACCAAAACATGTGTTCTTGAATTCTATAAGCAGAGCTATTGATGACTAGATAGACAATGGAGAAGACTATATGCAGTAAAGGGATTAAATATGACAATTTAAACACACCAATGAAAACAGCTTGAATCATTTTGCATTTATATTTTACTCATATTATAAAGTAAGCCTTGCAATTGCAAGTCCAGAATAAAGGAGAGGACATGGAATACGATCTGAAAGGTAAAAAATATAACAGTGATATTTTATATAATAAAAAGCTCATTATATTAGGATCGCTGTAGGAGTTTCTCAGATGAATTAGATTAATCCCTTTAAATACAAGTGAAGTTATTGTTATTTCAGTGTATTGAGGAACAAATTAAATATAGGAAGCAGGCCACTACCCCTCCAGTATGCTCTGCTACATGAAAAGATCAGGAGTGATTATATAATCTAAACTCACATCTATCCTGCTTTCCACTGTAAACTTTACCCTTGGGCTTTTGCCATTTTTCCAGTGCCCCGACTAATCAAGGGCGAGTGAGGAGGCAACTCACAGGTCTGTGAGTGAGATTTAAAAAGGAGCGTTCATGGGCTTTTGCCATTTTTCAGCAACTTAATCACATCATGATTCATTTGCAAAGGCAAATAAAAATAAAGCAGGGTCAAGTGGAGTGGCCATTGTTGGACTGGACCAGTGTTGCAGTGGGAAGGCTTTGGCTCATCAGGCTTCAGTGAAAACAGCTTGGGTGAGTTAAGTATCTGGTAACTTTCTGCTTCTTCATCTGTTAGTACACATTTAGAGCAGCGAGAATGGCTTCAGGGCTGTGTTGTGTTCTTTGTGTGAGATGTGGGCCTTCCAGGTAAATACAGCTCCACCAGGTGCAGTGAGCTGCATTTCCTCAGGTAGCATGTTAGGGAACTGGTGCTGCAGCTCGATGATCTTCAGCTCATACAGGAAACAGATGATAGACAGTAGTTACAGGGAGATGGTCATCCCTAAGTTGCAGAAGACAGGTAACTGGGTGACTGTCAGGAGAGGGAAGGAAAATGGGCAGGCAGTACTGATTAACCCTGTGGCCGTTCCCCTCAAGAACAAGTATAATATTTTGGATACTTTTTTGGGGGGGGAGGGAAGGGAGACTTCCTGGTGGGAGCCACATTGACCGGGTCTATGGCACTCACTGTAGCTCACAAGGGAAATGGGGAGAAGAGGACTGCAGTAGTGATAGGGGATTCCATGGACTAGATGTGAGATCTGTGAACGCAATAGAGACACCCAGATAGTACATTGACTCCCAGGTACCAGGGTCAGAAACATCTCAAGATGGGTCCATGTCATTCTAAAGGCGGACGGTGAGCAGCCAGAAGTCTTGGTACATATTGGCACCTATGGCATAAGTAGGAAAAGTGAGGAGGTCCTAAAGAGGGAATATATGGAGGTAGGTGGAAAGCTGAAAAGTAGGACCTCTAGGGAGGTAATCTCTGTTTTACAGTCTCTGTTACTCGCCACTGAGGGTTAAGAATAGGATGCTTTGACAGATGAATGGTGAATGACTGAAGAATTGGTGCCTGGGGCAGGGTTTCAGATTTCTAGATCACTGGGATCTCTTCTGGTGAAGGTATGACCTGTACAAAAGGGACGGGTTATACCTGAACCCGGAAGGGGCTAATATCCTTGCAAGCAGGTTTGCTAGAGCTGTTGGGGAGGCTTTAAATTAATTGGGCAGGGGTATAGGAAGCTGAGCGACAGGGAAATGAACAGCACAGTTGGTATACAAGTGGAGGAAGTGTGTAATGAGATGAACAGGGAGATAATAGGACAAAATTGCAGTCAGTAGGATGAGTTGTAGTGTGACGGGGACAAAATCGAAACGAGTGATGAATACAGGATTGAAGGTGTTACATTTAAATGCACACATTATATATGGAATAATGTAGATGAACTTGTCGCACAGTTAGTGTTTGGCAGGTATGATGTTCTGGGCATCACTGAGTTGTGGCTGAAAGAAGATCAAAGTATAAAATAAATATCATTAAAGGACATATGTCTCAACTATGCAACCCTAATATTCCTCTTCTTGCGGGCATACTCAATAAATCCATAATAGAATAATAATCATAATAGAATCAACGAAAGACCACAACAAGTGGGTGTTCAAATGGTATGCAAAAGACAACAAACTGTGCAAATACAAAATGAAAGAAATAATAATAAGTAAGGAATAGATATTGAGAACATAAAGTGAAGAGTCCTGGAAAGTGAGTCCATAAGTTGTGGGAACATTTCGATGCTGGGGCAAGTGAAGTTGAATGAAGTAATCCCCTTTGGTTCAAGTGCCTTAGGGTTGAGGAGTAATAACTGTTCCTGAACCTGGTAGTGAGAGTCCTGAGGATCCTGTAACACCTTCTTAATGGGAGCAGTGAATAAACAGTATGACCTGGGTGGGGTGGGTCTCTGATGACGGATGATTCTCTCCTGCTCTATATAGATGTGCTCAAAGGAGGGAAGGACCTGACCCGTGATATTCACCAGTTTTTCCTGTTCTAGGGCACTGGTGTTTCCACACCAGGCTGTGATGCAACCAGTCAGTATACTCTCCACCACACATCGATAGACATTTGTCAAAGTTTTAGATGCCATGCCAACTCCTCACAAACTCCTAAGGCGGTAGAGGTGCTGCTGTGATTTCTTCGGAATTGCACTTACATGCTGGGCCCAGGACAGCTCCTCTGATACAATAACGCCAAGGCATTTATAATTGCTGACTCTCTGCTCCTCTGATCTCCAACGAGGATCATGGACATCAGGTTTCCTCCTCGTGAAATCAATTATCAGCTCCTTGGTCTTGCTGAGATTGAGCAAGTGGTTGTTGTAGACTATAGCTAGGAGCTCAGCATCCAAGGAAATACATTGTATTGAAAGTGCAGGAAGGTAGGTAGAGGGGGTGCGTGAAGTAAAATCCTTAGAAAGAGGTGACAAAGTTTCAGAAGAATTAGAATTGTGGGTAGAGTTAAGGAACTGCAAGGGTAAAAAGACCCTGATGGGAGTTATGTACAAGCCTTTGAAGTGTAGCCAGGATGTGGGCATCAAATTAAAATGGGTGATAGACAATGCATGTCAAAAGGGCAACATTACAATAGTAATGGTGATTTCAATATGCATGTAGGTTGGGAAAATCATGTTGTTGCTAATTTTGGATGCCAAGAGGGAGAACTCATAGAATGCCGATGCGATGGCTTTTTAGAACAGCTTGTGTTTGAGCCCCCCAAGGAATCAGCTATTCAGTATTGGATGTTGTGCAATGAACTGGATTTGATTAGGAAAAGGAAGCCTTTGAGGCAACGATCGTTTTTTTTTCCTCTTTTGCCCATTTCTGGTAGCAATGAAGGTCTTTCATCTCTGGCAGCACTCACATCTTCCTTCATTGTGTCAGTAGCTTCCTCTCAGTTTGCTGTCAGTCATGCAAGTCCTGGTAGAGACAGGAATACTGTCACAACAGATGTAGAAGGATTTTTCATTGCTTTGGCATAACAGTTTTATTTGACCAGTCAGGGTTGTTAGCCCTGAAAGACAGTGATCATAATATGATAGAATTCACCATGCAATTTGAGAGGGTGAAGTGAATCAGTATTACAGTGGAATAAAAAGAACTACAGAGGCATGAAAGAGTTGCTGGCCAGAGATAATTGGAAGGGGACACTAGCAGGGATGACAACACAGCAGCAATGGCTGGAGTTACTGAGAACAATTAAGAAAGCACAGGATAGATACATCCCAAAGAAGCATTCTAAAGGCAAGATGATTCGACCATGGCTGACAAAGGAAGGGAAAGACAACATAAAAATAAAAGGGAGGGGATATAATAGAACAAATGTAAATGGAAAGCTATGAGATTGGGAGGCTTGTTTTTTTTTAAAGAAAACAACAGAAGACAACTAAAAAAGCCATAGGGAAAGTAAAGATGAAATATGAAATTAAGCTAGCCAATAATATCAAAAAGTATACCAAAAGATTTTTCAAATGTATAAAGAGTAAAGATAGGCAAGAGTGGATTTTGGACGATTAAGAAATAATGCTGGAGAGGTGGTAATGGGGGACAAGGAAATGACAGGTGAACTGAATATATGTTTTGCATCTGTCTTCACTGGGGAAGACACCGGGCATATTCGAGACCTGAGAGCTGAAGTGAGTGCAATTGCAATCACTAGGGAGAAAGTGCTTGGGAAGCTGAAAGGTCTGAAAGTAGATAATCACCTGGACCAGATGGACTACATCCTAGGGTTCTGAAAGATTTAGCTAAAAAGATTACAGAGGCTTTAGTAATGATCCTTCAGGAATGACTGGATTCTGGCATGGTTCCGAAGGACTGGAAAATTGCAAGTATTATTTCCCTCTTTAAGAAAGGAAGAGGGCAGAAGAAAGCAAACTATAGGCCAATTAACCTGAACTCAGTGGCTGGGAATATGTTGCAGTCAATTGTTAAGAATGAGATTTCAGGGTACTTCGAGGCAAATTATAAAATATGCCAAAGTCAGCATGGTTTCCTCAAATGGAAATCTTGCTTGATAAATCTGTTGGAATTATTTGAAGAAATAACAATCAGGATAAACAAGAGAGAATTGGTGGATGATATGTACATGGATTTTCAGAAGACCTTTGACAATGTGCCACACATGAAGCTGGTTTGCCAGGTAAAAGCCCATGGTATTACAGCAAAGATAGAACATAGAACATAGAATAGTACAGCACATTACAGGCCCTTCTGCCCACAATGTTGTGCTGACCCTCAAACCCTGCCTCCCATATAACCCCCCACTTTAAATTCCTCCATATACCTGTCTAGTAGTCTCTTAAATTTCACTAGTGTATCTGCCTCCACCACTGACTCAGGCAGTGCATTCCATGCACCAACCACTCTCTGAGTGAAAAACCATTCTCTAATATCCCCCTTGAACTTCCCTCCCCTTACCTTAAAGCCATGTCCTCTTGAACTGAGCAGTGGTGCCCTGGGGAAGAGGTGCTGGCTGTCCACTCTATCTATTCCTCTTAATATCTTGTACACCTCTATCATGTCTCCTCTCATCCTCCTTCT
The DNA here is from genome assembly GCF_030144855.1 of Hypanus sabinus. Lineage (NCBI taxonomy): Eukaryota > Metazoa > Chordata > Chondrichthyes > Myliobatiformes > Dasyatidae > Hypanus > Hypanus sabinus. The sequence goes on along the minus strand of NC_082711.1, from coordinate 47,542,828 downwards.
CCCCAAAGAGTAAAGCCCTAGCTCCCTTAATCTCTGATCATAATCCATACTCTCTAAACCAGGCAGCATCCTGGTAAATCTCCTCTGTACCCTTTCCAGTACTTCCACATCCTTCCTATAGTGAGGCGACCAGAACTGGACATAGTACTCCAAGTGTGGCCTAACAAGAGTTTTATAGAGCTGCATCATTACATCGCATCTCTTAAACTCTATCCCTCAACTTATGAAAGCTAACACCCCATAAGCTTTCTTAACTACCCTATCTACCTGTGAGGCAACTTTCAAGGATCTCTGGACATGAGAGAGAAAATAAATGCTTCATCCATCTTAGATGGGTGATCCCTCATTTCAAACATTGACAAGGATTGTTCATGAAAAGAAACATCCTCTCCAAGCCCACACTTTGTCAGGTTATGTCAATATCTGATAGGTTTAAATATCACTCTTCTAATCCCCAGTGCATGAAAGCCTAGATTGCCCAAATATTTTTCCTGAGAATCTACCCTCTCCAGTTTTTAATCTAGAAAAGCTTCTCTGAGCAACACACAAAATGCTGGAGGAACTCAGCAGGCCAGGCAGCCTTCATGGAAAAAGTGTAAACAGTTGATCTTTTGTCCAGAGACCCTTCATCAGGAATGAATGTTTATCGGGATGTGTTGCTTGGAATTCCAGCATCTACAGCTTTTAGACCATAAAACCATAAGACATAGGAGCAGAATTAGGCCAGTTACCCCATTAAGTCTGCTCCGTCATTTTATCATGGCTGATCCATTTTTCATCTCAGCCCCAGTCTCCTGCATTCTCTTCCTTTCATGCCCTGACTAATCAAGAATCTGTCAACCTCAAGCCTTAAATGTACATAAAGACTTGGCCTCCACAACTGCCTGTAGCAATGAATTCCACAGATTCAAAACTCTCTAACCAAAGAAATTGCTCCTCATCTCTGTTCTAAAAGCACACCACTCTATTCTGATGCTGTGTCCTCTGGTCTTGGACTCTTCCAAGATAGGAGACATCCTCTCTGTCAAGGCCTTTCACATATTTGATAAGTTTCAGTTAGATCACCTTTCATTCTTCTGAATTCCAATGAATACAGGCCCAGAGCCATCAAATGCTTTTCATATGAAAAGTCATTCAATCCACGTATTATTTTTGTGAACCTCCTTTGAACCCTCCAGTTTGAGCATGTCCTTTCTAAGGGGTATTAAACTGTTTACAATACTCCAGGTGAGGCCTCACCAGTGATTTATAAAGTCTCAGCATTATATCCTTGATTTTATATTCTAGTCCTCTTGAAATAAATGCTAACATTGCATTTGTCTTCCTCACACTCAACTTGCAAATTAGCCTTTAGGAAATCCTGCACAATGAGTCCCAAGTCCCTTTGCACCTCAAATTTTGTATTTTATCTCCATTTAGAAAATAGACAACTCTTTCATTTCTTCTACCAAAGTGTGTGACCATACACTTCCCGACTCTGTATTCCATCTGCCACTTCCTTGCCCATTATCCTAATCTGACTGTCCTTCTGTAGTCTCTCTACTTACACAAAACTACCTGCCCCTCCACCTACCTTCATATCATCTGCAAACTTTGCAACAAAGCCATCAATTCCATCATCCAAATCATTGACATGTAGCAAAGTATCAGCCCAACACAGGCCCTTGTAGAACACCACTAGTCACCAGCAAACCAACCAGAAAGTGCCCTTTATTGCCACTCTTTGCCTCCTTCCAATCATCTACTGCTTCATCCATACTAGAGTCTTTCCTGTAACACCATAGGCTTGAAATTGTTAAGCAGCCTCATGTATGGCACCTTTTCAAATGCCTTCTGAAAGTCCAAGTACATAACATGTCCTGATTATCCTTTATCTAGCCTGCTTGTTATTTCTTCGAAGAATTTTAACAGATTTGTCAGTCAAGATCTTCCCTTGAGGAACCCATGCTGACTATAGCCTATTTTATTATGTACATCGAAGTACCCTGAAACTACGTCTTTAATAACTGACTTCAACATCTTCCCAACTACTGAGGTCAGACTAACTGGCCTATACTTACCTTCTTTCTGCCTCTCTTCCTTCTTGAAGAGTGGAGTGACATTTGCAATTTTCCAGTCTGCTGGAACTATTCTAGAATCTAGTGATTCTTGAAAGATCATTACTAGTGCCTCCACAATCTCTGCAGCCACCTCTTTCAGAACTCTGGGGTCTACACCATCTGGTCCAGGTGACTTATCTACCTTCAGACCTTTCAGTTGCCCAAGAACCTTCTCTCTAGTTATGTTAACTTCTCACACTTCATGCTCCTGGAACTTCCACTATATTGTTTGTGTCTTCCACAGTGAAGACTGATGCAGAATACTTAGTCATTTCACCCATGATTTTGTTGTCCCCTATTACTACATCCCCTACAGCTTTTCCCAGCAGTTCAATATCCACTCTCACCTTTTACACTCTATGTATCTGAAGAAACTTTTGGTATCCTCTTTAATATAATTGGTTAATTTGCATCCATTTTCCATCTTCATCTTCATAATGACTTTGTGTTTGAGAAATCTTCTCCAAATTGGTTCCACTGCATCAATGTTTTTCTCCCTCTTTCCTGTAAATGTGATCTCACTAATGCCCCATTTCCTGTCAATAAATGTTTATTTTCCATCTCCAGCTCAGAGGACAGATGGTCACAAACATGTTCAAGTGACGATAAATCCAGAAAATCCAGTCCTTCCTTATAATTAAGGCTCTTCATTCCATACAAAATTTTGGTGAATCTTTTCTGCACTCTCTCATTTACTAATATATTGTAAGGGAAAGTGCCATAAGATGGGAAGTGATTGATAAGGCTGATAAAGCAAGCCAGTGAGTTGAGAAAGCAACATTCCCAAAGAATATTGAAAGGGGAGTGGAAACAAGTCCACAGACTATCATGACTATACATCCTCCTACCTTGTATGCTGTTGGGACTCAACTCCATCCCTTGGTTGCTCCAGTTCTGTTGTATTTGTGCTGAAGATGAGATATTCTGCACAGATGCTTCTGAATTGCATCCCTTCATCCTGAACTATGGTTTTTTTCTTCTTTCATAAAGGACAGAGCCATTGGCTGCACCACACTACTTTCCCTCACTTCTGCTCTCAGACCTTTACTTCCTGATCAGCATAGAACATATCTCCCCTAGTTCTCAGCTTCTTTCCTACCAGTCATCATGCACAGTGGATCATCCTTTGCTATTTCAGCCAGCACTGAAAAGTTTCCACCACCAGGCATGTATTTGTCTATATCAACAGCATTTATCTGGACTTCAGGTGAAAATTCTCTTCATCACTGGAAAATTTGACTGCTCATTTCCCTTATTAAAACTTCAAGTATTTTGTGTGCTGCTCCAGAACCTAACAACTGCAGTTTCTAGAGACTACATATTTATCTCCTGTTAGGGTCCGGTCCGGAGCCCGTCTGGTCTGTGGACTCCAGACTCCGGGCTTTGCAGCCAGCCCTCCATTGGATCATCTTGGCTTAAGGAGGTACATCTGTCACCTATTAGGTGGCAAGTGTTTATAAGGGGTTCGGGGACTGAGCCTAGTTGGGGGGTCATCTGGCTCTGAAGCTGGTTTAACCTGCTCTGTACCTGGTCTGCCGGCTCTGAATCCTGCTCTGTACCTGTTTCACCCACTCCGGATCCTGTTCTGCCCTGGTTGCTGGCCTGCTCAGTATCTGTTCTGTCCAGTTGGTCTTGTTCCCCTGCTTCTCTCATGTGTGCTGGTCCCACTGTTCTGCCTTATTTGCCTTGCCCGTGCTGTCACGCTGTCGGTTGTCTTCGCCAATTTACCGGTGTATCACGGTAGTCCTGCTGCTCACCCTGGACCCAGCTCCCTTCTGTTCCCTTGCCTCCATCGGGTAAGTCAGGCCGTCACTGTTACCCCTCGGGTGGTTCTGTCCCTACCTGTCCCTTGCCTCCGTCGGGGAAGCCAGGCCGTCTGCCGTTGACCGGTGGGGGGACTTGGTCCCCTTCCTACCCCTCACCTCAGATGGGTTGTGCCCCGCACCTGCCCGGGGTTCCACGTCTTGCCCGGTTCCTGCCTGGGAGGCGGCCCTGCCCAGGAGTTATGCACCCGCCCCAGGGGGCTCTTCTGCCTGCCACAAACTCTGGGATCCTCCTGCCCTGCCAGGAACTCTGGGATCCAGTCCCACCTGCATTACCCCTTGTATGCCAAGGTATCCCCATCCTGTCCTACCCCTAGTACTTCAGTGCCTGCGTCCTGCATTTGGGTCCATTCCATGTCCGCTCATGACATCTCCATTCCCCTTTCAACATTCTTGGGGAATGTTGCTTTCTCAACTCCCTGGTCTGCTTTATCAACTTAACTCCATCAATCACTTTCCATCTTACAACACTTTCCCTTACAATATAGTTGTCAGGGCGATGGAGCGGGGGTCCAATCACAGACCCAGTACTGTGTGTACAGTGATATTAATTGAGTAACAAATCCCAAAGTGTAAACAAGGTCAGCATCGGAATTCAGGCAGAGATCACAACGTTGAGAGAAATCCAAAAACCAGAAACAGGCAGAGTCAATATTCAGACAGATACAAATGCTAGAAAGGCTCAGGAAAACTCATTGGCACAATCTGGCAACAAACAGGTGAAAACACAGGACTGAAATACATGGAGCAATAAACAGAGAGGCAGATGATAGGTGGAGCACAATGAGACACAGGGGGCAGCAATGCAAGTAATAGTGAGAAACAGATGAGAGACAGAGTATTCAGTGATACAGGGGCCAGAGTAGATCAGGAGCAGGCACAGGAGAACATTGCAATACAAAACCACAGTCCGACACCTAGAGGGAAAGCGCACAAAAAGACGGTTCAACTGGAGGTACTGACGGCATCCCCCCCTCCCTACAGACACCTCCTGCAGTCACAGCAGGTAGAGCTGGGTGCTGGCAATGACAGTCCCTGACGAGAGAGGGGTCCAGGATGTTACGGACAGGGACCCATCTCCTCTCCTCAGGACCGTAGCCCTCCCAGTCCACAAGATACTGGAGGTCATGGCCCCGGTAATGAACATCCAGCAGCCGACACACCGTGATGGCCTCTGACCCATCGATAAGCCATGGGGTGGGGTGGGGGGGAGGGGCGGTTTGGGTACAGGACATGGGGTGGCTGATGAAAGACTTGTTAGGCGACACATGGAAGGTGAGCTGAATGCGGCGGAGAGCAGAGGGGAGCTTGAGACAGACAGCAGCAGGGCTGATGACTTTAGCAATGGGAAAAGGGCCAATAAAGTGGGGGGGGGGGAGCAAGCTTGCAGGAATCCACCTTGAGGGGCAGTTCTCAGGTTGAAAAGCCACACACGCTGTCCCTGGTGGTAACGTGAGGCCTTGGAGCAATGATGGTCAGCTTGACACTTGATCCTAGCAGAGGCACAGAGAAGGGCAGAGTGAGTGCGCCTCCACGTCCGCTGACAACGGCGGATGAATGCCTCCGCAGATAGAACACCAGCCTCCTCCTCCTGGGCAGGAAACAGTGGAGGTTGGTAATCAAGGCAGCACTTGAAAGGGGGACAGACTGGTGGATGAGGATGGATGAGAGTTAATGGTGTACTCCGCCCAGGGTAGCTGCTGACTCCACGTGGAGGGGTTCTGGGAGACCAGACACCGCCATACAGTCTCTAGCTGTTGGTTGGCCCGCTCAGTCTGGCCATTGGTCTGTGAATGGAATCCTGAAGATAGACTCATGGAGATTACAGAATGCCCTCCAGAAGTTGGATGTGAATTGAGGGTCCCTGCCCGACAACATGTGCAGGTAAAGCATGTAATTTAAAAACATGTAATACTCGTAATTTGGCTGCTTCTTTGGCTGAGGGGAGTTTAGGTAAAGGAATGAAGTGTACAGACATGGAGAAATGATCAACTACTGTGAGAATGGTGGTATTACCATCTGATGGGGGAAGATTGGTGACAAAATCCAGGGCAACGTGGGACCAGGGGCTCTTCGGGATAAACAGGGGTTGTAACAGACCAGCGGGTGATCGGTTAGAGTTCTTGCCTTGAGCACAGAGCAAGCAGGCTGAGACAAAGTTGTGGATGTCATCTCCCATGGAGGACCACCAGAAACCGCCGACCCGAGTATGCCTGGTTCCAGGGTGACAGGATAACAGGGAAGAATGACCCCACTGCAATACCTGTGAGCGGACAGCGCTGGGGCATTGGCTAGGGGCTGCCCCACTTTGTTGAGCAGCTTGCACCATGGCTTCAATGTCCCATTGCGCTCCACCCACAAGACAGTGAGCAGGGAGGGTGACATTGGGTACCTCAGGGGTCAAAGGAAGGAAATCTTCAGGAGAGGCATCAGGTTTTCCATTCTTGGAACCAGGGTGGAAGGACAGAGTAAAATTGAATATTGAGAAAAACAGGGACCAACACACTTGAAGCGAGTTGAGACGTTTGGCCGTATGGATATATTCCAGATTCTTGTGATCAGTCCAGACTAAGAATGGCACCTTGGCTCCCTCCAGACAATGCCTCCACTCCTCCAGAGCTAGCTTCACAGCCAGCAGCTCCCAGTTTCCGACATTGTAATTCCGCTCCGTGGGAGTGGAGTGAGGTGGTGAGAGAAGAAGGCGCAGTGGTGTACCTTCTCATCCTTGGCCGAGCGCTGAGAGAACACCAATGTCAGACACATCCTGCTCCACAATGAACTGCCGGTCAGTGTCGGGTTGGATCAGGATGGGGCAGAGGTGAAACGTTCCTTCAGGTCAGAGAATGCTTTTTCAGCAGCAGGGGACCCGGAGAATCTGACAGCCGATGAGGTGAGAGCAGTGAGTGGTGCAAGCAGTGTACTGTAATTTCTGATGAAGCTGCGTTAGAAGTTAGCAAAGTCCAAGAAGTGTTGCAACTCCCAACGAGTTGAAGGTTGGGGTCAAGACGGTGTTCGAATGGCCTTCTGTTGGTCCATCTGAATGGAACCGTCTGAAATTACATACCACAGGAAGGATACTGTAATGTGATGAAGCTCACATTTCTCAGCCTTCTCAAAGAGCTGGTTCTCCAGAAGGCGCTGGAGAACTCTGTGGATGTGACCTGTGTGTTCAGCAAAGGAGCTAGAAAAAAAAATCAGAATGTCGTCGAAATACACAAAAACAAATTGCTTCAGCATGTCTCTGAGAACATCATTTACCAGGGCTTGGAAGATGGCGGGGGCACTGGTGAGACTGAATGGCGTGACCAGATACCCATAATGGCCTGAGGTGGTGTTGAAGGCTGTCTTCCACTCGTCCCCTTCGCGGATGCGGACAAGATGGTAGGCGTTGCGAAGATCAAGCTTGGTGAAAACTGAGGCTCATTGCAGTAGTTCAAATGCCGTGGAAGAGGGTTATGGATTTTAACAGTGACTTCATTCAGTTCCTGGTAATTAATGCATGGACACAAAGTGCCATCTTTCTTTTCAATGGAGAAACAACCGGCACTAGCAGTGGAGGAAGATGGCCAAATGGTGCCTGCAGCCAGAGACTCTTGAATGTACTTATTCATGGCTTCTGTTTCAGGTACAGACAGGGAATTCAGGCGGCCCCTTGGGGGAGATGCACCAGGCAAGAAGTTAATGGTGCAATCATATGAACAGTGAGGCAGCAGGGAAGTGGCCCGGGACTTGCTGAACACAGCCTTGAGTTTCCTGTATTTAGGAGGGATGGCACTAAGATCATGAAATTCCTCAGGGGGATCTGGGCTCAGAGACAATGGGATCTGAGCGTGGTGGAAGCAGTGGGAGTGACAGATTGGGCTCCAGCCTACGACTTGCAACTAAGCCAGTCAACGTGGGGGTTGCGTCTGACTAGCCAGGGAAGGCCCAGGACAATGGGAGCTTGAGGAGAGTCAATAAGATAAAGGGTTAACTGTTCATGATGGTTACTGGATAAATTGAGACTCACTGGGGGCGTGACATGGGTGATGTTAGCCAGTCTCTGACCGTTCAAGGCGTGGCCAACAATGGTGACTGGAGAGCAGACGTGGCTAATCCCCACTGGGAAGCCAAGCTGCACCAGAATCGGCCAAGACAGAGACCACTCACCATTGGACACCCCACTCCAGAGAAGCAGGTTTGAGAGTGAGTGGTGTCGAAGAGGGCCGGACCGAGGTCACGCTCACCAGCACTCCTCGTCCTACTGGTGAACGCTTGGCTTTTACTGGGGAGGTAGAGTCCCTCTGGAACCCCTCCCTCTGTGGCACTGCTGAAGGTGAACATTAATACAGATGGCAGGAAGGTCTTGGGTGACCAGCTCATCTTTGATGCCTCCGGAGAGGCTGCTCAGGAAGGTGTTGTACTGTGCCTCCGAGTTCCAGCTGCCAGAGGCAGCGAGGGTCTGGAATTCTGTGGCATAATCTGACACAGATCTGCACCCCTGGTGCACGTGCAGCATTTCACGGGCAGCCTCTCTCCTATGTTTGGAGCGATCAAACACTTTTCTCATCTCCTCAGAAAATAAGTAAAAACTTCTGCAGAAAGGGAAGCCTGCCTCCCAGACAGCTGTTCCCCATTCTCTCCCCGACCGGACAGTGATGACGTAGGCTACCTTGGCTCAATCAGTGCAATGTTCGTAGTTGCAATTCAAAAATGAGGGTGCACTGGGAAAGAAAAGAGCGGCAGGTACTGAGCTCACCTGAGTACTTTTCTGGAGGAGGCAGACGGGGCTCTTGGATGGGAGGAGCATGCGAGGATTCTGAGGGCTGGGCAGAAGATGTAGTCGCAGAATGTTGATGGGTGCTCTGGGACAGCTGGAGTGACTGAGTCTGGGTCACAAGATCAGCGACATTAGCAGAAAGCAACTCCACTACCCTGAACACAGTCCAGCTGGTTCTTGTGTTTCCCCAGCATCACTCCCTGTTGTTCCAGGACAGCTCTCAGACAATCGGGGTCTGCTGGATCCATTCTGGCCGGAGTGTACTGTCAGGATGCTGGAGCAGGGATCCAATTGCAGACCCAGTACTCCGCACACAGTGATATTAATTGAGTAACAAATCCTGGGGTGCGAACAAAGTCGGCGTCAAAGTTCAAGCAGAAATCAAAACATCCAGAGGAATCCAAAAACCAGAATTGGGTAACAGGCAGAGTCAATATTCAGACGGACAGAGTACAGATACGAATGCTGGAAAAGCTCAGGAAAATTCACTGACACAATCTGGTAGCAAGCATGTGAAAACTCAGGACCGAAACACACTGAGCAATAAATGGAGAAGCAGATGATAGGTGGAGCACAATGAGACACACATGGCAGCAATACAGGTAATAATGAAAAATAGATGAGAGATGGAGTACTCAGTAATACAGGGGCCATAGTAGAGCAGGAGTGGGGACAGGAGAACATCACAATACAAAACCACAGTCTGACAGCTAGGGGGAAATCACACAAAAAGTCAGAGTTCAACTGAAGGTACTGACAATATTAGAAAAAGAGAGAGTGCAGAAGAGACTCACCAAAATGTTGTTTGGAATAAAGAGTTGTAATATACAATTAAATTATGAGGGACATAGATTGTCAAAATTGTTTTCTCAGAGCAAGAGAATCTGAAACCAGACAGCAGAGCTTCAAGTGAGCGAGGATCTGAGGGTAGGTTTTTCACACGTGTGGTAGTTATTCAGACTGAGCTGATGGAGGAGCTGGCAGAGGCAGATACAATATTAACTTAAACAGGAAAGGAGTGGAAGGATATGGATCTAACATGAGCAAATTAAATGAGTGTATGAAGATACGATAGATGGTATGGAAGAGCTAGACCATAAGGGCCTGTGCCTGTGCTTCATATTTTGATGATTCAATGAACTACAAAAAATGTTACACTTGTCCTTTCAACTCTCCCTTCCCAGCATACAGGAAGCCAAACAATCCTTCCAGGTGAGGCAGAGATTCACCTGAACTTCTTCAATTCTAGCGTACTTCATTTGGTATTCTCAATATGGTTTCCTCGACTTTGGAGAAACCAAGTGCAGATTGGATGAACTCTTTGTGGGTCTTCTGTTTTCAGTCCATAGGTCTGACTTGAATTTCCAGTTTCCCACGATCTACTCCCACTGCGATCATTCCGTCCATGGCCTTCTGTGCTATAACAATGAGGCACAACATAAGGTTGAGGAAAAGCACCTCATTTTCCATTTGGACTTACTGGAATCAGTATCAATTCTCTAAATTTAGGGTAACTCAGTCAAACTTTCTGACTGTATTTGAACTGGCCTTTTCTGTCTATCATTTTGACTCAGTCTTTCTTTCCCTCTAAATATCATCCAACCTGCAGGTATACCCCATAGCCTTGATATTAACAACAGATTTAATACATGAAGTTTTAACTTCTATTCTAACTCCCTGTGAGTGATATTCTCGATGTACCTACAATCTCTCCTCCATTGCCACTGAAAAGTAAAATCTTTTTCTCTTTTAGAAAAGCATAAACAGTCTATGTTTCAGGATGAGACTTTTATCAGCATCCTGATGGAGGGTTTCAGCCAAAAATGTCAAATGTTTACTATTTTCGATTGATGCTGCCTGGCCTGCTGAGTTCCTCCAGCATTTTCTGTGTGTTGCTTGGATTTCCAGCTTCTGCAGAATTCCCCTTGTTTTTTTTCTCTCTCCTTCCTAGTTTTGAGGAAGGGTCCTGGATCTGAAAGGTTGATAGCATTTTTTTTTAACATAAACGTATGCTGCCTGACCTGTTGTTTCTTTCCAGCTTTTTCTAATTCCATTTAATATTCTATTGGCTATCACTGTTTCTTGTATTTTACCACCTGTTGGATCATTCATGAGGACACCTCTGCATCTTAGACCTTTCACCATTTTATATAACTTGCCTTATTTATTTTTAATCTACCTAAATCAATAACCTGATGTTTTCCTACATTACAGACCACTTGCCAGAACTTTGCCCACTCATTTATCCTATTGACGTTCTTTTATAGTCTCCTAACATCCTGCTTTCTGATCTATCTTAGTGTCATTAACAAATTTAACCATTATATCTTCGGTGCCTTCACCCAAGTTGTTTAAGTAATTCATAAGTTGAGGCTCCAGCACTGATCTCTGTGGCACACCACTTGTTGTACCTTGTCAAACAGATGAAGGTCAAATAACCTAATCTGAACAATGACTGTCCATTTCCCTCCATAAACACTGCATCTAACAGTTTTTTTTCTTGCCCCAGATTCTAGAGTCTGCTCTCTTGTGAATCTCTAAAGACCATTTACTGTATGTCTATTCTCTGTTATCTGACAGCCACACAATCTTCTATCAATACCAAAATGGACAGAAGTCTCATAAGGTTGTTTCACCAAACAGTTAAACCATTACTGATGTCTACTTCAGATCCTCATTTGTGCTTTATATCCCATCTCAGTCCTGAACATCTCGATTTACCCATTATCCACAGCTTTTCTGTTGGGGAAATTAGAGGTTTCTACTCCACATTTTGTCATACCGCATTCAATGACATCATTTTCAACTGTTCTTCTAACATCAGATAAAATAAGTCAAGCTCGTTGAACCTCTCCTTGGAGCTATATTTTTTACTTGAGAAAACACACTGGTAACCTTTTCTAAGCACAGGAGATTTTACAGATGATGGAAATCTCGATGCTGCCTGACTTGCTTGGTTCTTCCAGCATTTTGTGTGTGGTGTTTAACCTGTTTTGCACCCTCCCTAATGCCTCATATCATTCCTGTAATGAGGCAACCAGCACTGCACATGACCTGTTCAAAGCTTTAAGCAGCTGCGATATGACTCGTGAACTTTGAGAGTCAACACCCTAACCAATGAGGGCAAGTAAGCTGTGGGATATCTTTAACACCATCCCTACTTGTGTTGACACTTTCAGGATGCCATGGACTCGCACCTTAAGATTCCTCCATACTCCAAAGAGTCCTGTTATTTTACTGTATACTTGCCTCTTACATTTGCACTCCCAAAGTGCAACATTTTATAATTGTTCAGATTAAAATCCATCAACTATTTCTCTACCATTTTTTCAACTGGTTCATAACTTGTTGAGTCCATCCACAACTCCATCAGCTTTGTGTCATCCACAAACATAATTATCCCAGTGCCATTTCATTATTTATTTCCACCGCCTACTCCTTAAAAATGTTATTATGTAGACCAATCTTGCCACCACTTCTATGGCAAGTTTTGAATATTAAACAGATTACACAAGTAGACTTGCAATTCTTCAACATAACAACAATGTCTATAATTCAAAACTAAAGTTTTTCATTGGCTGTACAACTGTGAAAGGTGATATGGTATTAAAGCTTTTTTAAATGAAATTGTTTTCTTTCAAAAATTAGACTGAGTTTTGCTTCAAGCACTGTTAGTGATAACACATCTTGGCAGCTCCTGGTGTAAAATATATTTCTCCTGTTCTTCTCTGGCATTGATTTGGAGATGATAGCAAATTTTTACCTACTGATTGCCGACAAACTGCCCACTGATTAATATCAAACCGTGTAACTGATGAGGTTTTTGTAATATTGCACATGAACTGGGTAGGAATTATGCATGGACCAATTACTTCTTTGTCTGTGAGCTGAAGTGACCTGGTTCGACTGTGTGGTTGCTCACACACAAAAGCAAAATTCTGTCTTCTTTTCTTTAAGTTTTTTTTTTGATTAAGGCATTTTGTTAACTTGAATCTATTTTCAGGACCTCTGGGGGAGACAAACTCATCAAAATCTCAAACAAATGCACATCCTGCATAAAATACTATGGAAGAAAAAAAAATTGCTGGCTGGAAAAGGAAGAAGAAAAATGAAGAGAATATTGGGCGGGGGTGGGGGGTGGAAGAGAGGGAGCAGTTCTGAGAAATCTTGATCTGATAAGAAGGCAATTCCTCAGGTAGGAAAAGCAAACTGATAAAACAGTTGCCAGTGGTAAAATGGATGAGTTGGAAACAAAGTTTATTGGAGATGGGAGTAGTGAGTTTGTTATTCATTAACAAGGACTCAGAAAGGATTGAATATGATCTTGTGGTTCTTACACTGTGGCAGGAGAAAGCAAAGCTAACAAGGATGGGAAGAGGGAAATCCAGCTCGTTGCACAATGGGGAGATGTAGGTTGTTGTATTCCATATGAAGTGATTCAGGGCCTCTCACATGAATGAAGCTTTTCCCCAGGGCTGAAATGGCTAGCACGAGAAGGCACAGGTTTAAGGTTCTTGGAAGTAGGTACAGAGGGGATGTCAGGGGTAAGCTTTTTATGCAGAGAGTGGTGAGTGCATGGAATGGGCTGCCAGTGATGGTCGTGGAGGCAGATACGATAGGGTCTTTTAAGAGACTCCGGATAGGCACAAGGAGCTTAGAAAAATAGAGGGCTATGGGTAACCTTAGGTAATTTCTAAGGTAAGGACATGTTCGGCACTGCTTTGTGGGCCGAAGAGCCTATATTGTGCTGTAGGTTTTTTTATGTTTCTATGTATATTGCCAGCTCTGGAAAGCAATGTTGTAAGTTAACATTTTGAGATGAATGTGCGACTTCAAGTGGCACATTTTTTTAGATGATTATTAGGGATTTCTTACACTTCCTGTCAAACCTCATTATCGGAATTAACCAGATAAATTGCCTGCTAACTCAGAAACGTTATGCACCTCTGTAGTATAATTTCCACCACAATGTATGCCATAGCCATTAACTGCTGAAATTATGCAGCAGGCATGCCATGAAACAAATGGTAATTGATACGGCGGTGGAGCTAATAGAGCTGCTGTCCGACAGCTCCGGTGATGGGGGTTCAATCCTAACCTCTCTTACTGTCTGCCCCTGGATGGATTTCCCCTGGATATGCCAATTTCCTCACACATTCCAAAGACTTGCTGGTTGGTAGATTCATTGGCCATTGTAAATTGCAGTTAGGTTGTAAATGTGGAGGCAATTAACGGCAATGTTGGAAAATAAAATAGGAATGATGCAAGGTAGTGTAAAAGGTGCCTGTTGGTCGACTTGGGTTTGATAAACCCAAGAGCTTGCTTCCACATTGTCATCATGGTCATACCCACCCAGTGTCCATCAGGGTGCAGTGAAATTCTTTGACACTTTGTCCAATATTATCACTTATTGAATATCATAAATGAGATACATTTTGTTACAAATATTTTATTAAAATGTAGTTCAATCATTTTTACCAGAAATTGTATATGTAGCGAGTTATTGTCAATTGCTTCTGCAGGGTAGAACATTGGATAATCAATTAAAGTATGCTGAATGAATACATTACCTTTTGCAGTGAAATCTGAAATGAAAGACATTTTACAGATCCTCAGTGGAATATTATGTTAGTGCAATGTCATATTCTGTCAAGATTACAGCCAGGGCTGCTTGGAAAGGATCCAGACAGAAAGTATGAATCTCCCGAAGGAAAGGATGGAGACAGAGCATTTGTTAGGCAGTCTGCGCACATTCCTAGTCTGTCACCTCCAACTGACAGAGACTGTGGTGGAAGATAGCTTAGCCTTTCAGTTTCAGCTAATGGATTGGTAGCTGACTAAAAGCTCCCCCCAGCTCTACCCAAGTATCAGACATGATGGGAGGGAGCTCTATAAGCTGTTCAAAAAGCAGACTCGTCAACATTAATGTTTGAAGTCAGTTTTTGCAGTCAAAGCTCAGTTGAGTTGTGGAACACATGAATAAAGAAACCTATTGAATTGAACGGCATAAATGAGGTCAAAAGCAAATGCAATTATATACCGACTGCGAAAGAAGCTGCAGTCATGTGGGAAATGTAAGCTTATATTGTTCAGCCGTACTTTCTCCAAAATACATCAGAGAAGGGCAATAATCATTTCCCTCCTGCCTAAATTTCTCCTGATGAAAGGTCATTAATTTTGTTTATCTCTCTTCACAGATGCTGCATGGCCTGCTGAGCTTTTCCAAACTTCCTGTTCTAATTCTACAATGTAATCTTTTCTGGATTCTGGATCAGACTAGGCACCTAGGTTCAGGCCAGATCTCAAACATTCATGAGCTCTTGGGTAGTGTTGAGCTGATTCCTGATCCACAAGATCAGCAGCACACATCACACTTATTGCTTGCCTGCCTGTTGTCATCAAGAGCCTTGAGCTAACCCCTCTGACTCCTTCTTATTGGTGCAAAAAGTCATGAAATGCAATCTTCCATGACATTGAGCCAGTGAGATCCTGTTTCACAGAAAGATGCCAGAATAAAATGCTGGTTTGGCCCACAGATAATGTGCTAAATCCCAGACTGGAGCCCATACTTTAAATAAGATATGAAGGCTGTGGAGGGTGGCAGAAAAGATTTGACCAACAGAAATGATACCATGGAACAGGAATTTTAGTTAAGTAAAGAGACTGGAGAAACTGCTGTTGATCTTGAAGACAATTATGAGGGAATTTCATGGAGATATTGAAAATCATGAAGGAATCTAGACAGAGCAGATTGACAGAGATACTTTCTACTTTTGAAAGTGTCCAGACACATGGGCAAAAAAAAAGATGATGTGAGGAGAGGTTTTTCTATGAGTGGGTTGAGTCTTGAAAACACTGCCAGGCAGATTCAGTCATTGTGTTCAAAAGGCAGCTGGATAAGTACCTGAAAAGAACGCACTTGCAGGGCAAAGTGTGGATTTAGCTGGATTGTTCTATTTTAGACAGGTACAGACTTGACTTCTTTTCACTCTGTGAATAAAAAAAAGCTTTTTGCTAAACACAGTTTATCTTTTACATTTCATGATATATTATGGGAAGACAGCCAAGAAGTGCTAAAGTCATCTGCCTCACTTTGATCTGAGCCAAGTGCAATAATTTTCTCATCAGCATGTAGGAACTCTATCCAATACCTTCGTAAAGCTTTTTGTTCTGCTCCTTGCCACTTTGAATAACTTGAGAGCCTTGCATAAGCATTCTTCACCATCTCTTACGCCATGAATCTACATGCCAGGACCAGAGGGGGGCTTGAGTTATAAGGGGAGAATGGATGGGCTGGGGCTGATTTCCCTGGAGAGAAGGAGACTAAGAAATGACCTTATGGTGGCAGATAAAATCATGAAGGGTAGAAATAAAGAAGATGCCCACAGGTTTATTCCCAGGTAGGGGTGTCCATACCTAGAGTACATAAGTTTAAGGTGAATGGAGAAAGATTTAAAAAGGAGCTGAGGCTACATTTTTCGTGGTAAATGTGGAGGGTATATGGAATGAACTGTCAGAAGAAGTTGTAGAGGAAGATGTGATTACAACATTTAAAAGACATTTGGATGCATGTATGTATAGGAAGGATATAGAGGGATATAGGTGAAATGCAGTGAAATGGGATCAGCTCAGGAAGCACCTAGGTCTACAAATGTTGATTGAGATCATTCTTATTTAGGGGAAAGTAATAGACAGTTCAAGTTATAACAGGGATAAATTACCATGGTGATTTATAGTAATAATAGTGATTGCTTGCTTCACTGATGGACAATTTCTGTTAAAACTTAATGATTCAGATTTACTACTAGGCCTGTTTAATACCATATGAAAATCTAATACTTCACCTAACGCAGAGGGTTATTTCTTAGATTAAATAAATTAATTATTTTTGCAAACTGATTCTATACTGTTTTCAAGTGGTGTTTTCAGATTATTACGATGTGAAAGACTAGTGATCTGTCATTATGGCTTTGGTGAGAGAATGATGAAACCCATTGATTAAAACCATTAACAGTCTACAATATATTAATTCTGTCTCTTCTCCAGAATTTCTGCAAATATTCCATTGAATTTAAGGTAAAACCTTAGGGGAAAATCATGGCCTCATAATCTATTTGTCTGACCTTGTGAACTTGATGAAAATTCTTTCCACAGTGCCTTCATACTTTCAGGACAAAGGTTGGCTGGGTGAGGAGGTGAAGTGGTAGGTTGAGAGAGAGAGAGAGAGAAAGTAAATATGGAAATAATAAATAATACAATTACATTTCAAAATTATTTATTGCTGGTCTTTTTGACTTAGAAAATATCCTAAGTTTCCAAGTAACTTGAAGGCGAAAGAAAAGGACTTTGGATTTATGTGGTACCTCTTACAATCTCCAAAAATCCAAAAATATTCCCATCAATATACAACAGTCTTGTCATTAAACCATAAATTCCACCACATACATAAAGCAATACTGATCTAAAACTGGACAATAAAAAGAGAAATCAAAAACAAGTTAAAGAAGGCTTTCTGACTGTTGTCATGTTTTATCCAACATAGTACATAACAGTTTACTTCAAAAATCAGAAAACCATTTAATGAACAAGCTGACAGGTTAAATACCTCTTCAGAAGCAACGTGCAAATTCAAAAAGAAATGAGGGCTGGCAATCTGTAGACCGTTACCCCTTGTGGTAAAGAGCAATGGCCCTGTGGCTCATCACTTATTATGACAAGCATACCATCCTCCATTTAATTGATAGCCTTGTGAAGCCGTCAATCTATACTCATTTTTATGACTTAAAACCCAGTGATGATTGGGAAAAAGAGGTTTCAGAATGGATACAAGAAAATATAAATGCATTAATCTTGCTTCAATGCAAGGGAAAATAATGCAAGTGAACATTGTCACTCAAAATTCTTTGTTCTTCCACTGCCTGTAATCCATCACCATTGGGTGGATATTCCCATCCCTTTTCTTTGGCACAAATAACCTGCCCCATCTGCTACCTTCCTCTACCACTTCCCTCATGTTTGTGTCCTCTACCACTATGTTGTTAAGTTCATTGGGAAGTCCATGTCAAGTTCTATCCAATTTCCCCAAACTAATTTGTGCAATTCCTTCTGAAAGGCTTAAAGAGAAACAGAATTTGTAACGATTACGAACGGATTGAATGGTAAAATTCATGGACCCTTTGTTACTAACCAGACTGCGGAAGGGACCACAGGCTGCTACAGGAATTAATAAGGATGAAATTCAATTATACTGGTAACAAGAAGTATCTGACAACAAGTCAACTGCACATTTTTTACCTCAGTAAACTCTTTGCGAATTTGTTGTGTTGATTCAGAAGTTATTAGAAGAAGAAGTTATTCAGAAGAATACATTAGAGCTTTTAGGAGACATTTGGATAGGCACATGGATGTAAGGAAGTTGAAGGAATGTGGACATGGTGTAGGTAGGAGGAATTAGTGTTTAGGTGTTTTTGAATTACTTTTTAGCTGGTTCAGTACACATTGTGGCTGAATGGCCTGTTCATGCGCTGAACTGTTCTATGTTCTATATTCTATGCTTTGCTATTATATACTCATCATCATTCAGAATTTAGCACCATTTGGAAAAACTGGCCAATCGCACCATCACCTTTCACCATAGCTTAGTAACAATACAATTAGAAACATAATGCAACTAACACAGGGGCAGTAGTGAACTAATCTGCAATATAGGTCAGTTGGGTCAAATGTTCTATTTCTTAATTATATATAATTCTCTGTCACAAAATCTATGATTAAGTTATTATTCTCAGCAGGCAGAAATCAATGCAGGTCCAATAAAAGGAAAGGAGGTGTAAGTGCAGTGGTCATTGTGGGACTGGGGCAGTTGTTAAAATGGTCTGGCTTTGGCTCAACAGGCTTGGGCAAGCTCAGACAAAGGTTCTAAGTAAGCAAGAAAGTTTCTAGTAACTTTTTAATTTTCTGTTATTACATAGCTAGTGGACTGAGGTAGTGGTATGCGGTTTGTGTGAGGTGTGGGTAATTTGGGAGACTTCCAGACTCTTGATAACTACACCTGCACAAGTGCATTAAGCTACAGCCCCTGACAGACTGTATTAAGGAATGGGAGCAGCAGCAGGATGATCGGAGCTACAAGGAGGTAGCCACTCCTAAGTTGCAGAAGGCAGGTACGTGGGTGACTATCAGGACAAGAACAGGGAAGAGGCAGAGTACCTCTGTGGTCATTCTCCTCAATGATAAGTATACCACTTCAGGTACTGTTAGGGAGGGACCTACCAGGGGAAATGTCAGTGACAGTGTCTCCTTCACTGAGCCTGGCGCTGTGGCTCAGAAGGAAGGGCAGTGCAGTAGTGATAGTGGATACCATAACTGGAGGAGCAGGATGCCGGTTCTGTGGATGTGAAAGAGACACTCAGATGGCATGTTGCATCCCAGATGCCAGGGCCAGGGATGTTTCGGATTGGGCCCGCGGCATTCTAAAGGGGGAGTGTGAACAGCCGGAGGTCATGGTACATATTGGTACCAATGACATAGGCTGGACAAGGGAGGAGGTCCTAAAGAGAGAATATAGGGAGTTAGGTAGAAAGCTGAAAAGCAGGATCTCCAGGCTAGTAATCTCTGGATTACTGCCTGTGTCACATGCCAGCGAGGTTAAGAATAGGATGATTTGGCAGATGAATGTGCAGCTGAAGAATTGCTGCAGGGATGGAGTTCAGAGTTTCAGATTTCTGGATCACTGGGATCTCATCTGGGTAATTTATGAACTGTACAAAATGGACAATTTAAACCTGAACCTGAGGGAGGACAATATATTTGCAGATGGGTTTGCTAGAGCTGCTGGGGAAAGTATAAACTAATTTGGCAGTGAGATAGGAACTGGAGTGATTGGACTGAGGATGGGTAGTTGGTACACAACTAGATGCAGTGTGTAGTGAGACTGTGAGGAAGGACAAGCAGGTAATAGGGCAAAATTGCAGTTAGTGGAACATGTTAAAGTGTAACTAGGGTCAAAATCAAAAAGGGTGATGAATAAGGACAAAAGGTGTTATACTTGAATGGACGCAGTATACAGAATAAGGTAGATGATCATATACACAGTTAAAGGTTGTTGTGGACACCTCTGAGTTGTGGTGAAAGAAGATCACAGATGGGAGCTCAAGATCTAAGGTTACACATTGTATCAAAAGGGCAGGCAGGTAGGCAGAGGAAGTGGGATGGCTCTATTGGTAAAGAATAAAATCAAATTGTTAGAAAGTGGTAACACATGAGTGGAAGATGTAGAATCCTTATGGGTAGAGTTAAGAAACTGCAAGGGTAAGAAGGTCCTGATGAACAGTGGCCAGAATGCTTGTTACAAGTTGCAATGGGTAATTTAAAAAGAGGCATGTAAAATAGGCAATGTTGTGATAACTATGGTGGATTTAAATATGCTGGTAGATTGGGAAAATCGGGCTGGCCCTGGATCCCAAGAGAAGGAATTTGAAGAATGCCTACGAGATATATTTTTAGGGCAGCTTGAGGTTGAGTTCTCCTGGGGAACGGCAATTCCAGATTGGGTGTTATGTAATGGCCCAGATTTGATTAGGCAGCTTAAGGTAAAGGAACCCTTCAGAGACAGTGATCACAATATGATTGAATTCACCTTGAAATGTGAGGAGAAGCTGAAGTCAGATGTATCAGTATCACAGTGGCATAAAAGGAATTACAGAGTCATGAGAGAGCAATTGGACAAAGATGATTAGAAGGGGACACTAGCAGGGATGATGGCAGAACAGCAATGGTTAGAGTTTCTGGGGCTAATTTGCAAGATACATTCCAAAGATGAAGAAGTATTTTAAAGGGAGATGAGGCAAACTTAGCTGACTGGTGAAGTTAAAGACAGCATAAAAGCAAAACAGAGGGCATGTAATAAAGCAAAAATTACTGGGTAGTTGGAGGATTAGAAAGCCTTTAAAATCAACATAGGACAGCTTAAAAAACATAAGGAGAGAAAAGATAAAATATGAAGGTAAGCTAGCCAATAATATAAAAGAGAATAACAAAAGTTTTTTCAGAGATATACGAAGTAAAAGAGAGATGAGAATGGATATTGGACCACTGGATAATGACGTTGTAGAGGTAGTAACGGTAGATAAAGTCATGCCAGAGGAACTTAATATATTTTTTGCATCAGTCTTCACTATGGAAGACACTAGCAATATGCCAGAAAATTGAGAGTGTTAGGGGGCAGAACTGTGTGCAGTTGATATTACTAAGGAGAAGGTGCTTTGGAAGCTGAAAAGCCTGAAGGTATGTAAATAAGTCATCTGGATCAGATAGACTATACCCCAGGATTCTAAAAAGAGGTAGTTGAAGAAATGATGAGGCGTTAGTAATGATCTTTCAAGAATCACTAGATTCTGGAGTGGTTCCTGAGGAATAGAAAATTGCAAATATCACTCCAGCCTTTAAGAAGGGAGGGAGGCAGAAAAAAGGAAATTAAGGCCAGTTAGCCTGGATTCAGTGGCTGGAAAGATGTTGGAGTCTATTATTAAGAATGAAGTTCTGGGAACTTGAAGGCACGTGATAAAATAGGCCAAAGTCAGCATGCTCTTTTAAAGGGAAATCTTGCCTGACAAATCCATTAGAATTCTTTGAGGAAGTAACAGGCAGGATAGGCAAAGGTGAACACGAGGAAATCTGCAGATGCTGGAAATTCAAACAACAACACATAAAATGCTGGTGGAACACAGCAGGCCAGGCAGCATCTATAAGGAGAAGCACTGATGACATTTTGGGTCCTGACGAAGGGTCTCAGCCCGAAATTTCGTCAGTGCTTCTCCTTATAGATGCTGCCTGGCCTGTTGTGTTCCACCAGCATTTTGTGTGTGTTGTAGGCAAAGGTGATGTTGTTGATTTGGATTTTCAGAAGGAATTTGACAAGGTCTTACACATGAGGCTGTTTAACAAAACAAGGGCCCATGATATTATGGGAAAGATATTAGAATGGATAGAAGATTGGCTGATTGGCAGGAGGCAGATGGGAATAAAAAGAGTGATTGGCTGCCGGTGATTAGTAGAGTGCTGCACAGGTTCACGTTGAGACCACTTCTTTTCATGTTGTATGTTAATGATTTGGACGAAGGAACTGTTGGCTTTGTGGCCAAGTTTGCAAACAATACAAAAATAGGTGGAAGGGCAGGTAGTGTTAAGGAAGCAGGATGTCTGCAGGACTGAGACAGACTGGGGGAATGGACACAGAGCTGATAGATAGATTATAATGTAGGGAAGTACATGGTCATACGTTTGAACTACTTAGTAAATGGAGAGAAATTTCAAAAATCAGAGGTGTAGACGAATTTGGGTGACCTCAAGCAGGATTCCCTAAAGGTGAACTTGCAAGGTGAGTTGATAGTAAGGAAGCAAATGTAGTATTAGCATTCATTTCAATAGCACTGAAGTACAAGACCAAGCATGCAATGCTTTATATGGCCTTGGTTAGACCAAACTTAGGAGTACTGTGAGCAGTTTTGGGCTCCTTATCTAAGAAAAGATGTGCTGGCATTGGAAAGATTCCCAAGAATGTTCCCAAGAATGAAAGGGTTAATATATAAGGAGAATTTGATGGCTCTAGGAATCTACTCGCTGGAGTTTAGAAGAATGGGGTGATCAAATGAAACTTCTGCAATATTGAAAGGTCAGGATAGAGTAGATGTGGAGAGGATGTTTCCTATGGTGAGGATAGACTCAGAGGGCACAGAGGGCACAGCCTCAGAATTGAGGGATATCCATTTAGAATAGAGGTGATGAAAAATTTCTGTAGCCAAAGGGAAGTGAATCTGTGGAATTCTTTGCCAAGATGGCTGGGCAGACCAAGTCATTGGGTATATATAAGGTGGAGGTTGATGGGTTCTAGATTAATCAGGGTGTCAAAGGTTATGGGGAGAAAGCAGAAGAATGTGGTTGAGAGAATTAATAAATGAGCCATAATGCAATGGTGGTACAGTCTCGATGGGATGAATGGCCTAATTCTGCTTCTACAGAGCTCTTATGGTCTTACGATCTATTCTAATTGTAGAAAAATCTTTATGGGTTCTTAATATTCTTTTTGTTCCATTTTGTTCACAAATTTCCACACAGTTGAACTTTTAAAAATATTTTTCTCCTCTAACACAAACTAGATTGATCTACACAGATTATCATTCTTTATCAATCTTTTTTATTAAGTTTTGAGTAGATAAACATAACAATGATAATGATTTGCTACGGTGAATGGCTACGGTGGGAAACTTTGTCATATGGTGCGAGCACAATCATCTGCAGCTTAATGTGAAAAAGACTAAGGAGTTGGTGGTGGACCTGAGGAGGGCTAAGGCACCGGTGACCACTGTTTCCATCCAAGGGGTCAGTGTGGACTTGGTGGAGGATTACAAATACCTGGGGATACGAATTGACAATAAACTGGACTGGTCACAGAACACTGAGGCTGTCTACAAAAAGGGTCAGTTTTCTATTTCCTGAGGAGATTGAGGTCCTTTAACATCTGCTGGGCGATGCTGAGGATGTTCTACGAGGCTGAGGTGGCCAGTGCTATCATGTTTGCTGTTGTGTGCTGGGGCAGCAAGCTGAGGGTAGCAAACACCAACAGAATCAACAAACTCATTCGTAAGGCCAGTGATGTCGTGGGGATGGAACTGGACTCTCTGACGGTGGTGTCTGAAAAGAGGATGCTGTCCAAGTTGCGTGCCATTTTGGACAATGACTCCCATCCATTCCATAATGTACTGGTTAGGCACAGGAGTACATTCAGCCAGAGACTCATTCCACCGAGATGTAACACTGAGCATCATAGGAAGTTATTCCTGCCTGTGGCCATCAAACTTTACAACTCTTCCCTTGAGTGTCAAACACCCTGAGCCAATAGACTGGTCCTGGTCTTATTTCCACTTGGCATGATTAACTTATTATTATTTAATTATTTATGGTTTTATATTGCTATCTTTCTACACTATTCTTGGTTGGTGTGGCTGTAACGAAACCCAGTTTTCCTTGGGATCAATAAAGTATGTCTGTCTGTCTGATACAAAGAGTTCGGGATTACATTAATAACATTAACATATACATAAACAGACTCCGAGAAACATGTGTAATCTAAGCCTCCCTTAGTAAATAAACATGATAAGGATACAAAGAAAAAAGATTTTTTTTACAGGAAAAAAAGAAAGAAAATCCCCCTAGACTAACAAAAAAAAGAATAAAAATAAAACAAAACAAAAGTTGGGCTGCCTTATTTCATTGGTTAAGATTATTATTTGTTATTAACTCCACTGCTCTATACACAAACAGAAAGTTATTGAGAAAGATTCAGAAAAGGTCATTTTACATCATATGAAAATGTTGAATAAATGGTCTCCAATTGTCTTCAAATTTAACCGAAGGGTCAATAGTGCCGCTTCTAATTTTTTCCAAGTTAAGCATGTTATAGTTTAGGAAAACCACTGAAATGTAGTAGGAGGATTAGAATCTTTCCATTTAAATAAAATGAATCTTCTGGCTATTAATATAACAAATGCAATCAAATGGCAAGCTGAAGGGGATAATTGACTGGAGTCCATTCCTGCTAATCCAAAAAAATGGCAGTAATAGGATGAGGTTGTAAATCAATACACAAAACTGCTGAAATAGTATCAAAGCTGTCTTTCCAATATTTTTCAAAAAGAGGGCAAGACAAGAACATATGTGTCAAAGAAGCTACCTCAGACTTACGTCTGTCACAGACAGGATTTATAGGACAATAAAAATGAGCTAACTTATCCTCGGACGTATGGGCCCTATGAACCATCTTAAATTGTATCAAGGCATGTCTCATACACATTGAAGAAGTGCTAACTAGTTGGAGAATTTTTTCCCATTTCTCTATAGGTAAAGGTACCTGAAGTTCTATTTCCCATTCATTCTTAATGTTATCAGATGTACCTACATGTATTTTCATAATCAGATCATAAATAATTGCTATTAAACTCTTCTGATGGGGATTTAAACCTAAATTCTTTTCTCTAATTTCAGCTTGATGTGAAACTGGAAAGGTAGGTAACATAATATTCAAAAGGTTTCTAATTTGTAAATACCTGAAAAAATTTGATCTAGGCAAACTATATTTATTAGACAACTGTTCAAAAGACATGAGAAGTTATCCATGAATAAGTCACAAAAACATGTTATTCCCTTTGTTCTCCATAAAAGAAAAGCTTGATCAATTCTGGAAGGTCGGAAGAAAAACTTAGATATAATAGGACGTGATAGGATAAATTTATTCAATCCAAAAAATGTGTGAAATTGAAACCATATCTGTATTGTATGTTTAGTTATTGGATTAGTCTTTCGTTTATTCAGTTTAGAAAGTGCAAAGGGAAGCGAGGCCCCTAAGATAAAAGCCAATGAAAACCCCTGTACAGACACGCAGTCCAGGTTCACCCATCATGGACAATGAATTTCATCCAGAACTTGTGTCCAAAATGTTAAGTATTGAATATTAATTGCCCAATAATAGAATCTAAAATTTGACGTTGCCAAACCACCCTCCTTTATGATTTCCGTAAATATGTCTTACTTAATCTAGGATTTTTATTCTGCCATATATATGAAGAAATTTTAGACTAAAATAAAATCAAAAAAGGATTTAGAAATGAAAATTGGTACCACCTGAAGTAGATACAGAAATTTAGGTAAAATAATAATTTTAATAGTATTAATTCTACCAATCAACAATAAGGACAATGGGGACCATTTAGTAAGCAGTTGTTTAACATGATCAATTAAGGGTAAAAAGTTAACTCTAAATAGATCCTTATGCTTCTTAGTAATTTTAACACCCAAATAAGTAATCAGTAACCAGTCTGAATGGTGATTGTCTATAGATTGGAGCTTGCATATTTAATGGAAAAAGGTCACTCTTATTAAGATTCAATTTATAACCAGAGAAAGAACTAAACTGAGCAAGTAGTGATATTACTGCAGGAATGGATTTCTCTGGGTTAAAGATATATAATAACAGGTCATCTGCATATAGTGATACCTTATGTATCTCATTCCCACAAATAATGCCAAATATATTGGGTGAATCACTAAGAGCGATTGCCAAGGGCTCCGAGGCAATATCAAATAGTAAGGGACTTAAAGGACAGCCCTGTCTAGTACCTCGAAAAAGCCTGGAAAAAGGGGGATCTCTGATTATTGGTATGTACAGAAACCAAAGGTATATGATATATTAATTTAATCCAAGATATAAACTTTGGGCTAAAATTGAATTTCTCAAGCATAGTAAATAAATATTCCCATTCAACTCTATCAAACGCCTTCTCAATGTCAAGTGAAATAACACATTCTGGGGTTTTAGATGAAGGCATTGTTACGTACCCCGTAACTGGGTGTCTGAGCAGCAGAGAAAGAAGAATCCGTTGGAGTCTGGTGGTACTGTATTCAAAAGTGTTTATTAGTAAAATAAGCAAATCAATACCAATAATGCAAATATATAGATAACACAAGTTAGTAATAATAAACCTAAAAGTGTAGGAATAATAATAAGCAGTAATAAACAAGCTCTATCAATGCCTAGGGGTAAATGAATTGTCATAGAAAAGTGTAAAATTCAGTTCATGAGTGCTGATGCAGTTATGGTTGTTGTATTGTAATTGTTAGAGAGAGAGAGAGAGAGAGAGAGAGAGAGAGAGAGAGAGAGAGAGAGAGAGAGAGAGAGAGAGAGAGAGCGAGATGTAATAGCAACTGCAGCCAAACCTTCCTTTGCTTTCTTAATCCGTCGTATCATAGCGGCCATCCAGTTATGACCCCTCTGTCGTTCAGCTAGACCTTTCTTCAGTGGTGGACGCGTTATTCTGGCATGAGTGGACACACACACAAGTCCCCACCGGCCCTGCTGTAACACTGAGTTTAACTGACCGATTTCCTGGTTCGGTCTCCGATACCCCCAACTTTCTTGTGGGTTCCAACACTCAATCAGTGTCCACTGGTGTGTCTGAAGGGTGTCTCTCCAGACCTGACTATTATCCCTACACACGGGGTCTCAGCTATCAATCAATTTTGAATGACTGTGTCCATCAAACCAGCCCACTCCGGCAGTCCACTGAGGAATGTTACTAAGCAAAATGGTAGAAGATAAATAACCCTTGCAGAAGTCATAATATAGTAAATCAATAAGTCTCTCTCCCCTCTCTTATCTGTAGCAGATGTTCTTGCATGTTTTCTTTTCATCTCTCTCTCTCATGAACAGCATAGCAACAGTAATGGTTCGTGATTCTCAAGGGGGGGGATTATGGACAACTCTGCACCCCATTGTCCATCAGAACTGTTCATCCTTCATAACAGAGTATATACAATATTCATTAACCTCCTAACATTAAAATACAAGTAACAATTTTTAATAAATCCTGTCTGGTCATCAGAGACAATTTGTGATAATACATTTTCTAGTCTAATTGCCAATATTTTGGAAAAGATTTTGGGGTCCACATTCAACAAGGATATAGGTCTATATGATGCACTTTCAGTGGAGTCTTTATCTTTTTTTAGGAATTAAAGAAATAAATGCTTCATAAAAGGATTGTGGTAATTTACCTACAGATAAAGCATCCTTAAACATTCTACATAACCAAGGAGAAAGTAGATTTGAAAAGATCTGAAAAATTCTTCTGTATACACACCCAAACCAGGTGCTTTACCAGAATTAATTAAAGAAATTGCTTCCTTTGTTTCTTATTCCATGATGGGCGCATTTAATGCTAAATGTTCATTAAGTGGTAATTTCGGACTTTTCAATTTCCTTCAAAATTCATGCATTATGGTAGAATCATAAGGAAATTCTGATTGGTATAAGGAGGTTTAGAATTCTTGAAAAGATTTTTTAATTTCATCATGTTCAACTATCAAACTACCATCCCATTTACAAACTTTAATAAACTGACATTTAGCCAAAGCAATTTTCAGTTGGTTGGCCAATAATTTACCCAATTTATCACCATGTATATAAAATTGACTCTTAGTTTTTAGTTATTGATTTTCAATCGGGGATGTTAGTAACAAACTGTGTTGCATCTGAAGTTCAACTCTCTTCTTATAAAGCTCCGGATTAGGAGCAATGGAATACTTTAATCTTACCAAACAATGTATGTATTTCATTATTAATTTGTTTTTCCTATCTAGCAGAATATAATATAATTTGACCATGGATGTATACTTTAAAAGTATCCCATAATATCCCACTGGAAATTTCTTCTGTAAAGTTAGTTGAAAAGAAAAAGATATTCTGTTTTCTAATAAAGTTAATAAAGTTTAAGTCCTGAAGTAGGGTGGAATTGAATCGCCATTGCCTCGTGCTAAAAGTTACATCAATTAATTTGATTGATAATTTCAAAGGCGCATGATCAGAAACAGCGATTGCATTGTACTCACAGGGAGTAACAGGCAGAACTAATCGAGAGTCAATATAAAAAGTAGTCAATTTTAGAGTAATTAAGATATACATGAGAAAAGAATGAGAACTCTTTATCCTTAGGATGTACAAACCTCCAAATATCTAAAATTCTGGAATCAACTAAAAAGGAATTAATAAGAATAGCAGATTTGCTTGGAGTACCTGATTGGACGCAGGCCTGTCCATTGAAGGATTCAGACAACAGTTAAAATGTCCACCCATTATCAACATATATTCATTTAAATTAGGAAGTGATGCAAATAGACGTTTAAAGAATTCAGGATAGTCGGCATTTGGTGCATAAATATTAACCGTAACAACTTTTTGGTTATAAACTAAACCAATAATTAATAAAAATCTACCATTCGGGTCTGAGATTGTTTCACAGTGAACAAATGGATTCGAGGAGTCTATAAAAATAGATACACCTTTCACCTTAGCCTGTGAATTAGAATGAAATTCCTGACACTTCCAAAACCTAAAGAAACGCTGATTATCCTCCTTCCTCACATGGGCAAAGGTAATCTGAGCATTCAATCTATGAAAAACTTTAAAAATCTTCTTCTGTTTAATCGGATGATTCAAATCATTTGTATCCCATGAGACAAAGTTAGTAATATTATCAGTTTTATTTGAATCAGTATGTAAAGGGTTAACCTTCCTGCATAGGAAACTCATGAATCAGGAAGAGGGGAAAAAGGTTTAAAGGGGTCACAACAATTCAGATATATTTGTAGTTTCAATTCAGCCCAGATGAAAAAAAAAACGAAACTAAGGATAGCCCCCCCCCCCACCACAAAGACCTGAAAACTGGCCAATAGAGAGCCAGTAAGATGACTAGAATTTCCCCTACCCCCACTCCCTTAATGGCAAGAAAAAGATGCAAAGTACCACCTAGCCAAAACATTGACAAAGGAATGCCATATTTGCAAAGCCTTTTGAGAAGCAAAATCTTAAAAAAGTGAAACAGAATATAATCTTATTAATATTTCAGGGAAAAAAAACATTCAGTCACCAGATCAGAAAAAACTTCAAACTCTAACAGTCAGATTCATAGACTGGTTATTAATTTATAAACTATGTGAACACAGACATGAAAAAAATTGACAAAAATGCGATCTTCCACCTTAGTCAAAAATTGAGAATGAATGCTATAAACAACACCGGAATACAATCTTATTAATATTTCAGAGAAAAAAGCAGTTAATCACCAAATCAATTTCTTAATCATTTTCAAAAGACAAACAATTGAAAATTATAAAGTAACAAAAGAAAGAAAAAGAAACTTAAACATAAACGCATAATAAACATCCATACTCGGAAACAGAATACGAGTGTTATCAAACCAATGGCAAAAATCTCCAAACTTCAAAAGTCTAAATCTGTGAACTGATTATTAACTTAAAAACCAAATGAATACAGACACAAAGAGACATTCAATTTTTTAGACAGCTGGGATCGAATGTTGGTCGTCAAGGAATTGTTGAGCTTCTTCCATGGATTTAAACATTTACGTGATTTGTCAGGCAGAACAACCCTTAAGCAGGCTGGAAATAGTAGAGCTGGTTGAAACTTTCTTTGATAAAGCTTGGACATCACCGATTTTAAAAGCAATCTTTCTCACATCACCTCGGGACTATAGTCTTCAACCAGTCGAAATTTGAGGTCCCCATGTACAATAACTCCTTTCCAATGGGCAATTTGTATTAAATGCTCCTTGGTTTGCACATAGCGTTTCGCATGGCCTTGAAGGGCTGAGACGGCCTGTTTCCATGCTGTAATTATTATATGTTATATGGTTATATAGTGGACTTGAAGTATAAAAAGCCAGGGTTACAGCTCTTTAGGGGGTTTAGCTCCCAGAGCACAATGCTTGTGGTCAAGTATAGTAGAAAAAGCTTCAGAGCCGAACAATTTTTTCATTAAAAATTGGGAAAAAAATTTAGTAAGCTCACCATTCTCAACATCTTGATGGAGTTCTATTATTCGCAGGTTCTGTCTACGACTGTTACTTTCCATGTCAATAATCTTGAGCTTATACTGTTCCAGTGTCTGAGTAGTCAAAGTTAAATTCTTTTCCAGGGCATCCAGTCTGTGATCTCCCTGTCTTCCAGCTTCATCAAGTTCAGCTATTTGCCCCTGTTGTTTTTCACTCTCCTGCTTAAGAGATCCCAGTTTGCTTTCGATCTCCTTTAAAACTACTTCCAAAGTACAAAAATTTTAAATCTAATTTATCATCCAGGAGTTTCAACATAGCTTTCAAAGTGAGTGGAGGTTCTTTAAGTAGTTTAAGATCTCCTTCTTTCCTTCCATTTCCATTACCAGCTTCCTTGCCTTCAGCTGATACCTTTAGCCCTCTGGTATTCATTTTCAGTGACTAAAAATCAAAGTTTAGGCATATAAAAGTGTTATAAACACTTTAATATAAATAGTGAAAGAGTGGTAAAAAAATTGAAAAATGAATGGAACAAAGCCAAAATATGACTTACTCAATCTAGTGCCCCAAGAGAATCCCCCTACACA
This sequence comes from Hypanus sabinus, assembly GCF_030144855.1. NCBI lineage: Eukaryota > Metazoa > Chordata > Chondrichthyes > Myliobatiformes > Dasyatidae > Hypanus > Hypanus sabinus. The sequence goes on along the minus strand of NC_082711.1, from coordinate 47,512,162 downwards.
GATTATCAGATCTTCAAGTGTGCACACTCTTCAGCATCACTCATCAGGCTTGCCTATTAACTGCACATTGAATCAGATAATCCACAAGGGAAATATGTAAGGTGCCAACTTAATTTCATTTTAATGAAAGTTTAGTTGACAAGAATGGAAATAAAGTTTATAGTCTCGGACTTTCTATTAAAATATACACTATTTGAGTTAGTTTGATGAGTCTTGCAATGCAATCTGTTCTTTTAACATGCCTGAAGTTTTCACCACCTTGTCAACTGTGACTGGAGAACTCTTGCCTCATCATTGGTAGTTAAATGTACAATGTACTTTGATAGACTCTTCTACTGGTAGACAGTCAGGTATCAAATGATATGATGCAAAAGTATGAGAGGAGATTGGGTGGGATTACAACTGGAGGTCATGGGTTAAGCATGAAATGTGAAATGCTTAAGGGGAACATGAGGGGAAATTTCTTCACTCAGAGGGTGGTGAGAGTGTGGAATGAGCTGTGAGTGCAGTGGTGGATGTGATTTTGATTTCAATGTTTCAGAGAATTTTGGATAGGTTTAGTTTAGATGGGAGGGGTTTGGAGGGCTATGGTCTGCATGCAGGTTAATGGGATCAGGCAGTTTAAAGGGTTTGGCACAGACTAGATGGGGTGAAGGGCCTACTTCTGTGCTGTAGTTTCCTATGATTCTATAAATTCCCTATGTCAAACAGTGTGTTGTTATGATCTGAAGTGGACTGTCTTTAATAGTGTTAAAAGTATCAAGTTACAGAATAAAAACATTCAGTTTTGTAGAAAATGCATCAAAGACATATTGGATTGTTCTTCTGATGGCCCAGAATGTTTCCTTCTGTGCTGTAGACTTCTATGTCTATGAAAAATGGATATGATTCCCTTCAACTACTAAAAAAAAATCAGATATCATCTTAAGCAGCAGGTTAATTTTACAAGAACATTTATTTATGCATTCTAAGACAGAACGATACATTATTGTGAAATTCATTTCCCAATTGTAGGTGGGTGGTACCAAAATCAGAAAATGGTTGTGGCCAAGTGAGAGGAATTAGGTTGCAGGGAAATGACTGGGGAAACAATTAGTAAATAATAGAATTACTGAGAGTTGGATAGCCTCAGTGAGCTGAAAGGATTTGTAGTATATTCAATTTTTTCAACCAGAGAGTGGTGAATCTGTGGAATTCTTTGCCACAAGCAGCTGTGGAGGCTGTCTTTATGTATAAAGATGCTGACAGATTCTCGATTGTTCTGGGCATAAAAGGATACGGGGAGAAGGCAGAAGATTGAGGCTCAGAGGAAAGTTGAATCAGCCATGATAAAGTGCCAGGGCTAAATGACCTAATTCTGTTCCTATATCTAATGGTCTTATGGTCTAGTATTTCATTAATATTTGAGTAATAATGTAAATATACTGTTTGATTAAACATTCTTTGTTTATTTATGGATTATATATCATATACCGCGGTAACTAGTGGAGTGCCACAGGGATCTGTCCTGGGACCACTGCTATTTGTGATTTTTATAAATGACCTGGATGTAGAGGTGGAAGGAAGGGTGAGTAAGTTTGTGGATGACATGAAGATTGGAGGAGTTGTGGATGGAGCTATAGGTGGTCGAAGGTTACAAGAGGACATAGACAGACTGCAGAGTTGGGCAGAAAAATGGTGGATGGAGTTCAATCGGATAAGTGTGAGGTGATGCATTTTGGAAGGACAAACCAGAAGACTGAGCACAGGATTAATGGTCAGTTACTTAAGAGAGTGGATGAACAAAGGGGCCTTTGGGTTCAAATCCATACATCCCTCAAGGTCGCAGCACAGGTTGATAGGGTAGTTAAGAAGGCCGATGGGATGCTAGGCTTCATTAACAGGGGGATTGAGTTCAAGAGTAGAGAGGTCATGTTGCAACTCTACAAATCTCTGGTGAGACCACACTTAGAGTATTGTGTTCAATTCTGGTCACCTCATTATAGGAAGGATGTGGAAGCTATGGAGAAGGTGCAGAGGAGATTTACCAGGATGTTGCCTGGTTTGGAGAATAAGTCATATGAAGCAAGGTTAGCAGAGCTGGGACTTTTCTCTTTGGAGTGTAGAAGAATGAGAGAGGTCTTGATAGAGGTCTACAAGATTATGAGAGACATAGAGAGGGTGGATAGTCAGTACCTGTTTCCCCGGGCACAGATAGCAAACACCAGAGGGCATATGTACAAAATTAAGGGAGGGAAGTTTAGGGCAGAAATCAGGGGTAAGTTGTTTACACAGAGGGTTGTGAATTCCTGGAATGACTTGCCAGGAATGGTGGTGGAGGCTAAAACATTAGGGGAATTTAAGAGCCTCTTGGACAGGCACATAGATGAAAGAAAAATGGAGGGTTATGGGGTAGTGTGGGTTTAATACTTTTTTTAAAGGATTATGTGGGTCAGCACAACATGGAGGGCTGAAGGGCCTGTACTGTGCTGTATTGTTCTATGGTTCTATAAGAAATCCATGAATGGCATACATCATTCCGCCACCATGTCATATGTGAGGGCCTCACTAAAAAAAGGAAAAAGTATGAGTAGAGAAATATTCTGGCTCCCATATTATTTCTCAATTAGTTTCTGGAGTTACAAAATATAACAGGCTCCTCAGAAAATATGAAATTAAATGCAAAATTGTTTTATGCTTTTTGCTATTTTTGCTCTGGATATTCATAAAAAAGTTCATGGTTATGCTGAGTGAAAATTGCTGCTGTTTTCCGTCAACACTCCCACTAGTTTTTGAGTGTACAATTCGCTGTGTAATTTTCAACAATGCTGGAGAGCAGACCAAAGCACCCTGTGTAATGACAGCTGATAAATCTCATGATGGCAAAGGGAGACTCTTAGCATCTGCTGCTAATTAAAAGGAAAGTGCTAGAGAGCACAAGCACTGCTAAGAGAGGAAAGGATGAGATAATCTGGTAAGAATCTTTCATTACATGGTTGAACCATTTTACGTATGCCCTTGTAGAGTTATATTAAGTGTTTTTCACTACAATCCTCAGGGTATTTCCTGCAACCCAATGGACTTTGTAATATAGTGTAAAGAGAAAGACTTCTTCTCCTGATTATAGCCTGTTCCACACAACTCTGCAACTTTGGTATCACCATGTTAATGGTTCACGGTGCAATGATCTCAGGATGAGTTGAGAAAGCTCACATAAGTCTCAACTAATTTAATGCAAAGATTTTCAGAATTTTCTCTATGGCCCTGCCTCATCAACAGTCAAAGGTATTAGGTGATACATGTCCTTGTAACATTCATTGTGACTTTCATTGAAGCCTGGGAAAATGGATCAAACTGTCAACTCAACCATAATTTATTCCCTTCGTCACCTTGTAAAGCTCACCTGACAAGAGTGAGGAATTTCAACTCTTTGAATCTACTTGATAATAAAAATGCCTTCAGAAGGAATCATTTTAATGGCCATCCTCTGCACCCTATCTATACTCTTAACACCACATAGCAGGTGTGGAATATTTGAAAAGAATCTGGATTTTTCTGTATTGATATTCTATCATCTTCCAAATGTTGGATAAAGCCCCAATGGTACCATAGACTTCATGTCAGTACATCCAGTTGAGCTTCGTCTTTTTGAGTGTTTTCCCCCTAGCCGGCTGTCTGTGGTTTTGTATTGCCATGTGCTCTTGATTGTTTTCATGCCCCATGTGCTCCTGTCCCCATTCCCGCTCTCCTCCAGCCTCTGTGTTACTGAGTACTCCACCTCTCACCTGTTTCCCATTATTACCTGTTTTGCTGCCACTTGTGTCTCATTGTGCTCCACCTATCATCTGCTTCTCTGTTTATTGTTCAGTGTATTTTAATCCTGTGTTTTCACCTATTTGCTACTAGATTGTGCCAGTGAGTTTTCCTGAGCTGGTCTGGCATTTGTATCTGAACTCTGTCTGTATATCAACTCTGCCTGATTCTGGTTTTTGGATTTCTCTGAAACTTTTGACTTCCAGCTGAACTTTGATGCTGACTTGGTTGTGCCTCTGGATTTGATATTCAGTAAGTATCACAGTGTGCACAGTACTTGGTCTGCAATTGGGTTCCTACCTCAGTGTCCTGACACTTTATGACACCCTACTCATCTGTTAGGCTTAACACTGATTACCTCAGGCTCAGTTGGTATCTTCCATTCCTGCAGTCAAAAGGTTTATTTTCCACACAAAAGCCTTGAGGATCAAGTCTGGTCTGGTTTTCCATTGAAGGGGTTAGGTAATGCTTGGAGGTCTTTTGGATTAAAAAGTTAAGAATCTTCTTGGGTATATGTAAAAGATCCCATAACATTTTATTGTATTTATGGGAATTTTTCACTATATTCAGGCTAAAAATATGGTCTCTCAACAAACCCTGTGTACACTAATGATTTCACTGCTAGTTTTGGGAAGCTTGCTGTTTTTAGATTAGCTACAGAATTTTAATTTATACTCAACATAATATTAGTTACATATATTTTTAAAGTACTTCATGTGCTGTTAGGTGCTTTGAGACATCATGTGGCTGCAAAAAGCAATGTAAAAGTATAAGTTCTTTCTGTGTTCTAGTCCTGAAAATGTTACTGCTTTGGATATTGAGAGAGTTTTCCCCATTCACCCCCTCCCTGTCTGGAGACATGTTTCCTTTGAGTGAGTGGAAACATCTTCATATAAAAGCAAAATGAATTATCTTGCACATGCACAAGATTTGACTGGAAGGGAGCACCAAAATATCATCTTCCTTGCAACTACATCTCTGTCCACCCCTGCTGGGCACCCATTTCAATTCAACCTCCCATTCTCATTCTGACATGTCAGTTCATGACCTCCTCTGCAGCCATGATTAGGCCACACTCAGGGTGAAGTACCAGCACCTCATTCTGTCTGGGCAGCCTCCAAAGTGATGGCATAAACATTGATTTCTCAAACTTCCAGTAATTTCTCCCAACTCCCTTATTCTTTTTCCATTCCCCATTTTGGCTCCCATCTTACATCTTCTTATCTGCTCATCACCTCCTCTGGTATCCTTTCTCCTCCCCTTTCTCCCATGGTTCATTATTATATCCTATGGGCAGGTTCCAGTGCTGTGCTGTTCTATGTTCTAATGATATTTCAATATTAATGTGAATAGTCTCTCCTTATTGTGATCTATCACAATATACTTTTCAGCCACAGTTGATTAACTTGCCCATGTTTTCTTAAAGTTGGTCATGTTATTTTCAAAACTAGACATTATCACATTTAAATGATAATGTTATATCCAAGTCATTTATATATTAAGTAATATCTTTCTCAGTGAGAATAGTAGTCACCTTCAGTTAAATCCAAGTAACTGGCACTTCACTTTTTTGGGTCTTTTAAATGACCTGTTATACCAATAATGTAAGTTGGTGTCTATGTGTCCCTGGAGAGGGATCACATGTATCTGAGGACAATGTGGGATTTCTGGGATAAGTGGGTGCCACAGGGGTTCAAGTGCATTCTGGATAGAGATAACTGTGTTACAACTTAAATCTGTAAATGATGAGTATCGTGAAGTAGTGCAATATTGTATTAAAATTACCTTTAATTGTGGAATAAACCAGCACTGGAAAAGAAGAAATAAAATAATGTAACTTGGAAACAACAGTGAGGTTAATTGGTTAATTGCATTTAGAGAATACTGGTGCTGTAGATTCCTGGTTTTAAGAATTGGAATTAGTTTATTATTGGCACATGCACCAAGGTACAATGAAGACTGGGACCATGCCACCTTTCACTACCCCACCTCTCTGAGTTCTCTTCACCATACTCAGAAAAGACCATGAAAAATTAGTTTTTTAAAAAAAACTGTTTCTTGGTGCTACAACACAGCTTAAGTTCTTTGAGCTGGTTAGTTTATCTGACCCATGTGGTCCACACTGCTCAGGAAATGAAATGATTGATTCCTTCAACAATAACTTGACAGATTTATTAAACACATTGGCCCTACTTAAGTTTTAAAAGAAATAACTTGTAAAATGTCACCATGGTTAAACAAATCTGTCTGAACTCAAGAGAATATGCTGAGAGAAAATGGATGAAAACTTGGCTGGAAGGTCATGATATTTTCAAGGAAAAACTAGCCTCCTTTAATGTTGCTATTCGATCTGCAAGAAGAGCCCAATTTTCCAAGATTATTCTAAAGAATAGTGGTGATTTAAGAGTATTGTTCTCAACTGGAAACTGACTGTGGAACCCTGCCCCAGCTTATAAAGTCCTCAGTCAAGTATTTGCCACAAAATGTGAGGAATTCACAATCTTTTTCATCAAAAAAAAACTACTTCCATTCAGGAGAGTATAGTTACAGATATTGGTAACCTCTGTTAACCTCATGAAAGATGGCAACCATTAACAAATAGTTCCAGTTCAGAACTATTTAAGATTGTGACAGAGTAAACTGCCTTGACCCTGACACTAACGTACTTCTTAAGGACTCTTTTAATAGTGTTTACAATTTTGCTGGGAAAATTGACACATCCCTTGAAGCTGGGGTTTTTCCAGATGCCTTCAAGACTAACTGTCAAACCCCTACCTAAAAAGCTTGATAGTGAGGTACTAGTGCACTACAGGCATATATCCAATCCTCCCTTTCTGGGCTAGATTCTTTAGAAAGTCAACTTTCTGAATGAGAACAATATTCTAAAAAAAGTTTCAGTCATTTTGCTTTAGAGAAAACCACAGCATAGAGATGGCCCTTACCAATGTTTTCAGCACTGATTCCAACAGGGTCTCAGTTCTAATTCTCCTAGATATATGCGATGCCTTGGATATAATTGACCACAACATTCTCATAGATTGCCTTGAGAACCGAGTTGGCATCTCTGGTAGAACTCTTAATTGGGTTTGCTCATTATGTCAAGAGAATTTTTTGTTTTTGTCTGTCTGAAAGACAAATTTTCTAAGCAATATGATTGATGTACCTTTTGGTGTTTAGGGGAGTTGTCTTGGTCCCCTACTCTTCTCCATATTTTCCCCTTAAGAGACACCATTAGAGGGCATAAACTTAATTTCCACATTTATGCAGATGACACACAATTGAATATCTTGGTTGAGCTTGATGACTCAGTGCTAGTATCTGAACTTCTGTGACTTCTGGAATGGCTGGAACAAACAATTGGATATCCAATTGTTTATATCCAAGATGGAGGAGCAACGCAGCTTGCAGCGGTCACTCCGGAGCTGATTATCTGTAACTTGTGAAGTGGGGTGCCGTGCGCAATCATAATCGATTGAAAATGGACATTGGAGCATGGAGGAACATCTGGAAATCTCCAGGAAGACCTTCTTTGTTGCTGCTGTGAGGTCAGGGACTCTGCTGGGATGAACAGGCCCCCAGTTCTCGGGTTCGCATTGCCAATGGCTGTTGGCGGGGCCATCTTAATACGCTTAGCAGAGGATGGTGCTCAGAGAAGCTGTGCATGAGGGGATGGTCGTCGGCTCGTAGGTTCGACGGACTCGGAGTCCGCTGTGGTCAGGTCTCTTTCGGTGTGTGCTGCGTCTGCAAGGCTGGGTTCGACAGAGCTTTCATTGTGTGCTGCATCTGCGAGGCTGAGTCAGGTGGCTGCCGTGGAAGTCCATAGCGGAGGTACTCCCTTCTGCCGCCGGCATGGGATGGCGAGTCTGTCGGGACCCTGGGGACTTGTGGAAACTTGTTTTGGTGATTTCTTTTGAACTTGTAGTCCTTTAACATCTTTGGACTATTTTTACTGTGCACATGTTTTTTTTTTATCAATTATGCTATTGTTTGCACTGTTGTAACTATATGTTGTAACTATGTGGTTTTGTGCAGGTCTTGTAGCTTTAGTTTTTGGTCTCGTTTGTCTGGTGGATTTGGAGCTCCTTTCTGGGGAATGAGCTAAGATGGTAGCACAATATTAATGCGCAGCAGCCCCTCCGGACTCTGGATTGGAGATTGCCAAATGTTATGTGGATTTTCTGGTGTAGTCTGTTTTGTCATATGCTTTTGTGATATCATTCTGGAGGAACATTGTCTCTTTTTTTAACTGCATTGCATTTGTGGTTTCTAAATGACAATAAACTGAATCTGAAACAATTGGATGAGCAACAATTTCCTAAATCTAAATGAAGATAAAACCGAAATACTTTTGGTTGGTCCTTAAGCCAAAAAGACATACTCCTTGATAAACTTGTGATCTTGGCTTGCCTTGTAAAATCAGAAGTAACAAACCATGATTCAGATTTGAATTTAAAATCCTTGATTCAGATTTGAATTTTAATCCCACATTAAGAAAATGACCAGAGCAGCATTTCTACACTTAAGAAATATTGCAAAGTTACATCTGTTTCTGTCTCGCAATGATACTGAAAAACACCTTTATATCGAATAAACTAGATTACTGCAATGCACCTTCTACTGGCCTTCCAAAGAAATGTGTTGATAAATTTCAACTCCTTCAGAATGCTGTAAATGCGCTTTTAACTCCCATCCTAACTATTCTGCATTGGCTTTTTATACCGTTTAGGATCGATTATAAAAATTCTCTTAAGAGCATTTTTAAAGTTCTAATGGTCAATGACTAGAGTAAACCACAGAATCACTTCTGCATTGCAATCTTGCTCTGGCTCTCAGGTCTTCTTCCCCAGTCTCTTAAATTTAAGTAGTCTGCCTAATAAGAAAATTGGCAGGGCATCTTTTTTGAATTACTGTGAAATTCAACAACTGTAACTATAAGGACTGCAGACTCAGTTGACACTTTTAAACACCAACTGAAAACCTACTTATTTGATGTTGCTTTCAATTAATGTCTTACTATTTTTAAATTTTCATGTTTGCACTTTATTCATTGTTGAACACTTTGAACTACATCATCTGTATGAAAAGTGCTCTATAAATAAGTTTTTATAATTATTATTTTTAGTTTTGTGTGCTATCTGTACATAACAAAACATTTCAAAAAGTAATTACATCATGGCAGTATATAGGAAAAACAATAACAGAATGCAGAACAGAAAGTGCAGTACAGGTAGGCAATAAGGTGTACAGGCTATGATGAGGAAGATTGTAAGGTCTGAGTTCATACTTAACAGAGAAGATATTCATTCAAGAGTCTTATAGTGGCAGGACAGAAGTTGTCATTGAGCCTTGCCGTCATGATTTGAAGCTTTTCTATTCTTCCCTACCATTGGGCAGAAGATAGAGAATGTCCAGGGTGGGAAGGGTCTCTGATTATTACTTGTCACTTCCTAACATTCCCTAAGATTGCGCTTAAGAGAACGGGCTAGTCTATACTAATCCTACCAGTTTTATTTTGTATACTTACTTACAGGGTGTAGACCTTTCTGGTGAAATTGATGTTTATTGTCTTGTCAATTCTGGAAGGTTGTTGTGAGTCAATATATTGATCATACAAGGTGAGGATAATTGATTTTCTTCTGGAAAAACTCATCTGATTCTTTGGTATTTTTATGATAAAACTATTTTTTTCAGTCACCACTCTGTTGTAATTTTTACTTTACAGAATCATATGACTTGAAATATTCTCTCGTGGGATTTGAGCATGATTATAATGTCCTTGAAGCTGGCCTAAAACTAATAACTTAAACATAAGACCACTACAATACCCTATATTGTAGTGCTTAACACATACATTGTGGCTTCACTCAGAAAGAATGTTACGTTGGATGACATGCAGTGTTTCTCCAAGAACAGGTGATAAATGACGTGCTTGCAGTAAAGAAAGAGCAATGTCAAAAATAACTCATCACATAACAACTTTGAATGGACCAGTCATTTCTGTGGACCAGCTCTAATTAGAGACCTGATGCTTTCTTCAGTAATTAATGTAACAACGAATGGGAAGCCAACTCTAGAGGACAGCTAGTTTTGCTCCAACTTAACTGCATGAGGTAAATTGTTTTCCCAAATATAGGACTTGTCATTAATAAGGTTGTTTATTCCATCTGTCTAGACATAGAAGAAACTTATAACAGAACAGATTTAGGTTTAGGAGTGAATTTCACAGGTCAGTTAAATCATACTTTTTTTTATTTTGGTAACAATTGACAGTGCAAAATCCAGATAATCTCTTAATGAGAAGCCCTAGCATGAAGCTGAGATCTGCAGGATGAAACAGCTTTCTGACATTTGTGATTTCTCTATATATAAAGTGTAATACACCTCAAAGATCTGAAAGGTACTGTGTGTTTTATTGGTAATGGTTATTACTCCTCTTCTCTATAGGTTTGAAGTAAGTGCCATTATTGCTATACCTACTGGTGCATCACCTTAAAGCAGTCTGGTGCACAAGCTTTCTCTCCCATTAGACTCGCAGTTTTTGAATGGCACAGGACCAAAGCGAAGAGAGATTTTATGGGACAGTTCTTTGCTCAGGGAGCATCAGGGCAACTTGTTGACAGTTTGTGTGCTAGACATGATGGCATGGGTGCTAATTATCTTATGGCAATCAGAGCTAAAGTTTTTATTGGTTATAGTTGTGATATCTTGGAATCGGGCCTAGAGAAGAATTTCTCGGGTATTTTCCCCAGATGAACAGAAACATACTTCTGGTTTCTTGACTCTCAGAGACAAGATTGTTTTGGTTGTGTGAACATGGCAACATAAAGTCAGACAGCTGTATGAAACAGGCTAACACTTGGAGATTTGTCATCCTCTTTGTCATAATAGACTAAATTTAAGATTTGTTTGATTGTTATTTTTTATAGTTTAAAAAAATGAACCAGTGCATTGTGTATGTATATGGAAACATTTAAACCAACAGTGAAATGTACCATTTCCATCCAATCAAGTCAATGAGGATTGGGCTGGGCTGACAGAGAAAATTTGTAGAATATCTACAAGATGGCTTTTTGGAGCAACTTATGTTTGAGCTTATGGAGGAAAAGCAGATCTGGATTGGGTGTTTTGTAATAAACCAGATTTGATTAGGGAGTTTAAGGTAAGAGAGCCTTTGGGAGACAGTGGTCATATTACGTTAGAATTCAGCCTGCAGTTTGAGAAGGAGAAGATAAAGTCAGATGTATTAGTATTACAGTGGAATTAATGGAATTACAAAAGCATGAGGGAACAGCTAGCCAACATTGATTGGAGAGGGACACTAACAGGAATGACAGCAGAACAGCAATGGCTGGAGTTTCAGCAAACAACATAAGACACAGGATAGATAAATCCCAAAGATGAAGAAGCATTCTATAGGGAGGATGAGGCAACCATGGTTGACAAAGCAAGTGAAAGACAGCATAAAAGCAAGAGAGGACATATAATCTAGCAATAATTAGTAAGAAGCTAAAGGATTTGGAAGCTTTTAAAAACCATGAGAAGGCAACTAAAAAAGATTCATATGGAGAGAGAAGACGAAAATTGAAAGTAGGCAAGTCAATAATATTAAAGAGGATACCAAAAGTTCTTTTTAGCTATATAAAGAGTGAGAGACAAGAGTGGAGAGCATTCTAACTGGCTGCATCACCATCTGGTATGAGTGGAGGGGCACTACACTGGATCGAAATAAGCTGCAGGAAGTCTTAAACTCAGTCAGCTCCATCATGGGTACTAGCCTCCCCAGCATCCAGGAAATCTTCAAGGAACGATGCCTCAAAAAGGCAGCATCCATCCTTAAGGACACCTATCACCCAGGACATGCCCTCTCTCATTTCTACCATCAGGGCAGAGGTACAGGAGCCTGAAGACACATGCTCAATAATTCAGGAACAGTTCCTTCCCATGGGCCATCAACTGCTTGAATGGACATTGAACCCATGAACACTACCTCACTATGTTTTTGCATTACTTATTTAATTTAACTTCATACTACACTATATACACTTTGTGTAACTCACAGGTTTAATATGTAACACAATGTACTGCTGCCTTAACATATTTCATGACCTATATCAGTGATATTAAACCTGCTTCTGATTCTAATTCCTATAGTGGTTGAGTCTAGGACCAGAGGGCACAGCCTCAGAATAAAGGGACATCCGTTTATAACAAGATGAGAAGGAATTTCTTTAGCCATGGAGTGGTGAAACTGTGGAATTCATTGCCATGGACAGCTGTGGACACCAAGTCATTGAGTATATTTAAAAAGAGGTTGATAAGTTCTTGTTTAATCAGGGCATCTTAGGCTATGGGAAGAAGGCAGGAGAATGGGGTGAAGAAGGATAATAAATCAGCCATGATGAAATGGTGGAGCAGACTTGATGGGATGAATGGCCTAAATATGCTCCTATCTCTCATGGCCTTATGGTCGAAGTGTCACCTTGCTTCTGGCACCAACATCGCATGCCCAACTCACCAGCCCTTACCCATATACTTTTGGAATGTGGAAGGAAACCAAATCACCCAGAGGAAGCTCAGGAAGAACATAAACTCCTTAAAGACAGTGCTGGGAATCAAATCCAAAATTTACAGCTGGTGCTAATAGTTACGCTGTGGTACCATTCAAAAAGCACATCTACAGCTCATGTACAGTGGTGCAGAATTAAGCCATCTAAACCCATGTTCAAAGTGGCCAATAGCGGAAGGCAAAGAGGAGAACTCACTGCTAAGACAAACCTTAATTTTTTTTTCTGAAATTACATTGTTTGATTTCATTTTGTTTTCAGTTATTTCCCACACTTTTCATTGCATTCTCAGTAAGGGCACTTGATTTCATTCAGTGTACAGAAATAAGATGCTTTTCTGGCAGCTTATGTCATTATTGTGCTACTGTCTCATTTAATAAAGTACTGGTGGCAAGCATTTCGGGTAAGCTAGCGTAAAACATAGTGATCACATTCACTTGTTGTGAATGCATTGGGATGAGGTCTTGCCTCCACTGAAACTTCACTGACGCCCTCCACTGCGCGCTGTTCATCATGCTTGTTACATCCCGGCTGTCTATACGATACACAAGCCAGGGCAGTATGGTATGGAGAGCATGCTGTTGCCCATGTAGCAGGCTCCCCTTCTCTACATAGCTGATGAATCCTAAGGAATTGCAGAGACCATTACAGCTTGGCACCAGTGGCATTGCCGGAGTTGCAGTCTGTGCTGAACTCGATGTATGACTGCCTTAGGGATTTTTCCTTGGGGTTTACTCCCGAAGCCTTTGCCATGAGTGGGTAGACACTAGACAATGGAGTTTGAGATCAGAGGTTTCCTTCTCCTGTACGAGCTGCCTAACAAGACTGAGTTCCTGCTGAGCAACTGGTCTTAAGGTGTCAGTAACCCACCTTTGCCCCTTCTATCAGTAGAATGCTTTACCTGGCATAATAGCTAGGCTATACAAGAAGATCAAAATTTGGACTTACTGTCAGAGTATATTTGTGGCACACACCATTGGGAGCATTTAATAGGTAGTGGGAACTTATCGCCACTACCTTCCTCAGCTATGACAAGGCTCCACACAGTAAGCTTATTCAAAAAGTCAGAAGGCACGGGATCCAGGGAAGTTTGGCCGGGTGGATTCAGAATTGGCTTGCCTGCAGAAGGCAGAGGGTCATGGTGGAGGGAGTACATTCAGATTGGAGGGTTTTGGTTAATGGTGTCCCACAAGGATTGGTTTTGGGAACTCTGCTTTTCATAATTTTTTATTACCTGGATGTGGGGATAGAGGGTGGGTTGGCAAATTTGCAGACAACACTAAGGTTGGTGGTGTTGTGGATAGTGTTGAGGATTGTTGAAGATTGCAGAGAGACATTGATAGGATGCAGAAGTGGGCTGAGAAGTGGCAGATGGAGTTCAACCCGGAGAAGTGTGAGGTGGTACACTTTGGAAAGACAAACTCCAAGGCAGAGTACAAAGTAAATGGCAGGATACTTGGTCGTGTGGAGGAGCAGACGGATCTGGGGGTACATGTCCACAGATCCCTGAAAGTTGCCTCACAGGTAGATAGGGTAGTTAAGAAAGCTTATGGGGTGTTAGCCTTCATAAGTCGAGGGATAGAGTTTGAGTCGCAATGTGACGATGCAGCTCTATAAAAGTCTGGTTAGGCCAGACTTTGAGTACTGTATCCAGTTCTGGTCACCTCAGAATAGGAAGGATGTGGAAGCATTGGAAAGAGTACAGAGGAGATTTACCAGGATGTTGCCTGGTTTAGAGAGTATGGATTATGATCAGAGATTAAGGGAGCTAGGGCTTTACTCTTTGGAGAGAAGGAGGATGAGAGGAGACATGATAGAGGTATACAAGATATTAAGAGGAATAGATAGAGTGGACAGCCAGTGCCTCTTTCCCAGGGCACCACTGCTCAGTACAAGAGGACATGGCTTTAAGGTAAGGGGTGGGAAATTCAAGGGAGATATTAGAGGAGGGTTTTTTACTCAGACAGTGGTTGGTGTGTGGAATGCACTGCCTGAGTCAGTGGTGGAGGCAGATACACTAGTGAAATTTAAGAGACTACTAGACAGGTATATGGAGGAATTTAGGGTGGAGGGGGGGGGGGGGGGTTTGGGAGGCAGGGTTTAAGGGTTGGCTCAACATTGTGGGCTGAAGGGATTGTGCTGTGGTGTACTATTCTATGTTCTATTAAGGAACCAAATTTTCAAGAATACATCTTGGAAATGGTTTAATGACTTAACTGGAACCTCATGATTCAAGATGGCACACACAATACACTAGAGGGACTCAACAGGTCAGGCGGCATCTATGGAAAGGAAGAACGAGTTGATTTTTCGAGCTGAGACCCTTCATCAGCTCTTAGCTCAAAACGTCAACACTATTCCTTTCCATTGATGCTACCTGACCTGTTGAGTCCCCCTCTCATTCTGTAATTGTGATCGAAGTCATCAGAGAGACATTAAAGCTGGTGCTATAGAGTATTTAATCATCACAACAAGCAGGCATTCTTCTGGAGATCCTCTCAGTAGAGTCTCACAATTTCAAAAGTAGATTATATTTTATACCCTTAAAATCAAAGGTTACAGTAGTGTACAATCAACACAATTTCATAAGTTACAATGACATATTTTACTTCAATACTTTGGGTTAACAATGTTTCCTTTGAACTGCATATCTACAGTGAGAGACTCCTCTTGATGTTCAAACACCTCTGCTGGGACAAAATAACTCATACAAAATGTCTAAAAGCTTCTGAGGACAGGGATCCCAGACACCTAAACTATTGATCGATCAGCTATTCGATGTGCTCAATGATAATATCGGTCTGGTCTGCATGCCTCCTATAACTCCAGCCACATGGTGCAAAGTAACTTGGCCATGTTGTCAGGTTTGACGAGAGTCATTTAACACAAAGCCATTGTCTTACGTTGCATCTCTTGAGTTGCTGGCTGTGTGCTGTGGGCCAGTATTGTCAATTTGCTAAGGTGTGCTTTTAACTTCCATTGACAGTTATTACTGATTACACCAAAGTAAATGTATTATCAAAGTACATCTATGTCACCACATAGAATCCTGGGATTTATTTTCTTGC
The DNA here is from genome assembly GCF_030144855.1 of Hypanus sabinus. Taxonomy (NCBI): domain Eukaryota; kingdom Metazoa; phylum Chordata; class Chondrichthyes; order Myliobatiformes; family Dasyatidae; genus Hypanus; species Hypanus sabinus. Next base: position 47,496,738 of record NC_082711.1, on the reverse strand, counting down.
TGGCATACCCAATATATCCATAATAGAATAACAACCCTAAAAGAATCAACAAAAGATTGCACTGACTTGAATGTTCAACTCACATGCAAATGACACAAACTGTGCAAATACAAAAAGAAAGAAATAATAAAATATAAGTAAGCAATAAAAATAATCAAGAACATGAAGAAAAAATGTCTTTGAGAGTGGGAAATTTTCAATGATGAAGTGAAGTTGAATAAAGTTATAACCTTTTGATCCAAGAGCCTGATGGTTGAAAGGTACTAACTATTCTTGAATCTGGTAATGGGAGGCCCAAGGCTCCTGTACCTTCATCCTGATGGCATCAACAATAAGGGACCATGTCCTGAGTGGTGGGGGTCCCTGAAGATGGATGCTGCTTTCCTTTGATAATGTTTCATGTAGATATACTCAGTGGTGGAGGAGGGATTTACTTGCGATCAACTAGGCTGGATCCACTAATTTTTGTAGGATTTTCCATTCAAGAGCATTTGCATTTCCATACCAGGCTGTGATGTATACTTTCCATTATACATCTCTCAAAGTTTGTCAAAGTTTTAGACGTCATGCCAAATCTTCACAAACCCCTAAGGAAGTAGAGGCACTGCTGTGCTTTCTTCTTAATTTCACTTGGATGCTGGGCCACGACAGTTCTTCTGAAATAATAACATTGAGGAATTTAAAGCTGCTGATCCTCTGATGAGAAATGGCTCATGGACCTCTGTTTCTTCCTCTTGAAGTCAATAATCAGCTCCTTGGTTTTGCTGACATTGAGTAAGAGGTTGTTGTTGTGGCACCACTCAGCCAGATTTTCAACCTCCTTCCAATATGCTGATTCATCACCACCTCTGATTTGGCCTATGACAGTGATGTCATCAGCAAACTTGTACATAGCATTGGAGCTGTGATTAGCCTCACAGTCATAAGTGTAAAGCAAGTACAGCAGGGGCTAAGCACACAGCCTTGCTGTGCACCTATGCTGATGGAGACGGTGGAGAAGATGTTACCAGTCTGAACAGACTGGACTCTGCAAGTGAGGAAATTGAGGATCCAATTGCTCAAGGTATTGAGGCCAAGGTCTTGAAGCCTATTGGTTAGTTTTGAGGAGGTGATGGTATTGTATGATGAGCTGCAGTTGGTAAAGATCATTGCGTAGTATGCATTTTTGCTGGTTAGATGTTCCAGGCAGCTTGAAGAGCCAGTGAGGTAGCATCTGCTGTGGAACTGTTGTGCTAGTAGGCAAACTGTAGCAGATCCATGTGACTCCTCAGGCAAGAATTGATATGTTTCATCACCAACCTCTCAAAACACTATCACTGTGGATGCAAGTGTTCCCGAATGATAGTCACTAACACAGGTTAAGACTAGTTTTCGCTTCAAATTAATATCTCCTATATTCACATAACTCCAGAATACTCCTTAACAAGTTCTTCCAGCATATTGTGCATTGCTTTGAATTTCCAGCATTTGCAGAACCTGTTGTGCTTATGACTCAAGATGAGTCCCCTGTTGAGTTTTCTCATTGCTGAAGAGTGAGGGCTTGAAATATTAACCCTGTCTGTTGTATTATCCAGTATTGTGGCATGACTTATTATCAGCTGCATTGGTAACACTGATGAATATCAGCCACCATTGTTGTTGACCAGGAGGTCAAAGAGTGAAAGCTTTTGACCTTTGACACTATTACATGCAGAGGTCAGAGAATTGTAAGGAAGGTGCCATTCATCAGGAAATGCAAGGGTGTAGTGGCAGGACAGTTAAATGATAGGATTCATTCATTGATATTGTATATTTGGTTCAGGGGGACCATGTGATGGAATATTGTGGATCACCTGGGCTCTTTTTGCCATCTATTATTAGTGCCATGTGGAGTTTGAAGTGATTGGAGTCAGGAGGGGTTCATTTGTTTTATGTGGAGAATAAGTGCAAAGGGTGACAGAGAGTCATCTCTCTATACGCAAATCTGTAGAGTTTTTTTTGTCTGGGCATTGCGACTGACATTTGCTCAGCAGGATGGCAAACCTAATGTTGAACAGGAGTGATGGCCACTGAGTCTTCAACCTCCTCCTGCTCTTCCTGGACTTGCTGATCGCTCTGCTGCTTCCTTAGATTCTTAGTGTCTTTTGTTGCTTGAGGTCAGATAGTAGGTCTTGTCTCCTGTTGGCCAAGTTATACAGTACATGATAATGAAGTCTTCACGCCAGCTGGGTGTGAATACAACAGTATTCCCCACCACACAGCTAATACAGCAAAAGAATCTCATTTCCAGAACATTGATTGCATATTTCATTGAAGAGTTGGAGAGGTGGAGAGTTTGAAGAGTTTGAAAACTATGGAAATAATAGTCATTGATGCCAAGATCCATCTTTCAAGACAGTGCCACCACTGAAAACGTTTGGTTGTCCAGAATCACTAAAGGGATTCTAAAGGATTGACTATTTTCTAAATGGAGAGAAACTACAAAGAAACTGAGGAGCAATGGGACTTGGGAGTCCTTGTGCAGGATTCCCTAAAGGTTAATTTGCAGGTTGAGCCTATTGGTGAGGAAGGCAAATGCAATGTTAGCATTCATTTCAAGAGGACTAGAATATCAAAGCAAGGAAGCTTTTAAAAAGACTTTATAAAGCACTGGGAGGCTTCATGGAGTATTGAGAGTCGTTTTGGATCCCTTATCTTGGTCGGTATGTGCTGAAACTGGAGAGGGTTTCAAAGGAGGTTCACAGAAATGATTCCAGGTTTGAATGGCTTGTGATATGAAGAGCATTTGATGGCCCTGGGCCTGTATTCACTCAAGTTCAAAAGAATGAGGTGACCTCGTTAAGACATATTGAATGGTGAAAGGCCTTAATAGAGTGAATGTGAAGAGGATGGTGGGGTGGGGGGGTTCTAAGAGCAGTAGACACAGTTTCAGAATAGAGGGGCATCCTTTTAGAACAGATGAGGAGGAATTTCTTCGTCCAGAGAATGGTGAATCTGTGGAATTCTTTGCTACAGGCTGTTGTGGAAGCCAAATCTTTATGTATATTTAAGGCAGAGGTTGATAGATTCTTTATTGGTCAAGGAATGAAGGGATACAGGGAGAGGCAAGAAATTGGGGCGTAGAGGAAAATTGGATCAACCATGATGAAATGGTGGAGCAAACTCGATGGGCCAAATGGCCTAGTTCTGTTCCTGGTTCTTATGGTATAAAGTTGAGGGAGTCAGAACATTTCTTTTTTTATGAACAACTACTTATTTGAAGAATTGAGTTCATGGAGCGACCTGACTTTCTCAAGAGAGCCTTATGAGACTGAGTGCCGATAATGGCCTGTTCTTAGGATATACCAGAGTTTCTGGTTTTCCCAATCTCACAAAATGCCCCATGATTCTCAGTAAAATAAAAGGCACACAAGGTTATTCTGCTGTGTATACAGCGAATGGATGGTCTCTCATTCTGTGGTGGTCAGAAAGCTGAGATAATGGGTAAATGCAGAGACCAGTGGCTGCTAATTGGAATTGTCTGGGCGCCAGTCAAGAACTACTATGATCATAATGTTCACAGAGAGAACAGTTTTAGATAATCCAATTCATTATTAATTAAGAGCTATTATGGAAACCAATGCTTGTGAATTAAACTCAAGAGCGAGGTGTAGGCATGGTCTTGCCTCTAAATAGTTTCTGGGAAGAAATACAAATTCCTGTTTTCCTGCCCCACGGGGTCTAATCTCCCAGGCTCATTTGCATTTCCTGGCCTAATGTGTCTAGGTACTGAAGTGGTACCAGCTATTTGATATCCAGTGAATGAATTGCTTAACAGGTAGCTAACACAGTAAGCACGCAAGGTCGTGTGAGAACACTTAGACACAAAGGCATTTCAGCAGCCTGCAGACAGGTCTGGCATAATTTGGTGAGTTCCTGATATCATCAGAGCAGCCCACGAATCACAGCTAAATGTCAAGCATTGTGCTTCATGTTCTCCTGTGACTTCTGAACAATGATCCATTCGAGCTTTGACTCAGATGTCCTGTTTTTGAGGGACCAGAAGCACGCTTTGCATGATGAATGATGTCATTCGGTGTATGATAGTTGCTGTAAAAAGAAAGCTTTCTCATGATCATGGATTATGAACAGAAGAGCCCAGCCCAATTTTGCTATTGGAGAGATTTTGCCCGTAATAAGCACTAACACAATTTATTTTCAGCAAAATTGATTTTGGATTGCACATTGCTGAAAAAAGAAGCACTACATAATCTATTTTCTGTGTTATGTGACTTGGAGCAAGTATTCATTTTCCTCAAATTGCAGCAGTTATTTTATTTCACACTGCAGATGAATGATGGGAGAGCCTTTATCTTGGTTTAAAAATGGTAATACTTTTTAGGTTACTATGACTGGTAAAAGAATACTGGACCCTCTCTGGGACATGACCTCTCCTCATTCTAACATCAGAGAGGAGGTACAGGAACCTGAAAATCTACACTCAGTGATTCAGAGACAACTTCATTTCCTCCACCATCAGATACCAGAACAGCCCATAAACCCATGAACACTACCCTGTCACTCCCATTTTCTTGCATGATTTATTTATTTTGCAAGTTACTGTATAGTAATTTTACATCTTTGCATTGTACTGCAGCCACAAAACAATACATTTCACATCACATAAGACAGTTGTAATAAACCTGAGTATGATTCTGAAATTTCACAGTATCCTTCACAATATTGTCTAATGCTTCAAAATCAAACAAGACTGCAGAGCAAGAAATCTGAAATAAAAACAGAAAATGTTGAAAATATTTAACAGGTCATAAGAACCTAGGCAAGTAGGAGCAACAGAAGCTACAGGCTTGTTCTGTCATTCTGTATGATCATGGCTGATTTGACCTGGTCCTTATCCTTCTGGTGCAGTTCCCCATACTATCCACTTCCCTGATCAATCAAAAACTTATCTACTTCCTCTTTATCCCTCAACCACCTTCCAAAAAGTCTCCTGAATAGAGAATACCAGAAATTCTTCACCTTCAGTTCCAAAACACCTTAATATTAAATGTCTGCCCCTAACCTTAAGCTATGTCCTCTCGCTTCAGGTACTACAGCTAATGGAAATATGCCTATCATATCCTATCATATACCCTCCCAATGTGCACCAGGGAATAAAAATATATTTTCTTTATATATTGCTGCTCAACCCACTGAGTTCTTCCAACAGATTGTTTGTTGCTCCAGATTCCAGCATCTGCTGTTTCTTGAGTCTCTCAAGAAAATTCCTAACTTGGTTCATCTTTTAGATAATGGTCTGCCTTTAGATTCCACTTACTGAAGTGTATGATGTCATACTTCCCCACATTAAATTCTATTTGGCAATTTTCAACTGCTCATTCTGCCTCTTAATATCCTTATCTGAAGAATCCAAATAACCTTATCAGAACTTATCCAAAGAAGAGTCATTTAGTCTGCATTTAGTTTCTCCAAAGTAGCGGAGGTCACATTGTGAAGACCAAACGCAATATAATAGACTGGGTGAAATGGATGTGAATTTGTGTGGAAGAATTGTTTGGGGCTTGAGCAAGGGAATGGGGAAAAGGGACAAAGGTAGCATCTCCTATCACTGCAAGCAAAAGTTTCATTAGAAAATAAATGCTTGATGCAGATGGGAGAAGAAAAATCAGGGAGTTGGAGTGCGAAGGATCACTTTAGGGGTCAGGGAAAGAATATAAATCTGGAATCTCACTGACAATAAAAGGAATAGTGAAGGATAGATGATCTGTTGAATGCTGAGTGGAAAATGAAGGGAAATTCCACCCAAAGTCTTTTGTTTGTTTTGAGGCTAGAGAAGTAGGTATCAATACATATACAAAACAAACTTTGTTGATTTGATAGATCCAACATCACGGACCCCATCATCAAGACCATGCTTTCTTCTCATACTATCATAGGCAGAAGGTACTGGAGCCTCAGGTCCACACCACTAATTTTAGGAACAGTCTTTACCATACGAGAATCAAACTCACGACCCAACATGGATAACTTCAGTCACCTCATCACTAAACTGGCCCTACAGTCTATGGAGTCCCTACAACTTATGTTTTCAGCAGTATTTGTTTTATTTTTTTAAAATTATTTGTCTTTTATATATTAGTTGTTTGTCAAACTTGGTTATTTACAGTTTTTCATCAATTATTCTGTATTTCTTTATTTTCCTGTAAGTTCCTGTGAGAAAATGAATCTCCAGGTAGTATTTGGTAACAGACACATACTTTGATAATAAATTTACTTTGACTTCAATCAGAAGTTTTGAAACTTCTGTATACCTTTGTTCTATACTTCTTTTGAGAAATGTATGGGTTGGTGTATTAAAATGATTCATAAAGATGACTAAAAATTGTAATTTTTTAAAATAATTTCTAATTGTTTATAAGTTCAGTTATGAGGAACTGTCTTTGGCGTGAAATGTTCTTCTTTCCACAGATGCTGCCAGACTTGCTGAGCGTTTCTCCTATTTTATGTTTTTTAATTACAGATTTATTGAGATTGGTCTTATGTCGCATTACACAGAATAAAATTACCAAATTGATGGAAAATCTAAAAACTGGATCCACAGATTCTTTTTTATCTTACATCTTGTTAGTTTTACAATGGTATCGTGGTATGTAATGAATAATTTCAGTACCTTCTGTCTCGCCCATCACTGACAATGTAAAAGGTACTTGGACTGGTACTTCAACATGAAAGGTTTAGAGCAGCATTTCCCACCTGAGATCATGGGTCCCTTTTCTTAACGTTATTGGTCCATGACACAAAAAAGTTTGGGAAACCCTGGTTTAGAGGGATATGGGTCAAAAACAGGCAAGTGGAGCTAACTTAGATGGGCACTATGGTCAGCATGCAAAAGTTGGGATGAAGGGCACGTTCCCATACTGAGTGATTCTTTGACTAAGGCTTGCTAGTGTACTCACTTACTATGCCTTGACACCAAACCAATGTGTAGCTCATCCTTCCTCCCTGTGCCTGGCCATTATTTCCGTTTAGATGCTGAGACTTAGCTTCATTTGTGAAACTGTACACAGTCAAACAGTGCACCAGCTCACAGTAGATGGGAACACATGCAAAGCTACTAATTGGGTGCAACATTAGTAGTTATATGGTCTATGGACAGGTCATTACTTCAAGAGCAAACAGATTTGAATTTTGAATTTAGTTAAGTCTTATATCCGTTCCTCAATGTGAGGGAGTAAAAGTCTCTGTGTTATGACTCCATTGAAATGTACAGACGTGTGAATTTATAAGCCTAATAGCTTGTAGAAAGAAGCTGTCCCATCGCCTGTTGATACTGGCTTTAATGCTATGGTACTGTTTGCCAGATGGAAGCAGCTGAAACAGTTTATGGTTGGTGCAACCTGTCTTCCTGATTATTTTGATTATTTTACATTCTTTTTTATACACCTGCTGCTGTAAATGTCCTCAATGGAGTGAAATTCTCATCCACAGATGTGCTGGGCTGTCCATAGCGCTCTCTACAGTGCTCTGCAATCAAAGTTGATGCAGTTCAATCAAGGCGGTGATACAGCCAGTCAGGATCTCTCATTGGTGCTCTTGTAAAAGATATTGAGGATCTGGGGGCTCATGCTGAACTTCTTCAGTCACCTGAAGTGGAAGAGATACTGTTGTGCTTTTTTCTGCCACACAGCTGGTGTGTACAGTCCAGGTAAGATCTTCAGAGATGTGTATTCTGAGGAACTTGAAACTACTCACCCTCTCAGCTGCAGTTCCATTGACATTGTTCATGGTGAGCCTGTCTGCGTCTTCCTTAATTCACGATCAGCTCTTTTGTTTTTGCAAATTGAGGGAGAAGTTGTTATCTTGACACCAGAGTGTCAGGGTGTTAACATCTCCTCTGTAGGCTGTCTCATTGCCATTAGAAATAAAGCTGATCAATGTTGTCATCTGCACAGTTGATCAACAGATTGGAGCTGTGTGCGGTAGCACAGACATGGGTGCAAAGCGAATAGAGGAGGGGACTCAGGACACAACCCTGGGGGGCACCTGTGTTGAGTGTCAGAGGGACAGAGGTGAGCAGCCCATGAAATTGGCCACACACACCAATGAATAATGTTCACTGAATATGAAATGGGATGCAATTATTAGTAACCAAAGAAATATTTGCAAGACATTGCATTTAAACTCAGATTTCTAATTCCATCAAACAAAATATGTTTCTCATAAGTTAGTGTTCATTTCAACAAAATAATCTGCACTCTTTCCAGAACAGTATCAAAGACAAGGTCATGGAATATTTCAAAATGTTACAGATACTATGGGCTGAAGAAATGTTCTGTTTATAGCTTGATGTATATAATCTTCTGCAGGTGAGGAAATTGTGATATGCAGATCTTACCCTGAGGAAGACAGATGAAGTATCTTATCCAGATAAGAATAATCAGTTCAGTTCTATTCTATATTGTTCCACAAATCCAATAAGGATGTGAAAGCATTATGAATACAATGAGTTATCTAACTGTTATAAGGGTTTGAGTGGAATAGATGCATTTTTAGTGAATTTCTAGAGCATTGTGGTCACCCAGGGCTGAGTCCTACAGTGCATGCAGGTGTTCCCTCATGCTGATGACCATAAGATATAGGAGCAGGAGCAGGCCATTTGGCCCATCAAGTCTGATCTGCCATTCCATCATAGGCTGATCCAATTCTTCTAGTCATCTCCACTCACCTGCCTTCACCCCATACCCTGTGATTCCCTGGCTAATTAAGAACCTATCTATCTCTGCCTTAAATACACCCAATGACTTAGCCTCCACAGCCGCTCGTGGCAATAAATTCCACAGATTTACCACCCTCTGAATAAAGTAATTTCTCCGTCTCTCAGTTCTAAAAGGACGTCCTTCAATCCTGAAGTTGTGTCCTCTTGTCCTAGAATCCCCTATACTGGGAAATAACTTTGCCATATCTAATCTGTTCAGGCCTTTTAACATTTGGAATGTTTCTCTGAGCTCCCCCAACCCCCACCATTCTCCTGAACTCCAAGGAATACAGCCCAAGAGCTGCCAAACGTTCCTCATACGGTAACCCTTTCATTCCTGGAATCATACTCATGAATATTCTCTGAATCCTCTCCAACATCAGTATATCCTTTCTAAAATAAGGAGCTGAAAACTGCATGCAGTAGTCCAAGTGTGGTCTCATGAGTGCCTTATAGAGCCTCAACATCACATCCCTGCCCTTATATTTTATTCCTCTAGAAATGATTGCCAACATTGCACTCTCCTTCTTTACAACTGACTCAACCTGGATGTTAACTTTTAGGGTATCCTGCACAAGGACTCCCAAGTCCCTTCACATCTCTACATTTTGAATTCTCTCCACTTCTAAATAATAGTCTGCCCGTTTATTTCTTCCACCAAAGTGCATGACCATACACTTTCCAACAGTGTATTTCATTTGCCACTTCTTTGTCCATTCCCCTGAACTATCTAAGTCTCTCTGCAGGATCAGTTTCCTCAACACTACCTGCTCCTCCACCTATCTTTGTATCATAGGCAAACTTAACCACAAATCCATTAATAGCATAGTCCAAATCAATGTCTGATGATCTGCTGCCTCCCACCCTTTTTCAATAGTGGAGTAACATTTGCAATTTTCTAGTCATCTGGAACAATTTCAGAATCTATTGAGTCTTGAAAGATCATTGTTAATGCCTCCGCAATCTCTCCAGCTAGTTCCTTCAGAACCCAAAGTTGCATTCCATCAGGTCCAGGAGATTTATCCACCCTCAGACCATTAAGTTTCCTGAGCACCTTCCCTGACACTCTTGACTGTCCGGTGTACTGCAGACTCTTCCATTGAAGACTGACGCATTCAGTTCCTCTTCCATCTCTGTACCTCTCATTATGATATCTCCAGTGTCATCTGGTATTGGTCCTATATCTACCCTCAACTTTCTTTTACCCTTTATATACTTAAAAAAGCTTTTAGTATCTTCTTTGATATTAGTCACCAACTTCATCTCATAATTCATGTTTTCCTTCCAAATGACCATCTTAGTTTCCTTCTGCAAGTTTTTAAAAGATTCCCAATCCTCTGTCTTCCCACTAGCTCTGGCTTCCTTGTATGCCCTCTCTTTTGCTTTTACTTTGGCTCTGACGTCACTTGTCAGCCGTGGTAGTGTCCTTCTTCCCTTTGAAAATTTCTTCTTATTTGGAATATATCTGTCTTGCACTTCCCTCATTTTTTGCAGAAACTCCAGACATTGCTGCTGTGTTGTGCTGTCCTTTCTGCGAATGTCCCTTTCCAGTCAATTTCGGCCAGGTCCCCTCTCATGCCATTGTAATTTCCTTTACCCACTGAAATACTGACACATTGGATCCCTAAGGGATCCTTAACCTTAAGCTCTCTTATCACCTCCGGATCATTGCGCAACACACAATCCAGCACAGCTGATCCCCTAGTAGACTCAACAATAAGCTGTTCTAAAAAGCCATCCCTTAGACATTCTACATATTTTCTCTTGAGGTCCAGTACTGGCCTGGTTTTCCCAATCCACTTTCATGTTAAAATCCCCAACAATTATCATGACATTGCCTTTCTGACACGTCTTTTCTATCTCCTGCTGTAATTTGTAATCCACATCCCGGCTGCTGTTTGGAAGCCTGTATACAACTGCCATCCTTTTACCCTCAGTCATAGAGACTCTACACCTTCCAATCTAATGTCATCACTTTCCAATGATTTAGTATTTCTTATACACAGAGCCACACCCCCTCTGCCTACTAACCCAGCTTTCTAATATACCGGATATCCTTGGACGTTCAGCTCCCAATGGCACCATCCTTTGGCCAAGTTTCAGTGATGGCCACAACGTCATATTTGCCAATCTGTAGCTGAATTTCAAGATTGCCATTTTATTCCTTATGTTGGGTGCATTCAAATACAACACTCTCAGTCCGGTATTTGTTGCTTTCTGTTATAACTGCACCATACCTCTATTGCCCTGTAACTCATGCCATTGGCTTTGATTAAGTCTCATCTCCTGCCTGTTCTTTCTATAATCTCTGTTGCACACTATCTTTTATTTATTTCCCCCTTCCTCAGCCCTATCACTCCAGTTCCCATCCCCCTACCAAATTAGTTTAGCCTTCCCTAACAGCTCTATTAAACCTGGCTGCTAAGATATTGGACCCCTTTTGGTTCAGGTGTAACCTATCCTTTTAGTACAGGTTGTACCTCCCCCAAAAGAGGCCCCAATGATCCAGGAATCTGAATCCCTGGCCCCTACACCAGTCTCTCAGCCACCATTTAATACGCCTGACCATGCTATTCTTGCACTTGTTAGCACGTGGCACAGGCAGCAATCCTGAGATTACTACCCTAGAAATCCTGCCTTTCAACTTCTTACCTAACTCCCTGAATTCTCTCTTCAGGACCTCCTCCCCTTTTCTACCTATGTCATTGGAACCAATGTGTCCCAAGACTCCCTTCAGAATATTCTGCATCCTGGCACCTGGGAGGCAACACACCATTTGGGTATCAGTGCCAGAGACCCATTTGCTGTGATCGTCCTCTGTCAGTTCATCCCACTCAACCGCATCCAAAACGAGATAACGATTACTGAAGGGATGGCCACAGAGGTGTTCTCTACCATCTGAGCTCTTTCCCTCGCTTCCCTGACTGTCACCCACTTATCCAACTGCTGCAGACTTGGGGTGACTAACTCCCCATAGCAGCTCTCTCTCTCCTGTTCACTCTCCCTAATAAACTATAGGTCATCGAGCCGCAGCTCCAGATCCCTAACACCATCTCTCAGGAGCTGCATCTTGATACACCTGGCGCAGGTGTGGCCATCTGGGAGACTGGAAGATTCCCAGGATTCCCACATTCGACACCCAGAGCAAAATACTAACCCTACCGACACGCTCGCTGTTCCAAAAAAAAAGTGCAAAAAGAAACCAAAAACGAAGACAACTTACCCACTTACTTCGCCGAAGCCCAAATGAGCAAAAGCCTGTCGCTTCAACTCTCGTAGCTGGCCTACTCCCAACAATGGCCGCTCTGCTTATCCCTTCCATACTTTTGGATAGTTTGTCAACCTCAATTGCCGTCACTCATAGGTCCTGCACAATGGACTAATGCCTGCGAAAATCTCATCTTAAATCACCAACTCTGACCTGCGAGAAGCCTCCTTTGTCAAGCTCAGTTGCTGCCACCGATAGGCCCCATATTTGATCACAAATTACCAATTGTGAGGCATCTTCACATGTTGACATATTAGTCATGTTTCAAAATTTCTATGTTTACTGAAGATCCTTAGCAATATTAAATGAAAAGGCAAAATTAAGTTGCAACTTCACTCTTCTCATTTGTGCTGGAAATGACAAATTGGAACAGATTTACAAGCTGTTTGCTACAAATCCCATTTAAAGGAAGATAACTTGTACAGTGTGACTAAGTTCTGACTTCTATTTCTGTTTTTTGGATATCTGCGAAGAGTAAGGATTTCCAGTTGTAGACTATATATTTTTTATATTAACTTGAATAATCGTGGTTGCTGAAACCATGTTCTCTATTTTATATTAAGCTATTTATTATTTATGTCTTGCATCACCAGGGAAAGTAAATATAAGTCCAATTATAACATAACCTTCAACTTACTTAGATGCAGACATCACAGAGACAAAATTCATGGGCCTCCACTAATAACAGGAAGCAGAGCTGATATCCATCATTGTGCCTGAGCAGTGTAAAATAGACTAGGTGGTTTATAGGTATCACTGCAAGAACTTCTGTACAGATTAGACACAACTAACAACTGAATAAGTGCTATTCACATTCCTAGTCTAATGAGCATTTAGGGACACACAACTCTTAAAAATACCCTCACACGTATAAATACTAAGGCATATAGAGGATAAGTTATTGGACCCCAGGTACCTAAGCCTGGTGAAAGTTCTTAATGTTCAAATTCCACTTTGTCATTGAAAATTACTTAAGAGAACGTTACCCAGTTTTCTGTGTTTTGGATGTGGACTTGGACTATAGATTTTTTTGGTATTAGTTTTTCATATTCTGCATTTTTCACCCAATCTTTCTTGATTTTTTGTGTGAGTTGGGGGATGGGGGGTGGTCAATGTGCCTGTTCCATTTTGCTTGCTTTTTGTGTGGGAGGAGGGATTATTGCAGAAGTGCTTCCGTGTTTGATGAACTTTTTATTAAATCAGCTCCTAGCACTTATACCCAATAGAACATTGAAGATAGAACAGTACAGCACAGTACAGGCACCTTGACCCATGATATTGTGCCGAACTTTTAACTTACTCTAAGATCAATCTAATACCTCCCTACTACATAGCCATCTATTTTTCTTTCATCCGTGTGCCGATCTATCTTAAATTTTCCAACTGTATCTGCCCCTACCACCACCCCGACAGAAATGTTCACACATTTACCTCTCTGATATTCCCATATACTTTCCTCCAATCATCTTAAAATTATGCCCTCTCTAATTAGCCATTTCTGTCCTAGGTAAAGCTTTCTGTACACTCTATTATCTTATATACCTCTGTCAAGTCACCTCTCATCCTTCTTCACTTCAAGGAGAAAAGACCCACCTCACTTGAACTTTCCTCATAAGACATGTTCTCTAATCCAGGCTGCATCCTGTTTAATCTCCTTTGGATGCTCTGTAAAGCTTCCATATCCTTCCTATCATGAGGCAACCAGAACTGAAAACAATACTCCAAGCATGTCCTAACCAGAGATTTGTAGAGCTGCAACGTTACCTGACAGTGCATGTGTTGTGATCATTCTGATGATCATATGTTATTTCCTAATCCAAGTTCTCTTCTTCCTCAAATCTATTCATCCAACTGGTAACTCATCCCCAAGTCCCACTGAAAGCATGAATTCATTGGGGTTATAACTTCAGAGGGTATGTTGTGGGTCCAGCACATAAGCAGCACTTCTACTTTCTTAGAAGTTTGCAAAGTTTCGGCATGACATCTAAAACTTTAAAAAAAAAATTCTGTGTGGTGCAGAGTATATTGACTAATTGCATCATGGCCTGGTATAGAAATGCCAATGCCTAATGAATGGAAAGTCATACAAAAGGTAATGGATACAGTTCAGTCCAACATGGGTAAAACCCTTGCCACCATTGAACATATCTACACGGAGCACTGTCGCAGGAAAGCAGCATCCGTCATTGGGGACTCCCATCAACCAGGGCATAATCTCTTCTCACTGTTGCCATCAAGAAGAGGGTACAGGAACCTGAGGATCCACACTACCAGGTTCAGGAATAGCTAACACCCTTCATCCAGCAGGCTGTTGAACTAGAGGTGATAACTTCACTCATCCCATTACCAAACCAATGTATTCACTTTCAAGGACTCTTCATCTCATGTTCTCGATACTTATTGCTTATTTATTTATAATTTTTTGTATATGTACAGTTTGTGGTCTTTTGCACATTGGTTGTTTGGGTGCAATCTTTCTTTGATCCTATTGTATTGATTGGATTTATTGTGTATGTCCACAAAAATATGAATCTCAAGATTGTATATGTACTTTAACAATACATTGATTTTGAACTTAGAAAAACAAAGTTCTCCAGAAAAGAACTAAATTCATATTCAAAGGTAACAGTTGGGACATTCTGCACACCACAGATCACTGGGAGGCATTGGATATTGCATAGTACGAGTGACATTTGAAACAAAGCCAGCAGGGGTAGTTGAGGTCTTCTGCATGCCACACATCACTAGGAGCCTGTGTGGCACGTGTAACATTTGGGGGGATGAAAAACAAGTGGGGACAGTTAGGACATTATGCATGCCACGAATCGTGGGGTAGGAACCTGGTAAGGGTCAACGAGAAGAGGTCAGGTTTAAGCAGAGCGGTCATTGTGTGAGTGGGGGAATGAGGCTTTGGCTCAAGAGGCTTAGATGAGAAGGGGCAAAGGATGTAGGTAGAGTTCAGGTAACTTTGTCTTTCACTCTATCTATCTTACTGCAGAGTTCGAGCAGTGAGAATGCCAGACAGGAGAGTGGAATGCAGGAAGGCAGGGAGACCTTCAATATCCCTGAGAACTACATCTGCAAGTAGTGCATCTGGCTTCAGCTTCCTACAAACTGTGTTAAGGAAGGGAAGCTGGAGCCTGATGAACTCTGGAGTCCTTCAAAGTCAGGAGCCTGATGGGTTGCTTACACCTGAGAGGCAGGACACAAATTATGGGGTGATTGTTAGGAGGGGGGAAAGTGCAGAGTACTCCTGTGGTTAATTTCCTTAATAAAAAGGTATACTACTTTGGATACTGCTAGGGAGGGTGACCTAGCAGAGGAAAGAAAATCTGAATGATAATGTGGTAAACTGGATCAGTAAATTTGTGGATGACACCAAGATTGGAGGTGTAGCGGACAGTGAGGAAAGCTATCAAAGCTTGCAGTGGGATTTGGACTAGCTGGAAAAATGGGCTGAAAAATAACAGTCAAGACTGGCACTTTGGGAGGACAAACCAAGGTAGGACTTGTACAGTTCTCTTGAACCATTCCAGAATCTAATGATTTTTGAAAGATCATTACTAATGGCTCTGTAATTTCTTCAGTTACTTCTTTCAGGACACTGGCATGTAGTCCTTTTGGTCAAGGTGACTTATCTGTTTTCAGACTTTGTAGTATCCCAAGCACTTCTGTCTTAATAATAGCAACAGCACTCTTTCCTGCCTCCTGACTTTCTCTCATTTCTGATATACTCCTAGTATCTTCCAAAGTGAAGACTGGTGCACAATATTTATTAAGTTCATCCACCATATATTTATCCCCCCATTAAGCCCTCTCCAGCATCATTTTCCAGTGGTCTAGTATCCACTCACATCTTTGTTTAGTTTTTTATATATGTGAACAAAATTGTATCCTCTTTTGTATTATTGGTTAGCTTACCTTCATGTTTCATTTTTCTCCTTTGTCTTTTTAGTTGCCTTCTTTAAATGCTTCCCGATCCTCTAACTTCCCACTAATTTTTGGTATATTATATGCCCTCTCTTTTGCTTTTATGCAGTCTTTGACTTCCCTCGTCAGGCATGGTTGTGTTATTTAGAGTACTTTTTCATCTTTGGGATGTATCTTTCCTGTATATTTCAAATTCCCCCACAGAAACTCCAATCATTGCCATTCTGTTGTTTTCCCTGCTAGTGCCCCCTTCCAATTCTGCCCAGCTTCTCTCTCATGCCTCTGTAATTCCTTTTGCTCCACTGTAATAGCAACACATCCGATTTTATCTTCTCCGTCTCAAACTGCAGGTGAATCATACCATATTATGATCACTGCCTCTGAAAGGGTCAGAGAACACAGAACAAAGAAAACCTACAGCAGAATACAGATCCTTCAACCCACAATGCTGTGCAGAACATGTGCTAACTTTAGAAATTACTGGGTTACTCATAGCCCTCACTTTTTCTAGGCTCCATGTACCTATCCAGGAGTCTCTTAAAATACACTACTGTATCCGCCTCTACCACCATTACCGGCAGCCCATTTCACGCACTCACCACTCTCTGCATAAAAAAAAAACTTACCTCTGACACCTCCTCTGTACCTATTTCCCAGCACCTTAAAACTATGCCTTCTCATGTTAGCCACTTTAGCCCTGGGAAACAGCCTCAGACTATTGACATGATCAATGCCTCTCATCACCTTATACACCTCTATCAGGTCATCTCTCATCCTCTGTTGCTCCAAGGAGAAAAGGCCGAGTTTACTCAATCTATTCTCATAAGGCATGCTCCCCAATCCAGGCAACATCCTTGTAAATTTCCTCTGCACCCTATCTATAGTTTCCACATCCTTCCTGTAGTGAGATGACCAGAACTAAGCACAGTACTCCAAGTGGGGTCTGACCAGTGTCTTTTATAACTATAACATTACCTCTCGGCTCTTGAACTCAATTCCATGGTTGATGAAGGCCAATGCACCGTATGCCTTCTTAACTACACAGTCTACCTGCACCGCAGCCTTGAGTGTCCTATGGACTTGGACCCCAAGATCCCTCTGATCCTCCACACTGCAAAGAATCTTACCATTAATACTACATTCTGCCATCATATTTGACCTACCAAAATGAACCACCCCCTCACACTTATCTGGGTTGAACTCCATCTGACACTTCTCAGCCCAGTTTTTCATCCTATCAATGTCCTGCTGTAACCTGTGACAGCCCTCCACACTACCTACAACACCCCCAACCTTTGTACCACAATTCAGCAACTGCATATCTACCATTCTCTAACCTTATTCTGTATACTCTGGGCATTCAAATATAACACTTTCAGTCCTGTATTCATCACCCTTTTTGATTTTGGCCCCCTTTTACACTTTATCACATCCTACTGATTGCAATTTTGTCCTGCCTGTCCTTCGCAGTCTCACTACACACTGCATCTAGTTGTATACCAACTGCTCCATTCTCAGCACTATCACACTGTTGTCTATTGCCCTGCCAAATTAGATTAAGCTCTTCCCAGCAGCTCTAGAAAACCTGCCCGCAAGAATACGGTTCCTATCGGGTCCAAGTCAGACCTTTCCCAGAAGAGATCCCAATGATCCAGAAATACGTATCCTACCCACTCACCAATTCCTCAGCCACACATTCACCTACACTGAAGGTCCTGCTTTTCAGCTTTCTACCTAACTCCCTATACTACCTCTTCCCCTTTCCCACTTATGTCATTGGTACCAATATGTACCATGACTTCCAACTCTTCACCCTCCCCCTTTACAATGATGTGGACTTGATCTGTGACATCCCTGACTCTGACACCTGGGAAGCAACATACCATCTGTCTCTTTCACATCCTGTGAATCTGCTGTCTGCTCCTCTAGTTATGGGATTGCCTATCACTATTCCCTCCTACGCATTTAATTGTGTTTCTTAACTTCACATGGAATTGTCTTTCACTCTCATGATGGGCTTCTGTAGGTCTTACTTGGACTTTTGTAGAGTTATGGTTTACCAGACTTGACTACAAATTCCTTGGTTCATCCAGGGTTTTTGGTTTGGGAAAGCCTGCTATATTGCTGAAGGCCTACACTCATCCTCACAGGTCTTGATAAATGTTGCTGATGATCATGACATATTCACTCAATTCCAAAGCTGAAGCCCTGAATATGAGCAGTCCACTGATTCAAAGCAGTCTTGTAAATGCTCCTCCAAATCCCTTGATCATACCTACAGCATCCTTGGCAAAATATGGGCGTGGGATAATATTCTTCATGGTGGTGTAACAGTGATTCAATGTTTTAGCTCGTCTGGTTCTAAAGTTGACATGTTGGTTGTAGGCTGTCAGAGACTTCTTCAAGTTGGCTTGATTGAAGACCCTGCAATGATCAGGAAGGTATCAGGATGCATGGACTCCTGACTAATGAATATGGTGCTCGGCTCCTCCAGTGCCAACTTGACATTACCAAGGGTAGAACGTATACTGCAATCAGGATGACAGCTCTGAACTCCCTTGACATTCAGATGTTTTAGTGTCAGTACAAGATGTATTCATTCTCGAGCTTTATCAGTATGTTATAAGAGGCCATAGTCAAAGAGATCAGAGTTGAATGAAATGTAGTATTCAAGTCATGGTCAATACGATGAAATGTTCACCACTCTGTATTTGGTTTCTCCAGTAAAGAGAAGACCTAATCTATAGTGCTGCATGTTGTATATAAACTTATAAGAACATGTGAATCATTGCTTCACTTAGAAGGAATGTGTGAATTTCTGGATGCACGTAAAACAAGATGTGAAGGGGCAGGCATTGCTTTACCTTATCTTGTCTGGGAAAATGCCATGGAAATTGTAGTGACTATGGAGGAGAGAGAGGGGATCTTATATATCAGGGGATCAGTTAATAAATAATATAAACCCTGAGGTTTCTGCAAATATATTGACTACTCCTCTTTCCTCCCTGATTCTTGCAAAGATTCCATTGCTTTCTCCCAAATAGTTTCACTCCATTTAATTTGTTCTCTTGTTAATACCTTCCACATAAGGGCTTCCTTTTTCTGTAGCTATGGATTCTCTTCCATTCTGGTTGAAAGGGATTTAAACTGCACCAATTCATTTTCCTACATTTCTTTCCTCTTATGCAGAACAAGGATGAGCTCCTCTCATCTTCATCTCCCACCAAACTGGCCTCTTTAGTCTACAAATCATTCTTCATAACTTCTGCCTCTTTTAAGGGACAAAGCCCAACAGGATACTCTGACCATCGTAGGCAAAGCCCTCCCTTCCATTAACACACTAACATGGAGCACTGAAACAAGAAGGCTGCATCATTCAAGGACCTCCACCATTCAGGCCATGCTCTCTTCACACTACTGCTATTGGGACCAGGTAGGGAAGTCTCAGGTCCCAATCACAGCTATTACCCTACAACAATCAGCCTACTGAACTGATAGAACTAACTTCTCTCACCACAACTCAACCTACAGACTCACTCTCGAGGATATATTACAATTAATGTTCTCAATATAAGTTATTTTATTTGCATAATTTGTCTTCTTTTGCACATTGTTTTTTGTTAATCATTGCTTATGTATATTTTTATAGTATTTCTTTATTTTCCTGCAAATGCCTGCAAGGAAATGAATCTCAAGGCAGCATATGATAACATACACAAATTTTGATAATATATTTTACTTTGACCTTGACTTTGGCTTTGAACAAGGTTCCAAGACTATACACATATTTTCAACATCATAGATGGAAAACTCTCCTGCTGACTACCTCATTCACTTTTATATTCCCAGCATCCAGGTCCCTTTGAACAGCACCTTCCCATGCAACTGCAGAAGATGTAAAACCAACCCATTTCCTTTTCCGATATCCAGGGACCTGAACATCCCTTCTAGGTAAAAGCCAGATGCCCTGTAGCCAAATCTGCTAATGACAAAAAAACAGAGGGTTAGAATATTGCGGGGAAGAGATACAAAGTCCTCCAAGGAATTTAGATAAGCTGTGTAAAAATGTAAGAACTTAGCAAATTGGTTGACAGCTATGAAAAACACCTCCAGTTAGTCTGTGAAGGACTCTGAGTTTCCTGTAGCTTGTCACTTTAATTGTTATTACTATTCCCAATCTGTTTTTTTTTTTGGCCTTTCACTGTTTCCCTGAAGCTCAGTGTTACTCAAGGAGCAGCATTTCCTTTTCTGACTCTGTACTTCAGTTCTCACCTCTCAGCCTTCTTTCAGAAAAACATAGGGTGAAAATATTAATATTAGTAGATTACTTTTGATCATTGTATTCTACTTTGAAACTAAGATGTGGAGATATTCAATTAGCAGTTTGCATTGGCTTTCTCAATGAGTCAGTTCTTCGTCCCAGGGACAAATAACTGAAAGAAACATAGAATATTAGCTGCACTGATTAGCTATGCTCCAGACAACAGCATAAATTTAGCTACATACATAAATAACCACCAACAAAACAAGTCTTCCTTTACTGTTGCAAGTTCTAATTTCATCAAGCTAAAAGCAATTCAGCGATTAATAACTCAGTGGTAAGGCAGAGTTGTAATAGAGCAGATATACACAAATGGTACTGTTATAGTCAAAATATTACAACCTAAATATTCCTTCTGACAATAACAATATTAAATGTCCAACTTGTGAAATGATGTGTCACAGCACTATCAGTAGCTGGCATTAAAATTCCAATGCTAAACCACAATGCTGATTGCCATCAATCTCTGTAACACAACCATCTCAAAATGTCTACTCACGAGTGTTCACTTTTCTTCATTAACTGACATTTCCAGTATTGTAAATATGCCAAGATCATTTAAAGCTTGCTCATGAATTATTACATTTATCCTCTGAACTAACTGACTTTGCCTCTTTCAATGTCAGAGACCCCAGTCACTCACTCAAAGCAAAGGTGGCAAATTCACTATTATTCTTTAGAATGCAGATTGTAGGTTGGCATCCAGATTCCCCATGATGGGTACATCCAATACAGCCCAGTGTCAACTGCATTCAGGGACACAGTGGGTAACAGTCAGATTTCAGAGCCCACCTGTCACTGCACACCGATACATGGATGAAATATTTTCCACTGGCTCCCAGCATTCTAAAAACAATCTTAAAGGGAAGTCAGAAGATATATTTCCAGTGTGGCCATGAAAAATGTATTCTTTTTTTGTCAGTTTTTATATAAAAGAATGTATGTAGGAGAAGAATTACCAAAAAATGTATGATTATACCCGTTGATGATAGTATAGGTGCACTAGGCAGGTAACCAGATGCAGCTCTGGTTGTGTTGTGTGATGCAGTGGAGAGGGAAGGTGCATCCAAAGGGATTTCGGAGAGAACTGAGGGGATTTCAAAGGGATTTGGAGGCATTTCAAAGGGATCAGAGGCACACATTTTTAATGCTGAATGTGGTGGGAATACAGAATGAGCCGTCAGAGAAAGCTGTGGAGGAGGGTAATTATAGTGTTTAAAAGACATTGATAGAAAAGGCCTAGAGGGATTAGGGCCAAATGCAGCCTAGTGGGAATAGTCTGGGGAGGTAGTTTGGTTGGCATGGATGAGTTGGGCCCAAGGGCCTGTTTCTGTACTGTAGAATTCTATGTAAAATTAATGCATAATCAGTTATCATTCATTTGGAAACAAATACTGTAGCTCGTTGGATTTTAACACAAGTTTGAACTAATTTGTGTGCAGTAACAGGTGGGCTCTGAAATCCCCACTGTGTCCCTGAGTGCAGTTGACACTAAGCTGTTCACAATTGGGTGATAATTAAAGATGAAAAATAAATGCCTGTGTATGCATCCCATGAATGAGTTTAATAAATGCTCTGAAGTTTCTAGAGACGTGACAGTGGCAGCACATCATTTTCAAGGTCAAAAGCAGCTGCTTGAGGAAGATGGATGCACTACCACTGAATGAGGTTTAATTATCTCCCATGCTTAGTTATGGCCAGAGAAAACATCGCCGTTAATTATTGATTTCCTCTGATTTGCCAGTTGTATACACTGCAAGCTTAGTCTCCTCTCCCTTATCCCCAGAAGTGTGGCTTTCTTCTTTCAGAAAACCATATACGAAATAGCACCACCCATTGAACATGCAGACTGTGAGGAGGGTATGTTGTGAGGAGATTCAGTTTGGAGCTTCTATTTCAGATCCGGCCACCATCTCCAGTCATGGGAACCTACAGGAGCAAACTGAACGCCACATGGAGTCGGTGTTCAAAATAACAGATCTGCACCAGGAGACCAGTCAAAGCTAATCTACCTGAGCAGGAACTTGGTACAACTTTTACATTCTCAGTTGATAAGATTACCAGTAAAACTACTTTTTAAAAACAGAAATAGTTGTTGCAGAAAGACATAATTAAGGAACAGACAGAATAAAATAATTATCCACAGGTCTAACAGTAAATCCACTGAAAAGCCTTTTAGTTTGCTCCAAAAGATACCCATGACCGGAGACAGTGGCGGGATCTCCAACAGATTTTTAAACTCAATTTACAGCAATGAGTGCATTCAATAACGTAATTAATAAATGTCCTGCAACTTTAGTGTTGTTACTGCTGCAGTCAATATCTCTACTTCTAGGCCTTGTCTACTGTTTGCTGTTAGGACATTAGCACAATCCATATCACTATTTACTAGCTATTAGCCTTCCCTCGACAACAGCAGCATAGCAGAGATACTTGTGTGAGGTGAGTCACCAGAGATGAATGTCCTGAGTGGAATAGGGTATAAAAGCAACAAGAATGATGTCAACAGCCCTGTGTGTGTGTTGGCTCACACAATTCTGGTCAGATGAAGAGTTAGTCAAGGGAGCCACCAGGTGAATGGTGGCAATCATGCACAATGAATTGCTTAGCCTGTAGGGATGCCTGTCTGAAAGCCTGAGTGAAATGCCAAAGAACATGCGAGGAGATCAGCTCCAAATCTGCTTTATGCTGCTTAACTTCCAACTGAGGTGACTTCATTTGAATACTCATTGGCCCAACTTTTGTGCAACCTCCAGCAGAGGTGCTGGCAGTTTAAAGGCATATATCAAGTGCGTCCTGCGACATTGTGGGAAGCTAAGGATAAAATTGCAGGAATCCTGGAATTCGCATTATCATTATCTATGGTGAAGTAACGGAATACATTTATTTAAGAGCTGTTGCAAGGGGTTGTCTTGAAACCACAGGCTGGTGAGCTGAACTTTAGTGGTGGGAAAGTTGCCAGAGGGGATTCTAAGAGTCTGGATCTCCAAGCATTTGGAAAAGCAGCAAATAATAGCAGATTATGATTGGAGAATTGTAACCAGTGTTGTTGGGTCCACTATCATTGGTCACAACACTCAAAATGCTGGATGAACTCAGCAGCTCAGGCAGCATCTAAATGGGAAATGGACAGTTGACATGGTGAAGGGTCTCAATCCAAAATGTCAACAGTCCATTTCTTTCCATAGATGTGGCCTGACCTGCTGAATTCCTGTACCATTTTGTGAACTGCTCCACATTTTTAGTACCTACAGTCTTTCTTGTTATTTGTCATCTACACTAATGATTTGGATGACCATATTGCTACCATGGTTCGTAAGTTTGCAGATGACACCAAAACTGATGATGTAGTGGACAGTGAAGTAATTTATCTAAAATTGTATCAGGATTATAACAAGTGTGATGTGTTGCACGTTGGTAAGTTAAACCTTGACAGGATTTACAAAATAACTGGTAGTGCACTGGAACATGTTGCAGAACATAGAGATCTGGGGTTACAGGTGCATTTTTCCTTGAAAGTATCATTACAGGTTGGCAGTCATTTGGCACACTCAACTTTAGTCAGGTCACTGAGTCTAAGGTTTGGGATCTCATGTTGCAATTGTACAAATCCATTGGTAAGGCTACACTTGTTTTGTGTTCCCTTCTGGTTGTCCAGCTAGAGGAAGGATGCTACCGAACTGGAAATGTACAGAATAAATATCACAGGAATGTTACCAGAACTGTAGGGCTTGAATTAGGAGAGAATTGATAGATTTAAACTCTATCCCCTGGGGGTGGGGGGTGGGGTGTGACCTTGTAGAGGTATATAAAATAGTGAGGAGCACAGATAAGGTGTCTGGTCACAATCACAGTCATCACCACCCCCCCCCCCCCCCCAAGGATAATAGAGTCAAAAACTAAAGGAAGTAGATCCAAGGTAAGAAGGGAGATTTTTGAAATGGACCTGACAATGTTCACACAGCTCATATTGAATAAACTGCCAGAGGAAGGGGTGATTTGGGTAAAATAACAATATTTAAAAGATATTTAGGCAGGCATATGGATAGGAAAGGTTGAGGAGACCTGACCCAAACATGGTCAACAGGGACATCTTGGTTTGCATGGGCAAGTTGTTCAAAGGATATGTTTCTGTGCTGTGAAGCTCGATGACTCTAATATTTCAGTTTCAATTTCAGCAGAAGGAAAAGGGTGTGGGCAGATGGAAGGGGTGTGGTCTAGTAGTGAGAAATTAAACTGTTTCACCTATAACCTTGCTTCCATCATTAAGTCAAAAATGGAGATGTTTATTGATGATCGCACAGTTCAATTGCATTCACAACACCTTGGCAAAAGAAGTAGGCCATGCATATGTGCAACAACTCCACGATAATGTTCAAGCATGGACTGACAACTGGGAAGTATCAATCATGCCACTGAAGTTCCAGACAACCCGTTCGATTGATGGCTCATGAACCCATCTAAACCTCCTTCTGCGCACCAGCATTGCACAGTGGCTGCAGAGTGTAGCACTTGTAAAATGCATTGCAGTTACTGACCCAGGCTACCCTTAAACTGCAACTGAATCTATGATCTCCACTACAAGAGGAATAAAGTCAGCAAGTGCATGGAAGTTGTGCCATCTACAGGATTGCCTTTGAGTTGCACCCCTTCTAGACCGAAATACTTCACCATTCATTGTTCCTGTGTTTAGTCCGAGAACTTCCTAACCAATGATGCTACCTTCCCGTGGGCAGATCGAGATTGTAATAATGCCCAGGAATGGAAAAGGCGACAGAAAGAGGTGGACTTGGCCCAGTCCATCGCAGGAAAAGCCCTCCCCACCATTGAGCACAACGACAAGGAGTGCTGCCACAAAGAGCGACATCAATCATCAAGGACCCCTGCCATCCAGGTCATACCCTCTTCTCACTGCTGTCAGGTTCAGGAATAACTATTATCCTCCAACCATCATGCTCCTGGATGCGTATGGATATCACTGACCTCATAACAGAAAAGATCACTGACTGCAACCACCAAAAAAATCTCTACAATTCATTTCCTCAGTATGTATGTATCTATTTATTTATTTACTTTTTATGTGTTTGCAGTTTGCATTCCCTTGCACATTTATTGCTTGTCAGTCTTTGCTTGTGTGTAGTTTTTCATTGATTCAGTTGCATTTCTTTGTTCCACTGTGAATGCTTGCAAGAAAAATGAACCTTAGGGCTGTATGTGGTAACACGTATGCACTTTGATAATAAATTGATTTTGAATTAAATGCTGGACTTGCAAGTGATACCCAGCTCTTGAATTTAAAAATAAATTATGCAGACTGGCTTGATAACTTGGAAACCAGAGAGCAGCAAATTCAGTCTCAAAACACAAAGCACCGGAAGAATTCAGCGGGTCAGGCATTTCCTGCGGAGGGAAATGGACAGACGATAAGAATCTTCATTAGGTTACATAGCTCTTTGAGTTAAGAAGAACAAGAGATGATCTCATTGAAAAATGCAAAATTCTTGAGAAGTCTGATAGAGTTAAGACAGAGTTGATCTGTACCCTTGTTGGAGTGTCCTGGGCAAGTTATAGATTCAAAATCAGGAACTGGCCGTTTGATCATTCATGGAAATTCAAACATGATAATGAGATTATAAGGACATAAAAAGAAGAGAAAAAATGCTTGTACATGTTAGAAATATGAAATAAAACAGAAAATGCTGGAGCAACATACACAAGTCACTGGAGGAACTCAGCAAGTCAGGCAGCATCTATATATCAAAGCTGACATTTTGGGCCAAAATCTTTCATTGGGGCATCTGGAAGCAATGAAGCCTCAAGGAGGAAGCCACTTTCCTTCCTCCATTTTATCATCAATACCTCCTGTAAAGACATTATCACAGATGCAGAGATCCAGACACAGGAAGTGTTGGAAACACTCAGCAGGTCAGGTGTACAACAGACAATAGTTAATATTTCAGGTTACAGGCCCTTTTTCTAAGGTATCTAACTGTTCTAATATGAAAATACCACTGTTTTCATAGTCAGTATTGCCAATCATTCTGTGGCTGAATATTTACTGAAGTGCTGCAAGGGAATAATGTTTGTCTGACATCATTATAGTGAATAGTTTCCATTGTTAGTTCATTATCTCTGTTGTAGTAACGTTTTGGTGTTAGTGGAGGCAGTCTTTCTTCTGTCAAGGACATGGGAAGAATTCTGGACTGAAAATGGTTAAGAATCTATGTCCATATCAGAGTAAGATTTGAACTAAATATTCTGCTGGGTTTTATGTCTTATAATTATACATTATTATTTTTGCTTCATCTTTTAAACAAGCTGCATTTAAAAGGTGTTTTAACTGCAGGAAAAGATGCTTTAATGTCCTTCATTAAGACAGAATGAAGTCATTAACAGAAATTCATGCTTGAAGAGACCTGAGTTTTATGAATACTCTTAAAGGGGGGTGAACAAGAAAGTGAAGAAAAGTCAGAGATTAGAGACTACACAGCACAGAGTGGGAGGACAGCCGAACTGTACACATCTTTCCCCTCTTCTGACCTCTTGCCAATTTCGTGTAGATCCAGAAAATCACTCTTTAGAAGGTCCCCATTCTGTGTATTTCTCTTCCCTGCAAAGTGCAGAGTCCATTGGACCATCACTGAGTTTTATTCCCTCACTGTGATGGCTCTGTCTCTATGTTGGGGATTACACGGGGTGCTTACCAATGCTCTTACCCAAGCTGGCTCTCCAGACCACAGGATAATGTAATTTTAAGAACAGGCTGATGGTGAACAGAATATTCAAGCTATGTTCCTTGGGCTACAGGGATATTCAGAGAAAAAGATTTACAGGAAAAAGTTTGATCACTCAGCTTTTAATCAATGAGACTCCAAGGTTATTTCTTGAAAATGAAGTTAGAAAATAAACAACAGGGAACAACATGGAGCATCAGGAGAAAAATGTGAAGTATCTTGCCAGCATTAATAACATCAAAGTGATCATTTTGACTGAAACATCTTACTCTCTCAGCTACATATGGTAGGTAGATAGCATCATTTATTTTTAGAACAATTCAGCATATTGTCAAATAAAATTGTGGTTCCTGAAAAACATTTGAATGTAATTTGTTTAGTAATATTCCATATCAATTTGTCGTTAATTCTAAATACTTCTACCAAGGATTGACTATGCATATTTCATCCGTGATTGCTGTAATGTGCAGAAGGGCAGTTCCCATAAAAGACAACACAGATTTATACTGCTTTTAATATTTAATTCTAGCTATAGCAATGTTTACTGTGTATGGCTTAACAAGAAGAACAAGAATGAATGTAACACACCGAATGGTCAGGCTATATCTATGGAAATGAGGAAACATCAACTGTACTCTTTTCCATTGATGCTGGCTGCCCTGCTGTGTTCCTCCAGCATTCTGGATGCACTGCTTGGATTTCCAGTGTCTGCAGATTTTCTCTTGCTTATGGTAGGAATGAATGTGCAAGTTAGAAGTCAGTTTCCTGTTTGTTTTGGGTCCTCCCTAACCAATATTCAGGACCCTAAACAGTCCTTCCAGGTGAGGCAGCACTTCACTTGTGAATCTTTCTAGGAAATCTATTGTATCTGGTACTCCTGATGTGGCCTCCTCTACAATTTAAAATTTACATCCACCAATGTAAACTGGGGTACTATTTTGTCGAGCACCTTCACTCTGTTTGCCACAAATGGTGAGATTTCCCGATGGCCATCCATTTCCAGTTGACTTCCCATCTCATTCCAACATGTCAGTCCACACCCTCCTCCACTGCCACAATGAGGACACACTCAAGTTGGAGGAGTAACACCTCATATCTGCCTGAACATCTTCCAACCTGAGAGTGAGAGCACTGATTTATCTAACTTCAAGTAATTTGTCCCTCGTCTTCCTGCCTTCTTTCTCCATTTCCCATTCTGGCACCCAGTTAACCTGTCTTATCCTTACTATCCCATCACCTCCTCCTGGTGCCAGCCCCCTTCCTTTCTCCCATGGTAAACTGCCCTCTCCAATCTGATTCCTCCTTCTTTACCTCTCAAAGTTTTACACTTATTGTTGTGTCTGCACAACTATGTATCAATTAAATAAAAGCATTTGTGCAGAGGTGAAGGTTAACGAGAGAGAGAGAGAGAGAGAGAGAGAGAGAGAGAGAGAGAGAGAGAGAGAGAGAGAGGAGAGAGAGAGAGAGAGAGAGAGAGAGAGAGAGAGAGAGAGAGAGAGAGAGAGAGAGAGAGAGAGAGAGAGAGAGAGAGAGAGAGAGAGAGAGAGAGATGAGAGAGAGAGAGAGAGAGAGAGAGAGAGAGGAGAGAGAGAGAGAGAGAGAGAGAGAGAGAGAGAGAGAGAGAGAGAGAGAGAGAGATATATATATATATATATATATATATATATATATATATATATATATATATATATATATATGCAGAATCTCTTGTGTTCCTTTTATGTCCAATGCAATTACTCCCAAGGATTGCTTCAAAATCATATCCTAGTCCCCACCACTTCTACTGTGGACATTATAAGTTTCTCTCCAAGCCATACATCATGAAAATGTATCACTATTCCCTCACTCAGGAGTAAAAAGTCTCCCCATCCAACAAAACTACAGGGTTCTTTCAAATGCAGGACTGCAGTGGTCCTGGCAGACAGATAACATGCACTGTCCTAAGCAATAAGTAATGACCTTGCCAGCGAAGTCATTGTCTCATGAATACATAAATAAGCACTAAGTAATCTTGTCCTTCTTTGCATATGCCAAAGAAGGAAAATTGTGATGAAGTAGCTGTCTGTTTCCTGGACTGGAACAATAGATCCCCTCCAACTTGCATAGACAAGGTGTTAGAATTGCACAGCAAGGAAGCAGAAATCCAAGAATCTTTTCTATAATGTAAAGCAGTTCACTTATTTGAGAAGAGCCTTCAGTGAATATAAAGCTGTTACAAACAAACGTAAATAGGATATGTAAATGTCAGACTTGTACATGTGCAGCGGAGTTGGAGAGAGTGGAATTAACAAGATGCATTTTAACAATCTGTCTTGTTTCTTTGTGATTTGTTATAGTGCTGGAATTATTTGCAATTAAAATAAGAGCCTCCACATGCGTTATAATATCTCATCAAGATGCCTGGTTTGCTGCTGTTCCCATATTCCATCGTAAACATGCTGAATTGATCATTGACCCCAGGCATTGATATCTCCTGCTGGATGGAGGAAGATAATGTGATGAGAGGCCTAGGCAAGAACAGTAAGGACTGAAGTGCTAGGGTATCCAAGACTAGAATCGAGACATGACTTCAAGATGAGATGAAAGCAGGGTTCTTGACTAAATGCTAGATGAGAACCTGATGAGACTAGTTGAGAATCCAAATGAGAAAGAAATCCTAAACACAGTCGCGGACTCAACCAAAGTTGAGCTGCTGATTGAGCACTTGAGTTCAGGTGCTCCTTGAATATCCAAATCACGGCTCCAAAAATCAGCCAACTGGGTCACAATCTGTAAAGGAACCGTTCCAGCTTTCCACACGCCCGAGAGTTGGAGGCTGGCATAGTTGGGTGTGAACTGTAACAGGACCCTCTCCCCTATGACTGACTCCTGACGGCCCTGGCTGCTCGGGGTGATGTTGACAGTAATCATGGGTCAGTGCCAGGTCCAGGGTGTCCCTTTCTGAAACCAGCACCATTCCTCAAGTCCTCCTTGGACTAGCCACCGAGGATTTGCTTTTAGGAGCCTTTCTCTAAGATGGGACTGGCGACTGATTCCCTCAGGCTTGGTTGCTTCAGTTCCAAAATACCTGGATACCTCCTTGGCAGGCTTCCTGGTTTGTTCCTGAACTAGAGACCCTTTCTCTCTCTCTCCAGCTCCAGTGCACCTCCAACAAATCAGGGTTGGGACTCATACATTCCAATTGACTGGAGCCAGCTTACCACTTGTGAAGGCGTGACTAGGTCTCTTGAAGGCTTTGGTTACCCCAAGCAAATGTCTGTCCCCTTGTTGGCCTCTGCCCTCAGGAGAGCCTGGGATCAGAACACCAAAACAAAAGCATCAACACACACAAAATGCTGGTGGAACACAGCAGCCAGGCAGCATCTATAAGGAGAAGCACTGTTGACGTTTCGGGCTGAGACCCTTCGTCAGGACCCAAAAGGTCGACAGTGCTTCTCCTTATAGATGCTGCCTGGCCTGCTGTGTTCCACCAGCATTTTGTGTGTGTTGTTGTCTGAATTTGCAGCATCTGCAGATTTCCTCATGTTTGCAAACCAAAAACATTCCTTCTTGCAAAGATTCTCCCTACCTCTCTGTACATGGAAAGGTTATGCTTGGACAGCCAAGGGTGCCTGAGGGTGAGGGGTATGTGAGGAGAATCTGTGATATGAAAATTAATGTCCCCCACAAGTTCCTCTATCCTCATTCGCAGAACTGGTGTCTGCTGTAGTACCTGCCCGAACCCAAGATGACGTCTATCCAGGGCAGTTCTGGTTATGTGTTGTCCCAAATCCTGCAGAGGTATGTGAAGTTGATTGGCCCTCCCCAAGTCTAGGAAATTGCCCGTTTCCCCAGAGTCGTTTACCCCAGATCTCCATCTTCAGCATGATACCAGAATCTGTTGGGCTGGGAGTAATGGCTGCTACAGTCACTGCCCTCCTGACACTGGACAATCTAGGTAGTTTCCCAATGGCTGAAGCTAAAGACATTCACCCCTCAAGTGACCTGCTTCCCCACAGTAGTAGCAGCAACCTTGACCCCGATGCCGGGACCCCTTATCGGCGGAGAGTCTTGTGCAGCTGATTTGCATAGGCTCGACAAGTTCTGGCGCAGGAGACGGGCTGGTCATTGTCGATGTCGGGAAAAGAAACCATGATGTGACGAGGCTAGGCTTGAGCTAGCCTTCTTCGACCTCTTGGTACAGTTCCACTTTCACTCCACCAAGTTATTATTGAGGTAGATGAACTAATCAGTCAGAGCCTGTAAGTCTAATGGCTCTTCCAAAGCAAGGACATCCTTTAATTTGCCTTGGAGTCTGTGCTAGTACAGAGAGCCAAGGCCTCCCCATTCCAGCCACACCCCTTGGACAAAGTGCAAAGTTCAGTCAGCAGCTGACTGACTACCCTGATCCCTGATGCACCTACATCACATGGTCTGAGAATCTGTTAGCGGGATGATGGAACACTGTGTTCATGAATTCTTCTGAATTAGAGCAAATTTCCGACCTCCACTCCCAATGCACAGAGGCCAAGCCAGAGTTCTGGTCAGGAGGGAAATCATGAAAGCCTCCTTTCCATCGTGTGTAGGAAACCAGGATGGCTGGAGTTTAAAAGCTAACAGGCACTGTCTGAAGAAGCCTTGGCAAGGACCCAGGTTACCAGTGAACCTCTCCAGGGTCAGAAGACTGACTAACTCTGCTGTGCGACCAATGGCCTCACCTGAGTGATTCTGCCTTCCTCCTAGTGACAGTTGGCTCCCTGGTGATCTGGAGGTTGTGGATCTCCAGGTCTTGTCTTGAGATTTTCTCACTGGGGCTGGCCACAGCTAATGAGAGACTCCGATACCCCACTGGGTCCATGTTGGCTCAATCGTACAGTGACAAGAGGCCCAAAATGCAGCCGTATCCATGAATAGAATCAGGACATGATTTTGAGACTGAGACAAGAACATGGTTCTTGACTAAATGCTGGAAATGAACTTGACGAGACTAGGCAAGAGTCCAAAATAGACAGAAATCCTAAACGGAATCAGAAACTGAACCAAAGTTGAGATGCCAATTGAGCACCGAACCTGAGTTTATGTGCTCTTTGAATATCAAATCTTGGTGCCAAACTTTGGCCGCCCGCCAATTAGCAGTTAGCCAGAATCTTTAAAGGGACCGCCAGCTACCCATACTCCAGAGAATGGGAGCATCTAAACCCAGGAGACTAGTGTGGTCACATGTGTACAATAACAGATAATGTTCGTTAGCTGCAGTTCTGAATTCCTATCCTTAACAACCGTCTTGAGCTGGTTCTAGTTCAAGTTCAGTTTTACCATCATTCAACCATATACATGTATTCAGCTAAATGAAACAAGGTGAAAAACACTGTACATATATTCGCACACAGCACATATAGTTATGATCTAACACATGCAGTCACACAATATTAGCACAGTCCCTGAGTAGCATGGCCTGAAGATTGATATGTTGATATAAGTGTGAGGTAAGATAGTTACATTAGATAATAAGATGGTTATGTAAGTTAATTATGTAAATAGCATTGTTGTGACTGTGACTGAAGTTACTGGAAAGACATTGAAGCTGGTGATAAAGACGTCCTTATTCATCACAACAAGCAGACAATATTCTGAAGACATTCTCAGTACAGGCTCACAAACCCAAAAGTACATCACATTTTCACACCCTTAAGATCAAAGGTACCAGCAAGTGATTGAATAAAATTTCATTAGTTACAAAGATATCATTCCCTTCAATATTGTGGGATGACAATGCTTCCTTTGAATTACGTATCCACAGTGGGAGACACCTCTGAATGCTCAAATACCTTTGCTAATTGCAAGCTTCCCTGAATTTAATTAAGTAATTTGCAAAGTTGCAAATTACTTAAACTCATAGGTGCCTGGATTGCTGTACAATTAACACAACTCCATGGCTGATGCATATGTAAACATCTCATGGTCACTATTTTGCAAACCCTATCTCTTCATCTATGGACCAGTTTAACTTCAATTTACAATCCACATTAAGAACGGAAGACTAGTTTTTGTTTGAATTAATCACATAACTTGAGAATACTTCCTAATATACTCCCTAATAGATCCAGGAAAGCCAAACTTTGAGGATCTAATTAAGTAGGCAGCAAAAGTGTCGTTCACTTCAGATTCCTTCCCAATTAATAACCCATCAAGTCCCTATGCGTGCCTACATTTGCATTATCTTCCCTAACTGACTATCTACAAGACTAGGTCTACGTCCACACTAGACTGGATGATTTTGAAAACGCCAGTTTTGTGTTAAAACGATAGGTGACCACACCAAGCATTTTTGAAAATCCCTCCGCCCACATTAAAGTGGGTATTTGGGCGAATCTCATCCTACTGGGCATGCGCAGGACACATCTACAGATAACAAGCAAAGAGGAAATGGTATACTAGTTCTGTTTCTGCAGCGGCGTTGTGCTATTTCCATTGGTAGATATGCTGCCTGTACGTGGTAGATAGCCATGCTTAACTCCAAACAAGCTATTAACATAGACAATAAAGTAAGCAACACATGCATGAAGCCATCCACCATTTTTGTTGTGGTGTTGGAGGTTGCATTCAAGAAAACAATGAAATGCCACACTGCTGCTACCATCTGTTCTGGCACATCTTGACAGCATTTTTAAAAAGCTCTGGTACACCGTACACACTACACCGCCCAACCAGTGTTATCGGATTTACACACTCTGGAGAGCACTTTAGAAAAGTTCTGTTTTGGGGGGAGGAAAAAGCTGTTTCAGTGTGGACGTAGGATCAAAACGAAGTGAAAAAGCTTCGGTTATGGATTTATCCTGTTATGAATGAGGAGCAAATCTGATGGGCAGAAGGGTACAGAATCGCCAATGCCCACACCCCCCCTTTTGAGAATCGCAAGATCACTGTTATTTCCAGTCTGATACCCAGGAAATGAGAGAGATACACATCATGTCAGTAATGAGAGAGAGAGAGAGAGAGAGAGAGAGAGAGACGCAGGATCACAGCAAAGGCAGTTGTTATAGACAACGCAGAATACACAACAAGGTGGAATGTCTCCTATTGACAAAGAGAGAGATTACTGCTATTGTCTCTTGAAGGAGGAATTGTGTATTGAGTACTGTACTATTCATTGAAACCCCTCGGGGCAGCCAGAGTGGTCTGGTTGAGGGATTGCATCATCCCAACCTGAATGACATCTGAGACCCTGTAAGTAGGGATAAAAGTAGGGTCTGGGGAAACACCCCTGAGACGCACCAGGAGAAACACTACGAGATTGGTGAGGGGGCTTGTGTGTGTGTCCACCTTTGCCTGGGTGATAAGTCTTCCACAGAACGGTCTCGTTAAAGTACGGATACGGATCAAGATTGTAACAAGGAAAGTCAGCAAGTTAATAGCTGTTACTGCTTTTTTCTCTCTCTCTCCCTCTCTCTCCAACAATTGCAACACAGCGATCAACAATGACTACAGCCTGTATGAATGAACTGAACTTTATATTTCCATCGGACAACTCATTATCCCCTAGACAATGATAGAGCTTATTTTTTATTGATTATTATTATACCCGCACTTTTTAGGTTTAGTATTGATGATGTATATTATCTGCAGATTTGCATTGATATTATTTTTGTGTATTTTTACTAATAAATACTGTTAAAATTAGTATCAGGCTTCAACGGATACTCCTATCTTTGCTGGTAAGACACCCAGTTACGGGGTTTCTAACAATCCTGTCTAGTGTGGATGTAGCCTGAGCTGAGTTTAGGCTTAGCAGAGGTTTAGGTGAGAACAGCCTTGAGCAAGCACTGTTCTAAAGATTATAGAATTTTTTTTTCTCTCTGTTAGAACATAGCTAGTGCACTGAGAATTGGTCCAGAGATAGCAGTATGTTCCCTGTGTGAGATGAGCAAATGACATGGGTAAGAAAAGGGAGTAGGTCCTAAAGAGAGAAAACAGGGAGTTAGATAGAAAGCTGAAAAGCAGGATGCAAAGGTATAATGCGTGTCCTTGGATGTTAGGCTCCCAGCTGTGATCTTCTTTCAGCTATGACTCAGAGATGCCAACAATATATTACCTGCCAATTTATAAATGCACTATATCATTTACCTTATTTCTTATAACTATATAACCATATAACAATCACAGCATGGAAACAGGCCATCTCGGCCCTCCTAGTCCATGCCGAACTCTTAATCTCACCTAGTCCCACCTACCCGCACTCACCCCATAACCCTCCACTCCTTTTCTGTCCATATACCTATCCAATTTTACCTCAAATGACACAACTGAACTGGCCTCTACTACTTCTACAGGAAGCTCATTCCACACAGCTATCACTCTCTGAGTAAAGAAATACCCCCTCGTGTTTCCCTTAAACTTCTGCCCCCTAACTCTCAGATCATGTCCTCTCGTTTGAATCTCCCCTACTCTCAATGGAAACAGCCTATTCACGTCAACTCTATCTATCCCTCTCAAAATTTTAAATACCTCGATCAAATCCCCCCTCAACCTTCTACGCTCCAATGAATAGAGACCTAACTTGTTCAACCTTTCACTGTAACTTAAGTGCTGAAACCCAGGTAACATCCTTGTAAATCGTCTCTGCACTCTCTCTAATTTATTGATATCTTTCCTATAATTTGGTGACCAGAACTGCACACAATATTCTAAATTTGGCCTTATCAATGCCTTGTACAATTTTAACATTACATCCCAACTTCTGTACTCAATGCTCTGATTTATAAAGGCCAGCGTTCCAAAAGCCTTCTTCACCACCCTATCTACATGAGACTCCACCTTCAGGGAACTATGCACTGTTATTCCTAGATCTCTCTGTTCCTCTGCATTCCTCAATGCCCTACCATTTACCCTCAATGTTCTATTTGGATTATTCCTGCCAAAATGTAGAACCTCACACTTCTCAGCATTAAACTCCATCTGCCAACGTTCAGCCCATTCTTCTAACCGGCATAAATCTCCCTGCAAGCTTTGAAAACCGACCTCATTATCCACAACACCTCCTACCTTAGTATCATCAGCATACTTACTAATCCAATTTACCACCCCATCATCCAGATCATTTATGTATATTACAAACAACATTGGGCCCAAAACAGATCCCTGAGGCACCCCGCTAGTCACCGGCCTCCATCCTGATAAACAATTATCCACCACTACTCTCTGGCATCTCCCATCTAGCCACTGTTGAATCCATTTTATTACTCCAGCATTAATACCTAATGACTGAACCTTCTTAACTAACCTTCCATGTGGAACTTTGTCAAAGGCTTTGCTGAAGTCCATATAGACTACATCCACTGCCTTACCCTCGTCAACATTCCTCGTAACCTCTTCAAAAAATTCAATAAGGTTTGTCAAACATGACCTTCCACGCACAAATCCATGCTGGCTACTCCTAATCAGATCCTGTCTATCCAGATAATTATTAATACTATCTCTAAGAATACTTTCCATTAATTTACCCACCACTGATGTTAAACTGACAGGTCTATAATTTCTAAGTTTACTTCTAGAACCCTTTTTATACAGTGTGTATTCAAATTTAACACCTTCACTCCCTGCATTCATCACCCTTTTTGATTTTGACTCCCTGTTACTCTTTAACTCATCTGTAATTTTGCCCGATCATCTGCCTGTCCTTCCTCGCAGCCTCACTACACACTGCAATTAGTTGCATACCAACTACTCCATCCTGAGCCCTGTCACACTGGTTCCCCTCTCCATACTGAATTAATCTAAACCC
This sequence comes from Hypanus sabinus, assembly GCF_030144855.1. Lineage (NCBI taxonomy): Eukaryota > Metazoa > Chordata > Chondrichthyes > Myliobatiformes > Dasyatidae > Hypanus > Hypanus sabinus. Next base: position 47,459,991 of record NC_082711.1, on the reverse strand, counting down.
AAACCTGTTGGCAATAATATTGGTCCTCCTGGGGTTCTGACATAATCCATCCTTGTTGTACAGCAAGGACGGATTGTAATCTTTGCACTGCTGTCTGTGCCATGCAACAGTGAGGGTAAATATAGGATTATTTGGCAGGTGAATGTGCAGCCTAAGAATTGGTGCAGGGGCAGAGTTTCAGCTTTCTGGATTATTGGGATCTCTCACAGGGAAGATGTAACCTGTACAACAAGGATGAGTTACACCCGAACCCAAGTGGGACCAATATCATGCCCAGCAGGTTTGGCTTTAAATTAATTGGTCTGGGGGATGAGCTAGAGAATAACAGGGGCAAAAATTAAATAAAAGTGATGAATGCAGGACTGAAGGCATTATATTTGAATGCAAACATTATATGGTAGATGATATTATAGTTCATTCATGGATTGACAGGTAATATATTGTGGGCGTTGCTGAAAGATCATAATGGGAGCTTAACATCCAAGGATACAGATTGTATTAAAAGGATAAGCAGGTGGGCAGAGGGGCTGCAAAGGCTCTGCTGGTAAAAATGAACTCAAAACCTTGGAAGGAGGTGACAGAGGATTGGAAGATGTAGAATCCTTATGGATAAAGTTAAGAAACTGCAAGGATAAAAAAAATCCCTGAGGGGAATTACATAGAGGCCTCCACACAGTAGCCAGGATGTATGCTACAAATTATAATGTGAGATAGAAAAAGTATTTAAAAAAGACATTGTTGCATTTGTCGTGAGGGATGAGGGATTTCAATACACTGGTAGATTGGGAAAATCAGGTTGGTGATGAATCCCAAGAGTGGGATTTAGAGAATGCCTATGAGATGGCTTTTTGGAGCATCTTGTGCTTGAATCCACTAGGGGAAAAGGCAATTCTGGATTGGGTGCTGTGTAATGAGCAAGATTTGATTAGGGAGCTTAAGGTAAAGGAACACTTTGGAGACTGTGATCATAATATGATAGAATTCCCTCTGCAGTCTGAGAAGCAGAAGCCAAAGTATTCATATTACTGTGGAGTAAAGGGAATTACAGATTAATTGGAAAGGAGCTGGCCAAAGTTGATTGGAAGGAGATTCTAACAGGGATAATGGCAGAACAGGAATGGTTCGAGTTTTTAGAAGCAATTTGGAAAGAGGCTATTCTGGTTGGCTACCAGTGACAAGTAGTATTCTGCAGTGGTCGGTATTGGGACCACTACTCCTTTTCATTGTATTTTCCAATGATTTGGAGGATGGAATTGATGGCTTTGTGGCCAGGTTTGTAGGTGATACAAAGATAGTTGGAATGACCAGTAGCATTGAGGAAGCAGGAAGTCTGCAGAAGGACTTGGACAGTTTGAGGGAATGGACAAAGAAGAGGCAGATGGAACATAATGTATAAAGTCTATTTTCTAAACGGAGAGAAAAATTCAAAAATCAGAACAGCCAATGGACTTTGGAGTCCTTGTGCAGGGTTCCCTAAAGGTTAGCTTGAAGGTTGAGTCAGTAGTAAGGAAGGCAAGGGCAATGTTAGCATTTACTTCAAGATGACTAGGATATAAGAGGGAGGATGGAAAGTGAGGCTTTGTCACGCATTGCTCAGACCACACATGGCATATAGCGAACAGTTTAGGACCCCTTATTGAAGGAAGGATGTGCTGGCATATCAGTAGTGGTTGTCAGCAGTTACGCCATGGGCGGTGTCGACTTTGTCTAAACCGAAGCCTCATCTTTAATAATTGCACCAACATCTTCCTCCCTTTTCAGGGTATTGCCTCCAACAATGGCCTGACTGGCCACAGCTGTAACAGAAAAGCTCCTTTCTGCGTCTGTCAGGCACTCCCTCGATAGGTATTCAGGTTGCTGGCACACAAGGCAAGTCCTCGGTACCTTTGCAGCAGCTTCTGTACACTCACTACAGCTGCTTTACAATCTCGCTTTCCCCTCTTCTGCTTTATCTCACTAACCCATGACCCACTGCTGCCCCCAAATCTAAAACTTCCTGTGAGCTGAGCTCAGGCTTTCCTTCAACATTGTCAGGAAGACTGGATCATCCCTCCTGGACTGTCCAACCCTGAGTACTGCTCATATGCTTGAAATATGCATGGCAGATTCATCAGCTCTCTCATCCATTGACTCTGTTCAGCTGAACCACTCATTCCCCAGTCACTGCCTCACTTACCCCTTAAAGAAGCAATATCTCTCCTCATAGATGCCCATGTTAGATCCCACAGCCCCCGGTCCTGATATTGTCCCATATATTCCTCCGGCCTTTTGCTTTTTTCAACACGTGTATATCTTTTAGGTGCATCTGGTGGAGTTCAATAACTTCTTTGAGCTTGCACTAAAGTTCTGAATTCCCACAAGCAGCTTTAAGTAAGGGCAGGTTAGACAAAATGCTGTTTTTTTTCTGGAGGTGAATGGTGATATCAGGGTCAAGGGCTGAATGAGGTCAGCAAGATTCTCAACCTAACATTGACCATAATAAGTGCAATCCCAACAGATATACCTGAGTATAACATCTTACTCAAATATTTACACAATTGTTCCTATGTTAAGCAAAATACAAGGGATGGATAGAAATTGAACAGTATGTACTTAAAACCAGAGTATGTACTCTGCAATCTTCCACTTCAGGACCCTGGATTCATGATACTTGCTTGCACTCCTTTTCATTTAAAACCATTTCCGAGGTTTCAAAGTTATTCTTAAAACACATAACACACTCACAAATAAGTACATTACTGCACGGTATCCCAAACAAGTATAGTCGGCTCTCCTTATCCGCGAGGTATTGGTTCCGGGACCCCCGCAGATACCAAAAACGCGGATGCTCAAGTCCCTTATTTAACCTGTCCAGTGGGGTGGACATTAGGACCCGGTGGTGCAGCTCTGAATCTGCAGTGTTTATGTTCATGAAAATAATGATCACGATTGAAAATAAAATGGTAGTAATAAAGTGATCGGAAAGAGGTGAAACACCATCGGTCATTGGAAAAGCGTTCGGCTACAGTCGGTCAATGATCAGAACAATTTTAAAGGATAAAGTGAGAATAATGGAGTATGTGAAGGCCCTGCCCAGATGAAAGCTACAATTATTACTAAGCAACGTACTGGTTTAATTATTGAAATACATACATTTCTGAAGTGTTTTATATGCATAGGAAGGTAAAATATATACGATACACTAAGACAAACGTTTGATAAAATGACGCTAAATAATACCGGATGTACCTGTTCCGACTTCAAATCCGACTTAAAGACAAATTCAAGAACAGTACTCATTCATAACCCGGGGACTGCTTGTACTTTCAAATCATCTCTAGATTACTTATAATACTCAATACAATATAAATGCTATATAAATAGTTGTTATACTGTGTTGTTTAGGGAATAATGACAAGAAAAAAATAGTCTGTACATGCTCAAACAATGAATGCTGGGGAGAGAATTTCTGGGTTTTCCCGATCCGCAGTTATTTGAATCTGCGCATGCGGAACCCACAGATATTAAGGAGGGCTGACTGTATACTCTCATGTCCCAACTGGTCAGTATTCACCTTTCATAACTGGTGCTGCTGTCTCACCTACCTACTCAAAAATGTCTGGTATCTTACACAATCACACATACACTTTGATTTTATATCTACCAGTTCACTTCTTCGCTGTGTTCTTTGATACTTTGTGATCCTGTGATCATTGACCTGAACAGATAGAACTAAGCACGGATGCTATTGTTAAAAGTACCCAGCCCCTTAGTCTGCTTAAGTTGCTAGCCACAGAGTGAATCTCAAACCTATCCTGGACAAGCCCCAAATGTTGTGATTGTGGTTAACATTACTGGGGAGACACTGAAGCTGGCGATATAGAAGTATTTCTTCACGGCAACAAGGAGGCAGCATTTTGCAAAACGCTCTTGGTAGAGGCTCACAAATCCAAAACTACTACAAATTTTTGTCCCCTTACGATCAAATATAACAGCAGGTTGATTCAATAGAATTTAAATAGTTGCACTGGCATCATTCACTTCAATATTTTGGATTGAGATTCCTTCTCTTGAATTACAATTCTACAATGGGAGGCGCCTCTGAATATTCAAGTGGTTTTGCTAATTACAAGCTTTCCTGGATTTATTTACAAATTTGTATATTAGTTAAATCAATAGGTGCCTGGATTACTACAGGGCAAGTAACATAAATCAATTGTCTTGGCTAAATGATATGCAAATATCTCATGGTTACCATTTTGCAAAACCATCTCTTAGTCTGCAGTCCAGTTTGACTTCAATTTACTGCTTGCAATTTACAATTCACATCAGGAACTGAAGACATGTTCATCTTTGAATTAATATCTCCTATATTCACAAAACTCCAGAATACCTCCTGAGAGGCAGTATTATAATAAAATGAACAGTGTAATATAAATCTGTGAACCAGCAGCAATAAAAGTGACCAAAGAGGGTGAGAGGGAGTTGGGGAGTGAGGGGGTGGGGGGTGCTGGGCATACATTTGTGTTCAGTGGCAGCTGGGGGTAAAGAAGTTTTCCTGGGGGAAGAAGCTGTTATCAAGCAAGACCATTCTGATTCTTATGCTGCCGTACCATCTGCCTGATGGCAGGAGGTCAGAGAGATTGTGGGAAGGTTAGGAGGGGTCTTTGACAACCCTGGAGGTGCAGTGTATTGAGCGTTCTGATACATGTCCTGAACAGGGAAAGGGAGAGGGACCCTGATGTTTTCAGTTGTCCTCACTGTCAGTTGCAGGCTTTGCACTCTGACACATTGCAGATCCCATACAAGATGCTGATGCAGCTGGCCAGGGCACTTGACGATGCTCTGGTAGAAGGTGGTGAAATTTGGGATGGGGGGAGCCTCCCCCTCCCATTCCAATACTGATCTGTCCTCAGCTTTCTTCATTCTCACAGCGAGGCTAAACATAATTTAGAATGACACCTTATATTCAACAGCCTCAAGAGCCTAAATCCCATTGACATGAATATTGAATATTCAAATGTTCCAGCCTCTTCATAATTGCAGAGTACTTCAATCATGTTAACCTGCAGGACATTTTACCCTGATTCCACCAAAACGTCACCCTGGCCACGAGGGAAGCAAACAGGTGCAGTACTTACAAAGCCAACCTACAATCTTGTCTTGGCCTCTCTGACCACATCTCCATCATGTAAATCCAGAGTAACAATTATTTTGTTCTCCTTTACACTTGTGCACTGGAAATGACAATTATGAATTTTGAATCTTCAGGGAACCTTGTGTTCCTTTCTCACTCTCATTAGTCTACCAAGGGTCTCGCTCTCTCTCTCTTTATTCACCACTTCCATCCCGCCCCCCCCCCCCCCACAGCTGTAACCTAGACTCATCACCCTCCCCCATTTGGTTCCATCTACCTAGCCCCCACATATCTATCTACTGGGTTTCTTCACCAATGATTCAACTTTCCTATTCCCTCCCAAATCAATTTCAGCTCAGCCTTATCCAGATCGACATCAACTACCAGACACTATCTCTATTTTTCCCTTTCCCATTTTCCAACTGGCTTTACCTGCTTAATGTGTTTCTGATTCCTCCTATCACCAACCAGTATTTGTCATACCTTTCCTTTCTGCTTCTTTATCTTCTCTCTACGCTGTCAATCCTGCTGCAGGTTTCAATCCATAATGTCAAGTATCCCTTTGCCTCTGCAGAAACGCCAGGCCTCCTGTGTTTCTCCAGCTGTTTGCTTGTTTGCTCCAGATTCCGGCATCTGGAATCTCTAGATATGTTTCACAAACAGTAAATAGTGTTTGAGAGTTTGTCATTTGTCGAAATAATAAAAAAATGTATGTTCAAGCTTTCAGAATTCAGAACACTTTTATACAGAATGCTTGCAAATACTGGTTGCTCACTTTGAACAGGAGATAGCATTCTTAAATATCATTCCTGGAATTCAGAAAGCACCTTGTAGAAGTTGCAGGCTGTTTTCTTATTTAGTCCCCAAATCCAACAAACAAGTAACACGACCCATAGCAGCTCGAGATCCCTGGGCCTGGATGGAAGGACTGGCCCATGGAAAGAAAGTCTCACAAGGCAATATTTCAGAGACCTTTTAGTGGAGCCTTGCCAGTGCAATGGTTACTGTTTCTCCATTAATAATCCAGAGGCCAGAGTGTGGAGTGCTGGTGACCCACAACACAAAACACTAGGGGAACTCAGCAGGCCTCACAGTATCTATGGAGAGGAATATAGAGTCGGCATTTCAGGCCAAGTCCCTTCATAATCTCGGCCTGAAATATTGGCTCTTTATTCCTCTCCATAGGTGCTACCTGACCTGCCGAGTTCCTCCAGCATTTTGTCTGTGTGACTCTGGATTCCAGCCTCAACAGAATCTCTTGGCTTTATGTAGTGTTTTGTAAATATTTTGTTGTTCTTTATCATGGGGTCTGTAACCACTGTAAAACAGCAGTTTGAAGGACATGTCCAAATCCTTGCCTACTTCTCTTATAAATTTTACTTTCTGTTCACTGAAACTTAATAAGTGTGACCAGCATTATGCCCTGCAGAGTGAAATCGAATGATCCCCGTGGAATCTGTACAGCCAAGTCCATTCAGTGAGTTGTAAACTTCCCGAAAGGAAAAAGTAGTAATTTCTCCAGCGCAGCAGATGGGAAAGCAGTGCATGTGAAAGAGAAGGAAAATGTCAAACCTGCCTCAGGCTGGGTATTTCAGATCATTTGCTCTGGATGCAGAAGGAGGTTGTTAGGCCATTTAAACCAATGCCACTTTTCAATAGCAACTTAATCAATTCCTTTCTCCCCACTTACTTCTCTGCAACCTGTGATCTTTCATATTCTTATTCCCCCCCCCTTTGAATCCTCTTCCACCCACTAAGGGGCATTGTACAGGTAGCTAATTATTCTACAAAACATCATTAGAGTTATAGAGTTATGCAGCATGGAAACAGGCACTTCAGCCTAATCGTCAACAAGATCACATCTGTCTCATGTGACTTAGAGGATGCCTTACACTAAACCCTTCCTATTCCATCTGTCCAGATGTCTTGCAAAAATTTTCTTGCAAAAATGCTATCCCCTTCTCACAATTCCTCCATGTCCGCCGCATCTGCTCTCAGGATGAGGCTTTTCATTCAGGACGAAGGAGATGTCTTCCTTTTTTAAACAAAGGGGCTTCCCTTCTTCCACCATCAACTCTGCTCTCAAACGCATCTCTCCCATTTCCCGCACATCTGCCCTCACCCCATCCACCCGCCACCCCACTCAGGATAGGGTTCCCCTTGTCCTCACCTACCACCCCACCAGCCTCCAGGTCCAGCGTATAATTATCTGTAACTTCAGCCACCTCCAACGGGATTCCTGTACCAAGCACATCTTTCCCTCCCCCCCGTTTCTGCTTTCCGCAGGGATCACTCCCTAAGCGACTACCTTGTCCACTCATCCCCCCCATCCCCCCATCCCTTCCCACCGATCTCCCTCCTGGCACTTATCCTTGCAAGCGGAACAAGTGCTACACCTGCCCTTACACTTCCTCCCTCACCACCGTTTAGGGCCCCAGACAGTCCTTCCAGGTGAGGCGACACTTCACCTGTGAGTCAGCTGGTGTGGTATACTGCGTCTGGTGCTCCCGGTGTGGCCTTTTATATATTGGTGAGATCTGACGCAGACTGGGAGACCGTTTCGCTGAACACCTACACTCGGTCTGCCAGAGAAGGCAGGATCTCCCAATGGCCACACATTTTAATTCCGCATCCCATTCCCATTCTGATATGTCTATCCATGGCCTCCTCTACTGTCAAGATGAAGCCACACTCAGGTTGGAGGAACAACACCTTATATACCGGCTGGGTAGCCTCCAACCTGATAGCATGAACATTGACTTCTCTAACTTCCATTAATGCCCCTCCTCCCCTTCTTATTCCATCCCTGACAATATTTAGTTGTTTGTTTTTTTTCTCTCTCTCTGACTATCACTCTGCCTGTTCTCCATCTCCCTTTGGTGCTTCCCCCCCCCCACCCCACCTTTCTTTCTCCCGAGGTCTCCCGTCCCATGATCCTTTCCCTTCTCTGTATCACTTTCACCAATCACCTTTCCAGCTCTTAGCTTCATCCCACCCCCTCCAGTCTTCTCCTATCATTTTGCATTTCCCCCTCCCCCCCCACTACTTTCAAATCTCTTAGTACCTTTCCTTTCAGTTAGTCCTGATGAAGGGTCTCGGCCCGAAACATCGACAGTGCTTCTCCTTATAGATGCTACCTGGCCTGCTGTGTTCCACCAGCATTTTGTGTGTGTTGTTTGAATTTCCAGCATCTGCAGATTTCCTCGTGTTTGTCCAGATGTCTTCTGGACATTGCAATGGTCCCATGTCTACCACCTGGGTGGCACTGCAGTGTACCAGTTAGTGCGATGCTATAAATGCTCAGGGCATCGTAGTTTGGAGTTCAACTTTGGAGTCCTCTGTTAGCAAGTTTATACATTCCTTTCCGTGTGTATGTGGGTTTCCTCCAGCTTCCTCCCACAATCCAAAGACAAACTAATTAGTAGGTTAATTGGTTATTGTGAAGGGTCCCATGGTTAGGCTAGGGTTAAATCAGTGGTTTGCTGTGCAGTGCAGTTTGAAAGGCCAGAAAGGCTTATTCCACACAGTATCTCTAAATAAATAAACAAAAACAAATAAACTGATAAACAAGTAAATAAATAAATAAATAAATAAATAAATAGATAGATAAATATGCCCACTACCCTGTAGGTGAAAAACTTGCCACTCAGATCTCTTTTACATATTTTTCCTCTCAACTTAAGGCTATGCCATAGCATGATAGAGTCATACAGCACTATAACACAGAGAAATACTCTTCAGCCCATCTAGTCTGTGCTAGCCTGGTCTTCTGCAAAGTCCCATCCACCTGCAACCATATAGTAGCCCTCTATATCCATCTCATTCATATACCTATGTAAACTTCTCCTAAATGTTATAATTCAACCAATCTTTACCACTTCCACTGCAGCTCATTCCACATTTGCACCACACTCACAGTAAAGTAGATTCCCCTCTGATTTCCTTCAAATATTTTACCTTTTACCCTTAACCTATGAGCTTTGATTCTAGTTCACCCAGCCTCAGTGGGAAAAGCCTGCTTAACCTTACCTAATCATCTCATAATTTTGAATACCTCCATAGGATCTTCCCTTAAACCTGCAGCGTTCCGGCAGCCAATCTGGACTCCGGTAGATTTAAGAGGAGGGGACTTCAATCAGGCCCACTGTCTGAATACAAAAGGCAGCAGCGGGTTGCTACAGCAAAAAGAAACTTTGACCAGCAACCAGTCTGGATGTCAGAAGTTTTGAGAGTGGGATTTTGGGATTGATTTGCAAGAGCAAATTAAAGGAAGGCTGGGGCAGTGCAGCAGCCGTCGTCTGAGTGGATAGAGGAGATCTTGAGGCTTTAGCTCTTCGAGGAGAAGCTTCAGTCAGTGAAAGCAAAGGAAAGAAATGCTCAAGGTTAAGATCCTAAACAAAGAGAAAATTCAAACATCAGAGGAGCGAATGGACTTGGAAGTCCTTGTGCAGGGTTCCCCAAAGGTTCGCTTGAAGGTTGAAGGGAGGCAAAAACAATATTAGCATTTATTTCAAGAAGTCTAGAATATAAAGGGAAGGATGTAATGCTGAGGCTTTATAATGCATTGGTCAGACCACATATGGTGTATAGTGAACAGTTTTGGGCCCCTTATCAAAGAAAAGATGTGCTGGCATTGCAGTAGTGACTGTCAGTCTGTCAGTCCTTGCTCTATAGACAGTGTGTCCCTTGTCCACACCAAACCTTCATCCATAAAATTGGGCACCACCACCTTCCTCCCTTTTCAGGACATTGCCTCCAACAATGGCCTGATAGAATACAAGGTTTTGCTTCTTCAACCTGAGTGTGGCCTCATCGCAATAGTAAAGGATGCCATGGACTGACATGTCGGAACAGGAATAGGGAAATAGGATAGAAAGTGGTGTTTCCCCACTGATCTCCCTCCTGGCACTTACCCTTGCAAGCAGAACAAGTGCCACACTTGCCCCTGTACTCCTTCCTTACTACTATTCAGGGCCCCAAACAGTCCTTTCAGATGAGGTGACACTTCACCTGTGAGTCTGTTGGGGTCATTTACTGTATCTTGGTGAGGCCTCCTCTGTATTGGTGGCTGAAGCAGATTGGGAACCTGTTTCACCTAGCACCTACCCTCTGTCTGTCAGAAAAAGTGGGATCTCCCAGTTGCCACCCATTTTGTTTCTACTTTCCAATCCCATTTCAACATGTCAGTACATGGCCTCCTCTACTGTCACAATGAGGCCACACTCAGGTTGGAGGAACAACACCTTATAATTCATCTGCGTAGCTACCAACTTGACGGCATGAATATCGATTTTTTGAACTGCTAGTAATGGTCTCCACTCTTCTTCACCATTCCCCATTTACATTTCCCTCTCTCACCTTATCTCCTTACCTGCCCTTCTCCTCCCTCTGATGCTCCTCCCTGTTCCCTTTCTTCCATGGCCTTTTATCTTCTCCTATCAGATTCCCCCGTCTCCAGCCCTTCATCTCTTTTACCAATCAACTTCACCCCTCCTGTCACCTACTACCTTGTATTTCTTCCTCCCCTGCCACAGGCAGCTATGGAGGCCAAGTCCTTATGTATATTTAAGGCAGAGTGTGAGTGAATTTTGATTTGTCAGGGCATTAAGAGATACAAGGAGAAGGCAGGAGATTGGGGATGAGTTGAACACAGTCCACTACACCTCAATCTTGTTGTCATCCACAAGTTTGCTGGTTCTACTTACCACATAATCATCTAAGTCATTGATACAGATGACAACGGATCCAGCATTGATGCCTGTGGCATACCACTAATTGCAGGTCTCCAGTCAGGAGACAATCCTCTGCAACCACTTTCTGGCCTCTCCAACTAAGCCAATGTTGAATCTAATTAAGTACTTATTCCTGAATGCCAAGCAAATTAACCAACTGAACCAGCCCCCCATATGGGATTTCACCAAAGGCCTGGCTAAAGTCTAGGTAGACCAGGTCCACATCTTTATTGTTGGTAACCTCCCTGATAAAATCTATAAGATTAGTTAAGCATGATCTATCATGCACAAAGCCATGTTGACTATCCATAATCAAGCCCTATTTGTCAAAGTATTATAATTTCCCAACTTATTCTTAGAGCCTTTGATGAACAACATTACCTATCACACCATACTCAAGCACCTCAACTGTGATAAGGATGTTTTAAATATCTCTGCCAGAGCTCCCGGAACTTCACCACTATCCTCCTACAAGGTCTAAGGGTACACCTTTGTCAGGCCTTGGACATCCACTCTAATTCGTTACAAGGCAGCACAAATCTCCTCTTCTGTAATTGGATACCACCCAAGACCCCCAACAGCACTTTTGCTTCAGTCTACAGACACTGAGAAATAGATACAAAAATGTGTTTATGATCTCACCATCTCTTTCAGCTTCACGCATAGATGACCACCCTGATCTTCAAAAGGATCAATTGTGTCTCTTGCTTTCTTTTTGTTCATAATATAACTATAGGAGCCCTTGGAATTCTCCTTCCTTTGTCTACCACAGCAACCACATGTCGTCTTTTATCCCTCCTGATTTCTCTCTTGTGTTCCCTTGCATTTCATATACTCCAGGCATCTCATTTGATCCTAAATACCCATACCCAATATATGCCTCCTTATTCTTCTTTACCAGAGCCTTGATAACCAAGGTTCACTAAACCTATTAGTCTGGTCTTTTATTCTAACAGGAACATACAAACTCTGTACTCTCAATTGTTCATTATTGTAAGTTCCCAACTAGCAAGCATCCCTTTGCCAGAAAGCATCCTGTCCCAATCCATGCCTGCCAGACACTTTATGATGCTATCAAAGTAGGACTTTAGCCAATTTGGAATCTCAGCATGAGGACCAGCCCTGTCCTTCACCATAATTATCTTGAAACTTATGGAATTTTGATCACTAGATCCAAAGTATTCCCCTATACATGCTTCTGTCACCTGCCCTATCACATTCCCTAAGAGGAGATCCAGTATCATGGCCGATCTAATGGGAACCTCTAAGTATTCATTAAGGAACATCTCTTGAACACATTTGACAAACTCTATCTTACCTACTTCTTTTACAGTATGGGAGTCCCTGTCAGTATGTGAAAAGTTAAAATCACCTATTTTTTTTGCAACCTTTATTTTTAACAACCTTTAAATAAACAACCTTTATTTTTCTTGCAATTCTCTGCTAATTCTACAAGTTTGCTCTTCTAAATCCCACTGGCTATTGGGTGGTCTATATTTACATGGTCAACTTTTTTTAAATTCCTCACTTAATTCCTCATTTTGCCTCTGTAGACAAGTCCTCCAGTTTGTTCTCTCTGAGCACTGCTGTGGTAATTTCCCTGATACGTAATGCCATCTCTCCCTCTTCATTACTTGCTCCTCTACCTCTTCTTCGGGTGTCCATCGATGTTCAATGATGACTAAGGCCTGTATGGAAGACCTGCAGTTGCTCATGCAGCAAGTCTCTCCTCTCCATGCCACCGAAGTTGTCCAAGGGAAGGGCATTAGGACCCATACAGCTTGGCACCGGTGTCGTCGCAGAGCAATGTGTGGTTAAGTGCCTTGCTCAAAGACACACACACAGCCTCAGCCAAGGCTCGAACTAGCGACCTTCAGATCCTTATCCAATGCCTTATCTACTTGGCCACATGCCACATGCCCCCTCTACCATGTCTAAAACAAAGGAAACCCTGGAACGTTGAGCTGCCAGTCCTGCCCCTCCCGATACCAAGGCTCATTAATGGCTACAACATCATAATTTCATGTGCTGATCCATGCTTTAAGTTCATCTGCCATACATGAAACACTCCTTGAATTCAAACTGATGCCACTCAGAACATTAATTCCACCATGCTCTAGCTTTCAGTTTCTGTTTTTGCTTGAAAGTTTAACATCTACTCTCCCCTTCTCACCACAGCTAATTCACTTGCTGTCCTGCACTCTGGATCCCAGCCCTCTCCAACTCAAGATTAACCCCTTTCCCTCCCTGAGCAGCACTAGCATGCCTTCCTGTGTAAAGATTTGGTCGGTAGCTATTCTCAGTTAAAACTGAAAACTGATGGACTGTGCGTTAGCATGTGGCTTTCATGAAAAATTGTTCTGTTCTGACTTGCTGCTATGTTTACTGTGATATAGGAGTGACTGTAATTCAAAGCACTTCATTGGCCAGAGCATGATTTGCAATATCCTGAAAAATGTACTAAACACTAATGTGTATTTACCTTTAAGAACCAATTGCATCACATGGTATAGTCTTGATATATTGTTGAACTAGATTCTGTGGTTTAGCTCATAGTGGTATTTAATATTTTGCTGCTCACTCCATCTTGTCTGAGTGATACGACTTGCAGCAAATTTTAAGCAACACAGATACCAGAAAAAGGATGTGAAAGGACACTCTTAAATGTTATATGAGTAAGTCAGCACCAGATGGCACTATATAACAGCAGCTCAGAGAATAATTTGATAAATTACGCAGTTGTGTGTGGTATTAATCAAAAATATGTTAGCTTGTCTTTGGAAATATTTACCTTTGCCAGTGATAACCATTTCAGTCTTTCACATTCATTGAAAGTGTTCTCCTGATTATGAATATTTAATGCAATTAGGAATGTTACTTGATAGGTAGTAATGTTTAATTTTTAGTAGAATAAATAACATAGGCATCCACTTACAGAATTAACAATTGAGCATCAGCCATCAAGCAGAGAATATAATTAAATGGACCTGTCTAAGTTTGAACTCATTAATGTTATTGAAATGCATCACATATGGCTTACAGGGTGCTGGTTTCTGTGTGTGTTTGTAGAAGCTGGTATGCTGCTGTAGGTTGTATGGGTTTGGAACTAAGCAGAAAATAATAGACATTATGAATTATTGTCTCCTTAATGTCCAACAGGAATTACACACATACGACTGTAATGAGAATTAATCAGAGGAAATTTTAGCATAAGGCTGTAAATTCTCAAAAATAGATGGAAACTAATGCATTCCTGGCCAGATCTTCTGGGAAAAAGCAACATAGAACATTATAACACAGTACAGGCCCTTCAGCCCATGTTGTAACATGATGTGTGCTGGACAATGTGGAGATTAGGGAAGAAGAAGTGCTGGATCTTCTTAAAAACATTAAGATTGATAAATCCCCAGGGCCGGATATGATACACCCCAGGTTGTTGTGGGAATTGAGGGAAGAGATCGCAGGAACATTTGCTATGATCTTTGAATCCTTTTTGGCTTCAGGGGAAGTACCAGAGGACTAGAGAATGGCAAATGTGGTTCCCTTGTTTAAAAAAGGTAATAGGGAGAAACCTGGGAACTATAGATCGGTGAGTCTTACGTCAGTGGTATGCAAACTACTGGAAAGAAAGACTGCCTCAAAGTGTCCATCAAAGACCTCAACATCAATCCCAGTAGCTAGGAATCGCTTGCTCTGGACCGCCCAACCTGGTGGAGCAGGACCACTAAAGGAGCGTATGCAGCAGAAATCAGACGCACCGCAGAGGCTCAGAGGAAATGCGCCACGCACAAGTCTCGAGCTACCTCCACTTCCACTGCAGCACCTACCCTCATGTGTCCCACATGTGGGCGAGCTTTCAGGGCCTGGATTGGCCTCACCAGTCACCTCTGGACACACAGTCACAAACCCTCCACCTGACAGAAGTCGTGGTCGTCTTCAACTCCGAAGGATGAACAACAACACTGGAAAGGATTCTTAAGGATAGGATCTATGAGCATTTGGAGAAGTACAGTCTACTAATGGAGAGTCAACATGGCTTTGTGAAGGGAAAATCGTGCCTCACGAGCCTGATTGAGTTTTTTGAAGAGGTACCAAAAGAAATTGATGAGGATAGGGCAGTGGATGTGGTCTACATGGACTTTAGCAAAGCATTTGACAAGATCCCTCATGATAGACTCATTCAGAAAGTCATGAGGCATGGGATAAGTGGAACCTTGGCTGTGTGGTTAAAAAATTGGCTTAAAGGAAGAAAGCAGAGGTTGTTTGTGGAAGGAAAGTATTCTGCCTGGAGGTCGGTGACTAGTGGAATGCCGCAGGGATCTGTACAGGGACCCCTGCTATTTGTGATTTTTATAAATGACTTGGATGTAGAGGTGGAAGGATGGGTGAGTAAGTTTGCAGATGATACAAAGATTGGAGGAGTTGTGGATGGAGCTATAGGTGGTCGAAGGTTACAAGAGGATATAGACAGTCTGCAGAGTTGGGCAGAAAAATGGCAGATGGAGTTCAATCTGGACAAGTGTGAGGTGATGCATTTTGGAAGGACAAACCAGAAGACCAAGTACAGGATTAATGGTCAGTTACTTAAGAGTGTGGATGAACAAAGGGATGTTGGGGTTCAAATCCACACATCCCTCAAGGTCGCTGCACAGTTTGACAGCGAAGTTAAGAAGGCCTATGGGATGCTAGGCTTCATTAACAGTGGGATTGAGTTCAAGAGTAGAGAGGTCATGTTGCAACTCTATAAATCTCTGGTGGGACCGCACTTAGAGTATTGTGTTCAATTCTGGTCACCTCATTATAGGAAGGATGTAGAAGCTATGGAGAGGGTGCAGAGGAGATTTACCAGGATGTTTCCTGGATAGGAGAACAAGTCATATGAAGCAAGGTTAGCAGAGCTGGGACTTTTCTCTTTGGAGTGCAGAAGAATGAGAGGGGACTTGATAGAGGTCTACAAGATTATGAGAGACGTAGATAGGGTGGATAGTCAGTACCTGTTTCCCAGGGCACCAATAGTAAACACCAGAGGGCATATGTACAAATTAAGGAAGGGAAGCTTAGGGGAGACATCAGGGGTAAGTTGTTTACACAGAGGGTTGTGAATTCCTGGAATGACTTGCCAGGGATGGTGATGGAGACTAAAACATTAGGGGTATTTAAGAGCCTCTTGGACAGGCACATGTATGAAAGCAAAATGGAGGGTTATGGGGTAGTGTGGGTTTAGTACTTTTTTTTAAGGATTATATGGGTCAACACAACATGGAGGGCTGAAGGGCCTGTATGTGCTGTAGTGTTCTATGGTTCTAACCTATAAACCTACTTGAATATAGATCTAACCCATCTCTCCTACATAGCCCATAACCTTTCATTTTCCTTTCATCTGTGTGCCTATCTAAGAGTCTCTGAAATATCTCCTATGCATCTGCCCCTATAACCACCCCAGCAGTGTGTTCCATGCACTTACAATTCTCTGTGTAAAAGCTACCTCTGACAAACCCTCTCTACCAGGTGTTCCCAACATTTTTTTTATGCCATGGATCAATAAGATGGGGGTCCACGGCCTCCCGGTTTGGAACACCTGCTCTATACTTTCATCTAATCATCTCAAATGTCTCCTTACATTAACCACTGCGGCCTTGGGAAAAAAGGTGCTGACTATCCACTCAATCTATGCCTCTTATCATCTTACACACCTTTATCAGGTTGTATCTCATTCTCCCTTTCTCCAAAGAGAAAAACTCCAGCTTGTTCAACTTTTCCTCATAAAATATGTTTTCCATCCAGGATTCTTCCTGGTAAATCTAAGCTGCATCCTCTCTAAAGCTTCCACATCTTTCCTATAACGAGAGCTATACTAGAACTTAACACAATACTCTAAAATATGGTCTAACCATTTTATAGAATGGGCTCATTACCTATAGATCCCTCTGTTCCTGCACACTGGCAAAAATCCAACCAATAACCTGGTAATCATGTTCAGGTTCAACTTGCCAAGGTGTATCACATCACACTTCTGTGGATTGAACACCAGCTGTCACTCTCAGCCCAGTTCTGCATCCTATCAATGTCCTGTTATAACCTATGACAACCTTTTACATAACACAACCAACATGCATGTCACCTGCAAACTTATTAACTAGCCCACCATTCCATTTACTCATCTGAATCATTTATAAAAAATACAAAGGTCAGGGGTCCCAGAACTGATGCCTAAGTAACACAACTAGTCATACATCTACAGGCAGAATACACACCATCTACTACCACCCTTTGCTTTGCATGGGCAAGCCAATTCTGTATCCACACTGCTAAGTTTCTCTGCATCCCATGCTTCCTGACTTTCATAGTGGGAAGCCCTGCTGATCACCTTACTGAAGTCCATATACACCACATCCATCACTCTACTTTCAACAATTTGTTTTGCTACTTCCTCAAAAATGTCAATCAGGCTCAGGAGGCACACACATCCTGTCTCTAATAATCCTCTCCAATAGTTAACCATCACTGAAATATGACTCACAAGACATTATAAGACTCCTGGATTTTTCATGAAGACAGTTAATCTGCCCTGATTCTACACAGTACACCCATTGAGACATACAGCACAAAAGTGCCCATTATGTTTGTTTTGCTGCACTAATAATTGCTCAGGCTTTCCTTGCATTCTGATTTTTAGCTGTTGTTTTGTAGGTTAGGGTGTGCTCATCTTAATCTATGGTCAAGAGATTACTGCTTTTAGAGTAATCCAACTTTTAGAGCAGTGATTTCCACACATCCTACCCCCATCCGCTGCCACACTGCTCTACTGGGTGAAATATTTTCACATTTCTCCTATAATTCTTAACCAATTCTACCAATGAGCATTGGAATCCTGCCCACTTGTTCTTCCTTGTTAGAACATACATTATTTCATATCCTTCCTTTACATTACCTCAAGTCCCCTGTTGCAGAAGAAGCAACCCCAGATCATAGATCATTAAAAGAGGTCTAATTTAGCATCATTCTGCTAAAGGTTTGCATTCTTGTGCTGTCACATCTATCTGCTGGTGTTGACCAAGAACTCAACACAGAGCTCTCACGCATTCCAACTTGCAGTTTTATTATTACCTTCCTGTTCTTCTATTGAATGCCTCAGCCAATAAAAGCATAAGACCTTAGGCCTTTTTAACCTGCTACATTGATGAATCTGGTTAAGCACTTAACAATATCTCTATACTTGAGGTATCCTTACGTTTGTGTATTGAACATAGACCATAAGACATAGGAGCAGAATTAGGCCATTTGTCCCATCACGTCTGCTCTGCCATTCAATCATGGCTAATCATTTTCCTCCTCCTCAGCCCCATTCCCCAGCCTTCTCCCCATAACCTTTGATGCCATATCCAATCAAGAACCTATCAAGCCCTGTCTTAAATACACCCAATGACCTGGCCTCCACAGCTGCCTGTGGTAATAAATTCCAAAATTCACCACTCTCTGGCTAAAGAAATTTCTCTGCATCTCTGTTTAAAAAGAACGCCCCTCTATACTGAGGCTGTACCCTCTTGTCCTAGACTTCCCCACCATGGGAAATATCCTTTACAGATCTACTCTGTCTAGGCCTTTCAACAGTCGACAGGTTTCAATCAGACACCCCCTCATCCTTCTGAATTCCAGCGAGTACAGGCCCAGAGTTATCAAACACAGCTCATATAATAACGCTTTCATTCCTGGAATTATCCTTATGGACCTCCTCTGAAACCTCTCCAATGCCAGCACGTCTTCTTTTAGATGACAATCCCAAAACTGTTCAAAATATTCAAGGTGAGCCCTCACCTGTGTCTTATAAAGCCTCAGCATCACAACCTTGCTCTTGTATTCTAGACCTCTTGAAATGAATGCTAACATGGCATTTGCCTTCCTCACCACCGACTCAAACTACAATTTAACCTTCAGGATGTTCTGCACAAGGACTCCCAAGTCCCTTTGCATCTTAGACCATGTATTTTTCAACATTGTATTTCATTCCCCACTCTCTTTCATACTGTCCCAATATGTTTAAGTCCTTCTGCAGCCTGTCTGTTTCCTCAACACGACCTGCCCCTACACCAATCATTGTATCATTTACAAACTTGGCAACCAAGCCATCTATTCCATCATCTAAATCACTGATATACAGCATTAAAGAAGCAGTCCCAACACCGCCACTTGCGGAACATCACTATCACTGGCAGCCAACCAGAAAAGGATCCTTTTATTCCCACTCACTGCCTCCTACCAATCTGCTAATGCTTTAACCATGCCAGTAACTTTCCTGTAATACCATGGGC
Source organism: Hypanus sabinus (assembly GCF_030144855.1). Classification (NCBI taxonomy): domain Eukaryota; kingdom Metazoa; phylum Chordata; class Chondrichthyes; order Myliobatiformes; family Dasyatidae; genus Hypanus; species Hypanus sabinus. The sequence continues at coordinate 47,440,834 of NC_082711.1, read as the reverse complement.
TCTTAACCTGTTATGCAGCCTCATGTGTGGCACCTTGTCAAAGGCCTTCTGCTAGTTGAAATATACAGCATTAACTGCATCCCCTTTATCTATCCTCCTTATAATCTCAAAGAATTCCAACAAGTTTGTTAGTCAAGATTTTCCCTTAAGGAAACCATGCTGTCATTGCCTTATCTTGTCCTGTGTCACCAAGTACTCAATAATCACATCCTTAACAATGGACTCCAATATCTTCCCAACCACTGAGATCAGTCTAACTGGTCTATAATTTCCTTTCTGCTGCCTTCCTCCTTTCTTAAAGAGTGGAGTGACATTTGACCATGCCAGAGTTAATGATTTTTGAAAGAGTATTATTAATGCCTCCAAAATCTCCTCCAATTCCTCTTTCAGAACCCTAGGGTGCAGTTCATCTGATCTTGGTGACTTATGTACCCTTAGGTCTTTCAGCTTTTTGAGCACCTTCTCCCTTGTAATAGTAACTGCATTCACTTCTCTTTCCTCACACTTTTCAACATCTGACACACTGCTGGTGTCTTCCACAGTGAAGACGGATGCAGATCACTCATTTAGTTCATCTGCCATCTCCCTGTCCCTCGTTATTATTTCTTTGGTCTCATTTTCTAGCAGTCCTATATCCACTCTCATCTCTCTTTTATTTTTTACATACTTGGAAGAACTTTTACTATTCACTCCGATATTGTTTGCTAGCTTGCCTTCATATTTCATCTATTCCCTCCTAATGATTCGTTTAGTTGCTCTCTGTAGGATTTTAAAAGTTTCCCAATCCTCTGTCCTCCCACTATGTTTTGCTTTGTTGTATGCTCTCTCTTTTGCTTTCATATTAGCTTTGACTTCCCTTGTCTGCTACAGTTGTACTAATTTGCCATTTGAGTGTTTCTTTGTTTTTGGAATACATCTACGCTTATTTTCCCCAGAAACTCACACCATTGCTGCTCTGCTGTCATCCCTGCAAGCATTTCCATCCAATTTACTTTGGCCAACTTCTCTCTCATAGCACTGAAATACTTCTACATCAAACTTTACTTTCTCCCTACCATATTTCAAGTTGACCTCAGTCATATTGTGATCACCGACTCCTAAGGTTTAGAATGTAGAACACAGAAATACACATCACCTTACAGGCCCTTTGGCCCACAATGTTGTGCTCACCAGGTCACCTACTCTCAGCTCCCTAATCACCTCTGGTTCACTTGTCTCATTTGCAACCTAAATCAATTTGAAACGTAGAAGATGGGAGCCATTTGCCTTTAAAACTGCTTTGTCACTACAGGACTGATCAGAAAGGCGAAGCTGGGGGAATACTAAATTTCCATTGAGTACTGCGATGAGATACCAGCAACAGCAGACTGATAGCAGCAACTGCATGGGCAAGTTCACTGGATGAAGAACCGTTAACCTAAAGCCTTAGCTCGTTTTGCTATTCCCTTGTCCTTCCTGGCCTACTGAGTAATTCCTGCATTCTCCAGTAGTAGTGGATCCCTGAGTTCCAGGAATTCAATGAGCCTGCACTCTGCCTCCAGACAGCAAATCACACTGAGCAATTCAGATGGAGCAAAGTGGCAAAGTGGTTCATTTTTAAAATAATTGATCTCACTCCGAGTATACAGTACATTGTGATTAAAATTAGCCACTATGTCTTATTTTTGGTTGGTGTTGGAAATTCCTGAATAATAATTTTACTAGAATAATACTAGGAATGAGAGAGTTCACTTATTTCCATAGATTGACTGTTTTCATTCAGATGGAGAAGTTATGAAGAGATTCAATGGAGCAGGAAAAGTTTTGATAGCATAAATACAGAGAAATTGCTTATAGAGGCAGAACACTCAATAATTTGAGAGTTTTGATTTATGGCAAAGGAATCAATGTCCACTAGAGGGAATACTTGCATTGCCTAAGCAGCGAGTTTTTTCATTATAACATTGTCTGAAATAGAGTGGCAGCAAGCTCACCAAAGTATGCTCATTGTTTTATAGCGAGGCCATTCAGTAGCCAGTTAACCTACCAGCATATCTTAGGGATTTGTGAGGAAACAAAAGCACCTTGACAGTAACTCACACAGTCACAGGGGCTACCTGTAAGCTCCAAGGAGCCAACATCCATGGTCAAGATGGAACTGAAATCCCTGAAACTCTGAGGCAATTGAATACAGCTGCATCCCATATTAAAGAAAAAAATGGATAAATACTTGTAGGGGTTAAAATATTTACAACGCTGTAGGTAAATAGCAGGGGTGGAGGTGATGCTGGTAGTTGATTGCCCCACCAAAGAGGTTTGATGGACCTTTTTCTGAATCCTGTTAACTTATGAGTCTAATGGTTCTTGTGAAGGAGATGCTTTCTGCAACCTGATTGACTTCTGCACAGCACCAGAATTGAAAAGATTGAAAATTAAAATTTAAAATTGGCGCCTCTTGAATTTTTTTTTGTTTTAAAGACTTGTTATATTTAGTATTTGGGTTTTGTTTTAGGTCTAAGTTGGAATATTGAACATTAAAGGAGAAAGCATTCCTAAGTGAAGGTCCTGCTATAAAGCAGATGTTTGGAAATTGGATTGCACTATTTCTGGAGTGCTAAAATATGCCGTATTTGCATTGTCACTCTGCAAAATTACAAAATTGGCCAAAGCCTAATCTGAAATAGTAAGGCATGATTTGGAGTAGAAACAAATATCAAGACAGCTTCAGGATGATTCCCAATGGGGACTCAGTCAGTATCAGACGTCTCCTGACACTTGGTTCTGTGAGATTCAGAGAAAGGTACACAAGAGACTACAGGTGCTGGAATCGGGTGCAACAAACAATATTCTGGAAGAACTCAATGGGTTAAGCAACATCTGTGGGAAGAAAGGAACTATTGCTGTTTCATGACAAAATCCTGCATCAGTCTTTCAAAGAAAGACTTTAATCCTTAAACTGCAAACTCCATGGCAGCCACAAAGCAGTGAAGTCCACTGTTTCACAAGTACAACAGGGATATGGAAGTCCTAGCCAATGAGATGCAAGCCAGGGGGACAGACTTGTTCTTCAGTAGGCAGGATTCGCCAGGACAAAAACCTGGCTGCAGGTAAAAGTAGAAAATACTGGAATCATTTTTAGGTAGACAACACTCGTGAGGACAGAAACAGACTCATGGTAGTGTCTCTTGTGAGATCATGAAGTTACCTTCAACGGTGTTTCCTGGAAATACCTCCTGACAAGCAGTCCTTACTTGAAAGGGTTTTAAAGCACAGAAACAGGCCCTTTGGCCCAAAAAAAATGTTGACCATTGTACCTATGTACTGTTTATGAAATCCCATAAACCCATGTTAGATCTACAACCTTCTGTACCTTGGCAATTGAAGTGCTTGCCTAGATACATTTTAAATGTTATGGGTGGACTTGCCTCTAAATGCTCTTCAGGCAATGCATTCCAGATTCTAGCCATTCTCCATGTGAAACCATTCTCAAATCCCTTTTAAACCTTCGACACTGCACCTTGTTTACCATGGTAGCATAACGGTTAGCACAACTCTATTACAGCTCGGGCCATTCTGGACTTCAATTCAAACGCTGGTCTGTAAGGAGCTTGTCTAACCTCCCCATGGTTATTTTCTGTGTTCTTTTGGTTTCCTCCCACAGTCCAAAGATGCACAGGGTATGTAACAGCTATGTAGCACAACACTTATCATGTGTGACTAGTCTTCACACTCTTTAGAGAAAATCAAATTACACAAGGTGCTAACAGGCCATCAGAAGAATCCAAGTATCAGGAGGAGGCAGTGAATAGAAACCACACACTTTTGGAAATAAGGTTTTGTTTATAAGAAAAGCAACAATATGTACAAAATATTTACATGAGCAAGAACAATTCAAAGTTCAAACATTCTGTTTATATTCCAAATCTTGGTTATCAACAAAAGCCAAATTCGTTAATAGGATCAGTGATATTTATTAGAAGAACCTTTGTTGCTCCAATTTCTCTAAGTAATTTGATCTAGTGTTTTCAATATTTAAAAGTTTACAGACTGAACTTTGCTTTTTACTTATCCCTAGTTAGTTAGTTATAATTCGTATTCTCAAGTATAATACTTAACGTCAGTTTCAGTTCCAGGCAGTATATATATAAGTTTAAATTCAGAAATTATATACAGTTTAACTCCTTTCATAACAATTCTCCAACATCACAACTCTTAAACAAAGTAAATCTCATTCAGTAACTTATCAAAGTCTGCGCAAAAATAATCAAATCTTGCAGAAAATCAGATTTGGATTCTTTGAATGAAAATAAACTTGCACATCCAACCACATTAAAACCGCTGCATCATTACTCATTTAATTCCCATGCTGGTTCTTCATCTGGGTGGTTCGTCATCTTGGTTCGTTGGATGAAATAGTTGATCATCTACACTAAGTCAATTCACAAACTTGTACAAAACTTGACCAAATGCCTTGGTATGATTTAGTAGAACTAACCCCCAACTACACAGTAGGTATTTTGGACACTCTTGTCTTGTTATAGTTGCTGTATGTTATAGCTATAGCTTCAATAAATCTTTTATCGCTATTGTCTCTCCTCCAGGGGTTTCATCCTGAGGGTTTCAAGTTGGTAGGGTAAAGATACTCACTACTAATTCCATTCTTAACAGTTCATGTCTTCAGCTTCTAATCGATGTCTACGTTTCTGTCCTTGTCCGCCCTGAGTCAAGCCCACCCCTCCCTCACATAGCGTTTTTTTCAAATTCTTCTTTTTAAATCAGTAAACCTTGTTTTTATCCCTCCGCAGGTAGACCTTTCTAACATTACAGCTTTGGGTTCAATTAACCTGGGTTACAGGTAGGTTAATTGGCCATTGTAAATTGTCCCATGATTAGGCTTGGGTTAATCAGGTTTGTTGGGGGTTGCTGGGACAGCATGACTCAAAGGGCCAGAAAGTTTTAATCCATGTTTATTGCTAAATAAAACAATTAGATCTAAGCTAAGATACAGACATTTTTATTCAGTAGGCAAATAAAACTTAAAGAAAGAGGTTGGGAAAATAACCTTGAAATTATTACAGTAAGCAGGTAAATGAAGTGTCTGCATTGGATTCAAGTCAATAGATGTGGATTAATCATATGTCACAAACCTTCTCTGTTCTTTTAGGAGAACATTACATATCAGCTTGTCAGAATCCATCAAAACATTTCACAGCCAATTAACTTGTTAGAACAACCAACTAGAAAGCTCTAACACATACAGCTTCAAATCCTAGAGATTAACCGAATGAGTGGCTTTATCAACTTCATCAGAAAATGCAAACGTGTCTCTATGCCCATGGTGGGAGAGTCTAGAACAAAAGGGCACAGCCTCAGGATAGAGGGGCGTCCATTGAAAATAGAGACGCAGAGTAATTTCTTCAGCCAGAGGGTGGTGAATTTGTGGAATTTGTTGCCACATGCACCTGTGGAGTCCAGGTTGTTGGGTGTATTTAAGGCAGAGATTGATAGGTTCTTGATTGTACATGCCATCAAAGGTTACGGGGAGAAGGCAAGGAAATGGGGATGAGGAGGAGAGAAAAAAAGGATCAGCCTTGATTGAATGGTGGAGCAGACTTGATGGGCCAAATGGCCTAATTCTGTTCCTATGTCTTATGGTCTTATACTTTTCAGTGCATAACAGGATCCACAGACAACTACCGTATCCAGGTTACCCAAGAATTACAGCAAATAACTGGAAGAGCTGGAAGAGGCTGAATGAGTAGTTCCAAATTTATCATTTATGATATGTCATAAAATGCTGCACCATTAGATGGCAAACTTGTACTAAATATGCCGTCACACTGGGAAGGTTAATTCGTCACATCCACTGTCAATGGGAAGTAAAATACAGATGCAAGCTTATAAATATCATCCCACACTCCAATAATAGTAACTGAAACCTAGGCAGGTTGACCACAGCTAGTTATAATCTTTATTATTGTAACTTGCTCAAATCTGATATCTATTTAGTTTTGTCATGAAGAATTCTGATATCCAAATATGTTAGTCTCCATTACCCAGATGCATTCCATTTATGCAAAGGTGAACTAACATGGTTGAACTTTTAAACCAATTTAGTAGGGTTACATCTTGCTGGGGCAGAGTACCTTATACTGAGCATGCTTCTCTCGTTAAACAGCACTTTCAATATGAAAATATCTCATTTTTGAATAGATTGGTCTCTAATGACAGTAGGTCCTAAGAGAAGGATGGGTCTAAATGTGTATCTCCTTAAACAATGAGATCTGAAAACTGGGGAAGAAATAGAGTCAATAGAGGAGGATTGATTACAGCAGAAGCAGACAAGGAAAGAAAAATAGAGAAAGTTGACGTCATCCTCAGAGATATTGATTATGTTTATTAAATACAGACACAGTTTGTAGAAGTGAGGCAAAGCAGCAGTGAGGTATGGAGCACATACAGATTTTTGAGGAGGAGGTGCTTTCTATCTTGAGGAAAATTAGGGTGGATAAACTTGCAGGGCTGGACGTCTGTACCTTTGGACCCTGTGGAGGCTAGTGCAGAAAATGCAGGGGCCCTGGCAAGATATTTCAAATGTTCTTATCGACAGGTGCGGTGCAGGGGACTGGAGGATAGCTAATGTTGTTCTGTTGTTTAAGAATGGCTCTAGGAATAAACTCGGAAATTATAGATCAGTGAGCCTGACATCAGTAGTGGATAAGTTAGTGGAAGGTATCTGGATAGACAGGGACTAATTAGAGATAGTCAACATGGCTTTTTGCATGACAGGTCATGCCTAATCAATTTTATAGAGTTTTTTGAGGAAGTTAAACAGGAAAGTTGATGAAGACTAGACAGTGGATGTTGTCTACATAGACTTCAGCAAGGCATTTGACAAGGTCCTACATGGGAGGTTGGTTAAGAGGTTTGGTTGTTTGGCATTCAAGATGAGGTAGTAAAATAGATTAGACATTGGCATCGCAGGAGATGCCAAGGTGTGGTAGTAGATGGTTGCCTCTCTGACTGCAGGCCCGTGACTAGTGGTGTGCCATAGTGACTGGTGGTGGGTCTACTGGTGCTCGTCATTTATAACAATGGTCTGGATGCAGTGTGGTAACCAATATCAGCAGATTTGTGGATTACACTAATATTGGGGGATGGAGCAGACAGCGAGGAAGACTATCAAAGAAAAATTGACTGAGAAATAATGAGTGGAACTTAACATAGACAAGTGTGAAGTAGTATACTTTAGGAAGTCAGTCCTGGGAAGCTCTTGCATCGTGAGCGATAGAGCACTGAGGAGTGCAATGCAACAGGGGGAGCTGGGAATACGGTTGTGATGTTATATTGAAATTGTAGAAGACATTGGTGAGGCCTAATTTTGAGTGACGTGTGCAGTTTTGGTCAACTGGAACCGTCAATAAGATTGAATTAGTGCAGAGAAAATCTACAAGTATGTTGCCAGCATGTGGACCTGAGTTATAGGGAATGTTTGAATAGTTAGAACTTTATTTCATCAAGCATAGAAGAGTAAGGGCAGATTTGATAGAAGAATACAAAATAATGAAAGGTATAGATCAGTGGTTCCCAACCTATGCCCCACACCCCTAGGAAATGTTTGATCAATGTTTGCACCCCCTACAAAAGGAATATCACATTTGAAGATGAAGAAGTCTAATTTCTAATTTTTGAACCACAAATTGAACCACGTACAATACTGCAGATGAACAAATTGAACTTAAAAAAAATAAGCTTTTAACAGTTCATAAAATGCAAATATAAATTGAGCAATTAGATTCTAATTTATTCAGAAAAAATTGTAGACAGTAAAATCAATCCCAATTGTGAACATAAAATTCAATGACTTCTTTGCTCCTGCTTCTCATTCATGATTTTGTCAAAACATGGAACTTTCTTGCTGACTGTGATCTGCAGATCTGCCTGTGGATTCAGGCGATTCCTAGATTTTGTCTTGATTGACAAAAGAGAACTGAATCCAGGTTCACACAAGTATGTTGTTGCAAATGGAATGAGGACACGGAGTGCTTTTCCACCAAGTCCTGGGAACATATCCAGTGCTGCACACCAAAACTCCTCCAAAGTCTTGCTTTCAAATTGCACTTCAAGAGCTTGATTTGTCCGCAAATCAGTAAGATCTTCCTTCAGCTCTTCCTCATCTGACATTTTCTCCAAATTGTAGGAATATGGATTCATGATCCATTCTTCTGAAATCTTCAGGTCTCCAGCAGCAAAATATCCATCAAACGATTCTGACAGCATTTCCAAATGAGCCACAATTTCTTCACGCGCAGTAGGAGTTATGGATCCAGCATCATCAGCCATCTCTTCTAGTGAAGGAAAATTTGAGAGACTGCCTCTTTCCATCCTTCAACGCCAAAGACATAACTTTTCTTTGAAGGCATTCAACTTTTCACAAGTCTTCAATATGTTTATCTCTTTTCCTTGAAGAGAAAAACTCAGGTCATTCATACGAGTGAAAATGTCAGCTAAGTAAGCCAGCATTTAGGTGAATTCCTGTGATTCCATTGTCCCAACCAGATCACATTCACGGTCTTCCAGAAAAACTTCGATTTCTTCCCACATTTCAAAGAAACAGGTTAAAGCTTGTCCTCATGACAACCAACGGACTTCTGTGTAGAAAAGCAAAACTGAATACTCACTTTCCAGATCCTCACAAAATGATTTGAAGATGCATTGATTCAAAGCACGCCCACTGATCCAGCTGATGATCTTCACACAAGTATCAAGGACTTCCTTCAAATTTGGAGGCAATGTTTTTGATGCCAAAGCATGCCGATGTAGAAAACAATGGGTAACTTGCTAGTCTGGAATCTCCTTTTTCATCAATGCAGAAAAGCCAGATTTATTTCCAAGCATTGCAGGTGCCCTGTCAGTGCACACAGAACCAATGACTTTGATATCTAAATCATGTTTGACAAAGAAGTCTTTCACCAGCTGCATCACATCCTTTTGCAGTTGTGTTTGTTTTCAGATCTTTACAAAACAGGAAATCTTCCTTCATAGCACCATCGTTGACATACCTCACTAATGTGATGAGTTGACTACAACTGGAGACATCAGTTGACTCATCCAACTGAATAGAGATTTTAAGAGGACTAGCTCTGACATTTGAGATGACTTGGTCCAAAATATCTTCACTCAAATCACTGATTTGGTTGTGAATGACATTATTTGATAGGGGCACCTGCTCAAATTTTTTCCTTGCTTCTTTGCCCAGGATAATTGTTGGCATTTCCAGTGCACATGGCTTGATGAGATCTTCCGCAATTGTATGGGGCTTCTTGGATTTGGCCACTTTATATGCCACTTGGTATGAAGTAAGAAGTAGTGGTTTTTCAACAGAAACAAAACCTAATTTTGGAAGAGTTCCTTGTGAATCAAAACGAGCTCTTTTGATTTTCAATGACCCAACATTATATCCTTCAACATCAGCTCCGCCATGCTTGTTCTTGAAGTGCTCTTGAAGCTTGGATGGCTTCAGATTTGAGTTGGAAAACACACGCTACAAAGAATGCACTGGGGTTTTTGCAAGCCATCATTTCCTGTTGTGCAACTGAAACCAAAACACACATAGTCATCATTCCATTTCCTTCTTTTTGACATGATGAAGGGTTAATGAAGGGTTAAGGGTAAAGAGAAAAATATGAGCTAATATGAGAAAAACTATCTGACTAAGTCAGGGTTGACTGCTTTACTCAACCAGACACGCCTACAGCAAAGTATCATGAGAAATATGCTTTTGAATATTATATTGTGATATTATTTGCGGTTACGCCAAGATAAATCGTCATGTGGAAATGTTACGGGGACGGGACATGACTTATTAGGCTACTCTCTACTGAATTTACACACCTATTTCTGATAATAACTGGAGATATGAACTCCTACACATAATTCAAAGTCCTTGGTGCTAACCATGATACCTCCTCAACAAACACAATTCAAAATTATCAACGATTCAAGAAAAAAACCTTTTACGAGAAGAAAAACCTTTGAAATTCAAAAACTTCTTTAATGCATTGAGACAAATACAAATGAATGACTTCAGCTGTTTTTAATCAAAATGTGGCTTTTTAAAATTTTATAATTGAATAATTTACTTACTGTCTGCAGGTTTGGTTTTAACGCAAAGTCGTTACTCGATGGTTGATTTGGGATGTATAAAGTTTTTGGCATTATGAAATGATTTTTAACTCTGAGATGTAACCTTCTAGCTAACATTGATGAGACTCCTCAACTTTGAGGTGTAACTCCCAGGTAACACTGATGAGAATCCTCAACGCTGACTCGGGCAGCGGGAGACTGGAGTGTGCTTGGGACAAACATTACTACCACTTTTCAAGGCACACTGGCAGTGTGCTGAGTGATGACTCATCACTCAAGGACACAAGCCACTCTTTTTTGCACCCCCTGAAATCCCATCTCGCACCCCCTGGGGGTGCGGGCACCCCAGATTGGGAGCCCCTGGTATAGATAGAATAAATACAAGCAGGCATTTTACACTGAGGTTGGGTGAGACGACAACCAGAGGTCAAGGGTTAAGGGTGAAAGGTGAAATGTTTAAGGGGAACATGAGGGGAAACTTCTTCTCACAGTGGGTGGTGAGAATGTGCAATGAACTGTCAGAAGAAGTGGTGGATTTGCATTCAATTTCAGCACTTAAGAGAAATTTGGATAGGTACATGGTTGGGAAGAATATGAAGGGTGCAGGTCAGTATGACTAGGCTGATTAATAGTTTGCCATAGACTAGATGGGCCAAAGTGTTTGCTTCTGTGCTATAATGTTCTACGACTCTCTGCCTTAGATTGTTCAGCTCCAACCCAAAAAAATTAAAGTTAATGATTAATAAACATGCAATGTAGTATGCTCTTAAAATGAATTGGGAATATTATGCAAAACAAGCAGCAGAGTGACATTCTGGACTGTTGGAACTTATGGTGCATTACCCATTGGCCTAGTTATACTGACTGTTTTCTGCATTTCCAATAATGCATCATTAATGCAATGTTATTTATCCAGCAGGATGCGCCCACTGTACAACATTTACATTTATATTGTAAGGAAACATTGCTGTCAATTTATGCAAAGCAACATGACCCCAATTTAATAAATGATGAGGCAACTGGTTAACAGTCACTGATGGAATCTGTAGCATATCTTTGCATAATGCTGTCGGTTCCAGTACCTGAGAGGAAGGCATTGTCTTGATTTAACGTCACCATCCCCATTGTGTAGAAGTTACCATCATCATCATTCAATTGAGTCCACCAGCAGATGACAAATATTATGTAAACAAGTTGAATTCTCCATCATATCTGCAAATTATGGAAATGCTTATTATTTTAATGATTGAAAATAGAATAAAATTCAACCAGATATCAAAAGTGCTGCTTATTAAATGAATATTCAAGTTCTAACTAAGTTATCATGTTGATTTAGTTTTCTAATGGAATCAAAATGAAGCTAATAGCCATCATTAAATATTGATTTTTATGTGTATAATTGATTTTGAACTGTGTAGTCTACATGTCACTTTTCAACAGCATAATAAATAGTGGAATCTATGCCTACTAATAAAAGGAAGGAATATAGAGCTTGTCAGGTTCTTTTCAGTTTCCAGGTAAAAATGTACATCATTTGAGTTTAATTATCTTGAGACTGTAGAGCTCTCTTTTGTGCATCAAGTGTAAAATCTTCAGATGCTCATGCCAGCTCACTTCATTAAGATTATTTATATGAAGCCAAGGTGTGCTCATGAAACTAGGTTAGGAGATGAATTAAGATCACTGACGAAGTCCAACCGTACATCCCCATTGTAAGAGGTGGAAACAGGGCTCTGGTGAAGCTGTATAAGCCAATCTCTTGTATAGTGGATACAATGGATTACAGAAACATTGATGAACTCCAACCGTACCATCTACTTTGGGCAATGGAGTCAGGAGATCATCAGTGGCCTGTGTCCTAACTGACCAAGAAGAAGAAGACAATGGAACCTGCACACGTTGGCTGCTAAATTAGGTACCTCTCCTACCTAATACAGTGTCCACTTAGCATATGTTTATTGTCTTCTGCTGTTGTAGTCCGTCCACTTCAAGGTTTGATGTGATGTGCACACCACTGTTGTAATTTGTGGTCATGTGAGTTACTGTCACCTTCCTGTCAGCCTGGATCAATTAGATATTTGCATTAACAAGCAGATATACAGGTATACCTAATAAAGTGGCCACTGAGTCCATATCAGACAGACAGACAGACAGACAGATGAACATACTTTATTGATCCCGAGGGAAATGGGGTTTTGTTACTGTTGCACCAACTAAGAATAGTGTAGAATATAGCAATATAAAACCATAAATAATTAAATAATAATAGGTAAGTTATGCCAAGTGGAAATAAGTCCAGGACCAGCCTATTGGCTCAGGGTGTCTGACACTCCGAGGGAGGAGTTGTAAAGTTTGATGGCCACAGGTAGGAATGACTTCCTATGACACTCAGTGTTACATCTCGGTGGAATGAGTCTCTGGCTGAATGTACTCCTGTGCCTAACCAGTACATTAAGGAGTGGATGGGAGACATTGTCCAAGATGGCATGCAACTTGGACAGCATCCTCTTTTCAGACACCACCATCAGAGAGTCCAGTTCCATCCCCACGACATCACTGGCCTTACGAATGAGTTTGTTGATTCTGTTGGTGTCTGCTACCCTCAGACTGCTGCCCCAGCACACAACATCAAGCATGATAGCACTGATAACACTGATAGGGCAGAAGACTATTGTTATGTTTAAGTTAAATCTTGGAAGTGCAATGTTATTGCATGTTAACCCAAAGGTCCAGGATTTTAATCCTAAGAATGGCAATTTAAATCTCTATCAAGTTCATTTGGGGAAACACAAACAAAATGTTGTGGGAAATCAGCAGTTTAGGCAAAATCTATGTGGGGTATATTTTGGGATGAGACTCTTCATCAGGATTATATTTAGTTTGGAAGTCTGAGTCTGGTTAACAAGTCATAGAATTGAAGTACATCACCATTCAGTCCTCTAAGTCTGCGCAGACCTATTTACATTAACCCTACCCTAACACATTTTGTTGTCCTCAGATTCGCATCAAATCTCTACAGAGAGTGAAATAAATTAGTCAACTTTATTGTCATATGCATAATAATGGTATGAACAGGTAGAATGAAAAGTTAACTTATAGCACCATCACAGGAACATAGCTTCGTATGAGTAGCATTCGCAAGAAAACTTCAATTAAACATAAATTATACACAATTCTTTTTAAGGAAGCACACAATTAGCACAAAAACAAGGACCATTTTAGAGCAAAGTGATCAAAGTTGTTATAATAACACTCACAACATGCTGGAGGAACTCAGCATGTCAGGCGGTATCTGTGAAATGAATAAAAAGTCGATGTTTTGGGCTGAGGCCCTTCAACGGGACTGGAAAGGAAGGGGAAAGAAGATGGGACAGGGGGAAGGTGTACAAGCTGGCACGTGATGGGTGAAGCCAAGTGAGTGAGAAGAGAGGTGGGTGGGGGTGGAGAGAGAAAGTGGGAAGCTGGGAAGTGGAAGGTGGGAAAGGAAAAGGGATGAAGAAGAAGGAATCTGAAAAGGAAGGAAGAGAGGCACCGGAGTGAGGTGATAGGCAGGTAAGAAGAAGAGAAAGAGCAAGAGGGGAGCGGAAAAAGAGAGAAGAGGGTGGGGAAAAATTACTGGAAGTTAGAGGAATCAATGTTCATGTCATCATTTTGGAGGCTACCCAGACGGAATATGAGGCGTTGATTCTCCAACCTGACAGTGGCCTCATCCTGGCAGTAGAGGAAGCCATGGACTAAAATAACAGAATGGGAATGGGGAGTGCAATTGGCTACTGGGAAATACCGCCTGTTGCATATGGAGCGAAGGTGCTTGAAATCGTATTGTTAAATTATAGGGATTAAGAGCAGTTCCAGAACTGAATGGTTAAAGGAATGTAGCTTTCCTTGAAATCGGTGGTGTGGGACCTCAGATTTTTGTACCTCCAGCCTGATGGTAGCAGCAAGATGGCATTGCCTGAATAGTGGGGAATCTTTGAGGCTGTGCCTACAGTTGGTACCACCAGTGACGGGGAGGTGTGCTCCTGTGATGCATTGGGCAATATTCACTATCTCTGCAGCTACTGATCTTCGTGATTGTAAGTGAAAAAGGTGACCTGTGTAAGGTACTGGAAGATGCAAAGTCAATTCTGGTAAGGTAGTGACACATTTGGACGCAGTGGCCACTCTGGGTCCAATCACCCTTTACATCCTTTTTAAGATCGTAAGTCACCGCTGGATACTAAGAAGATGAAGTACTGCAGGACTATCCGATCAGCAAGTTGCTCGATAGTGATGGAGTTGGACTTATTGCTGTATTGTTGCCTGTACTTGTTGTGTATTGTTGTTGTGCTGTAACAGTGTGTAGTGCAAGTGATTGCCTCAGAGGTTTTTGGTGTCATTGTAAGGCCCTATTGGACATTGATAACGTAGAATACTGCAAGGCCAGTACACTGGTTCATTGCTATTGTTCTATTTGTGCTATGTGAAATATTTGGGCTGTGTGTTGTGATCAACACAGGGGAGATGTGTTGTCTCGATTGTGGGGAGGACCTAAGCCTTCATACCGCCAAGGGGAGGAGACAACAGAGGCAGTGTGGAAGAGAGCAGAGGCCTCTCCACTGGAGTCTGTACTCCAGTTGGGGACTGGTCGCTTCCTTCAGTGCTGCTCTCCAGTGTTTGCTCAGTGCTACCCTTTGGTGTTCCTCGGTGTTGTCCTCCAGTGTCACTCGATGGAATAGCAGACTGGACCAGGACAACTTACCATCAATCTACACACCATGCCACTCGGGGACATAGGCTATATTAATTTTTTTATGAATGTATGTTTTTAGCTATCATAACCACATGTGCTACTTGGGCCATGTGAAATGTGCTATTGGTAATATGTTTTTGGACCTTGGCCCCAGAGGAAAGCTGTTTCGTTTGGGTATATATATTCATGTATGGTCCAATGATAACTTAACTTGAACTTGATCCTCCTGCTTTCTGCCCACAACATTTGACACCCTTACTAATCAAGAACCTTATTAGCCACTGCTTTAAATATACCCAATCACGTGGACTATGTTTCTGTGCTGCTACCTGAACAACACCTTCATAGAAGGAGAGAAAGTTTGAGTGGTGGAGAAACTCTGTGGTGAGAGCTGTACTCTGGTTAAAGGCTTCCTGACATTCCTAGTAATGGGTAATGTTGAGTTCTGTAATAAGACATGCCTACAAAGACAAGGATATTACTCTGGAGACACAAGAGACTGTAGATGTTGGAACCTGGAGCAACAATCTGCTGAAGGGACTTAGCAGGTCGAGCAGCATTTGTGGAAAGAAAGGAATTGTCAATGTTTCAGGTCAAAACTCTGCATCACAACCCTGCATTGGTGACTCAGTGCACTTACTTTCTGGACTCTGCTCAGTAGTTTTAAACTCACATTCTCCAGCTAAATAATTGTAATTCAGCTGTGCAGCAGCTTTCATCACTGTCAGTACAATTTTGTTCATAATAGGAGCTATTGTTAGTCTTTGCTTTGTTCTCTGATGCACTTGTCAAAGCAGTATTTTTCTTTCCCTGCTGAACACATCTCTAATCCCTTCAATCATTTACCTCAGAGAAAAGCTGATAAAATTTCATTGGCTCTAAGTGGTTTGGTTGGTGATAGCCATACATTTGGATTTGCCACACTCGTAGTCTGCATTGATTTGTAGACTAACCACATGACTCGTTACCTGGCTTCATGTGAAATTCTATGCCATTGTCTTCAATATCTTGAAATATAAATTAACACCAGCTTCCACTTAAGATTTCCACTGTACAACAATCCCTTATCTTTTAATTAGTTTGGCTCTTTTCCAAGATCTATCATCAAGAATAACTCAGTTGTTTCTGTCCAAAAAATACGGGTTACAACTGTAGAGTTTTCCACGTCTGTTTCACTATTTGTTACTTTTTTGTCCATTAATTGCCTTCCATCTTCTCCTCTTTTGATGTTCTTGGTTCTCTTCTCATATTACAATTCCATGGAAAATGTCCCTATTTCTTGCAATATCTCTACTAATGCGACTAAATTGTGAATGTCAGCTATTTATAAGATCAGTGAGAACATTGTCAAGCCTTATCATTTGATAATATTCCTGGTGTAATAAAATAAATGGTTTAATATTCCCTTTGTCAACCTATTGCTAATACAAATATTCTAGAAGATAGTAATACATATGGTTTGATAATCCCTTTGTTGACCTGAAATTGCCTAATGCTAAAGATTACAGAAATCACCTAATCTAGCAAATGACCGGAACCTCCCTGGTTTATAAGGTATTTCCACCACAATAGGTAACATTCAGTCCTTTATTTCAACCTCTTTCCACTTGAACCAATGATTTGGTTGAGAATAAGGAACTCACTTTTTGTTAAGAATTCCAGTAGTGATCGCAAAATGTCTGCATGACATCAGCACTGGGCATCAATCTAAAGATGTAATCTTGCTGGCACACCTTTTATTGTTTGGATAGCTAAAGTGAAGCAACCATGGCCACTGTGCATGTTTGTCTATGATTGTCCCTAATTCACCATTTATTTTAAATAGTTCAAATATGTGGATACATGAATGGCATCTGAATACATTCAGCAATCCATGCACTAAAACACACTATATTCATTCTGTGTACTAGATTGTTAAGCTTGCAAGGATATATTGTCCTGATGTTATTGCTCCTCTGTGATGTCAAGACTTTCACCTTGTACCCTGAAAACGATTCCAGTTCACTTAAATTTTAAAGCACGTCTCTTACCATCTGTTACCTTGGAAACACTGTTAAATTCTGAACAGAAACTGTTTCCTGGTCCATGCATGTATTTGGAATCACTACCCTATAATCAACCCCACAGGAAACTGTTCAACTGAAATCATTGGATAAAGATTAGTTCGGCTTTGATTTAGTCGTCAGTAATGAATTATATCATCTTGGTATATTTACGTTGAGTATTAATTGCTAATCAAACAGGTATTAACAGCCAATTCAGTTTATTTAACTGGTGCATGTGATTAAACCCTTCATTAATTTCCAGAATATCAACACTCAACCATTTTCAGGTTGCAGTAACTGTGCAGCTTGTAGATTTTTTTATATTACATCACATTTTCCATGCTAATTTCTTATATATTATCCCAAGTATGTGACTGTGAATGTCCATATTTAAATTTGATGGAGATTTAACAGTACATTTGTAGAAACGTTTTATTAAGAAAACTAATAAGAACAAATCAGAATCCAAATCGGGCTTATTATCACTGTCTTATATGACATTAACTTTGTGATCCTGAGACAGGAGTGCAGTGCAATGACATCAAATTACTATAAATTACAAAATAAATAAATAATACAGAATAAAGGAATAATAGGGTAGTGGTCATGGACCATTCAGAAGTCTGATTTTGATAGAACACGTCAGCATTGTGTCCTCGCTCATTTATACTAAACAGAAAGTATCTCAGTGGCTGAGTGCTATAGTTCACTTGCTGAATTTTGCTTTCATTGATTTCAATTGAAGTGAATTTCATAAGTGAGATTCAGTTCCTTGTATATGACTTGTGATCAATGATGGGATTCCCCCCAGTTTTTGATTGCGGCTATGTCTCACCACAACTAACCACCTCAGCTTCTTGGAACAGCACACACAAAATGCTGGTGGAACGCAGCAGGCCAGGAAGCATCTATAGGGAGAAGCACTGTTGACGTTTCAGGCCAAGACCCTTCGTCAGGACTAACTGAAAGGAGAGATACTAAGAGATTTGAAAATAGTGGGGGAGGGGGAAATGCAAAATGAGAGGAGAAGACCGGAGGGGGTGGGATGAAGCTAAGAGCTGGAAAGGTGATTGGCAAAAGTGATACAGAGCTGGAGAAGGGAAAGGGTCATGGGACGGGAGGCCTCGGGAGAAAGAAAGGGGGAGGGGGGAGCCCCAGAGGGAGATGGAGAACAGGCAGAGAGAGATGGTGATGGGCAGAGAGAGAGAAAAAAAACAAACAACTAAATATGTCAGGGATAGGGTAAGAAGGGATCCCACTCCCAAGCACATCTTTCCCTACCCCTCTCTTTCTGTTTTCCGCAGGGATTACTCCCTACGCGACTCCCTTGTCCATTCGTCCACCCCCATCCCTTCCCACCGATCGCCCTCCTGGCACTTATCCTTGTAAGCGGAACAAGTGCTACACCTGCCCTTACACTTCCTCCCTCACCACCATTCAGGGCCCCAGACAGTCCTTCCAGGTGAGGCGACACTTCACCTGTGAGTCGGCTGGTGTGGTATACTGCGTCTGGTGCTCCCGGTGTGGCCTTTTATATATTGGTGAGACCCAACTCAGACTGGGAGGCCGTTTCGCTGAACACCTACGCTCGGTCCGCCAGAGAAAGCAGGATCTCCCAGTGGCCACACATTTTAATTCCACGTCCCATTCCCATTCTGATATGTCTGTCCATGACCTCCTCTACAGTCAAGATGAAGCCACACTCAGTTCTTCTCCTATCATTTCACATTTTCCCCTCCCCCCCACTACTTTCAAATCTCTTAGTATCTCTCCTTTCAGTTAGTCCTGATGAAGGGTCTCGGCCCAAAACGTCGACAGTTCTTCTTCATATAGATGCTGCCTGGCCTGCTGTGTTCCACCAGCATTTTCTGTGTGTTGTTTGAATTTCCAGCATCTGCAGATTTCCTCGTGTTTGCTCAGCTTCTTGGAACTAATTAAAATTCTATTTAAACTTCTGTAAATTTCAATGTCTTTACCCCCCCCCCCATTACATACCAGCTGCAATAGATCATACACTGTCGGGTTTTAATGTTAAAATCGCTATCTTTATTAGTGTCTACTTATAATATAGTAACAAATGAAATAAACAGAAGTTAACAGTTTTATGCGTATATATGCGCGTGTGGCTCCCAAACAATTAAGCTTGGGAACAATTCTTAAAGTCTTAAGATTCAGGTGGCAAAGTAGAAAGATTCGGTAATCCATGGAATAGATGATGGGAGAGAGACTTGTAATCCAGGATATGATATAGAGTCAAATTCCACAAATTCCTCATTGGGGAAACAGAATAACAGTCGTCGAAGATCCTGTCTGTCAAGTCGTTCTGAAATCCACTTAGAGATATCACCAAGTGACAGTCGCAGGAGTATCGTCTTCAAGTGGTCACCACATAACACCCCAATTCCAGCTAAGGGCCAACAAAAGAGATACCACAGGACACTCCAACAAATCCACACATATGGATTATACAAAGTAACAGTCAGACATCCATTGAGCACTGCGTGCCGATAATCAATCCAACCTTTTGGGCAGGGGAGAGTATGGAACTCCCATTCACAATGACAGCAACAAACTGGAGTTCCAACAGCTTTTCCAGTCTCTCCCCCCCCACCCCCCAGCTCTCGGTTTAAGTCTCCAACAGGCTGCTGCAGCTTGTGACTGACGTCATCGTCCTGCCTCACTCAGGCGCTCCTAAAGCAATACTCACAGTACGAGCCTGCGTTTCTCTTAGCACCCCAAAGTAAACCTATACTGGACATACCAAGTCGTAGACTTTGCTCTAGAATAATTTATTCCACACCTGAGCACATCATTGCCCTCAGGCACATTGAGTAATAGAGCGGGGTCAGCCTATGGTCAACGAGAGCTCATTCAATCATGCCTTCCAATGGTTTTTCATGAATGATTCAATTTCATTCTTCATTCTTCAGAATGTATTATTCTGTACTTAACAATACTTCTGGTTTCCAGCTGCAAGACAATGATATTTTCATAATGATTCATGAGCTATTTGGAAACTTATTCTATTCTCTTCAGGTCAAATTGGATGACTAGTCAATCTGACAATTATGGTGGTGTGACTGTGATCAAAGTCACCAGTGAGATACTAAAGTTGGTGCTATAGAGGTCTTTATTCATCATAAACACAAGGAAGTCTGCAGGTGTTGAAAATCCAAAGCAACACACACAACACGCTGGTGGAGCTCAGCAGGTCAGGCAGCATCTATGGAAAAAAGTAAACATTCAGCATTTTGGACTGAGAACATTCTTTGGGACTGAGAGGAATGGGGGAGATGCCAGAATAAAAAGGTGGGGGGAGGGGGAGGAGGCTTGCTGGAAGGTGATAGGTGTGGCCGAGTGGGTGGGAAAGGTCAAGGGTTGGAGAAGCAAGAATCTAATAGGAGAGGAGAGTGGACAATAGGATAAAGGGAAGGAGGAGGGGACCAACAAGGAAATAGTAGGCAGATGAGCAGAAGTGAAAAGTCAGAGTGCAGAACAGAGGAAGAGGATGGATAGATATTTTTACTGAAAGATATTCATACCATCAGGTTGGAGGGTACCCAGAAGGAATATAAATATGTGATATCTAGCCCTTGTTAATCTGGGAGATCATATGCCACATCACTGTAAGTAAAGTGTTCAGTTCTGGTCACCTTGCTGTAGGAAAGACAGGAAAGCATGCAGAGGAGATTTACCAGGATTAGATAACATGTCTCATGAGGGAAGGTGAAGCAAGCTGGGGCTTTCTTCTTTGGAGTGGAAGAGCACAAGAGGTGACTTGATAGGAGATGGTAAGAAAGACTAGGCAGAGGTAGGATTTTAACTCTGAACGAGTTAAGAGCATGGAATGTACCTGCCAGGGCTTCGGGTCCAGGTGGTAGAGGCAGATCCATCAGAGACTTTAAGAGACTCTTACACACATGGATGAAAGAAAAATGGATGTAGGAGGGAAGGTTTAGATTGATCCTGAAACAGCTTAAGAGAACGACACAACATCATGGGCAAAAGGGCCTTTAATGTCCTGTTATGTTCTATGTTTAGGTTGATGTTTTTCTCAATGTCAAAATTCCACTGAGGAATAATGCAAAGTACAAATGTATAATAAATGAAGAGGTATAACCTGAAATTGATTTTGTTATGTTCAAGCTGCACTCCTAAATTATAACTTTTACTTATCAAAGAATTTGCTGGCAATGTTAGAAATATAACCAGTACTTTGAGAAGTCATTATTGTGTAACATTTGGTTGGTTAATCTCGGAGATTTATGGGTCTTCAAGATGTTCCGTAGTTATCAATATCCTGACTGAAGAGTTTAGGAGATTGACTCTCTAGGCTTTAAATGTAGTATGGTTAACCCTTCACAGTTCTCAGAAATAGTCTAGCAATTCATTTGGTTCAAAAGCCAATTTGGATGTCCATTTCCCTTATATTGTAAGGAGCCCACAATGGACTTCCTATAGTTCACCTACTGACACAACCGATTGACAGATGATGCAATAGCCACATCTGGGAAGGAATGGTGCTTATGTGAGGATGTTGTTCTTAGACTAAAGTTCAGCATTCAACACCATAATTCCCTCCAGACTTGACAAGAAAGCTCAGAGACCTTGGCCTTCACCCTGCCTTGTGTAGCTGGATCCTGGATTTCCTGTCAAATCACCAGTATGTGGTAAGAGTGGGCTCCCTCACCTCTGCCCCTCTGACCCTCAACACAGGTGTCCTTCAGGCTGTGTACTTCTTTAATCTCTGTATACCCATGACTGTGTTGCCTCCCACAGTTCCAATCTGCTTATTAAATTTGCTAACAACACTACACTGATTGGTCTAATCTCAAATGATAATTAGGCAGCCTACAGAGAAGTTGTCACTCTGAAACAGTGGTGTCAAGAAAACAACCTCTCCCTCGATGTCACAAAAACAAAGAGTTGTTTGTGGACTACAGGAGGAATGGAGACAGGCTAGCCCCCTTTGACATCAATGGATCTGGGGTTGAGAGGGTGAACAGCTTTAAGTTCCTCGGCATAAGCATCACCAAGGATCTCACGTGGTTTGTACATACCGACTTTGTGGTGAAAAAGACACAACAGCGCCTCTTTCACCTCAGACAGTTGAAGAAATTTGATATAGTCCTCCAAATCCCAAGAGCTTTCTATAGGGGTGTAATTAAGAACATGCTGTCTGGCTGCATCACTGCCTGGTATGGGAACTCTGCAGAGAGTGGTGCAGACAGCCCAGTGCATCTGCAGATGTGAACTTCCCACTACTCAGGACATTTACAAAGAAAGGTGTGTAAAACAGGCTCAAAGGATCACTCGAGAACCAAGTCACCCCAATCACAAATTGTTCCAGCTGCTACCATTTGGGAAACAGTACCACAACATAAATGCCAGGACCAATAGGCTCTGGGACAACTTCTTCCACCAGGCCATCAGACTGCTTAATTCATTCTGACACAACTGTATTTCAAGGTTATATTGACTGTCCTGTTGTACTAATTATTTATTATAAATTACTATAAATTGCACATTGCACACTTAGACAGAGATGTAACGTAAAGATTTTTACTTTGAAGGATGTCAAAGTTGAAGTCCATTCAATATAGATTTTATCAAAAGAAGGGGAAGTACTTCAGAATTCCAGGTTTCACAGGACCATCTCTTCAAAAGGTGAAGGCATCTAATTCTATATTTGGCACTTTAGATGATGGACTCAGTTACTCTCATTGCAATATTATGCAGCCTGAGAGTATTTCAAAAGTGTGTCACTGTTTATTATGTAATTGAGAATATCAGAAGTTATGAAAAGGTTTTTGCATGGTGATAGATTGGAAGGTAGGGCCCAAGCACTGAAAACAAATAATAAGAATTGTTAAAATTATTAAAAAACTGTTAAGAAACTTGATACTATAAGTGATGGTCATGACTTGTTTATGTTGTCGATTTTGAGCCCATACGGAAGTTGTTTCCAATGGGAAAATCTTCATCAGAGAGAACATTCTGAAAACTCCAGGAAGTGGAGAGATTGAGCATTCTACACTTTCTCATCCTAAACTTGTCAAAGTGTCATTTTGATATATCATTACATTAATTTTGCCATTTGTACTTTGGACTCTTTAAATAAAGTGCTGAGTTATCTATTATATAGTAAATTATTTCATTGAGAACAATGGTTCTAATCCAACCAAATGATTCTCTCAAAGTGAAGCTGAAGCCCTTTAGGAATAATAATAGCAAAACTGAATTGTTTAAAATTGATATACAACCTAAAACTGCATAAATAATTCTTGTGGTTTAATCTGCAATAATTTGGAAATAATGCTACCAACTTTTTTCTCTCTGTGGTTGGAGGTTTGATCAAGACAAAGAGAAGTAACACCAAGAGTTTTATTTTGGTTACTTGGAATTACTTGAAGTTACCTGAGAATTGAAAATGTACCACAAAATACTTCAAAGTGACATCAATTTAATAAATTAAAATACTTCCACATGTTTTGGGATAAAGTGTCTTTTACTATGCCGTATAACTCTATGAGTCTAAGTAATCAGTGAACAGAATTGCAAAAGATATATGAAAGTCAATTTCTAATATTTTAATAATTTAAGTGACTGATTTTAAATGGGAACAATATTGTAGTAACATTTGATGCAGCATCACCAGTATAAAAAAAATAATTTATCTCGTGGCAATCTGTACCAGCTAAATGACTGGTTTATGTGTTGAGTGGGGCTTGCAATTAGAATTGGGGTCAGGGCAAGCATCATAAACTTGGGCACAGCTGTGCTCTGAGAAAGAATATTATAATTTCAAACATGTTCCATTGCATTTACTGCTGGATGGTTGTACCCAAATACTGTAGCTATTTTGCAATATCAAGGATGAGCCAATTGGCCAAAGGGGGTACCGGATGCTGGCCAAGGCCAATTTTCACAAAACAACTTGTGAACAAAGCAGGATGGCTGGAAACTTAGCATCTCAATTTTTAACTCTTAGAAACAGTACGAGGAACTGTAGCACAATCTAGGGTTGTAGTTGAAAGTAATTTACTTCCTGTGCCTACTTATTCCAGGTTGGTTTAAAGTAGCATAGGTACTGGACCGGTATTCCAGAGATTGGGTCTGATGATCAGAAAGCATGAGGAAATTTTGTGCCATATTTTAGCTTAAATAAAATTTAGAGGAGAGAGCCGGTGAATAGCAAAGAGTTACCATGAAACTATTAGATTGCTATAAAATGAACCTAGAGCATAAAACGTATGATGTGGAATATTTGACCATAAGATACGGGAACAGAATTAGATTATTCAGCTCATCGAGTCTGCTACAGCATTTCATCATGGCTAATTCTGGATCCCACTCAGTCCCATATACCTGCCCTCTCATCATATCCCTTGATGCCTGACCAATCAGGAATCTATCAACTTCTGCTTTAATTATACCCACAGATTTGGCCTCCACCACAGTCGGTGGCAGAGCATTCCACAGATTCACTACACTCAGGCTAAAAGAATTCTTCCTTACTTCTGTTCTGAAAGGTTGCCCCTCAGTTTTGAAGCTGTGCCCTCTAGTTCTGGTACCTCCACCAGAGGAAACATCCTCTCCACAACCACCCTATCTAGTCCTTTCAACATTCGGTAGGTTTCAATGAGATCCCCACACATTCTTCTCAATTCCAGTGAGTACAGCCCCAAAGCTGCAAAAAGCTCCTCATATATTAACCCCTTCCCCATTAACCTCTTCTGGATTCTCTCCAATGACAATACATCCTTTTTGAGATATGGGGCCCAAAACTGTTGACAATATTCCAAGTGTGGTCTGACTAGTGTCTTATAAAGACTCAGCATTATATCCTTGCTTTTATATTCTATTCCACTTGAAATAAATGCCAATATTGCATTTGCCTTCTTTACTACAGACTCGACCTGTGAATTAACCTTATGGGATTCTTGCACAGGTTTGCTTAAGTCCTTTTACACCTCTTACTGTTTGAATTTTCTCCCCATTTAGATAATAGTCTGTGTAATTGACCTTTTACCAAAATGCATTATCATACATATCCCAAAGCTGCATTCCATCTGCCATTTTTTTTGCCCATTCTTCCAACTTGTCTAAGTCCTGGTGCATTCCTTCCACAGCACAACCTACCCTTTCACCTATCTACATATCTTCTGCAAACTTCTCCACAAACCCATCAATTCCATTATCCAAAACACTGACAAACAATGTGAAGAGTAGTGGTCCTAATACTGACCCTCAAGGAACATCATTAGTCACTGGCAGCCAACCAGAAAAGGCCCCTTTTATTCCCACTGGCTGCATCCTGCCTGCTCACCATTCCTCTATCCATGCCAGTATCTTTCCTGGAATGCTACAGGACTTTACCTTGTTAACGAGCCTCATGTGTGGCACCTTATCAAATGCCTTCTGAAAATCTAAGTGAATGACATCCACTGCCTCTCCCTTGTCCATCCTGCTTGTTACTTCATCAAAGAACTGTAACAGATTTGTCAGGAAAGACTTCCCTTTACAGAGACCATGCTGCATTTGACTTATTTTATCACTAGCCTCCAAGTGCCTTGAAATCTCATCCTTAATAATAGACTCCAACACTTTTCCAACCACTGAGGTTAGGCTAACTGGTCTATAATTTCCTTTCTTTTGACTTTCTCCTTCTTTAAAGAGTGGAGTGACAATTGCAATCTTCCAGTCCCCTGGAACCATTGCAGAATCAAATGATTTTTGAAAGATTAAGGCCAATGCATCCATTATCTCTTCAGCAACCTCTCTCAGAACTCTGGGATGTAGTCCATCTGACCCAGATAACTTATTCACCTTAAGAACTTTCAGTCTGCCTAGCACTTTTTCCTTCGTACTAGCAATGGCAATCATTCCTGCTCCAAAACCTTTGGGCCTCTGGTGCACTGCAAGTATCTTCCACAGTGAAGACAAATGCTAAGTACTCATTAAGTTCATCTGTGATTTCTTTTTCCCCATTACTACCTCACCTGCACCATTTTCCAGTGGTCCAATAACAACCCTCGCCTCCCTTTTACTCTTTATATAATTGAAAAATCTTTTGGTATCGTGTTTTATATTATTGGCTAGTTAGCCCTCATATTTTATCTTTTCTCTTCTCATATCTTTTTTATTTGCTTTTTGTTGGATTTTAAAAGCTTCCTAATCATCTAACTTCCCACATACTTTTGCTACCTTATATTCCCTTTCCTTGGCTTTTATGTAACTTTCCTTGTCAGCCATGGTTGCCTCCCCCAGCCATTTGAGGACTTCTTCCATGGGACATATCTTACCTGCACCTTGTGAACTATTCCCAGAAACTTCAGCCACATCTGTTCTGCTGTAATCCTTGCCAGTATGCCCCTCTAATCTACCTGGACAAGCTCCTCTATCATGCTTCTGTAATTCCTTTTATTCTGCTGCAATACTGATACAGGAGACTTATTCTTCTCCTTCTCAAATTACAGTATGAGTTCAATCATAATATGATCACTGCCTCCTAAGGATTCCTTTATGTTAAAGTAACTAATAAAATTTGGGTTATTATGCAACCAATCTAAGATAGCCTTTCCCTGAGAAGGCTTGAGCACAAGCTGCTTTAAAAAGCCATCTTATAGGCATTCAAAAAATCTGCTCTTCTGCGATCCGACACCAACCTGATTTTCCTAATCGCCTTGCATATTGAAGTCCCCCATTACAATTGTGACATTACCCTTATTGCATGACCTTTCCAGCTTCCTTTGCAATCTCAACTCCACATCTTGGCTACTATTTGGAGGCCTATACATGATTCCCATAAAGGTTCTTTAACCTTGCAGTTCCTTAAATCTACCCACAAAGATTCAACGTTCTCTGACCCTATGTCACCACTTTTTGAAAATGTAGTTCCATCTCTTACCAACAGAGCCACACCACGGCCTGTAACTTCCTGCCTGTTTTTTCAATACGAAGTATATCCTTTGATGTTAAGCTCCCGACTATGGCCTTCTTTCAGCTACGACTCAGTGATGCCTACATGTCATACCAACCGATCTTTAAATGCATCACAAGTTCGTCCACCTTAATCCAAATGCTACATGTACTTAAATACAGCACCTCCAGTCCTGCATTCTTCACCCTTATGAATTTTGCCTCTGTGCTACAACGTAACTCTTTGCTCTTTGTATTTATACCCAATCATTGGCTTGTCCTTCCTTACATTCATTCTACACCCATCATCTACTTATAAATCTGCTGGTTCATTCTCAGTTTTATCATACCGGTTCCCACCCCACTGCCATATTATTTTAAAACTCTGCCAACAGCTCTAGCAAATTGGCCAGCAAGGATATCACTCCTCTTTGGATTCAAGTGCAGCCCATCCCTTTTGTACAGGTCATACCTAAGCCAGAAGTAGTCCCAATTATCCAGAAAATATCAAAATATTACAACACAGAACAGGCCCTGCAGCCTATAATGTCTGTGCTGAACAGTATAGAAAATAAAACTAAATTTCTTTCATTTAAGTAACATTGCAAGAGTTCAGTTTCTTATAACACATTAAGATGCAGAAAAATTGAAACATGCTTTTGATTTTAGCTGATTTGACTCCTGTAATTCATTGTTTTCAGGACTGCCTGAAATCAGCTGCAGCTGCTTCAAAATGTAGCATCGAGAATTTTAACCAACAAATAAAGAAAATCTGAGCACATTTCACTGCTTTTAGCACCATTACACTGGCTGCCTGTGTCCTTTAGGATCAATTTTTAAATACTTCTAGCTCCGAAGAATGCAGGGCGATCTCATTGAAACCTACAGAATGTTGAAAGGGATAGATACGGTGAATGTGGAGAGGGTGTTTCCTGTTGTGAGGTTATCCAGAGCCATAGAGTTATGCCTCAAAATTGAGGGGTGACCCTTTAGAACAGAGGTAAAGAGGAATTTTTTAGCCAGAGAGTAGTAAATCTGTGGAATGCTCCGCCACAGACAGCGATGGGGGCCAAGTCTACATATGAGCATATATTTAAGGCGGAAGTTGAGTGCTTCCTGATCGGTCAGGGCATCAAAGGATATGGCAAGAAGGGGTTGAGTGGGATCCAGGAACAGCCACAATGGAATGACAGAGCAGACTCGATGGGCTGAAAAACCTAATCCTCCTCTTATGTCTTATGGTATTATTCCTCTAAATTCCACTGAGTACAGCCCCAAAACTGCCAAATGCTCCTCATATGTTAACTCTTTCATTCCTGAAATCATCTCTGTGAATCTCCTCTGGACTCTCTCCGATGTGAAAACACCCTTTCTAAGATATGGCGCCCAAAACTGTTGACAATACTCCAAATGCGGCCTGACCAGTGTCTCATAAGCCCTCAGCAGTGGCTGTCTGGAGATTTAAATAGATGTTGTTGTGCAGGCTGAGGTGTTCGATGCTATTGTGTAGTAAATTTGGGATGAACCAGGTGTCGATATTACTATCGGGACAGTGTATACTCACTTCATGTTCCACAGTCTTTCAATTCAGCAAATTCCAGTTGTTTTGCATATATTGATTTTTGTATCTAATGCTCTTTTATTTATTTGTTTACAGGACATGGCTGGTGCCAGCTAAGCCAGCAATTATTGCCCATCCCTAGTTGCCCTTGAGAAGGAGGTGATGAGCTGCCTTCTTGAACGGCTGCAGTCCCTGAGGTGTAGGTACACCCACAGTGCTGCCGGGAGAGAATTCCATGATTTTGACCCAGCAAAAATGAAGACACGGTAATATGATTCCAAGTCAGGATGGTGAGTGACTTAGAAACATAGAAATACACAGCACAAGGCAGGCCCTTTGGCCCTCAAAGCTGTGCCGGACATGTCCTTACCATAGAACTACCTAGACTTACCCATAGCCCTCAATTTTTCTGAGCCCCACATACCTGTTTAGGAGTCTCTTAAAAGATCCTATCGTATCTGCCTCCACCATCGTCGCCGTCAGTCCATTCTCACACTCAACACTCTCTGCATGAAAAAAACCTTACCTCATCCAGGTCACTTATAAAAATCAAGAAGAGTATGGGTCCCAGAACAGATCCCTGAGGAACACCAATGGTGACCGACCTCCATGCAGAATATGACCCATCTACAATCACTCTTTGCCTAAGCGGGCAAGCCATTTCTGTACCCACAAAGCAATATCCCCTTGGATCCCATGCCTCCCCACTTTCTCAATAAGCCTTGCATGGGGTGCGTTGTTAAATGCCATGCTGTTATCCATATATACTACATCTATTCCTCGTCCTTCATCAATATGTTTGGTCACGTCCTCAAAAAATTCAATCAGGCTCGTAAGGCACGACCTGCCTTTGACAAAGCCGTGCTGACTATACCTAATCATATTATGCCTCTCCAAATGTTCATAAATGCTGCCTCTCAGGATTTTCTCCATCAAATTACCAACCACTGAAGTAAGACTCATTGGTCTATAATTTCCTGGGCTATCTCACCTCCGTTTCTTGAATAAAGGAACAACATTCGCAACCCTCCAATCCTTTGGAACCTCTCCTGTCCCCATTGATGATGCCAAGATCATCGCCAGAGGCTCATCAATCTCCTTACTCACCTCCCACAGTAGCCTGGGGTACATCTCATCCAGTCCCGGAGACTTATTCGACTTGATGCTTTCTAAAATTTCCTGCACATCCTCTTTCTTAAAACCTACATGCTCAAGCATTTCAGTCCATTGTAAGTCATCCCTACAATCACCCAGATCATTTTCTATAGTGAATACTAAAGCAAAGTACTCATTTAGTACATCTGCTATATCCTCTGGTTCCATACACACTTTTCCACTGTCACACTTGATTGGTCCTATTCTTTGACATCTTATCCTCTTTCTCTTAACATACTTGTAGAATGCCTTGGGGTTTTCCTTAATCCTGTCTGCCAAAGCCTTCTCATGGTCCCTTCTGGCTCTCCTAATTTCCTTCTTAAGTCCCTTCCTGCTAGCCTTATGAACTTCTAGATCTCTATCATTACCTAGCTTTTTGAACCTTTCATAAGCTCTCCTTTTCTTCTCGACTAAATTTACAACAGCTTTTGTACACCACAGTTCCTGCACCCCACCATCCTTTCCCTGTCTCATTGGAATGTACCTATGCAGAAATCCACGCAAATATCCCCTGAGCATTTGCTGCATTTCTTCCATACATTTCCCTGAGAATACCTGTTTCCAATTTATATTTCCAAGTTCCTGCCAGATAGCCTTATATTTCCCCTTACTCCAGTTAAACACTTTCTTAACTTATCTGTTCTTGTATCTCTCCAATGCTAATGTAAAGGAGATAGAGTTGTGATCACTATGTCCAAAATATTCTCCCACTGAGAGATCTGACACCTGACCATGCTCATTTCCCAATACCAGATCAAGTACAGTCTCTCCTCTTGTAGGCTTATCTACATATTGTGTCAAGAAACCTTCCTGAACACACCTAACAAACTCCATCCCATCTAAACCCATCGCACTAAGCGCATGCCAATTGATATTTGGAAGATTAAAATCTCCCACCATGACCACCCTGTTATTATTACACCTTTCCAGAATCCATCTCCTTATCTGCTCCTCGATGTCCCTGTTCCTATTGGGTGCTCTATAAGAAACACCCAGTAGAGTTATTGAACCCTTCTTGTTCCTAACTTCCACCCACAGAGAAAATCCCTCCATGTCTTCCTCCTTTTCTGCAGCCATGACACTATCTCTGATCAATAGTGCCACGCCCCCACCTCGTTTGCCTCCCTCCCTGTCCTTTCTGAAACATCTAAAGCCTGGCACTCGAAGTAACCATTCCTGCCCCTGAGCCACCCAAGCCATCCATGGCCACATCTGTCCTGGTCCGGTCCGTGAAATCCGTATTCCAGTTCACCGTCTGCTCAATGTTCTTTATGCCAGGTTTTCTTGTTTTCCCCAGTTTCTGTTGAGGCAACTGATTCTCGTTTGGGCTGGCTTCATAAATAGCTTCAGGATTCAGCCTCTGGCTGCTGAATTGTTCCTGTCCAAACCCCCTGTCTGTATCCTTCCCTGTCACCTTCCTCCTGGAGCTAAGCCTTGTCTGGAACCTCGCCTTGCCTCACCTCGCCTCACCTGTAACCCTTACCTTCACTGCTGACAAGCTCAGCCACCGCAGCAAGATAAGGAACTGTCTTTCGTTGTTTTGAACTGTCTTTGTGTTCACACCTTCGCTAGGTAGGTCCGGCTGTTTGCCGCTACCTAGTTTTGAGAACTGTCTTTGTGTCCTCAACTTTGCTAGGTAGATCCGACTGTTCTGCCGCTATCTTGTGTTGGGAACCATTTTGTCGTATTCTGCATTCTGTGTTATGAGTCCCGGCCCCACGTCCTGTATGAAAGGAAGGGTCCCGGCTCTGTGTTCTGTGTAGTGAGTCCCGGCCCCACGTCCTGTATGAAAGGAAGGGTCCCGGCTCTGTGTTCTGTGTTATGAGTCCCGGCCCCACGTCCTGTATGAAAGGAAGGGTCCCGGCTCTGTGTTCTGTGTAGTGAGTCCCGGCCCCACGTCCTGTATGAAAGAAAGGGTCCCGGCTCTGTGTTCTGTGTAGTGAGTCCTGGCCCTACGTCCTGTTTCCAAGGGGGATCCTGGCTCTGTGTTCCATGTTCCTGTCTCTCCCTCGACCAAGACTCCGTGTTCCTGTCCCTCCCTTGACGAAGGCTCTGCTTTCCTGTCTCTCCCTCGACCAAGTCAAGGCTTCGGGGTCTCATCCAGTCCTAGCCATGTCGTAGCACCTTGTCCTGTCTAAGCCATGGCTTTGTGTTCTCATCTTGTCCATGTGCCTCGCCCAGCCCAGGAGTTCCTTGCCCAGCTCGGTGCTGGGATTCCCCTGTCCTGTCCAGGAGTCTCACGTCCAGTCCTGTTGCCTCTCCTCATCCTGTAGCCATGTCTTGTCCTCGCCTGGTTCTGGAGTCCGAGCCCGAGTCAAGACCCAGGTTCTGGGTCCTTGTCCAGTCTCTGGCTCGGAGTCCAAGCCCAGGCTCCCAGTTCCCAGTTCCATGTCCTGGTTCCGCTATCCTAGTCAAGTCCTAGCCCAGGCCCAGAATCCTTGTCTCGTCCGGGGCCTGTGTCATGTTCAGTGTCCCTTCTTCCCCACTTTCCTTGCTTGTTTCTCACACCTAGTCCTGTCCGTGGTCATTCAGTGTCTGTGTCTTGCATTTGCGTCTGCTCCCAATGCTCACATTATGACAACAATATCATAACTCCGAGTACTGATCCACACTCTAATCTCATCCACTTTGTTCATAATACTCCTTTGCATTAAAGTGGACACATTTCACACCATCGGTCTGACCGCATCCCTTCTCTATTACCTGCCTATCCTCCTTCTCGCACTGTCTCCAGGCTTTCTCTATTTGTGAGCCAACCACCCCTTCCTCCGTCTCTTCAGTACCATTCCCACCACTCAGTAATCCTAGTTTAAACTCTCTCCAATAGCCTCAGCAAACCTCCCCACCAGGATATTGGTCCCACTTGGATTCAAGTGCAACACATCCTTTTTGTACGGGTCACGCCTGCCCCGAAAGAGGTCCCAGTGATCCAGAAATCTGAATCCCCGCCCCCTGCTCCTATCCCTCAGCCACACATTCATCCTCCACCTCACTCTACTCCTATATTCTCTGTCACATGGCACAGGCAGTAATCCCGAGATGACTACCTTTGTGGTCCTGCTTCTCAACATCCTTCCTAATTCCTTGTGGTCTGCTTTCTGGACCTCCTCCTTTTTTCCTGCCTATGTTGTGGGTACCAATATGTACCACGACCTCTGGCTGTTCTTCTTCCCACTTCAGGATATCTTGGACGTGAACAGAAACTTCCCAGACCCTGGCACATGGGAGGCAAACTACCATCCGTGCTTCTTTCCTGTGTTCACAGAATTGCCTATCTGACCCCCCCCCCTCCTAACTATAGAGTCCCCTGTCACTACTGCCATCCTCTTCCTTTCCCTACCCTTCTGAGCCACAGGGCCGGACTCTGTGCCAGAGGCACAGCCACTGTTGCTTCCCCCAGGTGGGCTGTTCCCCCCCAAAACAGTACTCAAGCAGGAGTACTTATTATCAAAGGGTACAGCCACAGAGGTGTTCGCTAGCCTCTGATAGCTGCCCTTCCCTCTCCTGACTGTTACCCACTTTTCTGTCTCCCCAGGCCCCGGTGTGACTATAGCTCCTCTCTATCATGTCCTCACTCTCCCTGTCCCTAAAAAGCTACAGCTCAACACACTTGGCACAGATGTGGCTGTCCGAGAGGCTGGGAGTCTCCCGGACCTCCCACATCTGACAGCGAGCACAGAAAACCAGCCTCACACACATAATTCCTGTCTGTATTCTACTCAAGCAACCTACCTTGCCTCGACCTGTTATCACCAAAGCCCCGTTGAGCCAAAGCCTTCCTATTCTGTCTCCCTCTACTCTGGTGCCCACTCTATAAGGCTGCCTCCTTTTAAGCTCTTCTCACTAGAATCCCTTCATTTGGAGTGGGGTTTCCAAGTGGTGGTGTTTCCAGGTATCTGCTGTTCTCGTCCTTCTAGATGGTATAGTGCCCATGGGTCACAAAGTTGCTGGCTTAGGAACTTTAGTGTGTTGCTGCAGTGCATCTTGTAGATAATACACACTGCTGCAACTGTTTGTCGATCGTGGCGGGGAGTGGATGCTTGTGGAAGGGGTACCAATCAAGTGGGATGCCTTGTATTTGATTGTGTCAAGCTTTTTGAGTGTTGATGGAGTTGCATTCATCCAAATGTGTGATCTGAGCCTTGTAGATGGTTGGCAGGCTTTGGGGAATCAAGAAGTGAGTTACATACCGCTGGATTCCCAGCCTGGACATGCTCTGATTGTCATGCTGTTTATATGGCTAGGCCAGTACAGTTTTGTGTCAATGGTGACCCCTGGGATGTTGATAATAGGAAGTTAAGTGATGGTGATGCCACTGAATGTCAAGGGACGATGGTTAGAGCCTCACTTGTTGGAGATGGTCACTGCCTGGCACTTGTGTGGCTCAAATGTTACTTGCCACTTGTCAACCCAAGCCTGAATAAGTCTAGGTCCTGCTGCATTTGGGTCTGAACTGTTCCACTATCTGAGGAGTCATGAAAGGTGCAGAACATTGTGCCGTTATCAGCAAACGTCCCCACTTATGACCATATGATGGAAGGAAGATCATTGATGAAGCAGCTGAAGATGGTTGGTCCTAGGACACTTCCCTGAGGATCTCCTGCAGTGATGTCCTGAAGATGAGATGATTGACCTCCAACCACCACAACCATCTTCCTTTGTGTCAGGTATGATTCCAACTAGCAGAGGGTTTGCCCCCTAATTCCCATTGACTTCATTTTAGCTAGGGTACCTTGATGCAATGCTTGGTAAAATGTTGCCTTGATGTCAAGGGCTATCACTCTCACCTCATCTCACCTCTGGTATTTAGCTCTTTAGTCCATGTTTGGACCAAGGAGGTGATGAGGTCAGGAGTTGAGTGACCTTGGCTGAACCCAAACTGGACACCCGTAAGCAGGTTATTGCCGAGTGGGTGCTGCACAATAGCACCGTTGATGGCCCCTTCCATTACTTTGCTGATGATTGAGAGTAGGCTGTTAGGGAGGTAATTAGCTGGGTTAGACTTGTCCTGTTTTTTTTGTGTACAGGACATACCTGGGCAATTTTCCATATGCTGATGTTGTAGCTGTACTGGAACAGCTTGGATAGTGGCATGGCAATTTCTGGAGCACAAGTCTTCAGGACTATTGCCAAGATTTTGTCTGGGCCTATAGCCTTTCTAGTACCTCATGCTTTCAGCCATTTCTTGATATCACATGTGTTTGGATGGTTATATCTATTAAGTAAGTAGCTTTTAATTGTTTTCCTGTAATATATATTAAATACACTAAAAAAAAACAAGAACTTCTATAGATGTACCATGGAGAGCATTCTGACAGGCTGCATCACTGTCTGGTATGGGGTGGGAGGGGGCGGTGGTGGGCTACCGCACAGGACCGAAAGAAGCTGCAGAGGGTCATAAATTTAGTCGGCTCCAAGTAGCTCTGGGACAGCTTGTTTCACTGGACCATCAGACTGATGAACCCGTGCTGACTTGAGTGTACTCTATACTATCATTGACCGTTCTATTTATTAAAAATTACTATAAATGCACATTGCACATTTAGATGGAGACATAATGTAAAGATTTTTACTCCTCATGTTTGTGAAGGATGTAAGAAATAAAGTCAATTCAATTCAATGATATGCAGATAATTATTATGGATTGTCCTGTCTGTAATAATGGATCAGTTGTAATACAATTTGTAGGACTCTGACTCTGAAACTGGATCAGACTTGAAGTTATAGTAAAGTATGGTGTCTTTTATGAGTTTGTACTTTAAAGCAAGATTTTGCGGGATGATGTTTGCCACTTGTTTCTCCCTGTGTAAGTAATCATAATCAAATTGAGTTTAACTGCTGCAGGACCTTGTAATGTGTTGGATTCTTTCTGGTTTCTCTTGGCATTTTCTACATTTATCATCTTGAATTTGTTGGTCTTTTATTATGTATTTCTTGTGTTAACCACCTGATCTTGAATTAGCACTAGTAATCTCTCAGTTTCTGGGAAGAGGTCTTCAACTCTGAGCCAGGCATTTGACACTTCCTTCTCACCATCATGGGGATGTCTTCCATGGAGGGTCATGCTCTTCCATTGGTTAAATGTTTCTTCTATAGTGATAGCTGCTTCAATTTTCTAGGTAGTGCTTTCATTTAAGTTTAGTGGTGTGCATTTCTTATCAGAGTTGAATATGCTCCAAAGAGGGCTGAATCCTGTTTTCATTGATGAAATTGTATCCTCAGAAGTTTTATCTGACCATTGTGTAAACTTTTAATGTTTATTATTCCTCTTCCTGCGAGGTAGTGTTAATCTAAGTGCATCGGAGTATACATAGTGTTCTCTAAAATATGTTCAGGTCTTAATTTTCTTTGTAATTCAGGCCAAGATATTATGCCACAAGAATATGTTAGAATGGGTATAGCATATGGGTAAAGTGTTTATTGCCTTTGTTATATTTTTACTATTGAGCTCAAATTTTCTGAAGTCCTGAAATAAATCCTGTCGAATGTTTTCTCTTTATTGCAAAATGAAGAATTTTCTTTGCTTGTTCATATCCAAATACTTGTATGTTTTATTGCACCTGTCTTTATGTTTAATGTTCTGCACTTATCTAGTCCAAAGTTCATGTTTATATCTTTCAAAAATAGTTCTACTATTTAGATTAATTACTTCAGCTTAATTGATAAGGGAGTGTATAATTTCACATTATCCATGTATAGAAGGTGTATTAAGGAGTAGGTTGTTTGGTTGCTTCTGATTTGATAT
The DNA here is from genome assembly GCF_030144855.1 of Hypanus sabinus. NCBI lineage: Eukaryota > Metazoa > Chordata > Chondrichthyes > Myliobatiformes > Dasyatidae > Hypanus > Hypanus sabinus. Next base: position 47,404,550 of record NC_082711.1, on the reverse strand, counting down.
CCTATTTTTGTCTAATTCAGTAATTTAAAAAGCAGGTTTAAAGCTCGACAAAACCATAGCGGGCTTAGAGAGTTGCCTTGGAAAATGCCTCAGTTTATTTTGATAATGTTGTTCTTTTTTGGTTGTTAATAGATAGGGTGATTATAGTATGCCAATACTTCATCAGATGTTGATTATTCTTATTATTATTGGAGATCGCTCAGAATGAAAAGGAGAATACTGAAAGATGGGGCTACAGAAAGAAAAACTAGAATTCATTCCTCAACCTTTGGATTCTGCAACGGATGCCTCATTCATCCGCAACTCACTGGTATGTTCTTCTAGTTTGTAAGAATTGTACCTGTGTTTGGATATCCTTTGTAGTCTGTTAATCTTCTCTAACTTGGAAATCTTCTATGAATCAGAAATCCTCTGCGAGTGTTACATGTGTGTTTAGAACTACTTGTCTCAATTTAAATGAGTATCAAAATAAATAAACCGTGTTGAAACTATGTAATAAGCAAAGTCACAGGCAAATCATTTCTATTGTATCACTATTAAATAAAAGTCGTGTTCCTTTCAAGTGAAGGCTGAAGAGAGTGATGCTCTTTAGCAGAGAGCTGCTTAATTCAGTAGCAGTGTGACTCACCCTAATAGCGGGGATATGCTGAATACTTTGTTAGAGTGATGAAGACAGGCAGATTTTAAACTCCAAATGTGGCAAGTGGGTTGTGTAGTTTTTTTTTTTGCTTTGAGTCCAAAGAGACAATGAACAAGGTTGAAATTATATTTCCTGGGTGTGCTGAAAGCTATGATTAAGTGTGGGCTGATTATGATTAATCTCCTGGCAGCTTCTTTCCTACTTGTTTTGCTCTGCCTGGCATTACGTTTACAGCAGCTGTCTCTAAAGCTTATGTAGCATCAGACTCCAGTAGAGTGCAGAGCTTTGAAAAATATCTCCTAGCGATCACGATATCTTAATTGAAAGCAGTTCCAGTTATTTAACTTCCTGCACTTCCATAATGATCAGTTAGCTGCTCCATGGCGAGGCAAATAAGATAAAAAAGATATTCCTTAATGAGCTCAGATGTTGACTCACAAATGATCGAGTTAACCAGCATGACATGTTTTGCCTATTTTATCAGAAAAGAGTCCCTTTCCCTGTCACATGCAGTGACTTAATTTGAGAAATGTGTCGTCTATCTGTACTCAGGAACTGAACAGTTTTCCACAGATAAGTTTCATGGTGCACTTTCAAATCCAGCCAGATTGTATTAACCAGCAAGGATCTTTGTTAAAACATGTTTCAGATATGACACGCAGAATTAGAATCAGAATCAAGTTTATTAATTCTGATATATGTCATAAAGTACAAGACAATACAAGATATTCAGAATCAGAATTAGATTTGCTATCACTGATATATGTCAAGACATTTGTTGTTTCATGTAAGCAGTACAGTACAAGGTATAAAGATTACTACAATACAGTCAATAAATAGAAAGATGGATACATAGTGCAAAAGAGGAATAGTGAGCTAATGCTCGCAGACTATTCAGAAATGTAATGGCAGAAGGGAAGCAGCTATTCATAAAACATTTTGTGTGGATCTTCAGCTCCCATACTGCCTCTCTGATGGTAGTATTGAGAAGATATGTGTGTCCAGGATGATGAGGGCTCCTAATGGGCCAAATCAAAAATGGTCATAAATCAGCATACAGGAGGGAGAATGAAAATTTGGCTGACTGTTATCATAACAACAATCTTTCACTCAATGTCAACATGACCAAGGAACTGATTATAGACTTCAGGAGAAAGAAACCAGTGGGCCATGAACCAGTCTCATCAGAGGATCAGAGATGGAGAGGATTAACAATTTCAAATTCATGGGTGTTACTATTTCAGAGGAGTTGTCCTGGATCCAGCACACAAGTGCAATTGCGAAGAAAGCATAGTGCTGCCTGTACTTCCCTAGGAGTCTGCAAAGTTTTGGCATGACATCTAAAACTTGAAAACCTTCTATAAATGTGTAGTGGAGAGTGCATTGACTGGCTGCATCATGGTCCAGTATGGAAACACCAATACCTTTGAGTGGAAAATACTACACACGTTTGTGGATGCAGCTTAGTACATCGCAGGTAAAGCCACCATTGAGAACATCTACATGAAAAGCTGCTGTTGGAAAGCAGCACCCAACATCAGAGGTCCTCACCACCCAGGCCACGCTCTGTTCTCACTGCTGCCATGAGGAAGAAAGTACAAGAGTCCCAGGACTCACACCACCAGGTTCAAGAACAGAACAACAATCAGGCTCTTGAATAAAAGGGATAACTACACTCACTTGCCCATCCATTGAGATGTTCCCAATGATCTCACTTTAAGGACTCTTTATCTTGTTATCTCATGTTCTTGTTATTAATTGTAATTTATTTATATTTGCATTTGCAGTCTTTTGTACTCTAGTTGATCTTCCATTGATTCTGTTATAGTTACAATAGATTCTATAGATTTGTTGAGTATGCCTGCAGGAAAATTAATTTCAGGGTTGTATATATTGTATTACATACCCCGTGGGTATCTTGTGACTGTCTTATGACAATGAAGTAATTGAGTATCTGGTGAGCATGATGTAATGGTCTTGTGATGGTGGAGTGATGTAATTTTCCCGCCAGTGTCAGGTCACGTGATGACATGTTCTCAACAGGTATAAAATGGGAAAGTCTGCTGTGATGCAGGAGTTTTTGTGTTGAGTTGTCATTTAATTCGTCTGTTACTCCGTTATGCTGCATATTTGGTCTCATGACGCAGTTTCATTTTAAAGTGGAGTTTTACTTTTTACTGTAAGGTACAGAATCATTGTGCTTGCAGTTTTGCTAATTGCTGCCAGTTTGTTTCATGTATCTTTGATTAAATTTTAAAGTCTAAATATTGGAGAGTGAAGACTTTACTGAAGTATGGGAACCTGAAAGATCGAGTAAAGTTGATGTCATCGGCGGTTTGCTACAGGATTGACCTTACTGAATCTTTGTTCAGGAAATAGTGACCTGCATCTGAGATAACCCAGTCTATAAGAGTAGAAAGGGTTGTGCAGTGTTCATCTGCCAAGGAAAAGGTCAGTTCCTTTAAGCCGTTTTTATTTCCTTCATCGTGAACCCTTCAGAAAAAGCATATTTCGTCTAGGATCAGCAGTAATGTCACGTTGTCAAGGAATTTGTTATTTCAGGAAAGTCTCTCCTAATTGACAGTGTAAATCACCTGGACTTTCGTATTTACCATGTTTAGGACTGTGTTTACATTTACCACTTTAAGAACTGTTCCAGAGCTGCCGTATAGTAGTTAACTTCCGGTTAAGTTAATTGTTTGTTTACTTTTCATTTTGTTTATCAGAGTTTAATAAATGTTAATTTGTTTAAAAAAAACTGACTTAATTCTATATTCATTGTTGCCAGATACGTGCCGTAACAGTTGACATATATGTGCTTAGATAATAAAATTTACTTCGAACACTGATGGATGCTGCCTTCTTGAGGCAATGCCTTTTTAAGACATCCTTGAAGGAGGGTTGTACCCATGAGAGAGCTAGACAAGTCTACAAGTCTCTGCGCCCACTTTCCTGTGCATTGTATCCTCCATATCAGAAAGTGATCCAACCAGTCACAATGCTTTCCACTGTGTATCTGTTTTGATGACATACCAAATCTCCTCAAACTTTTAAAAAAGTACAGCCTCACATCTTATCTATCACTGATCCCTCAATGAGGACCATTGTGTATTCTCCTGACTCTCTCTTCCTGAGGGCACCACAGTAGCATAGCAGTTAGCCAGGCACTATTAACAGCTTGGGACATCAGAGTTTGCTGTCCATTTCTGGTGTCCTCTGTAAGCACGTTTGTACATACCTCGTGTTTCCTTCAGGTGCTTTGGTTTCCTTCCACAGTGCAAAGACATATCATTTCGTAGGTTAATTAGTCATTGTAAATTGTCCAGTGATTAAGCTCCTGTTAAATCCTGACCTGCTGAGTTTCTCCAGCATTTTGTGTGTGCTTCTTTGGATTTCCAGTGTAATGTATGGATCCATTTATTTTAGAGTAATGACTCCCCTTAGCACTACATATTGATCTGTTGTCTGTGCAAGTGCATTGTTTTCTATCTCTCTCTCACTGCAATGTGAATACACCAGTTAAAGCCATCTTCTGTGTGCATGCTTTTATTTAATTGATAAGTAGTTGCACAGACACAACAAATTGGTAATGAGTATGACATGAGTGAATCTGCAGATGCTGGAAATAAATAAAAAACAAAAAACACAAAATGCTGGCAGAACTCAGCAGGCCAGACAGCATCTATGAGAGGAGGTAATAATGATGCTTCAGGCTGAAACCCTTCATCAGGAGTACGAACCTGAATGTCAAAGGATATCACCAACTGCAACAGTTATGGGGTGTTAAAATGAGAGGAATAAGTTAAACAGTATGGAGAAGACTGTCATGAAGGCTAACAAAGGGACGAATGAATAACAGTGCATAGATGTACCTAGCAAAGTTAAAGTGAAAATCATATGGTGATTGCTTCAGCTGGGAAAGTTGGTGAGTTTAATATTACTAATGAAGGCTCATAGTTATATATCAAGAGGGTTGAAGTGTATTGTAAGGCGAAAAATATGGATGAGCAAAAGAAAGCCCCCATTATTCTTAGTTTAATGTGTGCTAAGATGTACAGTCTGTTAAGCAAACCGGTAACCACTGTAAAGGAAGCAAGCAAGACTTTCGAAGAAACTCTTACGATTCACCTGAGCCCTAAACTGCTGGTAATAGCCGAGAGATTCAGACTTTACAAAAGGAACCAGTCAGAGCATAAAAGCATTTCTGAATAAATTGCAGAACTGCGCAAACTTCCAAGTACTGTGACTTTAGAGATGGGCTTTATATGTGGCATGCATACTCAATGCACTCAGAGAAGTTACTGTCAGAAAGAGACCTAACCTTGGAACAAGCATTGACCATTGCAATATCTGCAGCAAAGGATGCAGCAGAACTACAGAAAAAGAGGATAGAATGTGAAATGCGCAAAATGTCCCTGAATGGTGCAAAAAGCCAAAAAGTAATAATTGTGGCAAATCCCCCCATGATGCAATGGACTGTTGGTTCAAAGAAAATGTTTGCATAAAGTGTCACAGACAAGGTCACATAGAGAGAGTGGGCAAGGCAGATAAAAAGCACAACCAGACAGAAAAACCACACTAAGTGAAAAGTTTCAGCACAAAACTAGCCAAACGCATGAAGTGACAGCATGCGAGCCAGAATCAGACCACATGTCTGTCAATGGTGAGCTCATGCCTAGAACTGCACAGTATTACTGATGCAGATCACAGAATCATATGATCTCAATAGATGTGTCTGGTGTAAAACTGAAAATGGAGCTGGATACAGGGTCATCTTTGTTTATACTTTCAGAGGCTGACTATGACAGTGTTTTCCAAGCTGCCATTAGAGGAGACTTCAATGATGCTGAAGACCTACACAGGCAAAAAAATAATGTCTCCCAAAGGCAAACTGAAAGTGAATGTCATGTAGAACATAGAACATCCAACTTAGAAAAACTACAGCACAATCCAGGCCCTTCGGCCCACAAAGCTGTGCTGAACATGTCCTTACCTTAGAACTACATAGGCTTTACCCATAGCCTATTTTTCTATGCTCTATATACCCATCCAAGAGCCTCTTAAAAGACCCTATCATTTCCGACTCCACCACTGCTGCCTTAAGCCTATTCCACATACTCACTGCTCTCTGCATAAAAAAAACTTATCCCTGACATCCCTGTACCTACTTCCAAGCACTTTACAACAACACCCTCTCATGTTAGCCATATCAACCCTGGAAAATAGCCTCTGACTATCCACATGATCAATACCTCTCATTATCTTGTGCACCTCTATCAGGTTACCTCTCATCCTTCATCACTCCAAGGAGAAAAGGCTGAGTTCACTCAACCTGTTCTCATAAGGCACGCACCCCAATCCAGGCAACTTTCTTGGAAATCTCCTCTGCACCCTTTTTATGGTTTCCACGTCGTTCCTGTAGTGAGGTAACCAGAATTGAGCACATTGTTTCAAGTGGGGTCTGACCACTGTCCTATATAGCTTCAACACTATCTCTCAGCTCTGAAACTCAATCGCATGGTTGATGAAGGCCAATGCACCATATGCCTTCTTAACTACAGAGTCAAACTGCATAGCAACTTTGAGTGTCCTATGGACTCGGACCCCAAGATCCCTCTGATGCTCTACACGGCCAAAAGTCTTACCATTAATGCTATATTCTACCATCATATTTGACCTACCAAAATGAACCACTTCACACACATCTGGATTGAACTCCATCTGTCACTTCTCAGCCCAGTTTTGCATCCTATCAATGTCCTGCTGTATCCTCTGACAGCCCTCCAAGCTATCCACAACACCCCTAACCTTTGTGTCATCAGCAAATTTATTAACCCATCCCTCCACTTCCTCATCTGGGTCATTTATAGTGGTCCCAGAACAGATCTCTGAGGCACACCTCTGGTCACCGACCTCCATGCAGGATATGACCAATTTACAACCACTCTTTGCCTTCTGTGGGTAAGCCAGTTCTGGATCCACAAAGCAATGTCCCCTTGGATCCCATGCCTCCTTACTTTCTCAATAAACCTTGCATGGGGTACCATATCAAATGCCTTGCTAAAATCCATATACACTACCTCTATGGCTCTACCTTCATCAATGTGTTTAGTCACATCCTCAAAAAATTCAAACAAGCTTGTAAGGCACAACCTGCCTTTCACAAAGCCATGCTGACTATTCCTAATCATATTATGCCTCTCCAAATGTTCATAAATCTGCCTCTCAGGATCTTCTCCATCAACTTACCAACCACTGAAGTAAGACTCACTGGCCTATAATTTCCTGGGCTATCTCTACTCCTTTTCCTGAATAAGGGAAAAACATCCACAACCCTCCAAATCTCCAGAACCTCTCCGGTCCCCATTAATGATGCAGAGATCATCGTCAGAGGCTCAGCAATCTCCTCCTTCACTTCCAGCAGTAGCCTGGGTTACATCCCATCCGGTCCTGGTGACCTATCCAATTTGATGCTTTCCAGAGGCTCCAGCACATCTTCTTTCTTAATACCTACATATTCAAGCTTTTCAGTCCACTGCAAGTCATTCTTACAATCACCAAAATTCTTTTCTGTAGTGAATACTAAAGCAAAGTATTCACTAAATACCTTCGCTATTTCCTCCGGTTCCATAAACACTTGCCACTGTCACACTTGACTGGTCCTATACTCTCACATCTTATCCACTTGCTTTCCAGATGCCTGTAGAATTCCTTGGGGTTTTCCTTAATCCTAACCACCAAGGCCTTCTCATGGCCCCTTCTGGCTCTCTAATTTTATTCATAAGCTCCTTCCTGCTAGCCTTATAATCTTCTAGAGCTCTATCCTTACCAAGTTTTTTGAACCTTTCGTAAGCTCTTCTTTTCTTCTTGACTTGATTTACAACACCCTTTGTACAGCATGGTTCCTGTACCCTACCATCCTTTCCCTGTCTCATTGGAACGTTCCTATGCAGAACATCCCCTGAACATTTGGCACACTTCCTCTGTATGTTTCCCTGAGAACATCTGTTTCCAGATTATGCTTCCAAGTTCCTGCCCAATAGCCTCATATTTCCCCTTACTCCAATAAACATTTCCCTAACTTGTCTGTTCCTATCCCTCTCCAATGCTCTGGTAAAGGAGATAGAATTGTGATCACTATCTCTAAAATGCTCTCCCACTGAGAGACCTGACACCTGACCAGGTTCATTTCCCAAAACCAAATCAAGTACAGCCTCTGCTCTTGTAGGCTTATTGGGTCAGGAATCCTTCCTGAGCACACCTAACACACCTAACAAACTCCATCCAGTCTAAACCCTGCACTCTAGGGAGAAGCCAATCAATACTTGGGAAATTAAAATCTCCCACCACAAAGTGTGGAGACCAAACTCAGTAGTTAGAGATTTATGGATTGAAAAGTGAAGAGCCAGCACTTTATGGATGTGAATGGTTGAGAAAATTCCAATGAGACTGGCATACAATAAAAGCTCTCCTTGTATCATCAAAAGGCCAATGCAGCCTCAATGGTAGCACTAGCCAGGGACTGGTAGAGCTGCTTAATGGTAATGAAAAGTTGTTTTAAAAGGGTATTGGTAAACTCATAGACATGAAGGCCAGAATTGAACTGGTCAAAGCAGCAGCACCAAGATTCCATAAAGTGCATCCATGTCTTAATCACTACCTCCTAAAGTGGATACTGAACTTCAGAGGTTGAAGGCATCTGGAATTCTCTACAAGGCTGACTGGAGTGATTGGGGCCACATCCATTGTTCAGGTGATCAAGAAAGGGAAGACTGGAGCCTTTCGCATATGGGATTTCAAAGTGAGCATCAACCCGATGCGGCATCCTGTGCAGTATCCCTTCCAATGAAAAGAAGACATATTTGCATCTTTGGCAGGTGGGGAGAGGATTTCTAAGATTGACCTGTCACAAGCCTACCTGCAAATGGAGATTGAGGCATCAAACAGAAAGTTCTTCAAAATCAATACCCACAAGTATGATTGTCTCATCTTTGGCTTCACATCAGCTCCAGCAATTTTGCAAATAGTACTGGACAATGTGTTCCAAGATATCCCAGGAACACAATGTTAGCTTCATGACATCATCATCACTGGCAAGAATGATGAAGATCACCCCCAGTTCTTTGTTAAAGTGCATACCAAGCCATGAGAGTATGGTCTGCATGCAAAGTGAAAGAAATTAGAGTTTTTCAAGAACTAAATCTCATATTGTGGTCCTGACATTGACAAGCATGGGTTACATAAGTCACAAGAGAAGATTAAAGCAGTGCTACAGATACACAAACTGGAAAATGTGTCACAACTCAGGTCACAACTAGCACCAGTTTCTTCCAAACATTGCTACAGTGCTGCACCCATTAAACACACTGTTGTGGACAGGAGCAAAGTGGGAATGGTCAGAAAGATGTGAAAGAGCATTCAAAGAAACAAAGAGACTAATAATATCTGATAAACTGTTCACCTATTATGACCTACCATTGCCCATCAGACTGGCATGTGATGCACCCCCTTATGGTATCAGGGCCATTTTGTCACACACTAAGAAAGATGGATCTAGATGTCCAATTTTATTTGCTTCAAGATTACTGAACGCAGGACCTAACTATGCACAGATTGACCAAGAGGCCCATAGTCTAGTATGGGGAATAAAGAAATTCCACCACTTTCTCTACCGACAGAAGTTTATGATAGTAACAGACCACCAGCTCCTTGTTTCCATTTTTAATCCCAGGAAGGGAATCCCAGTGATGACTGCTACCTGGTTACAAAGTTGGACACTGTTCCTAGGAGCCCACACTTATGATATAGAGTTCAAGGGTCTTAACAGCACAACAATGCTGATGGCTTGTCATGTCTTCCACTGTTGGCAACTCAAGAAGAAAAGTCTTCATACTGTGACCCAGCAGAAGTGTTTCACACCACACTGGTGAACCAGTTGCTGGTAGCAAATTCTGAAATACAAAGGGAAACAAGGGATGACCAGACAATGTCAAAAGTCTATGGAATCACCACTCAAGGATAGCCAGCTCATGGTAACCCGATGTTTCCAGAATTCTTAATGACATGAGACCAACTGCCTGTATATCAAAGAATGCTAATGTGTGGATCTCGTGTTGTGACTCCCTCTGAACTGCACACCAGAGTGTGACAGAATCTGCATGAAGGACACCTGAGTAAAGATGAAGAGTCTCATCCGGAGCTACATATGGTGGCTGTGAATAGATAAACAGATTGAAGACTTGGCTAAAAGCTGTTTGGGATGCCAAAAAGTTCACAGGCACTGCTACACCCTTGGGAGCAGCCATCATTACCATGGCAAAGAGTACATATTGACTTTGCTGGGCCATTTATGGACTCCATGATTCTGATTGCTGTGGATGCTCATTCAAAGTTGTTGGAGGTCATACCAATGAAGCCAACCAGCTCAGCAAAGACTGTCTCTGAGGATTATTTTCACCTGAAATGGCTTACCCAAGCAAATTGTGAGTGACAACATACCACAATACATGTCAGAAGAACTCCGGCTGTTCATAAAGAGAATTGACATCAAACATTTCAAGACAACTGCTCACCACCCAGCAATGAATATGTTAGCTAAAAGGTTTATCTAATCCTTGAAGTCCATTAAAGTGATGGACAAGGAGAACATTTCTCTACAGCACAAGATGGACATCTTCCTCTTTGTGTACTGGAACACTGTTCATGTGACAACAAATCTAACACCTACAATGCTGTTCATGAGCATGAATCTGAGATTTCACAAGGACCTCCTGAACAAGACCTACAGAGGGAAGTACAGAATAAACAGTTCAGCTGTGAATCAGCAAGGAGCTTTGAGGTTGGACAGGGCGTTCTTGCGCGTGATTACCAAGAAGACAAGTGGACACCCTGCAGAGTAGCTACAAGAACTGGACCACTGATGTACATGGTAGATGTTGGAGATTGTGCAAAGAGACATCATGTTGACAAGATACTGGATGCTCAACCGAAGGACATGCCTGAGTCAATTGCATCCAACAAGGTGGACACATTACCTCTCAGAGATGATAATGACTCCGAAAGCAATGTGACACCAGCAACTGAGTATGTTATTTTCAACAAGACATCTACCAAACCTAATGCCACTCCACAGGTCCAGAGGCACTATCCTGAAAGAAACAGAGCACCACCCAAAAGACTGAATCTTTAGAACGGTGAAGTTAGTTATGGACTGTTATTGTGAAAGCATGTGTATTTGGAATATGGTTTGTGAAAGTGAGATTGAACGTTTTATACATATGCAGTTTTATGTTGCATTAATTTAAAAGGGGAGGAAGTGTAATGTATGGATCTATTTCTTTCAGAGTAATGATTCCCCTTAGCACTACATATTGAAATGTCTTTGCATGCATACTGTTTTCTTTCTCTCTGCAATGTGAACACACCAATTAATGCCACCTCCCGGGTGTGTGCTTTTATTTAATTGATATGTAGTTGCGCAGATGCAACATCCAGCATCTGCAGATCTGTTTGTGATCTGTTAAGTAGGAAGGTTGCTGGAATGCATGGCCTGAAGGGCCTGATCCACAATGTCTATCTCAACATATAAACAAAGTCCACAATCAATTCCTCGGGTCTTGCTGATGTTGAGTACAAGTTTGTTATTTTGACAACACTCAACCAACTGATCTAGATTGCCCCTCCTATATGCATCATTGTTTCAAAAGGTGAACGAGGAAGTACATTTCTGAGCATGGTGCTGGGAAAATAGTATTCTCAATTTTAGCCACAAATGGTCTACTTTTAGCTCTCCCTAAATCTCTTTTACTCTGTTACTCTGAAAACACTCCTTCCTCACTACTTAAAACAATTGACGATTATTACTTCATGCTTTCATCCCAGAAAATTTTTGTCCAAGCTTCATAGTATAAGATAGACATGCACTAGAGGCGTAGGGACACTGGTCCATATGCCTACTGTTATTAGTCGTTGGTTTATTTGAAATATTAAGAAGACCAAATGCACTGAAGTCTAAGTTTAGCATCATTGCCCCATTTTATGGATCTCGCACTCAGCAAGTTATGACGCCATTCATGAAGTCTAGAGCTGATTTGATAGATTAATTGAGCATCTTTGTTTAGCTAGACTCAAATATGCTAGAAAAGTGCACAATCTGTCTGCCATGGATTCTCCTTTACAACAGTACAATTATAGTTAATTGACCATTATGAATATCAACAAGACAAAGGAGATGATTATCGACCAGAAGAAATCACACCACTTATACCCCTCGTCATATTGGTGTTAGAGTAAGGGAAATTTTGAGCAATTTCAAACTCCTGGGAGTATACATCTTGCACAACCTCTCAAGGTTCCAGAACACATCCTATACAATCCAGAAAGTTCACCAATGCTTCTGTTTTCTGAGCTTGAAGAGAACTGGACTACGCACATCGACACCCATGACCTTCCACAGGTATGCAGCAGAGAGCATCCTAGCAAGCTGCATCATGAATGGAATGGAAGCGGCCCTGTTGCGGACAGGAAGGCTCTAAAACAGGTAGTCAAAATCACCCACACATCACCAGCACCAGGCTATCCGCCATCAAGTACATGTGCACAGAACGGTGCTGGCGAAAGGACAGCACTGTCATGAAGGATCTCACTCCCCTTGCTAGTGGACTGTTTGTCCCAATTCCATCAAGGAGAAGGCAATGTAGCATTAATGACAGGACCACTAGTAAGACTGATCTAAACTTCCACTCAGTAACCCACCCCAGAACACTCCCCCCACCCCACAACCATTACTTTATCAATTCATGTCTGCCACCTTATGTAAAGACACTTATGTGCCTAGGATAAATTTATGTACATTTAATCAATCCGTGTTTGCAATCTAACTAATGCATTTATATTAAATGTGTTTTCTAAAAATTATTCTTTCCTTGTCTTGTGTTTTCTTTGGTGCTGGATCTGGAGTGACAATTATTCAGATCTCCTTTACACTTGTGAACTGGAAATGATATTAAACAATCTTGCAGCTTAAATCTTGTGCATTTTGGGAAAAAAAGACATGAAAGGTGCTGTATAAATGCAAATGCTGGAAACTGCAACAATAGTAATACAAGCCGGAAATGCTTAGTGATGCAGTTAATATTTCCAGTCAATAACTTTCATAAGGTTTAGGAAAGGTTGAAGATAAAGCAAGTTGTATGATACAAGGAGGAACGGGGATTGAGAGAATAAAAGAGATGGGCTGCAGTACTGTAGAAGACAGGTTAACTTGGGACAAAAGTGACAAGGTGATTGGAGGTTGTGACAGGGAACAAAAATCTGTTGAAGGTGCATGGGTAATGAAAGATTTAAACCATAGAACCATAGAACATTAGAGCACAGAAACAGGCCTTTTGGCCCTTCTTGGCTGTGCCAAACCATTTTTCTGCCTAGTCCCACTGACCTGCACCTCCATACATCTCTCATCCACGTACCTGTCCAAGTTTTTCTTAAATGTCAAAAGTGAGCCTGCATTCACCACTTCAACTGGCAGCTCATTCTACACTCGCACCACTCTCTGTGTGAAGAAGCCCCCCCAATGTTCCTTTCAAACTTTTACCCCTTCACCCTTAACACAGGACCTCTCTGTTTTTTTCTCTCCCCTAGCCTCAGTGGAAAAAGCCCATTTGCATTCACTCTATCTATACCCATCATAATTTTATACACCTCTATCAAATCAGACCTCATTCTCCTACGCTCCAGGGAATAAAGTCCTAACCTATTCAACCTTTCTCTGCAACTCAGTTTCTCAAGTCCTGGCAACATCCTTGTAAACCTTTTCTGCACTCTTTCAATCTTACTAATATCCTTCCTGTAATTCGATAACCAAAACTGCACACAATACTCCAAATTCGGTTTCACCAATGTCTTATACATCCTCACCATTGCATTCCAACATGGGTGGAACTTATATATCAGATTTTGTAATACAGCAAAAAATATTAAACTGTTCAGATCTCATTCATAGTCGATGTGAGAATCAATTATTTTGTACATTATAACAGTGAATGCACTACAAAGATATATTGGTGGGTATAAGGAAATTGGGGCAATTGAAGCTTTGAGAGGAGACTCTATGAGTGCAATCCTTTTACCGTAGATTCAGCTGGCTGAGCAGCCTAATTCTGCTCCTATGCTTTATGGTCTTATAGGCAATATCTGTGGCTGCCAAAGGAATGTGGAGAAAAAAAGTTTGTTGAAAGATTTCAACAAGAGATATTAACTGTTTCTCTTTCTGCTGACACTGTCTGAACTATTGAGTGTTCTCTTCATTTTGTGTTTTTATTTGATAGGCTCAGTGTTGTATTCAAAAGCTGTTTGTGTATTTTTTTAAATTTAAATTATTTCCCTTCATTCAAATCATTACCATAACAGGCAAACATTTTATTATCGCTCAAATTCACCAGTAAAAATGGTCACTAAAGACATGTGATACGAAAAAAATGAGAAATGAAATGGAGTACAAGAAATCCATAATGAATTTCAGTTGATTTATTAATCATTTTGGAATATTAAAAGCCCTAAAAATAAATGGAAATGCTGATAAATTAGCTGGCCCCGGTAAGTATCCAAAATGGACTTTACAATCAGCAATAATTCATTGTTAAAATTGCTGAAGTGTTTGGCAATTTATTTCATAACTAAGCAATCCTCACAGCTCCTAAGGAAATAATTGGAATCTATAATTAGGAACAATGTGCTTTGCCTGAAATAAATTTTGTAAAAGTTCAGTCACTTTCAACAAATCCAAGTGTTTTTTTTTAGGAAGCGTGTGAGACCCGGAGACAGTGTAGTGCCTCTGTATGTTGTTTATAAGGACTTCAATTAAGTTCAATATAAAACTATAATATGCTACAATTTCAGTACGGTCCCAATGATACATTGTATAGTAAAATATGTTGATAAGGCCATAGAAATGATGAAGGGATAGATTCTTTGATGAAGTTAATGGGTATAAAAACACTTGCAAATTGAGTTTAATGCAGGGAATGTCGTAAGTAATTTTAGACATCAGAGCTTAGAAAAGATTACATATCTGGAAAAACATGACATGCAGGTTTACCAGAATGCTACCAAGATTTCCCAAAATTCAGATTATCAGGAGTGATTTGACGGTGATGCTTGAAAATTTGAAAGGAATTGCTGGGTACGAGACTTTTTTCCCACTCATTTGGTGAAGAAGTTATAATGTACATCAAACGATGATTTGAGTCTGACAGATGTTTGCTGGATTAAACTGTAGATATGGTGATGAGGCAAATAGTTGGAGATATGCTGAGAACACCAAAGCCCATGGCAATGCAGCCCTATAATTTCTTCAAAGCACAGTTTGCACTGAATTAAAAGCTAGCATTTGGCTAACGTACTGGGAACTGATAACGGAAGGGTACTGAGAGCTAAATTGTTTTGGAATGCCATGTGGTCGACCAAAATGATTGATCAGTACATTGCTGTGGTGGAGGGAGGAGGAGTGGGTACTGCTGTGAGGAATTCCATCAACATAGATGAGCTTAAGGCAAGAGAAAGACAAAGAATTATATTTAAAATGAAAGAAAACTGACATTGTGTAGTTTGGGGCTACCTGGGAGTCTAAAGGATACACACACCAGAAGCATAAGCGATAGATGAGCTCCCAGCCCTTTAGCGAACTAAGCCTCTGAAATTTAACAGCTGAATTTCTCACAGATATCAGACAATTTTTCGGTACACAAGGAATAGGAGGATGGGAGGATGACTAGAGTAAGGGTAGGACAGCTCAGCGATAAAGGGGAAAATGTGCCTGGAGTTAGAGGAGCGGGGGGGGGAGTTCTTAGTGAATATTTAGCTTCAGTGTTCATCATGGAGAGGGACTTTGAAGAATGTAAGATCAAGGTAGAATAGACTAATATGCTGTAACTCATTGAGGTTAAGAAAGAGGCAGTGTTGGAACTTTAGGATAGGTAAATACCTGGGGCCAGGTGGGATATGCCCAATGATACAATATGAATAGAGGGAAGAGATTGCTGTGGCTTTGCGATGACCCTGGTGTCCACACTGGCAGCAGGAATAGTATCAAAGGATTGGAGAATGGTAGATGTTGTTTCGTTGTCAAAGGAAGGTAACAGGAACAATGCTGGTAATTATCGACCAGTGATACTTATGTCAGTGGTGAGCAAACTAGTATAGAGGAATCTTAGGAACAGGAATTATGAGCACTTAGAGAAACATAGTCTTATTAGGGACAGTCAGCATGACTTTGTGAGGGCAGGTTGTACCTCATGAACTTATCTTTTTGAACAAGTGACAATACAAGTTGATGAAGGGAGAGTGATGGATGTGATGTACATGGAATTCAGTAAGGTACCTGACAAGGTTCCTCATGGAATGTTCATCCAGGAAGTCAGAAATTGTGGGATCTTGGCAGCATGGATTCGCTATTGGCTACCCAGCCCACAAAATGCAGGTGGTGGCAGTAGAAGGAATGTGTTCTGCTTGGAGGTCCATGGCCAGTGATGGTCCGCAGGAACTCTTTGTGAGAAAATAAGGATATGTACTTGATGCCCAGCTCTACTCATTTTACACCTATGATTGTGTGACTAAGTACAGCTCCAACACCAGATACAAGTTTGCTGATGATTGCCACTGTTGTGGGCTGTATCAAAGGTCGTGGTGAATCACCATATAGACAGGAGATTGAAAATTTGGTTGAGTGATGTAATAACAACAACCTCTCACTCAATGTCAATGAGACCAAGGAACTGATTGTAGACTTCGGTAGAGGGAAACCAGGGGTCCATGAGACATAATCATTGGAGGATCAGATGTAGAGAGGGTCAGTAACTTTAAATTCCTGGGTGTCACTATCTCTGAGGACCTCTCCTGGACCCATCATATAAATATTATTGTGAAGAAAGCACAACAGCACCTCTACTTTCTCAAGAGTCTGTGGAGGTTCGGCAGGTCATCAAAAACCTTGGCAAACTTCTATAGATGTGTGGTGGAAAGTGTGCTGACTGGCTGGGTTATCACCTGGTATGAGAACACCAAAGCCTTTGAGTGGAAAATCCTGCAAAAGGTAGAGGACTTGGCCCAGTACATCAAGGGTAAAACCCTTCCAACCATTGAGCACATCCACTTGGAATGTTGCCGTAGAACAGCAGCGTCCATCATCAAAGATCCTCACCAGCCAGGCCGTGCTCTTTTCTCACTGACGCCATCAGGTAACAGGTACAGGTGCTCAAGGACTCACACCAGCAGGTTTAAGAAGTTACTACCCCTCAACCATCAGGTTCTTTAAAAAAAAGGTTATAGCTACACTCATTTAAGGACTCTTTAGTCTTGTTATTTCATGCTCATTATTTATTGCTATTTATTTATTATCTGTATTTGCACAGTTTGTTTACATTTTACAGTCCCTGATATTTACAGTTTACAGATCCTTTTTTACAGTTACTATTCCATGGATTTGCTAAGTATACCCGCAGAAAAAGATTCTCAGGGTTGAATGTGATGACATGTATGTACTCTGATAATGATATTTGCCATGCTTGTCAATGATATGTCCATAATAAGAATTTCAGTCTCGAAAAACTCATATTTCTTTCCCTTGGCCCACAGACCATATTGAGTCTGCCTGGTAAGCACGTTACCAAGGATCTGGAGGTGTTGTTCTTCAATCTTGCCGGTCACATTGATGTCATCAAGGAAACAGTTTGTTTCTGGGATACCTTGGAGCACCTGGTCCGTTGCTCTAGGCCAAATTGTTGGAGTTGATGCAATGCCAAGGACAAAATGATTATACTGAAACAGTCACTTGTGTGTGTTGATTGTGAGGAATTCCCTGCTTGACTCCTCAATCTCCAGTTGCAGATAGGTTTGTGACAAGTCAATCTTAGAGAACCACTTTCCACCTGAAAAAAAGATGCAATTATGTCTTCTATTTGTGGCAGGGATACTTACCATGAAATCACCACATCTGTGAACAGCTTTGACCTTCCCTTTCCTGATCGCTAGGAAAATGGCATAGCCCAATCACTGCACTCAGCCCTTGGAGAGAATTCCAGATGCCTCCAAGCTCTGCAGTTCAACATCCCCTTTAGGACGTAGTGTGTAAGGCACTGGATGAGCTTTATGGAATCTGAATGCTGCTCTTTCATCCAGTTCAATTCTGGCCTTCATGCCTTTGTGTTATACTGGGGTCAAACCCAAGTGCTGGACACAGACACGGAGACAGGGTTGAGCGGTGCTTGCACAGTTGCGAACGTGGAACAGATGACCAGGAGGAATCTTGACATGGAGCTCTGATATAGAGTCTTAACATGGAGACAAGGTTTTCATGGAATAACTTGAAACTAGAGCTGAACTTAGAACTAACAGTTATCTCACATTATCAAGTTATCTCACGGGAATCGACCAATGAACTGGTGACCCGTGGCTGTGACGTCAGAGTTCTTATCCTGCAGTCTCTGATGGGAATCAGGTGTGCTGTGATTAAGTGAACTAGCAGCAACTGGGAATCGGACAACGGGAAGTATGGCATAATCAAGGAGATAGGAGAGAGACGGGGAATAGCCAGAAGTGACCATGACAGTACCCAGCCCCACCCCCCCAACAGGAGCCTCCAGGCAACCTCCCAGGCTTGTCTGGATGGTCCCGATAGAAGTTACAAATGAGGGAAGGGTCCAGGATAAAGGAGTGGGGAATCCAGGAACATTCCTCTGGGCCGTATTCTTCCCAGTCGACCAGGTATTGGAGGTCCCTGCCCCGACAGTGCACATCCAGTACCCACCGGACGGTGTTTACCGAGAGGTCATCGATGATCCGGGAAGGTGGAAGGGTTTCGGTCAGAGGACACAAGGGGCTGACAGAAACTGGTTTTAATTGGGAAATGTGAAATGTAGGGTGGATGTGCATAGATTTAGGCAGTTTAAGTCGAACAGCCGTAGGGTTGATGATACCCACAATCTCGAAAAGTCCCAGGAAGCGAGGGGCGAGCTTGAGAGGAACGTCTTTAGGTGAGAGCCACACTTTCTGCCCAGGCAGATACTCAGGTGCAGGAGTCCGATGGCGATCGGCACCCCTCCAGTTGCGGTCGGCAGGGCCGTGCGTGGGTCTTCACAGACCTTGCGGCACTGGCTGATATGGGCCAGAACAGACAGCACCACAATCTCTTCTTGAACTGGAAACAGCGGGGGTTGGTAATCCAGAGTATTCAAAGGGAGACCTTCCGGTGGCGGTGCAGACCTGAGAGTTGTGGGCGTACTCTACCCACGCGAGGTGGTCACTCCAGGTAGACGGGTCATTGGCTGTTATGCAATGTAGCGCCGCCTCCAAGTCCTGGTTGATCCGTTCCATTTGCCCGTTCATCTGTAGATAAAAGCCGGACGACAGGCTAACTGAGGAACCCAGGGATCGACAAAAGGATCTCCAGACTTGCCAAGTGAATTGGGGGCCCCAGTCAGAGATTATGTCCGAAGGAATTCCGTGGAGGTGGATGACGTAGTGGACGAGAAGGTCTGCAGTCTCCTGAGCAGATGGGAGTTTAGGGAGGGTTACAAAGTGCACAGTCTTGGAGAAACGGTCCACCATGGTGAGTGTGGCAGTGTTCCCATGTGAAGGGGGTAATCCCATGACAAAATCCAATGCCATGTGAGACAAAGGATGACTAGAGACAGGTAGGGGACGAAGTAATCCAGCAGGTGACCGGTGGGAGGCTTTTCCATGGGTACAGATGGAACAAGAAGAGACAAGGGAACAGGGATCAGTGTCCATGGAAGGCCACCAAAACTTTTCAGAAGAGGCAGTGTCCGATCACTCCCGGGATGGCAGGTGAAACAAGATTTGTGCCCCCACTGGAGAACCTGAGATCGAATGGAATCGGGCACAAAAAGGCATTGTCGGGACTGTTGCTGGGGTCAGGTTCAGCCCGTTGGGCCTCTTTTACTATGGCCTCGATTTCCCAGGTGAGGGCAGCCACTACACAGGATGGTGGAAGGATGGTCTCTGGGCTGGAAAGATCCTCCTTGGAGTTGTACTGACGGGAGAGCGCATCAGGTTTGCCGTTCTTGGACCCCGAACAATAGGTGAGTGTAAATCTGAACCAACCAAAAAATAATACCCAACGGGCCGGGCCAGCCGGGAATTCAGGCGTTTGGCAGTTTGGACATATGCAAGGTTCTTGTGATTGGTCCAGACGATAAATAGGTGTTCCGCCCATGCCTCCATTCTTCCAACGCCATTTTGACCACAAGTGGCTCCCGGTTCCCCATGTCATACTTCTGTTCAGTGGGAGACAGCCGGCAAGAAAGAGAGCACAGGGATGAAGTTGCTGATCAGGTCCAGAACGTTGGGACAGAATTGCTGTCCTCCCAGTAGACCAGTCTATGGGGGGATTATGGTGGCTCAACCAGGGTATCCCAGAATTATAGAGGCTTGAGGAGAATGGATTAGATTAAATTGTACCTGCTCTCGATGGTTTCCAGACAAAATCAAGGTTAGGGTGGTGTACGGTGGGTGACCTGAGCCAGAAGTCTCTCATCCTGTGCCCGGGCCTCCAGAGGGGTACCTAAACGTTCCCGCAGAATTCCGGCCCGGGAGGCTATGCCCTCATCCAACAGGTTTCCCTCGGCACCAAGTCCACCAAGGCAGATAGAAACAGGGACTGTTAGTGATAGCTCATAATAGCTTGGATCTGCATCCAGGTTTGGAGTCTGAAGGGAATGTCATCTGGCTCACTGGGGTAGTGGGAGTGGCTGGAGCGGGAGCTATGCTAAGAGTGGAAGTGGGAGAGAGGTTAGGGCTGGTCGAAGATGATAAGGTGGGCCGTGGGGTGACCCGAGGAGTGGGGCGACCGGATTTCTCTCTCTGACGTTCTTGGAGTCAGTTATCTAGCCTTGTGGCTAGAGAGACCAAAGGGTCCAAGCTGTTTGTGTCGTCCTTCACCGCTAATTCATCTTTTATCCTGTCATAGAGGCCTTGTTGAAACACATCCTAGAGTGCCTCGTCATTCCACCCCGAGCCGGTCGCTAGCATCCGGAACTCTATGGAGTGTTCGGCTACACTTCGTGAGGCCTGGCGGAGAGTCAGTAGGCACTTAGCAGAATGAGATGTTCAAAAATCTTCCTCATTTCAGAGATGAAGGTGGGAAAAGCAGAGCACGTCTCCGGCTGGTGATCCCACATCACGGTGGCCCATGCTGTGGCATTCCCTCACAACAGCCCCATGATGTATGCTATCTTTGATCTGTCCATGGCTGCTGCTCAAAAACCAGGGAGCGTTGTAGCAAGAATCCCGACATTTCCCTAGGTCCTCAGTGTAGGGTTCTGGTTCAGGAATGTGCGGCTCTCTTGGTGATCGTGTTGCTGACCCATCAGGCGATGCCATCCCAGGCTGTACGGGTTGGTCAGACCGGACACGGAGATTCTCCATGATGTCTCTGAGCAGTTGATCGTGGACACCCAGTAGGGAGCCCTGGCTGGCGAGGGCCTGATACTGGGGGTTCGTGTCCACTGGGTTCATTCTTGGCCAGTTCATTCTGTTACATGGAGCGACTGGGGGCCAACGGAAATGCTGGGCACAGACATGGAGATGGGGTTGAGCAGTGCTTGCACAGTCGTGAATGTGGAATAGATAACCAAGGGGAGTCTTGACATGGAGACGGGGTTTTCATGGAATAACTTAAAACTAGAGCTGAACTTAGAACTAACGGTTCTAAGTAGTAGGGAAACCAAGTTATCACACAGGAATCGACCAACAAGCTGGCAACCCGTGGTTGTGACGCCAGAGTCCTTATCCTGCAGTCTCTGATGGAAACCAGATGTGCTGTAATTTAGTGAACTAGCAGCAATTGGGAATCTAACAACTGGAATTAAGGTATAATCAAGGAGATAGGAGTGAGATGGGGGAGGGGGGCAGCCAGACAGGACCATGACACTTTGAGTTTACCAATACCCTTCTCAGACACCTTCTCATTAGCATTAAGCAGCTGTGACAATCTCTGGTTAGTGCTACCATTTGGGCTGTTGTTGCCTGTTGCTGCCGCACCAAGAGCTTTGTTTGAGTGCCAATCAAATTGATTTTTCTCAGCTGTTCACTTCCAAAAAGTGTTGGCCTCCACTTCTCAACACAGAAAGCTCTAACTGTTGTGTTTGGCCTCCATACATCACATTCACTTTCAGTTTGCCTTTGGAGACATTTTTTCACCTGTGTAGGTCTTTAGCATCATTGAGGTCTTCCCTAATGTTAGCTTAGAAAACCATCTGATGTAGTCAGCCTCTGGAATTATGGACAAGCTGACCCTGTATCTAGCTGTATTTTCAGTTTTACTCCGAACAGGCCTATTGTCATTCTGATGATTTTGTCATTTGCTTCAGCTATACTATGCAGCTCTAGGCATGACAGTTCACCTTTGTCAGACTCTGTGTGTTTTGATTCTATTTTACATTCAGCACCTTTATGCATTTGCTTAGTTTTGTGTTTGAGACATTCCACTTGTTTATGCTTTATGTCAACCTTACACATTCTCTCTATGTGACCTTGTCTGTGACACTTTCTGCAGACTTTTCTTTGAACCAACAGTCATTTATTTGCATCATGAGAGGATTTGCCACATTGATAACATCTTTGGCTTTTTGCACAGTGCAGGGACATTTTGCGCATTTTCAATTCTAACCTCCTTTTCTGTAGTTCTGCTGCATCCTGTTTTGCTGTCTCTAATGATATTTCAATGGTCAATGCCTTTTCTAAGGTTAGGTCGCCTTTTGCCAATAGCCTTGTTTGAGTGCTTTGACTATGCAGGCCACACACCAGCCTGTCCCTTATAGCATCAGAAAGTCCATCTCTAAAGTCACAGTACTGGGAAATTGCACAGTTCTGCAATGTATTCAGAAAGGCTTTCTTCTTTTGACTGGTTCCTTTTGTAAATTCTAAATCTTTCAGTCATTGCCAACAGTTTAGGGTTCAAGTGATAGTGCAACGTTGTGACAATTCTGTCAAATGTCTTGTTTGCTGGCTTTTCAGGGGTTACTAGGCTTTATAAAAGACTCTTGCGCCCACTAGGCTAAGAAGTGTAGGCGCTTTCTTTTGCTCCTCCACGTCGTTCGCGTTACAATACAATTCAACCCTCTCAATATACAACTCCCAGTCTTGATTACTGCTATCAAGTTTGTCAACTTTCTTGACTGAGGCTATCGCCATGTTTTTCTCTTTAAAAATCAGTGCGTCTTTCACTGTTACTCACACATTTGCCGGTGTCTTCTCTGTACTGTTTAACTCTCACTATTTTGTCCCGTAATTGTGCCATAACTGTCGGTGCAGTTTGTGATATTTTCTGACATTTAAGTTCATACTTATCGCCAATTTGTTGTGTCTGTGCACAACTACATGTCAATTAAATAAAAGCACGCATACGGGAGATGGCTTTAACTGGTGTATTAACACTGCTGCGAGACAAAGAACAATGGGCACGCATAGATAACGCATGTGCAGACAGCAGATCAATACATAGCGCAACAAGAGGGGGCATCATTGTTCTAAAAGATATTAGATCCATATATTGCAGTGCTGTGATAGTATTGAAGGTTGCCATGGGTTACAATGGAGCATTGAAAATGTAGGATGTGTTCTGGGATCATGAATGACTGTACAAGATGTGCACTCCCAGGAGTTAGAAACTTCTTTCTGTTTCCACTGTTGTGCCGCTGATGTATAGGTTCTAGCAAAACAACTGTGAAATTTAATTATGATTAATAAATTGGAAGAATTAGTCTTTGTAACAATGAACACAGAAGCTACCTGAAGGGTTACACTTTGGTCCGGCCTGTATGCGATTCCTGAAACATCCTTTACATTTGGTTCTTAAAACAAGTGCCTTCTGAAATAGTTATCACCCCTGCCTTTTCCAGGCACAATCAACTCCTGATAAGTGAAAGAAACAAATTGTCTTACCATCACTCATGTCATAGCATAAGAAATACTGAGCAGGGTTAGGTCATCTGGTTCTTTTGTACCTGCTCTGCCATGCATCAACATCTTGACTGATTTTCTATCTCAGTGCCATTTCAGTGCCTGATCCCCATGGCTCATGATTCCCTTTAAATCCAGAAATCTATCCATCTTACTTTGAATGAAGTCAATACCTGAATCCCTACATCCCTTTGGCAGGAAGGATTCCAAATCTTCACCACCTCATCTCATTCCTAAATGGCCTTATTCTGAGATCAGGACTCCTGGTTTAGACTCCTCAGTAGGTGAAATACTCTCCCTACATATAATTAGTATTTTATAACAATTTTGATTATTTTGATGAAATCTTCTCTTGCTCTTCTAAACTCGACAGCAGGAGTTCCCAACCTGGGGTCTACAGACCCCTCTGTTAATGGTAAGGGTCCATGGCATAAAAAAGTTGGGAAGCCCATCCTCTAAATAATGCCTGGTCTAGTCTACTCAGTTTCACTTCATATGCCAAATTTGCCTTCCCTTGAATTAGTCCAGTAAATATTCACTACACTCCCTCCTTTGGAGATAACTCCATTTTATTGAAAAAGAAACACTAACTGTTTAGGTTACACCATGGCCTCATGTAAGAACAATAATATATCTTACTCCTGTGCTCAAATCACTTTGTAATAAAGCAACATACTAATTGCCTACCTAAGTGCCTGCTGTGCGTGCGTGTTAGATTTCTGTGAGCTGTGTACAAAGATGCCTGGGTATTATTGAATATCAGTATTTCCTACGCTGTCATGATTCAAAGAAAACTCCTCTGGTTTGTGATCCAAAGGGGTTATTTTCATATTTTTCATTTTTCTATACCATTAATCACTTATTCATTCATCTCACCATATTCCTGGAAACAACTTTACATCTGCCTCCCTATTCACAATTTCATCTGGTTTTATTTTATTAGTAAACTTGGAAATATGACAATTGGCCTCTTAGCAAAACTATTAATACAGATTATGGTTCACTGGAGCCCAGGCAATGATCCCTATGATACCCCACTAATCCCAGGCACCCAACATGAAAGCTATCTATTTTATTCCTATTGTTTGCCTTTCTGTCATATAATCAGTTTTTAACGTTTGTCCGTTCATTACCCCCATGTGCTCGAACTTTGTTGACTTAGTCCCCTGTCTGGGACCTCATTGAAAATCTTCTGAAAATCTAGTGCACAACAGGCAACAGTGCCTTTGAATAGGAATCAGGTTTATTTTCACCTGCATATCCTATTAAATTTGTTGTTTTATGCTATCCATGTGGAGATGAACAGTTTACGCCCACAAAGCAGTGGAACTCACAACTGTTTAAATCAAAGTTTATTTAATTTAAAAGAAATCAATGTTTATTTGATTTGAGAACTCACCATAGCATTTTGACTGTGATTGGAGGATCAGAGGGCAGAGCCTCAGAATAGAGCGACATCCATTTAGAACAGAGATAAGGAGAAACCCATTTAGCCAGTGGGCAGTAAATCTGTGGAAGGCTGTGGAGGCCCACTCATTAGGTATATTTAAAGCAGAGGTTGATTAGTTCTTGATTAGTCAGGGCATCAAAGGCTAGAGGGAATAGCAGGAGAATGGGTTTGAGAAGGATAATAACTCAATCATGATGGAATGGTGGAGCAAACTCAATGGGCCAAATGGCCTGACTCTGCTCTTATATCTTATGGTAAACCTTTGCAGTCACCACCACTCTTTCTGAGCTATCCACTTATAAAATTTCCAATCAGAGTGACACAACCTTGCATTTTTCCTGTGTAACCTCTCATCCTATTTGCTTCCATGCTTTCAGTTGCCGGTTCTTTGACTTCAAGCCTTCAGTCACCAGTTCTTTGACTTTCTCGCGTCCTACAGGTATTGGAAGATCATCTGTCAATAGACCACAGAACCTGCCGCCTCTAATGCCGGCAGGCATGGACATCTTCAGACTGCAATCCCTGCTACTAACATCAATGTCTCTAACAATCCAGAGCAGATTCAGAACCCAGACTCCACCCCATCAATGCAGGTTCCAATGATCTCGGACATCTCCAAAGTGTCGATTATGCAACCTCCACCTCTGACTCCAGCTTTGCTCTTCAGGCCAGGTCTTCACGTTTTGCCATTAGAACTCCTTTCTCCACTTCCCCCACCAGCACTCTGCAATCCCGTCTTCTCTCAGGTCCCACCAACAGCTCTTGGGCCATCGGAAACTCCATCTTCCTCTCACGCCACCATCCATGAACACCCCAAACCTCCCTTCTCCTTGGACACTACCAACCCTCTTCCCACCCTCTGATCCCTGCTTTCATCCATGCTGGGTCTTCACCATCCCCTCCGACCTTCCCCTCCCTAAGGTAGAATGTTCTGTCCTCAATAAAGGCCTCACCTTTGTCCCCCTGTGCCCACACCTCAGTGAATCCACGCACGCCATGATGCTCTTCTTCCGCCTCCTCCATCTCTGGACCTATTCCTTTGGCAAGGACTCTCCACCCAGCACTGATGACCTCTTCTGCCAAGTTCAACCCTCCTCCCCTTCCTGGACACACAGGCACAGTCTTCTGCCTGCTCTAGATCTTTTCATTGCTAACTGTCAATGGGACATCACCCAACTCAAATTCAACACTCCTCTCTCCAATTCCAACCTCACTCCTTCCAAACGTTCTGCTCTCCACTCCCTCTACACTAATCCTAACCTCACCATCAAACCCTTCAGATAAAGGGGGTGCTGTAGTAGTCTGGCCCACTGACCTTTACCTTGCCATGACCCAGCGACAACTCTCAGACACTTCCTCCTACTTACCGCATGAACAGGGCCCCACCAGGCCAATGTCTTCCACACCATTACCAACCTTATTAATTCTGGGGATTTCCCATCCACTGTCAATGAGTTCACAGTTTCCGCACCCTGCACCTCCCTTTGCTACCTCCTACCCAAGATCCACAAACCTGCTTGTCCAGGTAGACCTACTGGTTCACCTTGTTCCTGTCCCAGACAACTCATATCTGCATACCTCTACTCTGTTTTATCCCATCTAGTTCAGTCCCTTCCTACATACATCCATGACACTTCACATTCTCTGGATCTTTTCAATGATTTCTGGTTCCCTGGCCCCCATCATCTTATTTTGATTGTGGATGTCCAGTCCCTCTACACCTTCATCCCCCACCAGGAAGGCCTCAAAGCTCTCCATTTCTTTCTGGACACCAGTCCCAATCAGTTCATCTCCACCACCACTTTCTTCTACCTAGCAGAATGTCCTCACTCTAAATAATTAAATGTTCCCTTTTGCTCCTCTGACTTACTTACAAACAGAAGGTGTAGCCTTAGGCACTAGCATTGGGTCCCAGCTATGCCTGCCTGTTTGTCGGCTATGTGGAACAGTCTTTATTCTAAGTCTGCACTGGTGGGTGTCCTGCACTTTTCCTGCACTACGTCAACAACTGCATTGTTGCTGGTGCCCGTACCCATGTGGAACTCATCAATATCATCCACTTTGCCTCCAACTTCCACCCTGCCCTCAAATTTACCTGGTCCATTTCCAACAACTCCCTCCCATTGAACCATAGAAACATAGAATATTACAGTACAGAAACAGGCCTTTTGACCCTTCTTGGCTGTGCCGAACCATTTTTCTGCCTAGTCCCACTGACCTGCAATTGGACTATATCCCTACATACACGTCTCATCCATGTACCTGTCCAAGTTTTTCTTAAACGTTAAAAATGAGCTCGCATTTACCACTTCATCTAGCATTTCACACTCCCACCACTCGCTGTGTGAAGAAGCCCCCCCTTATGTTTCCTTTAAACTTTTCCCCCTTCACCCTTAACCCATGTCCTCTGGTTTTTTTCTCCCCTAGCTTCAGTGGAAAAAGCCTGCTTGCATTCACTCTATCTATACCCATCATAAATTTATATACCTCTATCAAATCTCCCCTCATTCTTCTATGCTCCAGGGAATAAAATCCTAACCTATTCAACCTTTCTCTGTAACTCAGTTTCTCAAGTCCCGGCAACATCCTCGTAAACCTTCTCTGTACTCTTTCAGCCTTATTAATATCCTTCCTGTAATTTGGTGACCAAAACTGCACACAATACTCCAAATTCGGCCTCACGAATGCCTTATACAACCTCATTATACCATTCCAACTCTTATACTCAATACTTTGATTTATAAAAGCCAATGTACCAAAAGCTCTCTTTACGACCCTATCTACCTGTGATGCCACTTTTGTATCTCTGCTTTCTTGATCTCTCTGTCTCTATCTATGGAGACAGCTTATCTACTGATGTCTATTACAAACCCATGGTTTCTCACAGCCACCTTGGCTACACCACCTCCCATCCTATTACTTGTAAAAACACCATTTCCTTCTCTCAACTCCTCCATCTCCACCACATCTGCTCTCAGGATGAGGCTTTTCATTCCAGAATGAAGGATATGTTCTCCTTCTTCAAAGAAAGGGGCTTCCCTTCTTCTACCGTCAATGATGCCCTCAATCACATCTCTTCCATTTCACATCCATCTGCTCTCACCCTATCCTCCCACCACCCTACCAGGGTTAGGGTTCCTCATCCTTACCTACCACCCCACCAGCCTCCGCATCCAGCACATAATTTTCTGCTGCTTGCACCATCTCCAACAGGATCTCAGTAGCAAGCACATATTTCCCTTGCACACACTTCCTGCTTTCCAAACTGAATGCTCCCTGTGTGACTCCCTTGTCCATTCATTCTCCCCGCTGATCACCTTCTGGGCACATATTCTTGCAAGCAGAACAAGTGCTACACATGCCCTTACACCTCCTCCCTCACTATTATTCGGGGCCCTAAACAGTCCTTCCAGGTGAGGCAACACTTGACATGTGAGTCTGTTGGGGTCATTTACTGTATTCAGTGCTCCCGGTGTGGTCCCCTGTGTATCAGTGAGGCCCAATGTAGAATGGGAGAGCATTTCACCGAGCACCTACGCTCCATCCGCCAGAAAAACTGAGTGGCCACCCATTTTAATTCCACTTCCCCTTCCCATTCTGATATGTCTACCCATGGCCTCCTGGTCGAGGGAAGTTCCTGGTGTGAAAAGTGCTAGTCTTTGGCTCAAGAGTCTTCGGCAAGGAGGCTGAGGGAGGAGACTACGCCAGGCACAATTGGAGATGGTGAAGACATGACCGCTAAGCTGATTCAGTGTGCTACATGCATGATGTGGGAGGTCAGGGATGCTGATGGTGCCCCTGGCTGTTACAGCTGTGGAAAGTGCGTCCAGATTCAGCTTCTGAAGGAGCATGTTGCAGCACTGAAGAAAGGACTGGATGACCTCAGGTTTATCCGCGAAAACGACGGTTTTCTGGACAGGACCTACAGTGAGGTCGTTACACCAAGGATACCGGAAGAGAGAAAGGGGGTGACGATGAGGAAGGAAAGGATGCTTGAAGTACAGGAGACCCCAGGGGAGATGTACCTCTCGTAAACAGGTTCACCCTCTTGGAAGCTGTCAGGACAGAAGATACTGCCAGTCTGAGAGGCGGACAGGTCTGCGAGCCGAAAATTGGTGCAGAAGCAGAGCCGAGGAGTCAGACATCAGGAAGAGCTGTGGTAGTAGGGGACTCCATAGTAAGAGGTATGGAAAGGGGTTTCTGCTGCAACAGGTGAGATTTTAGGATTGTGTGTTGCCTCCCTGGTGCTAGGATCCAGGGCATCATGGACTGATTGCAGGGTGTCCTCAAGGGTGAAGGTGAACAGCCGGAAGTGGTAGTGCATGTTGGCACAAATGACATCGGGAAGAAGAGGAAGGACATTCTGCAGCGGGACTTCAGAGAACTCGGAAGAAGGCTGAAAAGCAGGACTTCCAGGGTGGTTATCTCTGGTTTGCTTCCAGTTCCTCGTGCTGGAGAGGGCAGGAACAGGGAGATAATGGATCTGAATGTGTGGCTGGGGAACTGGTGCAGGAAGCAAGGATTTACATTCTTGGACCACTGGGATCTGTTTTGGGGTAGGGATGAATTGTACAAAAGGGACAGGTTGCACCTTAATAGGCGGGGGACCAGCATTCTGGCAGACAGGTTTGCCACTGCAACACGGCTGTGTTTAAACTAAGTAGTGGGCGGGAGGGGATGAACTGGAAATATAAGAATGGAGTTAAAGGGAAAGTGAAAATAAGAAAAGTTAAAAAGGACAACAGAATCAATGGAGTAGAAAGTTCAAGAAGAGATCATACAGTATGGCCAAGTGAAATAGGAATTAATATGAAAGGAGAGGGGAGTGATGAATTAAAAGTATTATATATGAATGCACGAAGTATAAGGAAGAAAGTAGATGAGCTTGAGGCTCAGTTGGAAATTGGCAAGTACGATGTTGTGGGAATAACTGAGACATGGCTTCAAGCAGACAGGGCCTGGGAAATGACAGTGGAACAAAAATGGCAGGTATTTCTGGGAATAATGCAGAAGGTGTAGGATCGGTTCATTCCAAAGAGGGGAAAGATCCCAAGGGGAGTAAGGGGTGGCCGTGGCTGATGATGAAAGTAAAGGGCAGTATAAAAATAAAAGAGAAGTATAACATAACAAAGATGAGCGGGAAACTGGAGGACTGGGAAGCTTTTAAAGAGCAACAGAAGATTACAAAAAAGGCAATATGCCAAGAAAAAATGAGGTACGAAGGTAAACTAGCCAAGAATATAAAGGAGGATAGTAAAAGCTTCTTCAGGTATGTGAATAGCAAAAAAATAGTTAAGACCAAAATTGGGCCATTGAAGACAGAAACGGGTGAATTTATTATGGGGAACAAGGAAATGGCAGAAGAGTTGAACAGGTACTTTGGATCTGTCTTCACTAGGGAAGACACAAACAATTGCCCAGATGTAATAGTGGCCAAAGGAACTAGGGTAAAGGATGAACTGAAGGAAATTTATATTAGGCAAGAAACGGTGTTGGATAGACTGTTGAGTCTGAAGGCTGATAAGTCCCCGGGACCTGATGGTCTGCATCCCAGGGTACTTAAAGAGGTGGCTCTAGAAATCGTGGATGCATTGGTAATCATTTTCCAATGTTCTATAGATTCAGTAACAGTTCCTGCTGATTGGAGGGTGGCTAATGTTGTCCCACTTTTCAAGAAAGGAGGGAGAGAGAAAACAGGGAATTATAGAATGCTTAGCCTGACGTCAGTGGTGGGAAAGATGCTGGAGTCAATTATAAAAGAGGAAATTATGACACATTTGGATAGCAGTAGAAGGATCAGTCTGAGTCAGCATGGATTTATGAAGAGAAAATCATGCTTGACTAATCTTCTGGAGTATTTTGAGGATGTAACTATGAAAATGGACAAAGGAGAGCCAGTCGATGTAGTGTACCTGGACTTCCAGAAAGCTTTTGATAAAGTCCCACATAGGAGATTAGTGGGCAAAATTAGGGCACATGGTATTGGGGGAAGAGTACCGACATGGGTTGAAAATTGGCTGGCTGACAGGAAACAAAGAGTAGCGATTAATGGGTCCCTTTCGGAATGGCAGGCTGCGACCAGTGGGGTACCGCAAGGATTGGTGCTGGGACCGCAGCTGTTTACAATATACATTAATGATTTAGATGAAGGGATTAAAAGTAACATTAGCAAATTTGCTGATGACACAAAGCTGGGTGGCAGTGTGAAATGTCAGGAGGATGTTATGAGAATGCAGGGTGACTTGGACAGGTTGGGTGAGTGGGCAAATGTATGGCAGATGCAGTTTAATGTGGATAAATGTGAGGTTATCCACTTTGGTGGCAAGAACAGGAAGGCAGATTGCTATCTAAATGGAGTCAAGTTAGGAAAAGGGGAAGTACAACGAGATCTAGGTGTTCTTGTACATCAGTCAATGAAAGCCAGCATGTAGATACAGCAGGCAGTGAAGAAAGCTAATGGCATGCTGGCTTTTATAACAAGAGGAATTGATTATAGGAGTAAAGAGGTCCTTCTGCAGCTGTACAGGGCCCTGGTGAGACCTCACCTGGAGTATTGTGTGCAGTTTTGTTCTCCAAATTTGAGGAAGGACATTCTTGCTATTGAGGGAGTACTGCGTAGGTTCACAAGGTTAATTCCCGGAATGGCGGGACTGTCATATGTTGAAAGATTGGAGCGACTGGGCTTGTATACACTGGAATTTAGAAGGATGAGACGGGATCTGATTGAAACATATAAGATTAGTAAGGGATTGGGCACGCTGGAGGCAGGAAGCATGTTCCCGCTGATGGGTGAGTCCAGAACTAGA
Organism: Hypanus sabinus; assembly: GCF_030144855.1. NCBI lineage: Eukaryota > Metazoa > Chordata > Chondrichthyes > Myliobatiformes > Dasyatidae > Hypanus > Hypanus sabinus. The sequence continues at coordinate 47,372,680 of NC_082711.1, read as the reverse complement.
GGCCACAGTTTAAGAATAAGGGGTAGGCCATTTAGAACAGAGATGCGGAAAAACCTTTTCACCCAGAGAGTGGTGGATATGTGGAATGCTCTGCCCCAGAAGGCAGTGGAGGCCAAGTCTCTGGATGCATTCAAGAGAGAGTTAGATGGAGCTCTTATAGATAGCGGGGTCAAGGGATATGGGGAGAGGCAGGAACGAGGTACTGATTGTGTATGATCAACCATGATCACAGTGAATGGCGGTGCTGGCTAGAAGGGCCGAATGGCCTACTCCTGCACATACTGTCTATTGTCTATTGTCTCCTCCTTGTGTACTGATCAGGTCAAACTCAGGTTGGAAGAACAACATATACCATCTTGGTAACCTCTAACCTGATGGCATGAACATCGATTTCTCGAACTTCTGGTAATGCTCCCCCCCCCCCCCACCTTCATCATTCCCCGTCTCCTTTTCCCTCTCTCACCTTATCTCCTTGCCTGTCCATCACCTCCCTCTGGTGCTCCTCCCCTCCTTTCTTTCTTCCATGGCCTTCTGTCCTCTCCTATCAGACTCTCCCTTCTCCAGCCCTGTATCTCTTTTACCAATCAACTTCCCAGCTCTTTACTTCTCCCCTCCCTCACTTGGTTGCACCTATCACCTTGTGTTTCTCCCTCCCCGCCTCCCACTTTTTAACACTACCCTCATCTTTTTTTCTCCAGTCCTGCTGAAGGGTCTCAGACCAAAACGTCGACTGTACTCTTTTCCATCAATGCTGCCTGGCCTACTGAGTTCCTCCAGATTTTGTGTGTGTTGTTTGTTCAATATAGAGATGTCTGATGTACCACGATTTGCACAGCAGATATTTTTTCATGGAGAGAAACTGAAGTTTATCACAAGCCTAAACTTGTTAAATATTCCTCCTGATATTTACACTTACTAACACCTATTGAAAACAGAATTAGATGCACAAAAGCCATTTTGTTATCGAGGTAAACACGAGGAAATCTGCAGATGCTGGAAATTCAAGCAACACACAGAAAATGCTGGTGGAATGCAGCAGGCCAGGCAGCATCTATCAGAAGTACAGTCGACATTTTGGTTCGAGACTCTTCATCAGGACTAACTGAAACTGCTTTCTTCCTACAGATCCTGCCTGGCCTGCTGCGTTCCACCAGCATTTTGTGTGTGTTTCTTGTTATCTAGGTGCTGGCTTGTTACTTTGATGATATTGTCACAAAGGAGATCAGAAGAAAAGATTGAATAAATATATCTTTGAATAAAAGTTTGAATAAATCTAGGATTTCCTTTTCTGCTTGCAGCCAGTTTGAAATACATAAAATATGTAACTAATCCCACAGTACTTTGGGATAAAAATTGCAGTGAATTTTTAATCAGTTTAGGTTCATCAAGTTATACAGTTTTACTAAAGACAAGCATGTATACTTCTTATACTCTATGTTCCATTAATCACATCTTTAAATAATTAGGCTTTAGTTAAAAATGGGTTTCTTTCCTCCGTGATGAGTCTTCTTAGTCCTATTGCAGTTTTCAATGTTATTGGATGTTTGATCATATGATTATATTTAATTGTTTTAATATATAATTACATTATATGATGTACCTTTGTTTCACAGTGCCAGGAAGATGGGTTGAACCCTGACCTCAGGTGCTCTTTATGTAATTCTTTGTGAATGTTTAGGCTGTTTGGATTCTTTCCAATGCTCCCGTTTTCTCTCACTTCCCAAAGACTTATGGGTCAATAGGTTAATCAGTTACTGTAAAACTGTTCTGCTGTAGCAGTAGAATGTGGTGGAAATGGGAGGGGAGAGTTGATGAGAATATTGGGAGAATAAGACATAGGATTAACGTTGGGTTGTGGTGGATGGATAGTTGATGGTCAGCATGACCTTAGTTAGTCAAAGGATCTGTTCTTGCACTTTATCTCTATATGATGCTATGATGATACTTCAGCATTTTCCTCACCACTAACCTTGGGCTAACTTGCCTGGAGTTTGCAGGTTTTGGATCTCTCACTTTTCTTAAATAAAAGAGTCACATTTGCTATCCTCCCATTCACAGGAGTGATTCTAAAAAGTATAGAATTCTGGTATATGATAACCAAACTGTTCACTATGTCTGTTGCCTCCTTATATTAGAACTATGTGAAATATATCATTGTGTTATACTGTGGAATCAACAAATCTCCTGTAGCTGATCAACTATATATTAGAAGTTGTTCTGAATGCACAAATGATCCAGAAAATTTGTCAGGCTCTAACATGACCATTTGTTCTATAATATGTGATTATTACAGGAAATCTATTGCATTATTCCTGCTTCCAATAGCAGGGTGCCAGAAACTTGCTGAGAGTTCAACAGAAACACATCTGAAATGGTGAATTACCTCTCATTACCCAAGCTGGCCTTTTAATTATGATACCTACTTACAAAGTGATGGCAGCTGTTAAATAAATTCTTCAGATTAATCTCCATTAAGATAAATCATTGAGCAATTCTAGATCCGGATATTTTGGCAGGCAATTTGCAATGATCTATAACATACAAAAGGAAATAAGAGAAATTGAATGCCAACTCTGGGTGAATAGCAGAAAGGTAGAAGTTACCATGATAACTGTGTCATGACATTTGGGGCACCCCATCATAAGATATTGATGCTATATGTTTAGACAATAACACTGGTTGATTAAGAATGGTGCTGATTGGTTACATTGACAAGATGGATTAAAGGCAGGGACTTGAGGACTCATAGAACAAGTTGATCCTTGGGATACCATTTGTGGAGCATGCTACCACTGACTAAAGTTAGAAAAATGAACAAACTTTTTTAAAACAGCAGTGTAGTGAATGACTTTTTTTTGAATTGTTGTATCTAAGTAAGTAATCCCCCATCATCATTCATTGTGAATCTTATTTCTGATTATTTAACAACAAAAAACTTATGGACCATGTAACCCATCTAAAATGGTCTTCTTCTTGACCTGGAAGTGCTTATCAATAAATAACAAAAAATATTTTGTATAAGGTCATGACAGTCATGGATAGAGCTGAGGCAGGTACAATAACAACTGTTAAAAGACACTCGTACAGGTACAGGAAGGGCTTAGGTGCACCAAGCTGTGGTCAAATGGAATAGCTTAGATGTGTGTCTTGTTTTTGTGCTGTATGACCATAAGACTCTATTTCTGCAGTCTTCAACCAGCATTACCATCGCTGGGCTTAATCACGAAAATGAAGGAAATTGCTTTGCAAAATGTGGATGAAATGTTCCATGAAACTAAAAGAGCAATTTTGTTCTTAACCGTTTAATTCAAAAACCAATTGAGACATAGACTGTTAATTTTAACCTTTGGAAAGCAGAACTAATTTCCAATATTGTTTGGAAGGTTCCCCTGAGGAAATGTTTTTAAAATGAACTTGCGTTGGTGTGGCGCTGCTTCACACAATTTAGACATGCAGCTCATGAAAATAATTACTATCATGAACAGAATATTTTTAAGGACAGGACTTTTGTTTGATATTTATATACAAAAGTGCATTTTTAAAAAACAACTGTTTGTCTTAATAGCGTTATAAATTTTAGCTGAGTAGATAACAATTCTGATACACCTGAAGAAACATGTCCAAATCTAAACTTGGAGGATTCCATTGGGAGAATCTTAAACTCTCCTGAGCATGTAGGAACCTTAGTTTACATAAGAAGAAGATATTACAATCTGATAAATTCAATGTTGGTTCACAGCTGCAATTCCACTCCTTATTAATTTTCTCTGTATTCAACCTTTCCAACATGCTCAACAACTCTCCCCAGATTCTACAACTCAATTTGCTTACAGTGACCAATAAACATCTATCTGCAATGTGGGAGGAAACTGAAGCAACTGGAGTTCCAGACAAGGCAGGCAAGCAGACTCCACACAGGCAGCACTAGAGGTCAGGATCGAGCCCAGATTGCTGCTGCTATGAAGCAGCAGCTTTAGCAAATGTCAATCTCTGCTATGTAGAATAATAAGCAAGGGAGATCAAGTTTAGGAGCATTAACCTGTTGACTTGTTCAAAAGAAAATCAAGAAAGGGAATCCAGGGAGAGCTGGCTAATTGGATGCATAATTAGCTTGAGGGTAGAAAGCAGAAGGTGATGGTGGAAGTGGGTATCTTAGACTGCAGAGCTGTGACTGGTGCTATGCCTTAGTGTTCGATGCTGGGCCCTTGGTTGTTTATCATATATATCAGTGATCTGGATAAGGATGTACAAGGCAGAGTTTGTAAGTTCGTAGCTGACACGAAAATAGGTGGTTTAGTGGGCAGTGATGAAGATTATAAAATTTAGAGAAGGATCTTGATCAGCTAGGCAAGTGGGCTGCTTAATGACAAATGCAGCTTAATTTGGATTATTGTGAGGTCCTGCACTTTGCAAAGTCAAAACCAGATTGGACTTCTATTGTGAACAACAGGGCCCTGCGAGGTGTTGTAGAACAGAAGGACTTCGGAGTGTAAGTACATAGTTTACTGAAAGTGGAGTCACAGGTAGACAGAGTGGTGAAGGAGGGTTTTGCATTATTGGCTATGCTGGTTCCCCACCCCCACCTTGTTTAGCAGTTTATTATAGCACAAAAGCCCTGCCACAACTGACGTGTGATCTGGACTCAATTTTGACTGGTAGTGAGTTTTGGCATCCCTGGTTGCTTTAAGGAGTTTGTATCTCGATTTATTGTGAAGGTGCTGGGGTGGGGGGGAGGTGGTCACCTGATCTGGATGCTGCTGTTAGACTTCAGTAGGGAGTGGATCTCCACGTATATCCAGGTTTTCAGTTTGGAAGCACTCAAATTGTCATTTTGGTACTCAGTCAACATGCTGATAAAGTCACACTTGGCTGACAGATGAGTCTTTGTACACGGTCTAGTCTATTGACTCAAAACATTCATAGAGTGCTAATCATAGACTAGCACTCTATGATTTTTAAATCATTTAGACCATATGACAAAGGAGCAGAATTAGACTATTTGGACCATCGATTCCGTTTTGCCACTCCAACTTGGCTGATTTATTATCCCCCTGAACCTCATGCCCTACCTTCTCCCCATAACCATTGATGCCCTTACTAAAGGAAACATGCTCTCCATGTCCTCTCTATCTAGACCAGTGGATCCCAAAACATTTTTGGGTTACCACCCCCTTGGCCCCCTGACCACATTGCCAGTGCCCCCTCCCTTTCTGGCCATAGAAAACAGGAACGCAAAGTGACAAATAATTGCAAAAATTATTCAAATCTATTTAAAGCAACAAATAAAATTATTTCTTTATTTAATTACAGGTAAAACAATTTTCCTCAACAATTTTAGAGCATACGTTGGCAGTCCAACTATTAACTATTTCTTTGCTTTTTCACCTTTCAATGAGATGGATGGGGCTGGGTGCAGTGATATCAGCTTCTTAACAGTTGGCTGAATGTCACTCAGGAGACTCAGATTCCCACATTCAGTAATCTGCAATCTGATTCATTACTTTGAAAGAAGTTGGGTGACTGCACTGAAACTGTGCTCTGCAAAATATAATGTTCAAAAGGCAATAAAGGACATGTTGACCTTCTTCCACAGTGTAACTTCTGCAACCAGAAGTCTTGATATGATTTTGCAAACTTTGGATTCAGCTCATAGTCATTTTGCAGTGAGATCTGTTCTTCCTCCATCCTTCCTGTTAATTCATCATGACAAGAGTTCAGGAATGGATTTATTACCCAATCTGGAATTTGGATCGAGAAAAGATCCTGAAATCTCTATGCGATGTCGTTATGCAGCTTATCAAGGTGAGCACAGTATACTTGAAGATCAACATCTGGTGTTCTTTCAAAAAGTGCATAAAAGCATCTCAGGCTGCTTCCTTTTGACTACAACATGCAACAGCAAGCATTCAAACTGTTCAGCATTCTCAATATAAAGATCTTAAAATAGTTGAGAATTAAGAGCATGGGACTTGATTGTATTTATCACTGTGATAACAGCATTTAATGATTTGTTCAGCTGATTACTTAGATATTTTGCAACAATATGTTGTCTGTGAATTACACAGTGAATGGTAAATATGTTAGGTATGGCTTTTTTCAAGAAGGTAATAACCCTGCATTCTTATGTACAGGAATTGCATCACTGTGATATTAGTGTGGAAATCATACTAGCTAACATGTACTTGAGTAGTGAATGAAAATAATGCACTTGCTGGGCCAGGAAATTACTTAATTTCTTCAGTGCAGACTACTCTTGACATGCCAAGCACAGAAGTGTCACATTGCTTTTCAAACTCTATAATGTTTTTCAAGCAAAGTCTAAGGGAACAGTGGGTTAACAAAAGATGTGGTGATTGTGTGATCATTGTAATCAGTTATGAGGCATTGAAGATCAAATGCTTATAATAAATAATTCATTCCTTAAGTTGTCAGTAATTCCTCAGCTGCTCCCTTGCTAACGAATGCCACCCACATGGGCCCCTTGAACTTTATTTCTCCTTTAGACACACTGACTGCCCTGGGGTGGGGAATGCAATATCACCCACTTTGGGAACCACTTTCAATATTCAATAGCTTTCACGGATATCTCTCCTCAGTCTTCTAAACTCTGGTGAGTACAGGCCCAGAGCCATCAAATGCTCCTCATACCTCAGCCTTTTAAATCCAGGGATCATTCTCATGAAGCCCTCTGGATTCCCCCCAATGTCAGCACATCATTTCCTAGAGAAGATTCAAGAGTATTTAATGTCATTTCCAGTACACAAGTGAAAAAGAAAGTCAAATGATTGTTACTCTGGATCCCAAGCAGTACAAACACACAATAGTATAAAGAACACAATAATAAAATAAAAAACAATAAATGTAAATACATAAGACAGCCTATATACATTGATTTATTGTAAGTCCATAAAGTGATGCTAGACACAGGAGTGTCTGTACGTAAGGTGACTGACAGGATAAAATTTAGGTACTAGTGGTTAGGGGTGTGGAAGGGTGGTGTAGTGGGTGGAGTGTGGGGCTAAAACTGCTCACAATGTTCCAAGAGCGGTCTGACCAATGCCTTACAAAGCCTCAACATTGCATTCTTGCTCTTATTTTCTAGCTCTCTCAAACCTAATGCTAATATTGCATTTGCCTTCCTTGCCATTGACTGAAACTGCAAAGTAACCTTTAGGGAATCCTGCACTGGCACTCCCAATCTCTTTGCACTTTTGATTTCTGAATTTTCTCACCTTTTTGTCAAGGGCAGGTTGTGTCGTACGAGCCTGATTAAATTTTTGAGGATGTCACTAAACACATTAATGAATAAAGAGCAGTAGATGTAGTGTATATGGATTTCAGCAAGGCATTTGATAAGGTACGTCAAGCAAGGCTTATTGAGAAAGTAAGAAGGTATGGGATCCAAGGGGACATTGCTTTGTGGATCCAGAACTGGCTTGCCCACAGAAGGCAAAGAGTGGTTGTAGACGAGTCATATTCTGCATGGAGGTTGGTCACCAGTGGAGTGCCTCAGGGATCTGTTCTGGGACCCTTAATCTTCATGATTTTTATAAATGACCTGGATGAGGAAGTGGAGGGATGGGTTAGTAAATTTGCTGATGACACAAAGATTGGGTGTGTTGTGGATAGTGTGGAGGGCTGTCAGAGGTTACAGCAGGACATTGATAGGATGCAAAACTAGGCTGAGAAGTGGCAGATGGAGTTCAACCCAGATAAGTGTGAAGTGGTTCATTTTGGTAGGTCAAATATGATGGTAGAATTTAGTATTAATGGTAAGACTCTTGACAGTGTGGAGGATCAGAGGGATCTTGGTGTCTAAGGCCATAGGACAGTCAAAGCAGCTGCGCAGGTTGACTCTGTGGTTAACAAGGCGTATGATGTGTTGGACTTCATCAATCGTGGAATTGAATTTAGGAGCCGAGAGGTAATGTTACAGCTATATAGGACCCTGGTCAGACCCCACTTGGAGTACTGTGCTCAGTTCTGGTCGCCTCACTACAGGAAGGATGTGGAAGCCATAGAATGGGTGCAGAGGTGATTTACAAGGATGTTGCCTCGATTAGGGAGCATGCCTTATGAGAATAGGTTGAGTGAACTCAGCCTTTTCTTCTTGGAGCAACAGAGGATGAGAAGTGACCTGATAGAGGTATATAAGATGATGAGAAGCATTGATCATGTGGATAGTCAGACGCTTTTTCCCAGGGCTGAAATGGTTGCCACAAGAGGACGCAGGTTTAAGGTGCTGGGGAGTAGGTACAGAGGAGATGTCAGGGATAAGTTTTCACTGAGAGAGTGGTGAGTGCATGGAATGGGCGGCTGGCAACCATGGTGGAGGCAGATACGATAGGGTCTTTAAGAGACTTTTGGATAGGTACCAGGAGCATAGGAAAATGGAGGCCTAGTAATTTCTAAGGTAGGGACGTTCGGCACAACTCTGTGGACTGAAGGGCCTGTATTTTGCTGTAGGTTTTCTATGTTTATTCCTTTCACCATCATGCTTTACCATACTGTTCCCTACGCTTTATTTCATCTGCTTCTTCTTTGCCCATTCTCCTAAGCCATCGAAGTCTCTCTGCAGACTCCCTGCTTCCTCATCATTACCTGCCCTCCACCTATCTTCATATTGTCAGCAAACCTGAACATGAAACCATCAATTCTGTCATCAAATCATTGATATATAATGTGAAAAGAAGCAGACCCAACACGGACCCCTGTGGAACACCACTAGTCACTGACAGCCAACCAGAAAAGGCCTCTTTTATTCCTTCTTTTTGCCTCCTGCCAGTCAGCCAATCTTCTATTCACACTAGCATCTTTCCTGTGACGCCATGGCTTCCTATCATGCTTAGCAGCCTTATGTGGAGTACCTTTTCCAAGTCCTGAAAATTCAAGTCCTTCTGAAAATCCAAGTAAACACACCCACTGACTCTCCTTTGTCTATCCTGTCTACCTTGAAGAATTCAAGCAGACTTGTCAAGCAAGATTTCTCCTTAAGGACATTCTGCTGATTTTGGCCTATTTTATCATGTCTCACCAAGTACCCCAAAAATTCATCCTTTATAATGGACTCCAATATCTTACCAACCTCTGATGATAGGCTAATTGGTCTACAGTATCATATCCTGCCTTTTGCCTCCCTCCCTTCTTAAGTAATGGAATTTTCCAGTCCTCTGGAACTATTCCAGAATCCGTTGCTTCTTGAAAGATCACTACTAAAGCTTCCAGAATCTCTTCAGCAACCCCCTTCAGAACACTGACTCTGTTTGTATGCAGGGAAAAGGAGCACAGCCTGGCGGTCAGACTAACCAAAGTGTGAGTGGGATGTGGTTTGGTATGTATCTATGATGGTTGTGTATCAATGGTTAAGGGTATTTGTATCTCTGATGGGAAGGATGACATGCTGGTCATATTATGGAAAACATTCTTAAAATGGACCTTATTAACATTACCGCTAATGGAGAATGCTTCGGGATACCACATTTCAATGCTGTTGACCATGAAGTATAGTTCATAGAGTGTAGTCCTCACATCCAACTATGCTAGGGTGTAGACTGCTGTTAGGTTATCGTATGGAAACTCACATGGCATGTAGTGTAGACAAAAGTTCATTGTAGAGGCAGTGAGCACATCTGCACGGAGTGTTGTCACAGGAAAGTTGCATTCATTGTCAGGGACCCCCACCACCTAGGTCATGATCTCTACTCCTGCTGCCATCAGGAAGATGGTACAGGAGCCTCAGGACCTGTGCCAGTGGGTTCAGGTACAGTTATCAACGTAAGGGTCTTCAACCAGAAGGGATAACTTCACTCACCCCAACACTGATTTGTTTCCACAACTAATGGACTGTCAAGGACTTTTCCTCATATTCTCAATATTTATTGTTTTTTTATTTATTATTTCTTTATTTTTTGCTTGGATAGTTTGTTGCTTTCTGCACACTGGTTGAATGCCCAGTTGGTGCAATCTTTCATTGATTCTATTCCGGATTTATTGAGTATGCCCACAAGAAAATGAATCTCACGGTTGTATTTGGTGACATAACTGTACTTAGATAATAAATTTACTTTGAACTGTATTAGATATTCCAAGCTGGGTGAGCAGGAACTCACCAGAGTCATCATGAGACAGCACCTCATTACAGCCTACCAGCCGTAACATCAACAATTTTATAAATCATTATTTCTGGTATTTTACGTTAGATTTTCAGGAATCATTCCTCATTCCTAATGCAATTCAAAATAATGCTTCACCATTTACACCAAACCCAAACCCTATCATCCGCAGTATTTTGCTCTGTGCATTTCAAACTGCTGACTTTAAAACGGGTTTGAATGAAGGCTGGCAGGCTGAAATATGGAGTTTGATCAAGCTTTACCAAGTTCTCTCACTTTTATTTACAAAGATAAATATTTGTAGGCAGCAAGATTTTTGTCAGTTCTACCTCATTTGCCCCCAGTCTGTAGCTTAATGAAGAAAGTAAGGACTGGGGTTCCAACAAAAATTGATCATAAATGCCTCCCCCCTCCACCACTCGAGTCCACCTGCCCATCATCCTTCTGTACTCTTCAGTCCATCCATCACCTTTTGGATCCCATCTCGTCCCTCCTCTTAATATCAGCTATCTTCCTTCTCCACTCTTTGTGCAAAACGTTGACAATTCCCTTCAAACCCTAGATATGATGCTCCTCCAGTTTAACACGCACAAGATGCTGAGGTCAGTCTTCATCTATGGAGGGCAATTAGGAGTCAACGTTTCAGCCCAAGATCCTTCATCACAACTGGAAAGGAAAGGGGAAGAAGCCTGAAATAGAAGGTTGGGGGCTGTGGGGGAGGTGTACAAGATGAAAGGTGATAGGTGAAGCCAGCTGAGAGAAAAGGTAACCGGCTGGGGGAGGGAGGATGAAGTGAGGAGCAAGGTGATTCGTTGAAAAGATAAAGGTGTTGAAGAAGTAGGAATCTGATAGGAGAGCAGAGGGGACAATGGGTGAAAGGGAAGGAGGACACCAAAGGGTAGTGACAGGCATGAGAGGAGCCAGAATCGGGAATGGAAAAGGAGAGAAGAGGGAAGGGGGGAGAAATTAATTCTCATGCTATCAGGTCGGAGGCTACCCAAACAGAATATGTTCCTCATAAACCTGAGAGTGGCCTCATCATGGCAGTAGAGGAGTCCATGGACTGACATGTTGGAATAGGAATGGGAAAATAAATTAAAATGGTTGGCCATCAGGAAATCTTCACTGTTGCAGACAGAACAAAGGTGCTTGGCAAACTGGTCTCCCATTCCACATTGGGTTGCACCAATTTAGAGCAGGCCACACTGGGAATACCGGATACAGCAGATGACCCTGACGGAATTGACAGAATTCCAACTGAAACCAATAGCAGAATGGTTGCTTGCTGTTCATAAGGCATCAGATTGGAAATAAAAGATTAGTTCTCATCCTTAAAGATAAGCTAAGGACAAAGAATGTAAGTTTTGGGAACTAAGAGGCAATTGGACCACAGGGAAGAAAGCCACATGGTCACAAGGAGGACGTGCAGCACCTTGCAGACAGTGGTGGGAATCGAACCCTGATTGGTAATCACTGATGCTGCAATTGCAGTAACTGCTGCAGTCCCATGCCATTTTAGACAATTTTGTTTGGAATGCCCAGCCTTTAACACCAATAATATGGTATCACACAGGAATTCTTATCCCATGCTACCTTCTCCCTGGTAGGGCAACTGCTACTGAAGATGTAGTGAGCCTATAAAATCATTGAGACAAGATTTAAAGCACTGTTTGAAGGCAGAAAGCAGTCCCTGAATGTATAGACAGAGGAGCAAAGCTCAGCAATTTGTGTCCTTCAACCTCATCTAAATAGTCACGAAGGGTTACTAATTTCAGACCACTTCCTTTGCTGGCAAATGTTCTTAGGTTGTGACTTGTGCTATTCCTCGTGACACATTTGCTCCTAAATTGTGAGCAATAAGCTTAGTCACTTGGTCGCTATTTGTTCGACAGTGAAGGATGACAGGAAGCTGATATCCCATAATAGTTGCTGTTAGAGTGAAAATTGCTAGTCTTGCAATCAAGAGTGATTAATATATCAATTAAGTTTATGTCTCATAGTGTAGTTAGTAAAATAGTTGTTTTAGAATAAATAAAAGTGGATGGCTAATTTAATGAAACTATGAGCAGCACAATAGCTCTGTCACAGACCAGCAACTAAGGAAAATGCTATATTCAGCAACACCGTTATGGTTTTGAAACAATTAATCGTTTTATGATGCTCACCCAACTTTCACTATATTAGCCTACGTATTAGAATCATTGTATTTCCAAGTTACTCAGTGCATGAAAACATTATTGCAAGCTTGGATCTGGTTGCCTTACTGTGATTTTAAAAAGAACAATGGGCTTATAATCATCAGTGCTGCAGTTAGATTTACAAAGCATTGTGTGTAAGGTGTGTTTTGAAAACCCCTCATTATCCAAAATTGCAGTGGGCAAGGGCTATAGAAAGGCCATTACCTCATAAGCCACGTGTAAAAGCAGCCTTCATTTTCACTGGATTGTTTATGATATGCAAGCATAGTGTCTCCACCAGGCATAACTTTAACTCCTCTCCGAATTCACCTTTCCCATTCTTTCCTCACTGAATGAACTGTTCTCAATGTTCCTCCATCTCCACCAGTTGCTCCCCATAACATCTGTCCTTTTTAGCTCTCCTATTTCCATCATCTGGCGCTCCAATCGGTCTTTCTGGATGAAGCAGTAATTCATTTACACTTTTCCCAATTTAGTGTCTTAGTGTTCCCAAAGTGGCCTCTTCCACAATAAAAAAGCCAAACACAGAATAAGGGAAAACTTTGAAGATTGAGGCAGCACAGTAGCTTAGCAGTTAGTATAAACCTAATACTGCACCAGCAACCTGGGTTCAATTCAGCTGCTACCCGTGAGGAGTTGGCCATACGGGTCTCTGGTTTCTTCCTATATTGGTATCAGCATTGATGATTATAAACCCTAGAAAGGCATATGGTTAATTGGTCACATGGTTGCAATTGGGTTCCTTGGGTTCACTGGGCCAGGCCACTTACCATGCTGTAAAATCACCTGCATTCACCTTGCTCTAGCGACTCAGAATTTCCTTTTGCTTTACTTCAATTTCCTGTTGCTCTTTCACTCTGACCTTTTAGTTTGTGCGCTCCTCCACTGGTGCAATGAGGTACAAGGTAAGCTTGAGCAACAACATCTCAGTTCCATCTGGGCACGTTGTGGCCTTCAGGATTCAAAATCAGTCTCTATAACTCACTATCCCTCTGCCTGTGTCAGAACTTTTCATTTCTGCCATATATTATCTACCTATGATATTGCCCATTTTCATCACTCTAGTGGCACATGCTGTCATACAGCCCTGCATTTCACATTTTGTATATTCCTTCAGTTGTATTGTGCTCTTCTTTGCCCTCATTTCAGAGATTTTGTTCATGTTTTTCTCCCTCTGCCCAACTGTCCCCATGAACCCATTTACTGGAATGATATCTTTAGGTTACCCCTTTGGCAGTTATGTCCTCACACAACCAGAGATAATCCCTTCACTCAACCACTTCCCTCCCATTTTCTCTGTAATTTAAAATTAACATTCATTCGCAGATTTAATTTGGAATTCTCTACCCCAGAAAACCGTCGAGACTCAGTTATTGCATTCTTCAAAGCACAGATCAATAGATCTCTGAACATTAATGGAATTAAGGAATAAATTGGTATGTACTAAGGTCCGGTGAAAAACTTTGTTTTACAGGGCATCCATGCAAATCATTCATTGCAACAATACACTGAGGTGGTACAAGGGCAAACAGTAACAGAATACAGAGTAAAATTTCTGGGGAAAGTACAGTGTAAACAGACAATAAGATGTAAGACCATGATGAAGTAGGTTGTGAGATGAAGAGGCTATTACGTTAGCGCACTGTTCTATGGTCTTGGAACAGCCGGATAGAAGCTGTCCTTGAGCCTGGTGGTATGTGATTTCAGGTTTTTGTATGTTATGCATGGGGGAAGGAGAGAATGTTCAGGCTCTGACTATGTTGATGGCTTTGCCAAAACAGTGAGAAATGTAGACAGAGTACATGGAGGGTCATTGGTTTCCATGATATGCTGAGCTGCATCCAGAACCCTCTGGGACAGAGTAGTTACCACACCAAACTGTGATGCATCCATATAGGATGCTTCTTGTGGTGCCTTGATAAAAAAATGGTGAGGGTCAAAAGGGACATGCACAATTTCTTTAGCCTCCTGAGGAAGTAGAGGTGCTGTTCCCCTATCTTGGCCATAACATCAACATGGTTGGGCTAGGTCAGGCTAATGGAGTTGATATGCTGGAAAAAATGATGCTTAAGTGGAAGACCGTTCATGATGAATGATAAAACAAACTTGAGGGCCTGACTTATTCCATCGTGTAGTTTGTAATTTATTAGGGCAGGAGCTTCTACTATTTTGAGTCATACATCATGAAAGCAGACTCTTTGGCACCAACCATCAAGCACCCTTTGATACCCAACATCCCATTTTGAGCTCAGGTGCTCAGCTGAATTTCATCTCTCTAATCCTCAATTCTTAAGCTTGCTTCTTCATCAGAGGATTTAGCCAAAGAGTTTTACTTTCAAGCACTTAAGAAGCAACAGAATAGTTCTAAGAGCATTAAATCATCCACCTCAGGCAGACTCAGTATTGATTATTGGTTCATAGTATGTTAATGTTCACTCTCTTGTTTTTACACTGTGGCATAAGTTCCATGCCATTATTTTTTGACCAAATATCCTTTGTTAGTAAAATTATTGGATGCATTTTAAGTTAAAATGAAACTAAGATTATATTTGAATGGAATTCAGGAATCTGCAGTCCAGTCCTTGCATGAAAGGAAAAAAGAGAGACAGAGAGGCACTTGCAAGACTTGCCAGCATGATATGATAAGCAGAAAATGTTGATTCCAAATCATGTTAGGAGAAGTAGCAAACATAAAACTTTTCAAATCACAAGATGATCCACATGGAGCTATACACTGAGCAAGTTGCTGTTACACTTTGCAAGTGCAATTCAACAAAGCTGAAGTTCAACTTCCACCATTCAATCCTCTTGGCACGCGTCTGAAGTGCACATTAGGAAATTAATCACTCCTGTCCCATAAATTTCCAACAATTCATTTTAATATTAACAGATGGATAACCTTGGCAGCAGGCCATAGGGTTTTCTAATCTATTCCTTGCATGTGCTGAAGTTGCCAAAGTGAGAAATTCTTCCTATAATTTCCAATTTTCCTTCCTGCAACTATCTTTTCATTCACAAAAATGCAACAGTCAGAACGAGTAACCTCATTACAAAAGTGGGAAATTTTATACAAAATTGCATTTAAAAAAATTAAAATTCTCGCACCTGTCATGCATGATTAGAAGTCAGTCTAACTTACAGAATCATAGAGTCATGTATCACAGAATCAGGACCTTTAACCCAACTGCTCCCTGCTGACCAAGATGCATGTTCCAAGCTGTCCGCAGTTGCCCATGTTTGGGGATAACCTAAACATTTGCTATTCATGCGCTGGTTAGACTGTCTTTTAAAAATTGTTCTTGTATCTGCCTCAACCACTTCAATTTAAGGGGTACTGAGACATTGCTTCAGTGCAGGTGTATTATGTAACAGTTCTCAGACCCAGTACAAAAACAACATGCACTGATACAGCTCTTGAAAAGAAAAAGAAGCCTTGAAACATTTAGCATGCTGGTCTTCATCAGTGAGGGCCAAAGATTACAGATGGTGGAAATCCTGAGTCCTGATGAAGGGTCTCAACCCAAAATATTAACTGTCCATTTCCCTCCATAGATGCTGTCTGATTCACTCCTCCAGCTACTCCGTGTTATGTGAGTATAGCAGTTGGGAGGTTATGCTGCAGCCATACAAGACATTGATGAGGCTGCACTTAGAATTAGAATTTTATTTCTTTCATCCATCTCACAACATGAGGGAGCAAAAATCTTGGTTGCATCTCCACCACTATGTACAAACAGTAAGGAAGGGAAATATGGGAGAATATTACTCAAACACTAAGACTGTATATATAATTGTTTTATGTATGTATGTTCAGCTAGTGGCTTACTCTAGGGGCAGACAGCATCTGGCCCGGCCAAACTTCAGAAATCTCATTTGGGTGGATGCTGCGTGATCTGTCCCCTGTTACAAATTAGTACCACAAAATTACAAACAGTACAAAATATGCTTTTAAATGATGAAGCTTTATAATTCTTAATTTGACAATAGGGTTAGTAAAGAAACAAAAGAGGAAGAGGGCCCATTCTCATGAGTAAGTGTAATGGGCAACGTTGGAGCTCACTGGTTCCCCATCTGTTCATTTTCCATCGATTCCGCCTCCCCCCACTCCCGGGACGTCGACCCCATTCCAAGTCCACTCCATCCTGCAGACTATGACTTCTTCATTCTGGCATCTTCTCTCTCCATCTTCCGCTGAATAAAACTCCGTGAGCCCTTCTCCCAGGCACACAAGTAAGAAAAACACGCCTCTCATTAAAAACATTCTAAAGCCCCCGTTATCTCTAGTCATAATCCCAACACTGCTGCTACAGATAAACACTTACATTAGCAGTGAAACCTTACAAAGTGTTACATTCTCCTTCCACCAAATTTAGTCAGGTCCTCATGACGTTGAGATAAGTTGCCAAAAGCACAAAATCCAACCCAGGTGTAAAAGGCTCCCCAAAACAGCAGGGGCCACACTCTGTTCCCCCAGTGCTACATAGGCCAGCCTATCCATGGGTCTCCTGATTCTGTGAGACCTCCATCTCCCCTTCACCTAACTCTTCAAGTTCAGACACTATTGGGGATTCTTCTGGTCTACATGGCAAGGCCTCCCCCGGCCATTCACTCATTCCCACTTGCAACTTGGACCCCTCTGTCTCGTGGCCAAGCCCCTCTTCATCCCTTACAGGGTCCTGCTGCAGCCCAGGCTGTCCACAGATAGCACCCCTCCGCAACTTCACCTGACTCAGCGAGAGAAGGGCTGGGAGTCTCTTCCTCATTCAATGGGGAGTTTGCAGAAGATAGCAGCTACCACACCTCCAGGTACTCATCCTCCGAATCAGTATCACTCTCAGGACTTGGGGGGGGGGGGGGGCGGCTTAACCTTTTCTGCAGTTGGCCCTGCAGTCACCTCGCATGGTTGCAGAGTCCATTTACTAGGTGTAGGCTTCAGGTTGGGCTCTGGGTCAACCTGAATCTCTTGTCCCAGAGGCAGAAGGTGGTTCCGATGGAGAATCTTGACAAGTCCGTTCCCATCCTCTGGTTTCACCCAGAAAACTGGTAGGTTTGGCTTCTAGCTCTCCACCACACAGGGTGTAGCCGTCCGGCAGTCAGCCAGCTTATGCTTCCCAGGTAGCCCCAAGTTCCTTATAAGGACTCGGTCTCCTGGCAGGAGATGGGAGAACCTCACCTTTTGATCATACCTCCTCTCATGTCCTTGATTCTGCTTGGCAGCCGTGACCATGGCTAATTCATAGGCCCTTTTCAGCTCTCTCCTCATATCAGACACATGCTTCAGATAAGTCTTCGGTGGTAAGTCACCCTCATCAGTCCCAAAGCAAAGGTCAGTGGGCAACCTCGCCATGTGCCGAAACATCAGATAATACAGCGCATATCTGGCAGCTTCATTTCGGGTACAGTTGTAACTATGGACCAGATGCCCAATATGTTGACTCCACCTGCTCTTCTTGCTGATCTTCAGGGTCCCGAGCATGTCTAGCAAGGTCTGATTAAACCTCTAGGGCTGGGGATCACCCTATTGGTGATAGGGCGTGGTCTTCGACTTCTCGACTCCAAGCATGCCCAGTAACTCATGAATGAGTCTGCTCTCGAAATCCCATCCCTGATCATTAGGTGTCTGCCTAATACTTCTCCCATAACTGTTAGGGTCCGGTCTGGAGACTGCCTTCCGGGTCTTGCTCTGGTCCGCGGACTCTGGGCCTTGCAGCCAGCTCTGCTATCACATGGAGCCATTGGATCATCTTGGCTTAAGGAGGTACACCTGTTGCCTATTAGGGGGCAGGTGTTTATAAGGGGCACTGGGACTGAGCCTAGTTGTGGGGTTGTCCTACTCTGAAGCTTGTTTAACCTGGACCACTGGCTCTGAATCCTGACTTGCCCTGCTTGGAATCCTGTCCTACCCTGGTTGCTGCCCTGCCTGGAATCTTGCTCTGCCCTGGTTGCTGGCCTGTTCTGTATATGCTCTATCCGGTTGGTCTTGTTCCCCTGCTTCTCCCCTGTGTGCTGGTCCCGCTGTTCTGCCTTATTCTCCTTGCCCGTGCTGCCATGCTGTCAGTTGCCTTTCCCAATTTACCGATGTATCACGGTAGTCCTGCTGTTTACCCTAGACCCAGCTCCCTTCTGATCCCTTGCCTCTATTGGGCAGCTCTGGCTGGAATACCGCTGCCTGGTGGGGGTTCTACCCACTTCCTACTCGTTGTCTCTGTTGGGCAGGTCTGGCTGGATTGTCACTGGCCAGTGGGGGTTTCTGCCCTTTACACCTATTGCTCCCTAAGGTTGTGCCCCGCACCTGCCCAGGTGTCTGCGAATAGCCCAGGCCTCTGTTTCTGCCTGGGAGGCGGCCCTGCCTGGGATCCATGCAGCCCGCCATGAGGAATCATCCTGCCTGCCTTGCCTGATCTCTGGGATCCAGCCCCACCTGCCTTGCCCCTCACATGCCATGGCATCCCCATCCTGTCCTAACCCTAGTACTTCAGAGCCTGCGTCCTGCATTTGGGTCCAATCCTGCCCCCATTCTTGACAATAACATCTTAGAGGGCCACTGTGGATGCCCTCTGGTCCTTAGTAGGAAAAGCCTGTGCATATCTGGTGCAGTGCTCTGTTATGACTGAGACATTCGCTGTGTTGCTGGCATCGGGTTCTATGGACAGGAAATCCATACACACCAGGTCCAGGGGCCCTGTGCTCTGCAGGTGGGTCAAGGGAGCTGCCCGCGTAGGCAGTGTCTTCCGCCATATGCAGCAAATGCAGGACTTGCAGTATTCTTCAACCTTCAACTTCATTCCGGGCCAGTAAAACCGGTCTCTGAGCAATCCATAGGTCTTTTCCACCCCCAGATGTCCAGAATCATCACAAAGTAACTTCAACACAATCCTCCGATACTTCTCTGGCAGAACCAACTGGCAACACAGAAGTTGGTAAGGGGTGACGTAACCCAATATAGGATCTGGTTCTGCAACTCCCACCAGGGCCATTGGCTCAGAAATGGAGGCAGCACAGTGTGTTTAATCTTCTCTCGCCTGAGCCATGTCTCCCTTCCTGACCACGGACCAAATGGTACCAATACCCGGGTCATCTCACTGAGCAGCTGCCGCTTCCCCAGAACTCAATTCTGGCAACTGATCTGTCTTCCGAGCAGTCAGATTACAGTGGACTTGTGGAATGCCATCATCAGAAGCTCCCAGTTTTAATATACCACTCGATCCGGCCCCTGCTTTCTTCTGCCTTCACCATGATGGCAAACTGACAAATGACCTTCACCTCTGGGGCAGGAACGCTCTCCCACTCTTCATCCCTGTCCAGTCCCTCATGTGGATGTCGGGACAAAGCATCAGCATCAGTGAATCTGCTTCCTGGCCAGTACTTCAGCCTGAAATTATAGGCAGACAAATTGCTGACCACCGATGGCCTGTGGCATCCAATTTCACTGAGCTGAGGATATATGTTAGGGGATTGTTGTCCGTCCTCACCTCAAACTTGACATCACTGAGGTAGTCACTCAGCTTATCCACCACAGCCCATTTCAACACCAGAAACTCTAACTTGTGCGTGGGTTAGTTTATTTTGGAGGACGACAGACTCCAGCTGTCAAATGCAATGGATCTCAACTCCCTAAGGACACCCTAAGCCCTCTCTGCTGGCATCTGTATGCAGTACATACGGCAAGCGGGGGTCCGCAAAAGCCAGCACTGGTGCCTGGGTCAGCAGCTCCTCTAGTGCCTGAAGGGCCTCTTCACGTTTCGCATCCCACCTCGGTCCAAAGGGCTCAAACGGACTAAGATACTCTCTACCCCCCTCTCCTTTTTTCCCTCTCCCTTTCTTCCCCATGGGAGGGTAACTACACTGAAGCTGAATCAATGGGTGACTCACTTTTGCATAGCACTTCACAAACCTCCGATAGTAACCACAGTACCTAAGGAATGAGCGCAGAGCGCTCACAGTCTGAGGCCTTGGCCAAGTGGTAACTGCATATATCTTAGCTAGATCTGTAGCTATTCTATTCTGTGAGATTTTGTGCCAACATAGATAACAGACGTTTGGCAGAACTGGCACTTGTCCAGGGAAAGTTTTAACCCTTCAGCTTTCAGGCAGCCCAGCACCTTCAGTAGCCTCGCATCATGTTCTTCCAAGGTGGACCCAAACACTGAGGTCATTCGGATACACCAATACCTCAAGCAAGTTCATATCCTCCACCATCTTCTCCATGACCTGCTGGAAAGTTGCAGGGATTCCCAATAATCCCTGGGGCATCCTTTCAAACTGGAAGAATCCCAGGGGACATAGAAATGTCGTCTTCTCTTTGTCAGCCTCACTCATGGGGATCTGGTAATATACACTCTTCAAATCCAGCACACTGAACCACTTCACACCACTCAGACAGGCCAGTGCACCTTCAATCCTTGGGACTGTATACTGGTAAGAGACAGTATGCCTGTTCAGAGTCCTATAGTCCACACACATCCATACCTTCCCATTCTTCTTTCTGGTCAGTACTATTGGAGACACCTAGGGGCTTCTGGATTCAGTGATGATCCCAGCTTCCTTTAACTTATACAAATACTGCTGAACACCTTCCACCTCTGCAGGGACCAGTCACTGTGACCACTCTGTAAACAGGGTGCCCTCAGTCACTTGGACAGTGTGACAAGTGATCTTGGAACAACCCACATCAAACTCGTCAGTGGAAAAGACACTTCCAGCTTCAACATCTTCTCTACTATCCTCCTCTTCCAACCCACAGGAACATTGGAGTCCCCAAAGCAGTCAACTTTTCCCCCTTTTTCCAATACTTTCACCCCAGCTTGTCTCACAGGGACACCTGGCATCACTGTCACTGAGAACAAATCTGCCAGGGGCAACCCCCACTTGAAGGTGACCTCCCTCTTCGTAGTGTTCCTGGCAATCACTGCCATCCTACTCACCTGTATAACCAAGGGCTTCTGCAGTTCAGGCCTCACCAGTACCCCAGCAGGAAATTCCAACTTCCCCTTAATGGTCTTCCAGAGCGCCCACTAAGTGGGCATCATCCTCGGGCACTCCGGGTAATTTAGGGGTCCCCATCACTCTCACTACTTCCCCGGGGTCATAACACTATTGGCTTCGACTGGGTGAACCACACAGTCCCTTGTCTAAATTTGGTATCCAGCCCAATGTAGCCACTCACTTCTTCAAAAGCAGCTCAAAACACCGGCTGCACGGACAATGTTCCCAGAAAGCTCTCACCAGCCTTCTCCTTGCAGACCCCAATGAACCTCCTCACAAGAGGAGTGTTGGTCCCCTCCAGGATTGACACACTGCCCGCCTCAGTGGGGTCTGGACAAACCAGCACTAATGTATCAAGGACCTCATCCACTCCCACATCGGCCTCCAAGAACTCCAGTTTCACTGACAAATAACCATCCTATGGATAATCACCAGCACTAAGCCCCCAGATCTCCAGTGCACTGAATGGCGTCAATGGTAAATGCTTCAGATACTAGTTGTAAAATGAACAGTGGAGCAATGTGACCTGTGTCTCAGTGTTGAGTATGTCTTTAGTATAAATACCCTGTATTTGTAGCGAGACACTGGAGCATGGCCCCACTAATCCTTCAGGAATGGGGTCTTTTGCTTTCGGGGGTTGCTGTGAACGTGTTCCCCCAAAGACACCAACCTGTTCCCTCACTGGGTCTCCTCTAAGTTTTCCCAACGATTTTCTCTGCTTAGGTACCTGGGGGCTCACTCTCTTTCTCGCATGACACCGGCTGCTCGCAGCCCTCCGCATTGTTCGTCCCCTTAAGGGAACTGCCCCCCCACCCCCATCAGCTCCATCATATGGAGAGGTCACATCCACTGACAACAGCCGAGACATCTCAGTTCTCAACTCTGCCGCTTCACCGCAGGGGACCACTACCGAGGACTGTACCCTGCTGACTGGGCCTCCCACACCTCTGACGCATTCTTCTCCTCTCAACAAGTGAGGGAGGGGGACGTGTCCTATGAGACAGTCGGAGACTTCAAGCGATCAGATCCTGGGACAGGGTGCCCTTTGCGATCTGGTCCATTCTTAACTGATCCACCTCAGCCCCCTGAATGGCCCCTTTGTGCCACAAGCAATTTAGCTGCCTCTCAAGCTGAAATATGTAGGCAGAAAGCTTCTCCCCCTTCTGTTCGTTCTCCATCGATATTCCCTCTCCATGGCATGGGCTCCTGACCCCATTCCAAGTCCAGTCCGTCCTGCAGACCTCGACTTCCCCATTCTGGCATCTTCTCTCTCCATCCTCCACTGAACAAAACCCCGTGAACCTTTCTCTCTGGCACGCAAGAAAGAAAAACATGCCTCTCATTGGATGGCTCACATTCCAAACCCCTCGTTATCTCTAGTCATAACCCAAACACTGCTACTACAAAGAAACCATTACATTAGCAGTGAAACTTTTCAGAGCATTACATATACATGTACAGACAGATACAATCTACAGTTAGATATGCAATCAGATCAATGTGTATTGAATAATTTGATGGGGTGGTGGAAGAAATTGTCCCGGAGCCTGTCGGTCCAGTCCTTAATGCAGTGGTACCATTTGCCAGATGGAAGCAGCTGAACCAGTTTGCGGTCGATGTGGCTGGAGTCCCTGATAATCCTCTGAGCCCCTTTTGTGCACCTGCTGCTGTAAATGTCCTGAACAGAGGATGCGCAGGGCTGTCCACACCACCCCCTGCAGTGCCCTACGATTGAGGGTAGTACAGTTCCCGTACCAGGCGATGACACAGCCAGTCAGGATACTCTCGATGGCGGTCCTATAGAGCGTCCTGAGGATCCGGGGACTCATTCCAAACTTCTTCAGCCGGCTGAGGCACTGTTGTGCTTTTTCCTCCATACAGCTGATATGTACAGTTCAGGTGAGATGTGTATGCCAAGGAGCTTGAATAAACAGAGGGGAGTGTGCAGTTCTGGTCACCACACCATAGGAAGGATGTATTTGCACTGGAGAGGGTATAGAACAAGATGTTGCCTGTAATGGACTGCTGCAGTTGCAAGGGGAAAGTGGGTGGGTGGGATTTCATTCCCCAGAGGATGGTTCAAATGCAGTTGAATCAGCAAGGTGGAGTAAGCAGTGGACTATGCTTATGTAAAAGAGATTTGAATAGATAGTTGTTTGATAGGTTGAATGATATGGGGTGGATGAGAGATTTGCATTGTATGACATTTTGCCTCTAATCTAGGAATTTGCAGCTGTCTTGATCATTTTGTTATAGGAAAGATATTATCAAACTGGAAAGAATGCCAAGATGATTTACCAGGATGGTGCCTAGACTTGAGGGCCTGAGTTAGAAGGAAAGGTTGTGTACACTAGGACAATATTCCCTGGAACATCAGAGATTGGGAATCAGAAGCAGAAAGAGGTTTAATATAACTGGCATACTGCATGTTGTGAAACCTGTTGCTTTAACTAAATTGAATAGTGCAAGAAGAGAGGGGAAAAGTCCGAGTGGAAAACCAGTGAGACTGCATCCATTACTCTTAAAGTAGGATTGCATAGACCATATTGGATGTCTTGCATAGTTCTGGATCACCCGTCTTAAATACAACAGGCGGAGTCCTCAGCAGACCACGAATGTCCTGGTTCATCCACAGCTTTTGGTTTGTGTATGTCTGGCATGTGCCACCATTGACTAGGTAACTTCTTCAGTTTTAACTCCCCTCGTACTGAATAGTGGTGAATGCAATTGCAAAAAAAAGTCATGCAAGATTAGGATGAATAAATCTAACAAGGCTTTATTGGATTCCCTAGCAGGCAAGGTTCAGGCAGAGCGACCCAAAAGCTCGCAGGGAAAATCAAAATCCCAAACACATTAGAGTTTCAGAAACTACGGATTCCTACAAACAAAGGCAAGATTTCACTTACAGATGAGGATTCCAAGACAGAGCAAAGAAACAGGGACAAGAAACTTGCATAGAGCTAAAATCAAAGCACAGATGATTAACGATGAACTAATAATTAGCCTAATAGCAGGTGAGGAGGAAAGGGTTGGATGTGTCTTCTCCGCCTCCTTCTGGTGGCCAGCATGAGGTGTGACAGTGCCCCCCCGCCCCCACACAACCAGCTCCTGATGGCCTAGGAGGATGAGGATGGTGGACTTCCAGAAAGCTTAAATGTATCTTAAATGTGTATATGTATCTATTTTAATTCTAGGAGCATTGTAAGAAAGGTGGATGAGCTTAAAGCGTGGATTGATACCTGGAATTATGATGTTGTAGCTATTAGTGAAACATGGTTGCAGGAAGGGTGTGATTGGCAACTAAATATTCCTGGATTTAGTTGCTTCAGGTGTGATAGAGTAGGAGGGGCCAGAGGAGGAGGTGTTGCATTGCTTGTCCGAGAAAATCTTATGGCGGTGCTTTGGAAGGATAGATTAGAGAGCTCCTATAGGGAGGCTATTTCGGTGGAATTGAGGAATGGGAAAGGTGTAGTAACACTGATAGGAGTGTATTATAGGCCACCTAATGGGGAGCGTGAGTTGGAAGAGCAAATGTGTAAGGAGATAGCAGATATCTGTAGTAAACACAAGGTGGTGATTGTGGGAGATTTTAATTTTCCACACATAGACTGGGAAGCTCATTCTGTAAAAGGGCTGGATGGTTTAGAGTTTGTGAAATCTGTGCAGGATAGTTTTTTGCAACAATACATAGAAGTACCGACTAGTGTTGGATCTCCTGTTAGGGAATGTGATAGGCCAGCTGATAGATGTAGGTGTTGGGGAGCATTTCGGGTCCAGTGATCACAATAGCATTAGCTTTAATATAATTATGGAGAAGGACAGGACAGGACCTAGAGTTGAAATTTTTGATTGGAGAAAGGCTAACTTTGAGGAGATGCGAAGGGATTTAGAGAGAGTGGATTGGGTCAAGTTGTTTTATGGGAAGGATGTAATAGAGAAATGGAGGTCATTTAAGGGTGAAATTATGAGGGTACAGAATCTTTATGTTCCTGTTAGGTTGAAAGGAAAGGTTAAAGGTTTGAAAGCACCATGGTTTTCAAGGGATATTAGAAATTTGGTTCAGAAAAAGAAGGATGTCTACAATAGATATAGGCAGCATGGAGTAAAGGAATTGCTCGAGGAATATAAAGAATGTAAAAGGAATCTTAAGAAAGAGATTAGAAAAGCTAAAAGAAGATACGAGGTTGGTTTGGCAAATAAGGTGAAAGTAAATCTGAAAGGTTTCTACAGTTATATTAAAAGCAAAAGGATAGTGAGGGATAAAATTGGCCCCTTAGAGAATCAGAGTGGTCAGCTATGTGTGGTGCCGAGGGAGATGGGAGAGATTTTGAATGATTTTTTCTCTTCGGTATTCACTAAGGAGAAGGATATTGAATTGTGTAAGGTGTGGGAAACAAGTAAGGAAGTTATGGAACCTATGACAATTAAAGAGGTGGAAGTACTGGCGCTTTTAAGAAATTTAAAAGTAGATAAATCTCTGGGTCCTGACAGGATATTCCTCAGGACCTTGAGGGAAGTTTGTGTAGAAATAGCAGGAGCTCTGACGGAGATCTTTAAGATGTCATTAGAAACGGGGATTGTGCCAGAGGATTGGCGTATTGCTCATGTGGTTCCATTGTTTAAAAAGGGTTCGAGATGTAAACCTAGCAATTATAGACCTGTCAGTTTGACATCAGTGGTGGGTAAATTAATGGAAAGTATTCTTAGAGATAGTATTAATAATTATCTGGATAGACAGGATCTTATTAGGAGTAGCCAGCATGGATTTGTGCGTGGAAGGTCATGTTTGACAAACCTTATTGAATTTTCTTTTGAAGTTACGAGGAATGTTGACGAGGGTAAAGCAGTGGATGTTGTCTATATGGACTTCAGCAAAGCCTTTGACAAAGTTCCACATGGAAGGTTAGTTAAGAAGGTTAAGTCGTTAGGTATTAATGCTGGAGTAATAAAATGGATTCAACAGAGGCTAGATGGGAGATGCCACAGAGTAGTGGTGGATAATTGTTTATCGGGATGGAGGCCGGTGACTAGCGGGGTGCCTCAGGGATCTGTTTTGGGCCCAATGTTGTTTGTAATATACATAAATGATCTGGATGATGGGGTGGTAAATTGGATTAGTAAGTATGCCGATGATACTAAGGTAGGAGGTGTTGTGGATAATGAGGTCGGTTTTCAAAGCTTGCAGGGAGATTTATGCCGGTTAGAAGAATGGGCTGAACGTTGGCAGATGGAGTTTAATGCTGAGAAGTGTGAGGTTCTACATTTTGGCAGGAATAATCCAAATAGAACATACAGGGTAAATGGTAGGGCATTGAGGAATGCAGAGGAACAGAGAGATCTAGGAATAACAGTGCATAGTTCCCTGAAGGTGGAGTCTCATGTGGATAGGGTGGTGAAGAAGGCTTTTGGAACGCTGGCCTTTATAAATCAAAGCATTGAGTACAGAAGTTGGGATGTAATGTTAAAATTGTACAAGGCATTGGTAAGGCCAAATCTGGAATATTGTGTGCAGTTCTGGTCACCGAATTATAGGAAAGATATCAATAAATTAGAGAGAGTGCAGAGACGATTTGCTAGGATGTTACCTGGGTTTCAGCAATTAAGTTACAGAGAAAGGTTGAACAAGTTAGGTCTCTATTCATTGGAGCGTAGAAGGTTGAGGGGGGACTTGATCGAGGTATTTAAAATTTTGAGAGGGATAGATAGAGTTGACGTGAATAGGCTGTTTCCATTGAGAGTAGGGGAGATTCAAACGAGAGGACATGATTTGAAAGTTAGGGGGCAGAAGTTTAAGGGAAACACGAGGGGGTATTTCTTTACTCAGAGAGTGATAGCTGTGTGGAATGAGCTTCCTGTAGAAGTAGTAGAGGCCAGTTCAGTTGTGTCATTTAAGGTAAAATTGGATAGGTATATGGACAGGAAAGGAGTGGAGGGTTATGGGCTGAGTGCGGGTAGGTGGGACTTGGTGAGATTAAGAGTTCGGCACAGACTACGAGGGCCGAGATGGCCTGTCTCCATGCTGTGATTGTTATATGGTTATATTGTTATATGGTTAAAGCTTTTGATAAAGTCCCACATAGGAGATTAGTGGGCAAAATTAGGGCACATGGTATTAGGGGCAGGGTATTGACATGGATTGAAAATTGGCTGGCTGACAGGAAACAAAGAGTAGTGATCAAATGGTCCCTTTCGGAATGACAGGCTGTGACGAGTGGGGTACCGCAAGGTTCGGTGCTGGGACCGCAGCTGTTTAAAATATACATTAATGATTTAGATGAAGGGATTAAAAGTAACATTAGGAAATTTGCTGATGACACAAAGCTGGGTGGTAATGTGAAGTGTCAGGAGGATGTTATGAGAATGCATGGTGGCTTGGACAGGTTGGGTGAGTGAGCAAATGTATGGCAGATGCAGTTTAATATGGATAAATGTGAGGTTATCCACTTTGGTGGCAAGAACAGGAAGGCAGATTACTATCTAAATGGAGTCAAGTTAGGAAAAGGGGAAGTACAACGAGATCTAGGTGTTCTTGTACGTCAGTCAATGAAAGCAAGCATGCAGGTACAGCAGGCAGTGAAGAAAGCTAATGGCATGCTGGCCTTTATAACAAGAGGAATTGAGTATAGGAGTAAAGAGGTCCTTCTGCAGCTGTACAGGGCCCTGGTGAGACCCCACCTGGAGTATTGTGTGCAGTTCTGGTCTCCAAATTTGAGGAAGGACATTCTTGCTATTGAGCGAATGCAGCGTAGGTTCACAAGGTTAATTCCCGGAATAGCGGGACTGTCATATGTTGAAAGATTGGAGCGACTGGGCTTGTATACACTGGAACTTAGAAGGATGAGAGGAGATCTGATTGAAACATATAAGATTATTAAGGAATTAGACACACTGGAGGCAGGAAGCATGTTCCCGCTGATGGGTGAGTCCAGAACTAGAGGCCACAGTTTAAGAATAAGGGGTAGGCCATTTAGAACAGAGATGCGGAAAAACTTTTTCACCCAGAGAGTGGTGGATTTGTGGAATGCTCTGCCCCAGAAGGCAGTGGAGGCCAAGTCACTGGATGCATTCAGGAGAGAGTTAGATAGAGCTCTTTCTTTTCTTTCTTTCTTTTTCAATCTTTTTATTAAGTTTCATATATATATATAAAAAAAAACATAACATAATAATGAATAGGTTATAAATTCAATAGACTTGAAATTACATTAGTAATAGGATAATAATATCCTATTAAACATCAACAAACAAGAAGTACATTAATCAATAAAGTCTATATAAATATATATGAAAAAAAAACAAAAATAATCATCAAAAGAAAAGAAAAAAAATTGAAAATATATAAAGGAAAATATATATTAAAAAAAACACTAAACTAAACTAACATGGGCAATAATTACAGTTTATAAGTATGTGATAGTGTCAAGAAAAAACTCCGGAACTCCATACCTGAACAAGAATAAGCAGAGAGAGGGTCTGAAAGAGGCCAAATTAATTCATATGAAAGTGTCGAATGAACGGTCCCCAGGTTTCTTCAAATTTAATTGATGAGTCAAAAATAGTGCTTCTAATTTTTTCCAAACTCAGATAAGAAATAGTTTGAGAAAACCACTGAGATGTGGTAGGAGGATTTACTTCTTTCCAGTTTTGTAATATAGACCTTCTGGCAATTAATGTTACAAAAGCAATCATTCGTCTGATTGGAGGGAAAAACTGATTACCATCCTCATTTGGTATACCAAAAATTGCAGTAATAAAATGAGGTTGTAAATCGATATTCCAGATTGACGAAATGGTACCAAATATGTCCTTCCAATAGTTATGTAAAGTGGGACATGACCAAAACATGTGGGTCAATGAAGCCACTTCTAAGTGACATCTGTCACATTGAGGGTTAATATGAGAATAGAATCGAGCAAGCTTATCTTTAGACATATAAGCTCTATGTACAATTTTAAATTGTATTAAAGCATGTTTAGCACATATAGAAGAGGAATTAACCATTTGCAAAATTTTTTCCCATTTATCTGTTGATATATTGTATCGAAGTTCTTTTTCCCATTCTTGTTTAATTCTATCTGATATTTCTGGTTGTATCTTCATAATCATGTTATAAATAAAAGCTACTAATCCCTTCTGACAAGGATTAAAGGTGAAAATCAAATCTGAAAAATTCAATGGAGTTGAATTGGGAAAAGATGGAAGAACTTTATGTAAGAAATTTCTAATTTGTAAGTATCTAAAAAAATTAGATTTAGGTAATTTAAATTTGTTAGAAAGTTGGTCAAAAGACATCAAAGTACCTTCAAAAAAAAGATCACGAAAACATTTTATACCTTTCCTTTTCCATATGCTAAAAGCTTGATCTGTCAATGAAGGTTTGAAAAAAAAATTAAGTAAAATAGGGCTATCGAGAACAAAGTTTTTCAAAGCAAAAAACTTACGAAATTGAAACCAAATTCGTAGTGTATGTTTGATAACAGGATTAGATATCTGTTTATTGAATTTAACTAAATCAGCAGGAAGAAAAGAGCCAAGAACGGAGAATATAGAATATCCCTTTACCTCACTACATTCCAAATTTACCAGATAGAGCTCTTATAGATAGCGGGGTCAAGGGATATGGGGAGAGGGCAGGAACGGGGTAATGATTGTGTATGATCAGCCATGATCACAGTGAATGGCGGTGCTGGCTAGAAGGGCCGAATGGCCTACTCCTGCACCTACTGTCTATTGTCTATTGGCAATGGAAAGCCTGGATCATGTCCAGGTGTAAGATATATCATGCCAACACCCAGATATGCTCCTCTGGGCCATAGCCCTCCCAGTCAACCAGGTAGTGGAGGCTGCAACCATGACGTTGGGAGTCTAGCAGCCTCTCACAGTATAAGCGGGATCACCACCTACTATGAAGGTGGGGGTGAAGAAAAGAGAACTGGAGGAGATGGAGAGTTTACAAGTGGGAGACATGAAAAGTAGGACTTGCTCTCATTGACCTAGGCAGAGCCAACTGGTACATGACAGAGTTGACCCGTCCAATGGCCCAACAAGTCTCTGAGCCAATTTTCTGGATTTGACTCAAATGTAAGTCCTTAGCTGAGATCCAAAACCCTCTGTCCAAAGCTGAAGGGAGAAATAAGTCTCCTCCTCTTGCTGACTTGCTTCCGGTGACTGATTGAGGTGCACTTCAGGGCTGCTGAAGCCCTTCGTCAGACGTTCCTTTCAGAAAAGGCAACAATTACACCAGTGCCTAAGAAGAGCAGTGTGAGCTGCCTTAATGACTATCATCCAGTAGCTCTCGTATCTATGGTGATGAAATGCTTTGAGAGTTTGTTCATGGCTATCATAAACTCATGCCTCAGCAAAGACCTGGACCCACTGCAATTTGTCTATTGCCTCAATAGGTCTACGGCAGATGCAATCTCTGTGGCTCTTCACACCAGCTTTAGATCACATGGACAATACAAACACCTATGTCAGGATGCTGTTAATCGACTATAGCTCAGTGTTTAACACCATCATTCCCACAGTCCTGATCGATAAGCTACTGAACCTGGGCCTCTGCACCTCCCTCTGCAATAGGATCCACAGCTTTCTAACTGGAAGACCACAATCTATGCAGATTGGTGATAATATCTCCTCCTTGCTGACAATCAACACTGATGCACCTCAGGGGTGTGTGTTTAGCAGACTGTTCTGCTCTCTCTACTGTGACTGTGTAACTTGATATAGCTCAAATTTCATCTGTAAATATGCTGATGATACAACCATTGTTGGTAGGGTCTCAGGAGGAGATGTGATGATGTAAAAGGAGTGAGATATACCAGCTAGTTGAGTGGTGACACAGCATCAACCTTGCACTCAATATCAGTAAGACGAAAGAACTGATTGAGGATTTCAGAAAGGGTAGGATGAGCCATCAGGATCGAATCCTCAGAGGGAGCAGGAGTGAGCAATTTCAAGCTCCTGGGTGTCAAGATCTCTGAGCATCCAACCTCGTCCCAACATATCAATGGAGTTATAAAACAGGCAAGACAGCAATGGAGTTAAAAAGCAGGCAAGGAGTTTGAAGAGACTTGGTTTGTCACATAAAACACTCAAACTTTTATAGATGTACCATGGAGAGCATTCTGACAGGCTGCATCATTGACTGGTATGGAGTGGGTGGGGGGGGGGGGGGGGGGGGTACTGCCCATGACTGAAAGAATCTACAGAAAGTTGAAAATTGACTCAGCTCCAACTTGGGTATTAGCCGTCGTAGTATCCAAGACATCTTCAAGGAGCGGTGCCTCCATTATTCTGTACCCCATCACCCAGAACAGGCCCTCTTCTCCTTGTTACAGTTGAGAAAGAGGTATAGAAACCTGAAGGCACACTCTCTGTGAATTAGGAACAGCTTCTTCCCTTCTGCTATGTGATTCCTAAATGGGCTTTGAACCCATGAATACTACCTCTCTTATTAAATATATTATTTCTGTTTTTGCACTATTTTTAATCTATTCAATTTAATATACACTAATTGTAACTGATTTATATATTTTTTCTTTCTATATCATCATGCATTGCATTGAACTGCTGCTGCTAAGTTAACAAACTTCACAATATTTAGTGATAATACTGATTTTGAATACATCAGGATAAGAATCTTGAGGAAGGCATGCAGGCAGGTAGCTGCTGAAGAGACTCAGCTAACAGTTTAACAGCACCCATAAGCTGTTGTAGTTGTTTTTGATGTGTGCTGAGCAAGGCTCCCCACTTAGCAAAAACAGCACAGAGCAGTTTCTTCTCTGCTGGGCCTATCTGGATGGCTTAGTCTTGCTATCACAGCTAACTAGGTAGCTTCTTCAGTTTTAACTTCCCTCATGCTGAATAGCGGTGAACCCAGCTGCAGAGAGAAGTCACACAAAATCAGAGGAAAAAGAAATCCATCCATGCTTTACTGGATTCCCTAAAGGGTCCCAAAAGCTCACAGGAAAAGTCAAAATCCCCCAAAAAAAACATTAACTGGAGTTTCAGAAACTAGAGATTCCTGCAACCAAAACCAAGACTTCACTGACAAAAGATGATTCCAAGACTGAGTAAAGAAACAAGGAACAAATATAGAGCTACTAACAAGACACAGGTGATAACATTGAACAAAAAATTAGCCTAATATGCAGATGGACAGGAAGGGGTGGCCAGTTTGAGGCAAGACAAGATGTTCCTGAAGGCACACACTAGTCCACACAGGTCTTGATGAAGTCAGAGACAATTGTGGTGCATGCATTCAGACTTGAAGATGAAACACTAACGTTGTCCAGTCCTCTAACTCAAAGCAGTGCTGTAAGTGCTCCTCTATCTTCCTTGATTATAGCTTCTTGCTCCTCACTACTGGATTTGCGGGTTTAGCCTCTGACTTTATCCTGGGAGTAGAAGTGCAGGCAGGTGATTGAACATTCCAAAGTTCATGGATGCAGGGATGGCACAGTAAGCCCTCTTGATGGTTGTATAGCAGAGGTCAAGTGCGTTGGCTCTTCTGGTTGCACAGATGACATATTGGTGGTAGTTGTTCTGAGACTTCTTCTGGTTGAAGTCACCCTCAACAATAGGGAAGGCAACAGAGTGCACAGTTTGATGCCTGTGATGCTCAGCACCTCCAGTGTCTGTGTGACGGTATGCTGAGGTGGAGTGTACATTGCTACCAGGAAGATGGCTGAAAACTCCATTGGCAGATAAAACGGATGATATTTGACCCCGAGATGTTCCAGATTGAGTGAGCAGGACTGAGAGAACTGTCACACTTGTGCACCACAATGAGTTAATCACAAAGCATAATCCACCTCTGTGTCTTTTAAAAAAAAGACTCCTGTCTTTGTGGAGGATGGTGACTGTGTCCGAAGTTGTGGGTGTGAGCTAGTGGAGGTATACAAGGTGAAAACACCTAGACTTTTCCTCAGAGAGATCCTACTAAAAATAAATTGGCGTAGACATAAGATCATGAATGAGAGATTTAACAAGGACAGCAGGACAGGCTCTTTTCATGAAAGTGGTTGTGTATTTGGAATGAGCTACCAGAAATAGTGGTTGAGGCAGGCACAACCACTGAAAGCTCTCTGGGATAATGTATGACTAGGAGAGGTTTAGAGAACTGTGGGCCAAATGTGAGGACATGGGATTAACTTGCTGGGCAACACAGTAGACATGGATGAAGGACCTGTTTCCCTGCTGAATGACTCTACAATTGTATGAGTCCCACTCATGGAAGTGGGAGTCAGATTTAAATATTAAAATTGTCCTCCTTTCTGAGGGGTTTCTACATGGGATGACCTTGTTTCTACTTCCTTAACTTCATAGTATACATTTTCTTGGTTACTTGCTGGGGGCTGTTTCTGCTCTCCTTCTCTTCACTTACTACCTTCCTCCTTCCTACTTCACCCCGCCCACACCCATCTTGCTCCCTCCCATTCCTGCTTGTCTCCCCTCCCTTACTTGAGCTTGCCTCCTTTTTTCCCTCATCCCTCCCACTGCTCGCTCTTATCCCAGCCCTACGCACCCAGGCATTTGTGGTGGGAAGACGGACCCAGGGCTTACAATACAAGGAGGCAGCCGAGAATGTCCATAGAGTGGCCAGAGGAAGCTAACATAAGATACGGAGCAGAGGTAAATATCATTGTGAGTCAGAAACAGCTGCTGCTTTGTCTCAAACAGCTTCCAATCGTGATCATGTCCCACTTACCTAGATGCACTGCCTTGCTTGCCTTTCCATGGATAATTTTTCTGGGACCGAGCACCTCACTCTCGCCTTCTGGTGGTTGAGGTCTTGAGGTGGGGGTAACTTTCCAGATATTCAGATAAGGCCAGAGAATTGAAGTTAATGGAGCTTCTGACTCTAAGCAGCCAGTTGACCTATGAACTGTGATGGCACCTGCATCCAAGATAATGTTGGCCCCTAAATTGCCTTGTATCCAGTTCAACTACTCATTTATCCATTTCCCAACCATGATCCTTTCTCAAAAGCACCTGTGACATAGTGAATGATCATTTTAAAGCATTCATCTCTCTTGGAAATATCTTGTATCTTATATCTTGTAATATCTTATAGTCATTTTTAATTTAAAAAATTAAATAAACAAACGGATGGCAGTTTTTATTTGACTGTAACATATTTTATATCTTAACAACATCATGTAGAATATGGATTGACATTTAGGTCATTCTCATCTCAAATGGAAAAGTGCAACTTGCAGCTTACGAATTAAGAGACATATGATGCAGTTGACTCAACCCAGCCACTTGCAGCCTGCCAAGGCTTATCAGGGAGAACCGCAAGCTTCAGGCTCTTTTCACAGAATGCATTACGCGTCGAGTTCCAACGCTGGTAAAGACATTACACAGAGACGCACAGAGCAGTGTTATCAGCAGTGAACAGATGGAGTGCATCAGCACACAGACCAGCAGCTCACACCTGTTGATCCTGCTCGAGTCCTGAAGAAGTAATTGTGTGCTAATTTGGAAGCGACAGATTATGATCTGAGAGGAATCACTGAGAAATGAAACATGTTGGGCATTGATCTTCTTGCCATTTAAAACACCCATGGAAAGCTTTTTCGGAAACATACCATGAAGCAAGCAGTTTCACAGCTAGATTTAAGTTATTGCATCAGTTTAAAATTAGACACTAATATACAGCTCCAGTTATTAATAGGTGTTTCCCCTTGCTGTTAAAATTGCTGGAGATCAAATACAGCACTCACAGTAATTTCACTTTGAGCACTCAACACCCTTATTCATGGCATTACACAATAGATTGTCTTAAATGCCCACGGATTCTGTTAGAAGCTAATAACTTGTGAAGCTAATCAGGGAGCCTCTGCGTGCACTTTTTAAAAAAATGCTATATTTTGACACCATGAGGCAAGGGTAATCAGCATTATTCAGATGGCCACAGTTAGAGGCAGAGTCTGCACACTTTTGGAGAATAGTGGTATCTTATGCATTGATATATATTTTAATATTTCAGCTATACCATTGATGTTGGCAGACTCATAGAACATAAGACACCAGGAGTGGATTTAGGCCATTCAGGCCACTGAATTGCTCCACATTCCATCATGGCCAATTTCTTATCCCTCTCAACCCCACTCTCCTGCCTTTACCCTGGAAGAAAAAATCTATCAACCTCTGCTTTAAATATTCAAAGAACATTCTTATCAAAGTATGTATGCAGTATACATCTTCCCACATACAGCTACACCACAATGAAGAACCGTGGAATCCACTCAGAGAACAAACATCAACCTCGATCACTCCCTGCAAAGCTCAAAAATATCACACAAATAGCAACAAAAAAAAGAGTGAAATCACAGAATATAAAATACAAAATCAAAAGGTGTATTTCAGTTCAGTTCAATATTCATTATCTGAAGGCTGCTGTAGTTCAAAATCACCCAAATTAGCAACAAAAAAGGAGCAAAACACACAAACTGCCGAAGGAACTCAGCAGGCCAGGCAGCATCAATGGAAAAGAGTACAATCGACGTCTCAGGCTGAGACCCTTCAGATTGTTCTGCTGCGTTCCCCCAGCATTTTGTGTGTGTTGCTTGGATTTCCAGCATCTGCAGATTTTCTCTTGTCTGTGAAGAGTGACTAAAGAAGTTAGAAATACATCATACGTGACAAGAATCAGAAAGGAAATTGGAGGCTTAAATTGGAAACAGATGTTCTCAGGGAAAAGTATAGAAGAAATGTGGCAAATATCCAGGGGATATTTGTGTGGAGTTCTGTGTGGGTACATTCCAATGAGACAGGGAAGTTATAGTAGGGTACAGGTACTGTGGTGTACAAAGGCTGTA
Source organism: Hypanus sabinus (assembly GCF_030144855.1). Taxonomy (NCBI): domain Eukaryota; kingdom Metazoa; phylum Chordata; class Chondrichthyes; order Myliobatiformes; family Dasyatidae; genus Hypanus; species Hypanus sabinus. The sequence continues at coordinate 47,336,560 of NC_082711.1, read as the reverse complement.
ATAAATCTAGTCAAGAAGAAAAGAAAAGCTTACAAAAGGTTCAGAGAGCTAGGTAATGTTAGAGATCTAGAAGATTATAAGGCCTATAGAAAGGAGATTAAGAAGGAAATTAGGAGAGCCAGAAGGGGCCATGAGAAGGCCTTGGTAGGCAGGATTAAGGAAAACCCCAAGGCATTCTACAACTATGTGAAGAGCAAGAGGATAAGACGTGAAAGAATAGGTGTGACAGTTGAAAAGTGTGTATGGAACCGGAGGAAATAGCAGAGGTACTTAATGAATACTTTACTTCAGTATTAACTATGGAAAATGATCTTGGTGATTGTAGTGATGACTTCCAGCAGATTGAAAAGCTTGATCATGTAGATATTAAGAAAGAGGATGTGCTGGAGCTTTTGGAAAGCATCAAGTTGGATAAGTCACTGGGACCAGATGGAATGTAACCCAGCCTACTTTGGGAAGGGAGGGAGGAGATTGCTGAGCCTCTGGTGATGATCTTTGCATCATCAATGGAACCGGGAGATGTTCCAGAGGACTGGAGGGTTGTGAACGTTGTTCCTTTATTCAAGAAAGGGTATAGAGATAACCCAGGAAATTATGGACCAGTGAGTCTTACCTCAGTGGTCAGTATGTTGATGGAGAAGATCCTGAGAGGCAGCATTTATGAACATTTGGAGAGGTATAATATGATTAGGAGTAGTCAGCATAGTTTTGTCAAGGGCAGGTCATGCCTTACGAGCCTGATCGAATTTTTTGAGGAAGTGATTAAACACATTGATGAAGGAAGAGCAGTAGATGTAGTGTATATGGGTTTCAGCAAGGCAGTTGATAAAGTACCCCATGCAAGGCTTATTGAGAAAGTCAGGAGGCATGGGGCCCAAGGGGACATTGCTTTGTGGATCCAGAACTGGCTTATCCACAGAAGGCAAAGAGTGGTTGGAGGTGGGTCATATTCTGCATGGAGGACGGTGACTAGTGGTGTGCCTCAGGGATCTGTTCTCTTCATGATTTTTATAAATGACCTGGATGAGGAAGTGGAGGGATGGGTTAGTAAGTTTGCTGATGACACAAAGGTTGGTGGTGCTGTGGATAGTGTGGAGGGTTGTCAGAGGTTACAGCGGGACATTGATAGGATGCAAAACTGGGCTAAGAAGTGACAGATGGAGTTCAACCCGGATAAGTGTGACGTTGTTCATTTTGGTAGGTCAAATACGATGGCAGAATATAGTATTAACTGTTAGAGTCTTGGCAGCGTGGAGGATCAGATGGATCTTGAGGTTCGAGACCATAGGACGCTCAAAGCAACTGTGCAGGTTGACTCTGTGGTTAAGAAGGTGTATGGTGTATTGGCCTTCATTAATCGTGGAATTGAATTTAGGAGCCAAGAGATAATGTTGCAGCTATGTAGGAACTTGGTCAGACCCCACTTGGAGTACTGTGCTCAGTTCTGGTTGCCTCACTACAGGAAGGATGTGGAAGCCATAGAAAGGGTGCAGAGGAGGTTTACAAGAATGTTGCCTGGATTGGGGAGCATGCCTTTTGAGAATAAGTTGCGTGAACTCGGCCTTTTCTCCTTGGAGCGATGGAAGATGAAAGGTGACCTAATAGAGGAGTATAAGATAATGAGAGGCATTGATCGTGTGGATAGTCAGAGGCTTTTTCCCTTGGCTGAAATGGTTGCCACAAGAGGACACAGGTTTAAGGTGCTGGGGAGTAGGTACGGAGGAGATATCAGAGGTAAGTTTTTTACTCAGAGAGTGGTGAGTGTGTGGGATGGGCTGCCGGCAACGGTAGATACAATAGGGTCTTTTAAGAGACTTTTATACAGGTACATGGAGCTTAGTAAAATAGAGGGCCATACGTAAGCCTAGTGATTTCTAAGGTAGGGACATGTTCGGCACAACTTTGGGGGCTGAGGGGCCTGTATTATGTTGTAGGTTTTCTATGTTTCTACGTTTTTATGACTTGCCCTCCACTGCAGTCTATTGCAGAACATTCCTCAGATTCACCACTCTTTGGTTAAAGAAAAACCTCCTTGCTCTATTCTAAATGGTCACTCCTCAATTTTGAGGCTGTGCCTTCTAGTTTTGGATACACCCCCCCCCACCCCCACCAGAGGTAACATCTTCTCCACATCCATCCGTTCGAATCCTTTCAACATTCAGTAGGTTTCAATGAGATCCCAATCAGTTTTCTAAATTCCAGTGAGTGCAGGCCCAGACCTGCTAAACACTCCTTATATGTTAACTCCTTCATTCCTAGAACCATCCTCATAAACCTTTTCTGGGCTCTGTCCAATAACAATACATCCTTTCTGAGATAAGGAGCCCAGAACTTAACAATACTCCAAGTGTGGCCTGGCTTGTGTCTTATGAAGCTTCAGCATTATTTTCTTGTTTTTATATTCCATTCCTCTTGAAATAAATGCCAACATTGCACTTTCCTTCTTTACCACAGACTCAACCTATGAATTAACTTTCTGGGAGTCCTACATGAGTCCCTTTGCACTTCTGATGTTTGAATTTTCTCCCCATTTAGGTAATAGTCTGCACTATTGCTCCTTTTACCAAAATGCATTATCATACATTTCCCAACACTGTATTCCATCTGCCACTTTTTTGCCCATTCTTCCAATTTGTACATGTTTTGCTGCAATCACATCGTTTCCTCAACACCACCTACCCCTCCACCTATCTTTGTATCATCCGCAAACTTTGCCACAAACCATCAATTCCACTTTCTACGTCAGTGACAAACCAATGTGAAAAGTAGTGGTCTCAATAACGACCCCTGAGGAACACCACTAGTCACAGGCAGCCAACCAGAGAAGGACCCCTTTACTCCCACTTGCATTCATCTACCCGTGACAGAGCATTTCCTATAACACCAGAGAACTGTTTTGTTAAGCAGCCTCTTGTGAGATATCTTATCAAATACCTTCTGAAAATCTAAGTAAATGACATCCACTACCTCTTCTTTGTCCGCCCTGCTTGTTACATCCTCAAAGAATTCTAACAGATTTGTCAAGTAAGATTTCCCTTTACGGAAACCATGCTCATTTTACCTCATCCTTAAATAATGACTTCTAATACTTTCCCAGTGAGGTGAACTACATATACCTGTCTGGACACGCCCCCTGCTGATTGCTCCTGTGGCCCCTCCCACTGACCGTGGCTCCTCCCACAGACCCCGGTATAAAGGCGATTGAGGTCTGAGCCCGGCCTCTCAGTCTCCAGGATGTAGTCTGGTGGTCAACCACTGCTTGTTCCTTCTTCCAGTCAATAAAAGCCGATATCTCGCCTTTACGTCTCAGAGAGAGTTATTGATGGTACATCAATTTTATTGACTGGAAGTTTTAAAATATGGAAAGTGTTTTACGTCCGGAAAGATTGGATTTGGACCCCCAAGACCCGAAAGCAGCTCTTGCCTTTGAACTCTGGCTTGCATGCTTCCAATCATAGTTGGAGGAGGTTAGTGCAACTGAACCCGCTGTTATGCACAGAATTCTCCTCTCGAGGGTCACCCCGAAAGTTTACTCATTTTTCAGAGGCCTACCGACCTATGAAGGGGCACTGGACGCCCTCAAAAGACAGTACCTGCGGCTGGTGAACACCGTCTATGCAAGACATCGCTTAGCTACATGACGACAACGGCCTGGAGAATCAAGCGCCCAGTTTCTCCAAGCCCTACAGACACTCGTCCGAACTTGTGACTGCAAAACTCTCACGGCGGAACAGCATGCGGAACTCTTGGTACGAGATGCCTTTGTTACAGGAATCAGGTCAGTGTATGTGCGTCAGCGGCTGCTAGAAAATGCCGATCTCTCTATCACTTCCTGCGCGTCCCATTTGGTGTCACAAATGGTGTCTCGGTCTTCCAGAGGGAAATGGACTGGATGGTGGACCAGTGCCAACTGAAGGCCACATTTCCCTATCTGGATAACATCACCATCTGTGGTCACGACTGGCCGGATCACAATGCCAACCTCCAACGATTTTTCCAAGTGGCCGAAGCCCTGAACCTTACTTATGACAGGGACAAGTGTGTGTTCGGAACCACCCGACTCGCTATCATTGGGTATGTTGTGGAAAACGGGGTCATTGGCCCTGATCCCGACCGTATGCGTCCCCTGTTAGAACTCCCTCTTCCCACCACCCTCAAAGCCCTCAGACCTTTTCCTATTACGCCCAATGGGTCCCCCATTACGCAGACAAGGCCCGCCCCCTGGTCAAGTCTACCACGTTTACCCTCTCTGCCGAGGCCTGCGTAGCCTTCAGCCGCATTAAAGGGGACATTGCCAAAGTAACGATGCATGCAGTGGACGAGACCATTCCCTTCCAAGTAGAGCGAGATGCCTCCGATTTCGCACTTGCTGCTACCCTCAATCAGGCAGGCAGGCCAGTAGCATACTTTTCTTGTCCCCTTCAAGGCTCTGAAATTTGGCACTCCGCAGTGAAGAAAGAAGCCCAGGCCATAGTGGAAGCTATTAGGCACTGGAGGCACTATCTCGCCAGCAAAAGGTTCATCTTGCTGACCGACCAGCGCTCGGTTGCGTTCATGTTCAGCAACCAACAGCGGGGCAAAATCAAAACTGATAAAATTTTGCAGTGGAGAATAGAACTCTCCACCTACAACTATGATATCTTGTACTGGCCTGGAAGGCTCAATGAGTCCCCTGATGCCCTATCCCAGGGAGCGTGTGCTAGGTCACAGCTCAACCAGCTATACACCCTCCATGTACATCTTTGCCACCCGGGGGTCACCCGATTTTACCGTTTCATGAAAGCCCGGAACCTGCCGTACTCCCTGGAGGACATCAGGATGATGACCAGGGACTGCCAAGTCTGTGCTGAGTGCAAACCGCACTTCTACCGTCCTGAAACGGCGCAACTTGTCAAGGCCACCCGCCCTTTTGAGCAACTGAGTGTTGACTTTAAGGGCCCCCTTCCCTCCACCAACTGCAATGTCTACTTTCTCAACATTATCGACGAGTACTCGCGGTTCCCCTTTGCCATCCCCTGCCCTGACACCACTACCACATCCGTCATAAAAGCCCTGTGCCAGCTCTTCACTCTGTTCGGATATCCCTGCTATATCCACAGTGATAGAGGGTCCTCCTTTATGAGTGACGAACTGCGCCGGTACCTGCTAGCTAGGGGCATTGCTACTAGTCGGACCACGAGTTATAATCCCCAGGGAAATGGACAGGTCGAGAGGGAGAATGCCACAGTGTGGAAGGCCACACTTTTAGCCCTTAAGTCAAAAGGGTTGTCGGTCTCTCAATGGCAGGAGGTCCTCCCTGAGGCACTCCACTCTATCCACTCTCTGTTATGTACGTCCACCAATGCCACCCCTCACGAACGCCTATTCTCTTTTCCCAGGAAGTCTGCCACTGGGACCACCCTACCAGCTTGGCTGACATCCCCAGGGCCAGTGCTGCTCCGGAAACATGTGAGGAGTAATAAATACTCCCCGCTGGTCGAGAGGGTTCACCTTCTACATGCGAACCCCCAGTATGCCTACGTGGTCTTACCTGATGGGCGGGAGGACACGGTCTCCGTCCGCGACCTGGCGCCCGCAGGAGCAGCAGATCACTACCCTGAACACTCCACGGTAACTATGAACCCTGTACCCGAGGTGACACCACGCACACCAAGCCCTACACAGACTCCTCACGACACTCCTATACCGGGCGTCTCATACGCGTATATTCCAGGCGCCTCGCACATGCGTGAGGGATCACTGACGCCTAGTGGGCTGACACCTCCATTCAGGCCGGAACCAGCACAACCTCCGTCTCTGGTGCAATCACCACTGGCACCTGTGCAATCACAGCCGGAGCTACGTAGATCGCAGCGACAGATTCGACCACCTGATAGACTTAACCTGTAAATATACTTGTAAGAAGCTTCGCCACATGGGGACTCTCTTTTAAAACAAAGGTGGGTGAATGTGGTGAACTACATATACCTGTCTGGGCGCGCCCCCTGCTGACTGCTCCTGTGGCTCCTCCCACAGACCCCGGTATAAAGGCGATTGAGGCCTGAGCCTGGCCTCTCTGTCTCCAGGATGTAGTATGGTGGTCAACCACTGCTTGTTCCTTCTTCCACTCAATAAAAGCCGATATCTCGCCTTTACGTCTCAGAGAGAGTTATTGATGGTGCATCACCCAGCCACTGAGATTAGGCTAACTGGCCTATAATTTCCTCTCGTTTGTCTTCCTCCCTTCTTAAAGAGTGGAGTGACATTTGCAGTTTTCTAGTCCTCTGGGACCATACCAGAATCAAACAGTTCTTGAAAGATCATGACCAACGCATCAGTTATCTCTTCAGCAGCAGTCAGCAACCTCTTTCAGGAATCTGCATTGTAGTCCGTCTGGTCCAGGTAATTTATCCACCTTAAAACCTTTGAGTTTGCCTCATACATTTTCCTTTGTAATAGCAATGGCACTCACTCCTGCTCCCCTGACACTCATGGACCTCTGGCACACTGTGAGTGTCTTCCACAGTGCAGACTGATGGAAAGTACTTATTAAGTTCATCTTCCAATTTTTGACCCCCATTACTTCTTCACCAGTATCATTTTCCAGAGATCCAATATCAACTCTCACCTCCATATCACTCTTAATACAACTGGAAAATCTTCTTGTATCCTGCTTTATATTATTGGCTTATTTGCCCTCATATTTCATCTTTTCCCTTCTTATAGCTTTTTCAGTTGCCTTTTGTTGCCCTGCTCTTTGAGAACTTCTTCTGTGGAACATATCTATTCTGTGCCTTGTGATCTATTCCCAGAAACACCTGCCACATCTGTTCTGCCGTAATCCCTGCCAGCATCCCTCTCCAATCCACCTGGGCAAGCTCCTCTAATGCCTCTGTAATTCCCTTTATTCCATTGTGATACTGATACATGTGACTTATGCTTCTCCCTCTCAAATTGCAGTATGAATTCAGTCATATTATGATCACTGCCTCCTAACAGTTCCGTTACATTAAACTGACTAATAAGATCTTAGTTATTACACAGCACCCAATCTAAGATAGCCTTTCCCTTAGTTGGCTCGAGCACAAGCTGCTTTAAAAAGCCATCTTGTAGGCATTCAACAAATTCCCTCCCTTGATGTCCGACACCAACCTAATTTTCCCACTCCCCTTGCATATTGAAGTCCCCCATTACAATTGTGACATTACCCTTATTACATGCCCTTTCTAGCTTCCTTTGCAATCTCAACCCCAGATCTGCCTATTATTTGGAGGCCTATATATAATTCCTATAATGGTTTTTTTAACCCTTGCAGTTTCTTAACTCCACGCACAAAGATGCAACTTTCTCTGACCCTATGTCACCTCTTTCTAAAGATGTAATTCCATTTCTTACCAATAGAGCCACACCACCACCCATGCCCTCCTGTCTGTTCTTTCAATACAATGTATATCCTTTTATGTTAAACTCCCAACTATGACCTTCTTTTGACCATGACTCAGTAATGCCCACAACATACCAACCAATCTCTAACTGCACCATATTAATTTAAATGACTCCCAATAGCCCTAGCAAACCTGCCCGCAAGGATATTAGTCCCCCTCGGATTCAAGTCTCTTTTGTAGAGGTCACACCTGCCCCAGAAGAGGTCCCAGTAATCCAGAAATCTGAATTCCTGTCCCCTGCCCGAATTCTTCAGCCACACATTTATCTACCACCTCATTCTATTCCTTTCCTTACTGTTGTGTGGCACGGGCAGCAATCCTGAGGTTACTACCTTTGAGGTCCTGCTTCTCAGCTTCCTTCCTAACTCCCTGTATTCTGTTTTCAGCACCACCTCCCTTTTTCTACCCATGTCATTGGTACCAATGTGTACCATGATTTCTAGCTGCTCACCCTCCCTTTACAGAACATTGTGAACGCATTCAAAAACATCGTGAAGCCTGGCATCTGGGAGGCAAACTACCATCTGTGTTTCCTTCTTGCAACCACAGAATCGCTTATCTGTCCCCCTAACTATAGAATCCTCTATTACTGCTGCCACCCTCTTCAGTTTCCTGCCCTTCTGAGCCACAGGGCCAGATTCAGTTGCAGAGGCAAGCCTGCCATTGCTTGCCCCAGGTAGGTCATTCCCTGCAACAATACCCAAATTAGAATACTTACTGTTGACGGGAAGGGCACAGGGCTGCTCTCCACTATCTGACATTCTTCCTTCCCTCTCCTGAAAGTCACACATTTATCTGTCTCCTGTAGCCTTGGGGTGACTATCTCTAGCTCCTGTCTTCACTTACCCTAACAAGCCAAAGGATGTCAACTTGGCAGCATATCCGCCTGAAGCCTAGATATCAGCCAGAACTTTGTTCAATTTTCTACAACTTACTTGGAAAGCCCAAGTCGTCAAGCCCTAGGAGATCCACACTGTCATCTCTTTCAATCAGTTTACCAGAGATCAATAGATCCCCTTGATCCCCATGAGCATTTTAATTACAGCCCTGTTGAAACGGGACACTGGGTTAGCTAAGGTTCACCCCGTAAAAATGCTCAATTGTCAAACTTAGTCTCTCCCTGTTGCGAAGAGAATGGATGAACCAAAATGCAGAACATTGACACAGAGGTAGAGTAATCTAAAGACTGTTTATTAACGGTTACAGGGGAGGCCAGGGAGTGAGGACTAGGCAGAGGAAAGCCGAGGAATGAGTGAGGCTTGATCGGGGATTGAACCTGGGTCGCTGCGGTGGGAATGTGGTGTTTAACCACCGGGCCAATGGAGAGTGTAGGCGGACAGTGGAACAAGACAGAGCAGGGATGCAGACCAGGGTGCAAGCATGGCTTGAGAAGAACAGCAGGTGGGAGGATGAAATGGAAGACAGACGGCATACAATGCTGCTATGAACATGGAGAGACAGCATTAACACAGGCAAACAGCGTGGAAACAGAACTTAGAATACACAATTCTAAGTGGTCAAGAGATGACGTTAACACAGGCAAACAGTGCGGAAACAAAACTTAGAATACACAATTCTAAGCGGCCTAGAATGTGAACAACTACACAAGCTGAAACAACGATCTGGCCATAAGTGGATGCAAAGCCGGGTATTTATGCTGCAGGTTTAGATGAGAATCAGGAGCCGAGGAGAACACAGGGAAAAGGAAATTAGGAAAATATGAGGAATCAATGGTCAGGATCGTGACACTCCCACACTTCTTGTGCCCTATTATTAGTGATTGGGAGTCAGGCTCTCTAAGGGAGCCTTAAATGTCAGATCTGTGAACAGGGGCTTCCTTTCTCCTTAGCTACATTTAAACAAACATGCCAAAAAAGGGAAGGAACATTTATCAACTTAAAATGAAAAAGAAATCCAAGTTATAATCTGATTAAAAACATACCTACCCTAAAAATGAGTTCAGCTTGTCTCATTTCTTAATTCAACTTGATTTTGTTAACTGAGGGTTTTATGGAAGCTGCTTAATGTTTATTATCAATGAACAAATGGGCTGTAAAGAGAAAGGCCAATCAAGCTAGTTAGAAGGGATCTGGATAGGCATTAATGAGAAAATAATTTGCATGAATAGGAGAAAGAATAGGGTAATGAAAATGCCTAGATTGCTTGACATAGGTCCAGGACAAACTCAATGAACTGCATAGTCTTCTTCTATGCCAAAAAATGGACAGTGATGAAATTTAATATTATGAAATATAAAGCGTTTTGAATATTCTCTAATTCAAAGAAATATACTTCATCATATTCCAAACATGAGGAAATCTGCAGATGCTGGAAATTCAAACAACACACACAAAATGCTGGTGGAAACCAGCAGGTCAGGCAGCTTCTATAGGAAGAAGTATAGTCGAAGGGTCTCGACCCGAAACGTTGACTGTACTCTTCCCATAGATGCTGCCTGGCCTGCGGCGTTCCACCAGCATTTTGCGTGTGTTGCTTTCATCATATTCCACCTCACCTCCTTCAATACCTAAGGCAGCCTTCATCCTCTGTTTTGTGCTCAACAGATTTCACTTCATTGAAAAGCATTTCCAGCCAGGCACTTGTTATTAAAACAGTGCTGTACACCAGCAACGTGTTTTTTGTGATTTTAACAATTGATTTTAATTAGCACTAGTCACATACGAGACTGGTACTGCATATTGCCTGGGGCGCTGCTCATGGTGAATTGGAGGGCATGCTGCTCAAAATTTTGTATCTGCTGTCAGTGACCGTAAAATGTGAAAAGCAATTTCCTTCCTCCATCACCACCAGATATGTGCCTGACATAGGCATTGACATAGATTTTTGCCTTCTCACAGAATAATAGAAAGGAGATTAAAGAGCTACTTATTTCTTACTGTAACCTATAGTATTTTTATATATTGCACCATACTGCTGGCGCAAAACCACAAAAGTCTGCAGATGCTGGAAATCTAAAGCAACACATTCAAAATGCTGGAGGAACTCAGCAACCAGATATGGAAATGAATAAAGAGTCGATGTTTTGGGCTGAGACCCCTCTTCAGGATTGGAAAAGAAAGGGAAAGATGCCAGAATAAAAAGGTGGGGGGAGGGGAAGGAATATTGCTAGAAGGTGATAGATGAAGCCAGGTGGGTTGAAAAGATAAAGGCTGGAGAGGAGGGAATCTGATAGGAGAGGAGGAGGGACACAGGGGAAGATGGTAGTCAGGTGAAAAGAGGTAAGAGGTCAAAGGGGGGAATAGAAGAAGAGGAGAGGGGGAGGGATTTTTTGGAAAGAGAAATTGATATTCATGCCATCAAGTTGAGGTTACCCAAGGTGTTGCTCCATCACTCTGAAGGAGGCCTCATCTTGGCACAAAATGAGAGCATGGACCAACATGTCAGAAGGGGAATGGGAATTAAAACATCTGGCCACCAGGAGGTTCTGCTTTTGGCAGATAGAGTGGAGGTGTTCAACGAAGCTGCTCCCCAATTTACCACAGGTCTCACCAACATAGAGGAGGCTGCAACAGGAGCACCAGACACAATAGGTGGCCCCAGCATATTCACAGGTGAGGTGTTGCCTCACCTGGAAGGTTTGATTTGGGCCCTGAATGGAGGTGAGGGCGGAGGCAAATGGGCATATGGAGCACTTTGGGATAAGTGCTGAGAGGGAGATTAGTGGGGAGGGATGATTGGACAAGGGAATCACGGAGCGAGCGATCCCTGCAGAAACCAAAGAGGGAGGCAAAGGTTGTTTTGTGGTATGCTCACTTTGGATATGGTGGAAGTTGCAGAGGAAGATGTATTGTATTGGAGACTCATGGGTGGTAGGTTAGGACAAGAGGAACTTTATCACTGTTAAGGTAGCAGGAAGATGGGATGAGCACAGATTTTGAGGAAATGGAGGAAATGTGGGGGAGGGCAATATCAAAGGTGGAGGAAGGGGAGCCGCGTTCTTTGAAGAAGGAGAATATCTGGAAAAGAAAGCTGTGTCCTGGGAAGAGAGGCAGCGGAGACAAAGGTACTGAGAAAAGGGAGTACAATTTTCACTGGAAACAGTATGGGAAGAGGTATACTCAAGACAACTGTGGGAATCGGTAGGTTTATAAAAGATACTGGTGAACAGTTGCCTCCAGAGATGGAGATAGAGAGATTGAGAAAGGGGAGGGAACATTTATCAGTGATAACAAGCTTGATTCTGATTGAGATTAAACCCAAGAGAGAGACTTGCAATAGATGCAGTCATTTGGGATCTATTAGAACAAACCTCTCAGAATGGTTAGCATACAGAGGAAAGTCTGGAATACCTGTGCTGGTTGATAAGAAGGTACTCAGCCTCTTATAACCGCTCCTAGTCTGTAGCCTTCATGTTCAGATGTCCATACAGATACTTTTGAAATCTCAGAATGGTGACAGCAGGGAAGATCATATGTAGTCCATCAGGTCTGTTCTAACAATCTTGCTGATCCTGCTTCCCAATCCTTTCCCTATAGCCCTTTTCGTGTGTTGCAATGAAATTTCTCTCCACCATTCCAGGATGTGCATTTCGGATTCTCAACACATGCTGGGTGTATAACAGACATTCCTCATTTAACATTTGGCTCTTTCACCCTCCTATTACCTGTCACCTTCATTCCCCAAGCTCTCGATCCTTCCGCCAATGGGAACAATTTCTCCCCATCTATACTATTAATGATTTTAAGTAATTTTATCGGGCTACCTTGCAAACAAGGAGAACAATTCCAGCTTCCCCAGTGTATTCACATAACTGAGGTATCTCCTGACAAAATCATATTTGCAGATCCATTCAGCACCCTCTGGGTATGCACTTCTTTCCTAAAGTGTTACAGGGGCTTTGCTAGCACACCCAAGTGCAGGACACAGACTCAGGTTAGTACAAACAGAACAGTGTTTATTGACAGTTACTGGGAAGGCCAGGGAGTGAGGACTAAATGTCAACATGGACATAAACATTAGATAACAAACCGGTAAAACCAGGGCTAGGACTTGGATTTAGAACCTGTACTTGAACTTGCCTTGAACCTCGACTTGACTCGGAACTTGGACCTCGGCCTGGAATCTGACTTGACTTGGGACTCGACTTGGGACTCAGAATTTGTATCTTGACTTGGACTCGGAATTTGGATCTTGACTTGGACTCAGAACTCAGACCACAAGCTTGGACTTGGACTGGACTTGGACCATGAGATGACAGAATACCAGACTCGGAGTAGCAGCAAATGGCTGGACCTACTCAGCTGGAAGGAGCTGGACAATGAGGAGACAGAATACCCAACTCAGAGTAGCAGCAAATGGCTGGACCTACTCAGCTGGAAGGACTTGGATAACGAGGAGAAAAAAACCACACAACGACAGTTGCTATATATCTTTGCTCGGAGTGGCAGCAAATGGCCAGCAAGTCTCAGCCTGCCACGTAAATGACAGAATTCGTACCCTACTCAGAGAAGCGGCAAAAACAGCCACTCAGCTGGACATGAAAACGACTGAATCCGCTAAGCAGCCACAGGCACCGAAGCAGCTAGAGTCCACGATACTCAGCAGTCCCAGGATGGGCATAGCTGCAGTGGCTATGGTGAGATGACTGGCTTCCGGTGACTGGTTACCAGTGATGAATTTCTGATGATGGTCCGGCAATAACTGCTGTAACCTGGAGCCTTTTATGTTGCCGGTACAAAATGAAGATCAAGGCTCCCAACGGAACACGGGGAAAAGGAAATAACTGGAATGAGGAATCCATGGACTGAACCATGACATAAATTTAATGATTGGATACAATATTCCAGTGTTTAGGTCATTATGTTATATTATTTATGACTTCCTTGCTCTTGTACTCAATATCTCTATTATGAAGCCTGGGATACCCACTTTCATCCCACTTCTTCAACTTTCCTTGACCATTTCAGTGAATTATATATGTAATAGAGCTTTGACTAGCAACCACTCTGAATATCAGACGTTTGAAAGGAAGGGGATTCACTCAGGTCCACTGCCCGAGTAAAAAAATGGAGCAGCAGGTTGAAGCACCATAATGAAGCTTTGACCAGCAACCAATTAGACATTGGAAGTTTGAGAGGAGGAGAATTCTTGCCTTTAGAATCCTTCTTCCTCTTTGGATGTATATATCCTGTACTTTCCAAATCGCTTCCAGAAATTCCAGCCACTGCTGCTCTGCCAGTGTTCCTTTCCAATCAATTCTGGCCAACTCCTCTCTCATGCCTCTGTAATTTTTTTTTACTCCGCTGTAGTACTGATACATCTAACTTTAGCTTCTCTTCTGTTTGACAATCAGTCTGCCACTTATCTGTCCTGAAGGTCAACCTTTCACAGTGCTGTGGAAGGATTAAGTGTCAAACCTAGCGAAGAGCTTCACTGTGAGTGGCTTGATGGAGAGTCACTGAAATATGCTCCAAGAGCTAGGACAGTGCACATTAATAAATCAGCTACAGGTTGTAGCAGAGGCTGGACCGATGTTATGGCTCTCCAGAGGCAATAGAAGAAGCTCTCTTCACCAATTTTCTAAGGCTCTTACAAAAAAAAACCAGGGGAGTTACTGGAGCTTGCTGATCTGTTGTCAGAAATGCAAGCTGCAAAAACTGAGGGATACCTACTGGGGTTGAGCTACTTGCGCACAGCAAGCAGAATAAATGCTGCAGTGGAGAACTACCAAGTAACATGTAAGATAGATATCCAAGTAACATGGATAACTGAAACATCATGCCCACTGACTGCCATTTTCATACTTTGTGGAATTCATCTGCCACAACATAGAAATGCGAAATGACCCTAGTTTTATGCTCACAACTTTCAGTAAACTGTGATTTAAAAAAAAAGGTCTGCAGAGAAAATCAGAACCCCTAGAATGGTAATCAAAACTGAAGTAGAAAACTCTGTTGTGGACCCTGAGGGGAAGTCCCTGATCATAAGCAACATCTCCCCTTAAGGAAATGCTGAGGATTCAGAGAAAAACTGCTTGCAGATGCTTTCTAATAGAGCACTCAATATGTTTCAACAGCGCACCATGTAAACGACTGTGAAGCTATCATACACTGCACTGAGTACAACAGGAGCCACCATGTGTTGGGACTTCATTCAGGGTCAGCACCTTGGGCTGCTACTGGTTCCAGCACATCCACAGCACAGCACAGCAGGGAGCCAGCTGGGTATGCATCCTCATGTGGGAAAGGCTTCAGAGACAAATCCTGCTTTAAAATATGTCTCGCCAACATCTACCCGAGAGGACATCCTGAGCAAAAAATAAAGCCATAAATGATTTTGGATGATCAGAGGAACATGTCATTTGACACATTCAATAATCAAAGCTCTGTTTCTTCATGTTTTGGAACATCAGAGTTGCCAGTGGATTTGTCGTGGAGTAAATGAGTGAGGTCCCCTTACCCTTGCCAACCCTCATTACGGCAACAGGGATAAAATTCCAAATCCTGAAGCTGCACACAGTCATTCACATCGTAAAGACATAGCCGACAAGATACCCCCACTTGAGTCTCCTGATGAGATTCTTCTTTTGCCATGCACATGTAAACAGTGCAATTGTTGGCACAAAGCAGCCTATGCCCAATGATTGGACTTAGGTTGTGTCATAGTGGGTGAAGACTGCGTTGATCATGCTCATCAGTCCATTGTCAGCATATTTAAGACAAATATCCTGGAGATAGGGTGCCTTAGTCATTTCAGTCCCCATTAGAGTAGAATCTGCATGAAAGAGAAAATTGTGGTCTGCCAGTGAAGACATGATATACTTACCTCTCCTCAACAAGATTTAGGCAAATTGGTCTGTCACTTGTAAGATGACTATAAGCTGGCACCTTTCATTGATAAAGAGGTCTTCCTTCAAGTCATAAACAAAGAGTTTAGCAAAGACGAGTCAAACAGTTCAATAGCTCCTTTTCCTTTCCACTCTCCATGGCAACAGCTGTTAAGCAACAGATGACAGGCTTTTAGTTGACTCATGTCCCAAAGTTGCACATTGAGAAGGAAACCGGAAATGAAGGATCAGTACCCAGAGTTCATGGAGAGACTCTTCAGGAATAATCATACTGAGTTAGCGCCTCCACCAGATCCCAATAAAGAAAACTGGTATTTGACCAACTTCAGTGTTAACCACCTCCTGAAAGTAGCACAAATGCTTTCTTTGATTCAAGTGCACAATTCAAAGGTGCTCTTGTGGGGTCCAGATCTCAATAACAGTCTGTTCAGGGTCCTCATGCGCTTTAGAACTGAGTTCACCACAGTGATGGCAGACATCAAACAAATGATCCATCGCTCCTGGTGAGAGAGAATCATTGAAACTACCTTAGATTCTTGTAGTTTTGTGACCACCAACTGGACAACCTGATTCTGGAGTACTGCATGATAGTTCACATAGTTAGTAACTTTCCCTCACCAGATGTGGCAATCCATGATGTTAAGAGGACGGCTATCAAGGGAGAGAAGGAATTTGGGATTGAAGCACAAAGGTACCTGAAGGCAACAGATGCTGCTAGGAATAGTGAAGTTGTAATAATCCTGGACAAGGTGTAACTCACCCATTTGTCGTTCCAGGTAAGCACCATGCCAACTCCCTGTTCATTAGATTACCAAGACGACAAGTGGACACCCAGTAGAACAGCTACAAGAACTGGACCACTGGACACAGTGGATGTTGGAGATCAGACATCATGTGAACCAGATGCTGGATGCTCGGCTGAACAACACAACTGAGTCGAATGTATCCGACAAGGTGGACACAATATAGGCACCAGACTTACCTTTCAGTGACGATCATGTCGCTAACAGCAACATGACACCTGCAACAGAGAAAGTTGTCTTTGACAAGATGCCTGCCAAAACTGATGCCACTCCACAGGGCAAAGGCACTATCCTGAAAGTAACTGAGTGCCACCCAAAAGACTGAATCTTTGGTACAGTGAAGATAGTTATGGACTATTTTTGTAAAAACGTGTATATTTGAATATGGTTTGTAAAAGAGAAATTGAATGTTTTGCTACACATAGAGTTTTAGGTTACATTAATCTAAAGGCGGAGGAAGAGTAATGTATGGATCTATTTCTTTGAGAGCAATGACCCCCCCAGCACTACTCATGGACTGATAACCTACCTATGTGCATTGATCTGTTCCCCCCCCTCTCTCTCTCTCTCTCTCTCTGCAATGTGAATACACCAGTTAAAGCCATCTCCCACATGTGTGCTATTATTTATTTGATATATAGTTGCACAGACACAGCATTTCCACATATCATTCCATTTCTTCCCATTTGCAAATTCTCCAGCAACTTTTGAATTGTGACAATACACCCAGGTAACTCCAGTTTCTGTATTGTACATAAATATTTCTCCTAGGTGCACATTCCTGACCTCATGATGTTTTGCTGTAGCAGTTTCCACTGTTTCATTAAGCCCTTTTGCTTTAAATGAACTAACAGTTTTTTTGCAATTTATGCCATTTGCTTCTTTGGAATTTGACATAGTGAATCAATAACTTCTTCCATAAAAGCAGTATAAATAAGCCAGATCTAAAATCTGCAGACATCATCGCAAACTTCACGTTGTCAACACCGTTGTGTCAGAATTCAGAAAAAAAATGTGATTGCGTATGATAGTAAAATATACTAAACATGCCAATGAGGTAGGGGGTAATAACCTGTTCTGCACAGTTTAACTTCCTTTTTGCGTTAGTGGCAAAAGATGTAAGCACATGCACAGGGCACACCTTAGAGTGATCATTGGTTAGGATGGTGCTTTCTGGTTGATGCACAGTATTAGTATTATGCCACACATACCACTTAATATTGAGGCCACAATGTTCTACTTCAGTCTCATACCACCACAAGACCAACTTCCACATATTTACAGTATCTTCTAGGTGACACTTCGCCAAGTCTTTACAGACAAGGATATGTTTTTATTTAACCAGGGCTTCTTCCTTACCATTCTTCTAAGAATACTCTTTTTGTTTTACAGCTCACTCAGAGTGACAGTTAGCATCACAGTAGCCACTCGTATAAATGCCATTCTTCTCCGTCAACTAAGTTTAGAAGGGGGGCCTGACTGAGGCAGTATGGCCGTGGTTTCATATTTTTCCACCTGTTCAAGACGGATTGTGCTGAGCTCTGAGGTATGCTTAGTGTCTTTGAGATGCTGTTGTATCTTTCCCCAGATTTGTGCTTCTCCGTCATCATTTCCTTGACTTGTCTTGAATGCTCTTTTGTCATCATTTTGATTTGATTTGTTGAAAATCTACAATACTGTTGGACTTTTCAGACAGATGTGATATTTACAGTATTCTTATGAATACATTGAAAAAGGTGATCCTCCAATTTACTATGTCAACAAATTGGCTGATTTGATAAGATAATATATTGCTACTGAGGAAAGTTTGCATAGTGATTACAAAGGAAATACTTTTTCAGCCTCACTATTTTGGTTTTTAAATTTTAGTAAATTGTTGACAGGTTTTGGAACTTTTGTTTTGATTTGTGATGCACTGCGATTTATAGATCAGTTAAAAATCTTACTTCAATATATTTTAAATTTAGAAAATGAAACAGCAAAATGCGAAAATGGTTGTGCATCTGAATATTTTTTCAATGCACTGAAAACAATATTTTGTCCCACCCTAATAAATTTTAGCTGCCAATTCTCCAACCAAATTTTCTTCTGATATCTATCCTCCTGTAAAACTTCCTTGGTATCCACAATATCATCCATTTTCATGTCATCTGCAAACTTATTAACAGTACTTTCTGCATTCACTTCCAGATTATCATGGATCATCTAAAGCATGATAGAATTTATCTACTGATATTTGTTTTGCGCTTTTTGGTTCTTTCATTAAGAGTGTTCTGAACAGCTGGTCAATTAGGCTTTACCAAGGCTCTGTGGTGGTTTGGGACTAGACATCATGGAGGTTTGACAAGAGCTTTGGCATGAAACAGGCATCATTGACTATTTATGCTTTAATGCCCTTTTGGTCTCCTTTACTCAACATTGGGCTGTCATTTTTGTTTTCTTCCTGGTTGTTGCAACATTTGTTTTCGAGATCTGGGCATTGATGCAAGGCCAGCATTTATGGTCCATCCTTAATTACCCATTTCTTGAACAGCTGTAGCCCTTCTCCTGAAAGTAGTCAAAGTGCTAATGGGTATTGAGTTCCATCATTTCTTCTGAAAGTAGTCAAAGTGCTAATGGGTAGTGAGTTCCATGCTTTTGACCCAGAGATAAAGCTTAATGATAATCTTCCAAGCCATGCTGCTGTGCAATTAGGAGGGAAATCTGCAAGCGGTAGCATTCATTCCGACGTGTCTGTTACTCTTCTCCTCATTGGTGGTCGAGGTCATGAGTTGGTAGCCTGTGTCTGATTAGCCAAAGCAGGTAATTGCAGCTCATTTCTTTTCTAGATGCTACACTACAACCAAGATGCATATATTGTCTAGGGAATGAAAGTTTACCATTGTTGATGGGATGTCAGTCAAACCGACTGCTTTGATCTGGATGGTTGAGATTTTTGAGAGTTGTAAGAACTGCAGTCATTCAAGCAAATGGAGAGAATTCCATCCCATTCAGTTCCAGGATGCTGTGGGTGGTAGAACAGTGATGATGGGATACAGGAAGTGTGTCATCTATTACAAGATATCTAGTTTCTGATACCAGTTAATAGTTTCATTGGTAAACACGACGGAATCTGCAGATGAAACACTGTCGCCATTTTGGGCCGAGACCCTTTGCCAGTTTCATTGGTAATTGGTTTATTATGGTCACATGTATGTGAAAAAACCTTTTTGTAAGCCATCTATATCGATCATCTCAAAACTGATGTGTCACGAGGGAGTACAATGGGGAAAGCGATAACTTTCCCTACAGCTTTTCCTTACAGCTGGCTCTTGCTGACACAATAAAGTGAGGAAGATGCAAGAAGGGGATGGCCAGCACAGATTTGAGGAAGGCCATCACCTTCATCAAAGAGGGAGCCAGGCCTTTCATAACCAAACAACCAAAGCCAAATCTGCTGCTAACGGCCAGGTCCTGGGAGATGAGGGCTGATGTGGGAAGGAGACTGCAGTTCCTGGAGGTGGTGCACACAACCCTCCGCCCGGACATTGTATTGTGGTCAACTGAGGACCAAAAAATAATTCTGGTTGAGCTGACGGTGCCGTGGGAGGAGGGATGGGAAGAGGCACACAAGAGGAAGGCCTTGAAGTACCAGCCCTTAGTGCAGGAGTGCAAAAACAAGGGATGGCAGGCATGGTTGTTCCCTGTGGAGATCGTCTGCAGAGGCTTCCCAGCCAAATCAGCATGGCAGTTGTTGTCAGCTCTGGGCCTGGATGAAAGGAGCAAAAAACAAGCAGCTCATAGGATGGGGGAAGAGGCAAAACGAGCCTCTTGTTGGATTTGGAATTGGCGGGAGGAGGGAAGCTGGAAGCCAGGAGCAGATGGGCAGTGATTTGGCCACCACTTCCGGCCCACCAATTGGAGAGTATCGTGGTCAAGGGTCGAAACACTCTGTGAAGGTTGGGAACCTTCACAGAGCAATCTGGAGAATGCACCCTAACAGGTGTCTGTAATAAGTTCAGATAATTAAATAAAGCTGGCATAAAATATTGTTATTAACAAATTAATTATTTTTAGAAGTGATTATCAGATTTCAGTCCTGTGTCTTGCCCGCCTTCAGAGGATACATGCTCTTGGAGCCACGGTATTTATGACTGCTCCAGTCGATCTTCTGATCTGTGGTGACCCCAAGATATCAATGGCTAGCAATGTTCCCTCTAATATGTGCACATGTGTGTGCGCACACATCTTTTGCTACTAGCGCACAGAAGTTTGTCACCTAGATGGCATGTTAAGTATATTTCACAGTCATACACAACCACATTTCCTTTTCTAGTTTCTAATTCAGACAGTGTTGACAATGTGGAGTTTGCAATGATTTATCTGCAGACTTTAGAACTCGCTTATTTATACTGTTTTATTTGAAGAAATTATTGTTTAACTACGTCAAATTCTAAAGAAGCAAAGAGCAGAAATGCAAAGAACTGATAGTTCATTTAAAGCAGAGTAGCTTAATAGAACAGTATAATCTGCTACACAGAAAGCTCATGAAGTCAAGAATGTAGATGTATAATCCTTAGAATAGCTTTGGGGTTACTTCCACTTAAAATTCCAGTATGGATATGTCGTTGTTACTGGGCAAAAAAATTGCACAGTCCAAGGTTTTTGCACACACTTCTCATTACAAATGAGAGTGAACATTGATGGCAAGGTATTCAGTAATGGTTGCAACACTGAATGTAAAGTGTGGGTGGTTAAACATATTGGATATAGACATTTCCCTGCATTTTGCAGCCTGACTCCTACATTTCAGCTATCACCCCATGCCTGAATATTGTCTTGCTGTATGTTATTCTTGTTTATTTTACTGAGGAGCTGAGAATGCTTTTTAACATCATGAATTCATCAGCAAACACTCCCCCTTCTGACCTGAAACAGATAAGACGATGGAATCACTGCCCTGCAGAAGCCCTGCAGTGATATCCTGAGGCTGGGATGGTCGAACTTCAAAAATCACAGCTATATTTCCTGTCGTGAGGCACGAGTCCGGCCATGGGCATGCTTTCCCATTAATGCCCGCTGATTTCAGCCTTATCATCTTTGGGCGGCACAGTTGCATAGTTAGTAGAGCTGCTGCCTCACGATGTCAGATTCAGTCCCAACCTCAGATCTGTCTGTGTGGTGTTTTGTATTCTCACTGTGCTTCTTCCAGATGCTCAAGTTACCTCCCACATCCCAAGATGCATGGGTTGATGTTAATATAACATAATAAGTTGCCTGTAGTGTGTAGATAAATGGTAGATTCTGAGGAGAATTGAAAATGTAGGATTATTTTGGATGAGATGAACACTTTGGATCAAAGGGCCTGTTACTATACTATATCTCTCTGTGACTGTATAATCAGGTTTCCAAGCTACCATATTGTATCCAAGGAGGCCTTGCTGTCATGGTAGTAACTCTTACCTCAGCTCTATGGTCTGTGTTTACACATAGGCTGTGATGAAGTCTGGATTTGAACAAAGCCAAACTGCATTGGTGAGCAGGTTATGGGTGAGTGAGTGCTACCTCATAACTTTGTTAAGAATCCTGCTATTGTGTTGCTGATGACTGAGAGGAAACTGCTTGGGCAGAAACTGCTTGGGTTTGTTATGCTTTATGAAAAGCCATAGCCAGGCAGTCATTGGACCTCATTATTTTTGGATCGGTCAAGTTGGCAACATACCCTTCTGTACTGCTCTTAGAACCAAGCTAGATGTTTTGGAGTCGAAAGGTTACAGATGGTGTTGAGGTACATGGCCCACAGCACCACATGAACACCCATTTTTGAGCTATCCAATTTTACACCATTATAGAGCTGAACAAAAGTGCCAGCGAATGTCTTCCGAAAATACGTAAACACCATATCCACTAGTTTCCTCCCATCTACTCTACTAGGCACCTTATCTAAGCACTCCAATAGATTAGGCAAACATGATTTCATCTCATAAATCAATACAGTCTATGTTCAATTACATTATTTCATGGTATCATTTTCTTTATTATCAACTCCGCATCTTGGAGAAGAAATCAGTGCCTGGGGCATTTCCTGGAAGGAGGCTTGTAATCAATTACTAGAGATTGCATAGTACTGCCCAAAGCTCGAGGGTCCACCCAGTCTGCCTCTGGGACATCTGTACTAACAGTTCACATTTGCTGCGGCTGATGCTGTCGCTATGCTCATGTTTGAGGCCATGTTTGCTCAGCATCATTTTCCTCCGGAAACAGCAAGAAAGGACTCTGAGATTTGCAGAGCTCACAGGCTTTCCCCAATTTCAAGATACGATTGACCTGTGTCTTTCCTACAATAACTGATGCCAAGCTATTTCTACATGAAATTATCTGAGAACCTAATAGTCAGGTTAATGTATTTGCTGGAATAGAGAAGAGTGGGACATACCAACAGTTCCAGCTATACCATCACTGAAAGCCAATGTATTTACTCTCCAACCCCTCGATTGTAAATCCCTCTAGGTATTCCTATTATTATTAAGAAACAAACTTAGAGCATGAATGCAATAGAAAATAAATATTTCCAATTAAAATGGGTATTTTTGATTCAAAGCACAAAGCAACCTGAATATAATTTGGAACTCATCGTTTGAAGTTAATGACTGAGAAAATGATGCGCAATACTGTTACTGACCATTAGAAAGCAATCTTGCTGTCATATTACTGAGATAATTTAGATAAATGTATAGTTCAAATCCTTCAAAAAAAGAATTAAGGAGATGCTAATGTTGATTGGTATCCATGTAGAGTAAAAAGTAAAACCTACCTTAATTTTACTATATCTACCTTTCAAATCTTCCACAAATACATTACTAATGCTTAAAATCTTTTAAAAAACACTAGCAATCTATTCTAAATAATGCATTGTACTGTATTTTGTTCTAATGAAACTAAAGTAAGAGATGGAGCTAACTCCAGTTAAATAAGTGTTGATCACAAGACTATAGCCTGTCAATGTTACCTAAGTGTAAAGAGCAATGAAGAAAAGAACTTTCCTAATATGCAGTTTAGAGCTCAACAAGGAGTGCAAACAATCGGAGGAAGAAGCAACAGCTTCAACATCTGCATTCACGATATTACTCATGGCAGGGTAACTAATGTTTTCTCACTTGTCATTGTGACAGGGATAATTATGTTTCCGCCTAATGCGTGAAATATTTCTTTCTACTTGCTGTTACAAGTGGTTACAACCTTCCCTGTGTTTCTAGAGAGTGGGAAAAAACGACATCTGCTTCGTAGCAACTGAGAGAAATTACTACTTTTCAGCCATGGTTCCCAAACTTTTTTGGGTTTGTGCCCCCTTTGCTCCCAAATTGCATCCTCAAAGATTCCCCCCTTTCCCTTTCTGGCCATTGCATGAAATTTATAAAGAATTTTGATTTACAATGCAATATGAGTTGAAAATTAAAAGCAATGCCGAATAACTGCAAAGATTATTCAAATTTATTGAAATACACAAATATAATTATTTCTTTACTTACAATAAAAAATAATTTTCATCAACAATTTTAGAACACAGATTAATAGTTCAACTAATCATACTTCATTACCTTTTCAACTTTCAATGAGATGGACGGGCTTGGTGCAGTGATATCAGCTTCTTAATATCAGTCTGAATGTTGCTCAGGAGTCTCCGATTCCCACATTCAATAATTCGCAGTCTGTTCTTTTGAAAGAAGCTGGATGACTGCACTGAAACCGCGCTCCACTAAATGTTATGTTTGAAAGGCAATAAAGAACATCTCGACCTTTTTCCACAGTGCAGTATAGCTTTCAGTGATTTCTTTCTGCAACCAAAATTCTTGATATGCTTTTTTGATCCTCTACTTCAGCTCAAAGTCATTTTGTAACAAGCTCAGTTCTTCCTCCATCCTTCCACCTACAAGTGTTCAGGAATGGATTTATTACCTAATCTGGAATTTGGATCGAGAAAAGATCCTGAAATCTCTCTGAAGTGTATTTATGCAGCTCACCCAGGTACACTTGAAGATCATCGTCTGGTATTCCTTCTTTCTCTTCCAACTCTGAGAGGCTTGGAAACTGGAAATGATCACCTGGCCAATGTTGTACTTACATCAGATTAACTTTGACAGAAGTGTGGGGATGACTGATTTAACTTTGATAAGATTCACATCACCTCCTTGCAATTGAAGATTGATTTCATTAAACTTTGCAGACAATTCTGACAAATAAGCAATGTCGGGCCTAATGCTTTTGAGTTGATTAGTAAATAGAGCATTCAAGCCTTAGAAAAATGTTATCACAGTTTCAAAAAGCTCATAAAAGCATCTCACACATATTTATTTTGAGAGCCATCAGACCTCTGTGTGCAACAGCAAGCATTAAAACTATTTATAATTCTCTAGAAAAAGCACTCAAAATATACTTGAAAATTAGAAGCATGGGACTTGATTTTATTTAAAATTGTGTTAACAGTATTTAATGATTTGTACTGCCGATCATTTAGGTTTTTTTGCGACAAGATGTTGTCTGTGAATTACACAGTGAACAGTAAATATGTTATGCACTTTTTTTTAGGAAAGTAATAACCCCATGGTAGCATTATGTCATCGATGGAACAAGTAAAAATGTTGGTGAGCGGAATGTCATTCACTTTGAAAAATTACTCAACAACCCTTTTTCTAGCCCCCTTGCAAATAACAACTCTTGAACTACCTTTTCATCTTTTATGAAGTATCATAACCCAAGAAGTAAAGATTCATTACCTGGCAATGTTGACTTATCCAACTACGGATCAAATTCTGTTGTCCTACGTACGTTGCACAATAGGTCTTCCACATTCGCAGTCATTTCAACTGTTCTTTGAAATCATACTCAGAACCTCACATACTGCTGGCAGAGTCAGTTCTCCAACTGTATGGGCCTTTCCAGATTTATCAATGAGCAATGTTCATTTGTTCATCCACTTTTTTCTTTCTGAAAGTTTGCATGAAGTGACTGAAAATAAGCCAAGTTCTAGTCTGTTTTATCTTCAAAAGCACAGGGAGCCTGGATAGTTTCATTGCCTCACACAACAGATATATTGGTTGCTGTTGGTTTCTTGGTGCTGGTATAAATCTGTTTTTCAGATACTCCATGCTATACTGTCTACTGTTTTCTTTCGTTTGGTCTGTTTCTGCCATTTTCATTAAGGATTAATGACTGTGGTGAATTGCCTGTTGTTTATGTCCAACCTGAAGTGCTGTGATCAATAAAAGGGAAAAGTTATAATGTTATTGCAGCCTGGACACATGCTGACTGTGCCATATGGAACATAAAGTCGGGCAGCACTGAATCATTTGGGCCGAGGTCTGGAGAAGCCTGGTCAAGACCATTCAGTAGGGCAGATTCTGAACTTGAACCCTTTGAGCATGCTACTCTAATTCACAGAAACTGTGTCACGTGTGATTAGCTTATGGGAATCATTCTAGCTAACACTGTACGATAGTAGAGAACAGAGACAATGTGTAGGGAGGGCCCAGAAATAACACAATTTCTTCAGTGTCGATTTCTCATGATGTGCCGGATACGGAAGGGTCACATTGCCTTCCAATAACCATAGTACACTTTGAGCAAAGTCTGAGAGAATGCTGAGTTAGCAAGAGATGAAGTGGTTACACAATCATTACGAGGCACTGAGGATCAAATGCTAATTATAAGTTATTTATTTCTTAAATCAAGCCTGTAAATCATCATCTGCCCCCCTTGCTGCTGAGTGCCCTCACCACCCCCTTTACCTTTATCGCCCCTTAGAAACTCCCACCACCCCGGGTTGGGGGGACGATACCACCCACTTTGGAAACCACTGCCTTACAGGAAAGATGCTGATAACCACATGCTGTGACGGATGTCATTGTGACCTCATGATTACCTAACTTTTCATTGACTTTATGGATTGAGTGTAGTCAGTCTAATTAAACAAGGCATTCCATTTTTCATTGGTCAATCGGTCAAATTGAATATTGCTGCCTTCTGTTCGGTTTTTCCTTTTCCATTCCTACGCTTGTTGCTGAGAGACAGTTACCTGCCAAGGACACAGAATTCAGTGTTTTATTCATATAAATATAATTGTTGAAGACAAAAGAGAGGAAGAAAGAAATGATGTGCATGATCTTATTATGAAGTAGACTGAATGATACAGCTTCCATAAACTAGATAGCCTTTCATCAGATCCTTAATTCCTTGTCAATTAACAAAGAATTTGTTGGTCTACATGATTTCAATTTGGGTACTTTTATTGTCTACGAGCCCACTTCTTTTTATAAGACGAACCTTAAATGTCATTACTAATGCTTGTTGCGAAGGAATCATCAGAAGTCTGAACAGCACTGCAAACTCATTTTAGTCTGTGTGATCAAATGATAAGTTAGGGCCCAGATTTCAGTAGACTTACATGAAGCCATTTGTTGTTATGGAGACAATGCAGCTATTAAGCTGACTACATGAACCATGCATCATCCGATGTGCTGCGAGCTATAACAGTGAAGACAGTTACAGCGACACCTTTTTCAATGGTGCAGGTCACCGACAAAGGCAGAGAACAGCACATAACCGTGGAATTAAACTAGTAATGGTTGTAATGGCATTGTTCAGTTTGAAGGTTAAACCATTACCATTTTAGAGGCTTTCATTACATCCATTTGCCTAACTCAGATTTGTATTGGACCTTATACCCTACAGGAAGATACTGTTACTCTGTTGCCAGCTGTTAAAGATGCTGTGTTAATACTTAGAGATATAGCAACAGATTTGTTTGTTTCACATGAACAATCTATGCTTTTTATCCATCAGTCACCAGAGTCTCCTCAACAAAGCAAGCTGCCAAATGACAGTAAAACCAAGTCCACCTCTCTTAATTTAAAGATATTAAGGGTGATCTAAGAGCCAATGAATAAAGAGATAGATAGAAAATGTTTGAGCTGAAGCGTATGTTTTTGTTTTGAATTACGGTAATCTGGTCCTCAGTACAAGATATATTGGGGATACCTTTTGAAATAACTTGTATTGTAAAATTCTGTCCTTTGGCTAGGTTTGAGAGATATCTCCCAACTATCAACACTGCTCAGCAGTTGATGAGGTGGCTAGGTGTTTCGGAGTCTCATCCTGATCCAACTGTGGCTTATTGCTACACAATACTGATGCACCATCAATAACTCACTCTGAGACGTAAGGCGAGATATCGGCTTTTATTGACTGGAAGAAGGAACCAGGAGTGAGTGTCCATCATACTACGTCCTGGAGACTGAGGCCGAGCATCAGGCCTCAGATCGCCTTTATACAGGGGCCTGTGGGAGGAGCCACAGGAGCAGTCAGCAGGGGGCGTGTCCAGACAGGCACACGTAGTTCACCACATTCACCCCCCCTTTGTTTAAAAGAGTCCCCATGTGGCGAAGTTTCTTACAAGTCAAGTCTATCAGGTGGTCGAATCTGTTGCTGCGATCTACGTAGCACCGGCTGTGATTGCACAGACGCCGGCGACATTGGTGATTGCACAGGAGACAGAGGTTGTGCTTGTTCCTGCCCACTAGGCGCCAGTGATCCCTCACGCACGTGCGAGGCGCCTGGAATATATGCATACGAAACACCCGGTATAGGAGTGTCGTGAGGAGTCTGTGTAGGGCCTGGTAAGCACGGTGTCACCTCAGGTGCAGGGTTCATAGTTACCGGAGGGTGTTCAGGGTAGTGGTCTGCTGCACCTGCGGGTGCCAGGTCGCGGATGGAGACCGTGTCTTCCCGCCCATCAGGTAAGACCACGTAGGCATACTGGGGGTTCGCATGTAGAAGGTGAACCCTCACGACCAGTGGGGAGTATTTATTGCTCCTCACACGTTTCCGGAGCAGCACAGGCCCTGGAGACGTCAGCCAAGCTGGTAGGGTGGTCCCAGTGACAGACTTTCTGGGAAAAGAGAATAGGCGTTCGTGAGGGGTGGTATTGGTGGACGTACATAACAGAGAGCGGATAGAGTGGAGTGCCTCAGGGAGGACCTCCTGCCATCGAGAGACCGGCAACCCTTTTGACTTAAGGGCTAAAATTGTGGCCTTCCACACCGTGGCATTCTCCCGCTCCACCTGTCCATTTCCCCGGGGATTATAACTCGTGGTCCGACTAGTAGCAATGCCCCTAGCTAGCAGGTACTGGCGCAGCTCGTCACTCATAAAGGAGGACCCTCTATCACTGTGGATATAGCAGGGATATCCGAACAGAGTGAAGAGCTGGTGCAGGGCTTTTATGACGGACGTGGCAGTGGTGTCGGGGCAGGGGATGGCAAAGGGGAACAGTGAGTACTCGTCGATAACATTGAGAAAATAGACATTGCGGTCAGTGGAGGGAAGGGGGTCCTTAAAGTCAACACTCAGTCGCTCAAAAGGGCGAGTGGCCTTGACAAGTTGCGCCGTTTCAGGACGGTAGAAGTGCGGTTTGCACTCAGCGCAAATTTGGCAGTCCCTGGTCATCGTCCTGATGTCCTCCAGGGAGTACGGCAGGTTCCGGGCTTTCACAAAATGGTAAAATCGGGTGACCCCTGGATGGCAAAGATGTGCATGAAGGGTGTACAGCTGGTCGAGCTGTGCAGTGGCACATGTTCCCCGGGATAGGGCATCGGGGGGCTCATTGAGTCTGCCAGGCCGGTACAGGATATCATAGTTGTAGGTGGAGAGTTGTATTCTCCACCGCAAAATCTTATCATTTTTGATTTTGCCCCGCTGTTGGTTGCTGAACAGGAACGCAACCGAGCGCTGGTCGGTCAGCAAGATGAACCTTTTGCTAGCAAGATAGTTCCTCCAGTGCCTAACAGCCTCCACTATGGCCTGGGCTTCTTTCTCCACCGCGGAGTGCCGAATTTCAGAGCCTTGGAGGGTGCGAGAAAAGAATGCTACTGGCCTGCCTGCCTGATTGAGGGTAGCAGCCAGAGCGAAATCGGAGGCGTCACTCTCTACTTGGAAGGGAACAGTCTCGTCCACCGCATGCATCGTAGCTTTGGCAATGTCCCCTTTAATGCAGCTGAAGGCCGCGCAGGCCTCAGCAGAGAGGTAAACGTGGTAGACTTGACCAGGGGGTGGGCCTTGTCTGCGTAATGGGGTACCCATTGGGTGTAATAGGAAAAAAAACCCAGGCACCGTCTGAGGGCTTTGAGAGTGGTGGGAAGAGGGAGTTCTAACAGGGGGCGCATACGGTCGGGATCAGGGCCAATGAGCCCGTTTTCCACGACATACCCAAGGATAGCGAGTCGGGTGGTTCCGAACACACACTTGTCCCTGTTATAAGTAAGGTTCAGGGCTTCGGCCACTTGGAGAAATCATTGGAGGTTGGCGTCGTGATCTGGCCAGTCGTGACCACAGATGGTGATGTTATCCAGATAGGGAAATGTGGCCTGCAGTTGGTACTGGTCCACTATCCGGTCCATTTCCCTCTGGAAAGCAGAGACACCATTCGTGACACCAAAAGGGACGCGCAGGAAGTGATAAAGCCTGCCGCCCGCCTCTAAGGCGGTGTAGGGGCAGTCCTCTGGGCTGATGGGGAGCTGGTGATAAGCGGATTTCAGATCTATTGTCGAGCACACCTTGTACTGAACTATCTGGTTGACCATATCCGCGATGCAGGGTAGGGGGTACGCGTCAAGCTGCGTGAACCTATTGATGGTTTGACTATAGTCCACCACCATCCTATTTTTCTGCCCGGTCTGAACAACAACACCTGGGCCCTCCAAGGGCTTGTGCTTGGCTCAATGATCCCCTCCCTGAGCAGCCGCTGCACCTCTGACTGAATGAAGGCCCTGACTCTGCGCTGTACCTCCTGCTTTTAGTTGCCACAGGTTTACAGTCAGGGGTCAGGTTGGCAAACAGCGGTGGGGGAGGGATCTTGAGGGTGGAGAGGCTGCAAGTGGTGTCGGTAGCGCAGCTGTCGGCATGGTGCTGGATGGGATGTGTGGGCCGGTGTGTGTGTATGGTCAGTGGTGATGAAGTCCTACAAAACTGAGGATTCCAGACAGTGAGTGGTGGGAAGGGCCCGTCATATACCATAGTCACACTTTCGAGATGGCTCTGGAAGTCCAGCCCCAATAGCACAGGTGCGCACAGTTTAGGCTTGACCAGTAGCACAAAGTTCCGATATTCTGTGCCTTGCACCACCAATGTAGCTACACAACCCGCCCGGATGTCTGCGGAATGCGACCCAGAAGCCAAATTGATCCTCCGACTTACCAGCCGTGTTGCGAGTCCACAGCGTTGCACTGTGTCCGGGTGAATAAAACTCTCAGTGCTGCCCGTGTCAAACAGGCATCGAGTCCTGTCCCCCTCCACCAGGATGTCCATCATGGACCTTGCAAGCTGGTGTTGGGCGCTTTGGTCAAGGATTACAGTGGCCAGAGTTGAGCCGTCTGGGTACCCGGTAAGCATCGGAGGGTCGGGGGCGGGACATGCTGACGCCAACAAAGATGGCTGCCCACATCCGGAGTACCCGGTAAGCATCAGAGGGTCAGAGGGTGGGGCGTGCTGACGCCGACAAAGGTGGCCGCCCACATCCAGGCATGCAAGATGGCGGCCCCCACGTCTCACCCGCAGCGCTGCACTCCACTCGTAGTGTAGACTTACAGACCTTGGCGAAATGGCCCCGCTTTCTGCAGCTGGAGCAGGTCGCTTCTCGCGCTGGGCAGCGTAGTCGGCGGTGCTTTTTGAGTCCGCAGAAATAACAAAGCACAGGCTACTGACGGGCTGCAGCCGTGGTCAGGTTCGGGGAGCTCGTGGAATCGCGACTGGCAGCGGCGTTGGCGAATTCGCTCCCGGGAGCTGCCGGTGGCGGTGTCTGAGGTGTCCACGGAACCGGCGGGGAATCACACAACTGGACAGCGTCAGCGTTGTGCAGAGCAGCTTCCAGAGCGTTGGCCATCTCGATCGCCGAGCGTAAGGTCAGATCGGCTTTTTCCAGCAGCCGCTAGCGCATGTACACTGACCTCAGTCCCATCACTAAAGCATCTCGCACTAGCAGCTCCGCATGCTGTTCTGCTGTGAGCGTCTTGCAGTCACAAGTTCGGACGAGTGTCTGTAGTGCTCAGAGAAACTCAGCACACAATTCGCCAGGCCGCTGTTGCCGGGTAGCTAAACGATGTCTCGCGTAGACGGTGTTCACCGGCTGCAGGTACTGTCTTTTGAGGGCGTCCAGTGCCCCTTCGTAGGTTGGCAGGTCCCGGATAATGGAGTAAACTTTTGGGGTGACCCTCGAGAGGAGAATTCTGTGCATAACGGCAGGGTCAGTCGCACGAACCTCCTCCAAGTATGATTGGAAGCATGCAAGCCAGAGTTCAAAAGCAAGAGCTGCTTCAGGGTCTTGAGGGTCCAAATCCAACCTTTCCGGACGTAAAACGGTTTCCATGTTTTAAAACTTCCAGTCAAAAAAATTGATGCACCATCAGTAACTCTCTCTGAGACGTAAGGCGAGATATCAGCTTTTATTGACTGGAAGAAGGAACAAGCAGTGAGTGACCACCATACTACGTCCTGGAGACTGAGGCCGAGCGTCAGGCCTCAGATCGCCTTTATACAGGGGCCTGTGGGAGGAGCCACAGGAGCAGTCAGCAGGGGGCGTGTCCAGACAGGCACACGAAGTTCACCACAAATACTTCCCTTCTCTTTTGGACTGATTATTTTACAGCTGATTGGCCATTTAGCTGAAGACTGTGTTCAATATAAGTTAACTTACTATGTTAATAATCATAGTTATAAAGCAAGCAAATAGGGAATTCGACCCCCAGCAGCCATCCTGACTAGTGGACACCCATCCGTATTAATCCCATCTTCCAACACTTGGCTCCTAACCTTCTGTAAAAGTTGATTTAAGTGTTCATCTGCATGCTTAAATGCTGCTAGAAACTTTGCTTTCATTCTCTCTCTGGCCTTGTACTCCAGCAATTCACCACAATCTGAGTGAAGAAAGTCCCTTTCAGATCCCTTCTTAACTTTTAACCTTTACCAAAATGTTCTTCCTCTGGTTTTATCCACCTCTGATTGAGGAAAAGTTTTTTTTCAGTCTACCTTATTTATATCCCTCATAATTTTATTTACCTCAATCATGTCGTTTCTTAACCTCCACCATTCCAAGGAAAACCACCAAGCACCTCCAACTTTTTCTCATAACTGAAGATCATTGGCAATAACCAACATGGAGGCCGGTGACCAGTGGTGTGCCTCAGGGATCCATTCTCAGTGACCAGTGGAGTGCTTCAGGGATCTGTTGTGGGACCCCTACTCTTCGCGATTTTTATAAATGACCTGGATGAGGAGGTGGAGGGAAGGGTTAGTAAATTTGCTGATGACACAAAGGTTGGGGGTGTTGTGGATAGTGTGGAGGGCTCTCAGAGGTTATAGCGGGACATTGATAGGATGCAAAACTGGGCTGAGAAGTGACAGACTGAGTTCAGCCCAGATAAGTGTGAAGTGGTTCATTTTGGTTGGTCAAATATGATGGCAGAATATAGTTTTAATGGTAAGGCTTTTGGCAGTGTAGAGGATCATAGGGATCTTGGGGTCCGAGTCCACAGAATACTCGTAGCTTCTACGCAGGTTGACCCTGTGGTTAAGAAGGCATATGGTGCAATGGCCTTCATCAATCATGGGATTGAGTTTAAGAGCTGAGAGGTAATGTTGCAGCTATATAGGACCCTTGTCAGATTCCACTTGGAGTACTGTGCTCAGTTCTGGTTGCCTAACTACAGGAAGGATGTGGAAACCATAGATACGGTGCAGAGGAGATTTACAAGGTCTTGCCTGGATTGGGGAGCATGCCTTATGAGAATAGCTTGAGTGAATTTGGCCTTTTCTCCTTGGAGCAACGGAGGATAAGAGGTGACCTGATAGAGGTGTATAAGATATTAAGAGGCATTGACTGTGTGGATAGTCAGAGACTTTTTCCCAGGGCAGAAATGGCTAGCACAAGAGGGCATAGTTTTAAGGTGCTTGGAATCAGATACAGAGGAGATGTCAGGATTAAGTCTTTTACTCAGAGAGTGGTGAGTGTGTGGAATAAGCTGCTGGCAGCGGTGGTGGAGCCGGAAACAATAGGGTCTTTTAAGAGACTCCTGGATAGGTACACGGAGCTTAGAAAAATAGAGGGCTACGGGTAAGCTGAGGTAGCTGTAAGGTAGGGACATGTTCAGCACAGCTTTGTGGGCTGAAAGGCCCATAGGTTTGCCATCTTTCTATGTAACCTGATGTATCTCCTCAGCACCCATTCCAATCTAGTCACATCTTCTCTACAGTTAGGTGACCACAACTGCATGCCGTTTTCCAGCTGAAGCTGAAATCATATATGGACTCATCATAAGTGCCTATGAGCTACTGCCAGCAATATTTTTCATTTTATCTAGGCCTCTCTAGTACAGATGCAATTAAATACTTGCTTGCAGCAGGTTCTTACAAGTCAAATCAAATTGAAAATACAGTTTATTACATAAAAAGTAACAGTGCCAATATGAACACCAGACTGTTCCAAATAAGCATCAAATCTATCTTTCAGGGAGGAAGCTTCATGGTCTTTCAGGTCTTGCCTGAATGTGCTTGCAGATCCTCAGGAATGGGATTGGCTCTTAGCACTCCTCTGAAACGGATAAGCACTTCAGGTTCAAGGGTAGGTAAAGGTGGGATTCAATGCCACTTTGCCAATGTTGTTCAAATCTCATGAATAAATAAAAGTCACAAAGCTGAGTTTATTGTCATATGCACGAGAACAGGTGCAATGAAAATTTTAATACAGCAGTGGTATAAATATAGCATCAAAAGCATAACATTCACAAGAAAACAAAATACATAAATTATATATACATCGTTTGTAATTATACACAAAAGAGCAATTGAGACAAAAATCCATTGTACTCCCAACAGTTCATGGTGTTGCTGTAGTGATTAGGGTGGTAGTTAGCGACCTGTAATGTAACCGGCTGGTTTAAGAAAACGATGAATGAAGGCAAGTAGCAGTTCTGGAACGTGGTGGTGGATGCTTTGGTTGTCTATATTCTCCGAGCTGAGAATGGATAAATGGTGAGTTGTAAGTTCATATATTTCAGCAGGTCAGAAATTAAAATAGGCATGATTTATGCTGGGTCTAACGTTAGAATTGGACCGTGCTCTGCTTCACATGAGAATGAGAGACAGGAGTTCGGGTCAGGGATTGAAATGCAAATATTTCCTGTCATATAAAACATCTAATTTAACTTCATATTCTACTAAATAAAAATGGATTAAATATCCACCGTTTTTGACTTTAGACATAGAAACAACATGATTGTGAACATTATAGCTGAATAGATTATTTTAATAAATACAAATGGATTAATATTAGAACAAAAATTACCCTTTTTTTCTGAGAAGAGGAAACATGGCCCTCAGTCTATCTGACTGACATGTGCAATGACTGACTATGTCAAATTAGTGGATTGGTAGGTGTTGACTGACAGAATGTTTTTGGATGGTGCATCAAATGAATCTTTCAGTCTGCTTTTACTTGAACAGTTTCTGCTTGTCAGTCATAAATTGCTGCAGTAAATTACCACAGATGCATAGCACTGTCTGTTTCGTTTTGACTTGTATTCTGCAGTAACTCCTTCCAAACCATTCTGTTACCAGCACAATACCTCAGAAAGGATATATAGGAGTAGAAATTTATCCTCAGCCTCATATATTAACCACAGAATCTGAAGAAAAGCTCCACTCAACTTTCACTAGAAACATTAAGTTCGAAGTGCAAATGCTAACATATTATGCTTTTACCTCCTTCAAATAAGGCGGAACTTCTGTCCTACCAATATACAAGAGGGTCCAGTGCAGATTCATGAACAAAAATTTGAGTTCAGGCTGCAGAGGCCATCTTGGTATTTTCTTCATGTCAGAAAATTAAAAGGTGATCAAATTGAGGTGTTAATGACAATTGAAGGGAGAGAGCACGTCGAAAGAATCACTTTCTTCTGCGGGAAAACTGTAGGACAAGGGTCTACAGAAGAAGATCCAGCTTTTTCATTGGTTTTGAAGAACAACGTCATTGAAGTTAGATAAATTTAAAAAAAATTCTAAGCAGAAATGTTTGGCAAAAAGGTACTAAGGGATTTGGAATCAAGATAGGTAAGTGGAGATAAGATAGGGAAAAACAATTATCTAATAACTGGCATTAAAGTCTCGAAGGTTTCAATCCATATACCTTTGCATGTAATAGAAGAATTTGTCCTTAACCTAACAGTCTATGATTTTCTTTCAGCTTCATAAGTAGCAGAGTGAGCAGGCATGAGCCATGCCTGCCTGACAGGAAGTAGGTAAACACAGTGCATGCCCTACATCGCACTGTTCATGAGGAGCTCCATGCATTATAAATACTGAGAGATTACCTCGTTGACATCAATAGCAAGTTCTAAAAAAAAACAATAGCAGTTTAGTGACCAGCCACAATCAAATTTGCTTGCATGTCAAGATAAATATTGTGTCAGCAAAGATTATGCAGGATGTCCTGGATAAAGGAAATGGTCCAACATAATTCACTGCTGAAATGGGTATATGCCCAGTGGAAGATGGTCTGCTTGGATCTAAGAGATGCACGGTTTACAGACTAATAAGATTAGCTTGCTCGTGGTCATAGAGAATCAGTAATGCAGCATGAAAACAGCCTTTCAGCCCACTATGTCCATGATTATTGTTGAGCCCTCCCTCACACGAGTCCCATTTCCCAGTATTTGGACATAACCTCTATGCTTTAGCAACTTGTGTTCATCTAGACATTAAAGGTTATGAGAATCTCTGCCTCCATCACCATCTCGAGCACTGAGTTCTGAACTCCAATTAACTTTTAGGTGAAAACAAAACTTCTTGGTATTCCTTAAACCTTACCTTAAACCCGTACACTCCGACACAGAAAAGAAACTTCTTTCTATTTACCCTGTCTCCCTCAAGGCTCCAGGTTTATTGAAAGGCAACCTGCAGGTGCTGCAAACAATTAGAAGATATGGCTGTTGTAGCCAAAGCAGCTACAACTAAATCATGAATGTATAATAATCCTTAGATGCACTAACAAAAAAAAATCAGTAACAGAACAGTGAGTACAAGAAAATTATTTGTGAATAAATCTTTTTCATTTTCTTTCTGTATCCCTGGTATCGGCCTAACAGCTGGTCTTTTATATGTCAGATACACAGATTTGAAGGTATATGAAGGAAAGTGGTTTAGTTGTTCACTGCCAGTTTGGATGCATTCTATGACAATTATTAAAATTTCTGTCTGTAAAAATTGATCATTATTTCCATCAGTAAAAATGACACCAGCTTCTCCAGTGCAAACCTTGTTTAGCAGTAGTTCCACAAGTTTTTGGAATTTATGGGCTTCTTCGTCACATCGTATCACCCACCTTTGCCACTTTTCTCCCTCCTCTGACTCACTGAGGCAAACCTCCTCTAATCACAGCCACTTCACCAATTACAAGCTTCTACCTTAATTTTCATTATCCATTAAAATTTTTCTAAGTTTTTCTCTTCAATGATTGTCACCGCTTTTCTCTTTATTCTCACGATGCTTCCATTTTCCTTTTGGTTCTTTCTTTTCATTTAGTGTGCCACTCTTTAAATTCAGCCATCAAGATTGCACCTTTTCGTACCTTAGTCCTTCAAGCTATTTTTTCATCGCTAACCTCCTGTTCCTCTCTAGAGTCATGGACATGCTCTTGGCTCCCAAACCCATGCATCATCTTTGCATCTGCCTGACTGGATCAGTGTAACTAAGTGACCTTCATCAATTTACAATTTACAGTAAATATTCTATGAATGTGACATTGGTCAGCTTCGTCCTTCACTCTTTGACATGCCTCACCACAGCATTTTTAGAGCCATCATCGGTGGAGGAGTTGGTGGAATTGTCCAGAATCATAACTTACTCAGGCAAAGTGAATCAGAGTAAACTGTTGCTAATAGCAAGTGGTTCAAAGACCAGGAGACCTAAATACAATGAAGGGAAAAGGAAGCAAAGGGTGTATGAAGAAATGTAGAAAGAGATTGATAAGGAACGTGGTGCAAATGGGGTAATCAGGTCTTTCAAAGGGGCATAGCCTAGGTAAAAGGGAATATTAACTTGCAGGATGAGGAGAAAGAGAGGATGAGTAGAACTGTGCTCATGAGTAGTCATCATGCACTCAGTGGGCTGAATGGGGTAATTCTGTGGTAATGCTACAGTGTCCTAAAGGGGAGCAGTTGACAAATCCATAAGTATTGATGATTAAACAAGACCAAATGCTTCAGTGTCTTGCTACAATATCCCTACATTTCCTTGTAAGAGGAAATTATGCTTAAAGAATCATACTTCCTAAATAACAGTTGAGTAATGGCCTCTGTCCTATTGATTAAGCAGTGGTATGCAGATCACTGCATCTGAAGAAGCCATGAAATTCCTTTCCACATTGCCACACAGAGTGTTGGATTCCATCTTCTGGAGGTGACCACTGCCTGCTCTGTATCCGATATATTACATCCTTTAAAGGAAACATGAAACCTCTCTTTGTGCAGCCTCTTTACTTCAATGGCTAACATATTTGTTGTTTGCTGAGTTGTGTCAGAGATGCACTAAAGTGAACATGGTCCTGCTTTGAATTACACAGATCCCATTTTCATCCTTTACCTTTATGTAAATTACCCTTAAAATACTGCTTCAAATAGCTTCTGACCAACTTCATGCATTTATTTTGCATGGGAGATCCAATTTGGAGTTAGAATAAAACACAAGAATATTCTAATGTACCAGAAATGATGCAATAAAATCACTAGGCAATAAATATTAGTGAGACCAGAAACAATTGGGTAGAACTGCACTTGCACAACTCTGCTGAAAATCAGGTAATCTCCACGGTTTTGTTGGCTGATACTCCCAAGGTAGTCTCTTCTATAACGGACAAACTAATTGTAGATTGGGTAACCATTTGCAAAGTTATTATGGTAAGTCGACAGGACATTTCTGAGCATCTGATGGCCTGACACTTTAATTCTTCATTTCACTTCTACTTGAACCTCTCTTTTGTTTTCTGAGTTATAATATAGCTAATTTAAACTTGGGAAACAGCTTATCATCTTCTCTTTGGCCAAGTTGTGGCCTTCTGCGCTCAATATTGAACTCAAGGATGTGATATTGAGGCTTTATAAGGCAATGGTGAGGCCTCACCTTGAGTTTTGTGAACAGTTTTGGGCCCCACATCTTAGTAAAGATGTGTTGGTATTGGAGAGGGTCCAGAGGAGATTCACAAGGATGATTCCAGGAATGAAAGGGTTTTCATATGAGGAACATTTGAGTCTGTACTCACTGGAATTCAGAAGGATGGGGGTGGGGGGGGATCTGATTGAAACCTTTCGAATGTTGAAAGGCCTAGACAGAGTAGATATGGAAAGGCTGTTTTCCATGGTGGGAGAGTCTAGGATAAGAGGGCACAGTCTCAGGATAAAGGGGCACCCTTTCAAAACAGAGATGTGGAGAAATTTCTTTAGCCAAAGGGGGGTGAATTTGTGGAATTTGTTGCCATATGTAGCTGTAGAGGCCAGGTCATTGTGTGTATTTACAGCAGAGATTGATAGGTTCTTGATTGGACATGGCATCAAAGGTTACGGGGAGAAGGCCAGGAACTGGGGTTGAGGAGGAGAAAAAAAAGGGTCAACCATGTTTGAATGGCGGAGCAGATGCGATGGGCCAGATGGCCTAATTTTGCTCCTAGTCTTATGGTCTTATGGTCTAACTCAGGGGCTCCAGGTAGATCAGGCTCTCTGTTTTACAACTGGCTTGTTCTACAGCAGCTGACCTACCTGTCATATTGGCTCAGTTTCTCTCTTTCCACTAATACATTCTGACCTTCTGTGACCTACTTACAGCTGCACATTTCACAAATTTGACATCCCATTTTGGTATTTCTCTCTCTTACTCTCTTTATTAACCTATCAACCAGATAACTTCATCAACAGATTATTCTAAAGGCAATCCCGACTTCATGCTACCAGGGATGTTCCCTCTGATCTGACCATCCTTGACTCTAAAGGGTCTCTGTACCAAAAACTGCACCAAGTTAAGAGCAGTCATCATGACTAGTAGAGATCTGAGATGCCATTGAGAGGCAGATCACAGAGCACCCTTTGGCTTATCCATTGCTCAAGGACAGACCTGTTTCAAGATACCTTGCAACTTTTGCATTATGTCCACTAACAGATAGGTCTATGATTTTGGTGGATTGAGGCAGGAAACAGAAAAGATCCCCAAAACATTGCCCAAAATTGTTCTTGTGCATCTCATCAATTGCCAAAGCCCTCATCCACATAATTGTTTAACTCCACATTGACAAGTCCAACCCACAAACCAGCCTTCCCTTGCTTGAGGATATCCAAAAGACTCCTGTCCTTTAGTGTCTTATTCACACATGAAAATATAAAGCAAAATGTTGCTATTTTTCATTGGTCAAAGTAACTCTGTATGTGGCTTGGAGTCAAGCTTTGTATAATAGTACCTTGCTGAACCGCTTTGCCGGAGGTGCCTATATTAAAGGTCTTATACAAACATGGTCCTACTTTCTTGTAAGGACAAAATTGAGCTTAACTATTACACTCTTCTCAATTGAATATCACTTCTAGATTTCACAAATAAAAAATAACTACCTTGGTTGAAGATTTGAAGGACAACTTTTCACCCAAGAGATAGCCCCCAGATTTTCAATTTGAAGTTCAAGCTCAAGTTTAATTGTTATTCATCCATACACATTAATACAGCCAAATTAAACAAGATTCCTCTGGGAGCAAGGTACCAAAGATTTACACATAGCACAAGGCACATACACGATGCCCCGGTTCAGATTTTTACTGTTAAGCTGTATGTATTTCATTTAGCAGTTCTGTAAGAGCAGTCTGTTCTGTTTTCAGCTTGTCTGGGTTATTGGTGAAGATAAGGATGAGGAGAAACGTGTGCCATCCAATTAGGATGGTAGAGCTGAGGGGAGGTTTCTCTCGAGGGACACTAAGGTTGGGCTTGAGGTTTTTGATCGGCGGGAGATGAAGAGAGAAGACCCTGGGTAGAGCCTGTCATAGGTACGACCCAGTGGGAGACCAGTTTGTTCGAGATGGATTGCAAGTGACGTTCAGAAGGCAGTGTAGGCTTTCACCCTGACCGAGGGCCCAGCATGTGAGTGACAGAGAAGTCAATATGAGCTCCAACGTGTGCACATTTGACTGTTTAATTAAAATGGGCCCTTTTCTTTTTGTTATTCTTTACTAACCCTTTAGTTAAGATTCATAAATATAATTCCTTTAATCGTGTGCAGTGTACAGTCTGTTATTCTGTGGCACTAATTTGTAACAGAGTAGCAAATTACACAGCCCCTGCACAAACCGGGGTTTGGGGAGGGAGAGCAGTCTCAATCTTGCGAGTTTGGCAGAACTGTAGAGTGACTTCCTTAGACTTACGCAGCCGAGGAAACTAGGGGGTTTCATATATAATATGATAGCAGTTAAACATACAGCCACATAAAAAATAATACAGCGCCAGGTCCCTCTGTGTCGTAGTCTATAAATTGGTGGTGCATGAGATGTTGTCCTAGAGCCATGTTTCTGCAAGAAGAAACATGCAGCAGTTCTTCATCGCCTGCAGACAAATGCAATCCAGCTTGTCTTCCAGCAAGTGAACAATGGAGGGCAGCTCGGATGGGAGGGGCCAGCCCCCACCTCCTCCAGTGACTCCATGCCGTTCAGAAATAGCATAGCAAAAACTAGATGTTCTGAAAACAACAACAAACACAAAATGCTGGTAGAACACAGCAGGCCAGGCAGCATCTATAGGGAGAAGCGATGTCGACGTTTCGGGCCGAGACCCCTCATCAGGACTAACCAAAAGGAAAGATACTAAGAGATTTGAAAGTAGTGGGGGGAGGGGGAAATGCAAAATGATAGGAGAAGACCGGAGGGGGTGGGATGAAGCTAAGAGCTGGAAAGGTGATTGGCGAAAGTGATATAGAGCTGGAGAAGGGAAAGGATTATGAGACGGGAGGCCTCAGGAGAAAGAAAGGAGGTGGGGGGAACACCAGAGGGAGATGGAGAACAGGCAAATGACTAAATATGTCAGGGATGTGGTAAGAAGGGGAGGAGGGGCATTAACGGAAGTTAGAGAAGTCAATGTTCATGCCATCAGGTTGGAGGCTACCCAGCCGGTATATAAGGTGTTGTTCCTCCAACCTGAGTTTGGATTCATTTTGACAATAGAGGAAACCATGGATAGACATATCAGAATGGGAATGGGACGTGGAATTAAAATGTGTGGCCACTGCTTTTTCTGGCAGGCCGAGCATAGGTGTTCAGTGAAATGGTCTCCCAGACTGCGTCGGGTCTCACCAATATATAAAAGGCCACACTGGGAGCACCAGACGCAGTATACCACACCAGCCGACTCACAGGTGAAGTGTCGCCTCACCTGGAAGGACTGTCTGGGGCCCTGAATGGTGGTGAGGGAGGAACTGTAAAGGCAGGTGTAGCACTTGTTCCGTTTACAAGGATAAGTGCCAGGAGGGAGATCGGTGGGAAGGGATGGGGGGAACGAGTGGACAAGAGAGTCACGTAGGGAGCGATCCTTGCGAAAAGCAGAAAAGGGGGGAGGGAGAAATGTGCTTGGTAGTGGGATCCTGTTGGAGGTTGCGAAAGTTATGGAGAATTATACGTTGGATCTGGAGGCTGGTTTGGTGGTAGGTGGTAGGTAAGGTGGTAGGTTCTGAAAACGCTTTGTAATAAATTGCTTTCTTTTGGCAGGATTGGAATTCGCTTGTGTGAAGTGACTCATTGATCAAATGTTTAAACAAGTCCCTTTGGCATTAATCTTCCATCAGTGCATTAATTTAACATTACTGTGGATTAATTAAAAATATGTTCTGTTTTTATTTACCTGATTGTCATTTCCATTATGAATTTTAAAATTTATTCAGAAACTTATCACTTACAGTTTTCTCTGCATGTGGATTCCGGTGTGTCAATCTCTAAGTCATTCAGTTGTAACAATGTGATAACGCAATAGGATTTCAGTAGCAAAATGAGCTTTTAGACCTTTGCTTTTCACATCTGCTATTTACGGATATGATAGCATAAAGGTTATATTATTTTGCTAGTAATCCAGCAAGCTGGACTAATGATCTGGAGGCATCGGTTTAAATCTCAATGTGGCAGCTGTGGACTTTAAATCAAAATTATTAAATAAATCAAAAATAAATAAGCTAGTAGTGCTCACGGTGGCGAAGAGGCAGCTTGATTGTGAAAACCCATCTGGTTCATTAACAAAGAGAAAGGACTCTGCCTTCCTTAATCATTCTGGCCAAATTGTGTTTCCAGAGCCATTGCAATCTGGTTAACCTTGAACTGCCTTCTATGATAGTCCAGAAT
The DNA here is from genome assembly GCF_030144855.1 of Hypanus sabinus. NCBI lineage: Eukaryota > Metazoa > Chordata > Chondrichthyes > Myliobatiformes > Dasyatidae > Hypanus > Hypanus sabinus. The sequence goes on along the minus strand of NC_082711.1, from coordinate 47,294,100 downwards.
CAGAAAAACAGCTTGGCCATAGGCTCTAGAAAATTCAAAAGCATACTCAACCTGACAAGCTCAACCAGTCACATTTTTCATTCTGCTCCCCTTTTACCACACACTTCCCGAGTCATCTGTCATTCTTACGTCCCATCCACCTTCCCATGTAAGCAAAGAAAGACCATTCCTCTATTCCCTTCCTGAATCCAGAGAGCGGTTATTCCAAGTGAAGCACTTAGGTTCACAGAGTCATAGAATTACAGAGCTGTAAAGTACAAAAATAGGTCTTCGGCCATCATAAAAATACTGCCCATTTTGCCCATGTAATCCTGTTTTCCTCCATTACAATTTGATCCTGTACTTTTCCTACATAAGTGCTTGTCTAAATGTTTATTAAATGTAGTAATTGTGTCTGATTCTACCACTTCCTCTCACAATGTGTTCCACTCTTTAAAATCCCCTTCCTCTCATATGAAAACTATGCTCCCTTATTTATGATACCTTCACCATGTCATGTGGAAAGGTTCTGACTGTCTACTCTACCTATGCCTCCACTATTCTTATATACTTCTGTTGGTATAACCTCTTATCCTTCGTTGGTCCAGTAGAAGCAAGCCCATCCTATCCAATCTCTCCCCATTTCCCGAGTGTTCCAACCCAGGCAACATCCTAGTGAATTTCTTCCATACTTTCACCGGCACAATCACATCTTCCCTGTAACGTTGCAACCAGAATTGTAGAAAATGCTCCCAAGTATAGCCTAACCAGTGTTTTGCAAAGTTGCAACATAATGCCGCAACTTTTATATTCTGTGCCCCAACCTATGAAAGGAAGCACGCATCATGCTTCTTCACCATCCTATTGACGCATGTTGCAACTTACAGCAAATCATGGACGTGCCACAAAACAACAAATATCATGTCATTCTGAATCTGAACCCTAGCTCTTCATCACCATTTCTTCAAGTTCCACCATTTACTATATATGTCCTTTTCCAATTTCACTCCCTAAATAACTTACTTCATACTTGTTAGGGTTGCATTCCATCTTCTAGTCTCCACTCACTGCTCTAACAAATTTCTATTCTGCTGAAGACTTAGACAACTGTGCAAATCAATGCACCACTAATTTTTGTATCATCTTCAAACTTACAAATGATACCTCCTATATTTGCATATATTTCATAAACATCAAAGGCCTGAGCACTAATCCTTCTGGTACTTTTTTATATGTCTCTAGCATAGAGTTCCTAAGTGTTTTTATGCTATAGACCAGTACCATTAAACAACGGGTCTGTGGATCTCAGCTTGGGCACTGCTAATCTAGAGGAACTTGTAGGTTCCCATTCAGGTCACACCACCTGCTGATTTGAAATATATCATTGTTCAAGCATTGACAATGTTCAGAATGCTTGTGAATTGTCTTCCTCCCTGTCTGGCAGCTTTGACAGCTGAGACTGATCTTAACCAGTGTTTAAAACAATTCTGGATTGGAGGCAACCATGTATTGAATGGAAATGTTCTGTACTGGATCTGGCTGATGAGCTAGTAGCTGGACTCCCATTGAAAGAATGGGCCCAGGGACTCAAATAAAATAAGAACAGATTTCATGTGCAGGTGGAATATCTGTAACATAACATAAATGAATATTGTTGTTATTACACAAAGTCCCTGTCACAACCATAGATTTCTCAGCACAGTAGATATGGTAATTGTGCTTGTGAATATGCGTGTGTCAGCTAATTATTATTTCATTGTGATAATGTTTAACTCATACTTGTTGTCGTCGTGCTGGTTGAGACTTGGACACAGCAATGCTTTGCTGCTTGCTTGCATTCTGCCTTGATTGAGAAATCGGACTATCGAGTCATCTGACTCGGAAGACTAGTGGTAAAAACACAAAATGCTGGCAGAACTCAGCAGGCCAGACAGCATCCTTGGGAGGAGGTAGTGACAATGTTTCAGGCCGAAACCGTTCATCAGGAGTGAAGTAACATGGGATGGTCGAGGGGGGATAAGAAGTGGGGGGAGAGATGAAGAAGAGCGCTAGGAAGTGATAGGCTGGAGGGAAATGGGCTAGGGGAAGGTGGAGAATTATGGGAAATACCAGAGAAAGAAAGGTAGGGCTGGGGGGAGATTATAGTGAGGAGGGAAAAAGAGAGAGAAAGAGAACCAGACTAAAATTATAGATAGGGATGGGGTGGGGGGGTAGGCAGGGGTATCAATGGAGGTCTGTAAGTTGAATGTTCATGCTGGCAGGTAGGAGGCTATCTAGGTGGGAGATAAGGTATTGCTCCATCGACCTGTGTGTGGCCTCATCTTGATGGTAGAGGAGGCCATGGACAGACATGTCGGAGTGGGAGTGGTCTGTGGAATTGAAGTGTGTGGCCGCAGGGAGATCCTGCCACTGCTGGAGGACTGAGCGCCGGTGTTCGGCGTAACGGTCTCCCAGCCTGCGGCGGGTCTCCCCAAAGTATAACTGGCCACATCGGGAGCACCAGATACAGTATATCACCCCAATTAACTCGCAGGTGAAGTGGTGCCTCATCCCATCCCTCCCCACCGACCTCCCTCCAGGCACTTATCCCTGCAAACGGAAGTGCTACACCTGCCCCCACACTTCTTCCGTCACCACCATCCCAGAAAAAAGCCTACACTGAAGACTAGCGGTATTTCTTTTATGCTTAGTTGTTCTCTTCAGCTGTGGTGTAGGCTTAATTTTGCATTTGAGAGATTTAGCTAACAGTCCAGTTTGGCCTAGCATTTATTGTTTTATTTTCCCTTTAACTCTGTTCGCATTAAAGTCTGTGAACTATTGACCTACTTCAGTGTCTCTCACTCCGCAGTTAGGCCATATCCGAACCCGTTGACAGCAAGTCTCGACCACACAAAGATGCACCCAGCAAAGAGAGGGTATCTGACTTTGGCCATGAGATTCATTGGTCAGAATGATTCGTCGTGGCAACAATGTTCCATTGGAATTCCTATGTAGAAACTGTTTCTGTCTCCATCATGACAGAAGTATCTTGCCAACTAATGGACCCAGCAAAGTATGAACAGTGATGTTTTAACATTGGTGGCTTCAGGATAGGGTGCCTTTATTCTGAGTGCATATCCTGACTCTATATTCCGAGAGTCCCGATTCTACATACCGAGCTTCTCTAGTCTGCATGAGTTTCTCCAGTATCCATTCCAAGCTTTTCAACTCTCAAGTATCCAGGTTCCCAGTTTTGTGGTCCCAAGACTCAGGTCTGTAGCTTTATGGTCCTGTGACTCAGGTCTGTAGCTTTGTGGTCCCGAGACTCAGGTCTGTAGCTTTATGGTCCCAAGACTCAGGTCTGTAGCTTTATGGTCCTGTGACTCAGGTCTGTAGCTTTATGGTCCCGTGACTCAGGTCTGTAGCTTTATGGTCCCATGACTCAGGTCTGTAGCTTTGTGGTCCAATGACTCAGGTCTGTAGCTTTGTGGTCCCATGACTCAGGTCTGTAGCTTTGTGGTCCAATGACTCAGGTCTGTAGCTTTATGGTCCCATGACTCAGGTCTGTAGCTTTATGGTCCCGAGACTCAGGTCTGTAGCTTTATGGTCCCGTGACTCAGGTCTGTAGCTTTATGGTCCCAAGACTCAGGTCTGTAGCTTTATGGTCCTGTGACTCAGGTCTGTAGCTTTATGGTCCCGTGACTCAGGTCTGTAGCTTTATGGTCCCGAGACTCAGGTCTGTAGCTTTGTGGTCCCATGACTCAGGTCTGTAGCTTTATGGTCCCAAGACTCAGGTCTGTAGCTTTGTGGTCCCATGACTCAGGTCTGTAGCTTTATGGTCCCAAGACTCAGGTCTGTAGCTTTATGGTCCCAAGACTCAGGTCTGTAGCTTTGTGGTCCCAAGACTCAGGTCTGTAGCTTTATGGCCCTGTGACTCAGGTCTGTAGCTTTATGGTCCCGAGACTCAGGTCTGTAGCTTTGTGGTCCTGTGACTCAGGTCTGTAGCTTTATGGTCCCGAGACTCAGGTCTGTAGCTTTATGGTCCCGAGACTCAGGTCTGTAGCTTTATGGTCCCGAGACTCAGGTCTGTAGCTTTATGGTCCTGTGACTCAGGTCTGTATCTTTATGGTCCCGAGACTCAGGTCTGTAGCTTTGTGGTCCTGTGACTCAGGTCTGTAGCTTTATGGTCCCGTGACTCAGGTCTGTAGTTTTGTGGTCCTGTGACTCAGGTCTGTAGCTTTGTGGTCCTGTGACTCAGGTCTGTAGCTTTATGGTCCCGAGACTCAGGTCTGTAGCTTTATGGTCCCGAGACTCAGGTCTGTAGCTTTATGGTCCCGAGACTCAGGTCTGTAGCTTTATGGTCCTGTGACTCAGGTCTGTAGCTTTATGGTCCCATGACTCAGGTCTGTAGCTTTATGGTCCCGAGACTCAGGTCTGTAGCTTTATGGCCCGAGACTCAGGTCTGTAGCTTTATGCTCCTGTGACTCAGGTCTGTAGCTTTATGGTCCCATGACTCAGGTCTGTAGCTTTATGGTCCCGAGACTCAGGTCTGTAGCTTTATGGTCCTGTGACTCAGGTCTGTAGCTTTGTGGTCCTGTGACTCAGGTCTGTGGCTTTATGGTCCCGAGACTCAGGTCTGTAGCTTTATGGTCCCGAGACTCAGGTCTGTAGCTTTGTGGTCCTGTGACTCAGGTCTGTAGCTTTATGGTCCCGAGACTCAGGTCTGTAGCTTTGTGGTCCTGTGACTCAGGTCTGTAGCTTTATGGTCCCGAGACTCAGGTCTGTAGCTTTGTGGTCCTGTGACTCAGGTCTGTAGCTTTATGGTCCCGAGACTCAGGTCTGTAGCTTTGTGGTCCTGTGACTCAGGTCTGTAGCTTTATGGTCCCGAGACTCAGGTCTGTAGCTTTGTGGTCCCATGACTCAGGTCTGTAGCTTTATGGTCCCAAGACTCAGGTCTGTAGCTTTGTGGTCCCATGACTCAGGTCTGTAGCTTTATGGTCCCAAGACTCAGGTCTGTAGCTTTGTGGTCCCGCGACTCAGGTCTGTAGCTTTATGGTCCCAAGACTCAGGTCTGTAGCTTTATGGTCCTGTGACTCAGGTCTGTAGCTTTATGTTCCCGAGACTCAGGTCTGTAGCTTTGTGGTCCTGTGACTCAGGTCTGTAGCTTTGTGGTCCTGTGACTCAGGTCTGTGGCTTTATGGTCCCGAGACTCAGGTCTGTAGCTTTATGGTCCCGAGACTCAGGTCTGTAGCTTTGTGGTCCTGTGACTCAGGTCTGTAGCTTTATGGTCCCGAGACTCAGGTCTGTAGCTTTGTGGTCCTGTGACTCAGGTCTGTAGCTTTATGGTCCCGAGACTCAGGTCTGTAGCTTTGTGGTCCTGTGACTCAGGTCTGTAGCTTTATGGCCCGAGACTCAGGTCTGTAGCTTTGTGGTCCTGTGACTCAGGTCTGTAGCTTTATGGTCCCGAGACTCAGGTCTGTAGCTTTGTGGTCCTGTGACTCAGGTCTGTAGCTTTATGGTCCCGAGACTCAGGTCTGTAGCTTTGTGGTCCTGTGACTCAGGTCTGTAGCTTTATGGTCCCGAGACTCAGGTCTGTAGCTTTGTGGTCCTGTGACTCAGGTCTGTAGCTTTATGGTCCCATGACTCAGGTCTGTAGCTTTATGGTCCCGAGACTCAGGTCTGTAGCTTTGTGGTCCTGCGACTCAGGTCTGTAGCTTTATGGTCCCAAGACTCAGGTCTGTAGCTTTGTGGTCCTGTGACTCAGGTCTGTAGCTTTATGGTCCTGTGACTCAGGTCTGTAGCTTTATGGTCCCGTGACTCAGGTCTGTAGCTTTGTGGTCCTGCGACTCAGGTCTGTAGCTTTATGGTCCCAAGACTCAGGTCTGTAGCTTTATGGTCCTGTGACTCAGGTCTGTAGCTTTATGGTCCCATGACTCAGGTCTGCATACAAATGAACGCTTCAAGCAAGCTTATCCATTGATTCAACAGATCATCATTCAAGTCAATAGTGTAAATTCTGGAACAACCCTACCCCAAAAGCTGATCCCTGGCTGGAGTATGTAAATGCACAAGTAAAGTAACCTTATCAAGAGTATTTTTAACCTCTTGATGAAAGTCACAGTACAGACTGGGAAAATTGAACTTTCATGTAGCAAATTGAACGGATCTATAGAGAACCAGCTAGCTTTGTGATGAAAGGAACCTGTCTATGCTATCTTGATCTGTAAAATTGAGAGTGTATACTATTTGCCTCTGGAAACATTGTGAAAGATAAAACACTGTGAACAAGATTTGAAAAGGTTCCTCCTTTACCTTTCAAGTTTCATGTTTTCAAAATTTCTCAAGGAATTTTCTCTATGTTCCCAAGGATTTTTTTTGATTGTTTCCAAGTCTTATCCAATGTGCTGAGGGTTTTTCAATGTCCTCCCCATCTTGCAGACTCCCAAGCCTCCATCCCGGCCCCGCCTGAAGTTTCTTGATCTCACTCAAGGTTTCCAGGTCTCTAAACCTGTTGGGATTCCCAAGTCTCCCTCCCTCTCAATTTTCTCATTTCTCCTTCTCAAGTTCCCCAGGTCTCGAGTCATCCCGGGATCTCAATTTTTCAGGTCTTCCTGAGCCAGCAATATGGAGATGAGTCCTGTAGTGACTTCTTCAGGCTTGTGCACGGCATCAGAGAGCTTTTGGGCTCTGATAATTTTAGAGCACTTGAATTGGTTAATTTTTGCTTAACAGCAGTTATTAACGGTTTAAGAGTTCCCTGTGTTTTTCTCAAGCAACTCGCTCTTCGTTATGTGTTTTCCTGATGCTTTCTATTTAAGTTTATTAAGTTTATTTTGATAGGCTTTGAGATTCTGTGTTAGTTTTACTCTTGAAGCACATGCCCAATTAGCTCCAGTTGGAGGGTCCTCATTTTGAGTGATTCGTCTCACGGTGTCACTTGACCGAGCTACCACTGCATAAGCTCTTGTTTCTGTCTCTACATGGAAGTCTTTGGCTCCAATAATGGCAGTGCACACCATGGCACTTATCTACCAGCATCACTGAAGGACATCTTGGAAAAGTCCCTTATTCGGGACTTCCAGTGGACACAGGTCTGTGGCAGATCAGGGGCTGTGCCTGGAGAGAAAAACCCTGTCACAACCAGAGCAGCAGATTCAGCAATTGTGCTTGTGAATATGCATATGTCAGCTAATTATGATTTCATTGTGATAGTATTTAACTCCATACTTGTCATCATAGTGCTCATTGACACTTGGACACAGCAACGCTTCGCTGCTAGCGTGCATTTTGCCCTACCTGAGAAATTGGACTGTCGAGTCAACTGACTCTGAAAACTAGCGGTATTCATTTTATTCTTAGTTGTTCTTCTCTGCTGCAGTGTAGGCTTCGTTTTCCATTTGAGAGTTTTAGTTAATGGTGCTGTTTGTTCTAGCATTTATTGTTTTCTTTTCCCTTTAACACTGTTCACATTGAAGTCTGTGAACTATCGACCTGCTTCAGTGTCTCTCACTCCGCACTTGGGCCATACCTGAACTTGGTGATCTCACTTTACCAGGATGTTTGTAATGGACTATGTGGAGTAGAGTGTTTTAGGAACACATGTCACATGTGCAAATCCCCTTCTTGAAATTGTTGCCTTTTTTAGACACCCATGAAAGGAGCTGGTCATAAAAGCAAATCATCTCTTTCAGGCATACTGAACATTAATGTCTGATGTAGATGCCTATTTGCATGATGCAGGAGATCACGAGCAGTGCTGTTAGTTGGCCCAAAAAAACAGCTGCATGTGTCCCAATAGCTCTTCATGTTTCTCCGCATTCATGGCATTGGCAACAATAAATAAAGTTTGTCAGTGTGAGTAAGTGTGTAGTTTGTGAGTGATTATAAACACACATTTCGACCTTGATCTTATAACAGGATTCGTTTAGTCTATAACAAATACTGTGATTTAAGAAAGAATGGTAATCAGACAAAAGCATTGTGGAACTAGTTACATTATGTGATACACTCTTCAAGTACATTCTCCGGCTAGTTACGTTAAAAGTTCCCATGCATTTTGTTTTAACACTATAACCATCACGGTGTAACTTGGTGGTGACAGTAAGGATGTCAGAGTTCAAAGTAAATTTATCATCAAAGTGTATATATGTGTCTGGGATTAATTTTCTTGCAGGTGATCACAGTAAATACAAGAAAAACAATAGAATCAATGAAAACCCACGTCCACCACAGTGGACAACAGCGAAAATGCAAAAAAACTGTGCAAGCACAAAAGGAAAGGGAAAAATATAACACTAATAAATAAATAAACAATAAATATCAAGAATATGAGGTGAAGAGTCCTTTAAAATGTGTCCAGTTCAGTGGGAACAGATCAGTGATGGGGCAGGTGAAGTTATCCCCTTTGGTTCAAGAGCCTGATGCCTGAGGGGTAATAACTGTTCCTGAACCCGGTGGTGTGGGTCCTGATGCTCTTGGGCCTTCTTCCAAATGACAGCAGTGAGAAAAGTGAACGGCTTGGGTATAGTGGGTCCTTGATGATATATGCTGCTATCCTGCACTCTGTGTCGATATGCTCAGTACTGGGGAGGGCTTTACCCATGCTGGACTGGAACTTATCTACTACTTTTTGCAGGCTTTTCTATATAAGGGTATTCAGGTTTAAAATACCAGGCCACGATGCTCTCCACTACACACTTACAGAAATTTGTCGAAGTTTTAGGTGACATGCAGAATCTTCACAAACATCTCAGAAAATAGAGGCACTGCGGTGTTTTCTTTGCAGTGACATTTACATACTAGATTCAGGACAGTTCCATAATTGAGTGAAGAACCAATGATGAGGCAATGTTGACCTGTCATGATGGTAGGCCAACTGGAATGGTTCCAAGTCACATCTCGGGCAGGAGTTGTATCATACATCACCAACCTAATCACTGTGGATCTAAGTGCAACTGGACAGTCACTGAGGCAGGTTACCATGTTCTTCTTAGATACCTGTATAATTGAAGTCTGCTTGAAACACAAAACAGTACAATACCTCTTCTAAGAGGTTTCTGAAAAATAAACTACTTTCATAATCATTTTAATGACACAGAAAGCAAAATTAGCTTTGTTTTGTATCATAAGGCCATAAAACATAGGCCATTCAGCCCTTTGAATCTACTCCACCATTTTATCATGGCTGATCCCAGATCCCATTCAACCCCATACACCTGCCCTTCACCATATCCCTTCATGCCCTGACCGATCAAGGATTAATCAACTTTTGCTTTGAATATACTCATGGACTTGGCCTCCACTGCAGTCTGTGGCAGAACATTCCACAGATTCACCTCTTTTTTCTAAACAAAATCCACCTTGCTTCTGTTCTAAAAGATCACCCCTCAATTTAGAGGCTGTCCTCTATTTCTGGATACCCCCACCAGAGGAAACATCATCTTCACATCCACCTCATCTAGTCCTTTCCACATTCGGTAGTTTTCAATGAGATCCCCACACATTGAAACCTCGACGTCATGGATCACTTCTAAATTATCAGAAATTACAGAGAGCTTGAAGTTTGAATCTAGGAATCAGAAATAGGACTTTAATAGATTATCTGCTTAAAAACTTTCTTGGCATAGCAGATTTGGCAATTTCTTAGATCATGTACTTTATGACAGGTTTTCTTCTGGTTTAGTTACTGAGAAGCTTAAATTCAAAATATTAAGTGCATCTCACTTCTGAACTTGCAGGCAAATTCATGAACACGGGGTAAAATTCCAGGTTTAAATCTTAAAACAAAATGCAGTGCATGTGGGTGAGACAGATAGAAATAGCTGCTTTAAATGCAGCAGAGGCCATCCATCTTATGTCTACGTCAACTCTAATCAGCAAAGTATTTCAACAGTCAGAAAATATCCACAGCATGCTAGTCTATCGGCAAAGCTATCAACCAAAGGAGTTCTGGTAGAGCGATTCCTTCCTCAAAGGGAAGTTTACACAACAGGCAACCATAGAGAGGAAGGTATTAAAACCAATGACAATGAGGTAAGCTTCATTAGAAGTTTGATGAGATTCAGAATGTCACCAAAGACTCTTATATATTTTTGTAGATGCATGGTGGAGACCATTATGTCTGGTTGCTTCACAGCCTGGTTTGGAAGCTCCAATGCACTGAAATGCAAATAGCTAAAGAGAGCTATAGGTTCAACAAAACCCTCTCCACCATTGAAGATATCTTCAAAAGGCACTGCTTAAGAAGGGCAACATTCATCATTATAAGCCCGCATCATCCAAGACATGCCAACTTCCAGTTACTAACGTGGGGGAGGAGGTACAGGAGCCTGAAGACTCAGTGACTCAGAAACAGCTTCCTTTCTTTCAACATTAGATTACAGAATTGTCTATGAACCAGTGGACACCACCTCATCTTTTTTTGCACCATTTATTTATAATTCAGTGATTTTATATCTGCACTGCGCTTATAATATAAAACAACGAATTTCAGTTCATATACAGTGGTGTCGCCTCTTTACAGCTGCCAGAAGAGAGGTTTTGGAGCCATTGGGCTCCACTGGAGGCAGTGAGTCAGCGTCCAGGCCAGAGTTAGTGCTGCCCCCTAGTGTTCACTGGGCAGAAGACAAGCCATATTGTGGCCGACTGCAGATTTCTGTGGCATTCATGGCTCGGGTCTGGACTATTATTTTTTTGCGTGGCTGTATCTCACTGATATCTTTCTGTGCTTGCTACCTTGTATGTGCTATGTGTGCTCTGTACCATATGACAGTTGGTATTGTGTTTGGCTGTACTCATGGTTATTCCTGTATGGTTAAATGACATTTAAACTTGAATTGAATTGAATATACCGTAAATCGGTGATAATAAATCAGATTCTGATTGGCATCTGCTTCCAATTTATTCTTGCCAGATCCTCCATAAATTTTGCAACCACCCCTCTCCTAATTTAAGACCTTTCTCATAACCACCTTAAAACCTACCAAATAGTACTTAATGTTTGCAAGGATTTCCTTCAAAGACACCTCCAACACAGTTCTGCCTTCAGTACTATAATTCCAAAGAAACTTACTTCCAAGCTTCTAGACCTGGAGACTCAACACCTCCCTTTGCAACTGGATCCTTGACTTCATGACCAATGTACCTTGGTCAGTAAGGATAGGCAGCAACACCTCCTCCTCGAGGTGCCCCACAAGACTGCATCCTCAGACCCATACTCTATTCCCTATTTACTCACAAGTGCGTGACCAGGTTCTTCAACTCTACGTACAAGTTTTCAGATGATACCACAGTGATGGGCCATATCTCATATAAAGACGAATTGGAATACAGTAAGGAGACAGCTTCCACCCCGCTGTTATAAGGCTATTGAATGATTCTCTGGTACAATAAGCTAGGTTCTTGACTTCACAATCTACCTTGTTATGACCTTGCACCTTATTCTTTGCCTGCACCGTGCTATCCAAATGCACTGTTGTAATGAATTGATCTGTTTGAATGGTCCTCAAGACAAGTTTTTCATGGTACTTCGGCACACTTGAGACGGATAAATTAATTTACCAGTTTATCAATTTACTGTACTAAAGTGTCAGCCAAAAATCTTCCCTTTTGTTTTGAAGGATGGTTCTTGGATCAGAATCTCTTAAACCTGAGAGCCAAACTAACAGCCAACACAAGAATGATACCGGATGTTAGAAGCTCACTGTTTAGGAAGGGGAAGGGTCACTGCAAGGTGAACAGTGGGATGTCTGGAAACAAGCTCATTCCACCACCCCCTCCCCCAGTTTTTATATCAGACAATATATATCACATATTATTGTAGAAGTGCAGCATAGAAGAAGATATTTAGTCTACTGGCAATCACTGCAGATGCTTTCTGGAAATTTAAAGCATCTGTAGAGATGAAGCAATTTAAAATGCTTATTAAAAAAGTTGCAGAAGTAAAAACCTGAAGTAAAAACAGCAAATGCTGGAAATATTGAGCAAATGAAGTAGGACCTGTGTGAAAGAGAAACACATTTCAGTTGGAAGAGTCTAGTGGGAGGGTAAAACAGCTTCCATGTTTCCTGTTTTATGATAATGACAATATGGTGAACTACAAATACCTGTCTGGACATGCCCCCTGCTGACTGCTCCTGTGGCTCCTCCCACAGACCCCTGTATAAAGGCGATTGAGGCCTGAGCCCGGCCTCTCAGTCTCCAGGATGTAGTATGGTGGTCAACCACTGCTTGTTCCTTCTTCCAGTCAATAAAAGCCGATATCTCGTCTCAGAGTGAGTTATTGATGGTGCATCAGACAACACTTTAGAAATGCTTTGTTATCTGATGAGGAAATGAAAGGCATTATATTCATCTCAGTGGATGGGAAATAGACCTAACATTGTTTCTTCACTCAAGTGAAATGTTTGGATATAAATTCACTGCACACGAGAGTGGAGGAAGGAGAGTTAACTGATGCCTTCATACGGCAGTTAACTAGCACTATAGAGATAAAGTGAAGTAATGAAATTAATGGGGACCGCTCAATGAGGAGTGAGAGGGAGTTGATGGGCCAAATAGCCTTCTTTAGTGCTGCAACTTATTTATGCTTCTGTGATATTTGCATTTTTGTGTTAAATATATGATTATAATTTTAGAGGTTTCACTCTAGCACATTTTCATTTGATGCTTTGAATGATGAGCACGAGTACTCCTTATGCAGCTGGAATCACAAGCTGACACCTGTAAATGTTCTTCTAGTTACATTTCATAATGGTGTTATTGAAAGAAATGCCTCATTCTGTTCCCAGGGATGTTCAAAAGAGAAATTAATAGCACAACAGACATTTATCTTGCTGTAAGGCAGTTGCCAGTAGCACGTGGTAAGAGAGTATGACCTCAATGTCTCCATCTTCATTCTGGGAGAAAACTAATGACATCTGCTAATGTTATGCTCCATTAGTATTCATACCTACAGCAGTTGTTGTGTGGCTTGAGGGGACAAACTTGAAAATGCTACCACACATTTTGTGAACTTGTCAATCTACTACCATTATGTACAGTTTTTTACATTTTTCGAATGTCAGTGCAATCTATGTTATTGAAAATACTGGCAACGTATTTCATCCTTTTGTCATATTGGCATCTTGCAAGCTGGATCATATTATGTTTCTTCACACAGTGCCTGGCAGAGACACTGCGTGAATGAACATAATGCGACCCAACCGTGTGCCGAGAGAAAATATTCCAAGCTACTCCAGCTGTCTTTTGCAGAGAGCGGCAGCTGTGGAGGAGGGTCAATCATGGATAGTTCCCTGAGGGTTGCCATAATGCTTGTACTTGGGCGAGGGAGGAAGAGGTACCGTATTTCCCTCACCAAGGACTTTCACCAGAAGGAGAAGGGAAGCTTGATAACAGGGAGGAGACATGGCACCACTGAGGAGATTGAGATTCTGCCTGGTTAGGGTAACAGGTAAGAATCCAGGTGACTTAAAGTTCTTTCCATTGTCAGTGAGAGCATACACATTACCCTTTCAGGTTTTCAGTTATATCATGTCTGGAGGTTAGTCGGGCCATCTCATTAGCTTCCCTGCGCATTATCCATAAGGAGTTGTGTATGTTCTCCCCGTGACTGGGTGTGGTTCCTTTGGGTGCTCCGGGTTCCTCCCACATTCCGGGTCACTAGGTTAATTGGATGGTGTGGGCTCATTGGACCAGAAGGGCACCTTGCCATGCTGGATCACTAAATAAATAAGACAATAATTACCTTAACATAAAGAGCCTTATAGGTAAAAGACAGATGATTGAGAATGTGTGGATCTCAACATGGAATCATGGTCTTGTGCAAATCACAGAGCATAACCAGGGGAAGACAACTGACAGATCATTGTTCTTGGGTAAAGTGTTTTCAGGGATGAGGGGAGAGGATTTAAGGAAGGGAGGAGATGTTGCACGGGGGAACAGGAACAGCATTGCAGGAGTACTCAGGGAGGATGTCCAGCAGAAATTGAACTTAGATACTAGAAAGGGGGTGATCACTTTGATGGGATTATACTACAGCCTCAAAATAATCAGCAGGATTTGGAAGAAAAATACATAGACAAATATCAGTAGAATATAAAAGCGATAGTGGAGGAGTTGTGGGTGACTTTAACTTTCTCAGTATTAATGAGGCCTAGATGCGTTTAACTTGGTTAAACTAAATCCAGCAAGGGTTTCCTACAGAGCTGTATTCCATTTTACTTCAGAGAATCTGAATGGGCAAGTAATGGTAAACTGGAAAACTGATAAATTTATTTATTATTATGATCTAATAACAACACCTCACTACTGAGGTACAGTGAAAAAAACTTGTATTGGATAATGCTCATACAGATCAATTGTTTACAACAGTGCTTTGAGGTAGTACAGGGTAATACAGTAACAGAGTCCACAATAAAGTGTTCTTGCTATAAAATAAGTGAGGTGCAGGTAGACAATAAAGTAAAAGGTAGGTGGTGAGGTCAGGAGTTCATCTTAACGCGCTAGGGGACTGTTCAATATTCTTTTAACAATGGGGTGGGAACTATCCTTAAGCCTGGTAGTATGTGTGTTCAGGCATTTGTTTCTTCTGCCCAATATGAGGAGGGAAGAAGGAGGGTCCAAATGGTATGGAGGTCTTTGACTAGGCTGGATGCTTTCCCAAAATAGCGAGAATTGTAGAGAGAGTCTATGGAGGGCAGCTAGTTTCCATGATGTGCTACGCTGTGGCACAGTTCTTTAGTTTGCCACAGTCCTGAGCAGAGAAGTTGCCATAAAAGGCCATGATGCATCCAGACAGGATGCTTCCTATGAAGTACATATGAAAATCGATTAACATCGAAGGGTACATGTCAAATTTCTGTAGTCTCCTAAGAAATAGAGATAATCGTGAGCTTTCTTGGACATGGCATCTATGTGGGTGGACCAGGACAGGTTATTGGTGATGTTCACTCCTGGGAACTTGAAGCTCCAACCTCTCAACCTCAGCATCATTGATGTCAACAGCAATATGAGCACTGTCCCTTTTCCTGAAGTTAATAATAGGCTCTTTTATTTTACTGACACTGAGAGATATTGTCATGACACCATGTCACTAAGCTCCCTGTTACTTTCCTGTACTTTGGCTCATTGTTATTTGAGATACAGCCCTCTACAGTGGAATCAGCTACAAACTTGTAGATGCAGTTAGAGTAGAACCTGCTAAGCAGGCTGAGTGCATAGGGAGTAGGATAGCCCTCTATTTTTCTAAGCTCCATGTACCTATTTCAGAGTCTCTTAAAAGACCCTATTGTATCCACATCCACCACCATCACTGGCAGTGCATTCCACACACCGACCACTCTCTGTGTGAAAAACTTGCCGCTGACATCCCCTCTGTACCTATTTCCAAACACCTTAAAACTATGCCCCCTCATGTTACCCCATTTCAGCCCTGGAAAAAGCCTCTGGCTATGCACATGATCAATGCCTCTCATCACCTTACCCACCTCTATCAGGTCACCTCTCATCCTCCGACGCTCCAAGGAGAAAAGGCCGATTTCACTCAACCCATTCTCATAAGGCATGCTCTCCAATTCTGGCAACATCCTTGTAAATCTCCTTTGCAGTCTTTCTGGTTGTAATAGTTATAAAACATTAGAAATCTAATCCCTTAATATTGGGTTAATACTTTAATATGGAAAGTTTTTACAACTCTTTCTGGGTCAGACTGTGACATCTCTGACATCTCCAAACATCCAGCATTATCTCTTCTTAAAAGTCTTCTTTTCAAATGGGTGAGTATCCCATTAGGAGTATGTCAGGACTTGCCATTGTATGCTGAGTAGGAGGCATCAGCCAATTATGGGATACATGTATGTTTTGTGTGCTTAAAGTGGAATACAACAAGTCCTGGGAATACAACATGACCTAGGAACAGCCTGAAATATTGAAAACCAAAACTACATGGAGTAATCCCATAGACAAATTCCAAAAATAAGTTATATTACAGAAAAGACAGGCTGGGTTGTTAAGTGTTCCTTCAAAGACATTCTGATTAGTTCACCAACTTATGTAAAGAATTGACTTAGTCTCAATCCTTCACTAATTGGATGCTTCCTTGGGAACAGCAAGGCCCCCAGAGGACATAAATAAGTTAATCATGAAACGTGAGGGAAAAAAAAAGAGTAAAAATAGACCTAATGCCTCATTGAGGATGCCTAGATACTCCATAGCATTAAGGCTGGTCCTGTGCTTCATTCCTTCTAACTGATCTATACAACTCCTTTGGTTCCCTAGGATCTGTTGAACTTAATCTTGATTGGACGACTGACTCTTTATTTGGTTTTCTATGGAGGAGCAGAGTATCAATATTTACAACAGTAAAAAGAAGATTTAGCTATTATCTCTGGATTGAAAAACTCCACAAGTTCATTTGTAGCCAGAACATCATATAATTCATTGGCCATAGTGTACTTTTGGCGAACCCAAAGGAATACCTCAAATAGCCTTGCCTAAGTTGCAGAAATGAATGTTAATACAACTAAGTTGTGAAGTACAGATCTGACAGAGCATGTAGAATATACATTTGGAAAGAGTACCTGATTGATGTATGCAATGGCTGAATATTTCCAAAGGAAATGTTGGGATGTGGGTTGCAATATGGGTCACATTCCAAGTCAGGTTGTACTTGTTTGTTTTACAAATAACGTAAGAGCAATATTTTTCTGTTCATCTTCAGGGCATGGGTGCTACCAGTACTTCTATCCTATTTATAGCTCCCCTCATTATTGAAGAGCTCGCTGGGTTATTTAGGAGGCTACTTGAATGCTGACAACATGGCTTGAGACTGGAGTTACATATAAATAATACTGAAGAAGGAAAATGATTTCCCCACATAGAAGAACATAAGATCTGCTGTAAGCTGTAACCCCCTTTGACATCAGTGGATCTAGGGTTGAGAGGGTAATCAGCTTTAAGTTCCCCGGCATCAACATCACCGAAGTTCGCACGTGGCCTGCACATACTGGCTGTGTGGTGAAAAAGGAATGATGGCGCTTATTTCACCTCAAACGGTTGAAGAAGTTTGGTATGGGCCCCTAAATCCTAAAGGCTTTCTACAGGGGCACAATTGAGAGCATCCTGACTGGCTGCATCACTGCCTGGTATGGGAACTGTACTTCCTCAACTGCAGGACTCTGCAGAGAGTGGTGCGGACAGCCCAGCGCATCTGTAGATGTGAACTTCCCACTATTCAGGACATTTACAAAGACAGGTGCGTAAAATGGGTCTGAAGGATCATTGGGGACCCAAGTCACCCCCACCACAAACTGTTCCAGCTGCTACAATCCAGAAAATGGTACCACAGCATAAAAGCCAGGACCAACAGGCTCCAGAACAGCTTCTTCCACCAGGCCATCAGACTGATTAATTCATGCTGACACAACTGTATTTCAATGTCATGTTGTACATACTGTTTATTATAGATTACAATTAATTGCCCATTGCACTTTTAAACGGAGACGTAACAAAGATTTTTACTCCTCATGTTTAAGGATGTTTTCTTACATCCTTCATGTAAGAAATAAAGTCAATTCAATTCAAGTAATATTCTTACTTTATAAAATGAAATTGAAATTTTCAACCTGGAGTGTTGAGTTCATAATTACCATGTCAAGATATTGTTGTGCTTTCCTCATATCAGTTATATGAATGCACATTCTAATCTTACATTGTGTAGGAGATAATGTAAGTATTAACATTATCTCATATTAAAAGGTATTGAGACAAGCTAACAGCTCCAGGTAAAACTTAACGTGAATTAATTAGATTTGAACCCAGAGGAGGGGAAAGAATGCAAGTATCTAGAGATATATCAGCAACTCCTGGATACTGTTGACACAACGTATTGAAATATAATGAACCAAATACATTTACAAGTTGGTTGAGAGGTAGGATTAAAACAATAGATGGCTTTATGTATTATAGGTATGGCAGATTTTCCTTCATAAGGATATTTCTTTAATTCAGCACTATTGCATGCAATTAACTTATCTTAAGAGCTTCATCACCACTTTCAGATCAGCAGGGAAAATTGAACTGAGCTGTGAGCTACAACGACTGAAAGGCAATCAGTGAACCAGCCATATTACCTACCATTCTTAATGATGTGATAATATTGGCTGGTTAGTGGAGCAATCAGGGGATAATTCAGGGGACTCCCTGGATGGCTCACTAGATAATTGTATAGCTTAATGCAGTGCTGGGAAATCCAACCAAAGAAATTCAAAGCCTCATAGTGACTGAACTCAGTTTATTAGAAGTGGTAGCTGCAAAGCCATAGGGTTGATGCTATGTGGTTAGCTTTCTTACTGCCCTTTTTTGCTTAGGTTTATAGACCTTCTCCTACCCACTGGCTGCTTGAGGTAAAATATATCTGTGGAACTGCACTTCAGGTAATTGAGGGGAAGAATGAACATTCTTTTGAATAACCTTTGATTTCAGATTGGGAGGGATTCATTCAAGCACCTTCACATGCTTTCTAGCACATAATTCTGATGTGGCTGAAAGAAGCTGCTGAGTATATTTGACCATTTAAGTTCATCCCTTCCATGGGCCTCTTGTGTAATGTCCGAACAAAGACAAACTAAACTCTATTTGATATTGTCTGCTGAGAGAGGATTACCATCAAAATTCTGTAGTGTGGCTTGAATCATAAGAACATTAGGAAGAAGTAGGACATTCATTTCCAAGTGTCTACTAGCCATTCAATAATATCACAGCTAATCTGTAATCCTCGTGCAGTTTTCTACATTAACTCCTTTCATTCCTTCGAACTCTAAAGGTATTTTGATCTCTGACTTGAAAGTATTCTAAAAATAATCCTTCACAGAACTTTGGTAATCTTTGAGTATAAGTTCTAAAGATTTGATGTTCTTTGTATGAAGCAATTTTTTCCCCTCCTGTTTATCCTGAATGATTGATTCTTAATTTCAAGACTGCAACTATGCTTCCAGACATCACTAGGGTGTTATGCAATTGGACAAGATATATCTATTCTTGTTTTCAAATTCTCTTCTCATAAAGTCAATCCAAATTGTCCTCATTTGTTAACTGAGCCTGTGTGTTAATATACAATAGAGTGATTCACAAAAAGGTAATTTGATTGTGGAGGCTTGTTTCCAATATAAATGAGCCAACATGTGAGATTTTTAAATCTTGTGTTATATGCTGTAAAGCTTGTAGACAAAAGCAATTTTCTCAATAAGGTGATACACAGAGCATTGGAAGAAGGTGGTATGGCTTACCACAATAAGGAATGTAGATGAGAGAAGAAGTTTACCAGGGACACAATCACATCACTTATAAATAGATCCCCATGTCCAGCTGTTCCTCAAAATTTAATTGTCCAAAAAAGCAGTGTGTTCTGTAGTTCAAGAATTGGGGGAAATAAATGTTTGCTCGTACTTAGTATCAGAATGGTTGGTATAGTGATAAATCACTATCATTTATTGGCTCAGGATCTGTGGTGGTGCATGGAAATTTATAAGGGATCTACTGAGACTTAATAGTCCTCCAGGAAATGGAGAGTTTGTGTAGTGCTGTGTCAGAGTAGTTTTATTATATTATTCATGTATTGATAGAGAAATTATGTATGGATTAGTAATTTTCAGTTCTTTCAATGGTTGCTGATGTTCTACTTATTTTTGGAATTTTTTTTTTACAGAAAGTAAACCATAAATCTTAACCCTTCATCTAACCAGTATAAACAATTCATAATATGTGGCCTAAGTAGCTATGGCAACTGCTTTCCTGCCTTAGGAATTTTTATTTCGCTAGAAGTCTTTTGACTGCCCATGGTTCTCTTCCAGTAGGTCTAATTGACTATTAGCTGAATTCAATTTTCTCCCTGGTAGTTTCCTGACATCAGTGAATATATTACGGAAGCAATGTTGTATTCATTCATTAATGGGGTTTCCTCAGTCCTGACTAGCTACTCAATAACCCTTTTAGTAAAGAATGGAGAATTAGTTGGCACAGCATAGATGACAAAGACACTTATCTGCAGTATATTCTAGATTTTTTGGATGGTTTGCTGGAATTAGAGTTGAATGTGTTATTAACTCATTGGTTGTTACACTGACAATTGAAACTGCATGTTTATATTAGGGTAATTGCAATCAGACAAGTAATTTCCAAAATCTCTTTACAACGTACCTATTCAGCAGTTTGAAGAATTAGTAGGTTAGCCTACTACTTGAATCTGGGATCCCTTGTGTGCTAAGAACTTTATCACCTAAAGTGAGAATCAACTGCAGATCAGAACAAGGCTGTGCTGCAGTCAGGTAACGACGGTTTTCAATATCTGTCTGAGTCATTCCATGCTGCTTCAGGGTACATCAGCAATTTTTTTTTTTAACAATTTTCTATATATTTTTGCATAAGGCATGACACATATGTTCATCATTCCAGAAAACCAAATTCATATCATCTTACTATAAGAGGCAATCAGGAATTGAAGAGAGGTCCACTTTGGAATCCACATTTACTAAGAAAATGCTTGTTTATATAATGCCTTTCACATCCTGCTGGGTGTGCTTAAATAGTTTGTAGGTAATTAACATTTGAAACACAGCGAAATTAAGTACAGCTAGTTCTTAATAATAGCAATGTGATAATTACCAGATGATCAGTTTTTGGAATTGGTTTATTATTGTCACATGTACTGAAATAGTGAAAAGCTTGTCTTGCATTCTGTTTACATAGATCGTCATTACACAGTGCAATGGGGCAGAACAAGATAAAACAATAACGCAGAATAAAGAGCAACTGTTGCAGATAAAGTGCATTCCATAATGAGGTAGTTTGCAAGGTCAAAAGTTAATTTGATCATTCTAAGGAACCTTCTAATACTGGTATAATAAAGGGGTATAAACTGTTGGGGTTGCCCAGTGTTAGAGTGTGAGGCTTTGGCTCAGCAGGCTTGGGCAAGCACAGGCAGAGTTTCTAAGTAAGTTTCTACTAAGTTTTTCTCCCTTTCTTTGCCTATTGTTAGTATGCTGAGAATGGGTTCAGAGTTAATGGCATCTTCTCACATAAAAGACTCTAGGAGAGCTCAAGTCTCCCAGATAACTATATCTGCACAAAGTGTATTGAGCTACAGCTCCTTAGAGACAATGTTAAGGAACTGAAGCTGCAGCTCATAAGAGAGAATGACGAGGGGACAGCCAGGAGCTACACCGATCTAGTCATCCTGCAGTTGCAGGAGGAGGGTACTGCACCTGAGTGACTGTCATGAGAGGGAAAGGCAAAAAGCAGCCAGTGCCAAGTGCCCCTGTTACTGTTCCCCTCAATAATAAGTATACTGCTTTCAATATCATTTTGGGCTTCTCTTCTTTTGCACTTTGCAACATCTGGCACACTGCTAGTGTCTTCCAGAGTGAAGACTGATGCAAAATACTCATTTCATTCATCTGCCAGTTCCTTGTCCTATATCTACTCTCATCTCTTTTATTTTTTTTACATACTTGTAAAAGCTTCTGCTATCCACTTTGATATTGTTTGCTAGCTTGCATTCATATTTAATCTTCTCTCTCCTAGTGATTCTTTTAATTGCTCTCTGTAGGTTTTTAAAGCTTCTCAGTCCTCTGTCTTCGTGCTAATATTTCCTTTGTTGTATGCTGTTTTGCTTTTTACATCAGCTTTAGCTTCCGTTGTCAACTATAGTTGTACTATTTTGGCATTTGAGTATTTCTTTGTTTTTGAAGTACCTCAGTCCTGCACCTTCCTCATTTTTCCCAGAAGTTCTAGCTATTGCTACTCTGATGTCATCCCTGCCAGCAGCTCCTTCCAATTTGCTCTACTTCAATGAATTGGCACTGGCAACTTATTAAGGAGTACCTTATTGATAAGCCATCCACTTTATTATAGATAAAAGCCTGAAATAGAGTTGACTGAATATAAATTTAAACCACATCTGAAATTGTTCGAAGTAAAATTATTATCAAGTACATATGCCACTATAGGTTAGTTTTTTTTTGTGGGCATTTCCAGTAAATACACAACAGATTCAATGAGAAACCACACATAATCAAAGATGGACAAATAACCAATGTGCAGAAATAGCAGACAATTAAATAATAGTATTCAGAATGTGTGCTGTAGGGGCCATGAAAATGAATCTATAGATTATATATCATTAGGAATTTGAAGGGACTTGGTATGTTTCCAAAGACACTCACTAATTTCTTCAGAGATGCCATGGAGAGCATTCTAAGTGGTTGCATCACTGTCTGATATGGTGGACATCAGCACAGGAACAGAAAAAATCTAGTAAGTTGTAAACTCAGTCAGCTCAGCTTTAGTCTGCCCAGCATCGAAGACACTTGCAAAAGGTGATGCCTCAAAAATGCAGCATCCATCATTAAGGACCCCCATCACCCATGACATGCCCTCTGTCATTGCTACTGTCAGGGAGGAGATGCAGAAGCCTTGACAGAGGGCATGTCATGGGTGATGGGGGTCCTTAACGATGCCACCTCTCTAAACTTTCACCAAACTCTGATGCTGCCAGAACTGTTTTTTTTTTTCCCTTCAGTATGACCAGAAGGAATGTTGGCAGACCAAAGCAGTTAATTAGAACAGATAGACATAGAAATTTACAGCACGTTACGGCCCACAATGTTGCACTGACCATGCTGGAAATAAGTTGTAGCAGTTGCAGTGTTTTGACTTTTGAAGCAAAGTATCAACATTTGTTGGTAATACAAAGATATGTGTGAAGGTAAACTGTGAGGAAGATGGGAAGAAATTTGGGCGAAGCAAAATAAATTTTTCTTTGCCTCAAAGTTGTGATTATGCAGTTCTCTGCCTCAGAGCCTCGTCATTGACAAAAAGCTGAGATGTGTAATTTAGAACATAAAATTAAATCTTGGAATGTACAAATGATGGTAGTGTTGGTGAGCTGTAGAATACTTCCAAATATGTTTGATCTTCTGCTTCTATTTCTTATGCTTATTTTTCATATTTGAGGATTACCTGAAGTTGTGGTAAATTTATTTATCAGTCACAGCCATGTTTGTCTATTAGGAGTTTACAATTAAAATGCTTCAATAGCAGGAATAATTATTCTCTGACAGGATATGTTAACCTAGTACAATTGAGTATAATGGGAAATGCAATTATTTTTCTGATGCATAATTAACTGGAATGTACACCTCTAAATATATTAATTGAATTTGTCCCACTTGAGCTGCATTTCATTTGTTAGAAATTGATCATTTTAAACATTTACCAAGGAACCCAAACACTAGTCTAAATATCTAATAAGAATAACAAATGGTAAGTGATTCCTTGCTGAAGAAGACTACCTAAGAAAAAAGAACATAACAAGATGTATTCCCAGTATGATCTAATTATAGATTACCAAACAGTTTCTTAGTCAGAAAAGTTTTGAAATTAGATTTCTGTAAGCAAAATACAGCAGATAATCTGAAATGAAAACAGGTAATGCTAGAAGCACTGTACAGGTCAGGCTTCATCTTCCTCCTTGGATAAGGGCTGATGAACAGAATGTTTCTAATATTTGCTATTTTAAACTACAGATTCATGAAAAAAACAGCATGCTGCATTGACTTTACTTCCAAAATACTCTTTTTCCTATGAATCTTGCAGCACCAAACTGAACATCAATCGGCAAGTTATTGGTTGATAAATAGTGCGTGCATGGAGATCTTAGCAATAACTTCCAGCATTTTTACTGATTGAAATCACAGCAATAGGATACTAACAGGATTCAAGTTTTTCCCCTCATTTAAAAGGTTTATGCTATTACCAGTGACACAGGTTCATTCCTGACTGCTGCCTGCCTGAAGATTGAATGTTCTCCCTGTGACTGTGTGGGTATCCTCTGGGTGCTCTGGTTTCCTCCCACAGCACAAAGACACTCCAGCTGATAAGTTAATCACCCTCGCTCTAAATTGGGGGATTGCTGGGCAGCATAGGTTGAAGGGGCGGAACAACCTACTCCATGCTGTATCTCAACAAAAAAAAAATAAACTGTTAGTTGAGGCATTCTTACTCTAATAGTTAATATCTGACTTTCTGGTACCTTCCTCTCCTTTCTATACACTCTCCTCTTGCAGTGCTATCATCAATAATACTCGTCTGACTCTGGGTCGATAAATGTATTAAGAGTCCAAAGATGTGCTTCTTCCACAACTCCACCCTCTTTGTCATCACAACACACACAAATTACCTATAAAATCCACACAAATACCAAACATCACTTTGAGTGATGAAGATTAAAAGTAACTGAAAAGTCTGGCTCAATATTCAGAGCTGAGAAAATCATGTGGACAGGGTGACAAACTGCAAGTGGATGTTGCACTTACAGATGTCTTGCAGTCAGTCAGTAGCATCAGGAATGCATTGATCTCTGGTGAATATATTAGCCTTTAAAACATTCTATCATTCACTGAATCTTGAAGGTATTGCAATGCTTGAATCTGTACATCTGCTTTGAAGTAATTGGTGATAACCACACTGTAATTATTTTGGCTGCTTTAGGATGAAAAACATGCTCTTTTCACCTTATTTATGTTGAGAGTGGGGTTCAAAGTGATTCCAGCCCAATCTGTCTCAGAAAGCTTGAAGCCCTGGAACTAGCACCTTAGCCAATCACTTGACACAGCAATAAAACCAAAATAAAGGGTATTGCATCCTTGTAAATTTAATATTATAGATAAAATCATGAGAAAGATCCCTTGAGAAGGAATCATATAAAATGGAACTTGTCACCAGTCTACCTCCATATACATCTTTCAGATGCTAACAACAGGGGACACTAACAAAGACACATTGACCTGTTAATAATCTTTTTATAAATAATGCTGCACATGCAGAAAATCGTTAACTGTGATACAGAAAAACATATTTCAGATAGTAAGGGATAACTTGCTCCCTTCAAAACTAGTTAACTACTCGTGCTTACTCAGCGTGTTGTGTTAGGCCCTTGCAAAGAGAAAAGCTGCTGCAGATTTTTGTGTATTAATAATAAACTGATGTTAGCTTCTATTGAAAGAATTTATTGCTCTTTGAGTGATCTGTGATTTTAAACAGATATTCACACCCAATATTTCCTCTTCATTGCTAAACAAATGCAAATAACTTCTATGCCACGACCATTATCAAAGACACCTTAAACACTAAATAACACTTGAATCTCTGCTTAATTTCTTCAATTTTTTTCACATTGCTTTCACATTCTGATCAGCATTTCTCAATTGACAAACATCTCAATTCCTATGGAAATGAGAAGGCTTATTGCTTCTGGTTAATTTGTGGATAATTTAACTTTGTGTGAAGTAAAATGAATCAGTTCTTTAAGAAAACACCTGTCTTGTTTCCATACATTTGAACGTCACAGACAGGAATACGATCTACACTCCTTGTTCATTTAATAAGATCACCACATTCCTATGACTTAATTTTTTGTCAAAAATGTTTAAGAAAAACATGGCATGCTCAGAATTAAAATTAACAATTCATATAGCATCAAATGTTATTTGTAGGATGTCAAATGTCAACCAACTTGTGTGCAAAAAGTGCGTCCCATCCCCTCTCCTAGAAAGCTTGGTTCTACTTTATCCAAAATAGAAATTCTGTACCCAGCAGAAATAGCTTCCAACTTCTCAGTTCCTATAAGTGATCAAAAACTCTTTTCGCATTGCTGATTAACCATTTAAATTCTGGGGAATAAAATACTGAAACTCTGAAAGCAGTTGCATCAAGAAAACATCACGGATAACAGAGTTAATACTTCCTATTTAATGTGGTCAGTCCTGAACTCCCTGACTATTTAAAAATGAGTAATCTACTAGTGACCCAAACACATATTTCATATACCAGACACAAATGATGCATGAACAGGCAGCCAAATATAAATCAAAGAGATTATTTTCATCCTGTATGAAGCACTCAGCACACTCTATTTCGATTACTATGTGTCACTGTAAACACATGAATGATGAATTATCGTGACTCCTGAAAGAGTGACATGTTCAGTTGGGTAATGCACACTCTAGAAGACAAATTAAATTTTAGTTTTGAAGCTAGAATGAAGCAGAAATGGTGATTAGCCTAAAGTTTAGTATCTGTTTCAGGAAATTGTTGAAAGTAGCTAGATGGTACAATGAGATTTTCAATGCTGTTTGTGAGTTCAATATTAAATAAATCCGAATAAAGTGGATATAAATTTAGATCAACTGTATGATGCTGGCATCTTAATATAAATTCGGCAAACAGGTTTAAGGAAACTGGGGATATGATAAGACCATAAGATATAGGAGCAGAATTAGGCTATTTGGCCCATCGAGTCTGCTCTGCATTTCATTGTGGTTGATCCAATTTTCCTCTCAGCACCAACTTCCTGCCTCTTCCCCCACCCCCCCCCCCCAATATTCCTTCATGCCCTGACTAATCAACAATATTTCAATCTCTGCCTTAAAAATACCCAGTGACTTGGCCTCCACAGCCACCTGTGACAATGAATTTCACAGATTCGCTACTCTCAGGCTAAAGAAATCTGTTCTAAAGGGGCGTCCTTCTATTCTGATGCAGTCCCCTCTGGTCATGAGGAAATCGGGATAGGTGTAGATGTGACCAGATAAAATTTACAAAGTTATTAAAAATTAATTAAGGCAGTGCAAGCAAACTTCAAAAAATGAAATTACAGTTTGCTGCTCTAATGGATTTCTTTAGTGAAAATAAATGAATTATTTTCCTCAAAATAATTC
The DNA here is from genome assembly GCF_030144855.1 of Hypanus sabinus. Classification (NCBI taxonomy): domain Eukaryota; kingdom Metazoa; phylum Chordata; class Chondrichthyes; order Myliobatiformes; family Dasyatidae; genus Hypanus; species Hypanus sabinus. The sequence goes on along the minus strand of NC_082711.1, from coordinate 47,267,371 downwards.
GTTCTGGAGTCATACGCAGATAAATCGGTGCTTCTCACAATGTCCATCTACAATAGTCTTATTAGCTGTATGTGGACTATCTCCTTTAACTCATTGCCTAATTAAGCTCCTTTCTAAGTGCCTCTTAGACATAGTAATTGTAATATCCATCTCCTCATGTTAAACCTCTGCCCTCTTGGTTTTGATATACCAAACATGGGGATAAAAAAAATGGGATTTGCATGTCTGTTCCTATAAATGACATTGACAGAAGTAGCTGGGAAACTTTAGCAGTGGGCTAAAGTTTGCATCCATTCCGGTTTTGAATAACTCAAACAAGGAGATATTCCTATAAGCTAAGTGGCCAGTTATTTAAGACTGAGGAGCATAGATTATTTTTTCAAAGAGAAGTCATTATCTGATCTACTTCATTATCTGTTTGATTTATAATCCCTCTTCACCCCATTCTCCTGCCAGCTCCCCATAATCTTTGATGCATTGACTAATCCAGAACCTGTCAACCTCTGCTTTAAATATATCCAATGACTTGGCCTCTACAGTCAAGTCGTAAGTATGATGCATGATAAATTATCCAGCACTGAAACCTGTGGCACACCATGGTGACATATCTCTGAACCAAGACACAACTCTTCACAACCGCAACACCAATTTTCTTTCCAATTTGTTTTCTCACCTGGATCCCATGTGTTATAAGGTTCTGGACTAGACTACCATGTTGGAGACATGAGAATCTGCAGATGGAAGAAATGTTGAGAAACATAAATGCTGGAGAAACTCAGCAGGTCAGGCAGCATTTACTGCTATTTCAAGCCAAGATCCTTGATCAGTGCTCAATGCTTTATTTCCCTCTATAGATGCTGACTGACCTGTTGTTTTCCTCCAGCCTACCATGTGGAGCCTTGACCAAAGGCCTTGTTAAAGTCCACATAGGCAATGGTCTCTGTCCTGACCTCATCAAGTAAGGAAATCTCATAGGGAACTGACACTGAAGAGGAACTGAGGCTGGCACAGGATAAATGTTGAATGATAGAGGGCTATGTGGGGCTGGGGGGAAGGCTCAGATTGATTTTAGAGCTGTTGAAAAGGTTGACACAATATCATTGGTCGAAGGGGCTGTATTGTGCTGTACTGTTCTATGGAGTAGGCTTGAGGGCCTAATAAGACCATAATACCATAAGATAAAGGAGCAGAATTAGACCATTTGGCCCTTCGAGTCTGCTCCACCATTTCATCATGACTGATCCATTTTCCTCTCAGCCCCAATCTCCTGCCTTGCCCCATATTCCTTCATGCCCTGACCAATCAAGAATCTATCAAACATTGCCTTAAATATACATAAAGACTCCATTGCTGCCTGTGGCAACGTATCCCACAGATTTACCACTCTCTGGCTAAAGAAATCCCTCCTCATCTCTGTTCTAAAAGGATGTCTCTCTTTTCTAAGGCTGTATCTTAGACTTATCTTCTGGTCTTAGACTCTCCCACCATAAGAACCATGCTCTCCATATTCACTCTTTCACCATTTGATAAGTTTCAATTAGGTCACACCTCATTCTTCTGAATTCTCATGAATACAGCCCCACAGCCATGAAACGCTCCTCATATGACAAGCTGTCAATCCTAGAATTATTTTTGTGAACCTTCTTTGAATACTCTAGTTTCAACACATCCTTTCTAAGATAAGAGGCCCAAAACTGCTCACACTACTCCAAGTGAAGCCTCACCAGTGCTCTATAAAGTTTCAACATTACATCCTTGATTTTGTATTCCAGTCCTTTTGAAATGAATGCTAATATCAGATTTGCCTTCCTCACCACAGACTCACCCTTCCTATGACCTACTCTTACTCTGGTTTTCTTGAGGAGACTCGAGACGGTGCTGATACTCAAAGCTAGTGCGAATAAAGAATATTGCTGGAAGAACTCAATGGATCAAACAGCATCTGTGGAGACAAAGGGATAGTCAAGATCGTGCAATAGGACGTCTCAACCTGAAACATTATTATCTCTTTGCGTTCATACATGCTGCTTGCCTGCAGAGTTCTTCCAACAGATTGTTTTTTGCTGCTATTTTCCTGTGTTCTTTTATCCAAGCAGAGGCATCCTTATAAAATGTAGTTGTACAACTGGATTAGTGATGCAAAGACCTAAGCTGGAAAGGATGGACATTGAACAGTTTTTTATTTGAGAATAAATCAGGATGTTTACAAGGCACATTTAAGTAAATGAAATATAAATAACATGTGAACATACATATATCAATAAAAGTAATAGGCTGAGTTAAAGAAAACTGAATTTATCCCTGCATCCATACCAATTATTTCCAAGTATTAACCCTGAACGATTATTCTAATGAATTGTCCAAACAGCAATGCGAAGCCACTTGTGGCTTTGTCTACATTTTCTGGTTTTGTTGTTGAATGTTGAGTCACAGCGCCATTGAGCCATGGAAATAAAAAGTCCTGTGGGTCACCATGCAAATGTTGCCCATCAAACACCTATCTATAATTATCCATTTCTAGCTATTGACTCACTACCTCCTCTGCTGTGGGATTTCAAGTGCTCATCTAAATACAACTTAAATATTTTGACGGTACCTCCCTTCAAAACCTCCTTGGTCGATGTGTTCCAAATTCCCTTCTAAATCAACCTGTCTCTCATCTTAAACCGGTGCCATCTGGTAACAGATACCTTTGCTTTGGGAATTTGAGGAAGAATCTCTCCTTAACACCTCCACCCACCTCAGGAGACCTCACTACTAAGAAATCCTGCCAATCTAAAATCTCCTCGCAACCGAGAAGCTCCATCCCAGCAAACATGCTGGTGAATCTCCACAATATCCTGTCGCATACAATCATATCCTTAATGTGGTATGGAGACTCCATCAACTACACCATGCTCACCATTACTCCTTGAACGTTTCAATCAATTCAGTCAGACTGGACTTCCTCTTAATATAGCCAATCTAAATAGTTTTGATTAATCCCTCCTCTTCAATTACAGATTAAGTCTGTCCTTCAAAACCTCACTGTAATAATTTGCTTACTAGCAATATTAGACTTACTAGCCTGTAATAAACTGGCTTATCCATACTGCCCTTCTGGAATAAAGGTAATACATTTGCAGTCCTCCAGTCATCTAGCACCCTGTGGCCAAACAATTTTTGTAAGAGGCCTAGCTATCTCTTCCCTTGTCTCCCATAGCAGCTTAGGATAAATCGCATCAGACCCTGGGGATTTATTTGCCTCTACTGCTACCCAGCATTGACAGAAGTCCAATTTATTTGTGTGTTAAATAGAAATGTCACAAATGGAGAGAGAAGTTTATCAGAGGTGAACACATCTGAACTGCAATTTATTTTGCTCTTCAGAAGTTTCCACTCCTTTCTACAAATCACTGAATATATTTCAGCAAGATATTGTTTGAGGCAGGGTCTGTTTTTATATCTATTAAACCTTTCTAGGTGGAAGCCCACAGAAAAACAAGATTGCATTCATACTCTGAAGTGAACCATGGCCAGAATATAAGATTATTCATCTGATTTTTTTTTTCATTTCAAGTTCAAGTTGCTCATGGCTTAACATATATAAATATGACTAAGTCATGACCCCATGCAGGTATCCATTTTTGTTAATCCATTTCAGGTTATGATTATATATGTCTTCATCCTGAATGATACTATCAACCAGTCATAAAAATCACATCTTGTGCCAATGTCAAGCATAATTTATCGCTATTAACCAGAACTAAAATGCTTTTGATATTGGGTATCACTGGAGCTGTCAACACATACAGAAGTCCATGGCAACTTGCATCAACATTCGCACTCCTGTCTTCTATTCAGTCTTCATCTTAATGCAGTTCAGCATCTGACCATGAGAATATTGTTTTGTTACATGAACCACTCTTGTTTCTGTTCATCTCAGTGTGCTTACATACCTGACTGTGTATAATGCTCCTGATTGATTGACTAACACTGTGGACATTGTACCAGTGTTTTAGATAATGCAGTCATGCATTGACCAAGTTTTTCTTCCTGGCTGTCACTGGTGGTTTGACACAATGCCTGTTTCTCCATTAGACTAATTACAAGTTTAAATATTTCAGCAAATTGTTTCATATCAGATTACCAGTTGACTCAACTGATGCATAATTTAGTAAGTTCAGTTCAGACTCCACATAGCCATCCCTAAATAACACAAGAATGTTTTCACTCTAACAACGCACTTTGTGAATGAACAGTTCATGCGGTTAATATGAAGATCTACACAAACCGTGAGTTTCTTTGAAACATTTATAATTTGTTGTTCTTTCAGTCTAAGTATTCCCTGTTTTGAGGAAGTATCTTAGTACTGTGTTGTGTTTTAAATCTATCTAATCTGAGCTGCAGGCTCATGCCGTTTGAGACCTTAGTGATATCAGCTTAATGTTTTGTTGCAATCTTCCCCACTGATACTGTTAGACTTCTATCATTGCTTGTTTATTACCTTCTCCTTGCAATTAGAGCTATTCTCATCACCGTTAATGTGTTCAAATAAGATGTTGAAGGCTAGGCAGGCTGTATCTTCAATCAGTTGTACTATTTGCTTGGCTAGCAAATATTCAGAGGTGACTTTTACAGACTGTTGAACTAACTTTAATAAATAGTACTAACCAACGGAACAACATCACCACTTTTCTCAGTTAGTTTACACAACAGTCTGGGGAGGGCACTTGAAATCATATATAAAATTGTGCTGGGGAAAATGAATTGAGAAAAAATGATTTGTAACTACTCCTATAGATATCATCTGATTTATTGTGAAGCTTGGAATGATATCCATGTGGTGTCAAATATCAGCCTGATCAGTTTGAGATGGTTTCATAAAATAATATGTTGAATCTTTTACACTTTCTGAGAATGGGATGGAATGAAAGCACCTGCTGAATCCAATAAATCCTATAGACACAGGTCAGGTAGAAAGTTTGGAGAAAAGTTTGATACACACCTTGACTGGTCCGTTAGTCTGCATAATTTTCTGTCATATTCATCAGTACAATATGCCTTTATTTTTATTGCTTATTTACATTCATATTTGAATTTTTATTAATCTTTCTACCTATTTTCCATTACCTGCTACATCCAGAAAGTACACATTTGTTTAATGCTCGGGTCAGTTTAAATCGGTTACAGCTGACTGTAAATTGATACTGAAATCTGTTTTGTGACAGAGGAACTCCAAGTAATCACAAACAAAACAATTAGATAAATACTACAAACGGTGGAAGTGAGAGGGGCAGAACACAATGGGAGAAGAAAAATCACAGAAGCTCAAGTGTTAGCAAATCAAAACTATTGGCTTCTGGAAAAAATAATTTTGAAGCTGAAAGCTTAGTAGTATAAGATTAGCAATGGTTCTGTTTTATTACTGTAAAAGTGTGTGTACCATAATTATTTACCAAAAAAAGATGGCAGGCAAGGGGTATTTAAAACTCCCTAAAGCTGGTCGTAGTCAAAGGATAATGATTACTGGCATTCAGTCCATGGTAATTTTGCATAATTATGGTTCCATTGTTGGATTTTTACTTGCCATTTTTTCTTACTATAATCTACCAAGTCAATTAAATGACTGATTTAAGAAACTTGATCATCTAAAATTCATCTAAATTTGGTTTGAACATAAAATTCAATATATATTTAGCCAAGGAAGTTTTTGCATGTTCTTTCATTATTTCCTTTATAATTTACTGCATATTAAAATCATTCGGTACCATGGTCAGCATCATGACACAGCCAGTGGAGTTGCTACCACTCAACTCCAGTGATCCAGGATTGATCCTGGGCCCTGGTGTTGTATTTTGGAGATTGTTCTTCCTGATGCTGCAGTTTTCTCTGACATCCCAAGGATGTGCTAATATGATCATTGCCATTGTGAGTTGACACTCCTGTGGGAGGTGGAAGGGGAATCAGAGGAGCTAAGAACATAGAGCTGGTAATGACACCTTCTCCCATGCTGCCTGTGCTGATTGTAATGCCAATGCAAGCCAGTCATTTCTGGCTGCACCTGGTCTACGTCTATACATTCCTTACCTGTTCATCGGTCTGTCCGCGTGCCTCTTAAATCTTGTTTCTACCACTTCCCCTGGCACCTACCATTCTTTGCGTAAAATGAACTTGCCTCATAAATCATCCTTAAACTTCTCCCTCTCATGTTAATACCATGCCTTCAAGTATCTGACATTCCCATCCTGAGGAATTTTATTATGATCTCTCATAATTGTATATCAGATCATCCTCCAATCTCCAGCTCAAGCAATCCAAATTTGTCCAACCTCTCCTTATAAGTAATAATCTGTAATTTGGTGAACTCCGCTCCGAAGCCCCCTCATTCTTACTGTAATGTACTGCCATAAAAAAAGTTAAACAACTGGAATATGATATCCTGACTTTTACATATCCAGCACCACAACCAATGAAGGCAAGAATGTCATATGCCCTTACCACCCTATCTATTTGTGTTCCTGCTTCGAAGAGATCTGCACTTGCACCTTTAGATCGCTCTGTATGTCAGAGCTCCAAAGAGTCCTACCATTTACTGTATACTTTCCTCCCAAAGAGCAACATCTCACACTTGTCCAGATTAAGCTCTATCTGCCATTTCTTTGCCCAAGTTTCCAACTGGTATAAATCCTCCTGAACCCTTTGACAATCATCCTCTACCAATTTTTGGGCTGTACAACAGAAGCCCTAGCACTGATCCTAGCAGAAAACCACTGGTGACAGAATAACACCCGTCAACCTAGTTTGTAAGATGTGAGCTCACATCTATGAGGATAGTGTATATGGATTTTCGTAAAGCATTTCATAAAGGTTCCCCATGGTAGGCTCTTGCAGAAAGTTAGGAGGTACAGGATCCAGGGTTTCAGTAGTTTTCCGCAGGGATCTGTTCTAGGCCCCCTGCTCCTTGTCTTGGAAGAGGAGGTGGAAGATTGTGGATAGAGTGGAGGGTTGTTTTAGGTTGCAACGGGACATTAGCAAGATGCAAGGCCGGGTAGAGAAGTGGCAGATGGTGTTCACCCTGGAAAAGTGTGAAGTAATTCATTTTGAAAGGTTGAATTCGAAAGTAGAATACAGGGTTAATAGCAGGATTCTTGACAGTGTGTTGGATCAGAGGGCTCTTGGGGTCCATGTCTATAGAACCCTCAAAGCTACCATGCAATTTGATAGTACTGTAAATAAGGCATACACTTTGTTGGTCTGCATTAGTCAGGGATTGGGTTCAAGGCCCACGAGTTAATGTTGCAGCTCTATAAAACCCTGGTTAGGCCACACTTGGAGTATTGTTTTCATTTCTGGTTTTTCTCATTATAGAAAGAATGTAGAAGCTTTAGAGAGAGTGCAGAGGAAATCTACAAGGATGCTTCCTGGACTAGGGAGCATGTCTTTTGAAGACAGGTTGAGAGATAGGACTTTTCTCTTTGGAGTGAAGGAGGGTGAGAGGAGATTTGATCAAGGTGTATATGATGATATGAGGCATAGGATGAGGGAAGAGATAGAGATTTTTCCCAGCTCATAAATGACTAATATGGGGGGGCATAGCATTAAGGTGATTGAAGGAGGGATGTCAGAGGTAATTTTTTTTTACAGGGAGTGAAGTTTATGGAATGCTCTTCTATAGATTGTGGTTGAGCAGATAAATTAGGGGAATTTAAGAATCTCTTAGATAGACACATGGATGATAGAAAAATGGAGGGCTATGGTGAAGGGAAGGATTAAGTTGGTAGATTTAAAGGTTGGCACAATAGCTTGGGCTGAAGGGCCTCTACCGTGCTATTATGATTTAAGTACAAAGCCATGCTAACTATTCTAAGTAAGGCTATGCTTTTCTGGATGTGAATAGATCCTATCCCTAACAAGCTTGTCCAGTTACATTCCTACAACTGATTGAGGGCTCACTGGCCTATAACTTCCTGGTTTCTCTTGTCCCCTAACAGGAACAGCAGTGACTACTCTTCTGATCTCTGGGACCTTATCTTAATTAAAGACAATATGAAGATTTTCCTCAGAGCCCCAGCAATCTCCTCTGCTTCATCTCTCAATAGTATGGGATAGGTCCCATCTGGACCTGGAAAATTATCTATTGCCTGTTCTTCAAGAGCCCCAGAACTTCTTACTTCAAAAGCCTTAAAATGTCGTATACTTCTCCCTCATCCCACTACCATCTACTTCTTTGGTGAAAACCAATGTAAAGTAATCATTTACTACTGCATCCTCAAACTTCAGTTCCAGGTTTAAATTTCCTCCTTTGTTTTTGTGTGGTCCTACCCTCACGCTGGTTATCCTCTTTGTATTAATATATGCATAAATGTCCTTGTGATTCTCTTTAATCCTACTTTGAACTTTAAAATTTTACTTTGAACTTTTTGAACTCATGGTCATTCTAATTTATTGGTAGATGGAAAAAGAATGGATTGTTCGAAAAAAGTGAGGAAATTGGTATTGATGGGAATGCTCTAAGATATGGCATTGACCTAATGTTATAGACAAAACAGCTTCCTTTTTATTTGGATTAATTGTCATAGACTTATACTGCATGTAAAAAAGCCCTTCAGCCAACTCATCTATGCCCACTAAGGTGCCTACCTGAGCTAATCCCATTTGCCTTCTTTTGGCCTGTATTCCTCTTTTCCCATCCAAGTATATGTCTACAGGCCTTTTAAACATTGTAATTGTACCTGCATTTACCACTTCCTCTGGCAGTTGGTTCTATATCATTTTTACCCTCTGTGCCCTCATCTCCCCTTTTAATCTTTCCCCTCTTAATTTAAACCTACGGCCTTTAGTTTTTGAATCTCCTACACTGGGAAAAAGACTTTGACCATCCATGCCCCTCAGTATATTATCTCTCCAAGGTCATTCATCAGCTTCCCATGTTCCAGGAAGAACAGATTCCCCTTAAGCCAGGGAACATGCTTGTAAACCTTTTCAGCTTAATGATATCCTTCCTTGAATTTGGTGACCTGAAATGCACTAGTCTGAGTTCGATTCTATCAGCCATTTCTTTTGCCGTTCCAAATCTTGTCGAGATCTTAAATAACATTCACCAATGCCCACTAAACCACTAACTTTTGAATCATCTGCAAATTTGCTAATTGTGCAACAATGTTCTCATCTAAATTGCCAATATACAGTAGATGCTGAACAACAGTGGACCCACCACCCCACTAGTAACAGATCTCCAATCTGAAAAAGAAACTCTCTACTACCACCCGCTGACTTCATCCACCAAGCCAATTAGACAGCTCACCCTGAATCCCATGCGATCTAACCTTCCAAACCACTCTACTGCGTGAAACATTGCTAATGTTCATGTAAATAATGTTGAATCCCTGCATTCATCTTGGTCACCTCTTCTAAACTTCCCATCAAGTTTGTGAGCAAAACTGAAATAATGTTGAACACAATAGTATAGAGAGAAGAATTTAATCCAAGGGGATAAGTTTATACTACGGAGTATGCTCACGAAAGAAACATCGTATCTCAGATGAGGATATCTCATATCTTGTTTACAAAAAAGTAAGTGTTGGACAGGGCAAAACATTATTTTCTTCAGGACTCTAGTCTTCACCTGCAATTGTAATTTGAAATGGGGTGGGAGGAACTGGTACTTAAATAATCTATGTGCGTTCCAAAGTCCATCCTCCATTCCACTCCACAACACACACTGGTTGGGTTTGCAATATAAATCAGTCACAGTACCTTTGCTGATTGTGGCCAAAAAGTTCTATTTTAACTTCATCAGTCCACAGGACTTGGTTCCAAAATGCATCAGAATTTTTTAGATGTTTCTTTGCAAACTTCTAATGCTAAATTTTGTGGTGAGGACGCAGGAAAGGTTTTCTTCTGATGACTCTTCCATGAAGGTTAAATTTGAGTAGGTGTTGCTGCACAGTAGAATGGTGCACCACCACTCCAGAGTCTGCTAAATCTTCCTCAAGGTCTTTTGCAGTCAAACTGGAGTTTTGATTTGCCTTTCTAGCAATCCTACAAGCAGTTCTCTCGGAAAGTTTTCTTGGTCTTCCAGACCTCAACTTGCCCTCCACTGTTCCTGTTAACTGCCGTGTCTTAATTACATAATGAACTGAGGAAACGGCTACCTGAAAACGCTTTGCTATCTTCTTACAACCTTCTGCTTTGTGGGCATCATTTATTTCAACTTTCAGAGAGCTTGGCAGCTGCTTAGAGGAGCCCATGGCTGCTGATTGTTGGGATAAGGTTTGAGGAGTCAGGGTATTTATAAAGCTTTGAAATTTGCATCACCTGGCCTTTCCTAACAATGACTGTGAACAAGCCATAGCCCTAACAAGCTAATTAAGGTTTGAAACCTTGGTAAAAGTTGTTTGAGAGCTCAAGTCTCTTGGGGTGCCCAAACTTTTGTATGGTACTCCTTTTTTCACTCTAAAATTGTACAAAACAAAAATAATACACTAATCTTGCTTAAAATGTTGAAAAGAATGTTTCAGCTTTAACTTTATGACTTTTGGAGATCAGTTCATCTTCTACTCACTTAACTGTTCACAGTAACAGAAATTTTGACCGGGGTGCCCAAACATTTGTGTACCACTGTACCTTTTTGAGGCTTGTGAAGGGAATTCATTGATTTTATTCATTCTCCCTTTTAGATGTAGTACTGAAAATTATTTTTCATCTAATTCCTCTTTGAAATCCTTGATTAACTTTGCTCCGCCTCCTGTTCTCCCCATACCCTCATGGCTCTTTGATTTAAAACTTCCCCCACTGGTACGTGAACTATCAGCCAATGATTAGAACATTCCTGTTGACCCTATCCAAAGCCATCTTGATCTTTCCCATTTCTATCCTATTTCCTTCTGATCTGCTTCACCTTCGACTCTCGCTCCCTGTCTAACCTTGCAGCATGATATCTCTTCCCCAGAACTATTCTCATACATGTTATCTGTGCCCTCTCAGGAGAAATTAGGAAACAAGTAGTGCAAGAATAATGCAATCAAATTATTATGGAAGATTTAATAAAACTGTTAAGTGTTCTTCAAACCTGTAAAGATTTTAAAAATCTGGCTGGGAAAGTATCTACTTCAGGGATGGATAAGCTAAAATTTCAGATATTTGCAGTTGAATATAAAGGAATGTTGAATAATTAATTTAATTCATTTATTATCGGGAGATGGATTAAATGAACATGTCGTTAAAAGATGTGATAAGAAATGAAGCATTTAAAATATAAAGGTAAATTTTAAATCTACCAGTCAAACTCAAGTAGGATAAAATCTGAGAAAAGCATGGGTTGAATCCAACAATATATCATTAAAAGTATGGTAATAAAGCAGTCTGTTACACATATTAATAATTCATTAGTGAAAGCTGTAGTGCCAGAAGACTGTAATATGGTTAAGGCTATATTCATCTTTATAAAGTAAAACAGAGAATGTTAGAGGACAACACGTAATCCACTTCAGCAGAGAGGCTTTGGAACTTGAACATAAGGGCTAATGAGTGAAAGGTGAGGAAATGGGAAATCTTATCCTTGTTACACAGGGATGAGAGTTACATGAAAGTGGAGGTAACGTACATGAAATAGAGTGGACACGGCTGTGTGGGTTTAACCATGGTCTGGTTAAATCCTTGGTTCAGAATAAAGGGAGATGTATTGTCTTGGAATGAAAGGAAGAATTATCAGAACATATGGGATGTAAATGGAAAACCTGGGACAATGGAATGGATTTCTAGCTGGAGGAACAAAAGTAAGGTGGCTTATATAAACATTACTTCGAGAAAGCTTGCATACTAGATGGATAACATCATTTAGCATTTCAAATGACTGACATATTTATATTTGAGAGTTTTATGCACTCAAGAAGATTTGTTTTACAGCATTAATTGTGAACTGTAAACACTGAGCTGTGATCTATGTCTCCAAGATGTGTTTTAGACTATTCGTGTTAAAAGGGTTTCTGAGGAAAACTCATATGTGTGTGATGTTACCCAAATGATAGGAGAAAGTAGTTCAGGCTTATTAGAAATGTGCTAGGAAATATAAAGGAACATGGGGTGAATTAGAATCCATTCCTCTGGCACAGATTAGTTTGTCTGCATCATCGGTATGTTTTTTTTTGGTTTCTAGGGATTGTACCTGTGCTTCAGAAATCCTTTATGCTTTGTGTTTTGGAAATGCTTTATGTTTTGGAATTGCTTTGTGATTTAGAAATAGTTTGTAATCTGGAAATGTTTAAGATAGAAATCCTCTGAGATTTAAATGTGCTTTAAGAATGTTGTATGGATTTAAACATGTAACACTGAAAATAAATTAGCCATGTTTTAAACTACTTTGGTAGCTGGAAGTATCTTCTTGGTAGGGAGAAGAGATCCACTGCTTAAATAGTAGGTATTGACAGCTAAACTCACTGTGGGGAATAAATAGGGAAATGAAGTAGTCTTTGAAGTGTGTGTAGTTTCAGTATAATCTCCCGTTAGTAAAAGCACTCCTAGCTATTTATATCCAATAGGATTTAACCCTTACATACTGCTTGGGTCAAATTTGACCCGTTTTAACATTTGACAGCAGTAAAAACACCCTAAATGCCATTTTTTTTAGCCGAGATTTGATGACCTCTCCTAACGTGACCCAAAATGTGCAAAAATGAAAATAGTTAAAAATTTTATACTCTTGTACAAATGTCACAAATTTTTGTACATTGAGGCTGTTCCGGGTCAAATTTGACCCGTATCTATTGAAATGGATTTTAGTTCTCTGAAACATTAATTATGGATTAATCACCCATTTATTAATGTCAGATAGGCTACTTATACATTCTAACAAGATCTGTGGTTCAAAATTTAGTATAGACACTTGTTATGAGGGGATTCTTGGGCCGGGTCAAAATTGACCTGGACCATACTGTGAAGGTCTAGAATATGAACAGGTTGCCTGGGTTAAGGTCTTCATCTGAGTTTAAACTTTGTAGTCAACAAACCCAATACCAATCACATGGTCACCACCCTACATAAACAATGTGGTATTTGTAGTGCATGTTTGATTTACAGGGATATGGAAGATTGTGGTTATGAAGAGATAGATTGTTCTGTATTACTTTCTTTCATTCAAAAAAGACTAAGCATGGATGTAATTAAAGTGTCTGAAATCACAAAAGGCTAAAGCCTTTCTTCCAATAGAGAATGTTGGGAAAGCATATTTCAATGTCTTAAAGGGTGGTGAAGGCAGAGACATTAATCACATTTAAAGGAGTCCTGGATGAACATTTGAAGAACCATAAACTACACGGTTGGAGTCAAGTAGCTGAAGTGTGGAAGGGAGTCAATGAGCCGAACGGCCTCATTCTGTGCTGTAACATTCAATGATTCTAGCTTCCTGCGAAAACCTCTGCCATTTCAGAAAGTGCAATGGTCACTGTGATCTCTTAAAACAGCTTAATAAGTGGCTTTTTAGATGTTTTTTGGAGCTTTGATAGAGCTTGGAGAAAATCTAGAAGTGTCAGATAGTCAGGATGCACAAACTCTTCCCCCCACCCCCGTCATCCTCCTCACTGGCAACCCCCCCCCCAGGACTGTATGCTGAACTCATTGGTGTACACTCTTGCTAACACATGACTATACAGTTCAACCATGGAGTAATCAAATTGTCGGGTTTGCTGCTGATATAACAGTGGTGCATCTCATCACCAAAAAAGATGAAACATCCTGTAGAGAGGAGGTGGAAGAGTTCAAGACCTGACACCAGGCAAATAACCTCTTCCTCAGTATCAACAAGAGAAAAGAATTGATTATTGATTATTCAGGAGAGTTTGCACCATTCACACCATCTTTACATTAGCAGCACAGCAGTGGAAATGGCGAGCGGCTTCAAACTCCTGGGAGTGGACATCTCACGCAACCTCTCATGGTTTCGTAACACATTCTACACAAACACAAAAGCTCACCAATGCCACTTGCTGAGGGTGCTGCACAGCGCTGCATTATGCACATCTATACCCACGTCATTCTACAGAAGCACAGCAGAGAGCATCCTAACAAGCTGCATCACTGCCTGGTACAGAAACTGCATGGCGGTGGGCAGCAAGGCTGCACATCGGGTAGTTAAAACTGCCTGGTGCATCATTGGGTCAACCCTCCCCCCATTAAGGGCACACATACAGAGAGGAGACGGAAAAGGGCCAGTAAGATCATGAAGGATTTCATCCACCCTGCTGATTGACTGATCCCCCCCCCCCCATTCCACACCAAGGCATCCAGAATCAAAAACAATTAATTTCCCTAAGCAGTAAGGCTGATCGACACCTCTACCCACTAACCCACCTCTCCACATTGCCCACCAACACTAATTTATCATTTTCTGTCAGTCATCTTATGTACAGACACTCCTGTGCTTAGTGTCATATTATGGGCAAAAAAATTAACTTATGTATAGAAGCTATTTTTATGTATTTGTATTGTGTTTTTTTAAATTGTTGTGTTCTACACCATGTTTTTTTTGTGCTGCATTGCAGCAGTAATAAGTTATTTTGTTCTCCTTTACACTTGTGTACTGGAAATTATATTAAACAAACTTGATATCTCGAAACTTGAAAAAGACACAGAAAATCTAGATAAAACCTCTTCATCCAATCACTAGACTCATAGAGCACAGAAGCAGGCTCTTCATCCCAAACTATCCATGCTAAACTATTAATCTGACTAGTCCCATTGACCTGCACCTGGACCTTATCCTTCTCTACCCCTCCCATCCATGTACCTATCCAAATTTCTTTTAAGCGTTGAATCCACCTTTTCCACTGACAGCTTGTTCCACACTCTCACCATCCTCTGAGTGAACAAGTTCATCCCTGTTCCCCTTAAACATTTCCCCTTTCAACCTTAACCCATGACATCCAGTTCAAGTCTCACCCAACCTCAGTAAAGAAAGCTTGGTTGCATTTACCCTATCTATACTCCTCATAATTTTGTATTTCTCTATCAAAACTCCCCATACATTAGGGTATAAAGTCACAACCTATTCAACCTTTCCCTATTATTCGGTCCTCAAGTCCTGGTAGCATCCTTGCAAATTTTCTCTGCACTCCTTCAATCTTATTGATACCTTTGCTGTCGGTAAGTGACTAGAATTGCATACAATACTTGAAATTACTCCTCACGTTGGGATGTTCAACATAACATCCCAACTCCTACATTCAACACTTTGATTTATGAAGGCCAATATGTCAAAAGTTCTCTTTATGACCCAGTCTTCATGTGATGCCACTTTAAAGGAATTATGGATCTGTATTCCCAGTTCTTTCTGTTCTACCACACTCCTCAGTGCCTACCAGCTTACTGCGAGTCCTACCCTGGTTTGATCTCCCAAAGTTTATCACGTGACACTTGTCTTCATTAAATTCCATCTGCCATTTTTTCAGCCCATTTTTCCGGTTGGTTCTGATCCCACTGCAAACTTTGATCATCTTCCTTGCTGTCTAATATGTCTCCAATCTTGGTGATAGCTACATATTTGTCAAAGGCCTTGCAAAAATTCATGCAGATATCATCTACTGCCTTGCCTTCAGCAACTTTCCTGGTAATTTCCTTGAAAACTCTATGTTCTGGTTATATTATGTTAATCGTGAGGATTGTCCAATATGGGTCTTTTTGGAAGCCAACTCTGTTACAAAATTTTCTATTATTTTGCTTCTTGGATCATCTCTTGCATTATCTTTAAATAAGTTAACTGACAGTTTGATGGTTAAACACATTTTGAGGACCTGGCTACAGTTTAGAAAACACTTTTAGAAATGTTTTCTAAACTGTTTAATGTTTTTTTACAGTTTTAGAAAACAACCAGATTTGTCTTGGTAGTGGGTGTAGATTTTTATTATAATATATTTAACCATATTATTATTGTAGTTCATCATTCAATTTATTTTATTTGATTGATCATGAATATGGGATACTGTGATTGTATCAGTGTGATTTATATACAGTGCATTTTGCTCTATCTTATTTTGATTTATTATAAGTATCCTTATGAATTCTGTATTTCTGTATATGAAATTTCATAAAAATATTAGAAAAAGAAAAGAAAGAAAGAAAGAAAGAAAACTCTATAAGATTGGTTAGATATGCCCTGCCACACCCAAGCCTTGATGACTATTCTGAATCAGTCCCTGTCCATCCAAATACTTACACCTCTATACCTTGTCTCTTATAATACCTTCCAACAACTTACCCACTACTGATATCAGGCTCATCGGCCTGAAATTTTCCAGCTTATTTACAGCACCTCTCTTAGGTATCCTTCATTCCTCCGGCACCTCACCCATTGCTGAAGATGTCTTAAATATCTGTGCTAGGAACCTGCAATTTCTGCAATAGCCTATCACAAGTTCCAAGGGAGGCACATTGTCAGGCCCTAGGGATATTTTTTCTCCCTAACTTTCCTCAAGACAGTAAACATCTCATCCTCTGTAATCTATATAGGTCACATGACCACACTGATGTTTAGCCTCATTTCTATAGACTCTGCGCCTGTGTCCTGAGCACATACAGATGCAAAAAAATCAGCTTAAGATCTTCCCCATCTCTTATTGCTCCATGCACAGATGACCATTCTGATCTTCAAGAGGGCCAATTTTGCCCCTTGTTATCCTTTCACCTTCAATATATTTGCAGCATCCATCGGGATTCTCCTGCACCTTGTCTGCTAGAGAAACTTCACGCCTTCTTGATTTCCTACTTAAGTGTTATCTTGAATGAGAAAGTGGGGCTCACTTTCATAATGGGTGACTAAGGCACAGAAGGAGAAGCTAATAGGCTTATGGTTAAAGAGAGTAACACATTGGGATGAGAAAGAATAGAAGATGTTTTGATCAGATAACAAACGTTAACATGGTTGGATTAGGCAGAATAACCTGTTTCAAAATATTGTCTTCCATCCAATTTCTTGGCAAAAGTACTTTAAGGTAATATTTAAGAACACATTCTACTTTCCTTTGCATCACATGTTAATTGAATTACTTATAAACTTCATTCAGGTCAGAGTTTTGCAGCACAGTCTGATTATCTAATAAATATTAATTGAGGTTATCCTGAGCACCAGAAGGAGAGTGTTAACAGAAGTCTGTTGAATTGGGAAGCATTTGCAAGATTGTGTTGCTGTAAATTTAGATTATTAACAGAGAAGGCTGACACAAATTCATCAGTGGAATTGTTCCAAAATGGAGAACAAAACCTCCCACTGACCATATGTGTATTTTATGAAAAGTTCATGTGAACTTTCAATAAATTACAACTACAGCAATTTTTCCCAATATCTTTGTTGTGAAAGAGAAAGCAAGGTGTAACCGTAGAACAGTACAGCACAGAAACAGGCCCTTCGGCCCTTCTTGGCTGTGTCGAACCATTTTTCTGCCTACTGACCTGCACCTAGACCATATCCCTCCATACATCTCTCATCCATATACCTGTCCAAGTTTTTCTTAAATGTTAAAAGTGAGCCTGTATTCACCACTTCAACTGACAGCTTATTCCACACTCCCACTACTCTGTGTGAAGAAGCCCCCCCTTAATATTCCCTTTAAACTTTTCCCTTTTCACCCTTAATCCACGTCCTCTGAATTTTTTCTTCCCTAGCCTCAGTGAAAAAAAGCCTGCTTGCATTCACTCTATCTATACCCATCATAATTTTATACACCTCTGTCAAATCTCTCTTCATTCTTCTACTGTCCAGGGAATAAAGTCCTAACCTATTCAACCTTTTTCTCAGTTTCTCAAGTCCCGGCAACATCCTTGTAAACCTTCCCTGTGCACTTTCAACCTTATTAATATCCTTCCTGTAATCAGGTGACCAAAAGTGCACATATTACTCCAAATTCAGCCTCACCAATGTCTTATACAACCTCACCATAACATTCCAACTCTTATACTCAATACTTTGATTTATAAAGGCCAACGTGCCAAAAGCTCTCTTTACAACCCGATCTACCTGTGACGCCACTTTTAGGGAATTGGTGTATCTGTATTCCCAGACCCCTCTGTTCTACTGCACTCCACAGTGTTCTACCATTTACCTTGTATGTTCTACCTTGGTTTGTCCTTCCAAAGTGCAATACCTCACACTTGTCTGCATTAAACTCCATCTGCCATTTGTCAGCCCATTTTTCCAGCTGGTCGAAATCCCTTTGCAAGATTTGAAAACCTTCCTCACTGTCCACTACACCTCCAATCTTTGTATCATCAGCAAATTTGCTGATCCAATTTATTACATTATCATCCAGATCATTGATATAGATGACAAATAACAATAGACCCAACACTGATCCCTGTGGCACACCACTAGTCACAGGCCTCTACTCAGAGTAGCATTCCTCCACTACCACTCTCTGGCTCCTCCCACTGAGCCAATGGCTAATCCA
This sequence comes from Hypanus sabinus, assembly GCF_030144855.1. NCBI lineage: Eukaryota > Metazoa > Chordata > Chondrichthyes > Myliobatiformes > Dasyatidae > Hypanus > Hypanus sabinus. The sequence goes on along the minus strand of NC_082711.1, from coordinate 47,248,955 downwards.
CTTTACTATCTCACCATGTATACCTAGCAACTGAATCTTCCTAACTCACCTCCCATGCAGGACCTTGTCAAAGACCTTACTGCAGTCCATGTAGACTACATCCACTGCCTCCCCTTAATCCACTTTCCTGGTAACCTCCTCGGAAAACTCTAATAGATTGGTTAAACATGACCCACCATGCACAAAGCCATGTTGACTCTCCCTAATAAGGCCCTGTCTTATTATCCTATTATCATCCTATCCCTTAGTACACCTTCCAATAATTTACCTACTGCTGATATCAAACTTACTGGCCTGTAATTTCCTGGATTACTTGTAGAGCCTTTTTTAAGCAATGGAACAACATGAGCTATCCTCCAATCCTCTGGCGCCTCACTGGTGGATACCGAAATTTAAAATATATCTGCCAGGGCCCCTGCAATTTTGACATTAGTCTCCTTCACGGTCCGAGGGAATACCCTGTCAGGTCCTGGGGATTTATCTACTCTGATTTGCCTCAGACAGCAAGCACCTCCTCCTCTTTAATCTGTATAGGTTCCATGCCCTCACTACTTGTTTGTCTCATTTCCATCAAGTCCTTGCCAGTTTAATTAGTAAATACAAATACAAAAGAAACAATTTAAGGTCTCCCCTATTTCTTTTGGTTCCATACATAGCCAACCACTCTGATCATCCAGAGGACCAATTTTATCCCTCAGTATCCTTTTGCTTTTAATATACCTGTAGAAGCTCTTTGGATTATCCTTCACCTTGACTGCCAAAGCAACCTCATGTCTTCTTTTAGCCCTCTTGATTTCTTTCTTAAGTATTTTCTTGCACTTTTTATACTCCTCAAGCACCTTATTTGCTCCTTGTTGCCTATACCTGTCATACATCTCTCTTTTCTTCTTTATCAGATTTCCAATATCCCTCGAAAACCAAGGTTCCTTATTCTTATTCACTTTGCCTTTAATCCTGACAGGAACATACAAACTCTGCACTCCCAAAATTTCTCCTTTGAAGGCCTCCCACTTACCAATCATATCCTTGCCAGAGAACAACCTGTCCCAATCCACACGTTTTAGATCCTTTCTCATTTCTTCAAATTTTGCCTTTTTCCAGTTTAGTACCTCAACCTAAGGACCTGATCTACCTTTATCCATGACCAAGCTGAAACTAATGGCGTTATGATCACTAGACCCGAAGATTTCCCCAACACTCACTTCCGTCACTTGTCCTAACTAATTTCCTAATAGGAGATCTAATTTTGCATCCTCTCTAGTTGGTACCTCAATATATTGATTTAGAAAACTTTCCTGAACATATTTTACAAACTCTAACCCATCTAGTCCTGTTACAGTATGGGAGTTCCAATCAATATGTGGAAAATTAAAATCCCCTACTATCACAACTTTATGTTTCCTGCAGTTGTCTGCTATCTCTCTGTAGATTTGCTCCTCCAATTCTCACTGACTATTGGGTAGTCAATAATACAGCCCTATTAATGTGGTCATACCTTTCCTGTTTCTCAGCTCCACCCATATGCCCCAGTAGACAAGCCCTCTAATCTGACCTGCCCGAGCGCTGCTGTAACATTTCCCCTGACTTTCAATGCCAGCCCCCACCCTTCATCCCTCTGCCTCTATCACATCTGAAACATCGGAACCCTGGAACATTGAGCTGCCAGTCCTGCCCCTCCTGTAGCCAAGTTTCACTAATGGCTATAATGTCATAATTCCATGTGTCAATTCACGCCCTCAGCTTGTCTGCCTTCCTGACAATACTCCTCATATTGAAATAGATACACCTCAGAAGATTATTATCACCACATGCAACCCTTCTATTTCTGACTTTGCATGAACTTTTAACATAATTTATTTTCACCCCCACTCCACTATCTGCTCTGGCACTCTGTTTCCCATCCCCCTGCAAATCTAGTTTAAACCCTCCCCAATAGCACTAACAAATGTCCCTGCAAGGATATTGGTCCCCCTGTAGTTCAGGTGTAACCTGTCTCTCTTGTACAGGTCCCACCTGCCCCAGAAGAGGTTCCAATGATCCAAAAATCTGAAACCCTTCCCCCTACACCAGTTTCTCAGCTACATGTTCATCCTCCAGAGCATCCTACTCTTACCCTCACTGGCACGTGGCACAGGTAGCAATCCTGAGATTACTATCCTCGAAGTTCTGCTTTTTAACTTCCTACCGAGCTCTCTATACTCATTCTTCAGGACCTCTTCACTCTTACTTCCTACATCACGCGTACCAATGTGTGCCATGACATCTGGCTGCTCACCCTCCTATTTCAGAATGCTGTGCACGCTATCAGAGACATCCCTGACCCTGGCACCCGGGAGGCAACAAACCATCCGGGAGTCTCTGTCATGACCACAGAATCTCCTGTCTGTACCTCTAACTATTGAGTCCCCTATCACTACCACTCTCCTCTTCCACGCTCCCTACTGTACTGCAGAACCAGACTCAGTGTCAGAGATCCGGCTGCTGCAGCTTGTCCAAGTAAGTCATCCCCCCCCCCCCCCCACCCAACAGTATCCAAATCGGTATACTTGTTGTTGAGGGGAATGGCCACAGGGGAGCCCTGCTCTGCCTGCCCTTTCCCCTTCCCTAGCTTGACGGTAACCCAATTACCTGTACACTGCTCCTTTGGCGTAACTACCTCTCTGAAACTATTATCTATAAACTCCTTATACTCCTGAATGACCTGGAGGTCATCCAGCTCCTGCTCCAGTTCCCTAATGCGGTTTGTTAAGAGCTGCAGCTGGATGCACTTCTTGCAGGTGTCGTTGTCTTCCTGAGGAGCATTCCAACATCCTGCCTGGCATTGTCTCTAAACTTACTAGTTAAAAAAGAAATCAAATGAGAGGAAAAAAAGCAAAAACAACAACTTACCAGAGCCTCCCCTCGCCTCTGCCTGTTCACGCCAAAGCCTGTTGAGCCAAGGCTGTCCCACTCTGACGATGGCTGCTACAAGTTTGTTAGTTAAACTGCACAAACTTGGAAGGTGCCAGATCAAACCACAAGTCCCAATCGGGACATACAGATGTCAAAAATGTCTTGTCCACTCTTCCTGATAATTTGTGAAAAGGTTCGTATTTAGTTTTAATTCTTTCCATAGCTAAGGAGATTGACCCATTGCATGCACATCATAAGCCAAATGAGAACTCCAGGCCATTACTGTTTCTATCCTTTGCTGACAGAACTCAGCAGGTTGAGCAGCATTGGTGCAAAGAAAGAAGGTATTAATGTTTTGTGTCAAACTCTTGCATCACGACTGAGAGTGAAGACTGACGTGGCCAGTTGCCTTATGCCTGGTATTGAGAGAAGAAAGGGGCTTGCTGACTATTTCCAACATTTCCTGCTTAACTTCAGACATCAAGGCATCTTCAGTTTTTCTGATTTTAAGCAGAAATTGCCTGCTCACTCTTAGTTTTTATGCAGGGTTTCAAACCAAAACATCAAGTTCTCTTCTTTCCACTGATGCTGCTCGACCCATTGCGTTCTGTGTGTTGCTCAAGTTTCTAACATCTACAGTCCTTTGTGTCTCCTCTTTAATTTGTCATGACAGAAATAGAAATGAGAAACAAACAAAGAACTGGGAGCTATGAGTAAAGAAAGTGCCATATCAACTTGATTGGTCACTGAAATAATGTGGAGATCTCTGATGGTTTCTCAGTACATGTGAATAAATGCACGTGTGATTGGTGAACTGGGGTATGTTATGCCGATGTCTTTCCATATGATAAATTCTTGTTACATTCTATGATTTATTTTTGAACCATGTTATAGGATTTTTGAGCTTCTTACAAGTGTACAGTGAGATCATCCTCCATTTTACCAATGCAGTCTGGTTTTGAACTGGTTGATGTTTGAAGTTACTGTACTGCATTAAAAAGGCATTAGGTGGCAGTGCATCTCTTATATGTCATGGGCATAAATAATTTCACGTAAGAGTATGATGTTCCAGTGAAGAGGGAAGGCTGGTTTCAAAATGGACAGGACTAGCTGCAAGTTATTCGGGAAGGAGTAAAGGATAACATTGTTCTGCATTCTGGGAATGCTACAGACTGGAGGAAGGTCATGTTCACATGACCAAGTGCAAAATCTGTGGCCCTGTTCTCCTAAATCAGAACTGCCTACATTCAGTCAGCCAAACTTTGTAAATGCTTAAGGAAGATGTAAGTCCTAAAACGGCTAAAATCAGAAAGACTGTATATGACCTAAGGTCTGAAGCTCAACAGAAAATGCCAGAAACAGTCAGCAAGTCCGGCAGCATCTCTGGAAAGAGCAGAGCTCAGGGGCTGATTACTGGATGACATCTGCAATCTGCTGAGGTCCAAATCAGAGGCATTCAAGTCTGGTGACCAAGAAAATTACAAAAGGTCCATGCGTCATGTTCAGAAAGCCATATCTTGAGTGAGGTGACAATTTTGAATTAGACTTGAATCAATGAAGGATGTTCCACAGTTGAGGCAGGGCTTGAGTCATATCACCTTTTATAAAGTTAAATTAAGCACTTAGGTGGCCACAGGGCTTCGATTCCAGTTGAGCTCAATGCCTTCAATGCTTGTTTTGACTGTCAAAACATGGACGGACCGTCAGGATCTCACACAGCCCGATGATCCTGTGATTTCCATCTCTGAGGCTGATGTGTGAGCAGCCTTTAGGAGAGTGAACCCATGAAAACCATCCAGTCCAGATGGGATACTTGGATAGGTACTAAATACCTGTACTAATCAGCAGCCTGGAGTGTTCAATGAGATTCTTAACCTCACTTCTGTAGTCTGAGGTACCCATCTGCTCAAGCAGAACTTCATATAAACCAGTGCCTAAAGAGAACGATGCAACCTGCCTTAACGATCATCATCCAGTAGCACTTACATCCACAGTGATAAAGTATTCTTAGAGGTTGGTGATGAAACATAACAGCTCTGGCCTGAGAAGCAACGTGGATTCACTTCAATTTGCCTAACTGCAAAAGGTCAAAAGCAGATGCCAATTCATTGGCTCTTCATTCAACCCTGGAACATCTGAACACAAAGAAGCATGTATCAGGATGCATTTTTTTTTACTACAGCTCAGCATTCAGTACCATCATTCCCTCAAACTAATCAATATACTCAAAGATCTTGGTTTCAATACCTCCTTCTGCAAATGCATCTCGATTTCCTCATTTGCAGACCCTAGTCAGGTTGGATCGGCAACAACATTTCTCCATGATCTCCATCAGCATAGGAACACCACAGGGCTATGTGCTTAGCCCTTGTTCTTCTTGCTTTACACTTATTACAATGTGGCTAAGCATAGCTCCAATGCCATGTTCAAGCTTGCTGATGACACCACTGTTGTTGGTCAAATCGAACGTGCTGATGAATCAGCCAATAGGAGGGAGGTAGAAAATCTGGCTGAGAGGTGCCATTACAACAACCTCTTACTCAAAGTCAGCAACACCAGGAAGCTGATAATTGACTTCAGGAGAAGGAAACCAGAAGTCCATGAGCCAATATTTGTTGGAGGATCAGATGTGAAAAAGGTCAGCAACTTTAAATTCCTCGGTGTTATTATTTTGGAGGACCTGTCCTGAGCCCAGCATGCAAATGCAATTACAAAGGAAGCTCGGCACAACCTCCACTTTCTTTGGAGTTTGTGAAGATTCAGTGTGACACAAAAACTTAAACTAAGTTCTACAGATGTGTAGTGAAGAGTGTATTAATTAGGTACATCGAAGCCTGGTATGGAAACACAAGTGCATTTGAATGAAAAATTCTACAGAAGGTAGTGGATACTGCCCAGTCCATTACAGGAAAGGCCCTTCCCACCACTGAGCACATCTACATGAAATGCTCTCACAGGAAAGTAGCGTGTATCTTCAGAGATCCCCACCACTCAGGACATGCTCTCTTCTCACTGCTGCCATCAGGAAGAAGGTACAGGCGCTTCAGAACTCAAACCACTAAGTTCGGGAACAGTTATTAGGCCTCAATCATTTGGCTTTTGAACCAAAGGGATTCATTCAGTCAACTTTACATGCCCAATCATTGAAATGTTTCAATAACCTATGGACTTGCTTTCAAGGAATCTTCAATTCATATTCTTGATATTTATTGCTTATTTATTTATATAATTATTTATTTTGTATTTGCGCAGTTTGTTGTGCTTTGCACACTGGTCAACTGCCCAAACTGGTGTTGTCTTTCATTGACTCTGTTATGGATTATTTGAGTATGCCAGTAAGAAAATGAACCTCGTGTTGTACAGTATGGTGACAAATGTGTACTTTGATAATAAATTTACATTGAACTTCAATGCTGCATTTCCGCCAGTATCCAGCATAGGAATGCCAACTTCCACACATTTCCTGGCACTGATGAAGGAGATTCAGTTTGCTGAACTAACCTGCTACAAGTCAAGCAGACTCTAATTTCAGGCGACATGCACAAAATGTTGGGGGATCTAAAACAGGCCAGGTGGTATCTATGGAAAAGTGTACAGTCAACGTTTCGGGTCAAGACCCTTCAGCATGACTGGAGAAAGAAAGATGAGGAGCAGAGTTAAGAGATGGGGAGAGGGGAGGGAGAAGCACCAGGTGACAGGTGAAACTGGGAGGTGGAGGAGTGAAGTAAAGAGCTGGGAAGTTGATTGGTGAAAAAGATGTATGCCCTGAGTAGGGGAAATCTAATAGGATTCCATATGGTCAGTAATCAGTTTATTGGTGCTCAAAGTCAACAGCTCTTGCACTTGAATGGGCAATGTACCCATGAACAACTACCTCAATATTTTTTCATCTCTTTTTGCTTGTTTTGGGACTGTGGCAGGAAACCAGAGGACCTGCAGAAAATCCAGATATTCGATGGGGAGAATGTACAGAGACTTCTAACAGAACGGCACCAGATTTGTACTCTGTAGCACGCTTTGTAATTTATAGTTCTTTAATATCAGTTTTATTCTTATTTATTAAATTTTGAGGATTTGGCTGTGATTGGCATGAGCAAATTTTATTGTCTGTCGTTTGAGAAAGTGCTAGCAAGCCACATTCTTGAACGGCCGCAGTTCCTGTGGTGAAGGCTCCTCTGGAGTTCCGTGAGTTAGCCCCAGTATCCGTGAAAGCACAGGGATGCACTTCCATATCAGGATGTGCAGGAGAAGAAAGGCAGTGGACAAAAACTTAAGTACAAAGTAATTTCTTTTCTTCAGTTAATTGGATTGAATTAAGTGTATTACATTGAGTTAATTGTTCCTTTGTGCTTTTGAGTTAGTCATAGAGAGGGAGATGCAGCACAGAAAGGCACTTCAGCTCTCTGAGTTCACACTGACATCAGCCACCCACTTACACTAATCCTACATTAATTCCGTTTTCTTTTAATTTTCTCCACATTCTCAACACCCTTCGCATTTTTCCACTCACCTACTCACTGGGGAGCAGTTTCCAGTGGCCTATTAACCTACCAACCTGCGCAAGGGTTTCTCCCGAGAGCACCCACGCAGTTGAAGAGTGCAAACTCCGTCAGGCAGTAATCTGGCTTTTGGTGCTCAGTGTGTAGCTGGCACAAAACAACAAATCTCACAACATACAGCATGCCACCGGCATTAAACCTGATTCTGACTTCATACACCATCCCAGACTTCTCCCTTCATCCTTGATCCACTGAATTCCAAGAGTAATATAGAAACCTGAATTTCTCATGATTCAGTGTCAATGCTTTCTGTTGAACACAAGTCACAGATTCACCTCTCTCTGTAAATAAAACATATCTACTTATCTCCAGATTAGCTGGCTTACTCTTTGTCCTGAATTTTCCAGCCTTAAGGATCTTCCTCCTTGTGTTGAATCTGTCCAGTGCCTGAGCTGGATAGGGGCAAAGGTGAACAAGAATAGTACTTCATATTCCATCAGGCTTGTCTATGAGTATTAAGATTGAATTTTCTGTTTGCAGTTACCCCACAATCCTTGTATCCCTTTCTCTCAACTTCTGATTCTTGTTTCTCTCACACCCCACTCCTTCTTCCATTACCCCTACTACCCAGTTTCTTTTCATTCCTCGCTGGTTCCAGCTGCCCATCATCCCTCCCTTAACTCATCACACTTACTACCTTCCAGAGTCTGTAGCCCTTGCTGTATCTACTTACCACTTTTTGTCTCTCCCCGCTCTCCCCAATTCAATTTGTGTTCTTTCTTGTAAAATTTGTATGTTTTTCTTGTGAACAGTACTGCTGTAAGTATGTTTTTCATTGCACCTGTGTGTGCATGTACTTGTGCAGATGACAACAAACTTGACTTTGACTTTGCAATTCAATGGATGGAAAATGCAACGCAGTCATTTATTTCTCCTCTCTGAATCTAACTCAGCCATATAGAAAGAATCTCTTTTGTGATTCACTGAGGGCTGCTGATGGGGCTCCTGGTGGTTCAGCTAATTCCCATTTGTCAATGTACGGACACTCTGGTTTAGAGCACATGAGTTATATTGAAAGAAGAATTGAAGACTTTGGCCAAGATCTTTTAGAAGGTTAAATGGAGTCATGGGAGGTCACTATCAGTGCTTGGCCTCATGATGAACTGACTTCTGAATTTCTCATAGCAATTCTCGAAAGCAACATATGGGAATACAGAATGGAAAATCTCAGGAGACACAAGCTCAACCCTGCCACCTTCTCTCCTGCTATTTACATGCAAGATGCTCAGAAATAGAGGCAGATGTTAACCCCCTTGGACAAAGGACTGGGGAACACAGTGAGGTAGAGATAGACAACTTCAGCTTTTCGGTTCTGACAGAGAGGTGAAGGAGAGCCCTGTACTAAAGCTGACATTACCAGGCAATGTTTGTCAAAATTAGCCCTTCTTAAATTGCTTTGCTGCACAGCTTTATTATGAGAGTGAAGAGAGCACAGTTGCTCCCTGGTTCCTTTCTAAATCTCTCTTGATAATTCAGGTTCATTAATTCTATGCTTGTGACGCATCTATTTTTGAACACTGCTTAAAGCAGTCTGTTTACCAGTGTCACATTCCAAATGCTGTTGTTTGGCTGATGTACCTCATTTTGTAAATTCTTTGTTATACTTGTTGTCTCTGCTGCTCTCTGTTTGAATCTGGTCAGTTTTAATTTGGTTTCAATAATCCTAAAAGGTGTATTATAACTTACAAAGAAAATCCTATTGTCAGCTCACAGGTATGAGCATAAGATTCTGCATTGATTGTACAATAAGCTTTAATGTTCTACACACTCATCAGAGGCAATTTTTAAAATGATTCTCTATACTTGCGTCCAGAGACTGTAGCCCACAGAGATCTTTTTGAGAACAACTGTTGGGTGCCTGTGGTGAACATCAGGAAAGGCAATTGGAAGCAGTACTAAGTGCCTCTAAGTGCCATTATTTAGAGAACACTGTCCCAAAATCAAAGACAAGTTGCTAAGGAATCAGAATGTTTCCAACTGAGTCTGTATTCCAGGAACTGATTTGCATCACCATTGGTCAGAAAGTGATTTGGATGTGACAGTCTGTAAGGTTGAACAGCGGGCAATTCATTTCCTGTTCAGAAATATTGCATCTAGGTGTGAAAGCATATTGTGTAGTTTGGGGAAGGGGAATTGTGAGAAGGGAGAATGTTGGGAAATTATCCAGAATCAAAACAATTATTGGAACTGGTCTTTCCCTTTCTTTTCCAAAGGGTGGTTTTAGAGTCTTAGAGTACTTTCGGGTAACAAACCCAAGTGGTCTACCTTCACCTTAATGCCCAGCTAAGCTGGACGCATATACCCGCAAATGGCCCATATCCAAACTTTCCTATCCATGTACCTGTCCAAACGTCTTCCGTAAATCTTTGGTCTGATCATCTATTTTCTTACATGTTTTATATTCAACACACTTCAGTGTCAGTTGGGTCTCATTTGATAGCACTCTCATCTGAATCTTGAGAGTCTTTTTCAAATCCATGTCCACAAACTTCACAGCAGATACCTAGAATGACACTGCTGTGAGGTACTGCCGGAATATTACACTGACAGAATTGTGGCCCTTTTTATCACACTGACTTAGATATATCCCTCACTAAAATTCATATTAGTAAATCGAATCAATTTATTATCAACAAGAGAAATCTGCGTGCCGATTGACACAGTATTTCTTGCATTATGATAAAAATACTTAATTGACTGCAAAGTGTTTTTGGAATGTCCTGATTGGCCCGTGAGAACAACTATATAAATGCAAATTTTTCTTTGTTTCATTCTTACAGCTGAAATTGGTAAATAAAAATTGCAACTTACAGTAATTTTTATATCTTGCACTGTACTCCTGCCACAAAACAACACATTTCATGACATTGTATATAATAAATGATGCTGATCTGGAAGGAATCTAAAATAAATTTACTTTATTTCCTTCAATACTTGAATTCCAACATAAAAACTAAATGAATGATCATAGAAGGATCAGAAGTGGAGAGAGTGAGCAGCTTCAAGTTCCTGGGTGTCAAGATCTCTGAGGATCTAACCTGGTCACAACATATCAATGTAGTTATAAAGGAGGCAAGACAGGAGCTATACTTCATTAGGAGAAAAGAGTAGCCAACGTTTCGGGCCGAGACCCTTCGTCATTCCTGATGAAGGGTCTCGGCCCAAAACGTTGGCTACTCTTTTCTCACGGATGCTGCCTGACCTGCTGAGTTCTTCCAGCGTTGTGAATGTATTCTTTGATCAACAGCATCTGCAATTGTATTTTTGTGTTTTTATACTTCATTAGGAGTTTGAAGAGATTTGGTATGTCAACAAATGCACACAAAAACTTCTATAGTTATACCGTGGAGAGCATTCTGATAGGCTGCATCACTATCTGGTATGGGGGTGCTATTACACAGGACCGAAAGAAGCTGCAGAGAGTTATAAATCTAGTCAGCTCCACCTTGGGTACTAGCCTACAAAGTACCCAGGACGTCTCCAGGGAGCGGTGTCTCAGAAAGGCAGCGTCCATTATTAAGGATCTCCAGCACCCAGAACATGCCCTTTTCTCACTGTTACTATCAGGTAAGAGGTACAGAGGCCTGAAGGCACACACTCAGCGATTCAGGAACAGCTTCTTCTCCTCTGCCATACAACTCCTAAATGGACATTGCATCTTTGAACACTACCTCACATTTTTTTTAAATATACAGCATTTTGGTTTTTGCACATTTTTTAAAATCTAGGATGTTGTTCACTCTTTCCAACTTCCAAGTGTGGCTTCTGTCCGTTCTTCTCACAGATTTTCAAGGTGATCAGGTACTCATAAGCTAGTGTTTCCCATGAATGGATGAAGGAAAATTTGCAAGCAATTTCTGTCCTCCTTTGAAAGTGACATCTTCAAACTCGTATTTCATGAACAAATGTTTAGCAATAGACACAACTGGAGCTAGGTGACCATTACCAAGGCCTTGACATTGGATATGTTATTCAGAGAGAGAACACTAGTACTGGATGTAACAAAAATGGCGCTGGTGATATACCTACAGAAACATGAGATGAGCTTATTAGATGGCCTGTGAATATGCTGGGAATCAATCCTGTGGATGCAGAAGGGATTAGTTTAATCTGGATTAGGCCTAGAACAGACAGCATGAGCTGAAGAGCCTGTTCCTCTAGTATACCACTCTATGTTCTAAGTTCAGCATAGCGGATAGTTGGAATCATTGCTGCCTAGTGGATTGTGAAACTGGAGTCAGCTTTGAAGTGCTGGTTTTTGATATTTAATTCGCTCAAACTATCAGAACTTGCACTGCCGCCCTGGGAGTGATGGTAAATTTTACCACCAATGCCAGTTTTTACTAAGTGGTGGCTCTCAAGACACAGACCATGGCCCACGTTTTACAGGGTCTTATAGATTTCAGAGGAAGTTTGAAAACAGTTCTTTGCATTCCAGACTTCAGTCTAAGCCCTTTTCTCAATGCTTTCATTGAGGTGTCAAAGATGATTTGAAACTTGACCTCCGAATGTGCACACATGCAGACACTATATTCATTTTGTAAACTGATGCCTGAGGCTGCAGAGGTGGTGATCGAGGTTAAGCAGTTGCCCATTCATACTGCAGTTTAGTTCCTCTCTGGGAGGAAGCTTATTGAAGGTGAGATACAGGATCAGAGTGAGAAAAATTGAGAAGATAAGTTGCAATAAGACAGAACTGCTTGATGCCAGTCTGAAATGAGATTGAGTATGTGATGGACCATTGGTTGGAATCCAGTTTAATTTTAAGATGGACTTCACATCATCTTAGAAGTTTTTCTCCCCCAAGCAGTTAATGTAATCATCTATTCAAGTTCGACCTCCCCCCCCCCCCCATTCCCTCCTATCAATTCCTTCAGTCACTGCACTGTAAGAACTTTAAACCACTCTTTGGAATGTTGTTTACATTGTAAAACATGCTAGCATTTATGTACATTTTATGTATATTTTAAAATCCAACTTATCTTTAATCTAAATCTTTATTATTTATAACTGTTGAATTTGTTGCTGGTCATGCCAGGACACCACAGATGTAGATGAGAATAAAGTTGATCCTTGATACTTGATTAAATGGCAGGTGTAGAATGGGGAGATTTTTCAGTACTTGGACAGAGTTATATTGTCATGCAGCATGGAAACTGATCCCTCTGCCACCTATCAAGCAGCTGTTTGCATTATCCCTACACCACTCACCTACATACTAGATGCAATTAACAGCGATCTAGTCAGCTACCAGCACATGTGTCTTTAGGGAGTGGGGAGAAACTGGAGAACTTGAGGGAAATCAATGTGTTCACTGGGAAAGAATGTGGGAACTCTATTTTGACAGCACCAAAAATCAGCATTGAACTTGATGTAACATACACAAAATGCTGGTGGAACACAACAGGCCAGGCAGCATCTATAGGAAGAAGCACTGTTGACGTTTTGGGCCAAGACCCTTCATCAGGACTAACTGAAAGAAAATGGTGAATGTGCCCAGTCATAAGTTAAAAGTATCAGTTTCTTCTGCCTGATTTTATTTTTCTATCGACAGTTGAATTGTATCAACTCTCAGACCTCTCATGTCAATAGCCTTCTGAACATTGTTCAGCGAGAGGTAGTGATTGGATGTTGCTCCTTGAATTCATCCTGAGTTCTCCAGCATCAGAGAAGTCAGTCTCCAGCTAATATGATGCACTCGGTGTGATATCAAAGAATCTCTGAGAAAACTGGATATAACAAAGGCTTGCAAGATCAGAAAATACTGCAGCATCAGTATAGAAAACCTCTACTCCAGAAAAAACTGCACCTCTGGCCAAGTTGTCTCAGAATAGTTATAACACTGGCATCTACCCAACAATATGGAAAATTGCTCAGTATGTCCCACTGTCCAATCAGGATAATTATTATCCCATCTGTCTACTCTCAATCATTAGCAAAGTGATGGAAACAATGATCAAAATTTCTCTCAAGTGGCAAAAAAGCACTGAAAACCCATTAAACAATGCCTCTTTTTGGTTTTGCTAGGACCAATTGGCTCTGGACCTTACCACAGTCTTGGTGCCAACATGGGCCAAAGAGATGAATTTTGGAGTTGAGATGAGAATGACCTGACCTTCACACAAAGGCACTATTTGTCTGAATGCTACATGGAGATGTCCTGGTACAAATGGAGTGAAGTGAATGGCATCAAAGGGGAACAGCTCTAATGGCTGGAATCATAACTCTCACAAAGGCAGATGATAGCATTTGTTGGAAGTCAGTCATCTCAGCCTCAGGACAGTCCTGTAAAAGATTTTTCTGACAGTTCCCGTGGCCTAACTGTCATCTGTTTCACTATGCCCTTCTTTCCATTGTAAAGTCAGAAGTGGAGATATTTGTTGATGATTGTACAATGCCATGTCTACACACCTAGACTACATTGTGGCATGGGATGATAAGTTGCAGTTAACACTTGCCCTAAAACAAAATGTCATTCAGTGCCTGTCCAACAATCCTCAAGATAGCCAAAGCCATCCAGGCCAAAGTAGCTTCATTGACTGACATCCCATTTATTACCTCTACTGCCAGAACGCTGTGACTGTGCTCTGTACCATCTACAAAGTGTATGGCAGTTACCTGCACCCTCTACCACCAAAATGGACAAGGGGAATCGGACACTTGGGAATGCTACCACTTGCAGATTTCCCTCCAAGTCACACCCACGATGAGATACATCATTGGTCCAATATATGTGCCGTTTAAATCTTGGAACTCCCTATCCAACTGTACAGCAGAAGCTCACCCTAACTTTGTCAAGGTTATTATATTTGGACAATAAAATCTGTCCCTATTGGTGATATCCAGATCTTGAAAATGTACTTTAAAAGTGCTCAGTTTGAGTGTGGCAAGCAAATCAGTGATGAAGGGCCCGGTACTCTTTTTTTGTAGAAGTATTTCACTGCCTTAAATGCATTTTAGACATTCAAGTTCCTGTATCAGCAAAAACCTTCCATTCCGCACTCTGGCTGTTTATCCCTTCCTACATTTAATGCTTTTGCCTATAACAATCCTTCTTCCCCACTACTACCCCCTATCTGTAATCAGACTTTATGAATAGCTTCTCACTTCCTAAGTGTGCCAATCATTGCCATGTTCCTAAACTTTGCTAAAAATCCTTAGTGTAAAAGGATCTGAAGCATTGCTAACAGACAAGGAGGAGAAATACTGCAACATAATTCTGCACAGTAAGCTTCTTAGCATAGCTCGATGCTCTGTGAAGCAGATTTATATGGCTGCATTGCTTCTGAAATCAATACCAAAAGGATTCCATTGGTGCCAGTTCTATGATGACAACAATTTGTTTTCATGCAGCACATTTTCTGTTCCACTGTTAGTTTCCATTTATTAGAACTTGTCAGGGCAGCATTTTGGACAATTAAACATAAAACAGTCAGAACAAGTTTTCTTTCATCCTCAGTGATTTTAATCCTGTGACAGCATTAAGATTCCTAACACGTGTAGCTGAAGACTTCTAGAACAGCACAAAATGATTGAATTACTTGCAAATTGTGTTTCTTCCTAACAGCTGGCATATCATAGAGTCAAACAACACAGAAACTTGCCCCTCTGCCACTGTGTCCAGGCAAACCAGACAAGCACAAATCCAACACAAATCCTGTTGTATATTTTTCTCCCTGCATTCCTATTTACGCTCTCCAGATTTTATCAATCACGCACAAAATGAGGGTAAATTACAATAGCTAATTAACCTACTCCATGGTTGACTTTATAAAGCAAGTGTGTTCCCAAAAGGTAATCCAGAGACTTTCCCAGCCAGAGTCCCCTACAGTTATAGTTTGGAGCTTTACATCCAAGGATACACATTTTTTATCAAAAGGTCTGGCAGGTAAGCAGAAGGGTGGAGTGGCTGCTCTGTTTCTTAAAAGAAAAGTAAAGTAACCAAATGCTTTGAAAGATGTGACACAGAATTAGAAGATGTAGAATCCTTGTGTGTAGGCTTAAGAAACAGCAAGGGTAAAAAGATTGAGACAGGAATTATATATAGGTATCCGAACAGCAGCCAGCATGTGGGGTACTTATTATAACAGGAGATAGAAAAGATATCCTCCAATCCTCCGGCACCTCACCCGTGGATACCAACATTTTAAATATGTCTGCCAGGGCCCCTGCAATTTCAAAACTAGTTTCCTTCAAGGTCCGAACGAATACTCTATCAGGTCCTCGGGATTTATCTACTCTGATTTGCCTCAAGACAGCAAGCACCTCCTCCTCTTTAATCTGTATAGGTTCCATGACCTCACTACTTGTTTGCCTCATTTCCATTGAGTCCTTGCCGGTTTCCTTAGTAAATACAGATGCAAAAAACCCATTTAAGATCTCCCCCATTTCTTTTGGTTCCATACATAGCCGACCACTCTGATCTTCAAGAGGACCAATTTTATCCCTTACTATCCTTTTGCTCTTAATACACCTGTAGAAGCTCTTGGCATTATCCTTCACCCTGACTGCCAAAGCAACCTCATGTCTTCTTTTAGCCCTTCTGATTTCTTTCTTAAGTATTTTCTTCAACTTTTTATACTCCTCAAGCACCTTATTTGCTCCTTGTTGCCTATACCTGTCATACACCTCTCTTTTCTTCTTTATCAGATTTCAAATATCCCTTGAAAACCAAGGTTCCGTATTCTTATTCACTTTGCCTTTAATCCTGACAGGAACATACAAACTGTGCACTCTCAAAATTTCTCCTTTGAAGGCCTCCCACTTACCAATCACATCCTTGCCAGAGAACAACCTGTCCCAATCCATGCTTTTTAGATCCTTTCTCATTCAAATTTGGCCTTTTTCCAATTTAGAACCTCAACCCGAGGACCAGATCTATCTTTATCCATGACCAAGCTGAAACTAATGGTGTTATGATCACTAGACCCGAAGATTTCCCCAACACTCACTTCCGTCACTTGTCCTAACTAATTTCCTAATAGGAGATCTAATATTGCATCCTCTCTAGTTGGTACCTAGTTGATTTGGTCTCTAGTTGATTTAGAAAACTTACCTAAACACATTTTACAAACTCTAACCCATCTAGACCTTTAACAGTATTGGAGTCTCAATCAATATGTAGAAAATTAAAATCCCCTACTATCACAACTTTATGTTTCCTGCAGTTGTCTGCTATCTCTCTGCAGATTTGCTCCTCAAATTCTCGCTGACTATTACATAGTCTATAATACAGCCCTATTAATGTGGTCATACCTTTCCTGTTTCTCAGCTCCACCCATATGCCCCAGTAGACAAGCCCTCTAATCTGTCCTGCCTGAACACTACTGTAACATTTCCCCTGACTTTCAATGCCACCCCCCACCCTTCATCCCTCTGCCTCTCTCACGTCTGAAACATCGGAACCCTGGACCATTAAGCTGCTAGTCCTGCCCCTCCTGTAGCCAAGTTTCACTAATGGCTATAATGTCATAATTCCACGTGTCAATCCATGCCCTCAACTTGTCTGCCTTCCTGACAATACTCCTCATATTGAAATAGATACACCTCAGAAGATTATTATCACCACACACAACCCTTCTATTTCTGACTTTGCATGAACTTTTAACATAATTTATTTTCACTCCCACTCCACTATTTGGTCTGGCACTTTAGTTCCCATCCTCCTGCAAATCTTGTTTAAACCCTCTCCAACAGCAATAGCAAACCTCCCTGCAAGGATATTGGTCCCCTTATAGTTCAGGTGTAACCCGTCTCTCTTGTACAGGTCCCACCTGCCCCAGAAGAAGTCCCAATGATCCTGAAATTTGAAACCCTGCCCCCTACACCAGTTCCTCAGCCATGTGTTCATCCTCCAGAGCATCTTACACTTACCCTCACTGACACGTGGCACAGGTAGCAATCCTGAGATTACTACCCTCAAGGTCCTGCTTTTTAACTTCCTACCAAGCTCTCTATGCTCATTCTTCAGGACCTCCTCACTCTTTCTTCTTACATCATTGGTACCAATGTGTACAATGACATCTGGCTGCTCACCCTCCCATTTTAGAATGTTGTGCACGCAATCAGAGACATCCCTGACCCTGGCACCCGGGAGGCAACAAACCATCCAGGAGTCTCTGTCATGACCACAGAACTTCCTGTCTGTACCTCTAACTATCGAGTCCCCTATCACTACCACTCTCCTCTTCTTCCACCCTCCCTACTGCACTGCAGAACCAGACTCAGTGCCAGAGATCCGGCTGCTGCAGCTTGTCCAAGTAAGTCATCCCCCCCCCCCCCACCCAACAGTATCCAAATCGGTATACTTGTTGTTGAGGGGAATGGCCACAGGGGAGCCCTGCTCTGCCTGCCCTTTCCCCTTCCCTAGCTTGACGGTAACCCAATTACCTGTACACTGCTCCTTTGGCGTAACTTCCTCCCTGAAACTACTATCTATAAACTCCTCATTCTTCCAAATGATCCAGAGGTCATCCAGCTCCTGCTCCACTTCCCTAACGCGGTTTGTTAGGAGTTTCAGCTGGATGCACTTCTTGCAGGTGTTGTTGTCAGGGACACTGGAGGTCTTCCTGATTTCCCACATCCTGCAAGAGGAGCATTCCAACGTCCTGCCTGGCACTCTCTCTAAACTTACTAGTTAAAAAAGAAATCAAATGAGAGAAAACAAAACAACAACAACAACCCTTGCCTACCCTCTTCAACAACCGGAGCCTACCATTGACTTTGCCTGATCATGCCGAAGCCTGTTGAGCCAAAGCTCTCCCACTCTGACTCAGTCTACTCCGACAATGGCCGCTATGACGATAGCTGTTTTGCTAGACGAAACTTATTTTATACTGTGCTAGCTGAATCCTCCTCTTCTCAAGCTCTGATGAAAAAGGCTCTAAAAGTAATCCAGGAAATTATAGGCCGCTAAGTTTGACAGCAGTAGTAGGTAAATTACTGGAAGGAGTACTAAGAGATAGGATCTATTTGGATAGACAGGGACTTAATAGGGAGAGTCAACATGGCTTTGTGCGTGGTAGGTCATATTTAACAAATCTATTAGAGTTCTTCGAGGAGGTTACCAGGAAAGTGGATGAAGGGAAAGCAGTGGATGTTGTCTACATGGACTTCAGTAAGGCCTTTGACAAGGTCCCGCATGGGAGGTTAGTTAGGAAGATTCAGTTGCTAGGTATACATGGTGAGATAGTAAAGTGGATTAGACATTGGCTCAGTGGGAGGAGCCAGAGAGTGGTAGTGGAGGATTGCTTCTCTGAGTGGAGGCCTGTGACTAGTGGTGTGCCACAGGGATTAGTGTTGGGTCCATTGTTATTTGTCATCGATATCAATGATCTGGATGATAATGTAGTAAACTGGATCAGCAAATTTGCTGATGATACAAAGATTGGAGCTGTAGTGGACAGTGAGGATGGTTTTCAAAGCTTGCAGAGGGATTTGGACCAGCTGGAAAAATGGGCTGACAAATGGCAGATGGAGTTTAATGCAGACAAGTGTGAAGAATTTCCGCTTTGGAAGGACAAGCCAAGGTAGAACATACAAGGTAAATGGTAGGACACTGAGGAGTGCAGTAGAACAAAGGGATCTGGGAATACAGATACATAATTCCCTAAAAGTGGTGTCATAGGTAGTTAGGATCATAAAGAGAGCTTTTGGTACATTGGCCTTTATAAGTCAAAGTATTGAGTATAAGAGTTGGAATGTTTTGGTGAGGTTGTATAAGACATTGGTGAGGCCGAATTTGGAGTATTGTGTGCAGTTTTGGTCAGCAAATTACAGGAAGGATATTAATAAGGTTGAAAGAGTGCAGAGAAGGTTTTCAAGGATGTTGCCAGGACTTGAAAAATTGAGTTACAGAGAAAGTTTGAATAGGTTAGGACTTTATTCCCTGGAATGTAGAAGAATGAGGGGAGATTGTATAAAATTATGTATAATAAAGTGTAAAATTATGATGGGTATAGATAGGGTGAATGCAAGGAGGCTTTTTCCACTGAGGCTACGGGAGAAAAAATTCAGAGGACATGGATTAAGGGTGAAAAGGGAAAAGTTTAAAGGGAACATTGTGGGGGGGGGGGGTTCTTCACACAGAGAGTAGTGGGAGTGTGGAATAAGCTGCCAGTTGAAGTGATGATTGCAGGCTTACTTTTAACATATAAGAAATCTTGGACATGTACATGGATGAGAGGTGTATGGAGGGATATGGTCTAGGTACAGGTCCGTGGGACTAGGAAAAAAAATGATTTGGCCCAGCCAAGATGGGCAATAAGGCCTGTTTCTGTGCTGTAATGTTGTATGGTTCTGTATGTAAAAAAGGGCAATGTTTTGATAGTAAGCAGGGAAATACATGTAGATTCAATATTCAATATGCAGGTAGATTGAGAAAGTTATGTTGCAAAAGTAGGAATTTGTAGAATTTCTACAAGTAGGCCTTTTAGAGCAGCTTGTGGTTGAGCCCACTAAAGGAAATCTGTTCTGGATTAGGTGTGTGTAATGACCCAGATTTGATTAGGAAGTTTAAGGTAAAGAAACTCCTAGGAGATATTGAACATAGTACATTAGAATTCACCCTGCAGTTTGAGAGGGAGTGGCTAAAGTTACATGTATCAGTATTATAGTGGAGTAAAGGGATTTATAGAGGCATGAGAGAGGTACTGGACAAAGTTTATTGGAGGAGAACACTAGCAGCAATGACAGTAGAACAGCAGCAGTTGGAGTTTCTGGGAGCAATTAAAAAGACACACGTCACATTCATTCCAAAGATGACATAGTATTTTAAAGGGAGAATGAGGCAGTTGTGACTGACAAGGGAATTTAAAGACAGCATAAAAGCAAAAGAGCTAAAATTTGTGGGAATTTAGAAGATTGTGAAGCTTTTAAACACCATCAGAAGGCAACAAAAATAGCCATAAAGAGAGTAAAGTTGAAATATGAAGTCAAACTAACCAATAATATAAAAGAGAATACCAAATGTTTCCTCAGATATATAAAGGGTAAAAGAGAGGCAAAAGTAGATATAGGACAGCTGGAAAATGATGCTGGGGAGAATAGTGGAGGACAAAGAATTGGCAGGTGAACTTAATAAGTATTTTGCATCAGTCTTTGCTAATAGAAAACACCAGCAAATAAGTCAGAAATTCAGGAGTGGCAGGGCACAGGAGTGAGTGTAGTTGCTAGTTCTAAGGAGAAGGTACTTGGGGAAACTGAAAGGTCTGAAGGCAAGTAAGTCACCTGCACTAGATAGACTACACACTAACAGTCTGAATGGGGTAGCTGAAGAGATTCTGGAGACATTAGTAGATTCTGGAATGGTTCTGGAGGACTGGAAGCAGAAGAATGGAAATTATAAGCCAGTTAGCCTGACTTCTCTGGTAGGTAAGATGTCAGAGTCCATTATTCAAGGTGAGGTTTCAGAATATGTTGAGACACATGATAAAATAGCCCAAAGTCAGCATTTCCACGAGGGGAAAATTTTCCAGACAAATCTGTTGGAATTCTTTGAGGAAGTAACAAACAAGATAGACAAAGGAGAGTCATTAGATGTTGTATACTTGGATTTTCGGTAAGCCTTTGACAAAGTGCCACACATGAGGCTGTTTAGCAAGATAGTATTATAGGAAAGATATCAGCATGTATAAAAGATTGGCTGACTGGCAAGAGGCAAAGAGTGAGAATAAAGGGGGCCTTTTCTGGTTGGTTGCCAGTGACTTGTGGTGTTCCACAGGGATCAGTGTTGGCACTGCTCCTTTTCACATTAAATGTCAATAATTTGGATGACAGAATTGATGGCTTTGTTGACATGTATGCAGACGATACAAAGATAGGAGGAAGGGCAGGTAGTGTTAAGAAAACCAGCTGTCTGCAAAAAGACTTGGAAAAGGAGAATGGCAAAAGTAGCAGATGGATACAGCATATGCAATGTATGGTCGTGCACTTTGGTAGAAAGAATAAACACGCAGACTATTTTCTAAGTGTAGAGAAAATTCAAAAATTAGTGGTGCAAGGGGCCTTGGGAGACCTTGTGCAGGATTCCCTAAAGTTTAATTTGCAGGTTGAGTCGATGGCTCATTGGCAATGGATGCAAATAAAATGTTAGCATTCATTTCAAGAAGGCTACCGTATAAAAGCAAGGATGTACTGCTGTGGCATTATATGGCATTGGTCTGACTACTTGTAGTACAATACTAATTGAATACTTGTAGTATTATGAGCAGTGATGAAACCCTTATCTAAGAAAAGAGATGCTGGCATTGGAGAAATTCCAGAGCAAATTAACGAGAATGATTCCAAGAATGAAGGGATTAACATATGAGGAGTATTTGATGGCTCATTCTTGAAGTAGCTGGAGTTTAGAAGAATGAGCAGGATCACTTTGCAACCTATTGAATATTGAAAGGCCTAGACAAGAGTGTATATGAAGAGCATGTTTCCTATAGTGGGGCATTCTAGGACAAGAGGCCTTAGGCCCAAAAGAGAATGATTTCCATTTAGAAAATAGATAAGGAATTTCTTTAGCCAGACAATCGGTGGTATTCATTGGCACAGATGGCTGCGGACGCCAAATCATTGGGTGTATTAAAGACAGAGGTTTATAGATTCTTGATAGTCAGGGCATGAAAGGTTATGTGGAGAAGGCAGGTGAATGGGATTGAGCAGGATAACAAATCAGTTATAATGGAATAGCAGAGCAGACTTGATGGGCTGAATGGCCTAATTCTGCTACTATGTTTTCTGGTTTTACAATCTTAGGGACAGAATTCCTGGATGAGGCAAGAGGTTTAATAGTTCAATTTACTATCAGAGAAATGTATACAATATATATCCTGAAATTCCTGAAATCCACAAAAACAGAAGGTTCCCCCAAAGATTGAGTGACAAGTAAAGTGTCAGAACCCCAAAGCTCCCCCACTACTTCCCCTCCCACGCACAAGCAGCAGCAAAGCACAACCCTCCCCAAGCCTCCCCCACTTCACAGAAAAAGCTTCAGTACCCTCCACCCGGCAAGCATGCAATAGAAAGCCCCTAATAAAGGCCATCTTCAGCAGTACAACAAAAACTAATCGTTCACCTGGCAATTTGACATGCCACAAGCTTGCTCCCTCCTCCTAATAAAGGGAAAAAGAGGTGACCCCTTTCACAGCTAGAAGGGAGGCATAACACAACAACTTGATGGTGTTACAAGTCTGTCTTGCTGCCTTTTCCTTCCCGAGTTCTGTGACCTGAAAATCGGCAACAATTTCTCACCCACCAACAACAGAGAGCACAGCTCACTGAATACACATTCTCTAACAGCCGATCAGCTGTTCTTGATGTTCTGTTTTCTCCTGCAACGCCAGCTTAGAATGAGCCTGTCCACAGGGCCAGGAAACTTTGAAATCCCGAAGATGCGCTTGTCTTCCGGGTCATGTCCTTGGGGTATCAAAAAGCAGCCAGCCATAAGCCCCTGGGAGCTGTAACTCCAGGTCAGGGTCTTCAACAGGTCCCCATCCACCCTGAAAGGGAAAAAGAGAGACATCAGAGGCAGAAATTAAGCTGTTTTCATAGATGACACGAAGAAGTTGCAATTTAGCGTTTTCATGGCTCCACGTCCATCTATGCCTGCCGAGGGCTAGGTCAGTGGCATTCAGGACTGGCAATGCAGGGAAGTACAAAAAATCCAGTTATGTCCTCTAGAAGGACATCTCAGAAAGATACAATTCCAGACTAAACTTGAATCACAGAAGGATGCTCAACAATTGTCCCTGGGCTTAAGTTCCATTACCTCCTACAAAGCAAAGCCAAATAACATAAATGACACACACGTGATTGCTGGAGAAACTCAACAGGTCAGACAGCATTCAAAAGAAACAAATCGTCAATGTTTTGGGCCAAGACCCTTCTCCAGGACTGGAGAAGAAGGGGGAAGACACCAGAATAAAAAAGGTGGGGGAGGGGAAGGAGGATAGCTAGAAGGGGATAAGTGAAGCCAGGTTGGTAGGAAAAGTAAAGGCTAAAGAAGAAATCTGATAGGAGAGGAGAGTAGACCGTAGGGGAAAGAGAAGGAGGAGGGCAAGGGGCACTGTGGTGATGATAGGCAGGTGAGAAGAGGTAAAAGGCCAGAGTGGCTACAACCTGAGGGTGACATCATCGAGTCACAAGAGGAGGACATGGACTGACATTTTGGAATGTGTACCTAGCCAAGTACTGAAGACTTGTGGTAATCAATTGGCTGATGTGTTCACAGACATCTTTGTCCCCTCGCTTCACTGATCTGAGGTCCTAACCTGCTTCAAGCAGGCTTCAATCATACCGGTGACCAAGAAGAGTTCAACCTGGACAAGTGTGGAGTGGTTCACTTTAGTATGCCAAATTTGAAGACAGAATATAATATTAATGGTAAGACTCTTGACAGTGTGGAGGATCAGTACTTGGGGTCCATGTCTATCGGACATTCAAAGGTGCTGCACAGGTTGACAGTGTTATTAAGAAGGTGTATGGTGTGTTGGCCTTCATCAACAGTGGGAATGAGTTCAAGAGCCTTAAGGTAATGTTACAGCTATATAAGAACTTAGTTAGACCCCACTTGAAGCACTGTGTTCATTTCTGGTCACCTCATTTCAGGAAGGATGTGGATACTATAGAGAGAGAGTGCAGGGCAGATTTACAAGGATGTTGCCTGGATTGGAGAGCATGTCTTGTGAGAATAGGTTGAGTGAACTTGGCCTTCTCTCCTTGGAGCAACGGAGGGTGAGAGGTGACCTGATAAAGGTGTATAAGGTGATGAGAGGCATTGTTCATGTGGATAGCCAGAGGCTTTTTTCCCAGGGCGGAGATGGCTAATACAAGGGGGCATAGTTTTAAGGTGTTTGGAAGCAGGTACCAGGGGGATGTCAGAGGTAATTTTTTCACACAGAGAGTGGTGGGTGCGAGGAATGCACTGCCACTGAAGGTGATGGAGGCTGATACAATAGAGTCTTATCAGAGACTCTTAGATGGGTACATGGAGCTTCAAAAAAAAAGAGTGCTATGCGGTCAGTAATTTCTAGGTAGCTTCTAGAGTAGGTGACATGGTCAGCACAACATTGGGGGCCAAAGGGCCTGTAATGTGCTGCAGATTTTCTGTGTTTCTAAGAACTCTGTAACTTGCTGCATGGAACCTAAAACTTTGACAAACTTCTATAGATGACCAGGGAAGTGTATCCTGACTAGTTGTATCACAGCCAGTCAGGATACACCAGTGCCCAGGAATGGAAAGAAGAACTACAGAAACTGGCGGATACAGCCCAGTTTATTAAAGGCAAAGCCCTTCCCACTAATGAGCACGTTTACAAGGGGTGCTGCCGCAAGAAAGCAGCATCCATCATCAAAGGCCTCCACCCCCTAGGCCGTGCTCTCTTCTTGCTACTACTATTGCGCAGGGCATACAGGAATACTGGGTCCCACACCAACAGGTTCAGGAAAAGTTATTACCTTACAGTCATCAGTCTCCTGAACTGGCACAGATAACCACTCTCACCATAACTCAAATTGATTCTATAATCTACAGACTCCCTCATGTTCTTAGTTTTATCTTTTCTTATTTGCATGATTTGTCATCTTTTGTGTGCTGGTTGTTGATAATTTTTTGTTTATGTATAGCTTTTCATAAATTCCATCAAATTTGTTTATTATCCTGTAAATGTCTGCAAGAAAGTGAATCTCAAATAAAATATCATAACATATGTGTACTTTGATAATAAATTTTAATTATCTTTTAATCTACCAACCTGCATGTTATTTGGGATGTAGAAGGAAACAAGCGCACCCAAGCGAAACACACGCATCATAGGAAGCATGTGCAGACTCCACACAGACAAGATCGAAGGTCAAGATGAGACCTAGATTACTGGAGCTGTGAGGGAGCAGCTCTAGTTATACTGCTATTGTGATACGTGCCTGTTAATGAACAAAAACAGCTGAACTAAATAGACACAGGAAACAAGTGCTTTTCTAAAATTGCTTCCCCAAAAATG
Organism: Hypanus sabinus; assembly: GCF_030144855.1. Taxonomy (NCBI): domain Eukaryota; kingdom Metazoa; phylum Chordata; class Chondrichthyes; order Myliobatiformes; family Dasyatidae; genus Hypanus; species Hypanus sabinus. The sequence continues at coordinate 47,223,517 of NC_082711.1, read as the reverse complement.
GGTCGAGGGATAGGAAGATTAAACAGTGCGATATGCAGCACACCGCCCCCTAACATTTCACTTGTATATCGGAATTTAGGTGGTGGAGTTACAGGAAATTTACTTTTTAAAGATTTCTCCTATGGAGTGAGTTCAAAGTCCTTTAAGCTGCATATATTTCCTCTGGTAGGAAATCCAGCATTTCAGTCCTGATGCAAGGTCCCTACCCAAGATGTTGACAATTTGTTACTGGTGTTGTTTTATTATTATCACATGGACTGAGATACAGTGAAAAGTGCTTGTTTGCATGTAATCTAGACCAATCATGTCATACAATCCCTTTCCTCCCCATTGATGCTACTCAACCCACTGATTTCCTCCAGCAGACTGTTTGTTACTCCAGATTCCAGCATCTCCATCCTTCTGTGTCTCAAATGAAATGGAGATAGCAGCTCTTCAACAAGCCCTTAGACCTTCCTCAACTACAATCATTGGCCTCCAGTTCTTCAAATCAACAGTCCCACTTGCGATCAGCATGTTTGACCTCCTCCATTTTCTCCTGTTTCTTGGAGTCTATCTTCAACTATGTTTCCCCAAGCTCGATGGTCAGCTCATCTATTTGATTAGATATCAATAGGAGATGGATTTACACAATGAACTGAGATCCCATCATGTTGAGTGTCAAGATCTCTGTATCTCTTACCCAGTTCTTCAGCAGTGTTCAGTTTCACATTGCCACGAATATCGGGGACAAATGTTCCTCCCTCCTAGGCACTCAATTCCAGGTTCTCAATATCCTTCTCAGCTATGGTTAACCATGAACCAAACATGACATCCTTTCCCCTGGCCTGATCCTGGTGAACTGTGGCATTGTGTGAACAATACAACTGTATGAACAAGTGCTCTGCAATGTTGACCTCGAACAAGAGTAAATCCAGGTATCACCCTTTCCCAATCAATGACGTTGCCATCACTGAGTCCACCTACTGTTAACATCCCTTGGGTTACCTTTGACCAGAAACGTGGCTGTGAAAGCAAGGTGGAGGTTTGAAATCCTATGGCAATTAACTCACTTCCTGACTCACCAAAACCTGTCCACCATCTTTGCGTGTCAAGTCAGGAGTGTGATGGAATACTCTTCACTTGCCTGGATGAGTGCAACTTCAATAATGCTCAAGAAACTTAACACCAGACAAGGCATAGCCACTTTATGATATGTACCCCATCCACAACTACTCAGTCACTTCAGCAACAACGCACCATAGCAGCTGTTTGTAGCATCTGCAGTAACTCACCAGGAATCCATTGACCTTCCAAACTCCATAACCTCTACCAGCTACAAGAACAAGGGGAGAAAAGACATGGAAACACTACCAGCTGTAAGTTGCTCTACAAGATGCACGTCACCCTAACTTGGAAATATATTGCTGTTGTTTCACTATTGTAGGTTCAAGATCCCCCCCCCCCCCGACACCCACACCTCGAGAACTGCAATAGTTCTGAGAGACAGTTCACCACCACCTTCTTGAGGACAATTAGGAATTAAATGCTGGCTCAGCCTGTGAAGCCCACATCCACAGAAACTTGAAGCTGTGGGAGAAACAAAGATAGCAGATGTGGATCTGGAGCAACAGGTGGCGGGGGGGGGGGGAGAATGGAACTTGGAGACAAAGACACTGTAGTCATAAGTGGAAGCAGGCAGACAATGAAAGGAAAAACAAAAGACATATGGAACTGGGTGAGGCAGGGGAGAGTGAAGGTGGAACCAGATGGAGACATGGGATAGGGAACAAAGCTAAGAGGTCAAGAGATATATTGTGGAGAGATTGGGGGGGCGGGTGGGTGTTGTGGCAAAAGGCAGTGGTGCATGGGCTACAATGGGAAGGGCTCCTGAAAATGTCTATGTAAAATGTTCATACCATTGGGTTGTAGACTGGCAGTGCAGAAGACTCAGGATGAACCAGACAGGCCGGCCAATGTGGGAAGGGATGCAGAGGTACAATGGCCTGTAACTAGGAGCTCAGGATACATATGGTGGACAGAGCACTGGTGCACTAAAAATTTGCAAAAGCAAAAGAGCTGATTGTGAATTAAGGAAGACACAGACAGGCTCACCATGATCAATGTCAATGGGATTGCTGTTGAGAGGGTGAGTAGTTTCAAGTTCCTCGGAATACACATCTCTGAAGATCTCACCTGGACTGTACACACTGGCTGTGTGGCAGAAAAAAGCACAACAGTATCTCTTCAACTTGAGGTGACTGAAGAAGTTCAGCATGAGCCCCCAGATCCTCAATACCTTCTACAAGAGCACCATTGAGAGCATCTTGACTGGCTGTATCACCACCTGGTATGGGAACTGCACCAATCTTGATCACTGGGCACTGCAGAGTGTGGTACGGACAGCCCAGCACATCTGTGGATGTGAATTTCCCTCCACTGAGAACGTTTACAGCAGCAGGTGCAGAAAGAAGGCCTGGAAGATCATCGGGGACAGCCATCACCCCAAACATAAACTGTTTCAGCTGCTTCCAACTGGTGCTGCAGCATTTAAGCCAGGACCAACAGGCTACGGGACAGCTTCTTTCTACAAGCCATTAGAGTTATATGTTCACATGTCTGTACATGGCGATGCAGTCCTAATGCAAAATATTTTTATTCCCTCACTTTGTGCGATGGATGTAAAATTTAAATAAATTCAGTCCAATTCAATCGAATGTATGCTTAGTCTTACTGATGTCCAGAAGGCCACATTGTGAGCACCAGATGCAGTAGAGCAGGCTGACAGAGGCACATGAATTTTTGACTTTCCTTCAAATGCCACAGGTGAGGGAGGAGTTGTAAAAACTATTGTTGCTGTGGGCTGGATTCTGGCCCCTATAGGGGTTGGAATGATATTGGAGGTTAGTAGTGAATCTGGAAAGGAAGAAAATTTACAATCTCCTGTTGGCGTTGGGTTTATTTCACTGCCTTGTTTGTTTCAAGGCCAAACATCAGCTTCTTTGCTGATAGCGTGGAGTTGTTAAATGCCTGAGAAACTGAGATGAGAGGACTTGAGAGCACCTCATCCTTTTTTATTGAGCAGCTTTTCCCTTTCATTCAATTTGCATCTGGTATATACACCAGATCAAATTTGCTTTCTGTTGGACGGAGAAATACATGCCAGCTGTGGAGTCTGCTTTCCTAATCTAACATGATTTATCATCCATTCTGTTTAACAGGTTTACCATCAATATTACAACTTAAACTATTCTATACACATCTGCTGATGTGTGTGTCTAAGTCTAATGTGCAACAATGAATTTCATGCATCATATGTAGTTGACTTAAACGGTTTGTATCTTCAGAGATCAAACCATATAGGGAAAGATTCTTTTTGAAGTCTTCATTAATACCCACTAATCCTTGACACAGCTTCCTAGTGTTCAAATCTAGTGCTGTAATCTGCCTGTTTGGGATTTTGAGGATTAGTTAATAGCTCCTCCCTTCAAGAGCTTATTATGATTCTGGTGCAGCAGCTGACCAATGGACCAGATATAACTGGACAACTTCTTTGGTCTTCCTGTAATTATTCGGGAATCAGGTTTAGCATCTAACTATGTAAGTAATTAATTTCTAAAAGTCTTGCAAAAATACATAATCTTCTGCTCTTTGTCAATCGCTTGCCAGCTATGTATTACACATATTAGATTTACATTGATATGTAGGGAAATTGCTTAATGGAAAATGTTAATAGTAAACTTGATTTTGATGCATTTTAGTATGTTCTTTGATCTTATTTTAATAAGTAAGAATATATTGATTACTTTGGCCATGATTTCACTCGATGAAGCTTTGTTTTGAAATGTTTTGAATTAAGTGGCATTCATGGCTAAATTATTGATGGCCTTGGGATTGTTGAATGGCTTCACTATTCAAGCCCTGTGAATCAGCAGGACAGGAACAAGCCTTTAGTTCAGCTGATCTTTGCTGGTTCTTCTATTCCACAAAGCCTGCCCCTACTCTGATTACAGTAGAAGAGGATCTGTCATATTTTCCACTATTTTGCTCTCCTCAATGTGTTAAGCCCCTCTTCGTGCCACTTAAATTTGCCAATGCTGTTCTTCAACTGGCTTAATGTCTTAACTCTCTGGTACACTATTACAAAAATCCTCTTTACTTGACTTGTTAGTTGCTATTTCATATCCACACAAAAAGGGGAATACAGATTGACAGATGGATAAATGTATTGTAAAGTATCCTTTGTAGTTTTAGGAAATCCTAAAATACAATACATGGACAATGTTATTTTAAAGTGAAGATATTGTAACTTTGGGCAAGAGTGAGCTAACTGGATGACAGAAATCTTCAACATCATTTTGAATTATTAATGCTTGTAATTTTAAACTATATTTTGTTCACTGTTTAAACATCAGATTACATTTATATATCACATTATGGTATGTAAACACTGAATGAGATTTCCATTATCATGTGATCGGAGTTGTATTCAATGCCTATGAGTTTTTATTGGAATACATTTATAATGTAACAAATACAACAGTCAATTTGGGTATATGATTTACCCACAAACGACCATGTGTTGTTCTAGAAATATCCAATTCATCAGCAGATCCAGAAGTAGAACATTGGCATTCATCAAACCTGTCATAAGGCATCCAGAAACATAGAAAGCCTACAGCACAATACAGGCCCTTCAGCCCATAAAGCTGTGCTGAACATGTCCTTACCTTAGAAATTACCAGGGTTACCCATAGCCCTCTATTTTTCTAAGCTCCATGTACCTATCCAGAAGTCTCTTAGACAACCCTATTATATCTGCCTCCACCACTGTTGCAGGCACTGTTCCACACACTCACCACTCTCTGCATAAAAAACTTACCCCTGACATCTCTTCCGTACCTACCTCCAAGCACCTTAAACCTGTGCCCTCTCATGATAGCCATTTCAGCCCTTGGAAAAAGCCTGTAACTATCCACATGATCAATGCCTCTCATCATCTTTTGTTCCATGCCAATTACAAATACAATGGCTGATTTAGAGAAGTAATTATCCTACCAGCGTACCTCTGATATATGAGATGAACAGTGGGCTGCATCCTCCACAGAGATAGTACCCAGAATCAGCATCAGCCCATACAGCCTGGATTAAGAGGCAATACTGCCGCCCCTGATTTACCCAGTACTGTTGGTTCCCACCACCCTTATACTCTGTCTCACTGAAATTTAAAATCCAGACACAAATGTCTAGAAATATGTCTAGAAACATTTTTGGAAGTATAAAAGTGCTCATTCTCACTTGCGAGAAAAAAAGAATTTAATAATGGGAAATTTGAGAAGAAAATGCACAGTCAGGAAAAAAGGGAGAATTGTGAATGTTCGGGCTCAAAATACAAAACCCCTTTTGGAACAGGGAGAAAATTTACTAACATTCTGAAAGAAGTACACACAACCTGACCTTTTATAAAGGGGGAATGGTACAAGAATAAAGCAAATCAATGGATGAATCAAAGTTAAATTACTGGGCAACAAGTTATCCTGTTATCATTTCATACTTACTTTTATAGTTATTAGAGGATAACCAGTAACTTAAACTAATACAATTGCTTTATTTAAAAAAAGAATTTAAATTACGCAAAGCCACATTTTTGGAGCAGCTGCAAATCTCAATACTGAGTTATTTGCAGCAAATGTACAGAGAACAGTTAGTTGCAATTTTTTAAGGAACGCATTGACCATAAGTCATCAGAGCAGAATTGGGGTATTCAGTCCATTGAGTCTGCTCCACCATTGCATCATGACTGATTTATTATCCCTTTCAACCCCGTTCTGCATAGGTCACATGGGTAACAATATTGTTTATTACTGGAAGACAAAAAGTGAAAACCAGATATCCAAGATATCTGAAATAAAAACAAACATGCTGTGGTGAACTACATATACCTGTCTGGACTCGCCCCCCTGCTGACTGCTCCTGTGGCTCCTCCCACAGACCCCTGTATAAAGGCGATTGGAGGCACTGCTCCTTCCTCAGTCTCCAGGATGTTGTGTGGTGGTCGCTTGCTGCTGATGGTGCTTTCTTCCAGTCAATAAAAGCCTACCTTAACTCACGTCTCCAAGAGTTATTGATGGTGCATCACATGCCAGAAACACTCAGTGTGTCAGAGGGCATCTGTGGAGAAAGAGACGGTGTTAATAACTCTGATTGAAATCCTGGCAGTCTTCTTGATACCTCAATTGAAGGACTGTCCTTCTGTATCTGGTCATTACCAGTTGTGGACTGCTACTGGGCTATGGTACTCCCACTCTGCAGGGTAAGTGATACACCTGCTGGAATCCCTGTATCTGCCTATGTCTGGCTTTCCTGATGTGCACAGATGCTTTCCCATTAGATTGTGTGGAACCTGCAGTACATTGCCTTCTACTACATCTGGGGCTAATGTGGCCTTCATCATCTAAGTATCTTAAGCTGAGTGGCAATAGGTCTTTGTTTGAAACTGCTATAGTTGTGGTCTAGCCATGTTTTTTTTGGCTTGTTCCCATTGCCCTCGTACACCTTTATTTTTGTGATTTATTCTGTGCATTTCTGGTCAGCACGTTACAGGAAGAATGTGGAGGCTTGAGAGAAGGCTCAAAAATGGTTTACATGGAGACTGTCTGGATTAGAGGGCATAAACCATAAACTTGGATTACTTCCTTTGGAGTGCCAGAGGCCGAGCGGGGACGGAATACAAGTTTGTAACGTTATGTGAGATATAGATGGATAGGGTAAACAGTCAGAGTCTTTTTCTGAGGATAGAAATATCAAGCAATAGAGGACATGCATTTCAGTTGAGGAGGGAGATTATAATTGAGGTATGGCACCTCTCCACTAGTTGGCATATCCCATTCCTGTATGCCGTCTTGTCTCCATCTGAGATTCTACCAACAATGGTTGTATCATCAGTAAATTTATAAATGGTATTTGAGCTATGCTGAGCCACACATTTATGTGTATATACAGAGTAGAGCAATGGGCTAAGCACACACCCCTGAGGTGCACCAGCGTTGATCGTCAGCAAGGAGGAAATGTTATCACCAATCCGCACAGATTGTGGTCTTCCAGTTAGGAAGTCGAGAATCCAATTGCAGAAGGAGGAACAGAGGCCCAGGTTCTGCAACTTCTCAATCAGGATTGTGGGAAAGATGGTGTTAAATGCTGAGCTATAGTCAATGAACAGCATCCTGATGTAGGTGTTTGTGTTGTCCAGTTGGCCTAAAGCCATGTGGAGAGCCATTGAGATTGCATCTGTCGTTGACCTATTGTGGCGATAGGCAAATTACAATGGGTCCAGGTCCTTGCTGAGTCAAGACCAACCTCTCAAAACATTTCATCACTGTTGATGTGAGTGCTACTGGGCAATAGTCATTAAGGCAACCCACATTATTCTTCTTAGGCACTGATATAATTGTTGCCTTTTTGAAGCAAGTGGGAACTTCCACCCATAGCAGTGAGAGGTTGAAATGCCCTTAAATACTCTCGCTAGCTGGTTGACACGGGTTTTCAGAGCCTTACCAGGTACTCAATTGGGACCTTCCACCTTGCGAGGGTTCACTCTCTTTAAAGGCAGTCTAACACTGGCCTCTGAGATGAAGATCACATGGTCATCAGGTATAGCAGGGATCTTCACAGCTGTAGTTGTGTTCTCCCTTTCAAAGTGAGCATAGAAGGTGTTGCGTTCACCTGGTAGTGAAGCATCGCTGCCATTCATACTAAGGGTTTTGCTTTGTAGGAAAATCCTGTCAGAGTTGCCGCGCATCCAGTGTCACCGCCAAACCTCATTTGAAATTGTCTCTTCACCTTGGAAATAGCCCTCAAATTCAACCTGGTTTTCTGGTACAGGCCTGGGTTGCCAGACCTGAATGCCACAGATCTAGCTTTCAGCAGGCGACATACCTCCTGGTTGATCCATGGCTTTTGGTTTGGGAATGTACAGTAAGTCTTTGTAGGCACGCACTCATCCACACAGGTTTTAATGAAGTCGGTAACAACTGCAGCATACTCATCCAGTTTCAAAGATGAATCCCTGAATACAGTCCAGTTCCCTTGTCCATACCTTCTTGGTCCTCACTGCTGGTGCTGCAGTCTTTAGTCTCTGCTTATACCCAGGCAGTAGAAGTACAGCCAGGTGATCAGACTTCCCGAAGTGAGGGTGTGGAATAGCACGGTAGGCATTCTTGATGGTGGTGCAGCAATGGTCTAGTGTGGCTCAGCAACAACCTTGCACTCAACGTCAGTAAGGAGAAAGAGCTGATTGTGGACTTCAGGAAGGGTAAGATGAAGGAACACATACCAATCCTCAAAGGGATCAGAAGTGGAGAGAGTGAGCAGCATCAAGTTCCTGGGTGTCAAGATCTATGAGGATCTAACCTGGTCCCAACATATTGATGTAGTTATTTATAACTAGATGAAGGCAAGATGATGGCTATACTTTATCAGGAGTTTGAAGAGATTTGGTATGTCAACAAATACACTCATAAACTTCTATAGTTGTACCATGGAGAGCATTCTGACAGGCTACATCACTCTCTGGTATGGAGGGGCTATTGCACAGGACCGAAAGAAGCTGCAGAATGTTGCAAATCTAGTCAGCTTCATCTTGAGCACGAGCCTACAAAGTACCCAGGACAACTTTAGGGAGCGGTGTCTCAGAAAGGCAGCGTCCATTATTAAGGACCGCCAGCACCTAGAGCATGCCCTTTTCTCACTGTTACCATCAGGTAGGAGGTACAGAAGCCTGAAGGCACACACTCAGTGATTCAGGAACAGCTTCTTCCCCTCTGCCATCCGATTCCTAAACGGACATTGAAGCTTTGGATACTACCTCACTTGTTTTTTAATATACAGTATTACTGTTTTAGCATGTTTTTTTAAATCTATTCAATATATGTAATTGATTTACTTGTTCATTTATTATTATTTTTATTTTATTGATTGTTATTATTTTCCTCTGCTAGGTTATGTATTGCATTGAACTGGTGCTGCTAAGTTAGCAAATTTCGCGTCACATGCCAGCAATAATGAACCTGATTCTGATTCTGAATCTGGGGTACATCGAGCATTGTGCCACAGGGAGTGGTGAAAGCAGATACAATAGCGGTGTCTGAGTGGTGGTTAGATAGACTTGCGCATATGGGAATGGAGGGAAATGCATCTTGTGAAGGCAGGAGAGAGCTACATGTACAACAAGCTGGAGGAACTCAGCAGGTCGGGCAGCACCCATGGAAACGAGCAGTCAACGTTTCGGGCCGAGACCCTTCGTCAGGACAAGAGGGCTAGTTTGATGCAGTGTCATGTTCAGTGGGCTGAAGGTCCTAATTCCTGGGCTGTGCTCTTCTTTGTTCTACGTTCATCTGACTCTAGTGGTCTTTGGAAGCAAAGGAAGCTCACAGAACACTATCCTTCATTTCACTTGGGAATAGAATGTGTACCAGGGAAATTAATGCAACACGCACAAAATTCTGGTGGAACACAGCAGGCCAGGCAGCATCTATAAGGAGAAGCACTGTCGACATTTCGGGGGGAGACCCTTCGTCAGGACTAACTGAAAGGAAAGATTGTAAGAGATTTGAAAGTAGTGGGGGGAGAGGGAAATGCGAAATGATAGGAGAAGACCAGAGGGGGTGGGGTGAAGCTGTGAGTTGGAAAGGTGATTGGCAAAAGAGCTAGAGAGGGAAAGGATCATGGGACGGGAGGCCTAGGGAGTAAAAAAGGGGGAGGGGAGCACCAGAGGGAGATGGAGAACAGGCAGAGTGATGGGCAGAGAAGAAAAAAAAGGAGGAGGAAGAAAAGAAACTAAATATATCAGGGATGGGGTAAGAAGGGGAGGAGGGGGATTAATGGAAGTTAGAGAAGTCAATGTTCATGCCATCAGGTTGGAGGCTACCCAGCCGGTATATAAGGTGTTTTTCCTCCAACCTGAGTGTGGCTTCATCTTGAAATTCAGGGAAATTAATGTACAACTTTATAAAATAGTGTTCAGACCACATCTGGAATATTGTGTGCACTTTTTGTTGCTTCATTATAGAAAGGTTGTGATAGCTCCTGAAAGAGTTTGGAAGAGACTCACCAGAATTTTGCTGGTGATGATAAGTGTCAGCTATGAGGAGAGACTGGCCAGGCCATTTAGCTTTCTTTGGAGCATAGAATGCTGAGGACAGACGTGATAATGGTGTGCAAAATCATGAAGGGCACAGAAAAGGTTGTCAATAGTAAACCTTTCCTTCTAACAAAGGTGTCTGACCAGGGCGATAGGTTTAGAATATGGAGTTAGAAGGTTCATGGGACTATAAGGGAGACTTTTGCACTGAGGAAGTGGTTTCAGGCATAAATGGTCATATTTAAATATTCAGATGAGCCCTTCAGTCACTGAGGCATGGAGGTCTGGAGATGATGTGCCGGTAAATGGGACTAGCAAAACTCACTACTGCAGATAGCAAAACCATAATCACTTTTACCACTTAGTACTACAATGGGCTTTTTAATATTTTGGTCAAATTATGTTCTTTCTTGTGTAATTCTGTATTATTTATGTTTATCCAGTGAATGTTATGCTATATGCCTGTGCTGCTACTGCAAGTTTTTTTATTGCACCTGTGCATACCTGTAATTTTTCACATGAAAATAAACTGGATTTGAGATTGGGTATTTGATAATTAGCATAGATAGGGTGAGTCAAAGGACGTGTTTCTGTGGAGTGTGACTATGACTCTAAAATTATGTGTAGAGGTCTAATTTCTTGGTTTGTAATGCTGTACAAGACAGTTCAGACTCCATTGGTTTGGGATATCCAGGAGGCTAGGACATTCAGTAGAGATCTGACTGGAAAGAATTGCCCTTCTTTAGCAGTTCATTGGTCAGCTTCACCTCATTCTCTGTCTTTCCATTACTATGTTTGACAATTAAACTTTCACTCCTGGGAGATGTTCTTAAAGTTCCCTCTAGTTATGCCATGTTGGCCCCATTGTCCTTTACGCTTGCAAATGGCTATCAGTGAATGAGTGTGTTCTATCTTCTGGAAGTTTTAAAAATAACTGTTACCTGTTTGATAGTGCTGTGGTTAAATTGCAGGCCTAATAATCTAGAGGTCAGGACTGGTGGTCCAGAGTTCTGGCTTATGGTAGCTGTGAAATTTCAATCCAGTGAATAATCCGGAATTTTTTAAAGGTATAACTTATCAGTAGTTTCAACAAAGCACTTGGTTCACTAATAGCATCAGGAGAGGAAATGCACTGTCCTTTACCTGTCTGGCATATATACAACTCCAGTTCAATGTGGTTGGTTCTGAACAGATCTACTGTTTGGTTCCTTATTAATTAGGGCTGGGAAATACATTTGTGCTGGCCTTGATGGTTATATCAAGATGAATACATTAAAAAAAATACATTTTCCCATCAAGTTGAAAAAGGTCAAACCTGGTTTTTGTTCGTAGTCCATTTAGCACTGTGTCTTTTCGTTGCTTTCTAGACATTTGCAGGTTCTACACACATCCCTGATTTTTACCTCGCACCTGTCCATTGTGTCGTCTTACTGGCAGGGCAGAAGCAACTCTTCACTCCAGGTGTGAGGAGTGATATTTGATCATGTTCATTCATAACTTGGAAACAGATTTTCCTTAGAGGGGCTGGTTATCTTGAATGCTGATATGGCCTGAGAATAGGATCAACACCCAAACTATGTCTCCTTACGTTCTGTTTAAATCACTCACTTGAGGCACTGCATTGTATCACCCCTCACCCCTCAGAATGAGCAGTTTCAAGTTCCTGAGTGTCAAGATCTCGGAGGATCTAACCTGGTTCCAACATATCGATGTAGTTATAAAGAAGGCAATACAATGGTTATACTTCATTAGAAGAGATTTGGCATGTCAACAAATAAACTCAAAAACTTCTATGGTTTACTGTGGAGAGCATTCTGATGGGCTGCATCTATGTCTGGTGTCAGGGGGCTACTGAACAGGACCAAAAGAAGCTGCAGAAGGTTGTAAATCTAGACAGCTCCACTTTGGGTACTAGGCTACAAAGTACTCAGGACATCTTCAGGGAGTGGTGTCTCAGAAAGGCAGTGTTCTTTATTAAAGACCTCCAGTACCCAGGGCATGCCCTTTTCTCATTGCTAGCATCAAGTAGGTGATACAGAAGCCTGAAGGCACACACTCAGTGATTCAGGAACAGCTTCTTCCTCTCTGCCATCTGATTCCTAAATGGACTTTGAATCCTTGGACACTACCTCACTTTTTTAATATACAGTATTTCTGGGTTTTTTGCATGTTTGATTTGCTTGTTTATTTATTACAATTATTATTTTTATTTTATTTATTGTTTTTTTTCTCTTCTAGATTATGTACTGCATTGAACTGGTGCTGCTAAGTTAACAAATTTCACGTCACATGTCGGTGATAATAAACCTGACTCTGATCCTTCTGCATCAGTAGCTGAGAGACTAGAATAAGTCTTGCCATGTTGATTGCCTCAGGGTCAGTGTCCTTGGCCTTTGTAAGTCCTTGAAAGAAGCCTGTTCAAGTGCGTCAGCATGTCATTGCCTGAGGTGTACTGAATGTTTGTGATGTATGTCTGCAGCCTCCAAAGCAATCTGCAGCTTCTTTGGTGTTCTCTGAAGGAACGTAATAGCAATAACATCATGTAAATTGCACATACAGGTAGTGGCCACTTTATTAGTACAGCTGCTCCTTAATGCAAATATCTAATTAGTCAATCACGTGGCAGCAACACAATGTATAAAACTTTGCCGACATGGTCAAAAGGTCCGGTGGATGTTCAAACATAGCATCAAAATGGGGAAGAAATGAGATCTAAATGACCTTGATTGTGGAATGATTGTTGGTGCCTGACAGGTTAGTTTGAGTATCTCAGCAACTGCCGATCTTCTGGGATTTCCAAGCACAACAGTCTCTACTGCTTATAAAAAATGCCGAAAAAGAATACATCAAGTGAGCAGCAGGTCTGTGGGCAAATTTGCCATTTAATGAGAATGGTCAGAGGAGGATAGTTTGACTCATTCAAGCTGACAGGAAGTCAACAGTAACTCAACGAAGCACACATCATAACACTGGTGTGCAGAAGAGCATCTCTGAACACAGACACTTTATTGGATGCTGGAGATAATCGAGTCACTGAGTGTATGAAAAGCTCTCCAGACCAATGATCACAGGTCCGAACTTCTCCTCAATTTGTGATTGATAATGTGTATCAGAGCTCTGCTTGTGCACGTTGTTGGTTGACCTTCTTGCAAGATCATTGGTCCAACATCCTTTTCTGAGCTCTCTTCCTGTAGCGTCAGCTACTTATCATTTAAATATCACAGCACAAGTTCTGCTGTTACTGACTTCTTAGTGTATCTGCTTTTCTGAGTGTCCAGCTATCACCATTCCTTATCTCTCTTGTCCAGCTGTCTGACTGGCTACATATCTCACTCAAATGAGCAGGAACTTGTTCACAATGTTGATGCTTTATATCCCAGAAAACAATGCACACCTTCAACCTCTGTTTTATTTACTGTAGTATCTCCTTTCATCTGAACTCTTAGTGCCTTAGAGACCTCAGTATCTCCTTCACTCTGTTACTACTTGCTAGATTTGATTTCAAACCCACAAAGGAGACTTTGCTTGGAGTCATAGGGGCATAAGTATGGCCTGAAAAATAGTCCTTTGGCTTACTGAGTCAGCACTGACCATCAACCACCCATCCTCCACCCATTTTACACTCAACTTATATTAATTCTAATGTCCCAACATTCTATCAAATCCCCAAGATTCTACGACTTACGTACATGCTAGGGACAATATGTTGTGGCTAATTAACATCCTGAACTCCACATCCTTGAGATACGAGAGGAAATCAGAGCCCCTGGAAGAAACCTACATGGTCACAGGAAGAACGTGCGAACTCCACAGAAGCAGCACCTAAGCTCAGGATTGAACCCAGGTCTCTGGTACTGTCAATAGCAGCTCTGTTACATATGCTGCTATGCTGTCCAACTTGTTCAGATTTCTGTTGCTTCTCCCTGCATTTGCCCATCAGGTCTCTCATCTTGAGGTCATGGTCTAATTCTACTTCTGTCACTATATCCCTTCTCTAAAGATAACACTGTCATTGCCTGTGGTCATTACCTCATGGGACCTTCAAGTACTGGATGTGCTTTTTTGTTGAATCCATTGTGGTGCTGTGTTGAATGCAAACAGTATTTTTTTACCTAGTGTTACCTGCCAAACAATATGATGTAATCAGTTATATACAAACCTTCCTCCTCGGATAGACATAACAAAGTTAATTTTTTCTAATCAGTATTGTCCTATTCAGGATGGGAAGAAAGTCATTTTCAATTGTCTTCATAGATTCATGGCTCGTCTTTGGGGCTGTGTTAAGATCACTTTGGTCCAGGTGATTTCTCCACCAGTCATTTGATCTTACCACATACACCAACCTGGAAAGACTGGGTTGGGCATTTGTATTGGGTTTACTGTGTCTACCTTTGTCTGTGCTGTAAGAAGCTGGTAATGGCACATGTTAACTCCAGTCTCCTAACCATTGAGCACATCTTATGTGAAAGACTGTCGCAGGAAAATGGCATCCATCATCAGGGACCCCATCACCCAGGACATGTTCTCTTCTTGCTACTGTCACCAGGAAGAAGAAACAAGAGCCTCAGGACTCACAGCACCAGGTTCAGGAACAGTCATTACCCCTCAACCATCAGGCTCTTGAACCGAAGGGAATAACTTCACTCAACTTCACTTACCCCATCATTGACATATTCCCACAACCAATGGACTCGCTTTCAAGGACTCTTCGTCTCATTTTCTCGATATTTACTGTTTATTTATTTATTATAATTATTTCTTTTTTTAGTATTTGCAGTTTGTTGCCTTCTGCACTCTGGTTGAATGCCCTATTTGGGTGGTCTTTCATTGATTCTGATACGGTTATTATTCTGTAGATTTATTGAGAATATGAATCTCAGGGTTATATGCGTACTTTGATAATAAAATTTATTTTGAAATTTGAAAAACAAAAGCCATCCAGTGAGTGGCAGTTCTGTGGGCAAAAAATGCCTCGTTAATGAGAGAGGTCAGAGGAAAATGGACAGACTAATTCAATCTGTTAGGAAAATGACAGTAAATCAAATAATCATGCATTGCAACAGTGATGTGCAGAAGAGCATCTCTGAATGCACAAAACATTGAGCCTTGAAGAGGACGGGCTACAATAGCAGAAGAACAGGAGCATACACCACGGGCCACTTTACCAGGTTGCAGTGTTGGGCAAAGTACTGTTTTTAATGTACTTAGCTAAAGATGGAATTATTTAAAAAAGCTATGGAGATAATAAATATTTAAGTGGCAAAGTGACAGGTTGAGAAACATTTTTTCAACAAGACATATCATATTCCATTGCTGAATTCCAAGAATAAAAGCAAATAAATAAAAGAGATACTCAACTTGTCTAACAGCATCTATGGAGAGAGAAATAAAATTAAAGATGAAACTTTTTTTCTTTCTCTTTTGTTGATGCCTGATTCACTGAATATCGCTAGGATTATCCAAGATGGCGGCGCGACGCAGCTTGCAGCGGCCACTCCGGAGCTGATTATCTGTTATTTGTGAAGTGAGGTGTCATGCACAATCATAATCGATTGAAAAAGTAAGTGGGAGCATGGAGGAACATCTGGAAATCTCCAGGAAGACCTTCTTTGTTGCTGATGCTGCTGTGAGGTCCGGGACTCTGCTGGGAATAACAGGCCCCCAGTCCTCGGGGTCGCGTTGCCGATGGCCGTTTGCAGGACCATCTTAATATGCTCGGCAGAGGATGGTGCTCGGAGAAGCTGTGCCGGAGGGGATGGTCGGAGGCTTGAAGGTTTGACGGACTTGGAGTCCACTGTGGTCAGGTCGCTTCCATTGTGTGCTGCGTCTGCGAGGCTGAGTCGGGCGGCGCCATAGAAGTCCATAGTGGGGGTATTCCCTTCTGCTGCCGGTGTGGGATGGCGAGTCTGTTGGGACCCTGGGGACTTGTGGAAACTGCGTGGTGATTTCTTTTGAACTTATAGTCCTTTAACATCTTTGGACTATTTTTACTGTGCCCATGGTCTGTTTTTTTTTATAAATTATGCTATTGTTTGCACTGTTGTAACTATATGTTGTAGCTATTCTTGATAACTTTATGTATGATGTGGGGGTAAATCCATTCACTTATTTAATTCTATGCAAGTCTGAACTTCAAAGCAAGCAGCAGTACTTCATATTCTACAGCTACTTATCTGAAAAGTAACAACTAATATGTTTTCTTTTTGAACAATGGTTTGGTAAGTTAAGCAGAAATTGCTGAATTTTAAAATTTAGAGAAATTGCTGAAATATTGAGAAATTACTATGATTAATGCAGGTTCAGTGTTCACCTATAGGAAAATGAGATAAAGTTCAATTTATGTTTAGTACGGTGTTAATACTTCACAGGGGAACCGGACAGAGAGTGATTTGAATTTCCTAACGTCTGCCCACTGCTAACAGATAGACAGAAACTCTATTTAAATAGTAATTTGGAGACACATTCTTCCTTCACAATTTCCCATCATTCCAACATGCAGAATATTAAATCTAAAACATGAAAGAAAGTTCAGGGTTGCTAGGCAGCTGTAGATTCATAATCTCACAAAATAGACTTTGTGTTATTAAGGTAAGTGTATTTCAGCTCTTTCATCCATTTTGCCTTTCTTCTCTCCACTGTATCATGAAAAGAAACACCCATGCCATAAATCACTGGGCAGATAGCTTTGTCTTCATTTCTAAGAAGAAATTTGAGCAACTAGGAATCATGTCAATTTTGTAAAAGATTGTCTTATGAAGCTGCTAGATAGAATATTTCTTCTGAAAGTTTACCAACCAAAGAAATATGATTCAAAGGGAATATTTTAACCTTTTGTGTACAGATCTTCATTCTTCTCTGTCATATGTGAACATGTGAGCTTGCAAAATCGTTAAATAATTAAGGGTTCATCTCAGCCAGACCATGATAGTACTTCTGAAATGGTGTCCAGTTAATCCCAATTTTCAGCTCTTTTCCAAAAGCTTTTCAAAAATCCATGCAGAATGGAATATGGAGGACTAATGAATAGCTTTATTCAAGAAGGGAATTGGGGATAGTCCTGGAAACTGCAGAGCCTCATGTCAGTGTTAGAAAAATTACTGGTGAAGGTTCTTATATTAGGATTTATGAGCAATTGGAAAATCATTAGGGACAGCCCACATGGCTTTGTGCAGGACAGATTATAAATTGATAAATATGTATTGATCCTGAATGAAGTTGCAGTGTTACAGTAGCATTACAAGTGCACAGATATACAAATATTAGAAGAGAAGTCTTAATAATTAGAATGGATTTTTTGAGGAGGTGATGAAGGCGATTGGTGAAGGTACAGCTGGTGGATGTTGTCTACATGGATTTTAGTAAAGTGTTTGATAAGGCCACTCATTGGAAGTTCATTCGAAAGATTGAAATGCATGGGAATTGGATGCTTAGATTCAGATTTGGTTTTCACATAGAAGCAGAAGCTGATAGTTATTGAGACTTATTCTGTTCCAGAAGAATCAGTAGTGGGTCCTCTCTGTTTGTGATGTATATAAATTACATGGATGACAAATAGATGGGTTAGCAGACAATACAGAGATTGGTAGTACTGTGGATAGCAGAGAAGGCTAGGGAATGATACAGTGGATATGGATCAATTGCAGATAGTGCCTTTCATGGTCAAGGAGCTGAGTTCAAGAGTTGGGAAATTACGTTGCGAGCAGCTTTTAAAAACTCAGGTTACACCACATCCAGAGAATTGCATCCAGCTCGGGTCACCCCAAGATGCTAGAGGCTTTGGAGGTGGTGCAGAGGATGTGGCCCAGATTAGTGAGCAGGTGCTGTGAGGAGAGGTTGCAATGGAAGCTTAAGAGAGACCTGGTACAGGCTTCTAAGACCATGAACGGCATAGATAGAGTAATTAGTCGGTACCAATGTTCAGGAAATGGAAGGATATGGAATTTTTGTAGATGGAATTAGTTTTGTTCCATGTTTCCCAATCTTTTTTAGCTCAAAGCCCCTCTGAAGTACCTTCATACTTGCTAACACTCTTCTTACACACAGTATACTTTTGGGCACCCCCATATGCTAACATGAGAAAAATTATTAGAAACATAGAAAACCTACAGCACAATACAGGCCTTTCAGCCCACAAAGTTGTGCCAAACATGTCCCTACTTTAGAAATTACTAGGGTTACTCAGGACCCTCTATTTTTCTAAGCACCATGTACTTATCTCTTAAAAGACCCTATCATATCCGCCTCCACCACTGTTGCCCGCAGCCCATTCCACACACTCACCATTCTCTGCATAAAAAAACATCCCTGACATCTCATCGGTACCTATTCCCAAGACCTTAAACCTGTGCCCTCTTGTGGCAGCCATTTCAGCCCTGGGAAAGGGCTTCTGACTATCTACATGATCAATGCCTCTCATCATCTTGTATACCTCTATCAGGTCACCTCTCATCCTCCATTGCTCCATGGAGAAAAGGCTGAGTTCACTCAACCTGTTTTCATAAGGCATGCTCCCCAATCCAGGCAACACCCTTGTGAATCTCCTCTGCACCATGTCTATGGCTTCCACATCTTTCCTGTAGTGAGGCGACCAGAACTGAGCACAGTATTCCAAGTGGGGTCTGACCAGGGTCCTATATAGCTGCAACATTTCCTCTCAGCTCCTAAATTCAGTTCCATAATTGATGAAGGCCAATACACCATATGCCATCTTAACTACAGAGTCAACCTGCGCAGCTGCTTTGAGTGTCCTATGGACTTGGACCCCAAGATCCCTCTGATCCTCCACACTGCCAAGAGTCTTACCATTAATACTATATTCTGCCATCATATTTGACCTACCAAAATGAACCACTTCACACTTATCTATGTTGAACTCTATCTGCCACTTCTCAACCCAGTTTTGCATCCTATTAATGTCCCGCTGTAACCTCTGACAGCCCTCCACACTATCCACAATGCCCCCAACCTTTGCGTCTTCAGCAAACTTTCTAACCCATCCCTCCTCATCCAGGTCATTTATAAAAATCATGAAGAGTAAGGGTCCCAGAACAGATAGCTGAGGCATCCCACTGGTCACCTATTCTGCTTTGAATATTTATTAGTCTTTAACCCTAACTTTCACAGTACCTGTGCAATGTGATCCTTGTAAGAGTTGAACTATCTGGTGCAGGTTGTGACAGCGAGACTCACGTTTGAAAAAAGCCACTGGCTGAAATTTTTGGCTGCGAGATGTTGATGATGAATTACACAATGGACTTCAATCAGACTTGGAATTTATTTTTTCATAAATGCCACTAAAGCACCATGGTGACCTGTCTTACTGTCCATGGTGCTTCACCAGTTGCACAAGAAATCATGTTCCTAATCAGAATAATTTTATCCGCAATATACATTTCAACCTTGTTGTGGATTGATTCTCTCTCTGTTGATATTTTTTTTTAACTTTTTACAGAAAGGAATCTCTTCGTAAACTGTTCCATTTTTGATAAACTCTACATATGCCATTAGCAATGCCTCATTGTCTCGCACAGTTGACTCATCCAGATGTATCCCAAATTCTGTTTTTTGTAGCTCTGTAAGTAGTTGATACTCAGTGTCTTCACTCATTTCATCAAAACAGCCAGCTACAGAGTTATTGCCCTGAAGAACACATGCAAAATGCTGGGGGAACTCAGCAAGCCAGGCAGCATCTATGGACAAGCATATAATCGATGTTCTGGGTCAAGACCCTTCAGCAGAACTAGAGAAAAAAAAGATGAGGAGTCAGATTTAGAAGGTGAGGGAGGGTGGTACAACCTCTCACTGGTGTAGTTGACCATTTGTTTACTAATTTTACTTAGTTTAGCAGAATATTGTGGGCTGAAGGGTTTGTTCCTGTGCTGTACTGTTCTGTGTTCCAGATACTTAAAATTTAACTCTACTCATATATTGGGCATCAAGCTTTAGGCTGCAGCTCCATGGTTTTTCCATCTCATTGAGAGTTCTGTTGCAACTACCCCATCAAATATGTTTCCAATATTTCTGACTGAAGCTTGTTGTATCTGCGCACTATTCCATCAACCTGATTATGGTTTTAGCTTTGCACAACTCTTCAAAAGGTTAAGTGTAAAATACACCATTGTTTCAGCTATCAGATGACACACTAGAAACTAATGGATGCCCCATGTGGTGTCCAGAACCAAGTATGTAGAGTGTTAGGAAGTTCATGAATTTTCTCTACTTCTGCATAAATACGACCTAAAATGTGACCAGATCTTCATGCAAGTCCAAAACTAGATAAAAGGCAATTCATTTAAATGATTAACACAGAAACTTTATACTTGTTTGTTTATTTATTGAGAAAAATGTTCCAATATTACATGTATTTGTTGGAAATAGTATGTGACCCTTTGCTTTCAGCAATTGGAGTGAGCCCCTTGTACAGCAATAACTTCAACCAAACATTTCCAGTAACTGTTGGTCAGTCCACCACATCAGCTTGGAGGTCCCTTAGGCCATTCCTCCATACAAACCTGTTTCAGTTCATCAATATTTCTGGGATACCTTGCATAAACAGCCTTCTTCAGGTCATGCGACTGCATCTCAATTGGTTTAAGATCTGGATTCTGACTTGGTCTTTCTGAAACACAAATTTTCTTCTTCTTAAACCATTCTGTTGTTGATTTACTCTTGTGTTTTGGATCATTGTCTTGTTGCGTCATCCAACTTCTCTTAAGCCTCAGGTGATGGACCACTACCCTGACATTCTCCTGTAAAATATCTGCATACAATTTTGATTTCATTGTTCCCTAAATAATTGCAAGCTGTCCAAGCCCTGAGGAGGCAAAGCAGCCCCAGAACATGATCCTCCTCTATGAGGTTTTGGTGTTGATGTGCAGGGTCCCTTTTCCTCCAAACATAAATAGTGTGTACTTCTGCCAAAA
Organism: Hypanus sabinus; assembly: GCF_030144855.1. Lineage (NCBI taxonomy): Eukaryota > Metazoa > Chordata > Chondrichthyes > Myliobatiformes > Dasyatidae > Hypanus > Hypanus sabinus. The sequence goes on along the minus strand of NC_082711.1, from coordinate 47,202,478 downwards.
AGTTCAACTTCTGTCTCATCTGTTCACAGTATATTGTCCTAGAATCATTGTGGAACATCCCGGTGGTCCTTGAAACTTGAGACACGAAGCAATGTTTATTTTGGGAGGGCAGTAGTTTCCCGCATTGTGCCCTTCCATAAACACCATTCTTGTTCAGTGTTTTTCTTATAGTAGACACATAAACAGAGACTTCTGCAAGCTCTAGAGATTCCTGCAGGTTTTTTGTTGTTACCCTTGGGTTCACTTTCACCTCCTTCAGCTTTGCATGCTGTGCTCTTGGTGTTTGCAGGACACCCACTCCTAGGGGCAGTAGCAACAATTTCTCTTACTGTGGGCTGATAAACAATCAGATCTCTAGAAATATTTATGCAACCTTTTCCAAATTCACGTGTCTCTATAACCCTTCTAAGGTCTTCTGGAAGTTGTTTTGATTAAGCACAATGCACATAAAGAGATCTTTCTTGAGAAGCGCAGACTGTCAGTAACCTGACTTCGTGTGCCTTTTTTAAAGGGAAGGGCATGTCCACAACCCACACCGCCAATCTCAACTCATTCCAAACAGCTTTTGTAGAAGACTTTACCCCAGAGGTTCACAAACCTTTTTGAACCTAGACTGTGATTGTTTGAATGGTGTACTCAGTAATGAAGAGAAGATGTACAATTGTTTTTGTGTTATTAGTTTAGGCAGAATTTGTTTGTCTATTATTGAGATGAAGATCAGACCAGATTTCATGAGTACTTAATGCAGAAAACCAGGTAACAGCAAAGGATTCACAAGCTTTTTCTTGTAAATGTACAGCAGAGCCAAGAGGTCAAGACTGATTATATTTCATACTATCCAACTTTATTTAATATGGCTGTCACTACCGAATCTACCTTGTTGAATGTACCTTTTTCTAATGAGTAAAAACAGTTCAGAATCAGAACCTGATTCAATATCTATGGAATGGTGTGAAATTCATTGTTATGCGGCAGCAGTACATTGCAGTGCATAAGTGACTGTAAGAAGTGTATGCATGTATGTGCCTTTAGGCTCCTGTGCCTCCTCCCTGATGGTAGCAATGGAAGAAGCTTAGCCTGCAATAAACAATTCTATATTTTTATAATGTGCAAAACAGCTTTGGAGTTTCATATGTTCATTAAAGCCAGATCACGCTTTGATTTTCTATGCTGGGTTATTGATTTTTCTTCAAAATACGATTTTACTCATTGGCTATTAGTCTACACCAAAGTACTTAATTGTTTCTTTTCCATTGCTTTTCAGGAGGTTGCAGTTAGGAATGTTCCCGCTAACTGGAAAAACGATCGTCTTTGACACCTTCCCTGATCCCTCTGATACCTGGGAGATTATTGAAACCATTGGCAAAGGGACGTATGGCAAAGTCTTCAAAGTATTAAACAAGAAAAATGATAGCAAAGCTGCAGTTAAGATTCTGGACCCAATCTATGTGAGTAAATGCACTGAAGTTTGCTAAGTGCTACTTCTTTTTGCAACTTAAACCAACCGTTTCCATATCCAACCCTTTCTATGTTAGAGTATTGGTTAGCCTGATGCTATTACAGCCCAGTGCATTCTGGAGTTCAGAGTTCAATTCCAGCATTGTTCCGTAAGGAGTCTTTACATGGAATGCTTGGATTTCCTTCAGGTGTTCCTGTTTCCTCTCGCAGTCCAAACATGTACTGTGTAGGTTAATTGGCCATTGTAACTTGTCCCGCGGGTAGAATAGGGTTAATCGCGGTTGTGGGGTTGCTGGGTTTGTGCGGCTTGAAGAGCTGTAGAGCTAAATAAATAAATAAATAAATGTAACTGGATAAAGCATTATCCACATTATCCAACTATTCTCTCTTCACATGTAATCACTGATCAAACATGCTGTTCTGCAATGGATTGCTGACCGTCTTCTGAATTTACTGCCTAGATCTGAACAAAAGAACAAAAGCTGTCCAGAGCTAGATATCCCATTATTACTATTGATTTCACCTTTCAGAAATAATTTTAGCATTTATCTTCATTCGTTTCAGTCATTCTCTGACACATTGATTTGGCAGTGATTCATAGACAGAACTAGCTGAAAGGCAGCAATAAAACAAGTTATTCAGGTTGAAATTGGTGAAAGTTTTTACATAGAATAGTACAGCACAGTACAGGCCCTTTGGCCCACAATGTTGTGCCGACCCTCGAACCCTGCCTCCCATATAACCCCCCACCTTAAATTCCTCCATATACCTGTCAAGTAGTCTCTTAAACTTCACTAGTGTATCTGCCTCCACCACTGACTCAGGCAGTGCATTCCACGTACCAACCACTCTCTGAGTGAAAAACCTTCTTCTAATATCCCCCTTGAAATTCCCTCCCCTTATCTTAAAGCCATGTCCTCTTGTACTGAGCAGTGGTGCCCTGGGGAAGAGGTGCTGGCTCTCCACTCTATCTATTCCTCTTAATATCTTGTACACCTCTATCATGTCTCCTCTCATCCTCCTTCTCTCCAAAGAGTGAAGTCCTAGCTCCCTTAATCTCTGATCATAATCCATACTCTCTAAACCAGGTAGCATCATGGTAAATCTCCTCTGTACCCTTTCCAATGCTTCCACATCCTTCCTATACTGAGGCGACCAGAACTGGACACAGTACTCCAAATTTGGCCTAACTTGAGTTTTATAAAGCTGCATCATTATATCGCGTCTCTTAAACTCTATCCCTCGACTTATGAAAGCTAACACCCATAAGCTTTCTTAACTACCCTATCTACCTGTGAGGCAACTTTCAGGGATCTGCGGACATGTACCCCCAGATCCCTCTGCTCCTCCACACTACCAAGTATCCTGCCATTTACTTTATACTCTACCTTGGAGTTTGTCCTTCCAAAGTGTACCACCTCACACTTCTCCGGGTTGAACTCCATCTGCCACTTCTCAGCCCACTTCTGCATCATATCAATGTTTCTCTGCAATCTTTGACAATCCTCTACACTATCTACAACACCACCAACCTTTGTGTCATCTGCAAACTTGCCAACCCACCCTTCTAACCCCACATCCAGTTTGTTAATAAAAATCACAAAAAGTAGAGGCCCCAGAACAGAACTTTGTGGGACACCACTAGTCACAACCCTCCAATCTGAATGTACTCCCTCCACCACAAAGCTCTGCCTTCTACAGGCAAGCCAATTCTGAATCCACCTGGCCAAACCTCCCTGGATCCCATGCCTTCTGATTTTCTGAATAAGCCTACTGTGTGGAACCTTGTCAAATGCCTTACTAAAATCCATGCAGATCACATCCACTGTACTACCCTAATCTATATGCCTGGTCACCTCCTCAAAGAACTCTATCAGGCTTGTTAGGCATGATCTGCCCTTCACACAACCATGCTGACTGTCCCTGATCAGACCATGATTCTCTAAATGCCCATAGATCCTATCTCTAAGAATCTTTTCCAACAGCTTTCCCACCACAAATGTAAGGCTCACTGGTTTATAATTACCTGGACTATCCCTACTACCTTTTTTAAACAAGGGGACAACATTCGCCTCCCTCCAATCCTCCGGTACCATTCCCATGGACAATGAGGACATAATGATCCTAGCCAGAGATTCAGCAATCTCTTCCCTTGCCTCGTGGAGCAGCCTGGAGAATATTCTATCAGGCCCTGGGGACTTATCCATCCTAATGTATTTTAACAACTCCAACACCTCCTCTCTCTTAATATCATCATGCTCCAGAACATCAACCTCACTCATATTGTCCTCAGCATCATCAAGTTCCCTCTCAGTGGTGAATACCGAAGAGAAGTATTCATTGAGGACCTCGTTCACTTTCACAGCCTCCAGGCGCATCTTCCCACTTTTATTTCTAACCGGTCCTACCTACACTCCTGTCATCCCTTTGTTCTTCACATAATTGAAAAATGCCTTGAGGTTTTCCTTTACCCTACTCGCCAAGGCCTTCTCATGCCCCCTTCTTGCTCTTCTCAGCCCCTTCTTAAGCTTTCTTGCTACCCTATATTCCTCAATAGACCCATCTGATCCTTGCTTCCTAAACCTCATGTCTGCTGTCTTCTTCCGCCTGACTAGATTTTCCACTTCACTTGTCACCCAGAAGCTCACCCACTGACAGATCTGTGACCTGACCCAGTTTGTTACCTAATACTAGATCTAGTATGGCATTCCCCCTAGTCAGCCTGTCAACATACTATGACAGGAATCCATCCTGGACACACTTAGCAAACTCTGCCCCATCCAAACCCTTGGAACTAATCCAGTGCCAATCAATATTAGGGAAGTTAAAGTCACCCATGATAACAGCCCTGTTATTTTTGCACCTTTCCAAAATCTGCCTCCCAATCTGCTCCTCAGTATCTCTGCTGCTACCAGGGGGCCTACAGAATACCCCTAGTAGAGTATCTGCTCCCTTCCTGTTTCTGACTTCCACCCATACTGAATCAAAAGGGGATCCTGCTACATTACCCACCCTTTCTGCAGTTGTAATAGTATCCCTGACTAGTAATGCCACCCCTCCTCCCCCTCCCCCCCCCCCTCTTTATCCCTTTTAAAGCACTGAAATCCAGGAATATTGAGAATCCATTCCTGCCCTGGTGCCAGCCAAGTCTCCGTAATGGCCACTACATCATAATTTCATGAATGTATTCAAGCTCTCAGTTCATCACCTTTGTTCCTGATGCTTCTTGCATTGAAGTACACACACTTTAGCCCTTCCACCTTACTACCTTTATACCCTTTATTCTGCTGCTCTTTCCTCAAACCCTCTCTATATGTTAGATCTGGCTTTACTCCATGCACTTCTTTCACTGCTTTATCGCTCCGGGTCCCATCCCCCTTGCAAATTAGTTTAAACCCTCCTGAACCATGCTAGCAAACCTACCAGCAAGGATATTTCTCCCCCTTAAGTTCAGGTGCAACCCATCCAATCTGTACAGGTCCCACCTTCCCCAGAAGAGATCTCAATGGTCCAAAAATCTAAAACCCTGCCCCCTGCACCAACTTCTCAGCCACACATTCAACTGCCATCTCCTCCAATTCTTAACATCACTACCACGTAGTACTGGCAGCAATCCTGAGAACGCCACCCTTGAGGTCTTTGGAAGTCTTTGCAGAACACCTGTGCCAATAGTGTTGAACACCATCTGACAAGATTGTGATAAAGTAAAAGAACAAAATCATGAAAATAATGAATGTCACACAAAGCTTAAACATATATAAAAAATATCTAAGTTACTGGGCTAGCATGCAGAGATCTGGACCCTTAATTCAAAGACCAGAGTTGAAATTTCGCTACAGCTGAAGGGACATTTAAAAGGTAAATAATTTAATCTGTAGTAACCCCGTTTCTCTTCGTAACAGTGACTGTGAAACTGATTAGTGAAGATCCTTTGATTCATTAATGTCCTGCAGAGGAGGAAATCTCCCATACTTCCTTGTTTTATAGTATCAGAGTCACAGCAGTGTAATTAGCTCTGAATGGTCTGCTGAAATGGCCTGACAAGTACCGGTGCAACTGGGGATGGACAATGAGTGCAGCCTTCGCAATGCTGTTCCTGTCTAGTGAGTGAAAGGACTGAAGGAGAAAGAGTGTTCTTAGAATTAGTGACAGAACGTAGCAAGAACTTACTTTAATACTTTGCAGAAAGCTGTAGAATGGAATATGCTGAGCACCAAACCAGACACTATATAATAGAAACATAGAGGACATAGAGCACAATACAGGCCCTTTGGCCCACAAAGCTGTGCTGAACATGTCCCTACCTTAGAACTACCTAGGCTTTACCCATAGCCCTCTATTGTTCTAAGCTCCATGTAGCCATCCAGGAGTCACTTAAAAGATCCTATCGTTTCCACCTCCACCACTGCCGCTGGCAGCCCATTCCATGCACTCACCACTCTCTGGGTAAAAAACTTACCTCTGACTTACCCCTGACATCTCCTCTGTACCTACTTCCAAACACCTTAAAAACTATGTCCTCTCGTGTTAGCCAATTCAGCCCCGGGGAAAAGCCTCTGACTATCCACACAATCAATGCCTCTCATTATCTTGTACACCTCTATCAGGTCACCTCTCATCCTCCGTCACTCCAAGGAGAAAAGGCTGAGTTCACTCAATCTATTCTCATAAGGCATGCTCCCCAAAGCAGGCAAAATCCTTGTAAATCTCCTCTGCACCCTTTCTATGGTTTCCATGTCCTTCTTATAGTGAAGCGACTAGAATTGAGCACAGTACTCTAAGTGGGGTCCGACCAGGGTCCTATATAGCTGCAACATTACTTCTCAGCTCTTAAGCTCAATGCCATGATTGATGAAAGCCAATGCACTGTATGCCTTCTGAACCACAGTCAACCTGCGTAGCAGCTTTGAGTGTCCTATGGACTCGGAGCCCAAGATCCCTCAGATCCTCCACACTGCCAAGAGTCTTACCATTAATACTATATTCTGCCATCATATTGACCTACCAAAATGAACCACCTCACACTTATCTGGGTTGAACTCCATCTGCTACTTCTCAGCCCAATTTTGCATCCTATCAATGTCCCGCTGTAAACTCTGACAGCCCTCCACACTATCCACAACACCTCCAACCTTTGTGTCATCAGCAAATTTAATAACACAGCCCTCCACTTCCTCATCCAGGTTATTTATAAAAATCACGAAGAGAAGGGGTCCCAGAACAGATCCCTGAGGCACTCCACTGGTCACCAGCCTCTGTGCAGAATATGACTCATCTACAACCACTCTGACCTTATTACATTTTTACACATTTGAAAATGCCTGAAGAGCTGTAACGTAGGTGCCAAAGCAGTGTGGCTGGGTGGTATAGGGAGAAGGTCCACACCACCAGATTATCAGCCATTAAAATTCACCTCCTAATATTTTAAAATAAGGTTTGAAAATCAGAAGTCATAATGAGTGGAATCAGTTCGTAAAATAGGAAATGACTGAGAATGATAGACGAAGTGAGAGAAGAAATTATATTATTTACTTGGCATTTCTGGTGAGGGTAATCGAACTGAAATGTTAGCTTTGGTATTGCTATTGATTTAGAGTGAAAAGCTTGACTTGCATTTTCAAGTCAAATCAAGTCAAGTCACTTTTATTGTCATTTCGACCATAACTGCTATGTACAGTACATAGTAAAAATGAGACAATGTTTTTCAAGACCATGGTGTTACATGACACAGTACAAAAAACTAGACTGAATTACACAAAAAAACAAAAAAAAACTACACGAGACTACAGACCTACCCAGGACTGCATAAAGTGCACAAAACAGTGCAGGCAGTACAATAAGTAATAAACAGGACAATAGAACAGTAAGGTGTCAGTCCAGGCTCTGGGTATTGAGGAGTCTGATAGCTTGGGGGAAGAAACCATTACATAGTCTGGTCGTGAGAGCCTGAATGCTTTAGTGTCTTTCCCAGATGGCAGGAGGGAGAATAGTTTGTCTGAGGTGTGCGCGGTGTCCTTCATAATGCTGTTTGATTTGCGGATGCAGTGTGTAGTGTAAATGTCCGTGATGGCGTGAAGAGAGACCCCAATGATCTTCTCAGCTGATCTCACTGTCCGCTGCAGGGTCTTACGATCCGAGATGGTGCAATTTCCAAACCAGGCAGTGATGCAGCTTCTCAGGATGTTCTCAATACAGCCTCTGTAAAATGCGATGAGGAGGGGGGGGGGGTGGGAGATGGACTTGCCTCAGCCTTCACAGCAAGTAGAGATGCTGCTGGGCTTTCTTTGCTATGGAGCTGGTGTTCCATTTTGTTCATGCAGATGACATCATTCCACAGTGCATTGACATAGAACAATAACAATGCAGAATAAAGTGTAAAAGCTGCAAAAGAAGTGCAGTGCAGGTAAGCAATAATGTGTAAGATCATTAAGAGGTAGATTGTGAGGTCAAGAGTCCTAAATAGACACTTGATCTCACAAACTATCTCATTATGATCTTTTCTTGGATCAGAGGACACGGCCTCAGAATACAAGGATGTACCTTGAGAACAGAGATGAGCATAAATTCTTCAGCTGGGTGGTGAATCTGTAGAATTCTTTGCCACAGATGGCTATGGAGACCAAATCAATGAGTATATTTAAAACATATAGGTTCTTAATTAGTAAGGGCGTCAAAGATGGCAAGAGAATTGGGTTGAGAGGGATAATAAATCAGCCATGATAGAATGATGAAACAGACTAATTCTTCTTCTATGTCTTATGGTCTTACCTACCTACCATACAAGAGATGTTTTATAGAGTATGATAACAATGGGATAGAAGCTGATGCGTGCTTTGAAGCCTTTGTATCTTCTGCACAATTGTCTTGGAATGAAGTTTCACTTTCTGATCCCTAAGAGGTGCTATTGTGGTGAAGTAAAAGAATGTTAAGACTGTCCTTCAATCAAACAGGGAAGAATTTAAATCAGATTTATTACCTTAGGTGGAATTGGGGGATTAGGCTCCTGTTGGTAAATGGCCATAAATATATATTTCTTTCTTTGACCTAAGTGAGAGCAATACTTTTGTTTCAGAAAACACTTGCATCCACGCCCAGAATTTCTCCCTTCCCTTTAACCATTGGCTTTCCTATGTCCTGTCCATTATTTTAAAATAAATACTGTATAGCTGCTAAAACCTCTGGTGCCTAGCATCATTTAAGGAGCAAAATGCATAGGTATTTGTCTTAGTCATGTGTATGTGTGATGTACTCTTCTGAAATTAAGTGACTTCAATAGAATCAAAGTCAAGATGAGGATTTCAGAATTATCTATATATCAAATAGCTTAATGTTTCTATCAGATTACAATCATAGCACATCACAGAAACCAGTCTCTCCTCTGTGGTCTCTGTCCATACTTCTCAATGCCTCAGTTAAAAACATAACCAAAGACCCCACCCACACTGGACATTCTCTCTTCTCCCCTCTCCTTTCAGGCAGAAGATACAAATGCTTAAAAGCACATACCACTAATCACAAAGGCAGCTTCATTCCTGCTGTCATCAGACTCTCGAATGGAGCTTTTTTACTAAAAGATGGACTTGATCTCATAACCTAATGATTTATGATTATGATTTTTCACTTCATTATTCACCGGCACTACACTTTCTCAGTAGCATTTACACTTTCCTCTGCACTGTTTTACCTCAATGCACTATATAATGATGTCATCTGTATGAACAGTATGCAACACAAACTTTCACTGTATCTTGGTACATAAAAATAATATTCCAATACTTCACATTATTTGGAAAATCCAAGCAGATGTTTCATGTAATCAAGCACCCTTGTGCAGTTCCCACCCCAGGCACAAATTAGTTTTTTTTTGATTATTTGCTTGTGACCTTAGACCATCCCGCCCAGGATGACTGTCAAAGGAAACATTTCATGTTCTTTACATCACAGTGTTCTCCAACATAGGTAAAGTAGTTAACATCTATCCTCTACACTGATACAATTGCCTAACACAGTCTGACCCCAGTCCTCGCTCTAAACTGTCCCCACCACCATTTACTGCAGTCCCAATCAACTTCTCTCCTCAAGTGAAATGCTCAACCAAAAGGACCATTGGTGCTATTTTTCTGTGTTGGTGCTGTGTAAATGTTGCACTGGTATCTGTAAACAATCAACTCACTTAAATGATTAGTACCCATGGCTGAGGGAAAATTTCTACACAAAGTCCTAAAGAGTAGAATACTTAACATAAAAACATAACAACAACAAAAAAACAGTAGCAGATATAGATCACTCCCTGCTCAAGATTGCTCCGTTGTCCAATAAAGATGATCGATGACCTTTATGTGAACACCACTTTCCTGCACTATACCAACCATCCTACTTTCCAACCAACAGCTCTGTACCTTGCCAAGAATGACAGCTACCTTCCACCTTTCTCCAGGTATTCTTCCCTCTTCTCCCTGGGATGTAGCTTAATACCATGAGCACATTCTGTTACGCAGAATCACCAGTTCACACATGCGAGTTCACAAAGGAAGATGTAACTTGATTATTTGAAAGTGTCAATGAACGAAATTCAGTTCTGGGAGCTAAAAAAGTTAATAGACTTAAACATTTTATTGTATACCTATTTTAAACAAACATCAATGCTATTAACTTTTTCATCAGTACAATCACCCTGCAAACCAAATGCCTTGAAAGGGTACACTTTGCACTGTCTGTGTCAATTTACCACTGCTGAGGGGTAATTGACTATGGCTCTATTAAAATCACATTTGAACTATGGTTATATTTTAATATTATTTTGTATCAGGAGGATGAGGGTTTTCTTAAAATCAAATGTGTAAACCAGGAAACAAGTAATCAGTCTAATTTGCAAACCACTGAACTTGTCTAATTGCTTCCAGCTTGGTTTCTTGGGGATATTCTAAACGCTGCCCTGGTGATTGGTTTGTTTTTGACTTTGGAAATCGTTTCCAAGATCTGTCTGTGAAAAATATGTAGGTTATGTAAAGAAAACTGGAAAAGAATATATCTAATGTGAAGTACACCAAATTCAGAAAATAAGGTTTATTTAACATTACAAATATATATTACAATATGTATTGAAATTGAGGATGCCAGGATTTATTGATGTTTAAGTTTATTTTCACTGTAGGAATTAAGCCAAAGTTTGAGATAGGACACTTTTGCATGAACCTAGCGTATTAACAATGTCTGGGATGCAATGCAACCTTAGAAATGAAAATGCATCAAATCTTGTGCCAAATCCCCATGCAATAAAGTTGGAGTTAATTAGGTTTCTCTGGACACAATATCTATTAAAGAATAGAGGGTGTGTCAATATTTGAAGATTAATGGAAATAAAGGCAAATGATATTGGTGTAAGCAATTTCTCTGGATCTAGGCAATATTTGAAAAATAACACATCAGTCATATAAATAGGTCAATGGTGCAGTTTTGAATTGTATATGGGCAGAGGTATAATACAAATAAAGATCAGGTATGAAAGGAAATTCAGTGAGCAGAACTATAGCAGTGAACTGTCTAAAAGACTTGTCTGAGAAGAACGGACAGGTAAATAAGGTGAAAATTAGTGAAATGGTCAAGGAAGAGGATGAAGGACAACAATTCTTTATTGCTGTACACATGACATAACTCAAGACCATAAGACAATGGGGATAGAACTAGGCTATTTGGCCTAATGAGTTGCTCTATCATTCCATCATTCATTATCCCTCTTAGCCAAATTCTCCTACCTTCTCCCTATAACATTTGATTGCCTTACTATCAACTTCCACTTAAAATACACTTAATGACTTGGCCTCCACAGCTGTATATGGCAATGAATTTCACAGAGTTCATCATACTCTAGCTTAAGGAATTCCTCCTCATTTCTATTCTAAAGGGACATCCTTGCTTTTGGAGGCTGTACCTTCTGGTCCTAGACTCCTCACTGTAGGAAACATTCTCTCCACATCCACTTTAACTAGGCCTTTCAATATTCAATAGGTTTCAGTAAGATCCCCCCCCCCCCCCCCCCACCTCCAACCCGTTCTTCTAAACTACAACAAGTACAGGCCTAGAGCCATCAAATGCTCCTCATATGTTAACCCTTTCATTCCTGGGATCATTCTTGTGAACCTCATTAACATTCTCTCCAATGCCAGTAGATCCCTTCCCAGAGAAGAGGCACAAAATTGGTCACAATACTCCAAATGTGGTTTGACCAATGTCCTAAAAGTTTCAGCTTTACATCCTTGTTTTTAGCTTCTAGTCTTCTCAAGATGAATGCTGACATTGCATTTGCCTTCCTTACCTGCAAGCTACCCTTTAGGGAATCATGCATGAGGACTTTTAAAGTCCATTTACACCTCTGATTTCTGAATTTTCTCCCCATTTAGAAAATAGTTTACCACCTTATTCTACTAAAGTGCAATCTTACTGTGGCCTTAGACTGAGAATAATGAGTTATGAGTCAATGGAATACTCGTGTAAAGAGAGAGAAGACTGGGAAAAAAAGAAATAACTTTCTTGTTCTCAAACTTCAAAAGTGGTGACCAAGTTTTTAATGTTTAGGGATTGAAAATAATAAAACCACTGAGCCATTATTGAAACAGAATTCAAAGGCATTTGGAGAGACAGAGTTTATGAGGAGGGTGATAATATTGTTTGGAAAGGGTGTCGGGTAAAGGAGGGAGGTGAGAGAAGAGCTAGAGGTAGAAGAAGGAGTTCGGTCAGCATTTAGGAGGGAAGCACCTTTACTGTTGAGCTCAGTCATAGACATAAAATGTTAGTTTAATTCAGCATCATATTTATCAAGGCATTGGGGCCAAAACTCATCCCCCTATGCTGTACTGTTCTATGATCTATAATTGCTTTGTCTAATAGCATGATCCTTTGGCCCATCATGAACATGCTGTCCATTGAGTTGCCATCTATTTGAATTGCATTTTCTAGTACATGGTCTTTATGTTCTTGCAATTGAGGAGGTCCATAACAATGAAGCAACTTACACATCAAGAAAATCTCACCTTAATGAGGTTCAAGGGTCTTGTAATTACTGGCAAAATCATTCCCCAAATAGCTTTTTCCATAGATTAAAGTAGTAGGAAGAGAGCTTCAAACTGTTAAGAATCCTCTTAATCTTCTAATTGCATTGGATCTTTTATTCATATTTGGAATGCAGTTTTAAAAGATCATTAACGTAATTTTATTAAGAACCAGGTTTTGAAAATTTAGCCTCGAGAAGATAGTGTAATTGGTGGACTTTCTATAGATATTTCAATTGTGTTAATCATTCTTATTTACCTTAGGACATTGACGAAGAAATCGAGGTTGAGTATAATATTCTTCGAGCGCTCTCAGATCATGAAAATGTTGTCAAGTTCTATGGAATGTACTATAAGAGGGATGCGAGGAATAAACATCAGCTTTGGCTTGTACTAGAGGTAGGAATTCCTGGCTTTACAGAAATTACCCGATACTCTTTTCTGACTGGAGTGACAAATCTTAATTTCATGTGATTAGATAACATTTTTTCCCTTAATGGGTACTGGTATAAAAGTTATGAAGGGAATGAGGAACATTGTTGTTTACAGTTTTAAAAAACCTTACAATACATTTGAATTTGACATTCATGAATAGGGTTTTTCTTAAAGATTCAAATGTTGTTTACCAAATAACTCTATTAGATTACAATGAAAACAATGTAATGTTTTGTTATTCTGAATTTGGATGAGTATTGGGATACTCAAAATGGGATGAGTATTAGAATACCCCCACCTTGCCTTGTTAACAAAGTTACATTTGTGCAATTTTCTCTGAGTTATTGGAGTTTGAAGTTTCTGTCTCACAATGTTTCAATGAAAATATGTTATATAACCATATAACAATTACAGCACGGAAACAGGCCATCTCGGCCCTCCTAGTCCATGCTGAACGCTTACTCTCACCTAGTCCCACCAACCTGCACTCAGCCCATAACCCTCCATTCCTTTCCTGTCCATATACCTATCCAATTTTTTTTATTAGAGTAATAGTTATTAGAATGATGCAAACAGTTCTCATAAGATAAAATGGTGGAATAAATTTCCGTATGTTTCATTAGATATCCAATAATCTTTGCATTTAATACATCCAATAAATGAAATTAATGATATCACTGAATTGTACCAGAACACAGCAATTGACCCTAATGACTATTAATTATAATATTTCTTTATTAAAATGTACATCAGAGTAACTAGCATCATCAACAAACTTTATCATAGTTAACATAAAAAGGTACAAACAAACATTCAAAAAGAAAGACATTTAAAAAAAATACCTCTATATTAGAGATGGCACGTCATTTAGCAGAATGTGCACATGCGGTTCATGGAATAATTAGGCAAAGAGCTTTTTAAAAATTCTTATTAATTATTGCTCTACATTGAATCTGCCTTTGACATTTAATTTTTAATTATTTATTGATATACACTTCCCAGTTACTTCAAATCTTCAATGTAACTCTTGTGAGCCTTCATCCATACTAAAAATTAAAGTGCTTCTTTCTTTCTTTCTTTATCTTATTGTTATCTTTACCTTATTATCTAAATGTGATGCTAAATGGGTGAGCAAATTGTAGCAATAACTTCTGCTTTGTAGATGTTTAACAGCTTCATTGTTAGCTGAACTGTATCAGCAAAAGACTGCTTTGTACTTGTTAAAAAAAAATCCCAACTTCTAAATGTTTAATCCCTTTCATTTGTAAAAAAGGAAACAAAAAGCTTCCATATTATGGTAGCAAGTTGGATGCCATCCTCATATGTCCTATATTCAAGAGCAATGCCTGCTTTATAATTTTGCATCTTCAGTCTGATTGAGAATTGATGGGAATGATTTCTGCAGTCATAGTCCATTGTGTGATATTGCAATAGACAACAAAGCAGCAGATATAACATTTTTTGATAGAAGCAATGGCTTAAAACCCACAGAACTGTAATTGCCAGAAATCAGAATTTATATTTCCTATTACAACTGTTCTGGAAATAACCACCAGGTCAGGCAGCAACTATCAAGAAAGAATTGAAGTTAACATTTCATATCAATTATCTTTTATCAGAACAAGCAGAGTTAAGAAAATCATGTTTTTTTAATGTTACAGAGGAGGAGGAGGGATGAATGGAACAAGGAGAATATTTGTGATAAGATGGTGATGAGATCTTAACAAAGAAAAACAAAGACAATGCCAGTGTAAAGATATTTTTAATTGCATATGATCTACCTGAAAAATAATACAGAAACAGATGAACGGCTAGAGGTGTGAAAGATATTCATCCCATCTCACTACAAATACCCATTGTTTGCTAACTAACACAGGGCCTCAATTAAGCAAAGCTTCGATTTTAATATTGCACCATCTTGCCAACCTCCCCCATTGTATGTGAAAACTCCCCTAGCTTAAAAGTATCAACTCTACTCAAATTATTTGTTCCAACAGTGATCAGCATGCCTTCGGTTTCCAAAGCCCTAAGCTCTGGTATTCCCTCCCTGAGGAGATGTCAGGGATAAGTTTTTTACACAGAGAGTGGTAAGGGCATGGAATGGGCTGCCGGTTTGGGCAGCGGAAGTGGAAGTGATAGGGTCTTTTAAGAGACTTCTGGATGGATACTTGGAGTTTAGAAAAATCAAGGGCTATGGGTAAGCCTAGGTAGTTCTAAGGTAAGGCCATGTTCAGCACAGCTTTGTGGGCCAAAGGGCCTGTATTGTGCTATAAGATTTTTATGTTTCTATGTTTAAACCACTATTTTTCTATCATATTTAACCCCTTTAAAATGCTCCAACACAATACTCTATCATGCAATATTCCATGATGAACAATATTCTATCATGCTGATGCCTTATGTTTAGTGAAACACAAAGGAATGTCTGGAAGTGAGCCTTTCACTAAACGATTCTTACGTTCTGGTCATTAGTAACACCAGGATACCCTTGCTCGACTGGTGGTGATAATGCCATTAAATGTCATGATTGGATTCCTGTTGGAGATGGTCGCTATCTGGAACTTGTGTAGCACCAGTATGACTTTCCATAGAAGATGGATGTCTGTCTCGCTGCTAGCAGGCATGGACCAATTCATTTACTAAAATTAATCTCCACCGAGATGTAACACTGAGCATCATAGGAAGTCATTCCTACCTGTGGCCATCAAACTTTACAACTCCTCCCTTGGAGTGTCAGACACCCTGAGCCAATAGGCTGGTTCTGGACTTATTTCCACTGGGTATGATTAACTTATTATTATTTAATTATTTATGGTTTCATATTGCTATATTTCTTCACTATTCTTGGTTGGTGCGGCTGTAACAAAACCTAATTTCTCTCGGGATCAATAAAGTATGTCTGTCTGTCTGTCTGTCTGAAAGAACAGAATTAAAAATAGTGCAAACACCAGTCAGCTTTCTCATTTCTGACATTATGATGGAAGGAAAGTCAAAATCAGCTGAAGATAATAGACCCTATGAAATTGTCCTGAAAAATGTGGTTTTCTGGCCCGGTCTGCTTGATCTCTAACAACTCCAATTATCTTCCTTTCTACAGAAAATGATGTTCAAAGTTCAAAGCAAATTTATCATTAATGTGCTTTTCACCAGATACTTATGAATCCAGTCTTCACAATATGTTCAGTCAAATGATGCCTTGATGAGAAGTGAAGTCACTACACTCCTACCTTACCTCCAGAATTCAGGTCTTTGGTCTATATATGGACCATGGCTATGATGTGATCTGGAACTGAGTGATATTGGTGAAATTCAAACTGGACATCATCAAGAAGGTGATTAGAGAATAGTTATTTTCTTAATAAAGTGAATGATGACACCTTCCTTCACTTCCTAATGATTAAGACCATAGACTGGATTTGTTTTACTTTGCCTGAGCAGGGCACAACTCAGTAAGGCAATTGCTGTGTGGAATTGAGTGTTTAATTGGTATTACAACAGCTGAATATGTGTATGATTCTTCAGCCTTCCTTTTGCTCAAATATACTTTCTGGACTTCATTCTTTAAGATTAGCTGTGTGAGGATTTGTACCATTTACTTTTTTATCTCATTTAGGAATGTCAGTCACAAACTGTAAATACCACTAATCTATTAAAACTTCAACACTATTGAAATCCACCCCTATCACGAACCAACTGGCCTGTTTCTTGCCAACTGTCTTGCTTTTACAGTATTAACACAAAATGTTCTGGAAATCAGAGCAGCACACACAAAAATGCTGGAAGAAATCAGCAGATCAGGCTGCATCTATGGAAGGAGGTAAACAGTCGATGGTTCAGGGAGCGTGAAATAATAACTGTTTATACCCCCCCCCCCCCATAGAATTTGCCTGGCCTGCTGAGTTACTGCAGCATTTTGAATTGAATTGAATGAATTGATTTTATTACTTACATCCTTTAAATACATAAGGAGTAAAAATCTCACATTACATCTCCATTCAAATGTGCAATGATCAACTATAGTAATTAATAATAAATATTATGTACACAGGACTGACAATATATCATAGAAATACAGTAGCCTCAGCATGAATTCATCAGTCTGATGGCCTGGTGGAAGAAGCTGTCCCGGAGCCTGTTGGTCCTGGTTTTTATGCTGTGGTACTGTTTCCCGGATGGTAGCAACTGGAATAGATTGTAGTTGGGATGATCCTTCAGGCCCTTTTGACACACCTGTCTTTGTAAATGTTCTGAATAATGGGAAGTTCACACCTACAGATGCACTGGGCTATCCACACCACTCTCTGCTTAGTTCCCATACCAGGCAGTGATGCAGCCAGTCAGGATGCTCTCAAATGTGCATCTACAGAAAGTTCTTAGAATTTGGGGGCCCATACAAAACTTCTTCAACTGCCTGAAGTGAAAGAGATGCTGTTGTGCCTTTTTCCCCACACAACCGGTATCTACAGACCACGTGAGATCCTCGGCGATATGCCAAGGAATTTAAAGCTGTTCACCCTCTCACCCTCAGATCTATTGATGTCTATAGGGCCTGTCCCCATGCCTGTCTCCATTCCTCCTGTAGTCCACAACCAGCTCCTTTGTTTTTGCGACATTGAGGAAGAGGTTGTTTTCTTGACACCACTGTGTCAGGTTCATGGCTTCCTCTCTGTAGGCTGCTTCATTATAATTTGAGATTAGGCCAATCAGTGTAGCGTCATCAGCATATTTAATGAGCAGATTGGCGCTGTGGGTGGCGACACAGTCTGGGTATGCAGAGAGTAAAGGAGGGGACTTAGAACACAGCCCTGAGGGGTACCTGTGTTGAGGGTCAGAGGGGCAGAGGTGTGGGAGCCCACACTTACCACCTGCTGGCGATCTGACAAGTATGATGCTTGCATACACTTCAGTTTCAAGTGCAGTACCTAAAAGGAAGACAGTGGAGATCTAATCACACCTATCACAGTGAGGAAATCTTCTACAAAAGACATTGGAGAAGTGTTCTATTTATTTTTTTAAAAGCATTCATTTTACTAGAAGCTATCCACTATCATAAGTGGACACCTCAGCACCTGGTGACCCTGCGTTCTCTCTTTCTGACGTTAAAACATCTTTCATGAGGGTGAACTCTCACTCGGTGACAGAACCAGATGGTGTACCTGGTAGGACTCTGACAACATGTGCCAATCAATTGGCGGGTATGTTCATAGACTTTTTCAATCTCTCATTTCTACAGTTGGAAGTTGCACCTGCTTCAAAAGGTTAACAATCATACCAGTGCCCCAGAAGAGCAGGGTGGGCTGCCTTGCTGACTATTGTCCTGTAGCACTCACATCTATGGTGATGAAGTACCTTGAGAAGTGGGTTATGGCTAGAATGAACTCCTGGCTAAGCAAGGAGGTGGACCCACTGCAGTTTACCTATCGCCACAATAGGTCTCCAGTGGATGCGATCTCATTAGCTCTTCACTTGGCCTTGGATCACCTGAACAATACTAATACTTGCATCAAGCTGCTTTTTATTGACTACAGCTCAATGTTTAACACAACTATTCTTACAGTTCTGATCAATCCAGAACCTGGGCCTCTGTACCTTTCTCTACAAATGGATCCTCGACTTCCTCACCGAAAGGCTACAGTCTGCACAGATTGGAAATAACATCACCACTTCACTAATAGTCAACAATGGCACACCTCAATAATGTGTGCTTTGTCCACTGCTCTACTCTCCCTGCACTCATGGCTGTGTGGCTAGGCATAGCTGAAATGCCATCTGTAAATTTGCTGAAGACATATCTATTTTTGGCAGAATTTCAGTTGGTGACGATAATGCAGACAGCAGCGAGATAGATCAGCTGGTTGAGTGGTATCACAGCAACAACTTTGTGGCCAACGTTAGTAAAACTGTAGAATTAATTGTGTACTTCAGAAAGCGTAAGACGAGGGAACACCCACCAATCCTTATCGTGATTGCAAGCGGAAAGGGTGAGGTGATCAATTTCGAGTTTCTGGGTGGCAAGATTTCTGAGGATCTAGCTTGAGCCCAACATATTGATGCAGTTGCAAAGAAGACATGACAGTGGTTATATTTCATAAGGGGTTTGTGGAGATTTGGTAAATCACCAAAGACACCCCCACAAATTTCTATAGATGTACTACACAGAGCATTCTAATGGACTGCATCAGCTCCATCATGGGCACTAGCCTCACTAACATCCATTACCTCTTCAAGGATCACCATCATTAAGGACCACCCAGGACATGTCCTCTTCTCATTGTTACCATCAGGAAGGAGGTACAGGAGCCTGGAGGCACACACACAGTGGTTCAGGAACAGCTTCTTCCCCTCTGCCATCAGATTTCTGAATGGACATTGAACCCATGAACACTACCTCACTAATTTTAGCCTCCTTTGCATCTTCTATATACACATCTTACTGGAGTTTGAAGTTTTTATTATTATGTAGTGCAATGTACTACTGCTGCATAGCAACAAACTTCATGACATATACCAGTGATACTAAATCTGATTCTGGTTTAAAATGTGACCATTTCCTTTATCCATGCCCCTCATATTTAATATTCCTCTATAAGTTTACCTACACCTTCCGGCAATGAAGTCCATGTCTATCAAGATCTTCCTTATTGGATTTGATCAGAAAGTTTCTCTTCTTTTCTTGCTTTTACTCTCAGTATGAGCTGCCCAATCCCTTTTTTCTCTCTCTTTTTCATTTATTTTTGTTTCTTTTTTGTTTAGTGGGGTGTTTTTTTATGTATATAGAAATTATAAAAGTTTCTTTATCTTCTTTCTTCTTTTCGTGGAATGATAACAGGAGAATTGATTATCTTATTTTTATAGTATATTATTAAATTCATACAATGTATAATCTTGATAATGTTTTTTTACCTTTTATATGAATTGTTATCGATATAGATATTTGAGATAACTCTCCTCTTATTTATATACAAGTACTTTTTAATTAATAAAAAGATTGATAAAGAAAGAAAGATCTTCCTTATAACTGAAGCAGTCCTACTTCTAGAGCACTTCAGGTCTTAAAGACATTATTAGCACCAAATTAGTGTGAGACATTTACAAGAAAGGGTCTATGCTGAGGAATTACAGCTTTGAGGAGACTGTTTAGGCAGAGGGTTTCTTTGGAACTAAGGAGATTGAGGGAAGATGTAATTGAGGCAAACATAATTATGAAAGGCTTTGACAGGGTTAACTGGAAAAACCTATTTCCTTTCACAGAGATGCCAGTAACCTGGAGGCATAGATTGAAGTTAATTGGCAGAAGGATTAGTGGGGAGTTGAGGAGAAATAATTTCTCTCAATGTGTCACAAGGAACTCTGTGTCTGAAAGGGCAGTGAAGGCAAAAATCCCCAGCACATCTGAAGGGTGCTTGTATGACCTAGATAGCTGGTAAATGGAATTGTTCATTGCACAAACATGATCCCATAGATTTCGATTATCCAGTGATCCCACTGGACTTGATGGTAATGACACACCAACAGTTGCCTAAGTACCAATCAAATTTACAAGGTTAGTTTGCAAATTATCACACTGATACACCTTCCACTTCCAGCTGGGACAAAGGATAAAGTTGCTGACCACCCCCTCCTCCACCCAGTAGTACAAAGCAATATGCTTGTGGAAATCTGCAGCAGATTGGTTGCTTGATTTATATCAATAAGCTGTCTTCTTATAATGCCTGTATTGAAGTTCAGGTTTTTTTTCAGTATTGTACTGTAAAATTTCAACTCTTTGGATCGTGTAAGGCTTAGTGTTCATGGAATATAAACTAGGACAGTGCTCACTGAGGCAAGAGAATGGCAGAGGAACATTTCACGTCAGTAATGACCCACGGCTGATGTTCTTTACAACATGCCTCACAGTTGGATTGGATCTACGTCATTACAAGTGGAGGCTATCAAGTAGAATGTCATTACAACCATGTGCGTCCAAGCTGCCCTTGAATAGCAAGGAAAGTCCTTGAGCACCCCCAGCTGCTTTGCCGTGTTTGAAATCCTTACCTAAAATTGTTCATCTGTGCTTATCACGATGCAACAGACTCACGGATGTTTTACAGTAGGTGAGATTATATTTATCACAGAAAACTTTAAAAATCTGCTTAATAATCATTCAGATAACAGGTAACACTGAAGAATATTTCTAATAATAATTTTTCACCATTTGTAGAAAGGAATTATTAGAATTAAATGCATTTGTTAAAAAATTAGCACTTTAGTAGTAAATATATTTTCCATGGTTTTCTTTTCCGGGTAATTTGGGTAAAATATTTAATTGGAGAACAAATCACCAGTCTCATTTGTTATTCTAACCAGCAGTTTCATCAGAACCTAGGGAATAAGTTTATTTAGAGATTGATATTTTTCAGGAACAATCTTAAAATAATAAAATCTAAAACAGTTAAATCAGGTGCGGCAGTGGTTACCTTAATTGAATATAGTTCTCAACCCCAATAAACATCCAAATGAAAGAAAGTAAGCATCCTGTGAGGTGTTTGCATACTCTATTTGTGTCAGAGTGAATCACTTCAACATATATTCCAAATGCAAGCCTTCTTATGCTTGACGGTAGTAAACAGAGTCGACTATTTAACATTGTTGACTAATCCCTGAGGATTTAACTTTATTGAATCAGCCTATTCCAATGCCATTCACCATTCTGGTGTTTGAAATCCTTGGTCCTTTTAGCATTTACTATTTTTGTGAAGCAAAATATCTCACATTATGCAAACATCACACATACTGAAACTAAATGCCAACCTGTTCGTATCAAAAGTTTCAGTCTTTATTTTTTGAATTACTGGCAATAAAAGTGGTTTAGACAGCTTCATTCCCTTCAGTCTATGGGTGTCAATTTTTCTTTATCTTTCCATATGAATCAAGAACACAGATGATTTATTAATCTATGTAGAGCTGTAATTTTGTGCACATGCAAATGTGAACAGTGGAAGTAGTCACAGCAAGTGCCTATCCGTACACAGCACTGAGCTGACAACCAGCCTTGCCAAAATGGGGCATAGCAGTTCAGCCAATGCATTTGTTTGTGGCCATTGGAAGCTTACTGTATCAAGAGCAAGGAGACAAACTTTTCTTTTTGTACAGGGTGCAAGGAGAAGGGTATGTACAGGAATATCCATGAAACCATTACCCTTGGTGCATGGGGGGCCTTGGTAGAGATGCTCCTGGATGACTCACATGACCAGGAGCAGGGGGCTTAGAAAGCAGGACAAGTAACTAGAAAAGAAGAGTAAAAAGCCTCCAACCAATGGGTATGTCATTTAAAATACGTGATTAAATAGCAATCGCTCTTCAGGAACCTGTCAAATGGTATGGATAGATATTCAACTCTAGCAGCGTCCCATCCCACACTTGTCAGACATGTTAAAGGCCTCAATTTGGCCTACTCATAGGATTACTTAATGTCTGTTGATGTGGATTATATTTATATAATTTGGTATATCGGTTACATTTGTTCTACACAATGTTTGTTTTTACTTATGATTTCTAATTTTATAAAACACTTTGAGCCTAGATCTTAATGTATTTAGATGAAGGGATTATATACATTAATGATTTAGATGAAAGGATTAAAAATAACATTAGCAAATTTGCAGATGACACAAAGCTGGGTGGCAGTGTGAAGTATGAGGAGGATGTTAGGAGAATGCAAGGTGACTTGGACAGTTTGGGTGAGTGGGCAGATGCATGGCAGATGCAGTCTAATGTGAATAAATGTGAGGTTATCCACTTTGGTGGCAAGAACAGGAAGGCAGATTACTATCTAAATGGAGTCAAGTTAGGAAAAGGTGAAGCAAAATGATATCTAGGTGTTCTTGTACATCAGTCATTGAAAGTAAGCATTCAGGTACAGCAGGCAGTGAAAAAAGCTAATGGCATGTTGGCCTTCATAACAAGGGGAGTTGAGTATAGGAGCAAAGAGATCTTTCTGCAGTTGTACAGGGTCCTGGTGAGACCAGACCTGGAGTATTGTGTTCAGTTTTGGTCTCCAAATTTGAGGAAGGACATTCTTGCTATTGAGATAGTGCAGCGTAGGTTCACAAGGTTAATTCCCGGGATGGCGGGACTGTCATATGTTGAAAGATTGGAGCGACTGGGCTTGTATACACTGGAATTTAGAAGGATGAGAGGGGATCTGATTCAAACATATAAGATTATTAAGGGATTGGACACGCTAGAGGCAGGAAACATGTTCCCGATGTTGGGGGAGTCCAGAACCAGAGGCCACAGTTTAAGAATAAGGGGTAGGCCATTTAGAACGGAGTTGAGGAAAAACTTTTTCATCCAGAGTTGTGGATCTATGGAATGCTCTGCATTAGAAGGCAGTAGGAAAAAAAAAAAGAAGGCAGTGGAGGCCAATTCTCTGGATGCTTTCAAGAAAGAGTTAGGTAGAGCTCTTAAAGAGAGCAGAGTCAAGGGATATGGGGAGAAGGCAGGAACGTGGTACTGATTGTGGATGATCAGCCATGATCACAGTGAATGGCAGTGCTGGCTTGAACGGCCGAATGGCCTACTCCTGCACCTATTGTCTATTGTATGAAAGATGCTATTTAAATGAAACTTATTCTCCTCCTCCTCCTCCTCATTCCTCATTCCTCAACGTTAGGAATTTCTGGACTATTCTAATAGTTCTTATTATTGAGGCTTCCCGAAGATTTACATTCATATTGCTATGTACGCCTAATTGTTTAAGGCTATTGTGTAGTGACTTTGGGATGAACCGGTTATAGAATTACTATTTGGAAAATGTATACCCTGTTCATGTTCCCTAATCTTTCAATTTCCTCTTTTCATTCACCATATTTCTGGTGTTTTTCACTTAACAATTTCTGTATGTTCTGTGTGTTTGGAATGGCTATATCTATGAAGTAAGTTGTTTGTGTTTATCCTGTCATATCATATCCAGTTGCTTATTATGGATTGTCCTAATGGTGAATCAGTTGTAATATAGTTTGTAGGACGCTGACTCTAAAACTGCATCAGGCTTGTATTTATAGTAAAGTGTGGTGTCTTTTATGAGTTTGTCATTTAATGCAAGATTTTGGTGGATGTTGTTTGACACTTGATTGTGCGTGTGTAAGTAATCAGATTGAGTTAAACTGCTGTAGGATCCTGTAATGGGCAGGACTGTTTCCAGTTTCTCTTGGCATTTTCTTGGCATTGGATGGGTTACACCTGAATCCTAGGGGGACCAATATCCTGGCGGGAAGGTTTAATAAAGCTGTTAGGGAGGGTTTAAACTAATTTGGCAGGGGGATGGGAACCAGAATGATGGAGTGGGGGAGAGGGAAAACAGAAATAGATCTAAGGTAGTGAACAATAAGGATGTCAGGAAGGACAGGCAGGTGATGGAGCAAATTTGCAGCCACTGGGACATCCCAATGTAATAAAGTTGCAGTGCAATCAATGCAAAAAGTACCAAATACTGGACTTAAGGTGTTATACTTAAATGCACACAGCATAAGGAATAAGGTAGATGATCTTGTTGTACAGTTACAGATTGGCAGGTATGATATTATGGCCATCACTGAGACGTGGCTGAAGGATGCATGCCTCTGGGAGCTGAACGTCCAAGGATACGTGGTGTATCGGGAGGATAGGCAGGTAGGTAGAGGGGGTGGTGTGGCTTTAATGGTAAGAAATGATATTAAAGCATTAGAAAGAGCTGACATAGGATCAGAAGGTACAGAATCTTTATGGGTTGAGCTAAGAAATCGTCGGGGTAAAAGGTTCCTGATGACAGTTATCTACAGGCCTCCAAACAGCTGCAGTGATGTGGACAACAAATTACAACAGGAAATAGAAAAGGCTTGCCAGAAGGGCAGTGTTATGATAATTGTGGGGGATTTTAACATGCGAGTGGATTGGGAAAATCAGGTCGGCACTGGATCTCAAGAGAGAGAATTTGTAGAATGTCTACGAGGTGGCTTTTTAGAACAGCTTGTTGTTGAGCCCACTAGGGGATCGGCTGTACTGGATTGGGTATTGTGTAATGAACCAGAGGTGATTAGAAAGATGGAAGTGAAGGAACCCTTAGGAGGCAGTGATCACAACATGATTGAGTTCACTGTGAAATTTGAAAAAGAGAAGCTGAAATCCGATGTGTTGGTATTTCGGTGGAGTAAAGGAAATTACAGTGGCATGAGAGAGGAACTGGCCGAGGTTGACAGCAAAGGGACACTAGCGGGAAGGACGGCAGAGCAGCAGTTGCTGGAGTTTATGCAAGAAGTGAGGAAGGTGCAAGACAGATATATTCCAAAGAAGAAAAAATTTTTGAATGGAAAAATGATGCAACCGTGGCTGACGAGAAGTCAAAGAGAAAGCAGAGGGCATACAAGGAAGTAAAAATTAGTGGGAAGACAGAGGATTGGGAAGTTTTTAAAAGCTTACAAAAGGAAACTAAGAAGGTCACGAAGAGGGAAAAGATGAACTATGAAAGGAAGCTAACAAATAATATCAAAGAGGATACTAAAAGCCTTCTCAAGTATATAAAGAGTAAAAGACAAGTGAGAGTAGATATAGGACCGATAGAAAATGATGCTGAAGAAATTGTAATGGGAAATGAGGAGATGGCGGAGGAACTGAACATGTATTTTGCATCAGTCTTCACTGAGGAAGACATCAGCAATATACTGGATGTTCAAGGGTGTCAGGGAAGAGAAATATGTGCAGTCACAATTACGACAGAGAAAGTACTCAGGAAGCTGAATAGTCTGAGTGTAGATAAATCTCCAGGACCAGATGGAGTGCACCCTTGTGTTTTGAAGGAAGTAGCAGTGGAGATTGCAAAGGCATTAGCAATTATCTTTCAAAAGTCAATAGATTCTGGCTTGGTTCCAGAGGACTGGAAGATTGCAAATGTCACTCCGCTATTTAAGAAGGGGCAAGGAAGCAAAATGAAATTATAGACCTGTTAGCTTGACATCGGTGGTTGGGAAGTTGTTTTACGTCAATTGTCAAGGATGAGGTTATGGAGTACCTGGAGGCATATGACAAGATAGGCAGAACTCAGCATGGTTTCCTTAAAGGAAAATCCTGCCTGACAAACTTAGTGCAATTCTTTGAGGAAATTACAAGTAGTTTAGACAAGGGAGATGCAGTGGATGTTGTGTATTTGGATTTTCAGAAGGCCTTTGACAAGGTGCCACACATGAGGCTGCTAAACAAGATAAGACCCCATGGAATTATGGGAAAGTTATATACATGGATAGAGTGTTGGCTGATTGGCAGCAAACAGAGAGGGGGAATAAAAGGATCCCATTCTGGTTGGCTGCCGATTATCAGTGATGTTCCACAGGGGTCTGTGTTGGGGCTGCTTCTTTTTACATTCCCTATCAATGATTTGGATTATGGAATAGATGGCTTTGTGGCTGAGTTTGTTGATGATACAAAGCTAGGTGGAGGGGCCGGTAGTGCTGAGAAAGCAGAGAGTCTGCAGAGAGACTTGGATAGATTGGGAGAATGGGCAAAGAAGTGGCAAATGAATTACAATGTTGAAAAGTGTACGGTCATACACTTTGGTAGAAGAAATTTAAATGGGGAGAGAATTCAAAGTTCTGAGATGCAACAGAACTTGGGAGTCCTCATGCAGGGTACCGTTAAGGTTAACCTCCAGGTTGAGTTGGTGGTGAAGAAGGCGAATGCAATGTTGCCATTCATTTCTAGAGGAAGAGAGTATAGGAGCAGGGATGTGATGTTGAGGCTCTATAAGGCACTGGTAAGACCTCACTTGGAGGACTGTTTGCAGTTTTGGGCTCCATCCATCAGTTGTATCTTGCTGCTCTGTTTTATATTCTACTAGCCCTACTGCACCTTTCTTTATGTTTAACGTTCTGCATTTATCTACTCCAAAGTTCATCTTTCGCAAACAGTGCTACTATTTGAATGAATTGCTTTACTCATGAAGGTGCATATAATTTCAAATTGTCCTTATAAAGAAGGTGTATCAAGTTATAATTTGTTTGGTTGTTTCTAATATGATACCCTGTTTTCATCCAATTTAGTAAATGAAAGAATGGGTTTAAAGCTAAACAAAATTATAGTAGGCTTAGAGAGTCGCACTGAAAAATGCCTCAGTTTATTTTCCTAATGATGGTTGCTCTTCTTTGGTTGCTAATAGCTAGGGTGATTATAGTACACAAATGCTTCATCAGATGTTGAGAGAATTTCATAAACATTGGGTGTGGTGTATATATATTAAGAACATCTATTAACCATGAGCGTGGGATAGAATCAAATGCTTTTTGGTAGTCAATATAACAACATGAAGGATTTCTGCTTTTCCTCCGGGTTTGCTTTAGAATTACAGAATCTGTTATCTGTTGTTCTTTACATCCTTTCATAACCTTACGACATCCTTTCTTCTCTTCTGTAAGTACATTGTGGTTATCTAAATGAGTGGTGATTAGTTGCAAGATGTTACAATTTTATAACAGCAATAAGACAATATTTTGATGGGTCATTTGATATTTCCCCTTGAACAAAGAGAAGTTTTACCTTCTGTCAAAAAATCAGGCACTTTTTCATGCTTTTTAAGAAAATTGTTGATATGTATCAATAGGTATGGATGAAGACAAGATTATTTTATATCAATAATTATGAGAATTATCACTGGCAGTACTTTTCTAGTTGGTATTCTTTATAACCTGATCCAGTAATTTTTCCCCACCTTCCCCTTCATCATTCCCCCATTCCCACTTCCCTCTAGCACCTTATCTCCTTACTTGCCCATCACCATCCTCTGATATTCCACCCCCTTTCCTTTCTTCCATGGCCAACTGTCCTCTCCTATCAGATTCCCCCTCCTCCAGGCTTTTATCTCGTTCATCAATCTACTTCCCAGCTCTTTACTTTACCCCTCCCCCTCCTTCAGTTTCACCTATCTCCTACTACTATGTACCTCTTCCTCTACTCCCTCCACCTTCTACTCTGACTTCTAATCTCTTTTTTCCTAATCCTGATGAAGGATCTTGGCCTCAAGCATTGACTGCTTATTCTTTTCCATAGATGCTGTCTGGCCTATTGAACTTCTCCAGCATTTTGTGTGTATTACTTTGATTTTCAGCATCAGTACGTTTTTTTCCGGTTTGTAGAATATAGTGTTGCAGTTCCAGAGGAAGTGCATTGCAGCTGCAAATAAAAATAAGTATAAGGGCAGTGATGAGATTGATCGGGTGATCAAGAGGTCATCAACCTTCAATGTTGATTCTGTTCCTCTCTCCATGATTTGCTATGTATTTCCATTATTCACTTCCTTATTTCAGATTCCCAGCATCTGATGTGTTTCATTTTTTGTTCTCATTTCTCTTCAGTTTCCACTCATCTTCTTTTGTAGCATTTCTTCCAGTCAGATGATCCCCAGTTGACAAGCTTCTCCATCCTCACTCCAATTGAACCACCACCATATTCTGATTATTCCCTGCAACCCTTCCCCTCTATGCAAATTAAATCATGTTTTAATTCTAACAGTTCTCTGCACTGATGAAAAGTCATTGATCTATAATGTTAGCCTTGTTCCATTCTCTATAGGCATTTCCACCAACAGCAGCTTTTCTTTTGTTTTCTGGTTTTGAAATGAGATGCTTATTAATGGTGACACGAGAGACTGCAGATGCTGGATCAGAAGCACCGCACAAGTGCTGGAGGAACTCAGAGGACTGTCTGTGCAGCAGAATGTTTTAAGTCAACAAAGGGTCCATTTCTCTTCATGGAAGGTCCCTGACACATTATGTTGCTCTAGCACTTAGTGTGTTGATTTTAATTGTTCATTCTGGTTTTCACTTTTTACTACCAGCTAATGCCAAATGATGGTAGATGAAACAGAAATTCTCTACTTCAAGAAAAGCCTGTTTGATACATTAAATAGTATACTAGATGGATATTGTTATTTTAATTCTTTGCCCATGGGAAGACAATAATTAGATCTGACAGAAATGAATAGGTCAATCAGAATTTCATGGCCAGTGCTAACCCCAGCACATCTTACAATATCACAATTTGTTAATGTCTCATGAAGAATAAGGAATAATGGCAACAGAAATTTAATTTCTTAAAAATATATTAAGAATATATAGAATGATTCTACTCAGTTGAGTTTTGTAAACGCAATTGTTTTTAATCTGCTATATTCACATATGGTCTCAATCCATCTGAATTTTTTTCTGTATTTTTGGCTTCACAGAAGCATTAATAATGTGGAATGAAGTGTACAATTGTTTACTCCATTTTTGCACTATTACAGGCATGAAACCATGTATAAGTTTAAATGAAGCACTGTTAAAACAGGATCATTCTATCTTTCCATAGCTGAAAATGCTTAAAAGTTGCATTAGAAAAAAGGTTTTTATAACTTTAGCTGCTCTTTTGAGCCTTAGTTTGGAAACAAACCCTTAAACCCACCAAGGCCATGCCAATCATCAAGCACCCATTGATAATAATTTGACACAATACATTTTTATTTACATTTTTACCTCATTCTCAACAGTTGCCGCCAGATTCCACCACATATCTACAAACTATGGGTGATTTACAGTGGCCTACGGACCAACACAATTTTGTGATATGGAAAGAAACTCAAGCGCCCAGAGGCAAGTCATAAGGTCATAGTGAGGTCAGAATTAGGAAGCTGATACAGTTTTACACATATTAAGAAATTAGTTGCAGGAGGGAGTGTTTCAGATTTTTGAATCATTGGGCTCTCTTCCAGGGAAGTTGACACCTATATGAAAGGATGGTTTATGTCTGAACTGGAGGGGGACTAAGTCCTAGCAGGAAAGTTTGCTAATGCTACACAGGTGAGCGGGGTATTAAACTAGAGTTTCAGGGGGGTGGGAAGCAGAGTGTCAGATCAGATAGTGGAGTGGTTGTGGAGAAAGATCTTGTTAATCCTCCATACAGTGTCAGGAATTAAAAGGCCGAGCATATGTTCTGGCTGCATATATTTCAATGTAAAGAGTATTGCAGGAAAGGCAGATGAGCGTAGAGCATAGATCTGCACATTAGATTATGACATTATAGTCATTGGTAGGATTTGGTTGCAGGAGGTGCAAGACTGGCAGCTCAGTGTTCCGGGGTTCCATTGTTTTAGATGTGACAGAGCAGGAGGGATTAAAGGAGGAGGGGTGGTATCACTAATCAGGGAAAACGTCACGGCAGTGCTCAGTCAGGACAGACTGAAGAGCTCATCTGGTGAGGTGTTTTGGGTAGAAATGAAGAATAAGAAATGTATGACCACTTTAATTGGACTTTTTTTTAATAGACCACCCAACTGTTCACAGAACTTAGAGGAGCCAATTTGTAAGGAGAAGACAAACTGTGCAAAGAAACATGAAGTTGTCAGAGTAGGTGATTTTAACTTTCCACATATTGACTAGGACTCCTATGCTGTAAAAGGGCTGGATTGGAAAGAGCTTGTCAAATGTACTCAGGAAAGTTTCCTAAATCAGTATGTAGAAGTGTGAACTGCAGAGGGTGTGATAATAGATCTCCTATTAGGGACTGAAACAGAGCAGATGACAGAAGTTTGTGTAGGGGAACACTTCACATTTAGTGATCATAATGCCATTATTTTCAAAGCAAATATGGAGAAGAATAGATTTGGTCCTTGGATGAGATTCTAAATTGGAAGAAGGCCAATTTTGATGGTATCAGAAAGCATCTAACAAGTACGGATTGGGACAGGCTGTTTTCTGGACAAAGGTGTACATGGTAAGTGGGAGGCCTTCAAAAGTGAAATTTTGAAAATACAGAACTTATACATTCTTGTCAGAATAAAGAGCAAGGATAACAGGTTTAGGGAACCTTGGTTTTCATTCTATAATATGCCCTGGTTAAGAAAAAGGAGGAGGTGTTTAGCAGGTATAAGCAGCCAAAGGCAGGTAGGAACAAATGAGGTACTTGTGGAGTATAAGAAAAACAAAAGAAAACTTAAGAAGGAAATTAGGAGGACGAAAAGAAGACTCTCTAGTTTCTCAAAAGAAGTTACTCTAGTAAATTGGATTAGACATTGGCTTTGTGGGAGTGGTTGTAGATGGTTGTCTCTCTGACTGGAGGCCTGTGACTCATGGTGTACCACAGGGAAAAGGTGTTGCCTTCGTCGAGGGTTGTCTCCTATGTCAGTGATCTAGATGATAATGTGGTTAACTGGGTCATCAACTTTGTGGATGACACTAAGATTGGGTGTGTAGTGGACATTGAGGAAGGCTTTCAAAACTTGCAGTGAGATCTGGACCAGTCGGAAAATAAGGCTGAAAAGTGGCAGATGGAACTTAATGCAGTCAAGTGTCAGGTGTTGCACTTTAGGAGGACCAACTAGGGTGGGTCTTAGATGGTAACTAATAGGGCACTCAGGAATGTGGTAGAACAGAGGAATCTGGGAATACAGGTAAGAATTCCTTGAAAATGGCACATTGGCCTTCATAGATCAATGCATTGAGTACAGGAGTTGGGATGTTATGTAGAAATTGTATAAGACATTGGTAAGGCCTAATTTGGAGTATCGTGTGCAGTTTTGGTCACCTAACTACATGAAAGATATAAATAAGATTGAAAGAGTGCAGAGAAAATTTACAAGGATGTTACTGGAACTTCAGGATTTGAGAACTTGAGTTACTGGGAAAGGTTGATTTGTTAGTACTTTATTCCTTAGAACATAGAAGGTTGAGGGGAGATTGATAGCGGTATACAAAATCATGAGGGGTATAGATAGGCTAAATACAAGCAGGCTTTTCCACTGCAGTTGCGTGTGACTACAACTACAGTTCATTAGTTAAGTGTGACAGGAGAAATATTTAAGGGGAACATGAGGTGGAATTCCTTCTCTCAGAGGGCGGAGAGACTGTGAAATGAACTGTCAGAGCAAATGATGGACATGGGATTTTATTTCTACATTTAATAGAAATTTGGATAGGTATATGGTTGGGAAGGTATGGAGTGCTATGATCCGGGTGCAGGTCGATGGGACTAGGCAGATTAATGGTTTGGCACAGACTAGGTAGGCTGAAGAGCTTGTTTCTATGACACTATGCAAATCCACTCCAGTGGTTAGGATTGAGCTCTGATCATCGGAACTGCGGGGCAACAGTTCTACATGCTGTCCCTTATGCCACAGCTAATTGAAATGAATTCACTGTTTGCCTTTTGAAAATATTAAAATATCTTTTAGAATCAGAATCAGGTTTATTATCGCTGGCATGTGACATGAAATTTGTTAAATTAGCAGCAGCTGTTCGATGCAATACATGATCTAGCAGAGAGAGCGAAAAAATAAAACATAATAATAATAAACAAGTAAATCAATTACATATATCGAATTTTCTCCACTCCCCACTGAACATCGACGGCTCCTCGGTAGAGATCGTTAATAGCACCAAATTTCTTGGTGTTCACCTGACGGAGAATCTCACCTGGTCCCTCAACACCAGCTCCATAGCAAAGAAAGCCCAGCAGCGTCACTAATTTCTGTGAAGGCTGAGGTAAGTCCATTTTCCACCCCCCATCCTCATCATTTTCTACAGGGGTTGTATTGAGAGCATCCTGAGCAGCTGTATCACTGCCTGGTTGGGAAATTGCACCATCTCGGATTGCAAGAACCTGCAGCGGATAGTGAGATCAGCGGAGAAGATCATTGGGGTCTCTCTTCCCGCCATTCCAGACATTTACATTACACACTGCATCCGCAAAGCAAACAGCATTATGAAGAATCCCCACGCACCCTTCATACAAATTCTTCTTCCTCCTGCCGTCTGGGAAAAGGCACAGAAGCATTTGGGCTCTTGCGACCAGACTATATAACAGTTTCTTCCCCCAAGCTATCAGACTCCTCAATACCTAGAGCCTGGACTGACACCAATTTAATACCCTCTACTGTGCCTATTGTCTTGCTTATTATTTATTGTAATGCCTGCACTATTTTGTGCACTTTATGCAGTCCTGGGTAGGTCTGTAGTCTAGTTTAGTTTTTTTCTGTGTTGTTTTTTACGTAGTTCAATCTAGTTTTTGTACTGTGTCATGTAACACCATGGTCCTGAAAAACATTGTCCCATTTTTACTATGTACTGTACCAGCAGTTGTGGTCAAAATGACAATTAAAAAGTGACGTGACTTGACTTGAAAACATGCAAAAACAGAAATACCGTATATAAAAAAAGGTGAGTTAGTGTCCAAAGCTTCAATGTCCATTTAGGAATTGGATGGCAGAAGGGAAGAAGCTGTTCCTGAATTGCTGAGTGTGCCTTCAGACCTCTGTAGCTCCTACCTGATGGTAACAGTGAGAAAAGGACATGCCCTGGGTGCTGGAAGTCCTTAATAATGGACGCTGCCTTTCTAAGATACCGCTCCCTACATTAAGAAAGCTACATCAAGGGAAAACATAGTTTGCATTCATGAAACTATTTTAACATTTGTAAATACTCACGAGGAAATTATTAAAGCTTTTTATACAGTATATTTGTCCTTTTTTATTTAATGCTCTAATATATTGTCAATGTTCTAGCATTTCTGGTAGAGCATTTTCT
This sequence comes from Hypanus sabinus, assembly GCF_030144855.1. Lineage (NCBI taxonomy): Eukaryota > Metazoa > Chordata > Chondrichthyes > Myliobatiformes > Dasyatidae > Hypanus > Hypanus sabinus. Next base: position 47,168,976 of record NC_082711.1, on the reverse strand, counting down.
ATACTCTCTCTTCTGGACACCTGTTGATCATATCTCTTTTCTCCTCCCAATCATTCTGCTCCTGATCTTTGTCTCTCCCCAAGGCCTTACTTTTTCTATAATTAGCACCATTGCTCTTATTCAATTCAACTAGAAATGTCCCGCTGCATCTCGTATTTTGCTTTATTATTTGGTCTCCAAACAGCAAGCCAATACACATCTGTACTCACAACCTTCCACAGACGTGCTGAGGAGAACATCCTAAAAAGCTGCTTCACTGCATGGTACGGAAAATGCAGTGCGGCTGACAGGAAGGCTCTAGAACAGGTAGTCAAATCTGCCCAAGGCATCGCCGGCACCAGTCTAGCTGCTATCAAGGACCTATTGCATATACAGTAGGCTACCAGATAAAGGTCAGCAATGTCATGAAGGATCACACCATGGACTGTTTCTCCCATTCCCATCCAGAAGGAGGCTATGTTGAATTCACGTCTTGATCTCCAGGCTCAAAAACAGTTTCTTTCCCCAAGCAATAAAGCTGACCAATACCTCCACCCAATAACCCACCTCATCCACTACCACCGCTACTATCATTTCCTCTCAGACTCGCCTTACATACGCTCACTTTACGCACATACAGTCAATCTATGTATAAGCTATCTTACGTATTTATATTTATTGTGTTTTTTATTGTTCTATATTTTATCTTATTGTGTTGTTTGTACTGCCTCAGATTGGAATAACCATTATTTTGTTATTCTTTACACTTTTGTACTGGAAATGACATTAAACAATCTTGAATTGTTTATTCTCAAAACATACAGAAAACAATTATCCGAGTGATTTACAAACATTGAGGGAAACCAATAATGTAGTTCAGATTTCTGGGAGAGCTCACCTTGTCACATACTTGTACCTGAAACAAAATTCTATTATCCTACAGTATCTCTCCATTGTCTTAACCAATTCCCTATCCATGACAAATAAGAGAAAATCTGCAGATGCTGGAAATCCAAGCAACACACACACAATGCTGGAGGAACTCAGCAGGCCAGGCAGCGTCTATGGAAAAGAATACAGTTGATGTTTCGGGCCGAGACCCTTCGGCAGGTGTCCTCTGTTCCTAGCAGCTGCCTGCCCTGCTGAGTTCTTCCAGCGTTTTCTGTGTGTTGCTCCCTAACCATGTTGGTTCTAGCTCCATGAGTTTACTTATTTTCTGCCTGTGGCATGTCATTTAATGCCTTCTGGAAGTCCATGTAAACAACATTGCTTACTTGCTGCACAGTAATGAAGTGGTTAGCACAGTGCTTTACAGTACAGATGATCCAAGTTCAATCCTCCACGCTGCCTGGAAGGAGTTTGTACGTTCTCCCCGTGACCGGACCATGTGTGTTTCCTCCAGGTGCTCTGGATACCTCCCAGGTACAAAGCTGTACCGCTTGGTTAATTAATTGATCATTGTAAATTGTCCTGTAATTAGTCTAGAGTTAAATTGGGGGAATTGCTGGACGGTGTGATTGAAAGGGCTTATTTTGTGCTGTATCTCAAAAAGTAAATACATTAGGAGCCGTATCAAAAATCAACGAAGTTAGTTAAACAATGGTTATCCAATGGTCCCAACTTCAGCCCTCCATCTTCTCCATCTGACTCAATTCACTTGTCACCCTTAATCCCTTTTCGGTCTGCCAAGCACTTCCAGGCCCTGTCTCACTCCTCTGCTTATCTTTTCAACTGGCTATCTCTCCTCTCCACTTTTAGTCCTTATGTAAGGTTTTGATGCAGGACATCAACAAATCGGTCTGCTCCACAGATGCTGCTGAACCCACAGCTTTCCTTTAAAAAGATTTGTTTGGTTCAATGGTTCAATTTAATATTAGAGAATGTATAAAGTAGACAACCTGAAAAATCCTTACTCTTTGCAAATACCCACAAAACCTAGAGAACAAAGAATGAATGACATAAAAATGTTAGAACCGCATGCCCCTCCCCCTTTCCTCCCCCCACTTGATCCAGCAAAAAGCATCGGCCCCACCACCACCGATGATACAAGCAACAGCAAGCCCCCAAAGAGCATGATCTAGCTACTGTCCATCCCAACACTTCAACATCTCAAACCAGCCCTCTCTCTCACTAAGACACACACAGACATCACTCCTGCCACAGTGAGAGGGGAGGCTAACAGCTCGCTGTTTCGATGTCACAGTCTGGAGGAGGGAAGGAGGGATGGGAAAGGGAGGGAGATATGACAACTGTGCCCACTGTCTTGATCTCCCATCACGCTTCAGTCGGCAACATTGGCAAGAAATCAGGTCGGCCAAAAGACCTCACCCAGAAGGTGCACATCTTTCAAGTCACTCCTGGTAATCCAAATAGCTGCATCTGCAGAATTTTGTATCTTCAAAGGTTAACCTTTACCCAGTTATGTTAAACCTCTTCAATTTATTTACATTGTCGAAGTGCCCAATCATTCTCTCCTTAATGATAAATTTTGGACTGTTTTTACCACAGGTGTGAGACTAATGGGTTTTTAATTTCTTCTCGTCCTGATTAAAATCTTATTTTGATCGTTTGGATGACATCTTGCAAAAAATACTTTTAGTAAAGGGTATTGTGCCGAAGTAAGGTTCCTAAAGTGCAGTCACTACAGGAAGGAGCGAGACAAATGAAGTATGAAGCAAATAAATAGTCTTTGAAAGGTCTTGGCTCACGCACCTTTGCAAGATTACATGTTAGTGCATCAACCGAGTCTTTGCAAAAGCACATTTCCCTTGCCGATTCAGTGGCTGTCCTGTGATTTCTTCCCTCATTCCCTCTGCCTCTGTTCAGCGAAGAATGACAATTCTTCTCTTGTCTCTTCAACAATCCTCTTGCAAGCAATACAGTTGTGAACACATTAAATGGACACTCATTCAAAAACAAAGAAGTGCAGGTGTTGGAAATCTGAAACTTAGAATACAAAGTACTGGAAGTACTTGGCAGGTCTGGAGCATTTGTGGAAAGAGAAACTGAATTATTAGTTTAGGTTACTTTTGTTTTTGACTTGAATCACGCACTCTGTTTCTTTCTTCATAGATGCTGCCTGACCTGCTGAGTGTGTTCATCACTTTCTAGTTTAATTGTCCATTCAGTTTATCATTATGGCTCATTGCTTTCTTGCACTCTTAACCTCATCTAATGGCTGTAATTAGACAATTTTAATTTCACCGCTCAATCTATTATACCTGGAATGACTATAGTGAGCTCCGTTTTTTTTTTATTGTTTCAAAGGTGCAGCCATTTATTTTCAAGTATCCTTTTGGACTGTATTTCATCAAATTTCTAGAAGAGCTTTTGTATCATATTGATCCATTCTGTAGCCATCTAGATTGAATTGAACTTTCAATGACCTTCCATGTGCTGTCGGTGATAATCTTTTTGGCCAGATATCAACTCACTGACTGTGTAAAATATGCAATTTGACTTATTTTACAAAATAATTCTTGAATCTTAAACATCTGTCAGGTGTCCTCATTCTCAAATAAAGATACTCCGTATACCTGATATTGTCTGTCTACATAGTTAAATCCTTTATCTATGCCATCCTCTGGATTAAACTTCCTTGTCTTTTGTCTTTTTTTTACCTATTATTTACGTTCTTCGAACATTCTTTGAATATTGCAAACATTCTTTGCAGTAACGAGCGAGAGCACAACATCATTGCAGTGCGGGAGGCATTGGGAAAGAACAAGTCTCGTCAGGAGTGAGTTTTATTACTTGAACCCATAAAAAAGAAGGGACGTGTAAATGGAGAAGTCATTGTTGGGATGGTCATTGTTGGAGTGGGCCAGTGTTAGAGTGGGAGGGCTTTGGCTCAACAGGCTTCAGTGAGAACATGTGGGGCTAAAGGTGCTGAGTCATTCGTTAACATTCGATTTTGATTGTGGAACTTGAGCTTGAGTGTTGGTGCTAACAGTATAACAAGCTTGGAGAGAGCATGTTGAGTAAGTGATCTAGGTGAGTGCAAATCTCAAAAGGCTTTAAAGAAAAAGCACAGGTAATGACAGGAAAACTTTTCTTTATTGTCTGTTAAATCCTCAGTTCTTGGGTGGTTAAGGCAGTGGAGTGCTCCTCCTGTGAGATGTGTGATTCCCAGGTAACTGAAAATCTTGCAGATACTACATCTGTACCAACTTCAGCACCTGACTGAAAAAGTCAAGAAACTAGATCTGGTGCTGGAAGGTTTAAACCTCATAGATCTCATAGATGAACTGATGTGTTCACAACAAGAATATAGGCTTCAGACGTTAGATGGGTAGCTGGGAGGGAGGGCTTAAACTGGTTTGATAGGGGGATAAAAACCAGAGTACTAGGTCAGAAAGTGGAAGTGCGCAGAGGAAGGTAGAAATGAGGTCCAGTAAAAGCAGGCAGGAGCAAAGTCATAGATATGATAAGATGCATAGTTTGAAGTATGTTTATTTTAGTGCTAGGAGTAATATGGGTAAGGGTGATGAAATTGAGGCACGGATCAGTACATGGAACTGCGATGTTGTAACCATTACAGAGACTTTGTTAAGTGAGGAACGGGAATGGGTGCTTAATGTTCCACCAGAGCTGTAATGTTTCAGAAAACAAAGAAGGGGAGGAGTTGCACTACCAATCAGGGACAATATCACAGCTTTACTCAGAGAGTACATAATGAAGGGCTCATCTACAGAGTGCCTATGGGTAGAACTCACGAATAGAAAGGGTGCAATCATTCAGATAGGATTACACTATAGATCTCCAGTAGCCACTAGGTTATTGAGGAACAGATATGCAGGCAGATTAAGAAAAGGTCTAAAAGCAATAGGGTTGTTCTCATGAGCCACTTCAACTTCTGTAATATAAACAGAAAACTTTATAGTGCAACTGGATTTTATGGGGCAGAATTTTTGAGGTGCATCTAGAAGGGCTCCTTAAAATAATTTGTAGATAATCCAACAAGAGTACAGGACCTGTACTGAATCTAGTATTGGACAATGAGTCTGGCCAGGTGACCAACAATTCAATGGGTGAACAGTTAGGGAACAGTTTTAAGAAAGCTATGGACGCGGATAAGTATGGATATTGCATTGTATTAATTGGGAGCAGGGCAAATGACAAGAGCATTAGGCAGGAACTAGTGAGAGCTAATGGGAAACAGCTGTTTTTGGGCAAGTCCACATCTGACACACAGTAGGTGTTTAAATACCAACTGCATAAAGTATAGGGCAGGTATGTTCCAGTAAGAAGGAAAGACAAGGATGGCAGGATACGAGAACTTTGGATGTCCAGGGAGCTGATGAATGTAGTCAAGAAGAAAAAGAGAGATTTGTAAAGTTTAGGAAGCTAGAATAAAAAAAACCTTGTGGATAATAAAGAAGCCAGAAAAGAACTCAAGAAGGGAATGAGGAAAGCCAGGATGGTGCATGAAATGTCCATAGGGTTAAAGAGAATCCCAAAGCATTCTATACATTTATCAAGAGCAAGAGGATGACTAGGGAGAGGGTAGGACCACTCAAGGATAAAAGAGGGAACATTTGTTTGGATGTAAAAGATCTCAATGAGATCCTTAATGAGGACATTACACTAGTATTAATACCAGGGAGAAAGACGAGGAGGTTGGGTAGATCAAAGCTCAGATTATTAATATGCTAGGACATTTCCCAATAAAGGAAGAGGAAGTGTTGGGTCTCTTAAAGAGCATTAAGGTGGATGTCCCCAGGGTCTCATGGGTGACTCAAAAGGGTTACTGAGATAGGCAAGTGAAAACGTTGCCAGGCCTTGACCAATATCTTTGTGTCCTGACTACCTACAGGCAAAGTCCAAGAGGAATAGCCAATACTAATGTTGTTCCATTATTCAAGAAAGGAACTAGGGATAATCCTGGAAGCTATAGACCAGCGAGTCTCACACCAGCAATAGAGAAGATCCTGTAGCAGATTCCTCGGGATAATGTTTGTGAGCATTTGAAAACCCATGGCCCAATTATGGAGACCCTGTATGGCTTTGTGCAGGGCAAGTCATGTCTTACTAACTTAACTGAGTTTTTTGACAAGGTGACTAGGGTGATTGATGAAGGTAGAGCTGTGGACATTGTCTATGTGGATTTTAGTAAGGAGTTTGACAAGGTCCTTTATGGAAAGCTTATCCAACAGATTAAGATGCAAGGGATCAATGGTGAATTGGCAGTTTGGATTCAGAACTGGCTTACCCAGAGAAGACAGAAGGTGGTGGTCAAAGGAAATTATTCTAGCTGGATGTCTGTGATTAGTGATGTTCTCAAGGGATCTGTACTGGGACCTCCCTCAGTTGATTGTGATGTATATAAATGTCTTAAATTAAACTGTAGATGAGTGGTTTAGTAAGTTTCCAGATGATACAAAGATTGGTGGTGTCGTGGATAGTGTAAAAGAGTGGCAGGAAATAGACTGGGATAAATAACAGTTACAGATATGGGCAGAGAAATGGCAGATGGAGTTTAACATAGCCAAATGTGAAGTATTGCAGCTTGGTAGGTCAAATGTACAGAGACAATGCAAGACCCTTAACATAGAAACATAGAAACCTATAGCACAATGCAGGCCCTTTGGCCCACAATGCTGTGCCGAACATATACTTGAACATGTACATGTAGAAATTACCTAAGGTTGTCCATAGCCCACTACTTTTCTAAGCTCCATGTACCTAACCAGGAGTCTCTTAAAAGAGCCTATCACATCCACCTCCACCATTGTTGCTGGTGAGTGCCCATTCCATGCACTCACCATTCGCTATGTAAAAAAAAAAATTATCCCTGACATCTCCTCTTTACCTACTTCCGAACACCTTGAAACTGTGTCCTCTCATGTTAGCTATTTCAGCCCTGGGAAAAAGCCTCTGACTATCCACACAATCAATGCCTTTCATTAACTTGTACACCTCTGTCAGGTCACCTCTCACCCTTTGTCACTCCATGGAGAAAAGGCTGTGTTCACTCAAACTATTCTCATAAGGTATGCTCCCCAATCCAGGCAACATCCTGGTAAATCTCCAATTTCTATAGTTTTCACATCCTTCCTGTAGTGAGGCAACTAGAACTGAGCATAGTACTCCAAGTGGGGCCTGACCAGGGTCCTATATAGCTGCATCATTACCTCTTGGTTCTTAAACTCAATCCCAAAGTTAATGAAGGCCAATGCACCAAATACCTTCTTAACCACAGAGTCAATCTGCTCAGCAGCTTTGAGTGTCCATGAAGTCAGACCACAAGATCCCACTGATCCTCTACACTGCCAAGAGTCTTACCACTAATGCTATATTCTGCCATCATATTTGACCTACCAAAATGAACCACCCCCTCACACTTATCTGGGTTGAACTCCATCTGCCACTTCTCAGCCCAGCTTTGCATCCTATCAATGTCCTGTTGTAACCTCTGACAGCCCTCTACACCATCCATAACACCCCCAAACTTTGTGTCATCAGCAAATTTACTAACCCATCCATCCATTTCCTCATTTAAGTCATTTATAAAAATCACGAAGAGAAGGGGTCACAGAACAGATCCATGGTCACCGATCTCCATGCAGAATATGACACGCCTACAACCACTCTTTGCCTTCTGTGAGCAAGGCAGTTTTGGATCCACAAAGCAACGTCCCCTTGGATCCCATGCCTCCTTACTTTCTCTATAAAGCCTTGCATGGGGTACCTTATCAAATTTCTTGCTGAAATCCATATATACTACATCTACTGCTCTACCTTCATCAATGTGTTTATTCACTTCCTCAGAAAATTCAATCAGGCTCATAAGGCATGATCTGCCTTTGACAGAGCCATGCTGACTATTTCTAATTATATTATGCCTCTCCAAATGTTCATAAATCCTGCCTCTCAGGATCTTCTCCATCAACTTACCAACCACTGAAGTAAGACTCACTGGTCTATAATTTCCTTGGCTATCTCTACTCCCTTTCTTGTATAAGGGAACAACATGTGCAACCTTCCAATCCTCCAGAACCTCTCCCGTCCTCATTGATGATTGCCAGAGGCTCAGCAGTCTCCTCCCTCGCCTCTCACAGTAGCCTGGGGTATATCTCGTCGAGTCCCAGAGACTTATCCAATTTCATGCTTTCCAAAAGCTCCAGCACATCCTCTTTCTTAATGTCTATATGCTCAAGCTTTTCAATCCACTGTAAGTCATCCCTACAATTGCCAAGATCCTTTTCCATAGAGAATACTGAAGCAAAGTATTCATTAAGTATATCTGCTTTCTCCTCCAGTTCTATACACACTTTTCCACTGTCGCACTTGATTGGTCCTATTCTCTCACATTTTACCCTCTCGCTCTTCATGTACTAGTAGAATGCCTTAGGTTAGGGGTTTCCTTAATCCTACTCACCAAAGCCTTCTCATGGCCCCTTCTGGCTCTCCTAATTTCATTCTTAAGTGTTAACAAGCACAGGGATTTTGGAGTCCAAGTTCATAGTTCCCTGCAAGTGGCTACACTGTTTGATAAGATGGTTCCGAAAGCATGCCTGCCTTTATTAGTTGAGGCATTGAGTTCAAAACCCAGGAACTTATGTTGCAGCTTCATAATACTCTAGTTAGGTCACATCTGAAGTAGTGCATGCGGTTCTGGTCACCTCATTGTAGGAAAGATGTTGAGGCTTGGGACAGCGTGCAGAGGAGGCTGATTAAGATGCTGCCTGGATTAGTGGGCATGTGCTAAAACAAAAGGTTGTACGCCAGAGGCTGACAGGAGGTCTGATAGAGGTTTATGAGATTATGTGAGGCATTGATAGAGTTGACAGACAGTATTGTTTTCCCAAAGTTGAAATGTCTGATACCAGAGGTCGAGCATTTCAAGTGGATGGGGGGGAGGAGGGGAAATAAGTTTAAAGGCGATGTGAGAGGCAAGTGGGGGATTCCTGGAATGCACTACATGAGGTGCTGTTAGAGACAAATACATAAGAGACTTTTAAGAGATTTATATATATATATAGAATTTGCACATGCCCTTACCTATACCTATAGTGTATCTCCATTAATCCCTTAAGGTGAGACAATATACAATCAATATGATTAATGTAATGGCTGAAGAAATACATTGCTGCTTAGATATGCAGTTTAAGGATATTTACTGGTTATGAGATTACAACATAAAGCTGGGATACAATTTGGCACATTTGTTCCAAACTCTTTATCTGTCCCTAGGCATGAGTGGGAAATGAAATACTTATCAGAAGAGGATAAGAGGATATTTTAAATCATATTTTTGGGCAGAATATCTGTGGCATTTTGGCTGTGTCAATTTGACTTGTATTTGCTTTGGAGTTCACTTGGCATCTTTTATTTTGCTCACTTGCTGTGAACGGTAATGTTTACCAAAGCTATAAGGGAAATGCCCTGTGAAAGACTCAGGCCACTTAAGGTAACCAGCTTGCAACGTAACAGTCCAGCAGGCATTTCGCCATGTTGGAGCTTTCCTCAATGATGTTGGTGGAGACAGACAACTGTTTTAAATTACTTCAATGGAGTGCACATGGCAATCTTTCGCCAGCATAAGTTTTATCATGAATGAATTCTGGCGATATTTGTGTGCCAGCCGTAAACGTGACGTCCACAACTGTGTCTTTCCCCTGAGAGCCTGTCATAATTCCCCTTCCTCCGTTGCTAGATCAAGTCAGTAGTTTCCCCAAACTATCTCAGGCAGTTATAGTGCGTCTGTAAGCAATCACCCTCCCCCAGCATTTCCTCCAATATGTAATTGATGCAAATTACAATGGATTGGGATTTCTTTAATGCTTTAAACATATCTGACTGATCTACATGAACTATTGATAAGCTGCTGATGACCAGTAATTCTTTAGGCATAATAGGAAATATTGAAAAGTTTGATTCAGACAAATGGAGCATCATAGGAAGCAGAACTTTACCAAAGGAAAAGATATTTGCCCGAAATTCCACAACTAAAAAGTCAAAATTGAATTTCATCACTTGGTCCTAGGCTTGAACGCGGAGCAGCTGTTCAGGAATGCAGGAAGATGTATTTTTCTTTATTGGTTGTTATGTAGCTTTAAAAGGTTTTATTTTAAAAAAGTCCTTGGAGAAGAGTAAAACTTGTTTTTGCTGCATACGTCAGTCCTGGCCTTCAAGTGGAAAAAATTGCCAAAAACAAAGTGCATCGAACAACGAAATGGACCTATTAAACATCCATCTATTTTTAGATTGTTTTTGCAGTGATGGTTGCTACTGCACGGTGCTGTTTCATAATGAAGTACATTTTCAGCACTTTATGATAATTAAGATAATTATCACAAACAGACCCTAATGAATCCATCAAGCAATATCTTTATGTGTAATCACTCAATTTTGCATAAATGAATGTTGTGACAATTTGGAAGCTACAATTGCATTATTTGATATTCAGAAATATTCTGAGCATTTACAAGTACTGAATGGACTGAATATTTATAAAAGGGATCATTTCGGGTTATTGCAGAGTTGAAGGTTAACTTGCTCCAAACTTGCCAACAGAGGTGGGATAAGATTCAAGCAGCCAAAAGCAAGGAAGAAGAGTGAACCAATGAGTGAACCACAACACACAACTGGTAGAGCTGGTGCTGTGTGGAGTTTGCATATTCTTATGTGAGTTTCTTCCGGTTGCTTCAGTTTCCTTCTGATGCACCATCAATAACTCTGAGACGTGAGGCAAGATATCGGCTTTTATTGACTGGAAGAAGGAACAAGCAGCAATTGACCACCATTGCTACATCCTGGAGACTGAGGGCAGGGCTCAGGCCCCAATCGCCTTTATACCGGGGTCTGTGGGAGGAGCCACAGTCAGGGGGAGGAGCCACAGGAGCAGTCAGCGGGGGGGGGGGGGGGGGGCGTGTCCAGACAGGTATATGTAGTTCACCACACCTTCCAATCCCCAAATGGTGGAAGATCAGGGTCGATCACGGGCTGCTGGAGCTTTGTGGCCACAGTTCTACCAGTTGAGTGCTGCAGTGCCCTCGTTGTTTACCCCTTCTTACTCGGTTTTAGCTGCTAGTTTTCTTGACACCTGGGAAACCAGACTGTTGTGGTTAAAAGCAGACTATTAAATGAAAACAAGCTTCATTACATTAGAATATGACTAAACTGTATCCTGCCGTCTGATTGGTTGCTTGAATCTGATCCCACCTCTGACGAAATTGGAAGTTGGCAAGCTTAGAGCATCTTATAACAATGTTAACCTTCAACTCTGTAATAACTGCAACTGAATCCTTTTGTAAAATCCATACAACTCCATGTTTCTGTGAGGTTAATCATCATTAAAGCATAGCCTAGGAGTTAACTAGCCCTAATGAGTAGGGGAATGGTGGATTCTGGAGGAAGGTGATAGAATAAAAACAAGGTTAATGGAGGATTACTTGCATTCTGTATTTCTTGGAGTTAAGAAGAATGAAGTGTGACCTTAATCAAATGTAAGGTTATATAAGGGGGCTTGATAGGGTTGATGTTTAAAAGTTTTTGACAATGGGACAGTCATTAAAAACCATGGTGTATGGAAATTTCTTCCTCAGTGGGTGGTGAACCTCTGTAATTCTCTACAATGGAAGGTAATGGAAGCCAGATCATTGCAGATATTGAAGATATTTGAAAGACTGAGGACTTGAGGAACTGGCACAGGAGTTGAGATCAGCCATGAAAACATAGAATGTTCTAGACTCTCATCCTGGGAAAAGACAGGGACTGGTCATTTTCTCTGTGGCCTACATGATTTTATATCACTCTGTAAGGTCACCTCTCAGCCTCATTTTTCCCTGGACAAAAACATTTCATCCTATCCACCACACCCTCCAGACCCAAAAACTCTTCATGGATCTTTACAGAGTTTTTTCCCAGCCTACTGACATGTTTTCTGCAGCTGGGGTTGTGGTCAGAACTGTAAAGAATACTGCATGTGTGGTCTCAGCAACAGCTTGTACAGTTACAACATGGTCCTGTGCTCAATGCCCTTACTGATGAAAGCAATTTTCACTGACCAGTCTACATTGTGTCTCCACTTACGGGGAACTATGTACCTGCATCCCCTAACCTCTCCACTCAGCAACATTCTCCGTAGCCCTGTCATTTACTTTGTAAGTCCTGGCCTGATTTAGCTTACCAAGGTGCAAATCCCACACTTCAATTCTATCTTCCATTTTGTGGGTCCATTACCCCAACAGTAACTTACGATGGGCCGCTTCGTTGTCCACTATACTATCAATTTAGGTGTCATCCATAAGCTTACTAACAATGCCAACAATCTTCTTATGGAAATCATTAACATAGATGACAAACAGTGGAACAAGCACCAATTGCTGCAGCACACCACTGGTACCCGACCTCCGCTCCGAAAACAACCCTTGACTGCCCCCCTCTAATCACTTCCACAAAGTTAACTGTGTATCCAATTGGTTAAGTCATCCTGGATCCCATATTATTTAATCTCCTAGACTCTCCATACAGGGCCTTGTATGTTTTGCTGTATTTAAATGGCTGATGACTGGTGTGAGCTTGGTGGAGCAAAGGGCTTATAGCTATGCTATAAATTTCTGTGACACTACGAGCTCAAATTCCATTATAGCAAGGGTTCGCCGCCTGGGCTCCATGGATCCCTTGTTTAATGGTAGCAGTCCATGGGGTAAAAGTGGCAGGAATCTATGCATTGTATCATGGTGTGAGGAGCAAGAGGGGAATGGGTCTTTAATCCTGAAGTGCAACCTCTCAATCAGTCAAACTCTGTCTGATCATCCAGCCACCATCAAATGTCCCTCTCCACGCTTCTCATTAGCTAAGTCCCTTCCCACACAAGTTTCATCTTTAGTCCTGCCATACTTTGTTATGCATAGCAGTTAGTGATTCAGAAAGCAGTGCTACATGAAGTGCCTTATGGAGCTTCATGAATACCCTTCATTCGGGAACTAGATAGATATTTGAAAGCAAATGTAATGCAGTGATATGAGTGAAGAGCAGTTGAGTAGAGCTATGGATTTCTCTTTGAAAGAGCCACCTTAATGGCTCAAATATGCTGTTGTGATAGGATTGGGTTTGCTGACCTTGGAGGGTCTACATTCAAACAAAGATCTTAAGCACTATCTGATATGCAGTGCCTTGTAAAAGAATTTAGCCCACAACCCTTTGTTTACATCAATGAGTATTACAACCAGGAATTTTGATCAATTTAACTAGTCATTTTTATTTGTGAATTATATGCTCCTTTTTTCACAGTGGAGCACTAAAAACAGGGAAAGCTGTGAAGTATGAAAAACTAAAAATTCAAAAACTCAGATGTCTGCAATTCAAAAGTATTCATCTCCTTTGCTCAGTTCTTAGTTGAACCACCTCTCGCAGCTATCACAGCCAGTAGTCTTTCTGGATAAGTCTCTATTAGTTTTGCACAACATGACGCGACAAGATTTGCCCATTCCTCCTTGCACAATTGCTCAAGCTGTGCTGGGGTTAGTTAGAGAGCAGCGGTGGAAGCAATCCTGAAGTCTTGCCTGCAATGCTTGATTGGGGATAAGGTCAAGATTCTGACCGGGCCACTCAAGGACATCAACTTTCTTTATCTGAAGCTACTCCATGTTTGCTCTGGCCATGTGCCCGTGGTGTGCCTTGGGTCATTGTCCAGCTGAAAGGCTAACTTCCTCCTCAGTTTAAGCTTTCTGGCAGAGGCTAGCAGGTTTTTATCTATGATCTTTCTGTATTTAACAGCATTCATCTTCCCATCAATCCTGACCAGATTTCCAGTCCCTGCTGCTAAAAGCTTCCCTATAGCATGATGCTACCTCCACCATACTTTACAGTAGGGATGGTGTTACCTGGCTGATGCACGGTATTAGCTTTACACAACACTTACTACTTTGTGTTGAGGCCTAAAAGTTCCATTTCAGTCTCATCCAACCACAAGACCACCTTCCACATCTTCACAGTATCTTCTAAGTGACATTTTGCAAAGGTTTTATGGGCAAGAACATGATTTTTTTTTTAACCAGGGCTTCTTACTTACCACTCCTCCATAAATAACAATTTTGCACAAGACCTGAGAGATTGTGGAGCCATGAACTTCATCTGCAGTTGCAGCCATTAAATTCTGCAGCTCACTCAGAGTGCCTGTTGGCATCATAGTAGCCTCTCTTACAGGTGTCATTCTTCTCCAGCGGCTAAGTTTAGAGGGGTGGCCTGTCTTAAGCAGTAGGGCTGTGGTTTCACTATGGACTGTACTGAGCTCCGAGGTATGTTTAGTGCCTTTGAGATGGTCTAATACCCTTCCCCAGATTTGTGCTTCTCTATTATTATTTCATTGACTTGTCCAGAATGCTCTTTTGTCTTCAATTTGGTTTGGTCTGTAGAAAATCTACCATACTCTTGGGCCTAACAGAAAGAGGAGGTATTTTAGCTTGCCCTTGTCATACTTCAGGTTGAATTTGATCATATGATGAATCCTTTCCCCTAAGGGTTCTTTTAACTTAAGATCTCTAATCAATTCTGGTTCATTGCACATAACCCAATCCAAAATAACTGATCCTCTAGTGGGCTCAACCACGAGCTGCTCTAAAAGGCCATCTCATACGGACTCTAGAAATTTCCCTTCCTAGAATCCACCACCAACCTGATTTTCACAATTTACCTGCATATTGAAGTCCCCCATGACTATTGTAACGTTACCCTTTTAGCATGTATTTGTTATCTTTAGTTATAATTTGTAGACCACATCCCTACTACACCCATCAGGATCTTTTTCCCTTTGCAGTTCCTCATCTCTATCCACAATGGTTCCAAACCTTCTGTTCCTACATTACCTCCTTGAAATGACTTGGTTTTATATATTTTTTACCAACAGAGCAATACTGCCCCATCTACCTTCTTGGCTGTCTTTTCAATGCATTGTGTATTCTTAGACATTAAGCTCCCAGCTATACTCTTTCAACCATGATTCAGTGGTGCCTACAAAATTACACTTGCCAATCTGCAACTACCTTAAGTTCATCTACCTTATTCCATATACAGTGCACATTCAGATATAACACCTTCAGTCCTATATTCACCCTTTCTGATTTTGTCTACCTCTTATGATGCATCTCATCCCATTGACTGCAATTTTGCCCTATCAACAAGCTCTCCTCTCTCCAAGTTGCCTCTGTTTGTAAACCAGTTACCTCATCTTCAGCACTATAATCTGCCGTTCCTATGATACTTCTTGCATTGAAGTATATGTAGCTCAGGACACTAGATGCACCATGCTCAACCTTTTGATTCCTAACTTTGCGGTCTTACCAACATCTACCTCCACAACCTCTCCACTAACTGTTCTGGCGCTTTAGTTTCCATTCCCCTGCAACTCTAGTCTAAACCCATCTGTGTAGCATTAACAAACCTTCCTGCTAGGATAATAGTCCCCCTCCAGTTCAGGTACAAAACATCCCTTCTATACAGGTCCCACCTTCCCTGAAAGAGACCCAGTGATCTAAAAATCTTATGCCGTCCCTCTTACACCCACTCCTTAGCCACATATTAAACTGAATAATTTTCCTGGTTTTGGCCTCACTAGCATGTGGCACAGGTAGCAGTCCTGAGATCACAACCCTGGAGGTCCTGCCTTTTAACTTAGCGACTAACTCCCTATGCAGAACCTTGTCACTAGTCTTACCCATGTCATCAGTAGCTACATGGACCACAATATCTGGCAGGTCATTGCTTCCTCAGAACAGATTCCAATGATACAGAAATTTGAAATCCGGCCCCCTGCACCACTCCCTCAGCCACTGATTCATCTTTATTATCATCCTATTCCTGCCCTGACTAGCACGTCGTTCTGGAAGCAATCGAGAGATTACTATTTTGGATGCCCTGCACTTCAGCCTTTTCCCTAACTTGCTCTAGTCACTGCGCAGAACCCCTGCTGCTGCTGCTGTACTCTGTTAGGCTGTCGTCCCCCATAGCAGAATCCTAAGGTGTATATTTGTTGCTGAGGGGAATGGTCAAAATGGAGCCCTGCACTGACAGCTTACTCCCTCTACGTCTCCTGGTTGTCACCCATCTCCAATCTACTGTATGTTCACTCCTAGTAAATTGAACGCTGAGCCCACTTGACCTCAGCACTGCTAGCATACACCGGAGCATGTGCACTGTCCATTTCAAAAGCCGATGACAGTTCTTTTGTTTTGCTGACTTTGAGGGGAAGGTTATTGGTGTAATACCATGTCACCAGGATTTCTGTCTCCTGCCTCTTCTCTAACTCATCATTATTTGAAGTATGGCCCACTATGGTAGTATCATCCATAAACCTGCAGATGGAGTTAAAGTAGAATCGAGACATGAATTTGTGAGTGGAAAGAGTGTAGAGTAGGTGGCTGAGAATGCAGCCTTGTGGTGCAGTCACTGTTTTTAGAAAGCACAGAGAAATAAATAAAGTACTCCTGCACACAGCTCTCTACACTTCTTTATTTGCCTACTCCTATTAATCTTGATTCACTGGGCATGATTTCTTTTTTTTTAATTTTATAATGTATACTAACAGCATCTTCCTGTAAATGGTTAGAAATGTTAAACTATTGACATCAAACTAATGTTCACCATAAAACTTCTGCAGACTGATCCCAAGTGACAGATCCATCCCAAGTACTTGTATTTCCCATGAAGATACTTACCAGCTGGCTTTGAATTTCCATCAACTTCTGTTTTGTTTTCTTGTCCTTATAATCTTTGGTAATTGTAGTGCTTCATGACATTGTGATAGTTTTGCTACACAGGAACACACTTCATGTACGTAATTGCGCCTGTAAATATATGTATGCTTATTTATGTGTTCTGCATCTCTTTATGTGCCTCAGTTGTTCAATCTTCACAAAGAAGGTTAATTACCTGTAAAGATGAATGGGTGTAATTTTACTAAGTTACAGCCTAGGATTCAAAAGCTAAATGAGTACTTACAGAGTTAGGATAAGGGTAAAAGTGAATGGGTGACTGGATAGATTTGGCGGGCAAACAGTTTTTCTGTGTTGCATCTTTCTATGACTCTTCAATTGCTTCTCCTTAAACATCAGTGACAATGAGATACACAGCATGCAGGTCCTGATGAAGGGTCTCGGCCTGAAATGTCAGCTGTTTACTCTTTTCCATAGATGCTGTCTGACCTGCTGATTTCCTCCAGCATTTTGTGTGTGGTACTTTGATTTCCAGCATCTGCAGATTGTCTCTTGTTCATCATTGCTAATGAATCTCCTCAAACATAACCATTCATACTTCTCACTTAATTTGACATAAAAAGAGGATATTTGGTCAATTTGGTTATGGTGGTCCCCAACAAAACAACCTTGTCAGTTTCATTCCTTCCCTCCTTACTTCTCTGTAGGCATGCATCTTACTCTGTATCTCACACAGCCATCAAATCCCCTTTAATTCCTTATCCTCTTGGCATTCCGGAGAGGATGCACAAGCAACACACAGATAGCACCGGAAAGTCTCCCTCTCCCCCACCGCCCCATCCTTTTGTCCATCCTGCCTCTCAATAGCCCCAATTTCTATCGTTCCACTATTGCATCTACACTCAGTGGCCACCTAATTAGATCCCTCCTGCCCCTAATAAACTTGTCGCTGAGTGTGTGTTCATGATCTTCTGCTGGTGTAGCCCATCCACTTCAAGGTTCGCAGTGTCGTGCATTCCGAAACGTTCTTCTGAACACCACTGTTGTAATGTCAATTATTTGTCACCTTCCTGTCAGCTTCAACTAGTCTGGTTATTCTTCTCTGATTTCTCATTAACAAGGCATTTTCACTACCACTCACTGGATAAATTTTGTTTTTCACACCATCCTCTGTAAAATCTAACATCTGCTTTATGTAAAAACCTCAGGAGATCAGTAGTTTCTGAGATACTCTAACCACCCATCAGGCACCAACAATCATTCCACAGTAAAAGTCATTCGTATCACATTTTCTCCCATGTGTTGAGTTGCTACCATAGAATTGGCTGATGAGATATGTGTTTTAATGAGCAGATGTACTTAGTAAAGTGGCCATTGAGTGTATGTCAACAGCTGCTTGAACATAGGAACTGGCTTCCCAAACCTCAAAATCAGAATCAAGTTTATAATCACCAGCATGTGATGTGAAATTTGTTAACTTAGCATCAGCAGTTGAATCCAATACATAATATAGAAGAGAAAATAAAATAAAAATAAGAATCATAAATAAGTAAATCAATCACAGTGTACTTATATTGAATAGATTAAAAATGTGCAAAAATCTGAAATACTGTGTATTTAAAATAAAGTGAGGTAGTGTCCAAGTGTTCAATGTCCATTTAGGAATCAGATTCGAAATTTCACAATTTCACAATTCCACAATTCTCCCTTTAACAAATCTTCTTGACCAAGCTTTGTTCTTTGACCATATCAAATGCCAGCATATTTTAAGGCAAGGTGCAAACTTTTATTTGATTATTATTCCTGGGCTATGCCTTGGGATATTTTACTGTATTAAATGCAAGTTGCGTTGCATTTATCTTTTTTATGAGACTAATATTGCTAACAGTTCTTTCAGCTCAGAATCCTGTATTCTTCACATCTCGACAAAGGACCCTGGAAAGTTTGACTCTGTTCAAGGGACTGTATAAATGCAAGTTGATTAGATGGTTGTTGTCACCAATCACTTTCTGTTATTTCAGCTGTGCAATGGAGGTTCTGTGACTGATCTTGCCAAAGGCTTATTAAAGCGAGGAGAAAGAATGAGTGAACCGATCATTGCCTACATTTTGCATGAAGCTCTTATGGTAAGATTTCTTCTAACCTTTTAACAAGCAGCATTCCCTTTTAGCTCATAATGCAGCAATACATAGGTTATAAGCTCCTTTTTGCAGAAAACATGCAAATGCCACAAGGTGATGTGCTAGAATTAAAATGGCTCACTCATCATGCTGATTAGTCAAGAAGGCTTAGTTGCTGCAGGCATAATATAACTGTCATTTTTTATTTTTCTCCAGGGCCTGAAACACTTACACAACAACAGAACAATTCATCGTGACATCAAGGGCAATAACATCCTATTAACAACAGAAGGAGGCATCAAGCTTGTGGATTTTGGTATGTAGTGATACAAAGAATCCAGTTATTCCCCTTTTGTAGAAGTGTAACCACGCAGGCTGATTGGAACAAGTGGGCAAAAGTGCAGTCAAAAATTCAGAGGTTTATGTCCAAAGAACAAAAGTATTGGCCAGAAGTTATTTTAACCCAGTTAATCTGCAATTGTTTGCACTGAGGATGAAGAAGTAGAATAGAGGAATTTGGGATCTAGTACCATCTTCAAATTTTAATAGGGAATAATGAATGGAGAGGAGTATTGGTCATTGATATAAAGGGGTCATTTAAAATCTGGACAACAAGCAATAACCACAGGCAGCATGGATCGCCCCCTTTCTACCATTTTAATAACCAAGCAGTTGAAGACATCTACTGGCAACTAATCAGAGAACCAATGTCATAAAATAGATGTGATATCCAAAGAAGCATGGATTTGTGAGGATTTTCTTCCAGGTTGGAGTTGTTTCACCATAAGGAAAGAATAGACTTGGGTTGATTGGAAAAGAAGAGGCTGAAGTGGAACTTAGTGAGGTATAGAAAAAATTATGATAGGGCAAACTATTGTGACTAGGAAGCATCCATTTCCTTTAGTAAAGTGATGATTACCTGAAGACGTATATTTAAGGTTGTTGTTAGTATTCAAGAGAATTTTTTTTCAATGAAAGAATGGTCAACATTTGGAAGCCTAACAGGGTGAAAGCAGAATTACCCCCGGATGAAAACCTTGTGTGTCCGAACCTGCAAGACCACAAACTAAATGCCAGGAATGGAAGTCTGAAGAACGGAATTCTTTTAGTGGGAAAGTTCAGATAAAAGCACATCAACCTGAATCATTTATTCCATTTTTCTCTGTACAGATGCTACCTGTTCTAGAGTATTTCCAGCACTTTCTGTTCTTACTTCAGATTTCCAGCATCTACAGTTATTTTCATTTTTATTTACTTCTGCGATTGCTTTTTTATTAGTCAGGGGATGGCTGCGGCTTTCCTACCAGTTCAGCACAGCGAGAAGGTTTGGAGCAGAAGTCAGTTAAAATATTTCCATAGGGCAATAGAAATCGTCAAAGTCAAAACCTTCGAAGTCATTATTATCATTTGTACAAATACATATGCACATATGTAATGAAAAATTCCTTACAGAAGCATCACTGGCACATAGCATCCTATAAATAGCATTCACAACAAAAACATATTTGTAAAAAAAATCATAATTAGAACACCGAATTATAGGAAAGATATCAATAAATTAGAGAGAGTGCAGAGACGACTTACTAGGATATTACCTGGGTTTCAGCACTTAAGTTACAGAGAAAGGTTGAACAGGTTAGGTCTCTATTCATTGGAGAATAGAAGGTTGAGGGGGGATTTGATCAAGGTATTTAAAATTTTGAGAGGGATAGATAGAGTTGACATGAATAGGCTGTTTCCATTGAGAGTAGGGGAGATTCAAACGAGAGGACATGATTTGAGAGTTAGGGGGCAGAAGTTTAAGGGAAACACGAGGGGGTATTTCTTTACTCAGAGAGTGATAGCTGTGTGGAATGAGCTTCCTGTAGAAGTAGTAGAGGCCAGTTCAGTTGTGTCATTTAAGGTAAGATTGGATAGGTATATGGACAGGAAAGGAGTGGAGGGTTATGGGCTGAGTGTGGGTAGGTGGGACTAGGTGAGATTAAGAGTTCGGTACGAACTAGGAGGGCCGAGATGGCCTGTTTCTGTGCTGTGATTGTTATATGGTTATAAAACAAATCAAACCTCATCTCATTAAGGTTGTGGCGCGTCAGATTGCAATGGCTTCTCTGGGGTCAAGCGAAGATGTTATTGGTCTATTTAAACATTTTTTATGATCACAAGACCTTGCTGAACATTAAGAACATATAGTAGTGCATGTATACCTCATCAGTGGGTTGTTTGTCAGTGGAGAATGTGAAGGAGCTGGACTTGGTATGGATCATGTTGCTGCCTGCGTCTGAGAGGCATCAGAGGAGTTGGCGCACCAAGATGGCGTGCAGTCAACAGCAAGTGATCATATTAACCACTTTCCCTGTGATCGCAAGACCCTGTTTGACATTGTAAACTGTGGAATGAGGTAAGTCCGATTTATTGGTGGATGACGGGGGAGCTGTGTGGCCTCAGTAGTATTGAAGACCAGGCTTCAGGCCGCAGTGTTGTATGTTTACAGCTGCCCAGCAGAGAGGCGTCAGAGTTAGTGTGCTGTGGTGTCCAAGCTGGGGTCCCCACCCCTCCTCCCCCATCGTTCACTCAGTAGAAGACAAGATGTAGTGTGTTTGAATGCAGACTGCCACAAATTTATGGACTCAGGGTTTTGGAGTATATATTTTTCAGTGTGACTGTACTCTACAAATATCTTATATTATACTCTACTAGTATCGTATACTAATATCTTATATCTACCATCTGCTATATGTGACTGTTGGTACGGTGCTTTGCACCTTGGTTCCCAGCTGTTTCGTTTGGCTGTATTCATGTATGGTTGAATGACAATTAAACTTGAACTTTGAACATTAGTGGACATTGATCAAAGTTGTTAAATGTTGTTAAACTACAGAGATTACGGGTTTCTCAGTTGATCTAAGAACTGAGTAGTTGAAGGGAAATAGCTGTTCCTGGACCTGCTGATGTGGGACATTAGGGTTCCGTACTTCCTGCTCAATAGTGGCTTCATAAAGATGGCAGGTTCTAGATGGTGGGGATCTTTAACCATGAATGTTGCCTTATTGTGCCTGCACCTCCTGGAGATGCTACTGATGATAGTGAGTGAGTTGACTATGACCGTATCCACCGCCCTCTGCACTTTCTTATGTTCCAGCACATTTGGATTGCCCCGCCAGATCAGGATACTTGAACAGTACTGAGGAAATTTGTTAGTGGCCAGTGACAAGCTGAAAACCCTAAATCTCCTAAGATTTTCCTTCTGATTTCATCTCATCTTGGGCCCAGGAAAGGTCATCCAATATGTTAATACCTAGAAATTTAAAGCTGTTGACCCTCTCCACACCTGGACATCCCGAAAAGACTGGGATACGATTGCCTTCCTTACCCTTCCTGAAGTCAACAATCAGCTCTTTAACTTTGTTGATGTTAAGCGAGAAGTTCTCATTACCACACCACTCAACTAAGTGTCCTATCTTGCTCCAGTACGCTAACTCATCCAACAACAGTAATGTCATTAGGAAATTTCGGTGAGAGGAAATCAGTGAGCCTGAGTACGTGCTTGCTGAGGTTAAAAAGGTAAGGTCGGTAGGTACTTTTATCATCTGTTTTGACTAATCTGGGATCAGGTAATGGGGGAGACAGTCAGCGCAGTGGTGTGCTCTGTATGCAGTATGTGGGAGGTCGGGGTCAACACAGTTGTCCCTGATGACCACACTTGCAAAAGGTGCATCCAGCTGCAGCAACTATCAGACCGAGTTAGGGAATTGGAGCAGGAGCTGGATCATTCGGGAGGCAGAGACAGAGATAGATAAGAGTTATTGGGAGGTAGTCATACCGAAAAGACAGGAGGTAGGCAAATGGGTGACAGTCAAGAGAGGCAGGGGGAGCTGACAGAGAGAGCAGAGCACTCCTGTGGCCGTTCCCATCAAAAATAAGTATACCATTTTGTATACTGTTGGTGGGGATGACCTACCAGGAACAAGTTGCAGTGGTCCTGTCTCTGGCACTGAGGTTGGACCCTCAACTAGGAAGGGGAGGAGGGTAGAGAAGAGAGCGGTAGTGATAGGGGATTCTATAGTCAGGGGGGCAGATTGGAGATTTTGTGGGGAGGATCAGGAGTCTCGGATGGTATGTTGCCTCCCTGGTGCCGGCATCCGGGACATCTCAGATCGGGAGCAGGTTATTCTCGAGAGGGAGGGCAAGAACCCAGATGTTGTGGTCCATGTAGGGACCAATGACGTGGGTAGGATGAGTGAGGGGGTCCTGCATAGTGAGTTCAGGGAGTTAGGTGTGAAGCTGAAGGGCAGGACCTCCAGGGTAACAATCTCAGGATTGCTACCTGTGCCACGTGCGAGTGAGGCAAGGAACAGAAGGTTTATACAGATTAATACATGGCTGAGAGGATGGTGCAGGAGGGAGGGCTTCAGGTTTTTAGATAATTGGGCTTTGTTCCAGGGAAGGTGGGATCTGTTCCGATGGGACGGTTTACACCTGAACTGGAGCGGTACTAACATTCTTGCAGGAAGGTTCGTGAGTGCTTCTCGGGTGGGTTTAAACTAAATTTGTAGGGGGCAGGGATCCAGAATGCGAGAAAGGATAGCGAGATGAAGAATAAAGGACAGCTGGGGACTACACGGTTCTGGAATATTAAGTGTGTAGTCGAGAAAGGTGAAGCAGAACAAGTGATAAGGAGGACACGTATAGGGGGATGGTCTGATGGAACATGGAGTTAAATGTGCAGAAAGAATAAGTAAATTTAGGAAGAACAACAAAATTCAAGGGGCGTATAGCCCAATGGGAGTTCGGGGAGCTGGGTTAAGCACAATAGGCAGCGATTTAAACAGAGAGGAGAAATGGGCTAAAAATTCTATATCTGAATGCACGAAGTGTCAGAAATAAGGTGGATGAGCTTGAAGCTCAGGCGCGAATGGGTAGCTATGATGTTGTTGGGATAACAGAGACATGGCTGCAGGGAAATCAGACCTGGGAAATGAATGTACAAGGGTATACGTGCTATCGTAGGGACAGAAATGTGGGCAGAGGGGGTGGGGTGGCCCTGTTGGTTAGGAATGAGATTCAGTCCTTTGCAAGGGGGAACATAGGATCAGGAGAAGTAGAGTCTGTGTGGATAGAACTGAGGAACAGTAAGAGCAAAAAAGACCCTAACGGGTGTTGTCTACAGGCCACCAAACAGTAGCATGGATATTGGGTGCAAGTTGAATAGGGAGTTAACATTGGCATGTGGCAAAGGTAATGTCGCAGTAGTTATGGGGGATTTCAACATGCAGGTGAACTGGGAGAATCAAGTTGGTGCTGCACCCCAGGATAGGGAGTTTGTAGTGTGCCTACGGGATGCATTCGTGGAACAGCTTGTACAAGAGCTGACCAGGGACAAGGCTATTCTAGATTTAGTCTTGTGTAATGAACAGGATTTGATAAGCGATCTTGAAGTAAAGGAGCCATTAGGAGGTAGTGACCATAATATGATAAGTTTTTATCTGCAATTTGAGAAGGATAAGGGCAGATCGGAGGTGTCAGTGTTGCAGTTGAACAGAGGAGACTATGGAGCCATGAGGGAGGAGCTGGCCAAAGTTGACTGGACGGATAGCCTAGCAGAAAGGACAGTGAAACAGCAATGGCAGGTATTCTTGGGAATAATGCACAAGGTGCAAAATCAGTTCATCCCCCGGAGAAGGAAGGATTCAAAGAGGGGAAAGGGGCCACAGTGGTTGACAAAGGAAGTCAGAGATTGCATAGCATTAAAAAAAAAGGAAGTATGACAGAGCTAAGGTGAGTGGGAGGACAGATGATTGGGAAATTTTTAAGGAACAACAGAACTTAACTAAAAAGGCAATATGGGGAGAAAAAATGAGGTACAAATGCAAGCTAGCCAGGAATATAAAGGAGGATAGCAAAAGCTTTTTTAGTTATGTGAAGAGAAAGAAGATAGTTAAGAACAATGTTGGGCCCTTGAAGAATGAATTGGGTGAAATTGTTATGGGAAACAGAGAAATGGCAGAATAATTTAATAAGTACTTTAGATCTGTCTTCACTAGGGAAGGCGCAAGCAATCTCCCAGATGTATGGATGGGCCAAGGACATGGGGTAATGGAGGAAATGAAACAGACTGACATTAGGAAGGAAATGGTGATGAGTAGACTGATGGGACTGAAGGCTGACAAATCCCCAGGTCCAGATGGTCTGCATCCTAGGGTACTAAAGGAGGTGGCCCTGGAAATTGCGGATGCATTGGTAATCATTTTCCAATGTTCCTTAGATTCAGGATCAGTTCCTGAGGATTGGAGAATGGCTAATGTTATCCCACTTTTTAAGAAAGGAGGGAGGGAGAAAACAGAGAACTATCATCCTGTCACCCTAACATCAGTAGTGCTAGATGCTAGAGTCCATTATTAAAGATGAAATAGTGGCATATCTAGATAGCAGTGATAGGATTGCGCTGAGCCAGCATGGATTTACCAAGGGCAAATCATGTTTGACTATTCTATTGGAGTTTTTTGAGGATGTAACCAGGAAGTTAGACAAGGGAGATCCAGTGGATGTAGTGTACCTCAATTTTCAGAAGGCATTTGATAAGGTTCCACATAGGAGATTGGTGGGTAAAATCAGAGCTCATGGCATTGGGGGGAAGATATTGACATGGATAGAAAACTGGTTGGCAGATTGAAAGCAAAAGGTAACAGTGAATGGGTGTTTCTCGGAATGGCTGGTGGTGACTAGTGGGGTGCCACAGGGCTCTGTATTGGGACCACAGCTGTTTACGATTTACATAAACGATTTAGATGAAGGCATTGAGAATAACATCAGCAAGTTTGCTGATGATACTAAGCTGGGTGGCAGTGTGACATGTGATGAGGGTTTTAGGAGAATTCAGGGTGACTTGGATAGGCTGAGTGAGTGGGCAGATACTTGGCAGATGACGTTTAATGTGAATAAGTGTGAGGTTATCCACTTTGGGAGTAGGAACAGGAAGGAAGATTATTATCTGAATGGTGTAGAGTTAGGTAAGGGAGAAATACAAAGAGATCTAGGAGTACTTGTTCATCAGTCACTGAAGGTGAATGAGCAAGTGCAGCAGGCAGTGAAGAAGGCTAATGGAATGTTGGCCTTTATTACAAAGGGAATTGAGTTTAAGAGCAAGGAAATTCTTTTGCATTTCTGCAGGGCCCTGTTGAGACCACACCTGGAGTATTGTGTACAGTTTTGGTCTCCAGGGTTAAGGAAGGACATCCTGGCTATAGAGGAAGTGCAGCTTAGATTCACGAGGTTAATTCCTGTGATGTCCGGACTGTCTTACGCAGAGAGGTTGGAGAGACTGGGCTTGTTCACATTGGAATTAAGTAGATTGAGAGGGGATCTGATGGCAGCATATAAGATTATTATTGGACAAGATAGAGGCAGGAAATATGTTCCAGATGCTAGGAGAGTCCAGTACCAGAGGGCATGGTTTGAGAATAAAGGGTAGGTCATTTAGGACAGAGTTAAGGAAAAACTTCTTCTCCCAGAGAGTTGTGAGGGTCTGGAATTCACTGCCTAGGAAGACAGTGGAGGCCAGTTCTCTGGATGCTTTCAAGAAGGAGCTAGATAGGTATCTTATGGATAGGGGTCAAGGCAGGAACCGGGTATTGATAGTAGATGATCAACCATGATCTCAGAATGGTGGTGCAAGTTCGAAGGGATGAATGGTCTACTTCTGCACCTATTGTCTATTGAAATTTGAAGATGGCACTGGAACTCTGCTTTTTACACAACTATCTGTTGTGTGAGAGAGTAGAGCAGGGGGATAATCACACAGACTTGAGGCATACCTGTGTTGAAGATCAGTAAGGAGGTGATGTTGTTACAAGTTCTCACGGACTGGTCTAACAATGTGGAACTTGAGTATCCAGTTGCACAGGGAGAGACCCAGATCTTAAATATTGATGATGAGCTTGCATGGGATGATTGTATTGAACTGAGCTTTAGTCAAAGACAGCAGCTTGATGCATGAGTTTCTGTTGTCCAGATTATACAGATCTGAATGAAGAGCTAGGTAAGTTGCATTTGTACTGACCCGTTGTGGTGGTAGATACATTGGAGCAGATCCATGTCATCTTTGAGGCAGGAGATGATTCATGCCTATGTCTCAAAACACTTCTATGCAAGTAATGTAAGCATAACTGCATGGTAGTCATTGAGGCAAGTCACTACACCCTTGGACTGCTGTTGCCTTTTTTTGATTTTTGATCTTGATTCACGTTTATTGTCATTTCAACCATAACTGCTGGTACAGTACACAGTAAAAATGAAACAAAGTTCCTTCAGGACCATGGTCAGAAACTCAGACTGCAGAAGTGAGAGGCTGCACATATCTGTTAAGTACTCCAGCCAGTTGGTCCACACAGATTTTTAGTGCTTGGCCAAATAAATAAGTTGGGCGAGACATCTTTCGAGGATTTGCCTTTTTGAACGATGCCTGGACATCAGCCTCATAGACTAAAATTACAGGAGATGTGGGGCTCATGTGAGTGTGCATAGTTCCCCCTATCACAGTATACATAAAAGTTATTGAACCCTTTCATAGAATACTTTGAACATATAAAGGTAGTTGTTTTAGCTGTTTGTCAAAAAAGACTACCAAATCAAAACTTACATTCCAGCAATTATTTGGGTGTACACTTAAAGAGCAAGTTCTGGCTCTTCAAGTACACATCTAAATAATTTTAAACTTATGAGGGCTTTTTTCCTCTACCACACATTCAAGTAATGAATTCTAGCATCCCTCATCCTAGGTGAAAATATTTTGTCCTCATCTTCCCTTTAGTCTTTCTACCAATTACAATAGTTTAAGTCTTTGAGTCCTCTGCTGAGATAATTGCTCCTTCCTATTCAACTTATCCCTGTCTCCTAGAAAGATTGTTTTCTGGAATTCTCCCCCCCCATGAGCTACCTGAATACTGGACGACTCCTTGCTTGTCAGCTGTCTCTCTCTTCCCACTGAATTCAGGCAGCAAACACACAAAGAGGCATGGCCTTAAAATTCACTGAGATTCAGAGTGCTGGGTTTTAGAGTTTCCCGCCTGCCTCATCAGAGGGGCTGGTGAGAATATTTAGCAAAACTCTCAGTCTTGCTAAATATTATCTCCAGCCCCTCTGATGGATTAATAGACAAAGGCAACATGAATTTTGTTCATAAAATCAATATACCATCAAGTCCCAAGTCCATACAAGGATTAGATAATTCAGGGTATTCAGGCACAGAAAGTTATTAGGAAAACCAATAGAACCACTATTGGATATAACAAGGGGAATTGAATAATAAAATAGGGAGATTTGAGCATTAATTTTATTCCGCGTTGGTGGAAGCACAGAGTACAGAATTGGTCTCCATTATTAAGGTAGAATGTATTGAAAGTTGTTCAGAAGTTTACAAAACTCTTCTAAGGAATAAACAAAATCTTTAATTAAGTAATGAACCGTTAATAAATCATTAATGAATTAAACAGGCTAGGTTTCTTTCCTTTGGAGTTGAGAAGAATGAGAGGTGTCTTGATCCTGAAAGGTCTTCAGAAGGGTGGATGTGAAGAGGATGTTTCTGCTTATGGGAGAACTTGAAACTATGTGTCCCTATTTAAAATGAAGGATTTGCCCATTTATGGCTTATTTTCCCTTTCATAAAAGGTTGCACGTTTATGGACTGCTCTTCTTCAAAGAAGGATGATGGTGGGAGTAACGATTGTGCCAGTAGTCTTCCATTGTTCCTTAACTATCCCACCATATAGCCCACGTTCTCAGTCTCCTTTAGCCAACTTCTCCCCCATCCTGTTGTACGTTTACTTGTTTAGACATAAGACTCTGGTTTTAAATCAGACTACTGCACCCTCCATTTGTATGAGTAATGCAAACATACTGAGATGAGTCTCTCTAGGAGGATCCCTAACAATAAGGTTGTTAATTTAACCTGCCTCGTTGCACAGGGCCAGATCTAAAATAGCATTTTTCGCTTGTTGGTTCACTAACATGCAAATCAGAATCAGGTTTATTATCACCAGCATGTGACGTGAAATTTGTTAATGTCGCAGCAGCAGCAGTTCAATGCAATAAATAATATAGCAGGGAGAGACAAAATAATAAATACAATAAAACATAATAATAAACAAGTAAATAAATTACATATATTAAATAGAAAGCTTACAAATGTGCAAAAACAGAAATACCAAACAGAAACAGAAAAAAAAATGTGAGGTAGTATCCAAAGCTTCAAACTCCATTCAGGACTCAGATGGCAGAGGGGAAGAAGCTGTTCCTG
This sequence comes from Hypanus sabinus, assembly GCF_030144855.1. Classification (NCBI taxonomy): domain Eukaryota; kingdom Metazoa; phylum Chordata; class Chondrichthyes; order Myliobatiformes; family Dasyatidae; genus Hypanus; species Hypanus sabinus. The sequence goes on along the minus strand of NC_082711.1, from coordinate 47,139,928 downwards.
AATCACTGAATGCACAAGTGAATTCTATGAAGTTTTCTTCAAGGCTGTCTCAATCAATGTACAAGTGGCAGTCCCCTATGACAGCTACCAGTCCATTCTTACATGGATCAGATGATTCTTGCCCAGGTCACAACAATGTTAATATTAACTGGTGTGTAAACAACACTCAGGTTTTTTTTTTCAGTTTACTATTCCTAATTTCTACCCAGATGGACTCAACATTCTGCTCTTTAGATTTTATATTATCCTCATGGTTGCACTAACCTCATCTTTAAGTCAGAGTGAGATCTCATCTCCTTTACCTTTATCCATCTGTATTACCTGATACCCTTGAGTATTTAATTCCCATTCATTTCCACCCTTCAGCCACGTTTCTGCAATGGCAAATAATTTATACCCCTCTGTACTGATTTGTGCCACATCTTCACTGAACTGATTTCAAACATTACAGGCATTCAGAGTGCCTTTAATTTCATTGTCTGTTTACAAACTAGTAGTCTTCATGTCCTTTGTATTTGACTTTTCTCTTTTCTAATTTTTGCTTTGGTCTATTCATTGCCCTCTCTTTATTTTTCAGCAGCGATTCCCAACCCCTGCCATATTAGTTTAAACCAGGTTTTCCCAACTTGAGGTCCATGGACTCCTTGTTTAATGGTATTGGTCTAAGGCATAAAAAAGATTGGGAATCCCTGGGTTAAACACTCTCCAACAGCAGTGGAAAACAATCCTCCTCGGACATTGATCCCAGCCCTACCTAAATGTAGACTATCTGGTTTGAACTAATCAAACCAGGACTGGAAAGGACTGGTTTCAGCTCTCCAGGAGTCTGAAAATCTTTCTCCTGTACCACCGTTCAAGCCACATATTTATCTTAACTATGTTGCACAGGTCACATTCCTGAGATTATTACCTTTGAGGTCCTACATTTTAATTTATCTCCTAGATCTCTAAATTGAGCTTGTAGGACCTTCTCTTACCTTTTTCAATATATTGTATCACATTACTGGCAATTTGCCCAACTCTTCCAAAATGCCCAACAACCACTCTAAGACATCCTGACCCTTGCACCTGGGAGGCAAAGCACTGACCAAGAGTTCCATTTGCAAGCACAGAAGCTCCTAGCTCTCTAGCGGTGTCACATGTTTTCCTGCCCTCCTGTGCTGCAGACCCGCCCATGATACCATGGTCCTGGCTACTGCTGCCTTCGCCAGATGAGCCATCTTCCCCAATAGAATCCAGAATAGTACAGTATATCTGTTCTGGTGGAGATGACCGCAGGGATCATCTGCACTCTCTTCCTGTGACTGCTCTGCCTACTGTTCACCCATTCCCTATCTTTCTCTAGGCCTTTAAACTGCAGTGTGATCAACTCACTATCACAGATCAACATCACCATTGTTCCAAAGTGAATCCATGTATGGCTCCAGAGCTTTCATCCATCAGGAGGTGCAGGTGGACGCACTTCCTGCACACAGGTGTCAATGACTCGGGCAGCCTCCCTGAGTTCCCACATTGCAAAGAAAGAGCATGACATGTGGCTGAACTCACCTGCCATGACTGAAAAGCTTTGAGGGAAAGAGAGACAAAAAAACTCCTACCCTCACCAAAGCCCACATTTAGACTACCTGCAGCCCCAGCCAAAATGGCCAATCTGCTTCTTCATCTTCTGTCCTTTAATAGCAGTTGGCAGTCCAACTTAAAGGTGCATTACCACCCCCAACTGGACCGTGCTTTCCTAATATCATCTTTCAGACATAAAACTGAACGCAGTGTAATTAAATGCTCCAAGCAATTGTCACACTTCAACGCAGCACTGAACCAAGAGGATGTCCTGTAACTACTTGTCAGCCCGAGAACAGCAGCAATGCCCAGAGTACTCTCTCCTCCTCTCTAGCCGATAGAACCCCCAGAAGGTGTTACCATGTGCAGCTTGCAGTTACTTCCAGGATCACAGTGCACACTCGAGCGTTGCTCTCTAAAGCTAGCACCTGGACTCCAAATCCTTTCTCTGATTAAGAAAGTGGGGGGGGGGGCAGATTCAGAGGGGCAACAAGATTCCATCATTGACTGATAGGAGCAAAATGACCATCAGTGAAATAGGGAAGACTGAGTTACTGGCCAGGTCATTTGCTGCAATTCATTATCAAGAGAATCCGAGTGAATAGGTTGAACAATATCGGGATAAGAGGATATCCTGATGTGTTGGAAGCCAGCTGTAGCCAAAAGCCCATGTCATTCACTCCTTCGCTCCACTCATTTTAAACACCTCATTCCATCCTTGATGCTCATTTCAAACCAGCTGATGGGGTCTCTTTCAGTTACCTCATCTTTCCCTTCCTTTCGAACTTCAATCTCCTTCTCTAGTTATGGGTTGTCTTTTTATTGTCTGCTGCTATATGTTAAGTTTGTCCTTTTAAAGACATACAGCATGGGTGAAAATGCTAGGGTATATTTAGTTTCAGTAAATGGCTTCAGCTCGACCTGAGCATGTGCGACCAGCTCACCAACAGCAATTCCGGTGCCGGGAGAACCGCCCGTGTTTCCCACTGGGAACTGCACTTCTTTATTATGTACACACATAATAACACAATATATAATTAATTAGCCATTAACAATTAGATCACTTACCTCCTTTCAAATCCTTGCAAATGAAACTCTCAAGCAAGCAGCAAGATTCACCCCTTTTCAGTTCTTCCATTCTCACTCCAATTCCCAATTCCTGAAAGTAAAACTCTTAAGGTATAATAAAGAAGGAGAAACATAAACTCGCCTTCGCCAGGCTAATGCTTGAGAATAGACTGACTGGAGAGTTATTAGTCAGATTGGATTTTTCTTGCTCTTTGTGGCAATAGTCCACACTATTGTCACCATTGTAACATTGTAGAACATCTTGACAGTAGGCACAGTAAGTTCTGTCATGGTAATTAGTAATTGATTTGTTATTGTCATATGTACTAAGATTCAGTGAAAAGCTTTCACTTGCAGGCAGAAGACAAGTACAAAAGAAAATTAGATAGCAGACACACAAAATGCTGGAGGAACTCAGCAGGTCAGGCAGCGTCCATGGAAATGAGCGAACAGTCGACGTTTCAGGCCGAGACCCTTCTTCGGGACTAGGTAGTGTTTCAGCTGCTGAGAAAGTGGAGTGCAGACAGAAAAATAAAGTGCAAGGGCCACAGTGAGGTAGATTCAGAGACAAAAAGTTCACCTTTATTGTATGAGATACGTTTAAGAGTCCTTTAACAGTGCAATAGAAGCTACCCTTCAGCCTGGTGTTACTTTTATGTTTGCTGCCCGATTGAAGAGGAAAGAGGAGACAATGACCAGGGTGAAAGTGATCCTTAGTTGTTCACTGCTTTCCCAAAGCAGTGCGAAGTATAAACAGGGTGAATGAAGGGGAATCTGGTTTTCATGATGGACTGCATTCCCAACTCTCTGCCACTTCTTGCGGTCTTGTGCAGAACAGTTGCCGTATCAAGCAGTGATGAATGTCGATAGGATGCTTTCTATGGTGCCTCTGTAAAAACTGGTGAGGGCCCTTGGGTATTCCTTTGTCTTCTGAGGAATTAGAGACACTAGTGTGCATTATTGACGATAGCATCTACATAGCTTGATTCAGGACCAGGAGAGTACAAATCATCAGTCCTATAACAGTATGGTCCCCCTTGTATCCAGTGGTCTTTGCCATTTCATGATATTGTATTAATGTAATGTTGATACGTATCCTGCTTCGTTGATGTTGGGGTGTAGATTCGTGGAGATGTTGAATCATACAACGTTGGAAAAGGATTCTCAACTCTCCAAGTCATGCTGACCATCGCACACCCATTTACATGAGTCCTACAGTATTTTCCACTTTTTCACCTTTGCACACTCAGCGGATGTTAGCTGACACATCTTTGGGATGTGGGCAGAAACTGGAGCACCACAGTCGCAAGGAGAACATGTAAACTCCACATAGACAGCACCAGAGGTCAGGCTTAAATCAGGCGTCCCTAAAGCAGTGAGAAGCAGCTCTACTGGCTGCAGCACTGTGCAGTCAATGTTCAACAATTCTACCCTAGGTGAGTAGTGAAGCTTAATAACTAAATGATTTGTAGTATCAGATCTTTGCCATCCCGTGAGGTGAGTTTTCAGCCAGGCTTTGGAACCGGCAATTACTTTAAACATGGGTCGTCTGAGGAAAGGAGGGAGGATGCAGTATCAGGAGAGCTGACAATGCTTGCGTAACTTCTCTAAGGCAAAGGCAGCGTGTTCTGCAGGGGGGAGCTTCCTGTGGTTGTTTTCAGACCTCTTGTTTTTTGACTTGTAGCTTAATTTTGCTGATGTTTCCTGCTTAGGATTCTGAATCAATATAATAAATACCTGGCCTATTGTTTAGATAAATCCAAATACTTCTTCTCATTGACCTTAAAAGAGTTGACTTTTTTACTTACAGTGAGCACTTTTGAATTCCTTCCCCACATCCAGTCACTTCCCTTGATGTGTTCAAAGGTCTCTGCTTGATGTATCCCTAATGAGTTTTATAATTAACATAAAATTGATCAGTGACTTCTTCCCTGTACTAATTAGTGAGATGTTAAAAAGCCTCTATACTATTTACAGTATGTAAATAACACGTTTATCTCTGATATCCTGTTTAAACATAATTGTAATGGAATATACTGTACGTAATTTGAATAAATGTTTTGCTCACTTCTGAGAGAATTTGTTTACTGGAAGTAAGTAATTATTTGATCTGACATTTACCCTACCATTTGTATGCAGATTCATCTAGTGGATAAAATCCATTTTTAATGAATCTCTGCATGAATTATTTTTCCTGGAATAATGTAATTGTTTCTTTAAGCATTCAGCAGTTTAGGGAAAGGGAATTAAAAGACAGAATTGTGATGGCAAAGCCTATGTTTATGCTCTCATTAAAAATTCTGAATGGAAGAACGTGTTCCTTTGACATCATCCAGAAACAGTGCAGTTTATTTCTCTTCATGTGTAAGCTGAAGGAACCGTTCTAGTTGTTAGTTCTTTGATGGCAGTGCATAAGTAAGGGAAATTGCCACTACTTACATATGATAATGGGAACTTCCACCAGGAAGCACAAACTATGGTATCCAAGGAGACCATTTGGTTCATTCTGTACTGGTCCTATCCTATGCAATCAAGCCAACTTTATGCCCTTGCCCTCTTTAAAAATTTTACATCTTTCGTGAAATGTTGCAGCCACAACAGAATGCGATGCCTCTCTTATGGCTGAACACAGATTATTAAAGCTCATCATAGCCATCTTGATTTTCCACCCTACATTTCCATTTATAAAGTCTGTTATTCTGTATATTTTGTTATTTTCATTCTTAACCTGTCTTGCTACTTTCAACCAGCAATACACATAATCCACAAATTTTGCAGTACTTGTATTTAGTTCAGAATTCTTGCCTCTAATTCAAATTGCCCCCCACTCACAGTTTCACCTATCACCTTGTGTTTCTTCCTCCCTTCCCCCCTCCTTCTAACTCTGACTCCTCATCTTCTTTTCTCCAGTCATGATGAAGGGTCTCAGCCTGAAACATCAACCATACTCTTTTCCATAGATGCTGCCTGGCCTGCTGAGTTCCTCCAGTGTTTTCTGTGTATAGCTTAAATTGCCTCCTCTCATTTTTCCAACTAAAACAGTTCACATTTCTCAACATTTAAATTTAATATACCCATTCACCTAGTCTGCCTACATCACCTTGAAGACTATTGTTACCCTCTTTACAATTAACTAAAGTACCAAATTTTGTGTCATCTACAAGCCTGGAAGTTGTGTCCTATGCTCCTGTTTTCTGTTTACTACCAGATACTAAACAAAACAATGATATTGGAGGCAACTCCTTGGAATGGATCTGCCATTCAAGAAGATCCTAGCTGATCTTCACATCATTGGCCTGGCCTACTCCTATATCCCTTGATAGAAGATAAAACAGATAGAAGATTGGTTGAGCAGCAGGAGGCAAAGTGTAGGAATAAAGGGAGCCTTTTCTGGTTAGCTGCCAGTGACTAGTGGTGTTCCACAGGGGTCGGTGTTGGGACCACTTTGTTTCACATTATATATCACTGATTTGGAAGATTGAATTGATGGCTTTGTGACCAAGTTTGCAGGATAGGTGGAGGGGCAGGTGGTGTTGAGGAAGCAGGAAGTCTGCAGAACAGCTTGGAAAGAAATGGAGAGTACTCAAACAAGGGGTAGATGGAATAGTGTCGGGAAGTGTAATGTCATGTATTTTGTAGAAGGAATAAAGGCAAAACTATTTTCTGAATGGGAAGAAGGTTCAAAAATCAGAGCTGCAAAGGGGCTCAGGAGTCCTCATTTATAGGTTTGAGAGTGTCATGGGGCAGAAGTGAGTGCAATTGCTATTACTAGGGAAAAGGTGCTTGGGAAACTGAATGTTTTGAAGGTATATAGCTCACCTGGACAAGATGGATTACACCCCCAGGGTTCTGAAAGAGCTAGCTGAAGAGATTGTGAAGGTATTAGTGATGATCTTTGAAAAATCAACAGATTCTGGAATGGTTCCAGAGGACTGAAAAAAAGCAAGCATTACTCCACTCTTAAGGAAGGGAGAGAGCCAGAAGAAAGGAAATTGTAGGCCAGTTAGCATGAACTAGTGGTTGGAAATATGGTTGGATGTTAAGGATATGGTTTTGGGATAGTTGGAGGCTCATTATAAAATAGCTAAAGTCAGCATGATTTCTTTAAGGGAAAATCTTTCCTATCAAGTCTGAGTTCTTTGAAGAAATAACAAGCAGGATAAACGAAAGAAAATCAATGGATGTTGCGCACTTTGATTTTCAGAAGGTCTTTGACAAGGGGCCACCCATTTGGCTGCTCAACCAGATAAGAGCCCATGTTATTACACAAAAGTTACTAGCATGGTTAGAGGATTGGCTGATTGGTGGGAAGCAAGAAATGAAAATAAAGGTAACCTATTCTGATTGACTGCCGGTGACTAGTAGTTTTCCACAGGGGTCTGTGCTGGGACCGATTGTTTTTATGTTTTATGTCAATGGCAGAATTGATGGCTTGTGGCCAAGTCTGCAGACAGTGTGAAAACAGGTGGAAGGCCAGGTAGTGTTGAGGTATCAGGGAGTCTGCAGAAGACTAAGACAAATAAGGAGAATGAGGAAAGAAGTGGCAGATGGAATATAGTGTAGGGAAAAGCACTGTCATGCACCTTGGTAGAAATAATAAAAAGCAGACAATTTTCTAAATGGGGAGAAAATTTAAAAATCTGAGATGCAAAAGGATGTGTGAGTTCTTGTACAGGATTCCCTAAAGGTTCATCTGCAGGTTGACTGGGCAAATTGCAATGTTAGCATTCGTTTCAAGAGGACTGGAATTAAAAGCAAGGATGTAATGTTGAGGTTTTATTTGGCACTGGTGAGAACTCATTTGGAGTATTGTGAGCAATTTTCGAAGGTTCATTTATTATCAAAGTATACAACTCTGAAATTCTTCTACTTCAGGTGGCCCTGAACCCAAGAACAGAAGGCAGCACAATCATCAACCCCCATATCCCCCTCCCCGCACAAAACCAAAGAACAAAAACACAACAGACACATCAATCCCCAAATCCCCCTCTGTGCACAAAAAAACGAACAGAATGGAACAGGCATATCAACTCCAAATCCTCCTCCCTGCACAAAATAAATGAGAACGATTGGGGGAAAACACAATATTAAAAAGGACAAGACTGACTAAAAATCTATTGTCCAAGTCCATATTCAAAACACAGGTATCTTGGGTAACATTCTCTGGGCAAAGTGGCAAGCTCTCCCCTCTCTGATAGCAGAATGATCAAAAGGCAGGCAGCTGCCGCTCACCTTCTGCATTGGTCTCAATGCTTCAATCTCCCTCATTGCTTTAATCGGCAAACAGTAGAAGCTTTAATCAACAAAATGGAGTTGAACATTGGATCATGCCCGTCCCATGGCCTTTTCACCATGATGTTCACTCATGCTGCCTCTGCCTTCCGAAATCCTCTCGAAAACCGCAGAGTACTGGAACACCCAAACTACCTCCAAACAGCAAATCATAGGCTCCAACAGTTCCAGAATCACTACCAAGATGAAAAACAAACATAAAAGACATAAAAGAAGGGAAATATATGGCTTCATAATCTAACCAGAAGATGTCGACCAAAGGAGCATTGAACATATGTGCCATTTTGAACTTACAAATTTGAGCCCCTTATTTAAGCAAGGGTGTGCTGACATTGGAGACGGTTCAGAGGAGGTTCACAAAAATGATTCTGGGAATGAAAGTCTTATTGCTTGAGGAGTGATTGATGACTGTGGAGACCCCCAGCCTCCCGGATGGCCACATCTGCACCTGGTGCAGCGAGATGCAACTCCTAAGGGACCGTGTTAGGGAGCTGGAGATGCAGCTCGATGACCTTCGTTTGGTCAGGGAGAGTGAGGAGGTGATAGAGAGGAGCTAAAGGCAGGTAGTCACACCGGGGCCTCAGGAGACAGATAAGTGGGTAACAGTCAGGAGAGGGAAGGGCAGGATTCAGAGGCGAGAGTGTACCCCTGTGGCTGTACCCCTTGACAATAAGTGCTGTTACGAACTGTAACAAATGAGAAACGAACCAGCAGCAATAGAGTTCACTCTTGGAGTTTAGTTTTGATGTTAAAACCACTATCTTTATTAGAATTTACTTATAATATAGCAACTTAACCAAGATAAACAAAAGATAAGTGTTATGTGTATGTGTGTGTAAATATAACTCCCAAACTCTTGAGCTTGGGGGAACAAGGCTGAGAGTCTTGAGATGGTAAAGCATGGAAGTTCAGTTCATCCACAGAATAAATAATGCAAGAGAGGTATTTGTAATCCAAGGTAAAATGTAGAGAGAAGGCAATTACATCGAATTCCACAGGTTCCATGATGGTAATTAATAAATATCAGTTGTCAAAGATCCTCCGTCGAGCTGATCCAAATCCACACACAAATTACCACCAACGTGATCTGTCACAGGGATGCCATCTTCAAGGAGTTACCATTGATGCACCATCAATAACTCTCGGAGATGAGAGGCGAGATATAATCTTTTATTGGCTGGAAGAAAGAACAAGCAGCAATTGACCACCACACTACATCCTGGAGACTGAGGGCTGGGCTCAGGCCTCAATCGCCTTTATACCGGGGTCTGTGGAAGGAGCCACGGTCTGTGGGAGGAGGCACAGGAGCAGTCAGCGGGGGGTTGTGTCCAGACGGGTATATGTAGTTCACCACATTCACCCCCCACCTTGTTTTAAAGGAGAGTCCCCATTGGGCGAAGTTTCTTACAAGTATATTTACAGGTTAAGTCTATCAGGTGGTCGAATCTGCCACTGCGATTTACGTAGCACCAGCTGTGATTGCACAGGTGCTGGTGGTGATTGCACCGGAGACGGAGGTTGTGCTGGTTCCAGCCTGACTGGAGGTGTCAGCCCACTAGGCATCAGTGATCCCTCATGCGTGTGCGAGGCGCCTGGTATATGCGCGTACGAGATGCCCGGTATAGGAGTGTCGTGAGGAGTCTGTGTAGGGCTTGGTGTGCACGGTGTCACCTCGGGTACAGGGTTCATAGTTACCGTGGAGTGTTCGGGGTAGCGGTCTGCTGCTCCTGCGGGCGCCAGGTCGCGGACTGAGACCGTGTCCTCCCGCCCATCAGGTAAGACCACGTAGGCATACTGGGGGTTCGCATGTAGAAGGTGAACCCTCTCAACCAGCGGGGAGTAGTTATTGCTCCTCACATGTTTCCGGAGCAGCACTGGCCCCGGGGATGTCAGCCAAGCTGGTAGGGTGGTCCCAGTGGCAGACTTCCTGGGAAAAGAGAATAGGTGCTCGTGAGGGGGGGGCATTGGTGGACGTACATAACAGAGAGCAGATAGAGTAGAGTGCCTTGGGGAGGACCTCCTGCCATCGAGAGACCAACAACCCTTTTGACTTAAGGGCTAAAAGTGTGGCCTTCCACACTATGGCATTCTCCCTCTCCACCTGTCCATTTCCCGGGGATTATAGCTAGTGGTCCTACTAGTAGCAATGTCCCTAGCCAGCAGGTACTGGCGCAGCTCGTCACTCATAAAGGAGGACCCTCTATCACTGTGGATATAGCAGGGATATCCGAACAGAGTGAAGAGCTGGCGCAGGGCTTTTATGACAGATGTGGCAGTGGTGTCAGGGCAGGGGATGGCAAAGGGGAACCGCGAGTACTCGTCAATAATATTGAGAAAGTAGACATTGTGGTCGGTGGAGGGAAGGGGGCCCTTAAAGTCAACACTCAGTCGCTCAAAGGGGTGGGTGGCCTTGATAAGTTGCGCCATTTCAGGACGGTAGAAGTGCGGTTTGTACTCAGCGCAGACTTGGCAGTCCCTGGTCATCGTCCTGATGTCCTCCAGGGAGTACGGCAGGTTCCGGGCTTTCACGAAACGGTAAAATCGGGTGACCCCCGGGTGGCAAAGATGTGCATGGAGGGTGTATAGCTGGTCGAGCTGTGCGCAGGCACACGGTCCCCGGGATAGGGCATCAGGGGGCTCATTGAGCCTTCCAGGCTGGTACAGGATATCATAGTTGTAGGTGGAGAGTTCTATTCTCCACCTCAAAATTTTATCATTTTTGATTTTGCCCCGCTGTTGGTTGCTGAACATGAATGCAACTGAGCACTGGTCGGTCAGCAAGGTGAACCTTTAGCCAGTGAGATAGTGCCTCCAGTGCCTAATAGCTTCCACTATGGCCTGGGCTTCTTTCTCCACCGTGGAGTGCCAAATTTCAGGGCCTTGAAGGGTATGAGAAAAGAATGCTACTGGCCTGCCTGCCTGATTGAGGGTAGCAGCCAGTGTGAAGTCGGAGGCGTCACTCTCTACTTGGAAGGGAATGGTCTCGTCCACCGCATGCATCGTTGCTTTGGCAATGTCCCCTTTAATGCAGCTGAAGGCCGCACAGGCCTCGGCAGAGAGGGGAAATGTGGTAGACAACCAGGGGGCGGGCCTTGTCTGTGTAATGGGGGACCCATTGGGCGTAACAGGAAAAGAAGCCCAGGCACCGTCTGAGGGCTTTGAGAGTGGTGGGAAGAGGGAGTTCTAACAGGGGGTGCATACGGTCGGGATCAGGGCCAATGACCCTGTTCTCCATGACATACCCAAGGATAGCGAGCCGGGCGGTTCCAAACACACACTTGTCCCTGTTATAAGTAAGGTTCAGGGCTTTGGCCACTTGGAAAAATCGTTGGAGGTTGGCGCTGTGATCCGGCCAGTCGTGACCACAGATGGTGATGTTATCCAGATAGGGAAATGTGGCCTTCAGTTGGCACTGGTCCACCATCCAGTCCATTTCCCTCTGGAAGACAGAGACACCATTCGTGACACCGAAGGGGACGTGCAGGAAGTGATAGAGCCTGCCGCCCGCCTCGAAGGCGGTGTAGGGGCGGTCCTCTGGGCGGATGGGGATCTGGTGATAAGCAGATTTCAGATCTATTGTCGAGTACACCTTGTACTGAGCTACCTGGTTGACCATATCTGCGATGCAGGGTAGGGGTACACGTCAAGCTGCGTGAACCTATTGATGGTCTGGCTATAGTCCATGACCATCCTATTTTTCTGCCCGGTCTGAACAGAAACCACCTGGGCCCTCCAAGGACTTGTGCTTGGCTCAATGATCCCCTCCCTGAGCAGCCGTTGCACCTCTGACTGAATGAAGGCCCTGTCCCCTGCACTGTACCTCCTGCTTTTAGTTGCCACCAGTTTACAGTTGGGGGTCAGGTTGGCGAACAGCGGCGGGGGAGGGATCGTGAGGGTGGAGAGGCTGCAAGTGGTGTCAGTAGCGCAGCTGTCGGCATGGTGCTGGGTGGGACGTGTGGTTCGGTGTGTGTGTGTGGTCAGTAGCGGGGTATATGGCGAGGTCCCACAAAACTGAGGATTCCTGACAGTGAGTGGTGGGAGGGGCCCGTCATATGCCATAGTCACACTTTCGAGGTGGCTCTGGAAATCCAGCCCCAATAGCACAGTTGAGGCATGACCAGTAGCGCAAAGTTCCGATATTCTGTGCCCTGCACCACCAATGTCGCTACACAAACCACCCGGATGTCTGTGGAATGCGACCCAGAAGCCATGGTGACCCTCTGGCTTACCGGCTGTGTCACGAGTCCGCAGCATTGCACCGTGTCCGGGTGAATAAAACTCTCAGTGTTGCCCATGTCAAACAGGCAGCTAGTCCTGTGCCCCTCCATCATGGTGTCCATCATTGACCTTGCAAGCTGGTGTGGGGCACTTTGTTCGAGGGTTACGGACGCCAGAGTTGAATCGCCGTCTTGGTGCCCGGTAAACACCGGTGAGTTGGGGGCGGGGCGAGGTGGCGCCGACAAAGATGGCTGCCTGCATGTCTCGCACAAGGCGGGCAGGCAAGATGGCGGCCTCCATGCCTCACACGCAGCGCTGCCCGACCCCACTCGTGGTTCAGACTTACAGACCTTGGCGAAATGGCCCTTCTTCCCGCAGCTGGAGCAGGTCGCTTCTCGGGCTGGGCAACGTTTTCGGGGGTGCTTTTCGAGTCCACAGAAGTAACACTGCACGAACTTGCGACTGGCAGCAGCTGTGGTTGGTTTCGGGGAGTTCATGGACTCGCGACTGGCAGCGGCGGTGGTGAATTCCGGCGGGGGATCGCGCGGCTGGACAGTGTCAGCGTTTTGCAGAGCAGCCTCCAGCGTGTCGACCATCTCCATCGCCGAGCATAAGTTAAGATCGGTATTTTCCAGCAGCCGCTGGCGCACATACACTGACCTGATCCCCGTAATGAAGGCGAATCGTACTAGCAGCTCCGCATGTTGTTCCGCCGTCAGTCCTCTGCAGTCGCAAGCTCACACGAGTATCTGTAGGGCTCGGAGAAACTCCCCGCTCGACTCATCGGGTCGCTGCCGCCGCGTTGCTAAGCGATGTCTTGCGTAGACGGTGTTCACCGGCCGCAGGTACTGTCTTTTGAGGGTGTCCAGTGCCCCTTGGTAGGTCGGCAGGTCTCTGATAAGGGAGAATACTTTCAGACCTACTCTGGATAGTAGTATTTTGTACATTGTGACAGGCTCAGTCACTGGAATCACTTCCAAGTATGACTGGAAGCATGCAAGCCAGAGTTCAAAGGCAAGAGCTGCTTCTGGAGCTTGGGGGTCCAAGTCTAATTTTTCCAGATGTAAAATACTTTCCATGTTTTAAAACTTCCAGCCGATAAAATTGATGCACCATCAATAACTCTCCGAGACGTGAGGCGAGATATCGGCTTTTATTGGCTGGAAGAAGGAACAAGCAGCAATTGACCACCACACTACATCCTGGAGACTGAGGGAGGAGCAGTGCCTCCAATCGCCTTTATACCGGGGTCTGTGGGAGGAGCCACAGGAGCAGTCAGCAGTGGGGCGTGTCCAGACGGGTATATGTAGTTCACCACAACTACATAACATACCCAGGCAAGGGTTAACTTCGAGTGGCCCCACAGAACATTCCTGTGGATAGGAATGTGGATTACTCCTATGGATTACATGAAGTGACAGCCACACATTCGATGCACACTGGATCGATAATCAACCCACCCTTGCGGGTAGAGCAGAATTCCAAATCCCCAGCTTCAACAGGCTAGAACTGTTACCTTTTCAGGTTTGCTCCTCTCTCTCTCTTCCGACTCCTGACTGTGACTGTCTGTGTCCTTGTTTTAAAGGTAAACAAGCTGCAGGTCAGTCAGTCCTGCCTCACTGAAGCGCTCTTTTAAAGTGACTGTCCAGAGTGAACAAAACCTGCGGGTTTGTAACAGTACTCTTGTTGGAGGAATGGCCTCCCTGTGGTAAGCAACAGTGGCCATACCTCTGGCACGGAGTCTGGCCCTGTGGCTCAGAAGTGTAGGGTAAGGAAGAGGATGGCAGCAGTGATAGGGAACTCTATAGTTAGGGGGTCAGACAGGCGATTCTGTGGATGAAGGAAAGAGACTCGGATGGTAGTTTGCTTCCCAGGTTTCTGATCGTGTCCACACTATGCTGAAGTGGGAAGGAGAACAGCCAGAGGTCGTGGTACATATTGGTACCAACGACATAGGTAGGAAAAGGGAGGAGGTCCTGAAAGCAGACTACAGGGAGTTAAGGAGGAAATTGAGAAGCACAAGATCACAAGACAAAGGAGCAGAAGCAGGCCATTTGGCCCATTGAGTCCACCCCGCCACTCCACCATGAGCTAAACTACTCTCCCATCTAGTTCCAATTTCCGGCTTTTTTCCCATATCCCTTGATACCCTGACTAATTAGATACCTGTCAATCTCCTCCTTGAAAACCCTCAATGATTGCGTCTTCACAGTTGTACGTGGCAACGAATTCCATAAATCCACGACCTTCTGGCTAAAAATATTTCTCCTCATCTCTGTTTTAAATGGGTACCCATGTTAAGACTGTGACCGCTTGTCCTGGACTCACCCATCAAGGGAAACAACCTTTCCACAGCTATTCTGTCCAACCCTTTCAACATTCGAAATGTTTCTATGAGATCCCCTCTCAATCTTCTATACTCTAATGAATACAATCCAAGAGCCAACAAACGCTCCTCATATGTTAGTCCCTGCATTCTAGGAATCATCCTCGTGAATCTTCTCTGAACTCTCTCCAACATCAGCATGTCCCTTCTAAGATGGGAGGCCCAAAACTGCATGTAGTATTCCAAGCGGGGTCTCACCAGAGCCTCATAGAGCCTCATCAACACCTCCTTACTCTTATACACTATTCCTCTTGAAATCTTGGGATTGCTGCCTGTGCCACGTGACAGTGAGTATAGAAATAGAATGAGGTGGAGCATTAATGCGTGGCTGAGGGATTGGAGCAAGAGGCAGAGATTCAGATTTCTGGATCATTGGGACCTCTTTTGGGGCAGGAGAGACCTGTACAAAAAGGACAGGTTACACTTGAATCGCAGGGGGACCAATATTCTAGTGGGGAGGTTTGCTAAGGCTATTGGGGAGAGTTTAAACAAGGAATGCTGGAGGGTGGGAACCAAATTGAAGAGACTGAGGAAGAGGCAGTTGCCTCACAAATAGAGAAAGCTTGGAGAGAGTGTGAGAGGGAGGATAGGCAGGTGATAGAGAAGGATGCTCTCAGGCCAATAGTTTGAGATGTGTCTACTTTAATGTAAGGAGTATTATTAATAAAGCGGATGAGCTTAGAGCGTGGATCAGGACTTGGAGCTATGATGTTGCGGTCGTTACAGAGACTTGGATGGCTCAGGGGCAGGAATGGTTATTTTGAGTGCCAGACTTTAGATGTTTCAGAAAGGACAGGGAGGGAGGCAAAAGAGATGGTGGCGTGGCACTGTTGATCAGAGTTAGTGTCACAGCTGCAGAAAAGGAGAAAGGCTTGGTGGGATTGTCTACAGAATCTCTGTGGGTGGAAGTTAGGAACAGGAAGGGGTCAATAACTCTACTGTGTGTTTTTTATAGACCACCCAATAGTAACAGGGACTTCGAGGAGCTGATAGGGAGACAGATTCTGGAAAATTGTAATGATAGCAGAGTTGTTGTGCTAGGAGATTTTAATTTCTCAAATATTGATTGGCATGTCCCTGGAGCAAGGGGTTTAGATGGGGTGGAATTTGTTAGGTGTGTTTAGGGAGGTTTCTTGACACAATATGTAAATAAGCCTACAAGTGGAGAGGCTGTACTTGATCTGGTATTGTAAAATGAACCTGGTCAGGTGTCAGGTCTCTCTGTGGGAGAGCAACTTGGAGATAGTGATCATAACTAACTCCTTTACTATAGCATTGGTGAGGAATAGGAACAGACAAGTTAGAGAAATGTTTAATTGGTGTAAAGGGAACTATGAGGCTTTCAGGCAGGAAATTGGAAGCATAGATTGGAAACAGATGTTCTCAGGGAAACGTACCAAAGAAATGTGGCAAATGTTCAGGGGATATTTGTGTGGGGTTCTGAATAGGTATGTTCCAATGAGACATGGAAAGGATGATAGAGTACAAGATCCGTGGTGTACAAAGGCTGTTGTAAATCTCGTCAAGAAGAAAAGAAGAGCTTACGAAAGGTTCACAAAACTAGGAAATGATATGAATCTAGAAGATTATAAGGCTACCAGGAAGAAGCTTAAGAATGAAATTAGGAGGGCCAGAAGGGGCCATAAGAAGGCCTTGGTGGAGAGGATTAAGGAAAACCCCAAGGCATTCTACAAGTTTATTGAAAGCAAGAGGATAAGACGTGAGAGAATAGGACCTAGCAAGTGTGACGGTGGGAAAGTGTATATGGAACCGGAGGAAATAGCAGACGTACTTAATGAATACTTTGCTTTAGTTTATTCAATACAGAAAAGGATCTTTGTGATTGTTGAGATGATTTGCAGTGGACTGAAAAGCTTGAGAATGTAGATATTAAGAAAGAGGATGTGCTGAAGCTTCTGGAAAGCATCAAGTTGGATAAGTCAACGGGACCGTATGGGATGTACTCCAGGCTACACACCTAACAAATTCCACCCCATCTAAACCCCTCACTCTAGAGAGAAGCCGATCAATATTTGGGTAATTAAAATCTCCCACCACAACAACCCTGTTATTATTACTCCTTTCCAGAATCTGTCTCCCTATCTGCTCCTCGATGTCCCTGTTACTTTTGGGTGGTCTATAAAAAGAACCTTGCAAAGTTATTTACCCCTCCCTATTCCTAACTTTCACTCACTGAGACTGTGTAGGCAACCCCTCCATGACTTCCTCCTCTTCTGCAGCTGTGACACTATCTCCGAACAACAGTCCCACGTCCCCAGCTCTTTTGCCTCCCTCCCTATCCTTCCTGAAACATCTAAGCCCTGGGACTTGAAGTACCCATTTCTGTCACTGCACTATTCAAGACTCTGTAAGCCTTGCATGGGGTACCTTGACAAATGCCTTGCTGAAATCCATATACACCACATCTAATGCTTTACCTTCATCATATTGAGAAAGTAAGGAGGCATGGGATCCAAGGGGACATTGCTTTGTGGATTCCGAACTGGCTTGCCCACAGAAGGCAAAGAGTGGTTGTAGACGGGTCATATTCTGCATGGAGGTCAGTAACCAGTGATGTGCCGCAAGGATTTTCTCTGGGATCCCTACTCTTCATAATTTTTATAAATGACCCAGATGAGGAAGTGGAGGGTTGGGTTAGTAAATTTGTTGATGACACAAAGGTTGGGGGGGGGGCGATGTGGATAGTGCGAAGTTGCTTTAAGGTGCTTGAAAGTAGCTACATAGGAGATGTCAGGGGTATGTTTTTACGCAGAGAAAGATGAGTGTGGAATGGGCTGCCGGTGACTGTAGTGGAGGTGAATACAACAGAGTCCTTTAAGAGACTCCTGGACAGGTACATGGAGCTCAGAAAAGTAGAAGGCTATGGGAGCCCTAGTTAATTTCTAAGCTAAGGACGTGTTCAGCACAGCTTTGTTGACCGAAGTGTCCTGTATTGTGCTGTAGGTTTTCTATGCTTCTATGTTTTACTCAATGGAATTTAGATCTCATTGAAACCTTCACACAGAGGGTGGTGAATCTGTGAAATTGTCTGCCACAGGAAACAGTTGAGGCCGGTTCATTGGCTATATTTAAGAGGAAGTTAGATATGGTTCTTGTGGCTAAAGGGATTAGGGGGTATGGAGAGAAAGCAGGTATAGGGTTCTGAGTTGGATGATCAGCCATGATCATACTGAATGGTGGTGCAGGCTCAAAGGGCTGAATGGCCTACTCCTGCACCTATTTTCTATGTTTCTATTGAAGGCCTAGAAAGAGGGTGTGGAGCAGATGTGTCCTGTGCTGAAGGAGTCTTGGACAACTGCAGAACTGATGTCCATTTAGAATGGATGAGGAGGAATTTCTTTAGTGAGAGGGTGGTGAATCTATGGAATTTGTTGTCACAGGTGGCTGTGGAGGCCAAGTCATTGGACATATTTAAGGCAGAGGTTGGTAAGTTCTTGATTAGTCAGGGTTTGAAAGGTTGCAGGGAAAAGGCAGAAAAATGAGTTGAGAGGGAAATGGATCAGCCATGATGAAATTGCGGAGCAGACTCAATGGGCCAAATGGATTAATTCTGCTCCTACGTCTGACGGTCATGTTATTAGAAAATAAAAATGCCGCAATAGGCAACTTGGCTTCTCATCAACTTCATGGCAAATCTTCTGCTTTAAATACCATTTTCCTAGCTTATACAAATAGCTATCATATCTAGCAATACATTGACCTCTCTTTAGAATGTAATCTATGGTTGAATATCCACAGCCTCTTTGGATAGAGATCTGCAAAGAGTACTATTTCACCTCCTTCAGGGTTGTAACTGCTCTATGAATTGTTATATGAATTTGTAGCTCCCAAGCTCTTATACTATTTTAAATCTAAGAACTCTAATTCCCTACCAATATTTCTAAGAAAGTCATTTTGTTCTACGTTTTCCAATGAAACACCACCTGCCTCAAATTTGTTTCCAGAGAAGGAAGTTTCTGCTTTCCTTCTTTAAAGATAACAACGGCAGCTTCACAATCTCTCCGCATACTGTAACTGAACATCATCATTCAACCACTTCATGGTGGTCAGAACTGTTTACTGAAATCCAGCTAGGGTCTTTACCAATGCAACACGTAATCTGCTGGAGAAACTCATGGAATTGACTTGGAGGGGGGTAGGAATCAGCCACGTTTCAGCTTGAGACCTGCAGCTAGACCCTGCTTCACTCAGAATCAGCTTTATTATCACCAGCATGTGTTGCAAAATTTGTTAACTTAGCAGTAGCAGTTCAATGCAATACATAATATAAAAGGAAAATATAAAATAATAATAATTTAAAAATTACTGTATATGTTTATTGAATAGATTAAAAATAATGCAAAAGACAGATATAGTATATATAGTGTTCTCGCACAGGTGTGAAAGAACTCTGAACTAAACACCAAGCATAAACCAGTCAATGAGGCGGTCCCAGTAAGATTAACTGTTTACTGTTCACTCTTCCACCACATTAACGTATCATGAAAACTGTTGATAAAACAATGCAAAATATATACAGTATTTGTTTCCTTCTTGACATCACATTTACATCATAAATACTTGCAAAAGTAAAACTACAACAACTATATTACATTAAAGTGCAACATACAGTCAGAATCTATCTACACCATCAACTGGCTTTAAATACACTTCAACACAAACTATCTGCAACTCTTTAACAAAAAACATAAATTTTATCAACCGTCATTACTTTTAACAGAATCAGCGTTAACATTTTTAAATCAACATATCGATTATCTCATGAACTTACGACATTGCTTCTCTGATGTTTCTAGTGCATAGAAAGAAAACTTTCTTGTGCTGATCCTGCACACACAAGCCCCCTCCTTCCCGTTTCTCCAAACCGGTATTTTCCCACAAGACGCAGTGAACCCGCGTGTGACGTCATCGCATGCCGCGATATATCACAGACAACGAATTTACTTTAAACAACCTTAACTTTAACTAGAAAATGATAACAAACAAATTACTAAAGCGAAAATATAATAAACTAAACAAATGCCTTAAAAGCAACACAATATATATTAAACAAGTGAGGTAGTGTCCAAGGGTTCAATGTCCATTTTGGGAATCGGATGACAGAGGGGAAGAAGCTGTTCCTGAATTGCTGAGTGTTTGCCTTCAGGCTTCTGTACCTCCTACCTGATGGAGCCAACTAAATTTATAATCCTCTGCAGTGTCTTTTGGTCCTGTGCAGTAGCCCCCTGCATGCCAGACAGTGATGCAGCCTGTCAGAATGCTCTCTATGGTACATTTATTGAGTGTATTTGTTGACATGCCAAATCTCTTCAAACTCCTAAAGAAGTATAGTCACTATCTTGCCTTCTTTATAACGACATCAATATGTTGGGATCAGGTTAGATCCTCAGAGATTTTGACACCCAGCAACTTGAAGCTGCTCACTTTCTCCACTTCTGATCCCACTATGAGGATTGGTATACGTTCCTTCATCTTACCCTTCCTGAAGTCCACTATCAGCTCTTTCGTCTTACTGACATGGAGTGCAAGGTTGCAAGGTTCTTGCTGCGATACCACTCCACTAGTTGGCTTATCTTGCTCCTGTCCATCAAATTTATAGATGGTATTTGAACTACACCTAGCCACACAGTCATGGGTATATAGAGAGTAGGGCAGTGGGCTAAGCACACATCCCTGAGGTGCACCAGTGTTGATCGTCAGCGAGAAGGAGATACTATCACCCATCCACACAGATTGTGGTCTTCTGGTTAGGAAGTCAAGGATTCAATTGCAGAGGGAGTACAGAGGTCCAGGTTCTGTAACTTCTCTATCACTACTGCACTTTTATTGCCATTGACACATCTTCAGCGAAATGCCGCCCAGCCTTCCATTTGTCAGTCAAATGTTCTCTTTGAATGACTTATGAGCAGGGAGCAAATGGAAGAGAAATTGCTGATGAGCTTCTGCTAAGTTTTGTATGACCACTATGAGTTTAGCTTGACTGAGATGTGTGTGGCACGCTCCGTTCATTTGCTCTCACCCTAGGTGCCTGAATACATTACTGCTGCGGTCAGCAGGCAATGGAGTCACAGCTGGGATTGCTGATACATCCTGCCTGAGACAACACAATCCAGCAAGAACAGTTCCAAAAAACATAGCAATAAAAGTTAGCTCTTCTATATTTCACACGATAACCTACATTTTAAAGTTAATTTCCCATTAAAGTTGTGTTTCCTTAATAAATGTTACAAAATTACATCCTATAGAACTCAATAGTCTCACCTTCTGCCCAGGAAGAAAATCATCAAAGACTGTGGTGATGTACTAAGCCAGTCTTTTTCTTTTAGCATTTAACTCTCTCCAGGTCAGTTCTAATATATGTATTATGAACAATCCTAGCATATGAAATGTTACATTGATCCTAGTACTTACTTCTTAATGATGTGCATTAAGTCTGAAGAAAAAATAATAGATGTCATTTTCTGTTTGCATATAGACAGAATTAATTTTCTTCAGATATAGTGTTTACATTTTTTCATCTCTCATGGAGCATTGAACTGGGTATATTAGCAGCAGACAGAGAATGTATCAAGATCAATGATTTGAACACATGCTCCAGTACTGTCTGTTATTGTTACAGCTATAAGCTGTTCAGAGCAGCAAAGCAAATTTCTGAGGTTCCGAGGCTTAGGACAAGGCAATAGTGCAGAAAAATTGATCTGCTTTTGTTTTGGAGTCAAGCCAGCTGCCATATCTACCAAGTAGCAATATTAATGTAGAGCTGGAGTGAAATTGTGAACCAGAGAACAGCTTCAGAAAGTGATGCTGTAACTAAAATGTAGCATATTGTAATAGGCATATAAGGTAATGGCTCCTTCTGAATATTTTCTGCATAGTTGGCAAGGATATGTCCAAGGCTGGGTACTTGCCACCCAGTGCTGTTCAGTTCAGTGCAGTTCTTGTCAGACTGAAGCCACCAGCTTCCCAGAAATACTAATGATTACACATTGACTAAAATATTGACTTCAAATCAAGTAAGCGTTTGCAGTTAACACCACTGTACTGAGCCGTAGCTCAAGTAAGTAATAAGTTGGAGTACAGGAAGGAGATGGCAATCTTTGTAATATGGTTTGACAATAATGACTTTCAAAGATTCAAGCTTCAAAGTACATTCATTATCTAAGTATGTACAGAGTACACAACTCTGAGATTAGTCTTCCCCACAGACAGCCACAAAACAAAGAAAGTACTCAACCCATTCAATGAAAACCATCAAGCACACCCACCCATGTGCAAAAAGGAAAAAATAACAAATGAAAACCACAGAATATAAAACAGAAAATCAAATGAGTCCAGGCATATTCAGTACAGCTCAGGTCAGTTCGATGTGGCGTTGTTTCCTTTTTTTTTTGTCTACAGGCTGCCCCAATTAAAATCAGCCAAATTAGCAACAAAAAAAGTCACAACTTTTCCTGAATGTCAGTAAAGCAAAAGATCTGGTCATTGATTTCAGGACGGGGAGTGTGGTGCACTTACTCCTGTCTACGTCAGTGGTGCTGAGGTTGAGAGCTTCAAGTTCCTAGGAGGGAACATCACCAGTGCTCTGTCCTGATCCAGCCAGGTGAAGAATGCCAAAGAAGCTGCTGCACTTTATTCTGCATCTGTATAGTTTTACCTTGTACTACCTCAATACACTGCGTAATAATTTGATCTGCGTGAACAGTATGCACTACAAACCTTTCACTGTATTGTGGTACATGTGACAATAATGGGTCGAGGCAATTCAGTTCAGTTCAACGTGGTGATCTTTGCATTATCAATGGGGCGGGAGAGGTTTCGGAGGATTGGAGGGTTGCGGATGTTGTTCCCTTATTCAAGAAAGGGAGTAGAGATAGCCCAGGAAATTATAGACCAGTGAGTCTTACTTCAGTGGCTGTTAAGTTGATGGAGTAGATCCTGAGAAGCAGGATTTCTGTAGATTTGGAGAGGCATAATATGATTAGGAATAGACAGCATGGATTTGTGAAAGGCAGGTCATGCTTTACGAGACTGATTGGATTTTTTGAGGATGTGACTAAACACATTGATGAAGGTAGAGCAGTAGATGTGGTGTATATGGATTTCAGCAAGGCATTTGATAAGGTTCCCCATGCAAGGCTTATTGAGAAAGTAAGTAGGCATGGGATCCAAGGGGACATTGCTTTTTGGATCCAGAACTAGCTTTCCCACAGAAGGCAGAGTGGTTGAAGATGGGCCATATTCTGCGTGAAGGTTGGTGATCAGTGGTGTGCCTCAGGGATCTGTTTGGGATCCCTACTCTTTGTGATCTGGAGGAGGAAGTGGAGGGATGGGTTAGTAAATTTACTGATGACAAAGGTTGGGGGTGTTGTGGATATTGTGGAGGGCTGTCAGTGGTACATTGATAGGATGCAAAACTGAGCTGAGAAATGGCAGGTGGAGTTCAACTCAGATAAGTGTGAAGTGGTTCATTTTGATAAGTCAAATATGATGACAGAATATAGCATTAATGGTAAGACTCTTGGAAGTCTGGAGGTTCAGAGGGATCTTGGGGTCCTGGTCCATAGGACACTCAAAGCAGCTGTGCAGATTGGCTCTGTGGTTAAGAAGGCATATGGTGCATTGACCTTCATCAATCATGGGATTGAGTTTAAGAGTAAGGAGGTAATGTTGCAGCTCTACAGGACCCTGGTCAGGCCCCACTTGGAGTACTGTGCTCACTACAGGAAGAATGTGGAAACGATAGAAAGGGTGCAGAGGAGATTTACAAGGATGTTGCCTGGATTGGGGAGCATGCCTTATGAGAATAGATTGAGTGAACTTTGCCTTTTCTCCTTGGAGCGATGGAGGATGAGAGGTGACCTGATAGAGGTGTATTAGATGATGAGAGGCATTGATCATGTGGATAGTCATTTTCCCAGGGCTGAAATGGTTGCCACAAGTGGACACAGGTTTATGGTGCTGGGGAGTAGGTACAGAGGAGATGTCAGGGATAAGTTTTTTATGCAGGGAGTGGTGAGTGCGTAGAATGGGCTGCTAGCAACAGTGGCGGAGGCGGATACAATAGGGTCTTTTAAGGGACACCTAGATAGGTACATGGAGCTTAGAAAAATAGAGGGCTATGGTTAACCCTAGGTAATTTTTACCTTATTTGTCAGTCTTTTGGATGAAGGAATTGATGGCTTTGCTGAAATTTTTGCAGACAATCTAAAGATAGGTGGAGGGGCAGGTAGTTTTGAGGAAGTAGAGAGGTCACAGTAGAATTTAGATTAAGAGAAAGGGGAAAGAATTGGCAGAAGGAATACAGTGTTGGGAAGTGTATAGTCGTGCACTTTGTTAGAAAAAATAAAAGGATTGACCGTTTTCTAAGTGGAGAGAAAATACAAAAAGCTGAGGTACAGAGGACATGGGAGTCCTCATGCAGGATTCCCTGAAGGTTAATTTGCAGGCTGAGTCTGTGGTGAGGAAGGCAAATATGATGTTCGCATTCATTTCAAGAGGACTAGAATATGAGAGCAAAGATGTAATGTTGAGACTTTATAAAGCACAGGTGAGGCCTCACTTGGAGTATTGTGAGCAGTTTTGTGCCCCTTATCATAGAAAGGATGTGCTGAAACTGCAGAGGTTTCAAAGGATGTTCACAAAAATGATTCCAGATTCAAACGTCTTGCCAATGAAGAGCGTTTGATGTCTCTGGGCCTGTATTCACTGGAATTCAGAAGAATGAGGGTGGCCTCATTGAAACCTGTTAAGTGGTAAAACCCCTTAATAGAGTGGATGTGGAGAGGATGTTTCCTATGGTGGGCGAGTCTAAGACCAGAGGACATGTTTTCAATATAGAGGGGAATCCTTTTCAGAATGGAAGTGAGGGGGAATTTATTTAGCCAAAAAGTGGTGAATCTGTGGAATTCTTTGCCACAGGCAACTGTGGAGGCCAAGTCTGTATGTAAATTTAAGGAAAAAGTTGATAGACTTTCATTTGGTCAGGGCATGAAGGGATATGGGCAGAAGACAGGAGATTGGGTCTGAGAGGAAAATGGATCAGCCATGACGAAATGCAGAGCAGACACGATGGGCCTCATGATCTCATTCTGCTCCTACATCTTATGGTCTTTAAGAGACATTTAGATAGTATATGAATGGAAAGGTTTAGAGGGTTATGGGTCAACAATGGGAAATTGAAATAGCACAAACAGACTTGGTCAGCATAGGCAAGTAGGGCAGAAGGGCCTGATCTCTACTGTATGACTTACTATAACTCTAAACTGCTCTCCTTTTGGTGATTTTACACTTGTATGATGGGACAGTGAGGACCAATGCATAGCCCATTTTCCCATTGCTGCTTCAGACACCTGACCATACACAGACAGTTTGCCTGCCTCTCCTTTATACTACAATGTTACATTTCAAGAATAGCTCATTGACTGAAAGCAGAGGGAAGATTATGTTGGCCCAAAGCACTCTCCCTTGTATTCAATGCTGCTACCAAAAAATTTAAAAAGGATGACAGCAGCTTGTAACCTCTTTTATTTTTCTATTTCCATTAATTGCAATTGTTTGAAAAATACCAGATGTGTTAAATGGATGACTGATTATTCATAACAAAGTGAGAAATTGCTGGGAACACCCAACAGGTCAGGCAGCATCTGTAGAAGGAAAAACTCTTTATGTTTTGGTTTCCAGACACTTGGGACAGGACCTCAGGGGTTAAAAGTTTCTCATTCCATGGATGCTGCCTGACCGACTGGTGCTTTCTGTTTTCTGTCAGATTTACAGCACCCAAAGTTCTTTTTCTATTTCCATTAAATGATATGTATCATCCATTTATACTTTTATACAAAAGGTTTTTGTTCTTGCTAAATCTAGAGAGTCCCATCTATCTCTGCAATCTATACTAGCATTCACACATCTTGGAAGTTTCAGCCATCCACAGAAACATGTTTTCCTGGTATAAAAACCTATTTATTTGATTGCGTGGAATGTGCTGCCAGCGACGGTGGTGGAGGCAGATACAATAGGGTCTTTTAAGAGACTCCTGGATAAGTACAGGGAGCTTAGAAAAATAGAGGGCTATGGGTAACCCTAGGTAATTTCTAAAGTAAGGACATGTTCAGCACAGCATTGTGGGCCAAAAGGCCTGTATTATGCTGTAGGTTTTCTATGTTTCTATTTGTTTTCCACTTAGTGATATAACATCAAGGATCAAGTTTTATTTATCTATTTGCCAATTTATCGTCTGTTTGTTTACTTTTTCTAAAGAGATACAGCTTGGAACAGGCCCTTCTGGCCCATTGGACTATGCTGCCCATCAACCCACCTTTTTAACACTAGCCTTGTCATGGGACAATTTACAATGCCCAAATTAACCTACTAAATGGTACATCTTTGGACTATAGTAAGAAAGCAGAGCACCCATTGGAAACTCACATGGTCACCGGGAGACTGTGCAAACTCCTTATCTACATACAAACCTACGACCCACCCTCAGCTGGAATAGCTACACTATATTGGCACCCATGTACATTTACATGGATTTGCTGTTGTGTGCTGGTTAGGGCATGACAAGAAACAAAATTAAAACAACATTCCACAATTATAAAGAATTATACAAAAGTAAAATTCAAAGTTAAAGTATCGATTTGGAATAAAATGTGCGTAAATACAGAAATTCCAGCATGCATTTACAATATAAACAGCATTATTAAATGTGGTTTAAAGTTTTTACGGTGCAGTGATGAGGGATAATAGATTCAGCAAGGGGCTAACTATAATGGTTGATCAGATACCTGAGAGACTAAACCCTTAAGATGGTATGAATTATAGCCAAGTTTAATAGCTGAATAACACTTCGAGTTCAAAATTCATTTGATTTCCAAATAAGTTTGAAAAATCTTCTTTAAGTCGTTTATTAAACCCAGTAATTTATTTACCACTCTGACTTAAATTGTCACGACGATTTTACTGAATATTGAAGAGTGAAACAGCAACAGAAAATAATCTGAGCTATTTCCTCCCGGGTTGTGTGTATATCAGACATTTTATACCTCGACCCCGGACCCCAAAATGCCATTTTTGGTGCCTTTTAAGCAAACTTCTTAAGAAGCTATAGACTGGTGAATTAGAGCAGTAGATTATAAATAGCGCGTCATCCCTGTTGATGGAAGCAGTAAATGACAGCCTTTCAGAGCACCAGCTTCTGAATCACGAAGACGCCAACACCTAGTGATTTCCCTGCACTGTACAAGAGAGATAACAAAGCCCCTTGCACTGAGTCATCACTAAAAACACATTTCTATCAGAGGTTGCCAATTTCTGGGACAATATTCCATTTAATTAAAACTGTAATGTGTTGTTAAGGGTTATTGAACATGCCCTGAGGAAAACGCTGCAACAAATGAACACCAGGGCTTTGTCGGCAATAAGGAAAGCAAGGTGAAGCAGACCGTTTTATACAAATATTAACATTTGTCTTTAAAGGTCCATTCTTTGAGGTACAAAAGATGTCTAAATGTTAACTTTTCATTTTCAGTGTTTAAGCACACTGGATGTGGGTGCGTAAAGCTGCAGTTCAGTGCGGTTGCCTTTTTAAGAATCCAGGTTAGAAATCATTGTCACTGACGTCTGCCAATAAAATGGTGGTTATTCATTTCTTGGTCCATTAATATCACCGACAGTACATTGTGGGCTTCGCATCGGTCATTGGGAGTTTTATGCCAGTGTGGCATTGTTTTCTGTCTGTAAGTAAGGACATACGGTGTCATCTACATAAAGGAAATTCTGTAAAGACACCAACGTTTCAAATCTGAAGTGATTCTGCAACCGACTGAATCCCTTGCTCTGCCCATTGACTCTTGGCTGAGCTCCTCCTGTGGTATCCAAGGACAATTGTTGGTAGGCAGCACGTTGCTGCAAACGTTTGAGAAATGGAAGTTAGTAATCCGTCACCATACACACCATTGCCTGGAAAGCTCCCCGAGATACAGCGAATGGACTTATTATGTAAATGTCGGTTCTGCTCATAATTCAACGTTCAATAAATCTCCAAACAAAAGTCTAATAAATCTGCGTCAAGGCTGGGATTAAAAATCAGATTGTTGCTTTTTATATGTCGTGTGCTCAGAATAGACCTGTCAATCCACACGGAGTGACTTGCCCTTTGATGGTGTGTGCAGGGTTGTATTGTTACAATTAATCCTCGCTGCCTAAGATTACTCCGAAAAAAATATAGAACATAAAATCCTGCCAAAGTCTTAAAATCTACATTTAAAAGGCAATGTACGGTTTCTTATTCTATGTACTGTCACCCAGAGATAAAATGCCCCTAACTGTTCGTTTCGAGACTCCATTCTTTACGTATTACCAAGGGGCAACAGCATTGTAACAAGTCATGAAAAGCTAATCAACAAAAGATAATCAACGTAAAGAAATCTCCGAACTTGATAGAAGCTTGTTCGTGCTTGACTGATCAAACGCATTACAAGCCCCAAGGCTCCGGCCCCGCGTTGTACGTTCAGTGACATTATTTTGCTGTACAATAGGAATTCAGTCAGAGCTCACGGAAATGTCAGTTAATATTCAGAATTTGCGGTATATAATCACAGAGCGGATTTAAACAGTGCTCACAGACTCACTCCTGCACAAAGTATTTTAAATGTTACTAACGGGGAAAGGACGTGAATTTTATTCGTTGTTAAAACCGTGAAATGGCAGCAATCACATCTTACGTGATTTTCATATTTGAATAACAACTGTCTTCAGATTCCGCCGCTTCTGACTTTCCACGCTCTGTCATGTGAGCTTATCTCAGCTACTTGCCTCTGATGACGCACGGAAGACATGAATAGTTGTGCATTAGCATTACATTTCTGAGCTATACAATTATATTTTGCCAAATATGGAATTACAACGTAATCGTAT
Source organism: Hypanus sabinus (assembly GCF_030144855.1). NCBI lineage: Eukaryota > Metazoa > Chordata > Chondrichthyes > Myliobatiformes > Dasyatidae > Hypanus > Hypanus sabinus. The sequence goes on along the minus strand of NC_082711.1, from coordinate 47,111,469 downwards.
TACCCGAACTCAAGCCATGTATTCAAAATGACTCGAAATATTTCTTAAACCTTATCAGGTGTCAAGAATCCTGGCTCCTTCTGCATTTTAGTCTAAATATTAGAGTCGGTTTTTTTATTCATTCTTATACTTTTCTGACACAAAATGGGAGGGAGGTCGATTAAATAGATGTTTTGCGGAGCTGTGGAGCGTGCACTGCTCAATACACGCCGCAGGACATCTGGTTGCAGGGAATATGTTTAAATATCAATCCTGCATGCATATCTGCAAGAAAGTCCACACAGTAACTGTTCTGTTAAAAATTACACTTCCATTAATGCCATGAACTATCAAAAACCAACGAAGAAATTATCAATAACAAAGGGGGTAGAAGATTGATAGATACTCTATTGATTGCGAAGGGAATTACAGTGCCAGAGTATATAAATATTGGAAGTAGAAATATACAATATTAGCACAGATATACAAATATTAGAAGTAAGAAAGGATAAAAAAAATAAGTTACCTCAAACAGTCTAACAGGAGGGGGGGTCATCACTTCTCTGGCTATACGTTAACTCATTATAGAGCCTAATTGCCACGAGTAAGAATGACCTCATATAGCGCTCTTTGAAGCAGCATAGTTGCCTTAGTCTATTACTAAAATTGCTCCTCTGTTCAGCCAAGGTGGCATGCAAAGGGTGATAAGCACTGTCCAGATTGCCAGCATTTTCCATAGAGTAGTTTGTTCTACCACAGTCTCCACTGCGCCCAGTTTGACTCCTATAAGGTTTGCTAGTGCTGCTCCGGGGTGGGGGGGGGGGTTTAAACTGGATTTGCAGGGGGAGGGGAACCAGGGTGTTACAGCAGATAGTGAGGTGGAGGAGGATAAAGGACAGGTGAGAGCTGCAAGTATAGTGCATGGAGAAAAGCCAGATCTAACATATGAAGAGGCTTTGAGGAAAGAGAAACAGAATAAAGGGTGTAAAGCCAGTAAGGTAGAAGGGCTAAAGTGCGTGTACTTGAATGCAAGAAGCATCAGGAACAAAGGTGATGAACTGAGAGCTTGGATACATACATGGAATTATGATCTAGTGGCCATTACAGAGACTTGGCTGGCACCAGGGCAGGAATGGATTCTTAATATTCCTGGATTTCAGTGCTTTAAAAGGAATAGGGGGAGGAGAGTGGCAATACTGATCAGGGATACTATTACAGCTACAGAAAGGGTGGGTAATGTAGCAGGATCCCCTTTTGATTCAGTATGGGTAGAAGTCAGGAACAGGAAGGGAGCAGTTACTCTATTGGGAGTATTCTATAGGCCCCCTGGTAGCAGCAGGGATACCGAGGAGCAGATTGGGAGGCAGATTTTGGAAAGGTGCAAAAATAACAGGGTTGTTATCATGGGTGACTTTAACTTCCCTAATATTGATTGGCACCTGATTAGTTCCAATGGTTTAGATGGGACAGAGTTTGTTAGGTGTGTCCAGGATGGACAGGCCAACTAGGGGGGGAATGCCATACTGGATCTAGTATTAGGTAACAAACCGGGTCAGGTCACAGATCTCTCAGTGAGTGAGCATCTGGGGAACAGTGACCACCACTCCCTGGCCTTTAGCATTATCATGGAAAAGGACAGAATCAGAGAGGGCAGGAAAATTTTTAATTGGGGAAGGGCAAATTATGAGGCTATAAGGCTAGAACTTGCGGGTGTGAATTGGGATGATGTTTTTGCAGGGAAATGTACTATGGACATGTGGTCGATGTTTAGGGATCTCTTGCAGGATATTAGGGATAAATTTGTCCTGGTGAGGAAGACAAAGAATGGTAGGGTGAAGGAACCACGGGTGACAAGTGAGGTGAAGAATCTAGTCAGATGGAAGAAGGCAGCATACATGAGGTTTAGGAAGCAAGGATCAGATGGGTCTATTGAGGAATATAGGGTAGCAGGAAAGGAGCTTAAGGGGCTGAGGAGAGCAAGAAGAGGGCATGAGAAGGCCTTGGTGAGTAGGGTAAAGGAAAACCCCAAGGCATTCTTCAATTATGTGAAGAACAAACGGTTGACCAGGGTGATGATAGGACCGATTAGAGATAAGGGTGGGAAGATGTGCCTGGAGGCTGTGGAAGTGAGCGAGGTCCTTGATGAATACTTCTCTTCAGTATTTACCAATGAGAGGGAACTTGATGATAGTGAGGACAATATGAGTGAGGTTGATGTTCTGGAGCTTGTTGATATCAGGGGAGAAAAGGTGTTGGAGTTGTTAAAATACATTAGGACGAATAAATCCCTGGGGCATGAAAGGATATTCCCCAGGCTGCTCCACAAGGCAAGGATAGAGATTGCTGAGCCTCTGGCTGGGATCTTTATGTCTTCGTTGTCCGCAGGAATGGAACCAGAAGATTGGAGGGAGGCGAATTTTGTCCCCTTGTTCAAAAAAGGTAGTAGGGATAGTCCGGGTGATTATAGATCAGTAAGCCTTATGTCTGTGGTGGGAAAGCTGTTGGAAATGATTCTTAGAGATAGAATCTATGGGCATTTAGAGAATCATGGTCTGATCAGGGGACAACAGACCGGTAGAAAATGTGAAGGAGAGGCCTGCATACTCCAAAGGACCTCAGTCTCTTCAGAAAGTAAAGGTGACTCTGGCCCTTCTTGTACACAGCCTCTGTGTTGGTGTGTTACTTAAGTCTGTCATCCAGTTGCCCCCTCAGGTACTTGTAGGTCCTCATCACATCCATGTCCTAAACATCAATAGTAACAGGGAGCGGTGCAGGCTTAGTCTTCCTAAAGTCCATCACCATCTCTTTTGTCTTACTGATGTTGAGCGGCAGGTGATTTAGCTTTCACCATTTGACGAAGACCTCCACCAGGGCCCTGCCTTCATTCTCCTGCCCTCCATTTAAACACCCAACTATTGCTGAGTTATCAGAGAATTTCTGGAGATGACATGATTCAGTGTGGTATCCGAGTTATAGAGGGTAAACAGGAAGGGAGCCAGTACAGTCTCCCGTGAGGCCCCGTTTCTGCTGAGAGCCATGTCTGAGACACAGCTCTGAAGCTGCACAAACGGTTGTCTGCCAGTCAGGTAGTCCATTACCCAGGATACAATGGAAATGCTGACCTGCACTGAATGGAGCTTCTCTCCCAGCAATGAAAGCTGTATGGGATTGAAGGCACTTGAGAAATCAAAAAAAAACATGATCCTCACAGTGTGCCCTGCTTATCCAACGTAATACCACTTTTAAAGGGTACGATATTTTCTGTGGGATTTTGAGGCAGCCACGTATTACATCAACATTAAGTATTAAGGTAGAAAATGGAGATCTAATGTGGGAACAGAAGAAAAAGCATCTACAAAGGGATGCAAACAGATTCAGTCCAGTGTTCCAGCTTTCTCCCACAGTACAAAAACATCCTGAGAAGCAGGATTTATCAACATTTGGAGAGGCATAATATGATTAGGAATAGTCAGCATGGCTTTGTCAAGGGAAGGTTGTGCTTTACGAGCCTGATTGAATTTTTTGAGGATGACTAAACACATTGATGAAGGTAGAGCAGTAGATGGGGTGTATATGGATTTCAGGAAGGCATTTGATAAGGTAGCCCATGCAAGGCTTATTGAGAAAGTAAGGAGGCATGGGATCAAAGGGGGCATTGCTTTGTGGATCCAGAACTGACTTGCCCACAGAAGGCAAAGAGTGGTTGTAGATGGGTCATATTCTGCATGGAGGTCAGTCACCAGTGGAGTGCCTCAGGGATCTGTTCTGGGACCCTTACACTTTGTGATTTTTATAAATGACCTGGATGAGGAAGTGGAGGGATGGGTTAGTAAGTTTACTGATGACACTAAGGTTGGAGGTGTAATGGATAGTGTGGAGAGCTGTCAGAGGTTACAGCAGGACATTGATAGGATGCAAAACTGGGCTGAGAAGTGACAGATGGATTTCAACCCAGATAAGTGTATAATGGTTCATTTTCATAGGTCAAATATGATGGCAGAATTTAGTATTAATGGTAAGATTCTTGGCAGTGTGGAGGATCAGAGGGAGCCTGAGGTCCAAGTCCATAGGACATTCAAAGCAGCTGCGCAGGTTGACTCAGTGGTTAAGAAGGCGTACGGTGTATTGGCCTTCATCAATTGTGGAACTGAATTTAGGAGCCGAGTAATAATGTTGCAGCTATATAGGACCCTGGTCAGACCCCACTTAGAGTACTGTGCTCAGTTTTCGTCGCCTCACTACAGGAAGGATATGGAAACCGTAGAAAGGGTGCACAGGAGATTTACAAGGATGTTGCCTGGATTGGCAACATGTCTTAAGAGGATAGGTTGAGTAAACTCGGCCTTTTCTCCCTGGAGCGACGGAGGATGAGAGGTGACCTGATAGAGGTATATAAGATGTTGAGAGGCGTTGATTGTGTGGATGGTCAGAGGCTTTTTCCCAGGGCTGAAATGGTTGCCAAAAGAGGACACAGGTTTAAGGTTTTCTGACCTTTTGTGCCATCAGCAAATTTACTAACCCATCACTCTACTTCCTCATCCAGGTCATTTATAAAAATCATAAAGGGTAGAGGTCCCAGAACAGATCTCTGAGGCACACCGCTGGTCACGGGCCTCCATGCAGAATATGACCCATTACAACCACTCTTTGCCTTCTGTGGGCAAGCCAGTTCTGGATCCACGAAGCAATGTCCCCTTGGATCCCATGCCTCCTTACTTTCTCAATTTGTCTTGCATGGAGTAACTTATCAAATGCCTTGCTAATATCCATGTACACTACATCTATGGCTCTACCTTCATCAGTGTGTTTAGTCACATTCTCAAAAATTTCGATCAGGCTCTCAAGGCATGACCTGCCCTTTACAAAGCCATGCTGTCTATTCCTAACCATCATATGCCTCTCCAAATGTTCATAAGTCCTGCCTCTCAGGATCTTCTCCATCAACTTTCAACCACTGAAGTAAGACTCATTGGCTTAAAATTTCCTGAGCTACCTCTACTCCCTTTCTTGAATAAGGGAACAACATCCACAACCCTCCAATCCTCTGGAACCTCTCCTGTTCTCATTGATGATGCAAAGATCATTGTCTTTGAGACTGAGCAATCTCCTCCCTTGCCTCCCACAGTAGGCTGGGATACATCCCGTCTGGTCCCAGTGACTTACCCAATTTGATGTTTTCCAAAAGCTCCAACACATCCTCTTCCTTAATATCTACATGCTCCAGCTTTTCAGTCCGCTGCAAGTCATCCCTACAATCGCCAAGATCCTTTTCCGTAGTGAATACTGAAGCAAAGTATTCATTAAGTACCTCCGCTATTTCCTCCAGTTCCATATACACTTTTTCACTGTCACACTTGATTGGTCCTATTGTCTCATATCTTATCCTCTTGCTCTTCACAAACTTGTAAAATGCTTTGGGGTTTTCCTTAATCCTGTCTGCCAAGGCCTTCTTATGGCCCCTTCTGGCTTTCCTAATTTCACTCTTAAGCTCCCTTCACTCTTACTGCTAGCCTAATAATCTTCTAGGTTCCTATCATTACCTGTTTTTTTCGAACTTTTCGTAAGCTCTTCTTTTCTTCTTGACGAGATTTACAACAGCCTTTGTACACCATAGATCTTTTACCCTACCATCCTTTCCATGTCTCATAGAAATATAGAAAATAGGTGCAGGAGTAGGCCATTTGGCCCTTCGAGCCTGCACCGCCATTCAGTATGATCATGGCTGAACATCCAACTCAGAAACCTGTACCTGTCTTCTCTCCATACCCCCGATCCCTTTAGCCACAAGGGCCATATCTAATACCCTCTTAAATATAGCTAATGAACTGGCCTCAACTGTTTCCTGTGGCAGAGAATTCCACAGATTCACCACTCTCTGTGTGAAGAAGTTTTTCCTCATCTCGGTCCTAAAAGGCTTCCCCTTTATCCTAAAACTGTGACCCCTTGTTATGGACTTCCCCAACATTGGGAACAATCTTCCTGCATCTAGCCTGTCCAATCTCTTTAGAATTTTATGTGTTTCAATAAGATCCCCCCTCAATCTTCTAAATTCCAGTGAGTACAAGCCCAGTTGATCTCGTCTTTCTTCATACGAAAGTCCTGCCATCCCAGGAATCAATCTGGTGAAACTTCTTTGTACTCTCTCTATGGCAAGAATGTCTTTCCTCAGATTAGGGGACCAAAACTGCTCACAATACTCCAGTTCTGGTCTCACCAAGGCCTTGTACAACTGCAGTAGAACCTCCCTGCTCCTGTACTCAAATCCTCTTGCTATGAATGCCAACATACCATTTGCCTTTTTCACCGCCTGCTGTACCTGCATGCCCACCTTCAATGACTGGTGTACAATGACACCCAGGTCTCGTTGCACCTCCCCTTTTCCTAATCAGCCACCATTCAGATAATAATCTGTTTTCCTATTCTTGCTACCAAAGTGGATAACCTCACATTTATACACATTAAATTGCATCTGCCAAAAATTTGCCCGCTCACCTAACCTATCCAAGTCACCCTGCCTCCTCTTAGCATCCTCCTCACAGCTAACACTGCCGCCCAACTTCACATCATAGGCAAAATTGGAGATGCTGCATTTAATTCCCTCATCTAAATCATTAATATATATTGTAAACAACTGGAGTCCCAGCACTGAGCCTTGCAGCACCCCACTAGTCACTGCCTGCCATTCTGAAAAGGTCCCGTTTATTCCCACTCTTTGCTTCCTGTCTGCCAACCAATTCTCTATCCACATCAATACCATATCCCCAATACTGTGTGCTTTAAGTTTACACACTGATCTCCTGTGTGGGACCTTGTCAAAAGCCTTTTGAAGACCCAAATATACCACATCCACTGATTCTCCCTTATCCACTCTACTAGTTACATCCTCAAAAGATTCTATAAGATTCGTCAGACACGATTTTCCTTTCACAAACCCATGCTGACTTTGTCCGATGATTTCACCGCTTTCCAAATGTGCTGTTATCACATCGTTGATAACTGACTCTAGCATTTTCCCCACCACCAATGTCAGGCTAACCGGTCTATAATTCCCCAGTTTCTCTCTCCCTCCTTTTTTAAAAAGTGGGGTTATGTTAGCCACCCTCCAATCCTCAGGAACTAATCCAGAATCTAAAGAGTTTTGAAAAATTATCACTAATGCATCCACTATCTCTTGGGATACCTCCTTAGGCACTGTGATGCAGACCATCTGGCCTTGCAGATTTATCTGCCTTTAATCCCTTCTATTTACCTAACACCACTTTCCTACTAACATGTATTTCCCTCAGTTCCTCCATCTCACTAGACCCTTGGTCCTCTACTATTTCTGGAAGTTTATTTATGTCCTCCTTATTGAAGACAGATGTGCTTATTCCCCATGATCAATTCACCTGTTTCTGACTGTAAGGGACCTACGTTTGTCTTAACCAATCTTTTTCTTTTCATATATCTATAAAAGCTTTTACAGTCAGTTTTTATGTTCCCTGCCAGCTTTCTCTCATAATCTTTTTTCCCTTTCCTAATTAAGCCCTTTGTCCTCCTCTGCTGGACTCTGAATTTCTCCCAGTCCTCAGGTGTGCCACTTTTTCTGGCTAAATTGTATGTTTCTTCTTTGGACGTGATGCTATCCCTAATTTCCCTTGTCAGCCATGGGTGCACTACCTTTCCTGGTTTATTCTTTTGCCAAACTGGGATGAACAATTTTTGTAGTTTATCCATGCGATCTTTAAGTGCTTGCCATTGCATATCTACCATCAACCCTTTAAGTATCATTTGCCAGTCTGTCTTAGCTAATTCACATCTCATATCTTCAAAGTTACCCTTCTTTAAGTTCAGAACCTTTGTTTCTGAATTATCTATGTCACTCTCCATCTTAATGAAGAATTCCACCATATTATGGTCACTCTTACCCAAGGCGCCTCGCACAACAAGATTGCTAACTTACCCTTCCTCATTGCTCAATACTCACTCTAGAATGGCCTGCTCTCTAGTTGGTTCCTCGACATGTTGGTTCAGAAAACCATCCTGCATACGTTCCAAGAAATCATCTTCCTCAGCACCCTTATCAATTTGGTTCACCCAATCTATATGTAGATTGAAGTCACCCATTATAACTCCTGTTCCTTTATTGCATGCATTTCCAATTTCCTGTTTAATACCATCCCCAACCTCACTACTACTGTTAGGTGGCCTGTACACAACTTCCACCAGCGTTTTCTGCCTCTTAGTGTTATGCAGCTCTACCCATATCGATTCCACATCCTCCAGGCTAATGTCCTTCCTTTCTATTGTGTTAATCTCCTCTCTAACCAGCAACGCTACCCCACCTCCTTTTCTTTCCTGTCTGTCCCTCCTGAATATTGAATATCCCTGGATGTTGAGCACCCATCCTTGGTCAACCTGGAGCCATGTCTCTGTGATCCCAACTATATCATATTCATTAATAACTATCTGCATATTCAATTCATCCACCTTGTTACGAATGCTCCTTGCACTGACACACAAAGCCTTCAGGCTTGTTTTTACAACACTCTTAGCCCTTATACAATTATGTTGAAAAGTGGCCCTTTTTGATTTTTTCCCTGGATTTGCCTGTCTGCCACTTTTACTTTTCAACTTACTACTTTTTGCTTCTACTCTCATTTTACTCCCCGCTGTCTCTTTGCACTTGTTCCCATCCCCCTGCCACATTAGTTTAAATCCTCCTAAACAGCAGGACTTCCTTGACTTATTTCTACTTTCCTCTTCCTCGACCCTGACACTCTGGTTTCCTTCCCCTTGCCAACTCAGTTTAAACCCTCCCTAACAGCTGCATTAAACAATCCCGCCATTGCAATTGCAGAATACCCACTGTAATTCCTGTACACATCTTCACCCTTTTCCTGTTGATTTATTCATTAATAGAATTCTAAAACATCAATAAGACAAAATGTATTTGTTATTTATTTTCATCTAGTTTTTGGATTTATGTTCCATAACTGATCTAAAGTACTTTTCTTGATTACAAAGAATGGTGGATTTGTTGATTTAATGTACATGGATTACATAAGTCTTTGAACAAATGTTTTCCAACTAAATTATAGTGAAATTTATTTGGAAGTTTTTGATGCTTCCAAGTCTTGTGAGGAAAATTATGGAGGTCTAAGTTAATTGATACTTACATTAAAGTAAGATAAAGTTATGAGAAATCTTTATTTATCAGATCTAACAATTAAAGAAAATTTTGGCAAATACTGAGATAGCCATGTCTCCTTTTCCCAGCTCTGAAGAAATTTGCTGTATTATTCTATAGAGCAAGATTTTGTTTTCTAATGCAATCATTTACCTGAAAAAAAGTCAGGGTAATAGTGATTGGACCAATAGTTCCAAAATTTGATGCTACAATTGTTGTTCCTTTATTTCAAGCCCAAGTTTATAGTAAGCTAATTGTTAGCGATTGATAGGGGTAATTACTCTGCAACTCTATCATTATTGTACCATGCAACTAACAGTATAATAGAAGATGAACAAGAAGGTCTTGGCTTTCTTCTTGTCCAATAATTAATTTGATGTAATATTCCTGCACTTCCCATCTAAGAATTAGTTAATGTCATCAGTTACAATAATTATCCCTAATAGTTAGCAATACGGAGGTAAACTTTTCTTCATACTTAAGAAAAGGGTCTGTGTGTGTCAACAATATGATCTCCAATCAAAGAGAAACATTATCTATTTTACCAGACTAAATAAGATTTCAATATCCATAAAAGGGTTCCTACAAATCAAGTTTAAATTAATGATGCATTAAAAAATGGAAATGTGGTTCCTGGTGTTCATTTTGGCTTCAATTTCATCTTAAAATAGATTCATGGAAGCCTTTCTTTTAGCAAAGCTATGAATACATTTAGAGGAGGAACTCATCAGGCCAAGCAGCATCTATGGAAAAGAGTAAACAGTTGATGTTTTGGGCCAAAACCCTTCATCAGGATTTAGTGAGCCTCCCAATATTTTGCTCTGTTTTGTTGATCACTCTACAATAAATAGTTCCATTTCAGCAGTAAGAATTTGTCACATGAGAAACTCTTTCATTCCTTTAACTATTTTTTCCTTCATTCATCTTTCTGGATGAAGATGTTGCACACAATGTTCCCTCTAATTTTTTTTCACTGCAGACCAACCATTGCTCTAAACAGAAAATCTTTAAGTGACCTTACAAAATTCAAGATTCAAAAACTTTATTGTCATTCTAACCGTACATCAGCTCTGCAGGGCAGAATGAGACAGCATTTCCCAGGAGCAGTGCAATCATAACATAACAAATGTAACACTAAATAATAAACATAATAATAACTAGTAAACACAACAGCCACATGCCAGTTAAAAACAAGTTATAAGTGTCCAGTGCAAGTTAAAATTGTCCAAAGCAGAGTCAAGTAGAACAGCTATTTAGCAGTCTGACTGCCTGTGGGAGGAAGCTGTTTAGTAGCCTTGTGGTTTTAGTGTCGATGCTCCTGTAACGTTTACCTGATGGCAGAAGAACAAACAGTTCATGGAGAGGGTGTGAAGGGTCTTTAATGATGTATTGTGTCTTCTGGAGGCATCGACTCTGAAAGAGGTCTTCGACAGAAGGTAGTGAGACCCCAATAACCTTCTCTGCTCCCCTAACCACCCTCTGCAAGGCTTTTTTTCCGGCAGCACTGCAGCTGGAATACCAGGCTGTGATGCAAAAGGTCAGCACAATCTCAACCATGCCTCTGTAGAATGTATTTAAGATGTTATTGGGGAGTGATGCTTGTTTAAGCTTCCTCAGAAAGTGCAATCTCTGCTGGGCTCGTTTCACAATCCCAGTGGTGTTCCTGGACCAGGTGAGATTGTCTGAGATCTGCACCCCTAGGAATTTGATATTTTCCACTCTCTCCACTGTGGAGCCGCTGATGCTGAGGGGTGTGTGCTCAGGCTGAGACCGTCTGAAATTGACAATCATCTCCTTGGATTTGGTGACATTAAGCATCAAGTTGTTGTCACTGCACCAGCTCTCTAGGTGTTTAACCTCCTCCCTGTACATTGTTTCATCATTTTTTGTTGATGAGCCCCACCACTGTGGTATCATCAGCAAATTTAATGATCAGGTTCTCCTTGAATCTGGCTGCACAGTCATGTGTTAGCAGTATAAACAGCAGAGGGCTGAGCACACAGTCTTGTGGGGATCCAGTGCTCAGTGTGATGGAGTCAGAGATGTTCTTGCCAACACGGACTGACTGTGGTCTCTCTGTCAAAAAATCCAGAATCCAGCGGCAGTTTAAATGTATTCTTTGGTAATACACATACTATGAATATTTTTGAATGAAAACTGAAAAATCATGTACTTTTGATTTTATTTATTAGTTGATGGGTAAAATGAAATGCAATACAATAAAGAAAATCTTTCATGCTTTGTAACTTTTTCTTGTCAGTCTTTATTATAATTCCATTGCCCATGAACACTGTCCAGATTAATTTCACATCCAGATGACAGATATGTCTTAATCCTCATTAGATCATCCAAATGTTCCGCTTCTCATCTGGTTTTTTCTGGATATACATTTAATTGAATTCATAAGATTGAATCCCAGTCAGTACTAGAAGCTTGAAATGTTCCAACATCAACTTCAAATTATTCTTTTCAAAGCATATAGTTCAACATATCAGTGAACATCTGAATTGAAACACTCTTAACTTTCTCAGAAATGACAAATTTGAAATCACCATTTTACTGCGATATTTTCCAGGTCATGCTTTGGTCTCTATTTGTAATGATAGCTGAGTATTTCTTTTGTCAGTTGCACAACATTCTCTTTTCAAAATGCAAAATTGGTTGCATTTACAATAGCAACAGGGTCAAAAGCTTACCATTCTCTTAACTCTTCATCAGGACATGTGTAATCCAAGTGATTACACATACACGTTGAATGAATCGACTGATGGGTGTGGTATTGATGCCAGAACTTATAGATGCAAAGACGTCACTTTGTCACGTCAATAAATGGTAACAACAAAGTACTGTGACTATAACTTGTTAATTTTTGCTTTTTCATACTACAGTACTTCAATTGTATTCAGACAGCTTTTCTGAAGGAATTTATGAAGAGATGCCAAATCTTCTGAAACATCATCAAGGATAGTTAATGGTAGTTGATTTGGTAATTAATTACAGGGTATTTCACAATTAGGTCTTAAAATTATATTAGCTTAATTTCAGAAATATATTAACATTATATAAAGTAAAATTCCAACAGCGCAGCAACAAAGGCTATGTGCACAAGAGCATTTCAGCTACCGCCCTGTTCTCTTCAAGAGAAGGACAATATACTGTATATGGACCATTGCTAATTTATCTTGAGAAGCAACTATCTTCTTGAATCACAACGGTCCTTTTGGTGAAAGCAATTACACAAAAGTTCCAGGATTTAGATCCTATGATGATGAAGGAACATCAGGAGTTTGTGTTGTTTTATCCTTCTTAGGTCTGGAAGTGGTCTGGATAAGTAATTGTAGAGATAGCACTCACTGCAACCACTAAACGCTGCTGTTATAGGGAATAAATGTTTAAGGTGGGCTGCTTTGTACTCAATACTAATGAGATTTTGAGATTTGCTGGAGCGACTTTCTTCCAGGCAAATGGACAGAATACCATCAATCAGAATCAGAATCAGACTTTAATCGCCAAGTATCTGTACACATACAAGGAATTTACTTCCGGCAGATGTTGTCTCTCTGCTCATAACAATAATAATGATAAATATAAATGAAAATATAGATTATACATACAAGTAGTGCAATCCAAGTAATAGTTAGCCGACAGTTAACCGGCAGTTAACTGTTCAGCAAAGTGACCGCAGTAGGGAAAAAACTTCTCCAGTGCCTATTAGTCTTAGTCTGGAGGGATCTGAAGTGCCTACCAGACGGAAACAGTTCAAACAGTCAATGTGCAGGAAGGAAGGAGTCCTTTATGATGTTCCCCGCCCTCTTCTTCAACCTGGAAGAGTACAGGTCCACAATAGAGGGCAGGGAGGCTCCAATGATGCGCTCGGCAGTCCTCACTGTGCGCTGTAGTCTGGTTCTATCCTGCTTGGTGGCGGCTCCAAACCACACAGTGATGGAGGTGCACAGGACAGACTCAATGACTGCAGTGTAGAACTGCAGCAGCAATTCCTGAGGCAGACCATATTTCCTCAAGAGCCACAGGAAGTACATCCGCTGCTGGGCCTTCTTCAGGATGGAGCTGATGTTCTGCTCCCACTTCAGATCCTCAGAGATGGTGGTTTCCAGGAACCTGAAGTTCTCCACGGTGGACACAGGGCTGCTGAGGACTGTGAGGGGGGACATAATGGGGGGATGTCTCCTGAAATCCACTATCATCTCCTTTGTCTTGAGCGTGTTCAGCTCCAGATTGTTCTGACTGCACCAGAGCGCCAGTTGGTCCACCTGCTGTCGATATGCAGACTCATCACTGTTCTGGATAAGTCCGATGAAGCTCCTGTTTTGTACCTTGTTTATGGTGGAAGGGAAGAAACAACTCAGAAATAGCCAAGTACTCTATTCTAACCTGTTCTTGTAGCTACTCTATTAATATAGCTCATATACTGTAGTTGAGATCCCAGTCAATGTTGACCATGGGCAGGTTGATGGTGGGGCACTTGGCCTTGCTGATCCCTTTGGATTTCACGGGTATGTTTTTAGCCACCCTCTTTCTGGGGTTGTCCATTTTCTGGCACTTCTAAGATCCTAATAGTTGTCTCCCTTTTATTCACCCTACCTAAATATTGACTGGGTCTTGTTACATACAGCCACTGGCTGCTTCATTTGCTGAAAAATACACAAGGGTCTTTTTACCCTTGCAGTTTCTTAGCTCTACCCACAATGATTCTGCACCTTCCAATCCTATGTCACCTCTTTCTAATGATTTGATTTCATTTTTTTTTTACCAGTGAAGTTGCCCCATTGCCTACCTGCCTGTCCTTTAGACACAATGTGTATCCTTGGATCCTTGCCCACAACTTCATACATACCAGTCTGTAACTGTGCTACAAGTTAGAGACCTTATTCTGTACCTTATTCTGTATAATGCATGCATTTAAATAAAATATCTTCAGTCCTACACTCATCACCCTTTTCGATTTTGTCCCCATTTTATTTTGTAAATCATCCCATTCACTGCCATCTTGTCCTATTGTCAGCAGTCCGAAGAAAGGTGATTGATGGAACAGTTAAGAGTGGATTGGCCGAGGATACTGCCTGGGACCTGATGAGCTCTGCTGTCTTGGAGGAAATAATAGACCAGCTGGTTCAGACTGAACATCGTTAAAATGGTAATCTTGCTGGTGAGCCACCAACGTTATTGGTAACACCAATGATCAACGGCTTTTTCAAAAAAGGCTTCATTTATTCACTTTTTAGGAATATTTCTAGAAAGCCAGTACATGAACCATAAATTCTGAGAAATTTAATGAAAAGGTTGCTGAACCTTGCATTTGCTTTTATTACGTTTTTTTTTTCTCCGGATATTTTGCCTATTATAATAGGAAATAGATTTTGCAAAGTTTGTCTTTAATTTTAATCTGTTTCCACACATTACATAATGAAGACAGCTCTTCCAGAATGAATCCTCCACCCGGTACCCCAGGGGAACTATCATCTCCTTCCTGCTCCCTGTTTTGGAAAATCATTATAGCTGCACCTTTACAGCTGTCAGCTGATCATCGGGTATAAGAAACAAATTGTGGCGTAATCTAAGTCATTGCTTATTGAAGACACTCACTGCTGCTGGTTCCAAGGTGTACACATACTCAGCACATCATGGCACGCATCTAATCTGGAGCTGGAAGCCATTTTGTGTTATGTAGCTTTAGACGTTACTGAAGAAAATGGAAACTGTTGAAACCAATCAACGTTTTATGCTGCTGTTGAAATCAGAAGCATGAAACTGGTGGCCAGTGAAGAACTATTTGCAGGTAGGATGGAAAAATCGAAAAGGGAAGCATTCCCTGTGGAAAAATAATATAGACTGTGGAATGGATCTTTTGTTTGTTGTTTCATAATTCTAAAGAACTCCATTTTATAATTTGGAGCCAAGTGTTTGCATTTCTGGGCTGTAGAAATCAAAGACGAGAAAAGAACAATGATGTCCAACAGTATTTCACCAGATTCAGTAGATTCGAAAGGTTTTCCTCACTTGAATCCTTTCATATGACTTTTGTAGAAATCTGTCTCTTAATGTGGATTTGGGGGACTAGGCGTGGCATGAAAGCCTTGTCTTGTTTAAAACTTACCGACACATGTTCCCTCTAAGCTACGTGGGTTCATGGCTGCTTGTGCCTTGATGAAGGGTCTCAACTTGACACATCGACTAATTACTCTTTTCCATAGATGCTGCTTTCCTTGCTGATATCGCCCAGCATTGTGTCTGTGTTGCTTTGGATTTCCAGCATCTGCACATTGACTCATGTTTGTTATTTAAAGAGCCT
Organism: Hypanus sabinus; assembly: GCF_030144855.1. Classification (NCBI taxonomy): domain Eukaryota; kingdom Metazoa; phylum Chordata; class Chondrichthyes; order Myliobatiformes; family Dasyatidae; genus Hypanus; species Hypanus sabinus. The sequence continues at coordinate 47,096,011 of NC_082711.1, read as the reverse complement.
TGAAGTTTTCAGGCTGTGTGTAAAAAAAAATCTTTCTCAGAGCAATGGTTGGTCCACGCTTCTGTATAGGAAATTCAATGGAACGTTGATGTGATAGTCAGTTTCTATAGGATATATCTAATTTCATTTTGCATTTTGAAATCTTTTCCCACTTGTTAAATACTTCGTTTGCTGGGTGCAGACTGGGAGGGGGAAATGTTTAGGATATGTGTTTTTACGCAGAGAATTCTAGGCATCTGGAATGGGCTTTAGTGTTAGTAGTGAAGATGGATATTTAGTGTTAGTAGTGAAGTATTTGGATAGATATGTGAATATGCAGTTAAATAAGACCATGGATAATATGAATTTTATCTCATAAATTCCAATCACAAAGGAGGTTTACCCTGCAATTAAGGTCTCTCTATCCCACTGAACCTCAGCTCACAACATCTTATCCAGCAATGTAATTGCTGTTGGGCATAAAACAATTGGGGAATGGTGTCCTTCTGTTCTAGTCAAAACTAATAGATGATGCGCAAATGGAAAATTACTGATAAACAAATCCTTAAATAAACATACAATAAACCTGTTATGACATTTATGAGCAAGTACAAATTCCCAGATGAATGAGAAAAGCATTTTTTTTTCTTTTTTCAGAGTATTTTTCTAATTCATGTATGGGATGAGGTCATCATTGGCATGGCTGCAACACCTGCTTATCGCTACTTGGCCAGAATTAAATGAAGGGCTTACTTTCATGAACCAAACACATTGTTGTGGAGGCTATACTGAGTATTAATGGCAGGTTACCTTTTTTAAAGGACGCAGTGAGCCACTATGGATTTTACATTATGCCAGTAGATTCATCATGAATTTTATTCCTAAATTAATTCATATTTCAAATATTGAATTTGAAATCTGAACTTACTCTTTACAAGTTCATTCATGCAGCAACCGTACTTGTGTGAGACATTATCATTTGACATATTCATCAACTGTTCTAGTGTTCTTCTGTTATAATGTGTAACATAATATTTTGCATTTTCTTCTCATCAAAAGAGACAGGTTGCACTCTGCAAAGCAAGCACAAGCCATATAAAAGCCTCAATTTTCTAGTTGCACAGACGCTGTGGATATAAAATGTGCTTTATCATAGATCTTTTCAAAACATGCTTCAATCTCTCGAATGCATTGCATTTCGAATCTAATTCCTCTGTATTTCAACTGATGCTGTAGGACAAACCGTTTAGATTCACAGATTTCAGCTTTATAGATTTCCACCTAAGTACGTAAATTTCTTGTGGAAGCTGGATTCATTCTGATAAACATCAAGATGTAAGCATTATATTTCAACTTTTGGCTGCATCCCTGACACTGTGGATATTTTTGTTTGTCAGAATATGATTGGTATTTTCAGACTCCTGGTCGTACATCTTATTTCTGAGTACACGGATGTACACTGAGCACAGTTCTATTTCTGTATTCCGGCCTTCAGTAAATAAAGCATTACCCAGCAACGGAAACTTTGTCTTCCATTGATGTGTTTGATATGAATAAATGTGGTGAATATGCATAAAGTACAACAATGCATTTGATATAAACCATTTGCTGTCTTGAGAAAAATAAGCCCTATTTCATGACAATTAGGTACCCTTGTGCTGTAAACAGTATGGCATAGGATGTCTATATTGCTGGGGAGTATACTATAGATCTGTGAATTCAAAATTGCTAATTCTTACTTGCAAGTTTACTGAATAATTGGTTTGGTATTGGTTTATTATTGTCAAAAGAACTGAGATACAGTGAACATATTAGTTTTGCAAGCCATCCATTTAGATCATTTCGAGCACAAGTATTTGAGGTTGTACAAGAGAAAAGCAAGTTAGAGTTACCAAATAATTCAAGTTTAGGTAGACAATAAGGTGCAAGGGACATGACCAGTAATATTGCGAACTCAAAATATCACCTAAAGTGCAAAGGAGGTCCATTTAATAGTCCTATAACAGTGGGATAGAAGTTGTCCGTAGCCTGGGGGGTGGGGGTGCAAGTTTACAAGGTTTTATATTTTCTTTCCAGTGCAAGTGGGAGAAGAGAGAATGGGGTGTGAGGGGAGTTTTTGACTATGCTACCTACTTTTCTGAGGCAACAAGAAATGTGGACAGAATCCATGGAGGGGCTGCTAGTTTTTGTGACAGACTATGCTGTGTCCACAACTCTCTGAGATTTCTTGCCGTCTTGAATAGAGCAGATATTATATACTATGCTGTGATTCAACTGGATGTGATTCTTTCAATGCAGCACCTGTAAACATTTGTGAGAGTCAATGTGAACATGTGGTTGGACCAGAACAGACTATTGGTGATGTTTATCCCTAGAAACTTGATACTCTCAACCATCTTCAATTCTGCCCTATTAATAGATACAGATTCGTGTGCTCCCCTCCATTTCCTGAAGTCAATCAACAGCCCTTCAGGTTAAGTGCAAAGCAGAATGGATGTTCCAATACCTCCTCTTTATTTTAGTATTTCCGTTTTCCTTTCAGTATTTGCTTAAGTGTTCTTTAAAACAGTGACTACAGAGTAACATAAAGCTAAAGCACTGCAGATGCTGGAAATCCAAAAGAAAGCTAAAAGTGGTGTGAATACTCAGTATGTCAGGCAGCAACCAAGAAGGGAAAAGCGGATCTTCTGAGTAGTCATGGCACACCATGTTTTTGCTATAAGTGCAGATAGTTGGGGGAGTGTGTGTAATGCTGTTGGGCAACATGTCAGCTTCATTTCATGATGTTATTGGTCTAATTCCTGCATTAGGTGTTTCAGCTCAATTAACTAGCACATGCCTTCGTCGCAACACATCTGTTGGAACCCCTTTCTGGATGGCCCCAGAGGTAAGTAAAAAAATTCAGAGGACAGCCCCCCACCAGCATTGTTATTCAAACTTCGAGTGGTAGCTTCCCCACAATTATATTCTTTCCTTATTTCACCACTGTTGTGATTTGCTTCTTGACTATGTTAATTTTATGCATCTATATGATGGTAAAACTGCAGGAACAATACAAAATGGTAAAAAAAAAGACATTCCCTCGTAGGCATCAGTTAGTTTAGTGACTATAAGTACTATCCAACTGAGCCCTCCGGGCTAGAATTTGGATTTACACAGTCAAACTCCGTGTTGGTCTTAATACGTTCGGCTTTTGTAACATTGGTGGAGTTTTAAGGAATTGTGTAACAAACAACCAAATTTGGAATAAAAAGATTAAATTATTTGTGATTACCATAGAAGCTAGGATCCAGCAATGCCATTTGTCACGCTTCTCTCAACAGATCCCATTTTTCATGAAAAAGTGGAGGGTGATTAAATCTTACTCATTTCTATGGGATTTACCTTGTAATTATGATCTGTAACATTCCATCACAGATAGCAAATGTCATTGCATCGGTTTTCCTTTTAAAAGAGTGTATTTTTGAAAAGTGTTGCCAATTCCCCGCACCTCCTGCATGCATCACTTTGACTTCCTGACACATCTCCAATCATCAATTTTGCTAATTTGTTTAAAATAGCACATCAAGATCATAGAGCACAGAACATATTAAAACATGTTTTCTGTGTCAACATGATGTTAATTTAAATTGCTTCCACCTGCTTGTACAAAGTCTGTATCCCACTATTCCCTGCCTGTTCATGTATCATTTTAAGTGCCTCCTAAATGTTGCCTTGGTATATTTTTCTACCACCTTTCCCAGTAGTGAGTTCCAGGCATCCACCACTCTTTGTGTAAATATCTTACACACCTCTCATGTTAATGGCATTCCCTTTAGTATTCTGGCATTTCTAACTATTTCCTGTCTATGACTCTCATAATTTTATAAATTTTTGTCAGGTCACCCCTCAGAAAACAGTCTATGTTTGCCCAGACTCTCCTTATAGGTTATTCTCTCCAATCCAAGGGCATCATTGTGGTAACTGTTTCTGCACTCTCTTCAAAGTTTTCTATATCCTTCAAAAAATGCGGCAATCAGAAGTGTGCACATGCTCCAAACGTGGCGAAGCCAAGGTCTTATTCAGCTGCAATACAACTTCCCAATTTTTATATTTAATGGCCCACTGATTACTGGAAGTATATGCCATGTCATCCTATCCATTTGTGTTGTCACTTCAGGGATCTGTCTATGTGCACCCAAAATCCTTCAATATATCAAGCTTCCAACAAGCACTTCTATTTACTGGATACAGTAAAGGTTCCAGCTCTGATCTTTGTTGAATATCATTGGGCACAGACCTCCAGCTAGAAAAGCACTCCTCCATCACTGCCCTCTGTCTTTTGTAACCAATTCTGTGCAGTTCTGCTCACCTAACAATAGGAAGGATATCAGTAAAATGAAGTAGTGCAGAGACGATTTACTAAGATGTTGCCAGGTCTTCAGGAGTTGAGTTACAGGGAAAGATTGAACAGCTTAGGACTTTGTTCCTTGGAGTGTAGAAGAATGAGGGGAGACTTGATAAAGGTTTACAAAATTATGAGAGGTATAGATAGAGTAAATGTGAGTAGGCTCTTTCCACTTAGATTAGGAGAGATAAATACGAGAGGACGTGGCATTAGGGTGAAAGGGGAAAAGTTTAGGAGGAACATTGGAGGAACTTCTTCACAGAGGGTAGTGGGAGTGTGGAACAAGCTGCCATCTGTCGTGATAAATGTGGGCTCACTCTTAAGTTTTAAGAATAAATTGGATAGATACATGCATGGAAGAAGTCTGGAGGGTTATGGACTGGGTGCAGGTCAATGGGACTAGCGGAATAAAGTTTTGGCACCGACTAGAAGGATCGAATGGCCTGTTTTCTGTGCTGTAGTGTTCTATGGTTCTAACTTACCATGGATCTCATGTAACCTAATTTTATGCACTAGCCTACCATGAGGAAAATATGTCAAGTGCTTTACTGAAGTCCATGTAGACAACATCCACTACCCTCGTCAATCATTACCATCACTTCTTCAAATAACTCAGACAAAGATATGAGACGCTTCCACCATTATATGAAACCATGTTTTTATTCCAATGTGAGTAAATCATGTTCCTAAGAATCTTAGGGTCATAGAGTCAAAGAGAAGTACAACAATGAACAGGCCCTCTGGTCCATCTAGCCCATGCCATGCTAAAACCACTTAGACTGCTTACTCCCATTGACCTGTACTGGGACCATAGCCCTCCATATCCCTACTATCCATGTACTTATTTAAGCTTCTCTTAAATATTGAAATCGGGCTTCCATGCACCACTTGTTCTGGCAGCTCATTCCACACTCTCATAACCCTCTGGGTGAAAAAGTTTTCTCTCATGTTCCCCTTAAACTTCTCACTTTTTACCCTCAACTCATGACCTCTGATTGTAGTCCTACCCAACCTCAGAGGAAAAGGCCTGTTTGCATTTATTCTATCTATACCTGTTAAATTTTGTATACATCTATTAAATCCACTCTCAACCCTTTACATTCTAAAGACTACAGTACTAACCTATTCAATCTTTCCTTATAACTCAGGTCTTCCAGACCTGGCAACATTCTTATAAATTTTCTCTGCAGTCTTTCAACTTTGTTTACATCTTTCCTGTAGGTAGGTGACCAAAACTGCACACAATGCTCCAAATTAGGCTCACCAATGTCTTGTACAACTTCAGCATAACATCCTATCTTCCGTACTCAGTGTATTGATTTATTAAAGCCAATGGGTCAAAAGCTTTCTTTATGACCCTGTCTACCGGTGATGCCACTTTCAATGAATTGTGTATCTGTGTTCCCAAATCCCTTTGTTCCACCACACTTCTCAGTACCCTAACATTCACTGTGTAAGACCTACCCTGGCTGGTCTTAACAAAGTGGCAAACCTTGCACTTGTCTGCATTAAATTCCATCTGCCATTTTTCTGCCCATTTTTCCAGCTGATGCAGATCCCTCTGCAAGCCACGATAGTCTTCCCTACTGTCCACTACACCCCCAATCTTGGTGTCATCTGCAAATTTGCTGATCCAGTTAACCACATTGTCATCCAAATCATTGATGTAGATGACAAACAACAAAGGACCCAGCTCCATTCCCTGCGGCACTCCATTAGTCACGAGCCTCTAGTCAGAGAGGCAACCAGCTACTACCACTCTTTTACCTTAAGCCATCATCTCTATTTGTAGTCCCACCCAACCTCAGTGGAAAAAGCCAGATTGCATTTATCCTATCCATACCCTTCACAATTTTGAATGTCTCTATCAAATCTCCTCTCAATCTTCTATATTCAAAGGAATATAGTCCTAACCTATTCAATCTTTCCTTATAACTCTGTTCCTCCAGACCTGGCAACATGCTTGTAAATTTTCTTTGTACTCTTTCAACTTTCTCTACATCCTTCCTGTAGATAGATGGCCAAAATGTACACAATACTCCAAATCAGGACTCAACAACATCTTATACAACTTCAGCATAACATTTCGTCTCCTGTATCCAATACGTTGATTTATGAAGGCCAATATGCCAAACAGGCTTGGCCTGTGGCAAAGAATTCCACAGATTCACCACTGCTTGCCTAAAGAAATTCGTCCTCATCTCCATTCTAAAAGGACACCCCTCTATTCGGAACTAGACAGGAGCTACAGGGATGTAGACACCCCTAAGTTGCAGGAGAGAAGTAACTAGGTGACTGTGAGGAGACGTATGAGAAATGCACAACCGGTACAGAGTACATCTGTGGCCATTCCCCTCAATAATAAGTATACTACTTTAGATACTATTGAAGGGGGCAACCTACCAGGGAGCCACAGTGACCCGGTCTCTGGCACTGATTCTAGTGCCGTAGCTCAGAAGAGCAGAGAGGTGAACAGGACTGCAGTCGTGATAGGAAATTCCATAGTCAGAGGAACAGAGACAATGTTCTGTGGGTACGATAGAAACATCCAGATGATATCTTGTCTCCTTGGTGCCAGGATCAGGGATGTCTCGGATTGTGTTCATGGCATTCTCAAGGGGGAGGATGAGCAGACTGAAGTCTTGGTCATATTGGCACCAATGACCTTGGTAGACTCCTGAAGAGAGTTTTGAGGGAGATAGATAGAAAGCTGAGAAACAGGACCTCCAGAATAGTAGTCTCTGGATTGCTGCCTGTGCTACGTGCCAGTGGAGGTAAGAATAGAATGATTTGGCAGCAGAATGCATGGCTGAGGAACTGGAGGAGGGGTGGGGCTTCAGATTTATGGTTCATTGGGATTTCTTCTGAGGAAGGTATGGTCTGTACAAAAGGGATGGATTACACCTGAATCCAAGGGATCCAATATGCTTGTGGGTAGTTTGGCTGGAGGTATTTGGATGGGTTTAAACTAACTTAGCAGCAGATGGGAACTAGAATGATAGTGCTGAATATGAGATAGTTGGTTTACAAACAGAGGAAATGTGTTGTGTGACACCTAGCATGGAGAGGCTGATGATAGGCCAAAATTGCAGTCAACAAGATGAGTTGAAATGTAAGAAGGTGGACAAAGTTGAAAACGGTGAGTATAGGGCTGAAGGTATTATATTTGAATGCACATAATGCCTTTTGAATTCCTTCCAGAAATTCCAGCCATTGCTGCTCTGCTGTCATCCTGCCAATGTTCTTTTCCAATCAATTCTGGTGAACTCCTCTCTCATGCCCCTGTAATTCCCTTTGCTCTACTGTAATACTGATACATTTAGCTTTAGCTTCTCCTTCTCAAATTTCAGGATAAATCTATCACATTATGATCACTTGCACCTAAGGGTCTTTTACCTTAAACTCTCCAATCAATTCTGGTTCATTGCACAACATCCAGTTCAGAATAGTTGATCCCTTAGTGGGCTCAACCACGAGCTGCTCTAAAAAACCATCTGGTAGGCACTCTAGAAATTCTCCCTCCCGGAATCCAGCACCAACTTGATTTTCCCAATCTACCTGCATATTGAAATCCCCCACGATTATTGTAACATCACCCTTTCGGCATGCATTTTCTATCTCCGGTTGTAATTTGTAGATCACATCCTTATTACTAACAGGAGAAAATCTGCAGATGCTGGAAATCCAAGCAACACATACAAAGTGCTGGAGGAACTCAGCAGACCAGGCAGTATCTAGACAGCATCTAGGATGTCCTGCCAAAGGGTCATGGCCTTGACTGCACTCTTTTCCCAGATGGTGCCTGGCCTGCTGAGTTCCTCCAACATTTTGTGTGTGTTACAACCTTATTACTATTTGGGGTTTTTTTAATACATCTCCCATCAGGGTCTTTTTACCCATGCAGTTTCTTAGCTCGATCCACAATGATTCAACACCTTCCGACCCTACGTCACCTCTTTCTAATTTGATTTCATTTTTACCAACAGAGCAATGCTGCCCCCTCTGCCTTCCTTCCTGTCCTTTTGGTATACTGTGTATCCTTGGACATTAAGCTCCCAGCTATAAACTTCTTTCAGCCATGATTCAGTGATGCCTACAACATCATACCTGCCACTCTTTAAGTGTTTATAAGCTTATCTATCTTATTTCATATTGTGTGCACATCCAAATATAATACCTTCAGTCTTGTATTTATCTTTTTGATTTTGTCCACCTTTCACATTGCAACTCGTCCTGTTCAATCCAATTTTTCTCTATCAACAGCCTCTCCTCACTACACATTGTCTCTATGGTAAACCAGTTACCTCATCTTCAGCACTAATATTGAGTTTCCTGTGATAACTTCTTGCATTGAAATATACACAGCATGGGACATTAGTTGCACCATGCTCAACCTTTTGATTCCTAACATTGTCTGAGGTCTTACCAACATCTGCCTCCACAATTTCTCCACAAAGTGTTCTGGCACTCTGGTTCCCATCCCTCTGCAGCTCTAGTTTAAACCTCACTGTGGAGCATGAACAAACCTTTCTGCTCAGATGTTGCTCGTCTTCCAGTTCAGGTGCAAACCATCTTTTCTGTACAGGTCCTACCTTGTCTGTGATCCAAAAATTATATGCCCTCCCTCCTACACCATCTTCTTAGCCATGTATGAAACTCTATAGCTTTCCTAGTTTTGGCCTCACAAGCATGTGGCACAGGTAGCAGTCCTGAGATCACAACCCTGAAGGTCCTGCCCTTTAACTGAGCACCTAACTCCCTGATCTCCCTAGGCAGAACCTAATCTCTCATCCTACCCATGTCATTGGTAGCTACAAGGACCATGACTTCTGGCTGTTCACCTCCCATTTAGGAATGCTGAGGACTCGATCTGAGATATATCAGACCCTGATACCCCGAAGAAAACAATCCAGCCTGGAATCTCATTCTTGCCTACAGAACCTCCTGTCCACTAACTAACTAATCTCCTGTCACCACTGTATGCCTCATCTGCCCCCTTCCCTTCTGAGTCACAGTGGCAGTCTCTGTGCCCCCCAACCCCCCAAGAGTATCCAAAGTGATATACCCGTTGTTGAGAAGGTTGGCCACAGGGATACTCTGCACTGGCTCCTTAACCCCATTCCCCTTCCTATCTGTCAGCTAGCTTCCTGTGTCCTGCACCTTGGGTGTGGCTACCTCTCTATATGTCCTCGCTATCCCAAATGATCTGGAGTTCATCCAGTTCCAGCTCCAACACCTAACAGTGATTGCAACTGGATGCACTTCTCACAGTTGTAGCAGTCAGGGATACTGGAGGTCTTCCTGCTTTCCAAAACCCACAAGAGAGCATTCCACTAGGCTAATTCTCATCTCTGTTTCCCTAGATGAGCAGATATGAAGAAGGGAAGGAGAAAAAATACTTCACCTTGAGCTTTTCTTTCCTTTGCTTTCTCTGACTGAAGACTCAGTTCGCTGAAGCCTCACGATCACCACTCTGATTCTGTCCACTCTGACGTCAGCCACCGTGATGATGGCAGAGGTTGATAGATTCTTGATTATTTAGGGCATGAAAGGGTATGGGCAGAAGGTGGGAGATTCAGGCTGAGAGGGAAATGGATCAGCCATGATGAAATGCTGGAGCAGACTTGTGGGCAAAATGGCCTACTTCAGCTCCCCTATCTTATGGATATCCTTCCTATAATGGAGTGACCATTACTCCAGATGCATCCTAAGTATAGTTTTATAAAGCTGCAGCATAACTTCTTCACTTTTGAACTCAATGCTTTAACCAGGAAAGGCAACCATGCCATCTGTAATCTTAACCCGTGTAACCACTTTTGGGGAGCTATGAACTTGGTCCTCAAGATCCCTCTGCTCATCAATACTATTAAGGATCTTGCCCAACAGTGTACTGTCTCTTTACATTTGACCTTCCAAGGTGCAACACTTCACATTTGTCAAGGTTAACTCCATTTGCCATTTCTCCACCCATATCTGTAACTGATCTATATCCTATTGTATTCCTTGCTAGCGTTCTATGCTATCTACCTCACTGCCAATCTTTGCACACTTACTAACCCACACTTCTACAGTTCTATCCAGGTCATTTATATACGTCACTAAGAGCAGAGGTCTCAGTACAGATCTCTGTGGAATACCACTAATCACAGACCTCCAGCTAGAATAAGACCCTTTGACCACAACCTTTTGACTTCAACAGGCAAGCCACTTCTGAATCCAAATGGCCAATTCACTATTGATCGCATGCACCTTAATCTTCTGTATCATCCTCCCCTGAGGGACCTTGTTACTCACCTTACTATAACCCATGTAGACAACATTCACTGCTCAACCTTCATCAATCACTCTCAACACCCCGTCAAAAAAATCAGTCAAGTTAATGGGACATGACATGCCCCACACAAAGCCATGCTGGCTCTCCCTAATTAGGCCACAGTTTTCCAAATGCTCATAAATCCTATCATTAAGAATTATCTTCCATAAACTTCCCTACCACTTACGTGAAACTCACCAGTCTATAGTTTCCAGGATTACTCCTGGTTTTCACCTTGTATAATGGAACAACTCTAGCTACTTGCCCACCTCCAGGACCTTGCTTGTGGCTAGAGAGGACAACAAGGTATTGGTCAAAGCCCTAGAAAATTCATCTTTGACTTTCTTTATAACCTGAGGTATATCACATTAGGCTCTGGGGATATAACCACCTCAATGCCCTTTAAGAGATCCAAAACTACCTCTTCTTTTACTCAAAATGCTCTAGCATATTAACATGCTTGGCATTGATCTCCCTGTAGTCCACATCCTGCTCCTTGGTAAGTACACATGTAAAGTACTCATTAAGGACATCACTCACATCCTGTACATCCAAGCAAATATTTCCCCCTTTATTCTTAAATGTTTCTACCCTCTTCCTTTTTATCCTCTTTCTGGATTATGTATAGAATTACCTGGGATTCCCTTTAATCTTACTGGTCAAGCAATTTTATCTCACTCCTGGCATTCCTAATTCCCTTCTTGAGTTCTTTTCTGGCTTCTTCATAATCCTCAAGAGTCCCTATTTGATTCTAGCTTCTTAAGGTTTACATAGGAAACATAGCTTTTCCTTTTTCTTCTTGACTAAGTTCATCACCTCTCTGGGCATCCAAGGTTCTCTTACCTTGCCGTCCTTGTACTTCCTTCTTACTAGAACATAACTGTTCTATACTCCTTGCAGTTGGCCTTAAAATTCTCTCCACTTGTCAGATGTAGACTTTCCCCAAAAAAGCTGTTCCCAATGAACTTTCCCTAGTTCCTACTTAATGCCCTTATAATTCACTCTACTGCAATTTAATCCTCTCCTGTAATGTCCATACTTATCCTTACCTCTAGCTATCTTAAAACTAAGAGAGCTATGGCCACTGTTCCCTAACTGCTCATTGACTGAATGGTCAGTCATCTGGCCAGGCTCATTAACTAACATCAGGTCCAATAGAATCCGTCCTCTTGTTGGAGTATCTACTTATTAATTTAAGAAACCCTCCCTGATGCATCTAACAAATTCTGCCCCATCTAAGCCTCTTGCTCTAAGAGGGTCCCAGTTTTTATTAGGGTATTTGAAGTCCTCTGACAACAACCCTATTGTTTTTACACTTACCTTTACTCTGTCAGCTTATCTGTTCCTATTCTTCTGGTGGCTATTGGGGGGGTGTGGTCCATAGTACAGTCTCATCAGAGTGAGTGCACCCTTCCTATCGACTCAATGGACAAGCCCTCCATTATGCCCATTCTGAGTTCTCACCACTGCCACAGGTACTTTACGCTCAGTCCACAGGAACAGCCAATGCTTGCATTGATACTTGCCAGTATGCCAGGTTCTCTCAAAGTTTTGGCATTCAGAGGGTGCACTTATTTCCTTACAGAGATATCCTTGGCAAACTCTTTTAGAGAACCTCTGGATGTGCCCTCCAGAGAGGTTATGTGGCCCCTCTACACAAAGAACATGTTTCCTAAAGCCATGTCTTTAGGCTGTCCTGGTTCCTTTTATCCCCAAGAATTACGGTATGTTCTTTTCCTATTTATTCTTTGGCAACACTAGAATAGCATTGCTGGTATGGTGATTAAGAGCTCTCTGCAGAGGCTGCACAACATTGAACAATTGCGAAGACTCACAACACATCATAGGAGAACACTGGACAGAAATGGACAATGTCAGTTTCACAGCAGCTTACATCAGGAAACCTGACAAATCTCCTTAATGCAGCTCAAACTTAAAATTTTTACAATACAGCTGTCACAAACAGCACCAAGATTACCTATAATAATGTTTTAATGTTTACAAAAGTTTAGAAGAATTCTATACAGAGTACTGATGAAGGGTCTTGGCTGGAAGTTCGACTGTTTATTCCTCTACGTAGATGCTGTCTGACCTGCTGAGTTCCTATAGCATTTTGTGTGTGTTGCTGTAGAAGAATTTCTAAGCCATTGACTAATCAACAGCTAACATGTTAATGCCTATTGTATATGTTGTAAAGCTAAGATTTTCAGAATGTGAATTGTGATTTTATAAATAACTCTTTCTTACTTAATGGTAACACTTGACCAGTACCGTCAATATTTACTGGTAACACAGAATAAGTGTTTGATTTCCTAATGATCAGGTCATAGCTTGTGAACAGCAGCTGGATTCCAGTTATGACGTACGATGTGATGTCTGGTCCTTGGGTATCACAGCCATTGAGCTGGGGGATGGTAACCCACCACTAACAGATTTACATCCAATGAGGGCTTTGTTCAAAATTCCAAGGTATGTAATGGTGCTTGCCAAGTCTGAGAAAAATTGCTGTTTCATTTCCCAACATTGCAGTAGCCTGGAAGTCCTGACAACAGTACAAAAAGATTGTTTTTCTCTCTGATTTTCCTTCACTGTCATTGAAAGTTTCTTCCATTTACTTAAATGCCAACCTTAAAATCAGTAGTATTTAAGATGACATGTAGCTTTTCTTCAGATATGCTATGGTGCAGAACTCTGCAGAAAAAGAATATGGTCTGTCTCCTGTTGCTTTGTTTAATTTCTATTCTGCAGCCTAACACATAATAAAATATCTGGGAGATTTGAAACTGTAAAAGAAGAAAATTCCTACTAGTATCCTAAACTGTAGTCAAGATTTAATTTTTTTTTCTGTTCAGTGAGGCTGTAGCAGTCTTGTTCATTTTAATGTAACTGTATGTAATGACTTCTGCTATTCCTGCCGAAATTCATTTATCTTCCATTATGTTCAGTTTCCTCGGGTATCTCCAGCACCATGACAAATTCAGAAATGTCACTTGTGTAGATGAACATACTTGACATGGAGTAGTATATTTCCCATGACATAAAAGTGGAAGAAAGCTTTGGAAAGAATATTTTTATTAAAATACATAAAATGCATTGAATAAACTAGTTTCCAGTAAAAGAAATTAAAAGTGCTACTAATTACATTGGCAAACTTCTCAGATTTTGCCTTCATGATAGCACAATCTGAATAATTTTACAATAAAATTGTCATAAATGATGAACTTTAACATCTTTATTACCACTGCTGACAATATTTGTGATTTTCCAGATGACTAAATATTAAATTTTAACATTATCACCATATGATTTTACAACGACAAGGAGAACTGCTTTACTGAAACAAAGCAAGTTTTATTTTTCTTATATTGTTGCATCCACATATATAATTCAATTTCTACTTCAAACTAAAGGATAAGGAAATAAATTGTTAAATTGCTGGTTATGAAGAAATTCTGCAGTGGAATTATGAATGAATACACTTTAACAAAGCTCAGCGTTCAACACAATCATAGCCTTCATTCTAATGAAGAAACTCCAAAACCTGGGACACTATAATTTCCTGTGCAATTGGATTCTTGAATTCCTCACCAGGTGACTACAATCTGTGGGGATCCAAAGTAATATCTCAGCCTTACTGACAGACAGAACCGGTGCAGCTCAAGGATGCATGCTTAACTTACTGCTCTACTTTCTCTACACTCATGATTGTGTAGTTAGGTGCAGCTTAAATGCCATCTATAAATTTACTGATGACACAATTATTGTTGGCAGAATTTGGTGATGAGGGGGCACACAGGGGGCAAAATAGATCAGCTAGTTAAGTGGTGTTGCAACAACAATCTTGCTTTCAATGTCAGAAAGACCGAGGAATTGATTATGGACTTCAGGAAGGGGAGATCAAGGTAACCACACACCAGTCCTCATCAAGGGATCAGAAGATGAAAGGGTGAGCAACTTCAAGTTCTCAGCTTTCAGCATTGCTGTGGATCTATCCTGGCCCTAACATATTGATGCAATTACAACAAAGACAGGATAGTGGCAGTATTTCATTAGGAGTTTGAGGAGAATTGGTAATTCAAGAGTCACCAAAGACTCTTGAAAATTTCTATAGGTGTACTGTGGAGAGCATTCTAAATGGTTACATCACCATCTGATATGGAGGGAATAAAAAAAAAACAGCAGTACTTTGTAAATTCTGACAGCTCCATCACGAGCACCAACACCCCAGCATCCAGGACAATCTTCAACAGGCAATGCCTCAGAAATGTGGCATCCATCACTCAGGACCCCCATCATCCAGGACTTCTCGTTACTACCATCGAGGAGGAAATACAGGCGCCTGAAGACACACACTCAGTGTTTCAGGAAAAGCTACTTCCTCTCTGCCATCAGATTTCTGAATGGCCAGTGAATCAATGAACACTATCTTAGTACTTTGTCCACTCTTTTTGCACTACTCCTTAATTTTCTTTTTTATATTTACTTAGCGTAACTTATAGTTTTTCATTATGATGTATTGCAATGTACTGCTGCTGCAAAACAACAAATTTCATGACGTATTCTTAAACCTGGTTCTGATACCGAGTAACAGAGCATAAGTCATGTGACCATCAATTATGTAATCAAGACAAAGAAGTCTTTAGTAACCATTGTGCTGCACAGACTCAATAAAACAATAATCAGCTAATTAAATGGATGTTGCCCTGTATTAACAAAGTAACAGAACAAATTTACTGTTTTATAGTTTTGCTAAGTATGGCAGCAGAAACATGTGGTGACATGTTTATTCTCTAGTAATATATTTTACTTTGAACTTTGAACAAAAATCACAATTGGGGCAGCTCATAGAGAGTTCAGTATTAATCCATTCAAGGGCAATGTCAGAAAGGATGCCACAAGTCTGAATTGCTAGCTCAATTGAAGATTCCAAAACTGAGATAGATTTTTGTTTAAGTAAAGACTTAAGGACAATGGCTTAAGGCTGGTAGATCAGAGTTAATTAAATTGTTGAAAAGGCTGGAGAGTTCAATTCTGTGTCCCTGTTCCTCTGTTTCACTGATCAAAGCACACCTTGTGTACTGCATCCTGCTCAAAAACAACCGTGACAGTAAAGATCTTCTAGCTGAAAGGAATGAGCTACCAGTGAAGACAGAAAAATATTGAAAGGTTATATGAAAGAGATAATCAAATGAAAAGATTATAAAGAGTATTGAAAAATAAATCTGAAAAAAATATATAATGACAATTGACTATAAAGTTAGTGCAGACATCAGGAAACTTTCCTTTGGATAAAAGATAGCTGGTGGACTTTAAATTAGAATGATAATTCTGAAAAGTCTAGGTTCATTAAGAAAAATTTTGAATGCTGAAAAATTCTTTTGGATTGGCAAACACAATGGACAGCACAGCCTCCCATTTTAATCTAATATTTTCCCCTTTGTCTGAAAGTACCATCCTGGATAGAATTTAAAATTAGCACTATGCAGATGGTAGAATCTTAATTCTAAAAACACAATGTCAAATCCATTCCCTTACCTCATCCTTTCCAACCATCAATGGACCCAAAGAGTCCTTCAGAGTGAAGCAGTAATTGACTTGCACTTTTTCCAATCTTGTGTTCACAATATAGTCTCCTCTACACTTGAGAAACCAAACACAGATTAGGAGACCACTTTTCAGAGCACCTGCTTTCAGAGCACAAGGCTAACCGTGAGCTTCCTGTTTGCCACTATTTTAATTCTGCATCCCACACCCATTCTGATTTTCGACCTATGAATTTTCCGATGAATCCCAAAGCTAGTTTGAGAAATAGGACTTCATTTTCCATATGGGCAATTTGCTGCTATCTAGACCCAATATCAAATCGTACAATTTATTGACATCTCACTTTTTTGTGTTTGTACCAGAACTGATCAGTTCTTCCATGTGATAATCTATGTAACATTAATTCAGTTTGTGTCTCTTGTCAGACACCACTTACTCTGCTGGACATTTCCACTGGGCTCCTTTTTGTTTTAAGTTTTAGCAACAATTCTGATTTGTATTTCAGAGCTTTAAAATGTCTCTTCCTTTGTTTTTTAACCCTCTGTGTCTGTTCTCCGGCTGTTTTCTTTCCAAATGTATGTGTCATCACTTGGATAACTCTAACCTCTCCCTATCACAGATAATCTTCATCCTGTCCACCATCTGACCCCCACCACATACCTCCTTGCACCTTTTAACTGACCTGTTTTTCTCTCTTTAATCTCCATTCATTTAGATGGAGACTTGACAAAATTGTTACTCCTCATTTATGTGAAGAATGTAAGAAATAAAGTCAGTTCGATTAAACATTAGAACTCTGCTTTTCTTCCCATTTATGTTGTCTGAATTGCTGAATATTTCCATTTAATTTTGTTAATCTTAGTTTTCTCTTGTAGTCTGAATGGTCTCTCTCTTTTTGCCTGACTATCCTTCCACTGTAGTACAAATGACTGCCCTCGCTAAACTGAATAGTGTCCCTCTTCAGGTAAGTTGACTTCCCGCTTTGGACTGAATGACTGAAATCTGTCTCTACACCTGAATAGCTGTCCTCTTTTTATGATCAATGACTTACTCCTTAGTCTAAAGGCCTGCCTCTTCCGTAACCATGATGTGTTCACAGCACAGTGCTTCCAAAACCAAGTACCCTGTTGATCTGCTATGTGCCTTCCTTTCATCTACAATGCCTTCAACTTCTTGCGTAACTTCATCCTCATTTCAATCTTTGTGAGATTTTAACATTAACAGCCCGCAACTGTCGCAGCTGAACTGGGGTCTGGAGTGACACTTGCCCAGCACAATCCTTGCTGATTGGATTTGACACAAGACAATGCATTTTACTCTATGTTTTAATGTACATATGACTAATAAAGCGAATCTAATCTTAAACTGCTGTAAAACTATACCGGGACATCTACTAAGAATTCTCAGAAGTGATTTGATGGCCTCTGTTGGTCAAGGCGGACCATGGATGTTGTGCAATTGCAGTGGAAGTCGATACATCCCAGGGCAGTACGATATGGAGGGCAAGCTGCTGTCCATGCAGCAGGCTCCCCCTCCCATGCAGCTGATGAATCTAAAGGAGCAGCAAAGACTGATACAGTTTAGAACCAACGGTGTCGCAGGAGTTGCCAATCAGCATGGAACTCGTTGTGGGACAACCTGAGGGGCTCCGGCTCTGTACTTCTCTTGCAGTTTACTCCAGAAGTCTTCCCCATGAGTGGGTGTAGGTGCAAAGCAGTGGAGTTTGAGATTAGAGTTTTCCTAAACATTAGCTATCCTCCAATCCTTTGGTACCTTGCCTGTTGCTCAGGATGATTAAATACCTCTGCTAGGGCCCTGCAATTTCTGCACGTGCCTCCCACAGGGTCTGTGCGCTCAGTGGAAATTTTGACATGATTAGACCGCTTGGGAATTATGGGAGCATCGGCCAATCTGTGATCAGGAGTGTGAGAAGATGAGGCTCACTCAGGTTCACTGATTGGGTGCATAAGGCATCGATTCGCAGCAGATTGCCATTTGAACAATGGCCAAACAAAGTTTGTATGTGCCTGTCAGAACAAAAGTTAAAAAGATAACAGGTTTAGGGAAGCTTGGTTTTCAAAAGATAGTGAGGCCCAGGGTGAGAAAAAAAAGAAGGTGCGTAGCAGGCATAAGCAGGTAGTAACAAGTGAGGAGCTGATGAAATATAAGGAGAACACTTAAGAAAGAAAGCAGGAGGGCTCAAAAACAGGCATGAAGTTTCCTTAGCAGACAAGGTGAAGGAGAACCCTAAGGGATTCTACAGATATCTGAATTGCAAAAGGACAGCAGGGACAAAATTATTTCCTTGGAAGATCAGAATTGTAATCTATGCATGGAGCCAAAAGCAATGGGGGAGATCTTAAAAGGATTTTTTGCATCTGTACTTACTCGGGAGATGGACACAGAGTCTATAGAACTGAGGCAAAGTAGCAGCGAGGTCATAGACCCTATACAGGAACAGATGCTGCTGTCCTGAGGCAAATTAGAGTGGTTGATTCCCTGGGGCCTCAGATCCTGTGGGAGGCAAGTGCAGGGACCCTAGCAGAGATAGATAATCATTAACAACAGGTGAGGTAGCAAAGGATTGGAGAATAGCTAATGTTGTTTTTGCTGTTTAAGAAAGGTTCTAAAAATACACCAGGAAATTATATTTTGGTCACCCTGACATCAGTAGTGGGAAGGTTATTGGAAGGTATTCAAGGGACCAGATTCTGGGATTTGCAGTATTCAACATGGTTTTGTATGTGGTAGGTCACGTCTAACCAATCTTATAAAGTTTTTCAAGGAAGTTACCAGGAAAGTTCATGAAGGCAAAGCAGTGGATGTTGTCTACATGGACCTTAAGCAAGTCCCTCGTGGGAGGTTGGTCAGGAAGATTCAATTGCTCAGCATTCAAGATGAAGTAATAAATTGGATTAGACATTGGTTTTTTGGGGGAGCCAGCGAGTAGTAGTAGATGGTTGCCTCTCTGACAAGACTCCCATGTTAAGTGGAGTGTCACAGGGATTGCTGCTGGATCCATTGTTGTTTCTCATCTACATCAATGGCCTGAATGATAATGTGGTGAACTGGATCAGAAAATTTGTGGATGCCAGCTCCATTGTGGGGTGCAGTGGATAGTGAGGAAGACTATCAGAGCTTGTAGCGGGAAATGGACCAGCTAAAAAAATGGGCTAATAAATGGCAGATGCAATTTAATGCAGTAAGTGTTAAGGGTTGCACTTCAGTACGGCCAACCATGGTAAGTCTTACACAGTGTTCACACACTGAGGAATGCGGCAGAACAAAGGTATTTGAGAGTACAGGACCTGAGCTATCAGGAAAGATTGAATAGGTTATGACTTTATTCCTTGGAATGTAGAAGATTGAGGGGAGATTTGATAGAGGTATACAAAATTATAAGGGGTATAGAAAGGGTAAATGCAAGCAGACTTTTTCCGCTGAGGTTGAGTGGGACTACAACTTGAGATCATGGGTTAAGGGTGAAAGCTGATATGTTTAAGGGGAACATGAGGGGTATCTTGTTCACTCAAAGTGTTGTGAAAGAGTAGAATGAGCTGCCAGCTCAACTGGAGCATGCATGCTCAACTTCAACATTTAAGAGAAGTTTGAGAGGGTTATGGAGGGCTGTGGTCTGGGTGCAGGTCAGTGGGAGTAGGCAGCTGATATGGTTTAGCTTGGACAAGATTGGTTGAAAAGCAGGTTTCTGTGCTGTACTTTTTCTATGACTCTAACTCTATAGCTACTTGCAGACAATGACTTCATAATTAATAATCCTCTTCTGCCTTCTTCCTCTCCTCAAAATAAAGACCACGAACACCGTGTTTGTTTAATGTCAGTTAAAGGTATTGTGAAAATTATATGAAAGCTATGTCCTAGGCTACAACTAAACTTAACCATGGAAGTGTGCAGGCATCATTGAACCTGAGTTGTCCTCAATAGGCAATAGCAAATAGGCCATTTGAAGTATTTCACACTGTAGTAATAAATCAAAGATTAACACTTATTCATCATCTAAAATATGTGCTAAATGGAACAGTTAACGTTGCAATGTCAGAAGTCTATGTATAGCAGGGGTTCACAACCTGAAGCTGATGGACCTCTTGGTTAATGGTTGAGGTCCATGGCATAAAAACGTTGGAAGCCCCTAATGTTTAGTTAAGATCATATCAGAACTGTTTAAAATAAAGCAATTCTACGATAAGAACATATCATTCACTGGTGCTGGCAGCAAACTATTTAAACTGCAGATAAATCTGATTGGAGATTCATAGACTATCACCTGCAGTCACATTCTAAGGACACACATGAGCAATGGTATCTTTGGCACTATGTAAATGTATATCGAAAGGCTTTTATGTCTGTATGTTTAGCACGTAGAAGATGACAGAAAGTGAAGTATAATTTCACGAGGAACTAAGTTGTTTATGGTTTGTGGTTGATTAGTTTTCAATGATGATTTGAAAGATGTTATTTATAATTTCATTGTTCTTGATTTAGCTACTTTCAAAGCACTAAAATATATTTATGCTTCTTTCCTCAGAAGTCCACCTCCAAAACTGCACCAACCAGAACTATGGACAGAAACCTTCAACGATTTCATTGCTAAGTGAGTACAATCATTAGTTCTGAATAATCTGCATAGATGTGAAATGATGTATTATAGGAAAGGAAATACATTGTTATAATCCATGCAGGATGCTGGACAATGTGATGTCCTGTGACATAAGAGGGTGATGTGCTCTCAAACTAGTGACAAAACATTCTTTGCTCCAAGTATGACCTAAACATGCAAATCAGTGTTCAGAAAACATTTGTAGACATTCTGTAGGTCTCACCACCTTAGGAAGATTGCTGAATACTGAGATTAAGATTTTGTTATGTCTGTAAGATACTGGAACTTCTTTCCTCATGATTTATGTCACAAATTGTACTCCGATACTTATGGTATTTGCTCACCTGAGGCTGAATAATTAATCTAACTTATTACACAAAATAGTAAATAGCACTTCAGCTTCAACTGTGTCAAAAATTATGACAGCCTGGAGTTAGTCTGTTTTCACTGCTTCAAAGTTCATTTATTTTTAATGCTTTGTTCATGTTAAGAACAACACAGTTATACTATGTCTTCAGGCAGTGAAACTTTAAGTGTATGCATCTATAATCTATCATCAATCTATATTTGCACAATATTCTTTTACCAAGATCTCCATAGATACGTCAGCTCCTAATGTTCACAGTAAGCAATCAAAAACTGAAAGCTGTTGTGATGAGTAAGACATAATTATAGATGAACTCTGCTGTTTAACAGCACTGACAGAATGCCTAACTGGAGGAGTGAATTATCATTGCACCATGGTTCTGAGTGCTTTGCTCTGATATTTTTAAAAATGTAAAATTATCTATTTTTGGTCATCTGTTGAAATAGGATAAAATTAAGAGGATTACTTCCATCTTTTATATCCCTATCACAAATGTTTAAACATTGAGATCAAACAAGACCGTAAGATATAGAAGCAGAATTAGGTCATTTGGCCCATTGAGTCTTCTCCACCATTTCATCATGACTGATCCATTTTTTTCTCAGCCTCTGCCTTAAATATACATAAAAAATTGGCCTCCAAGAGCTGTCTGTACCAATAAATTCCACAGATTCACAAGTTACTGGTGAAAGAAATTCCTCCTCACCTCCATTCTAAAAGGATGCCCCCCTATTCTGAGGCTGTATCCTCTGGTCTTAGACTCTCCCACCATAAGAAACATCCGCTCCACATCCACTCCAAGGCCTTTCACCATTCAAGAGGTTTCGATTAGATCACCTCTCATTCTTCTGAATGACGATCAAATGCTCTTCATATGACAAGCCGTTCAATCCTGGAAGGAACCATTTTTGTGAACCTTCTTTGAAACCTCTCCAGTGTCAGCATATAGTTTTTAAATAGTGACAACATTTGAGATTACTTAATTGACAGTCAAGCATTCTGAATATAGAGGATGTTAATGATCTATGTAAATGCAAGTCAATTCATTTTTCTATCTGCCCAACTTCCAATCCATATCACTAGTAAATACTATGAATCTGAGAATAACATTGTCTTGTCTTTATGCCAGCCTTGCTTTGAAAGGTGTGAAGTTGTGTGGTAAATGAAAATCTGAGTGACTAATGAGACTGGATCCTTCCTGTCACTTGTGAAATTCTGTGTTTTAAATCAGATACAATTCTTAGTTTTTGTTATACTTTTTTTTCTTTGTAATTATCCAGTAACTGGTTACTCCACAATATTAAAGAATTTCTTCTGTGTCTATGAATTTAGGATAGTTGCATATTATATTTGTGTGTTTATATATCACTCATTGTAAATTGGTGTTAATGTCCAAAGCCAGTTCTTATTCTTCTTTCCTTCCGGAAGAAACTTCAGGAGGAGCATGGGCTATCAGTATCATCAGTAGCAGACTGATTCCTAGCATGACAGGAGTGATCGTCAAGTTTATTTTCATTTAACTATATATATGTATATAGAAATGAGATATTTCTCTGAACCAGGGTGTAAAGCACATAACACACGATAACTTATGAAGGCAAGGATAAAATCTACAGATGAATCACAACGAACTAAAGTACATTAACATTCAATTTTGTACGGTATGAAGCAGATTAACAGTGACACTTCAAATACAATGCAGCAGGGAGTTCAGAAGCCTAATGGCCTGGGGTAAGAAACTGTTCCTCATCCTGACTGTTCTTGTTTTTATGCATCATAGTCTCCTGTTTGATGGTAGTAAGTCAAAGAGGATGCTGGATGGATGGGCGGGATTCTTAACAATACTGAGGGCCCTACATATGCAGCAAAGTATAAAAAGGGATATTTGCTAGAGTTTAGAAGTTGAAAGGGACTTAATGAATCCTATAAAATTCAGTCTTAAAGAGATTACGTAGAAGAAAGAACAAATAAGAGAAAACTTGCAGATGCTGGAAATTAGAGCAACACACACAAAATGCTGGAGGAACTCAACAAGCCAGGCAGCATCTATGGATAAAAATACAGTCGATGTTTCAGGCTGAAGTCCTTCAGCAGGGCTCATGGAAGAAAGATATTCCTGGTAGTGGGGAAGGTGAAAATAAGGGGTCACAATTTCATTGCTTGAGATACTGGTAGGCCACTTAGAACTGAGATGATGAGGAATTTCTTCACCTAAAGTGTGATATACCTGTGGAATTCCTGACTACAGAAGTTTGAGGTTAAATTATCATATATATTCAATAAAGACCTACTGTAGATATAGAAATAAAGGTTAAAAAATCAAGGGATTTAGGGTGAAAAGAGGATTAGAGTAAAAGAAAATAGAATGATTAGTCACAATCATGTTAAATAGCAAAGCAGATTCAAAGGCTCCTATCCGAATTACTTTATTTTTAATGTTTCTATATTTTGCTTCACTTCCCACTAAATAGGTTCACTTGAGTAAAATGCAAAGAAAGATCAGAAGGCAATTCAAAATGTTTGAGCATTAATGAAGTTCACTGACCTTCTCAACTGACTGACTGGGATTGAACAGCTGTGGCAGTGTCTCCTGGTGCTCACGGGTGGAGGGGACTCAGCTTGGCATTCTCCAGCAATCCCACGTTCAGTGCAGGCTGATGTCTATGGGAAAATTCCATTCTGGTTGCTGAACATACTTAGTGGCTGCAATGCAAAGCTAGTTTTGTCCAACTCCTTTGCCTCAAATCTTGTAATCTCTTTTATACCTCTCCTGTGAAATATTGAGCCAGGGCTTTTTTAGCTGCCAATGTGATGGTAATTATGATCAAATATCCATATTGGTTTCTTTACAGGAGATGGCAAAATTCCTTCAGTAATGGCAGTAATCATTTAAATATTGATTAATACGGTCACTGCACATCAAGAAGCATCTTACTTCTCCTCCTCTAGTTTCTCTTGTTATCTCCATTAAATAGGTTGATGGGATAATTCTGCAGCCAAATCTAACCCAATGCCCAAGAGCCTTAAATGTCCTGCTGCAAAGTTTTGACCCAAAAGAACAATTCCTTTATTCCCACATCATCTTCTCAACACATTTAAGATTATTTGTGGCTCCAGTTCTATCATCTACAATCATAGTGGTGGAGTCAGAGTGTAACAGAGTGCAGAAGGCGGCCCTTCAGCTCAACTGGACCAGCCAGTACTTATTACTTAGGACTGCACCAGTAGCTGTTTACTGTTGTACATTTAACTATATGTTGTATATGCACTTATGTAAACTTGTTCATCTACAGAATAATTTATCTGTTAATATTATTGTGTTTAATATTATTTTGTGTTCTGTAAGTTGTACATGTACAGTGTTTTATACCTTGGTGCATGGGGAATGCAGTTTCATTTAGCTGTGTACATGTATACAGTCGAATGACAATAAACTTGGACTGGTCCATGCCAACCACAGCATTCTCCCTGCTAGACGTAGTTACCTGCATTGACCCCGTAACCCTTCAAGCCTTTCCACTCAATACACCCAAGCAAATGCCTCTTCAGTGTTGCAATTGCGCCCGCCTTGACCACTTCCTCAGATAGCTCATTCCAGATATTTACTACCCTCTTTGCCAAGTTGTCACCTCACAGGTCTCCTAAGTCTCCCCGCTCTTAGCTTGTGTTCTTTAGCTTTGAATCTCCAACCCTGGAAAAAAGATGATGACCATTTGCCTTCTCTGTCCCCCTCATAATTTTATGTACTCATTCTGCTGCATTCCAGGAAATTAAGATTTTGTTGTGCCAAGCTAATTAAATTAGTAGTCACCCTCTCAGCTTGGTGATCAGTCCTATAAAGGGGTAACCAAAACTGTATATAATACTCCAAGTGCAGCCTCACTGATGATATATATAACTGCAACATAATGTCCTTACGCCTAAACTCAATGTCCTGACTATGAAGGCTAGAATATTAAACACCTTCTTTATTGTCTATTTCCATTGTCACGTCCAACAAACTTGTGCACTTGTATTACCAGGTCCCTCTGTACCACAATACTAATCAACGTCCTGCCATTCACAGTGTTGGTTCTACCTTGGTTTGACTGTCCAAAGTGCATCACTGCACACTTAGATAAGTTGAAGTCCATTTGCCATTCCTCCGCCCATCACCCTAAATGATCACGATCTCTTTCCAATTCATTGCAATCTGCTTCACCATCAACAAGCCTTCCTAATTTAGTATCATCATCAAATTTGCTTATCATGCCATGTAGATTAATATCCATATCATTTAGATAAATAATGAATAACAGAGGTTCCACCATGGACCCCTGGAGGACCCCACTAATCATAGGCCAGTGGTCAGAGGATTGACCATCAACCATCAGCCTCTGCTTCCTTTCATCAAGCTAATTCTGAATCCACATTACTAATCCCATGTCAACTAACCTTTCAGATCAAACTGCTGTGTGGGACTCTAGCAAAGGGCTCACTGAAGTCCATATAGATTACATCCACTGCCCTACCTTCATTATTGCTGTGTTACCACTTTGAAAGTCTCCAAAAAATTGTCAGGCATGATCTCTCATGCACAAAATTGTGCAAACTAGTCCATATAGGGTTTTGACTATCCAAGCAATAGTAGGTCTTGTTCCTCAGAATTCCCTCTAGTAACTTCTCTAGAACTAAAGACAGGCTCAGCAGCTTGTAGTTCCCTAGCCATCCTTCTGCACTTTTTGAATAAGTAAACAACTTTCTCCACTTTCTAGTTCTCTGGAACTTCACCAGTGGTGAACAACAAACCAAGTATCTCTACAAGGGCCTTTGTGTTTGCTTCTCTGACCTCCTATAAGGTCTGGGGTACATTTGCTCAGGCCCCGGGAATTTGCCCACCTTAATGCACTTCATGCTGCAAATACCTCCGTCCTTGTAATATGCAAATGATCCAAAAGCTCATTACTTTTACCGTCAATTCTTTAACATCCATGATATTTTCCTTAGCAAATACTGAGTAGAAATAGATGTTAAAACCTCCTACAAATCCATAAATAGGCAAACCTGATGGTTAGTCCTTAAGAGAGCATATTCTCTCCTTAGTCACCCTTTTACTGTTAGTATAATTTAAGAACCTCCTGGGATTATCTTTAACCATGTCTGCCAAATCTATCTCATACTTTCTTTTTGTCCTCTTATTTCTCCCTTAAGCCTGGTCATAAACATTCTATATTCATTCAGGTATTCATTTACATCTGCTACCTAAACACAATGTATACTTCCTGCTTTTTCCCCTACCAGGGACCAGATATCTAATTTTAGCCAGGGTTCTCTGAGCTAGGTGTATTTACCCTTCACCCCTACAAGAACCTTTTAGAAGTCTCCCACTTGCCACCTGTTCTTTTACCTTTAAATAGTCATCCAGTTGACTCCCAGCCAGATACTGTCTAATGCCCTCAACATTGACCCTACTCCAGCTCAGGACCTGTTCAATCTTTTTCCAAAAGCAATAGAATTGTGGTCACACTACTCAAAGTACACCCCAACAGCCACCTCAGTTACTCAGCCACCATGTTTCTTAAGAGGAGGTCCAATATGCTCCTTCCCTTGTAGCCTCCACTACATGTTACACAAGGAAACTGTCTTGGACACACCATGCATATTCCAACCCATCGAGGCCCTTTATACTCTGTGAGGCACAGTCAATGCTGGGAAAATTGAAATCTCCCAGTAGACCCACCCTTCTATTCTCACAACTGCATGCAATTTCTCAATACTTCTGCTCCTTAAGCTCCCACTGGTTACTGTCACAAGGGGTATTTACAAGTTCTACCAAGGTGACCACTTCTTTCTTATTTCTGTGTTCTACACAAGCAGAATGATCCCTCAAGAATATCCACTCTAAGCATTGCTGTTACATCCTCCCTTATCCAAAAGGCAACACATCTTCCATTCTTACCTATCTCTCTGTCATGCCCAAAGCATTGGTATACTAGAATAGTCTCGAGTCTCCAGCCTGAAACATCCAATACCCATTTTTACAGAGTTTCAGTCATTGCACGGGCATCACAATGAGAATATAACATTGAATATAGATGTACATTGTTAATATCATTGCATCATTAATGCACCAAGTTCAGAAAGGCATACTGCCACTCAATAGGAGTTAAGATTCACAATTCCAGATATGGTTGGTTAAGACCACATATTGACCACTTCATTTTTGAATCAAAATTTAAGTTTTCTGCAAGTGTTTACTTTATCTTCAAATGAAATGAAGTATATTAAGTCATCACACTCAGCCTATGCAAACACAATTCTTTTCCTCCATGTATGCACTTCAGTCAGTATTGCTCTCATATTCATTTCATATCTGGGATCTTGCAGCTAAAACAGATGCAGTTGAGTAAATAACTAATTTAGAAAGAAAATCTGTGAAACAGTAGTGGAGCTTGTTCCCTTCCAGGAACATTGTTCAGTTTAAATTAGGACAAGGGAAGAGTAAGTCAGTATGAGCCTTTAACCTAGATGGTCTAAATTTAAAAGGATATTTCTTTGCTCTGAGAAATGAATCTCAGCTCAGGCTGAACTATTGTGACTCTCTTCAAATGGTATGTAACTATATTAAGGTCGGCACATTCTTCTCTGTGCAAGTTTCCTGCAGCATTTTATAGACTTTTTATTGCCCATGCACAGTTCTAATGCAAAGTGTCACCTGACAGGATGGGAAATGCAACCAAGCTACATGCTTTGGATCACCAAGTAACTGTAACAGGCCAAAGTTCAGTTAGTTGGCCAAGACATTATTCTGCCAATTTATATGATGCCTGGATTGGGAAGCATGCCTTATGAGAATAGGTTGTTAAGGTGCTGGGGAGTAGGTATAGAGGAGATGTCAGAGGGAAGTTTTTTTACTCAGAGAGTGGTGAGTGCATGGAATGATCTGCCGGCAACAGTGGTGGAGGCGGATACGATAGGGTCTTTTTAGAGACTTGTGGATAGGTGCATGGAGCTTAGAAAAATAGAGGGCTATAGGTAAGCCTAGTAATTTCTAAGGTAGGGACATGTTCAGCACAACTTTGTGGACCGAAGGGCCTGTATTGTGCTGCAGGTTTTCTATGTTTCTATATAATTTAAATATTTTTACATTGTGGGCTTTCTGTAATAACCTAAGTATAAAAATTCTGATAATAACAATTTTCCCAGGTCCAAGTTAATGCTTCATTACAACCAGCACTGAACATAAAAAAAATGTAGGTACCTGAATAAGATAGGCTAACATAGACGAGTTGGGCTGACTCCTGTCCTAATATGACCCTATGAGTCTATAAAGCACTAAAGAGAATCAGGGAAAACTTTGCACAAAAAAGAAGCTGAACAACCCCTACACATAAATTTGGATAAGTGATCAATTTTGCTTCTGTACAAAATAAATTATGGGGATACTCAGTAGGTCAGGCAGCTTCAGAGGAGACAAACATAGTGGAGTTGCACTGGGATTTCTGCTGTTTGTGATGTTTACAAATTACTTGGGTGTAAATGTAGATGGGTGGGTTAGTAAGTTTGCAGACAAAAAGAAAATTTGTGGTGTTCTGAATAGTGTAAAAGATTGGCAAAAAATACAATGGAATATAGATCAGTTGCTGATATGGGCAGAGAATTAGCAGATGGAGCTTAACTCAGCTAAATGTTGCACCTTGGTAGGTCAAACATAAAGAGACGATGCACTGCTAAGAACTACACCATTAACAGTGTTGATGAGCAGAGGGATCTTGAGGTCCAGTTTCATACCTTTCTGAAAGTGGCTACACAGGATGATAGGGTGGTTAAGAAAGGCATATGACATGGTTGCCTTTATTAGTTGAAGCATTGAGTTCAGAAGTTAGGAAGTTATGTTGCAGCTTTATAAAACTCTAGTTACGCTGCATCTGAAGTATTGCATGCAGTTCTGGTTGCCCCGTTATAGAAAGGATGTTGAGGAGAAGTTGAAGAGGTTTACCGGGACATTGCCTGGACTAGAGGGAATGTGTTAAAATGAGAGCTTGGGCAAACTAGGGTTGTTTTCTCAGGAGTGGTGGAGGCTGAGGGAAGATCTGTTAAAAGTTTAGGATTATGAGAGACATAGATAAAATAGACAGATTGAAATATCTCATGCCAGAGGAATTGTATTTAAGGAGAAAGGGGTAATTTTGAATTGGGCATAAGGGGCAAGTTTCTTTATACAGAGAGGGTTGGGTGTCCGTAAAGCACGGCTTGGTGGGGTGGTAGAGGTAGCTACATTACAGACAATTAGGAGATGAATATGAGGGAATTGGAAGAATATGCAAATTGTGATGGCAGAAGGGATTGGTTTAGTTGCCCATTTGGTTACTAATTTAATTGGTTTGACACATCATTGTGGGCAGAAGAGCCTTTTCTTCTGCTGTGCTGGCCTATTTTCTATGTCTTTAAAGTTTCAGATCAATGTCCTTTCATCATTTACAGTTTTTTAATGCTTTTTATTTGCTGTTTACGTCTCACTTATTTGTCTATACTTGCATGGACCATTTGATGGGTTTATCATTTCAATTATATCTTGAAGAATTGGAATATTTGATATCTGTCTACTCTGAGCTGCTTTATTTTATTCAGGGGAGCAAAAGGGACTTTCCAGTTAGTCTGTGCATGGCCAACAGAAACAGCACAGTTAATATTGCAGCCCTCTCACTATTCAACAATCCCTCAATGATGCAATCCAAGTAGTTGAGCAGCTTAACTGCTCAAATTTCAGAAAACATGTCACCGATAATAAACCTGATTGTGACTTGCAGGCAGTTTGTGAGTATTTGATTAAAAACTCAAAGCATAATTGAAACACATGGAACCATCTACCTTCAGAGGCAGCACTTTGAAGGAAAGAACTAAAGTAAAGAAAATTGAAAAGTACACAGAAACAGTATGTGTTTGATTCCCTCAGACTAATTTCAAGAGGGGGAATGGGATAAGCATAACAAGGTTTAAATTTTGCCCTAGCCTAGAAGATGGTGATGATTTGGAGAGCTGATGGTATTATGGAAAATGCATTTCATGCACCACCATGTTTTCATGTCCATTAATTCTAATGAAAGGAAACAGAGACTCTGCCTTGGATTTATCTGAATGTTGCAACAAAATGAAAAAAGCCAAGCTGTCATCAGAAAACTACTAACTATACCTAAAATTTCCATATGGAAAACAAGTCAGTGGATCTTATGTGCTGATATACAATACCTATAGCAAGTATTCCCTCTCCCTAATCCCCTCCACCCCCAGAAGCTTTCATGTTTTATTGTTTTACAACTTTGAATCACAATGGATTTAATTTGGCTTTTTTGACACTGTTCAACAGAAAAGAAACTTTCATCTCAAAGGGAAAACAAATTTCTGCAAATTGGTCTAAATTTATTATGAATTATTAAAACAAAATAATTGATAACATAAATACTGACTTGTAGGGGCGAGTAATTATCAGATGCACCTTTGGCAGCAATTATAGCCTTGAGTCTGCGTGGATAGGTCTCTATCAGCTTTGCACATCCGGATACTGTAGGTTCTTCCCATTCTTTTTAACAAAACTGCTCAAGCTCTGTCAGATTGCATGGGGATCATGAGTGAACAGTCCTTTTCAAGTCCAGTCACAAATTCTCAGTTGGATTGAGGTCTGGACTCTGACTTGGCTATTCCAGGGCATTAACTTTGTTTTTAAGTCATTTGCTTTAGTTTTGTGCTTGGGACCATTGTCCTGCTGGAAAACAAATCTTTTCCCAAGTCACAGTTCTTTTGCAGAACGCACCAGGTTTTCCTCCAGAATTTCCCTGTACTTTGCTGCATTCATTTTATCCTCTAATTCCACAAGCTTTCCAGGGCCTGCTGCAGTGAAGCCTCCCCACAGTATGATGTAGCCACCATCATGCTTCACGGTAGGGATGGTGTGTTTTTGATGATGTGCAGTGTCTGGCTTACATCAAACATAGCATTTAGTCTGATGGCCAAAGAGCTCAACTTTGGTTTAATCAGACCATATAACCTTCTTCCAGCTGACTTCAGGCAAATTTTAGCCAAGATTTCATGTGAGTCCCTCCCCCACCCCCCCCACCAACAATGGCTTTCTCTTTGTCACTCTTCCATAAAGCTGCCACTGGTGAAGCACCCGGGCAACAGTTGTTGTATGCGCAGTCTCTCCCATCTCAGCCACTGAAGCTTGTAACTCCTCCAGAGTTGTCACAGATCTCTTGGTGGCCTCCCTCACTAGTCCCCTTCTTGCACGGTCACTCAGTTTTTGAGGACGACCTGCTCTGGGCAGATTTACATCTGTGCCATATTCTTTCTATTTCATGATGATTGACTTAACTGTACTCCAAGGGATCTTCAGTGACTTGGAAATTTTCTTGTATCCATTTCCTGATTTGTGCTTTTCAACAACTTTTTTGAGAAGTTGCTTGGAGTGTTCTTTTGTCTTCATGGTGTGGTTTTTGCCAGGACACTGATGTACCAGCTGTTGGACCACCTTCTTCTGACTTTTAATGATGATTGGCAGTCCAACTTAAAGGTGCATTACCACCACCAACTGGACTGGAGTGGGGTGCAGAGAGTTGGGAAATAATTCTTGCTCTTTATCTTATGAAAACCAAATTACTCTAGAAAACCCTATAGATTGTAAATAATGAAAAACAATATTGTGAATTAAATTAAAGTCACCTCCATAACTTGAAGTTTTTAAATAAAAACTATCAACCCACAAAGATAGTACAAAAAAGCTGGATGAACTCAGCAGGTCGGGCAGCATCCATTGAAAGGTGTAGTCAATGTTTCGGGTCGAGACCCTTTGTCAGGACTCCTGATGAAGGGTCTCGACCCAAAATGTTGACTGCTCCTTTCAATGGATGCTGCCCAACCTGCTGGGTTCATCCAACTTTTTTGTACGTCTTGATTTGTCCACGGCATCTGCAGTGCACTTTGTGTTAACCCACAAAGATAATAGTGCAGCCTGCATTTGCTTTCTTTCAACCTTACATTGTAAAAGAATTGTTCAACTGTTTCATAATGATGACAACTACACACCTCGATGTGATGTTTTCCAACAAGTTACAAGGTATAAATATAGTATGCCCAATTCTAAGTTGAGCCAATATAATTCCTTCCCTTCTTGTCTTACCCCCTTCTCCCATCAATCCAACAGTTTTGTGTATTCTGTACAGGTGTCTCCCCTTATGTCCATTATCCCACAAGTCTTGCCTCAATTCAGTTATTCTTGGTCCCACCAGCCTCTTAGCTTCTGCTTTACTAATTGGAAGGTCTATATCCACAGTTGAAGTTTTAACAGCTTTTTTGGCCAAGCAAACAACCTGCTCATTTCCCTCAACACCTCTATGTGTAGGGACCCACAAGAAGCAGAAATGTAAACCAACACTTGGATTCTGAAATAATGTTTAAAGAACTTCCAGCAGTAAATCTGACTTATTGCTCAATGACCCGTTTTAAGACTAGTCAAAACTGAAAAACAATCTGAACTAATTACAACCTTACAAGGACCAGTTTCCTACACCCACTGTAAGCCCAGAAGGATGGCAACCAATTCTGCATTACATACTGATAAATGGTTAGTAAGAAGTTTCTTTATTGTTATCAGGCACAAAACCAGTCACTCCAACATTCCCAGTTAAATTATCTTTGGATCCATCAGTAAAAAGTGTTAACACATCACAATAATTTTCCTTAACATATTGATGAACCAACAGTCTCTCAGGCATATCTGCAAATCATGCAACCTAAAATCAACTAAAGTCATTGGAGAAAAACACAGTGGGGCTACTGAAAAAGCTACAGCATAATCCAGCAAATCCATATTTCTAGCCTGATTAGAGCCCAGCCACCCAAAACTAAAAACACCCTTCTTGTGATGTTCCCAATAGTCTTCCAACACACTTTTAACAGGGTGAACATTTCTCTGCCCCCTTCAAATTAATCCAGTATGTCAACATCAACCTCAACCTCTGCAACTGTAAGGATAATTGTCCCATTTCAACCAGTAAAACCGAAACAGGAGATGACCTTACTGCACCACAACACATCTTAAAGCCTCTGCTTGTATCACATCTGTGTCACAATCTACAGACCACAATCTGTGCAAATTGGTGATAACATATCCTCCTCACTGACAATCAACACTGGTGCACCTCAGGGGTGCCCTACCCTCTATATACACATGGCTGTGTGGCTAGGCATAGCTCAAATACCATCTATAAATTTGCCGATGATACAGCCATTGTTGGTAGAATCTCAGGTTGTGATGAGAGGGTGTAGATATGCCAACTAGTGGAATGGTGCCGCAGCAACAACCTGGCACTCAATATCAGTAAGATGAAAGAGCTGATTTTAGACTTCAGGAAGGGTAAAATGATGGAACACATACCAATCCACAAAGGGATCAGAAGTGGAGAGAGCGAGCAGCTTCAAGTTCCTGAGTGTCAAGATCTCTGAGGATCTAACCTGGTCTCATCATATCAATATAGTTATAAAGAAGACAATACAGTGGCTATAGTTTATTAGCAGTTTGAAGAATTTGGCATGTCAACAAATACACTCAAAAACTTCTATAGTTGTACCATGGAGAGCATTCTGACAGGCTGCATCACTGTCTGGTATGGGGGCTACTACACAGGACCAAAAGAAGTTGCAGAAGGTTATAAATCTAGTCAGCTCCATCTTGGGTAAAGTACCCAGGACATCTTTAGGGAGCAGTGTCTCAGAAAGGCAGCGTCCATAACTAAAGACCTCTAGCACCTGGAGCATGCCCTTTTCTCACTGTTACCATCAGGTAGGAGGTACAGAAGCCTGAAGCCACACACTCAGCGATTCAGGAACAGCTTCTTCCCCTCTGCCATCTGATTCCTAAACGGACATTGAAGCTTTAGATACTACCTCACTTTTTTTAAAAAATATACAGTATTTCTGTTTTTGCACATCTTTTTCATCTATTCAATATATGTAATTGACTTAATTGGTGATTTATTATTTTTATTTTATTACTTTTTTTTCTTCCTGCTAGATTATGTATTGCATTGAACTGCTGCTGCTAAGTTAACAAATTTCACATCACATGCAGGTGATAATAAACCTGATTCTGATTCTGATCAAAGCATTTTTAATTTGAAGAAGAAGCTGATCCACAAACCACACAGCTATAATTAAGTACAGATCTAATTAAACAAATATAAGTGGTCAGAGATTTTCGTGTAACACCCCAGGAATACCCACATTAACACCCAAGATATTTAATTCCCCTTTACATTTGTCAATTGTTTTACTGGTATGGTGCTTCCATGTCAGCTTATTATCCAGCCACATGCCGAGAAATCTTATCACTGACATTTCAAGAGTTTGACCATACAATTTCAGATCTTGCCAGTCTACTGATCCTTCATAAAACATAAAACTTGTGTTTTAGCTACGAAAACCATAAAACCCATCTAGTTGCCCACTGTTTAACCTTATTAATTGCTAATTGCATCCTATATATAGTTAAATAGAACTTTCCACATCTGATCCTAAAGCTCCATCATCTGCAAAAAGTGATTTACCCACCCCAGTACCTAACTCAGAGAAAATATCATTAACCATAATATTATTTAATAAAGGACTACAAATACTGCCTTTTGTGGTCCCATTCTCTATCTTATAGAAGCATGAATATACCTTATGTGCATCAACCATCCAAAATAAAAACTCAAAAAATTACATAGCCTTCCTCACTTAATTTCCATAATTTAATCAAAAGACCCTTCCTCCATAACATATTATATGCTTTTTCAATATAAAAAACTGCTATTACAACTTCTTTATTTACTGCACCTTCCTAATATCTTTCAAACATAAAACTGAATCCAATATCATTCTACCCTTCTGAAATTTGCTCTGATAAAACGCTCTACGCATTTTCCAAAATACAATTGACCTCTTCTATTACCATATGTTCCAGAAGTTTACACAAATATGTTATTAATGATATTGGTCGATAAGTTGAAGGACCTGACGGGGTGTTATTACTGTCATTTTCCATGAGGGGGGAATCTGGCCTAAACTCCAAATATGATTTAAAAAATTTAATATTCTCACGAGTTTTCAGCCCACATATTTAAACATACAATAGTATACATCATCCTTTCCTGGAGGCTTCTGACCTGCACTATTAATAGCTTTTTTAAATTTACACATAGAAACTCTACATCACTAATACTGTCATTGCCTCAGCTGGCTTCCAACACATCAGGGTATTCACTTAGAGCCTTAACCCTACATTGTTTAGCCTCTTTGCTTGAATTATCTTGATTATGAATTGCAGCAAATGACTGAGCCAGTAACTCGACCTTCTCTGTTTCAGTAACAATCATATAACCTTCTTTGGAATGTTATCTGCCCCGTGAGTCAACCCTGCTTTCTCAATCATTCCCCAAACATCTCCAAGTTTAGTATCGCTTCCAACATTGTCACAAGATGACCTCCAGTAAACTTTTTTTTCACAGTTTTCACCATCTTTCTCACCACGGTATGTGCCCCTTTAAGCTTAAAAAGGCCACTTGGAGAGTGATACTTCCTAATTTTCCTAAAGCCTTATTTCTCTCCCCAGTTTTTCTGCATGTTCCTCAGTCCGCCATTGTACAGCCTTTCACCTATTAATGCCCTTTTTCATATGAATCACTTCTACGGTAGTTTGAGGAATAACATGACATAACCTCTCATTCGGAAGTCCGCATCATCCTCAATGTTCATCCATGACAGATGTTCATCACACAAAACCTTAAACTTCTTCCAATTTGCTTTACCAAAATTCCACTTCCTAAAAGTGGCCTTCTGTCCCCTATACAAATCCAAACACAAGCTTATAAATGATCACTCTCCTACATCTCCGATGACATCCCATTCATTCACTCCAGCCAGAATGTTCCAAACTAAAGTTAAATCTATAGCAGTTTCAGAATATTATGAACATTAAACCTCGTATCCCTCCCATCATTAAGCCATACAAGATGGGAAATATCTAAGAATCCTTTTACAATCAAATCATTACCATCATTCCATGGACAACCCCACAGTGAACTATGAGTTAAATCCTCCACATGATACAACCTTTAGTGAACTAGAACCACATACAGTATACTTTCCAATAAATCACTTGAAAGCTTTCCACAATGGTTGTAAAAATTTACCACTCCAATACCCCTAAAAGTTGAATCAAATACTTCAACTACAAGTGCCTCATACACTCATTCACATCCACAACTCAATATCCCACCCCTTTCTTTATAAAACTTGCAACACCAACTACCTCTAGCAACTTCCTTATCATGTCTAATTACAAAACAATCCTCCAAAGAAAAAAAAGTGGGAACAACCAGGTTTCCTGGATACATATATTGGGTGGATTTGAGAAATAGGAAATGAACTTCTTAACGTCCTGGTCATTAGAAATCAGGCTTCTCAGATTCCACTGCAATATTCTTAATCCCATGATGTACCTTCACAAAGAGACTGAACTACAGTTACCCCATCCATCAGAGCTTCATTTACAGCTTTCCACATGACACCAGTCACTTTTCAGCAGCATCCACAGTAATTTTAATTTTCTCAGTACAGCTAGATCTCTGAGTAGCACAAGTCACCACATCTGTTATAAACACCACATACTTCATTTTATCAACTAGTAAGGTATCTTCTGTAAGAATTATGATGCCAACGTATAGCCTCTGACTTCACATTCTGAACTCTGACTGGTAATATTTTATCAACATTCAGTTTAACTTTTTGCAAGGCCTCTGCATATGACACACCTAACTATACTTTAAACTGTTGAACTTCAGCTGCCTTCTTAAGCACTTCACATCCTCTATAAGCTACACTATGTTCTCTTCCAATAGGTTTCAATAGGTACGTATAATGTCAGATAAATGTATACAATGTACATCCTGAAATTCTTTTTCACAATTACAATTAAACTTTACACCTTCACAATCTTCATACCTATGTTTCCACCCCCTCCCACACTTACTACATACTAGTTTCCCACCACCTACTACCCCAGCATGCCCAAACCTGTGACATTTATAACATCTAAGTGGGAGGTAGAATACAAGCTCATACATCATAACTAACATACCCCAAACTAACTTTATCAGGGAGCTTCACCTCATCAAATACATCAGTACAAATAAACTGTCCATCCTTTCCCATTTCTGACTACTTGTAATCTCTTTACCTCCTTAGCCTTGCCCCCCAATAACTGAGATTTAACCTTTTCTATTTAAATCTCCATCAGAACACCTGTTATAACTCTCCTAATACTTCTATTTTCATTGGGCTCCATAGATACAAACTTTCTGCCAAGTAAAGTCTTCATATGTAATGCCTTCTCATACTGTTTCTTACCCTTACAATTAACCCATTACCTTCTCCTAAAGTACAAGCACAATCTGTATTCCCTATAGCCTATTTTAACTCTCCAGTTAATTTAATGGGATTAATAGAAGAAGGCTGTTCCAGGTCAAATATAAACAATACCTTGAATTCTTCTTTACTTTTTTTTTCAAAATATCCCACCCTTCCTCTCCATCACTTGAAATCATCCCAATATTATGTTTCTTTTTCCATTTTCCAAATCCAGATTCATTTCAACTTTCTCCTGCCAATCCACACACACACCCGTACCTTCCATTTGCAATTCCTTTTCCAGATCCTCCCCCCCCCACCTGAACATACACTATCTCCCAACATCCCTACACCATTCACAGCCAGCACCACCAACCAACAACCATCACTCCTCCAAGCCCACAAGCCTTCCCGAGCTCTCTCAACCAGCTAGCCCACAGTGTTCTCTTGAAATGCAACTGGAACTTCCAGATACAGGTGTATTTTTACTACGATCAATTGATACACCTTAACTGCACACAGATGATCTCCGGTTAACTAATCATATGACTTCTAAAACCAGTTGGCTACACCAGTGATGATTTGATGTGTCATACTAAATTATTTTGTGTTTTATATTGGTAATTAATTTAGATCACTTGTAGAGATTTGGTTTCACTTTTATGGTTGACCAGTGTCAAAAAAAGGCAAATTAAATGCACTGTGATTCAATGCTGTAAAACAATAAAACACGAAAACTTCCAATGGGGGTGAAGACTTTTTGTAGGCACTGTATAGCAAAATCTTTCTGATGTGTAGGTGTATTTTTCTGATCAATAATTTCAATAAAATAAGTAGATTATTTCATAAGAAGTAAACGCTAATGTGTATGTTGAATTAAATAACAGATTATGTATGAAAGTGTGAGGGTAATACAGTTATAAATAGATTTCAGTTCACACTTGAACTATTGATTCCAGATTCTAGGTGACCTTGCTTAATGAGTTATCACTTATAAGTACTGGTATCATGAAATACTGTTAGTTTGCCTAGGTAGCAGAGATGATACAGGGAGAATGGATCAGGATTTCAGGTGAGCACTAATCAAGTGTTCAGAAGTAAATTAAAGGCTAAATAATCCAAAATGTGGATGGGGAGAGGATCAGGAAGTAGGTAGAGAGAATGTTTGGAGCGATGATTTTTTTGAATCTGAATTCCTGACTTGTACTCTAGAACATAACTGTTCAGCCTTTTTTTATCCCTCTCCCCCAACATGCATTCATTAGCCTATCATCCTTTCCTCCACCCCCCCCCACTCATTTTGTTCCACCTATCATCTTCCAGCCTTCCTTCGACCTCCCCTACCCTTTCCTGCCCATTCCATGTTTATTGGTAATTTTCCTCTTCCCTCTCTGTCCTGATGAAAAGCCTTGATCCAAAACACTTTGCCTCCAGAGATGCCACTTCATCTATTGAATCCTTCCAAGTTTCTGTTTCTTGTCCCAGATTCAAGAATCTGCTCTCCCTTTTCTTATTCAGCATATAATATTAGATGTGTAAGAATTGCCTAATGGTAAATTCCACCTGCTACACTTTACCATCATCTGCTTTTATGCATCAGCAAACACTGAAACTCCTTCATTTGCTGTTTGAAAGGACTGAGAAAGTCCACTGTATAAATTAACATCAGAAGGGTGCTCAGAAATAACATTGTCACAGCTGCATTATAAAATATGCCAAACAGCAGCTTTTTTAAAAATCTAGTCAGCATGTCTATTTTAACAGCTGATCAAGCATGGAAGCAAATATCTAACCCTTTCATTTTAATCCTATGTTTCTGCGGGAGATCCATGTACTAATTCACACTAGTTTTCAATAAAAATGTAAGGTTTTGTGACCAGATAAGGTGGGTGGGCACAGTCTTTTTCTCAGAGTAGGGAACTCTTAAACTGGAGGATATAGTTTGAAGGAGGAAGAAGTTCTTAAATGTAGGGATAGGCAACCATGGCTGACAAGGGAAATTAAGGACTGCATAAAAACCAAGCAAAGGGCATATAAGGAAGCAAAAGTGAGTGGGAAGTTGGATGATTGGGAAGCTTTTAAAATCCAACAAAAGGCAACTAAAAAAGCTATAAGAAGGGAAAAGATTAAATATAAGGCCGACTAGCCAATAATATAAAGCAGGATATCAAAAGTTTTTCAGTTATATGTAAAGAATAAAAGGAAGGTGAGAGTTGACATTGGACTACTGAAAAATGATGCTGGTGAGGTAGTAATGGGAGACAAAGAAATGTCAGATGAACTTAATGGGTACTTTGCATCTGTCTTCACTGTGAAGACACTAGCAGTGTGCTTGAGGTGCATGAGTGTCAGGGTTCAGGATTGAATGACATTGCTATAACAAAGTAAAACGTGCTGGACAAACTCAATGTTCTTAATGTGGATAAATCACTTAGGCCAGGTGGACTACATCCCAGGGTCCTGGGAGAGGTTGCTGTGGAAATAACAGATGCATTGGTCATGAGCTTTCAAGAATCATTTGATTCTGGTAATCCTGGAGGACTGGACGATTGCAAATGTCACTCCAATCTGCAAAGGGAGGAAGGTAAAAGAAGGGAAATTATAGGCCAGTTAGCCTAACTTCAGTGGCTGGGAAAGTGTTGGAGTCTACTATTAAGGATGAGGTTTCGAGGTAAATGGTGACTAATGATAAAATAAGTTGAAGTCAGCATAGCTTCTGTAAAAGGAATTCTTGCCTGACAAATCTGTCAGAGTTCTTCATGAAGTAACAAGCAGGGTGGACTAAGGAGTGGTAGTGGATGTTATTTACTTGGATTTTCAGAAGATATACGATAATTTGCCACATATGAGACTGCTTTGCAAGATTAAATTCTATGTTGTTACAGAAAAGATACTGGCATGGCTGACAGGCAGGAGGCAGTGAGTGGGAATAAAGGGGGCCCTTTCTGGTTGGCTGCCAGTGACTAGTGGTGTTCCTCAGGGGTCAGTATTGGGACTGCTACTTTTCACATTGTTTGTCACTGATTTAGATAGTGGAATTGATGGCTTTGTGGCAAAGTTTGCAGATGATGTTAAGACAGGAGGAGGGGTAGTTAGTACTGAGGAAGCAATGCAATTGCAGCAGGACTTTGACAAATTGGAAGAATGGGCAAAAAAGTGGCAGATGGAATACAGTCATGGGAGATGTACAATAATGCATTTTGGTAAAAGGGACAATAATGCAGACTATTATATAAATGGAGAGAAGGTTCAAACATTAGAGGTGCAGAGGGACTTAGGAGTCCTTGTGCAAGACTTCCAGAAGGTTAATTTACAGGTTGAGTCTGTGGTAAAGAAGGCAAATGCAATGTTGGCATTTATTTCAAGTGAAAAAGAATATAAAAACAAGGAGATAATCCTGAGCCTTTAAACGACACTAGTCAGGCCACACTTGGAGTACCCTGCAACTCCTGTTTCTACCTCCTACCCAAAGTCCAGGTAGACCCATTGTTTCAACTTGTTCCTGCCCCACTGAACTCATATCTGAATACCTTGACTCTGCTTTTTCCGCCCTAGTTCAGTCCCTTCCCAGCTACATCCATGACATCTCACGTGCTCTTGATCTTTTCAAGGATTTCAGGTTCACTGGCCCCCATTATCTTATCTTTACTATGGATGTCCAGTCCCTATACACCTCCATCCCCCACCAGGAAGGCCTTAAAGTTTGTTTCTTTCTGGATACCAGTCCCAACCAGTTCCCCTCCACCACCACTCTCCTCCGACTAGCAGAACTTGCCCTCACTCTAAATAATTTCTTCTTTGGGTCCTTCCACTTCCTTCAAGCAAAAGGGGTAGCCATTGGCACTCACATGGGTCCCAGCTATGCCTGCATGTTGGCTTCGTGGAACAATCTATGTTGCAAGCCTACACTGGTGACCATCCCACTCTTTTCCTATGCTACATTGACAACTGCATTGGTGCTGCTTCCTGCACCCATGCTGAACTCGTTGATTTCATCCACTTTGCCTCCAACTTCCACCCGGCCCTCAGATTCACCTGGTCCATTTCCGACATTTCCCTTCCCTTTCTCAATCTCACTGTCTCTAACTCCGAAGACAGCTTATCCACCAATGTCTATTATAAACATTGACTGTCACAGCTACCTGAACTATACCTAGTCCCTCACCGCTACTTGTAAAAACGCAATCCTCTTCTTTCAACTCCTCCATCTTTGCTGCATCTGCTCTCAGGATGAGCTGTCCTCCTTTTTCAAAGAAAGGGGCTTCCCTTCCTCCACCATCAATGCTGCCCTCAACTGCATCTCATCCATTTCACGCATGTAAGCTCTTACTCCATCCTCCCACCACGCTACCAAGGATAGGGCTCCTCTTGTCCCCACGTACCTCCATGTCCAGCACATAATTCTCCAAAACTTCTGCCACCTCCAACTGGATCTCACCATCAAACACATTTTTCCCTTCCACCCATATTCTCCTTTCTGCAGAGATCACTTGCTAAGCGACTCCCTTGCCCGTTCGTCCCTCCCCACTGATTTCCCTCCTGGCACTTATCCTTGCAAGAGGAACAAGTGCTACACCTGCCCCTACACCTCCTCCCTCAGTACCATTTAGGGACGCAAACAGACCTTCCAGGTGAGGCTACACTTCACCTGTGAATCTGTTGGGGTCATATACTGTGTTCAGTGATTCCAGTGTGCCTTCTTGTATGTTAGCGAGACCCGACGTAGATTGGGGGATCGCTTCGCCGAGATCTATGCTCCGTCTGCCAGAACAAGCGGGATCTCCCAGTGGCCACCCATTTTAATTCCACTTCCCATTCCCATTCCGATATGTCCATCTATGGCCTCCTGCATCATCAGGATAAGGTCACACTTAGACTGGAGAAACAACACCTTATATTCTATTTAGGTAGG
Source organism: Hypanus sabinus (assembly GCF_030144855.1). Taxonomy (NCBI): domain Eukaryota; kingdom Metazoa; phylum Chordata; class Chondrichthyes; order Myliobatiformes; family Dasyatidae; genus Hypanus; species Hypanus sabinus. The sequence continues at coordinate 47,053,475 of NC_082711.1, read as the reverse complement.
TTCCAACCTGATGGCATGAACATCAATTTCTCAAACTTTCAGTAATGCCTCCACCACCACCCCTCACCATTTCCCATCGTTTTGTCGCTCTCTTGTGTTATCTCCTTGCCCACCCATTGCCTCCCTCTGGTGCTGCTCCCCCTCCCCCCTTTCTTCTTACTTCCATGGCCTTCTGTCTCTTTCATCAATCAACTTCCTCACTCATTGCTTCATCACTCCCCCTCCAAGTTTCACCTATCACCTGGCATTTTTCTCTCCCCTCCCCGCACCTTTCAAATCTACTTCTGAGCATTTTTTCTCCAGTCCTGCTGAAGGGTTTCTGCCTGAAACGTCGACTGTTCTTCTTCCCATAGATGCTAACTGGCCCGCCGAGTTCCTCCAGCATTTTGTGTGTGTTGCTCGGATTTCCAGCATCTGCAGACTTTCTCTTGCTTGGAGTATTGTCAACAGTTTTGGGTCCCACAATTCAGAAAGGATGTGTTATCAATGGAGAGAGTCCAGAGGAGGTTCACAAGGATGATTCTGGAAATGAAGGGGTTAACATATGAGGGGGCACTTGGCAGCTTTGGACCTGTACTCACTGGAATTTAGAAGAAAGCGGGGTTATCTCATTGAAACCTACTGAATGTTGAAAGGACTAGTTAGGATGGATGTTGAGAGGATGTTTCCTTTGGTGGGGGTATCCAGAACTAGAGGGCACAGCCTCAAATTTGAAAGGCGACCCTTTAGAACAGAGGTAAGGACGAGTTTTTTTTTAGCTAGAGAGTAGTAAATCTGTAGAATTCTCTGCCACAGACTGCAGTGGAGCCAAGTCCATGGGTATATTTAAGGCAAAAGTCAATTGTTTCCTGATCGGTCAGGGCATCAAAGGATATGGTGAGAAGCCAGGTGTATGGGCTTGAGTGGGATCCGGAATCAGCCATGATGGAATAGTGGAGCAGACTCAATGAGTTGAATGGCCTATTTCTGCTCCCTTGTCTTACAGGTTTAAGATGAGAGAAGAATTACTTATAGTAAGGGCAAATTTTTTATACACAGACTGGTGGGTATGTGGAATAATCTTGTAGAAGAGGTGCTCAGGTCTCTTCTAAACAATTATATTGTTTAAACAACATTTAAGTTAGGATTTTAGTTATAAATGGATAGGAAAATCTTAAAGGAATAAGAGCCAAATGCTGGCAAATAGGACCAGCCCAGCAGGCACCTTGTTCAGCATGGATCAGTTAAGCTGAAAGACCTGTTTCTATGCCGTATATACAGTATCTATGATACCATGAACCTAATTTGATGAACCAAATGACGAAAGGTATTAATTTAGAATTACTATTAAGACTGGCTAATATCTAGTACTTCATTAATGAAAGCAATAAATACTAACAGTGAATACCTATGTTGCGCAAAGGAAGGTTAATTTGGATAAAGGGGATCTTTTTCATTAACACTAATCTCGCTGTCTGTATGGTTATAGATGCCTCATTAAAGACTTTGAGCTTCGTCCAACTGTATCTGAGCTCCTGGAGCACCCATTCATTAAACAGATTCAAGGGAAGGAGAAAGCCCTACAGAAACAATTGATGGAGCTGATAGACCTTCACCAGCAAATGGGCACCATTGAAAGGACAAGGTACTTAACATGTTTAATGCTCTAGGAGAAAATGGTTTTGCTGGTTTCAATTTTAAATGTCATGTAATTTAGTGCAGTTGAAATGGTTGATATTGCTTTTGGAGAAATGAAAAATGACCATGTCAATGAGAAAAGTAACAACTTTTCCAATTCAACAAATTTATTCTTACACTTTGGAGATGTGAGCTTTGGTAGGAATACCGGCTTTTATTGTCCATCCCTAACTGCCATTTTGGACAAGACCAGCTTTTTGAATTGTTACAATTCTATTGTTGCAATTATGAGAGCAATCTCTGCATTTGAGCAGAAAGTCAGATAAGGAATATGAAGTGCTGCAGTGCTGATCAACTCCAGCAGGACATTGTAGAACCATTCATAAATGGTTGGCATTCTCCTGTGCTGGTTTTCTACCATTTACACCAGTTCTAACATGTAAGAAGAGAAACCACAGTCATCTCACTGGAAGAAAATGAGAACATTGAAATGAATGCCATTAACCCACAGTCCCTTTGTTCATTCTGAAATAAATTTGTCTAGTGACTTGAGGTGCACCATCCAATGATGTGTAGTACCTGCTCACAGAAGAAACCTGATATGTCTTTTAAAGAATTCTGAAATTATTATTTTACACAAGTTCTGAAGGATACTGGGGTTAGCACAAAGCTCCCACTCATGCTAGGTGGATGTATTTTATAGGCCCCAGGGGCAGGTAGATGATGGAGAGAGGGACCCATTATTGGCATCCATTTTCACCTTACTTGATGAAAATTACAAACAACTTGACAGCATCTTAGCATAATTTTTGAAATCACAACCCAAGAAATTTTAGCGTAGACCCACTAAACAAAGTGTGGTTATTTTTGTGGTAACTTCTACTTTAAAAGGACCACTTGACAACTTCATGTCCAAAAGAACAACTTTATCTGGGATGGCAAAACGATAGTTACCTACAGAGGCTTTCACGGAACCATATGGCACGGCAGTGAGCTGTGCACATGCACATCGGAATGTAAAAGAACGGAAGTAAAACCCCCGTAAGCCCGGAAACAGCTTCTCTTCACAAACAGCTTCCCCTAGCAGGAGTATTGCTTTATTATCATTGACCTAATTAGTATTAACTTATCTTTATAATGCTCACATTACAGCAATTTTTATGTTATATCATTCTTAATCCTCAGGGCTTCCCTGCTGGTACTAAGCACAATATCTAATCACATCCACTGTTCCACGCCTGAACTGATTCACTGCTTTTTCTATTCTATCATCCAGATATTGTCTTGTGATGTGGATGAGAAATGATGATTTATAGACCACTTGGATGCACTCTTGAGAGGAACTTTAGCAGTGTTCCAACTACTTATATGTTATTGATATGTGAATTCATTACCAAGCCCTCTTGAGCTGAGTTTAGTGAAATCAAAAAGACTTAGCCAAGAATTCATTGGAATAAAAATGTGTGAGATGAGTAAATAATATGCTAAATAATTCTAACTTCTGGGTGGATTCGATGGGGATCAGAATCAGAAGTCAGTTTATTGTCACTGAAGTATATCATGACATGTATTGTTGTGAGTCAGCAGTACAGTACAGGACATAAAATGTTACTAAAAGTTACAATAAGAAATAAAATAAATAAAAGTGCAAAAGAGAAATAATGAGGCAGTGTTCATAGTGGCATAGTAGGGTAGCAGTTCGCACAAAGCTTTACAGTGCAGTGATCACCGATCAGGATTTAATTCCTGGCACTGTCTGTAAGGAGTTTGTACAGCGTAGGTTTCCTTCAGTGCTCTGGTTTCCTCCCACTTTCCAATGGACTGGGGCTTAGGGTTAGTAAGCTGCAAGCATGCTATGTTGGCACCGCAAGCATGGTGACAGATGTGGGCTTCCCTCCACATCCTTAGACTATGTTGGTTGTTGATACAAATAACGCATTTTCCTGCATGTTTCGGTGTACATGTGAGACAAATAAAGAGAACCTTGGTCTTAAATCTTGTGAAATCTGATGCCGCAGGGGATGAAGAATTTTCTAAAACATTCAGACTGTGTCTTCATGCTCTTGTACCTCCTCCCTGCTGGTAATAATAAAATGAGATTATTGGCTACATGGGATTATTATACAGATTATATAGGAGATTATACAGGTGATTGTTGACTGCTGGAGGAGGAAACCAAGGTTTTTTTTTTGTGTGACTATGTCTTTTTTTGCTTGCTATTTTGAATGTGCCATGTCTGTTTTGCACCTTGGCCCCGGAGGATTGCTGTTTCATTTGGCTGTATTCCCGTCAGGCTGAATGATAATCAAACTTGATTTGATCTGAAAAGACTACAAGAAGTAGTGAATACAGTCCATCATGGCTAAAGCCCCCCTTACCACTGAGCACATCTACTCTCAGAGGAAAGCAATATCCATCATCAAGGTTCCTCACCACCCAGGCCATGCTCTCTTCTTGTTGCTGCCACAGAAAGGAGGTACAGGAGCCTCAGGACCCACACCACCTGGTTAAGGAACAGTTATTACCCCTCAACAATCAGGCTTATTTATTTATTTATCTATCTGTCTGTTTATTTATTTAGCTAGCAATACGGTGCAGACTGGGTCCCTCTGGCCCTCCAAGCCACATTGCCCTAGCACTTCCGACAAAACAGATTAACCCTAGCATAATCACAAGACAATTTACAATGACCAATTAGCCTACCCGGTACATCTTTAAACTGTGGAAGGAAACCGAAGGACCCAGAGAAAACCCCTGTATTGCACAGAAAGGATGTGCAGAGACTCCTTACAGGGAACCCTGGATTAAACCCCAAACTCCAAAATTCCCTAAGCTGTAATAGTGTCATGCTAACTAGTACACTACCATGGTTCTTAGCTTCACTCACCCCATCACTGATCTGTTGGCACAACCTGTGGATTCACTTTCAAGGACACTTCATCTCATGTTCTAGATAGTTATTGCTTACTTTATTGGCCACGGCATCAGAGAAGGCCAGGGAGTGGGATTGAGAAGGGGAAAAAAGGATCAGCCATGATTGAATAGCGGAGCAGACTCAATGGGCCAAATGGCCCATTTATTTATTTGTCCTCATTTATTTATTATGATTTTGTGTTTTCTTTTTCTTTTTGACTTCCACAGTTTGTTGTCTTTTGCACTTTAGTTGTTTGTCCTTGTTGTGTGTTTTTATTTATTGTTCTGTTGTGTTTCTTTGTATTTACTCTCAATGCCCACAAGAAAATGAATCTCAGTATTGTATATGGTAATAAATAAGTACATTTGATAATAAATTTACTTTTCACTTTGAGAGGGCATGTCCTGGATAGTGAGGGTAGTGAGATACTGCCCTCTTAAGACACTGCCTTTTGAAGTTGTAAGGGTGGGGGTTGGTGAGTGGGAATGGAAATATGGAGCAGGACTTCAAATTAGGTTCTTCAATGAATGACAACACAAGATCAATGCACCACTTTCCACTACACTCTACCCTCTAAAGAATACCAGCCAGGTTTCTAATGAGATTGTGAAAGGAGAAAGGGTGCCTTGGTCTCTCAAGGGGGCAGCCCTTTTGAAAATGACAGCAGCTGCAGTGATAATGTGATCTGGATAAACAAGTTACACTTGCCCAGTGCTTTCAGCATCTCAAGGAGATTGTCGAATACATGATTCATGACAAACTGACGCAGAATGGAAAGAAGTGGCTATTCCAACCAGTGGTGAAATGCGTGGGCACAGCAATGGATGCTTTTAAGCTATTTTGTAGAAGAAATGTATGGTGAAAATGCAAAGTTGTTTGGGAGGGAATTCTGGGGCTTGAGTAGCAGGAGTTGGACAATCCACGTCAGGGGTGTGCTAAAGTGCTAGTTTTACATCAGGACAGCGATCAAGATTCTAAAGGCTTTATGGCAGTTTCTCTGAGTTAAGGAGCAACCAATCAGCAGGAAGCATTCATTAGAAAGAGCCAATAAAAACAGTACAGGTGCAAGCAGAGTGGTCATTCTTTTAGCAGCCATCTTTTAGTGTGCCAGTGTTTAGAGTGTCTTTTGCTCAACAGGCTTAGGCAAGATCAGGCTAGGGCAAGGTTAAATATTTGGTAGGATTCTCTTTTCTGTTCTTATTTGTTCATCCTTATCTGTTCGGGCATAGTAGTGTCATGAGAATAGGTCCAGCAGCAGGGTTTTGTACTATGTGTGGGATGTGCGAAGTTTAGGAGACCTCCAGTTTCTCAGATAAACACATCTGCACCAGGTGCACTGAGCTGGAGCTCCTGAGAGGGCTTATTAAGGAAATGAAGCTACAGCTCAATGACCTTTGACTCAGATAGGAGAATGAGAAGGTGATAGTCAGGAGCTAAGGGAGGAGTCACCCTTAGATTGCAGAAGACAGGTAAATAGATGACAGTCGGGAGAAAGAGGGTAAATGCACAGCCAGTCCAGAGTACTGTTCCCTCAGTGATAAGTAAGCAACTTTAGATACTATTGAGGGGGGGGGGGGGGTCGACCTACCTGGGGGAACCACAGTGATCAGGTCTCTGGCACTGGGTCTAGTGCTGTGGCTCAGAAGAGTAGAGAGTATAGCAGTGTCGATAGGAGATTCCATAGTTCTATAGGAACAGAGACGAGATTCTGTGGCCCCGATAGAATCATCTGGATGCTATGTTGCCTCCCTGGTGACAAGGTCAGGGATGTCTCAGATCAGGTCTGTGGCATTCTCTAGGGCGAGAGTAAGACTTGGTATGTTTTGGCACTAATGACATAGGTGAACCAAGTGAGGAGGTCCTGAAGAGAGATTTTAGGATGCTAGATAGAAAGCTGAAAAACAGGACCTCCAGAGTGGTAATCTCTGGATTACTGCCTGTGCTATTTGCCAGTGAGGGTAAGAATAAGATGATTTGGCAAGTATGTGTATGGCTGTGAAACTGTTGCAAGGAGCAGGGGTTCAGGCTTATGGATCCTTGGAACCCCTCCTGGGGAAGGTATGACCTCTACAAAAGGGAAAGATTACACTCAAATCCAAGGAAGTCCAATATCCTTGTGGGCATTGTGGGCAAGGTGGTAAGAGTTCATCAGGAGGGAGGGGGTTAAACTAATTTGGCAAAGGGGAGGGAACCAGAATGATAGTGCTGATGATGAGATAGTTGATTTACAAACAGAGGCAATGTGTAGTAATGAGAAGCTATTAAATGGGAAAATTTGCAGTCAACAGGATGAGTCATAACCATATATAACAATTACAGCATGGAAACAGGCCATTTCGGTCCTTCTAGTTCATGCCGAACACTTACTCTCACCTAGTCCCACCAACCTACACTCAGCCCATAACCCTCCATTCCTTTCCTGTCCATCTTCCTATCCAATTTTTTTTTAAATGACAAAACGAACCTGCATTTACCACTTTTACTAGAAGCTCATTCCACACAGCTACCACTCTCTGAGTAAAGAAGCTCTCCCTCGTGTTACCCCTAAGATTTTGCCCCTTAACTCTCAACTCTTGTCCTCTTGTTTGAATCTCCCCTACTCTCAATGGAAAAAGCCTATCCACGTCCACTTTATCTATCCCCTTCATAATTTTAAATACCTCTATCAAGTCCCCCCTTAACCTTCTACGCTCCAAAGAACAAAGACATAACTTGTTCAACCTTTCTCTGTAACTTAGGTGCTGAAACCCAGGCAACATTCTGGTAAATCTCCTCTGTACTCTCTCTACTTTGTTAAGATATAAGTTAAGTTAAGATATGACAAGCTGTTAAGATTGAAAACAGTGAATATAGGACTGAAGGTGTTAGATTTGAATGTTCACTGTATACAGAGTAAGGTAGATGAACTTGTAGCTCAGTTATAGATTGGCATGTATGATGTTGTAGGTATCACAGAAACATGGCTGAAAGAAGATTATAACTGGGAGCTTAATGTCCAGGGATGCAGATTGAATCAAAAGAACAAGCAGGAAGGCAGAAGGGGTGGTGTTGCTCTGTTGGTAAATCATGAAATCAAATCATTAGTAAGAGGTGACAAAGGATCAGAAGGTGTTCAATTGAATATAGCTAAGGAACTGCAAGGGTAAAAAAGACCCTGATAGGAGCTGTATACAGACCCCTAAACATTATTAAGGGTGTGGTCTACAAATGACATTGGAAGATAGAAAATGCCTGCCAAAAGGGCAATGTCATGGGGGATTTCAATATGCAGATAGATTTGGAAAATCAAGTTGGTACTGGATTCCAAGAGAGAGGATTTCCAGAATGCCTATGAGACATCTTTTTAGAACAGCTCATGTTTGAGCCGACTAGAGGATCAGCTATTTAGGATTGGGTGTCATGTAATTAACTGGAATTGATTATTAGAGAGATTAAGGTAAAAGAACCCTTAGGTGCAAGTGATCATCGTGTACTGTGTATGTTAATCAAAATGGCTTCTTTGTGGGTAAAAGTAAACCTGCTTCTTTGTTATGGTGAGAGAGTGTTTCTTGCAGAGCATTCCCGAAGCTTCTAGCAGTTTGTTTAGCTTTAGAATTGCTGATAACAGCAATTGTATTCCTTTGTTAATCAATGGGGGAATGTTATTTTGACTTGTGGCCCTGGGAGCTGGGTTTTCGCGGTCTTTTTGTGGAGTAGGGAAGAAGATGCCGAGGAAGGTGGACGTGCGCTGCACTGCCCGGTTGACCACCGGGGGTGGTCCCAGGTGCGAGGACGTGGAGGTCAGAGGAAAATGATGAGGGGTCGAATGGTTCGATGGTTGAGCTCCAACGATGTGCACTAAACTGACTGAACTTTGATAAGTTTGGCGCCTTTTACTTTATTTTCTTTTCCTTCATATATATTGTATTATTAGTACTCATTTAGTTTTAGTAAAATCTTTAAAGTATATTTTATAACGGTATCTGGTGTGAGTTTGATATTGTGTTTGCGACGCTGCATTAACTTGATTCCCACAGCACCTGCATATGTGGGAGGCGGGGTTAGAGAGTGGCTGGACTTTTTCCCCCTAGACATATACCAGTCTGTTGGGCAAGTGTTACAATAGTATGATTAAATTCACCCTGAAATTTGACAAGGAGAAACTAAAGTCAGATGTATCAGTATTTCAGTGGAATAAAAGGAATTACAGAGCTTTGAGATGGGAGTTTGCCAGAATTGACTGGAAAAGAACACTGGCAGGGAAGACGGCGTAGTAGCAATGGCTGGAATCTCTGAAGCAATTCTGAAGCATAGGATACATGCGTACATCCCAAAGAGGAAGAAATATTGTAAAGACAAGTTGACATAACTAACAAGAGAAGTCAAAGCCAACATAAAAGCCCAAGACAGGACATAATTTAGTGGGAAGTTAGAGGATTGGGAAGCTTTTAAAAACTAACAGAAGACAATTAGAAATGTCATTAATAAGGTAAAGGTGGAATATGAAAGTAAGCTAGCCAATAATATTAAAGAGGATACCAAACGTTTCTTCAGATACATGAAGTGTAAAAGAGAGTTGAGAGGAGATATCAGACCGGTCAAGCATAATGCTGGTGAGGTAGTAATGGGGTCAAGGAAGTGGCAGAAGAATTGAGTAAATATTTGGCATCAGTCTTCACTGTGGAAGACACTAGCAGTATGGTGGAAGTTCCAAGGTTCAGGGGTCATGAAGTATGAGAAGTTACCATAACTAGAGAAAAGGTTCTTGGGAAACTAAATGTCTGAATGTAGATAAGACACCTGGACCAGATTGACTACACCCCAGGGTTGTGAAGAGATAGTGCAGGCATTAGAAATAATTTTTCAAGAATCACTAGATTCTGGAATGGTTCTGGAGGACTGGAAAATTGCAAATTTCACCCCACTCTTCAAGAAGGGAAGGAGGCAGAAGAAAGGAAATCTTTGGCCGGTGAGTCTGATGTCAGTGGTTGGGAAGATTTTGGAGTTGTTAAGATTGAGGCGTCGGGGTACTTGGCCATATCCTCAAGGGAAAATCTTGCCTACAGATCTGTTGGAATTCTTCAAAGAAATAACAAGCAGGATAATGAAGGGGAATCAGTTGATGTTGTGTGCTTGGATTTTCAGAAGGCCTTTGACAAGGTGTCAAACGAGACTGCTATACAAGTAATGAGCACATGGGATTGTAAGAAAGATTCTAGCATGGATTAACCAGTGACTGATTGACAGGAGGCAAAGAGTGGGAATAAACGATTCAGTTTCTGGTTGGTTGCCAGTGACTAGTGGTGTTCCATAGGAGTTCATGTCGGGATGATTTCTTCTCACATTATATGTCAATGATTTGGATGATGGAATTGATGGCTTTGTTACAAAGTTTTCAGACAATTTGAAGATAAGTGAAAAGGCAGGTAGTTCTAAGGAAGTACAGAAAAACTTAGACAGATTAGGAGAATAGACAAAGAAGTGGCAGATAGAATACAGTGTCAGGAAGTGTATGGTCATGCACTTTGTTAGAAGAAATGAAAACATTGACTATTTGCTAAATTCAGAGAAAATACAAAAAAACTGAGTTGCAAAGGGACTTGGGAGCCCTTGTGCAGAACTCCCTCAAGGTTAATTTGCATGTTGTGTCTGTGGTGAGGAAGGCAAATGCAATGTTGGCATTCATTTCAAGAGTTCTAGAATATAAAACCCAGGATGTAACATTGAGGCTTTATAAAGCACTGGTAAGTCTTCACTTGGAGTATTGTGCATAGTTTTGCACCCTTATCTTAGAAAGGATGTACTGACATTAGAGAGGGTTCAAAAGAAGTTCACAAAAATGACTCCGGGATTGAATGGCTTGTCATACTTAGAGCATTTGGGCCTGTATTCACTAGAATTCAAAAGAATGAGAAGTGGCCTCATTGAAACCTATTGAATGGCGAAAGGCCTTGATAGAGTGGATGTGGAAAGGATGTTTCCTATAGTGACCGAATCTAGGACTAGAGGGCTCAGCCTCAGAGTAGAGGAGCATCCTTTTAGAATGGTGATGAGGAGGAATTTCTTTAGCTAGACAGTGGTGAATTGGTGGAATTCTTTGTCACAGGCAGCTGTAGACGCCAAGTCTTTATGTATACTTAAGGCAGCATTTGATAGATTCTTGATTGATCAGGGCATGAAGGGATATGGGCAGAAGGCAGGAGACTGGGGCTAAGAAGAAAATTGGATCAGCCGTGATGAAATGTTGGAGCAAACACAGTTTGTCTAGTGAGTTAATTCTGCTCCTGTACCTTATGGTCTTGTATGCGGCTGGCAATGAAACAGGAGAAGCCAGAGTAAAGTTGAGTAACTTTGAAGAGCTGTAGGACTAGTGTAGGGTGCAGAGATCATGCTAACCAACTTGACCACAGTTCTCCAGGATTTCAATCAATACAAGAGGATTGCCCACAACTATGATACACAGAGCAAGAGTCTCTTTCAAAAGTAAACATAATAGCCAGGGCTTTATTTCTTTGTGGAGTGAAAAAGGATGAGAGGTAACTTTATAGAGGTGTACAATGGAGAACAGGCAATGGGATATAAATAAATAGCCAGTGCCTTTTTTCCCAGGGCAGAAAGATAATAACAGAGGGCTTAATTTTAAGGTGATAGGAGGAAAGTGTAGGGGAGTGGGTTGACAGAGGTAAGTTCTTTATACAGACTGTGGGACGTGCATAGAATGCTGTGTCAGGTTGATGGGAGAGGCAGATATACTAGGGGCATTTAAGAGACTCTTATATGGTAACAAGGATGTTAAAAATATGGAAGGATGATAAAAATATGGAAGGCTATGTTGGAGGAAACAGTTAGATTGACCTTAGAATAGGTTAAAAGCTTGCATAACATTGTGGGCTGAAGGGCCTGTGCTGTGCCGTTGTATTCTATGTTCTGTTTAAGCAATACAATGACATACAGTAAATACAACAAATAGTTTAATAGCCTTAGGAAGCTTAACATGCCCATGGTTTGGGTGCTAGTCCATTGCTCACTGAAAGTGGTGGTACAGGTGGCAAGGATGTTGAAAAGGGATTTTGGTATGATTGCCTTCATATGCTGGCTCATTGAGAAAAAGAATTAGGATTCAAGACATTCTGCAGATGGTGGAAATCTTGAGCAACATACCCAAAATTCTGGAAGAATTCATAGGTCAGGCAGAATCTGGGGGGAGAATAAACAAACAAGGAACATTTTGGGTTGAAACCCTTCGTCAGGATATTTGCATTAACAAATAGGTCTGCCTAATAAAGTGGCCACTGAATGCAAATTGTAAGTGAATCAGCTCCAAGGACCGTATGACACTCTATTCAGGTTATTTTTGGACTGGTCAGATGAACGCTTCCCTGCTTGATCACTGCTCCATTACATGTCTTCCTGTCAATCTCTGCATACCCGCTTGCAGTGGAGAGAAGGAATGGTTGTTCAGCAGATCAGAGGTAGAAGAATGAAGATCAAATCATTAATTACTCTGACAAGCTGCTGGGCACATCGGAAGAGGAATCTGACAGGAGAGGACTGTAGACCATGGGAGAAAGGGAAGAGGATGGGCACTAGAGGGAGGTGATGGGCAGGTGAAGAGGAGAGAATGGGTAAGAGGGGTACCAGAATGGGGAATGGAAAAAGAGAGAAAGGGAGAGGAGGGAGAAATTACCAAAAATTCAAGAAATCAGTGCTTACGCCCTCAGGTTGCAGGATGCCCAGAGCTCCTCCAACCTGAGTGTTGCCTCAGTGTGGCAGTAGTTTTAGTTTTCACCAAAATGGGGTTAAACAACAACATGCTGACTCAGTGTTTCAACTCGACGGGTTGACTCTCTTCCAGGCAGACAGGAACTCCCTATCAGGGAAATCTGAGGGTGGCGGTAACCGAGTGTACACTCACAAAGGTTGGTGCACAAACTCACAGTTTTGGGGGCATTGAGCAATTGCAATTAAATGCTGGCCACATTGCCAGATCAGGAAGTTACTGGTATATTCATCACCGCTATCTACATTCCCCGGAGTGCAAATACCAAGGCTGCACTGGGAGAGCTTTACAGTACCATCAGCTCTCTATAAAACAAACATCTAGATGATCCCTTCATAATTACAGGAGATTTCAATCATGTTATCCTGAATTCCACCGACACATCACCATGGCCACTAGGGAAACAAATGGATAGGTCCATGTTTATACAAAGGGATAAAGAGAGGTACTTATAAAGCCATCCCAAATACTGAGATTGGCATCTTTGACCACCTCTCCGTAATGTTAATCCCAGTGAACATGATGAATTGGGGAAACCAGTCAAGAGGTCCAGTATTGTATGGCTTAATGAGGCAACTTCTATCTTCAGAACTGTTTTGAACGGACCGCCTGGCAAACACTGAAGGAGGTCACCACAAATGGAGAAGACACAGACCTCAATGAATATGCCTCATCTATCATAGGCTACATCAGTAAGTGTGCAGATGAAGTTGATGCATTGAGAACGATCGTATCATGGCCCATCCAGAATGCAAAGATGGGTTCCCTACTAAAAGCCAGGGATGCTGCCTTCCAGTCTGTTGACACAACATCTCTCAGAACAGCCACTAGAAACCTCATATTAGGTTCAAGGCATCAAGAGGACCAAGGATGCCTATATACAAAACTTTCAGGACCACCTGTCTGATAATGATCCCCAGCGTATGTGGCTGGGCATCAAGGGCATTACCGATTATACAAGGAAAAACAGCGTTGACTATACCAGTGATGCCTGCCATGAAAGCTACCCCTCTCCCAGGTGAGCGACCACTGTCTGTAACAGCAGCAGACATAAGAAGGACTATGCAGAGAGTCAACTCCTGGTCAGCAGCTGAGCCAGACTACATTCCAGGCCAAGTACTCAGGAAGCTCACTGACATCTTCAATGCTTTGCTCATCCAGGCTGCAGTCCTCACATGCTTCAAATCAACCACCATCGTCCTGTACCAAAGAACCCTACATCTTCAGAACTAAATAACCACCGTCAGGTGGTACTGACAGGAAGTGCCAAAAGCTCCATTCCTGCCACACTGGACAGTCACCAATATACTTACTGACAGAACTGCTCGACAACAGATGCCATAGCATCTGTCATGCACCTGGCCCTGATGTACCTAGAAAACAAGTATTCTTATGTCAGAATTCTGTTTCTGAATTTCAGCTTGGCACTCAACACCACTGTCACACAGACTTAGTGGACAAACTCCTAATCCTCATTCTAAATACACCACGGTGCGACTGGGTGTTGGACATCTTAATGAACAGGTCTGAGATAGCCAGGATGCACAACTGCTGCTCCCTCCCCATCATCCTTGATACAAGTGCTGAGACCAGTCTGCTCAAACTTGACTGCCTGGCCAAATGCCCCAGTGAGCACATTGCCAGGATCTCTGATGACATGACAGTAGTGGGTCTCATTACGTTTTGTAACTCAAAAACTAATCAAAAGAAAAATACGTAGCCTGGGACAACTCACGTACTCTTAGTTTTTAGTTTTAGTGAGGTATACACTTATAATGTGATGGTACAATGACGTATTCCATTCACATACTTTTACATATAACCCATAATGAATTATGTAGACAACAAAGAATGCTTAATCAAACAATATATTTACAATATTACTCAAATATTACTGAAATATTAAATACACAACATTCCTCTGCTCAGCAATAAATGCCATCTCAGTATGGAATGGATCTCAACCTAGATACAGATATATATTTCTATATATACAGTATACTCTATAGACATGCACCACACAGTAAATTTTAAATTGTCCCATTAAGGCCTAAAGATTTAATCACTGTGGAGGCTTTCTTACTCTTGTGCGATAACAACTTACCTGACAAAGGTATCATTGTGTTTGGTAGGTGAGACTTGTGGCTGTGAAATAATCTCAAGTTCTTGGACCTTCTCCATGGTGGTTGTAAAAGTTGACTGTGGGTCTGCAGGATATGGTTCTAACATCTCTGGACACCTTTCTTTTGGATGTGTTGGCATCCCAAACAGCATGTGGCAAGCTGCTCGATCTGCTGATCTATCCCAAGCCACCAGACAAAGCATCAAGCCAAGACTTTCATACTGACCATGCCTAGATGACCAGCATGTAGCTCTTTATCTCTCAGCTTAAATGGTACAACAACTTTCAATCCTCACATAAGGCAACGTCCATCAAGGGCAAGTTCATCCCAGCACTAATAAAAATGTGTGAACTGAGATTTCTGCTCTACATTCGAGTCATTTTGATTGGCCATTTAGACTTGAGTGTGTGTGGACCTCTCTGGTTTCCCTTTTGATCAGCTGTGCTGTAATAGAAGTCATCTCCAAGTCCAGTTTCCATCTATAATCTTCTGGGAAAAATAATACCAAAATCTTGCAAATGCTGCAAACTCCAACTAGGGCAGGCAGAACCTGGCGATTTACCCCATGTGCCAGCAACTGAGTGCATACAAGCAAGCAGATGTGGTCAAGAGATTCAGTTGTTCAAATCAAACGTCAGAATGGGAAGAAATGTGATCAAAGTGACTTTGACCATAGAATGATTTTTGGAGCCAGATGGGGTAGTTTGAATATCTCAGAAACTGCTGATCTCCATAGAACCATAGAATATTATGCTCAGAAACAGGCCTTTTGGCCCTTCTTGACTGTGCTGAACCATTTTTCTGCCTAGTCCCACTGCCCTGCACCTAGACCATATCCCTCCGTGCACATCTCATCCATGTACCTGTCCAAGTTTTTCTTAAATGTTAAAAGTGAGCCTGCATTCATCACTTCAACTGGCAGCTCATTCCACACTCCCACTACTCTCTGTGTGAAGAAGCCCCCCCCCAATATTCCCTTTAAACTTTTCCCTTTTCACCCTTCACCCATGTCCTCTCGTTTTTTTCTCCCCTAGCCTCAGTGGAAAAAGCCTGTTTGCATTCACTCTATCTATACCTATCATAATTTTATACATCTCTATCAAATCTCCCCTCATTCTTCTACGCTCCAGGGAATAAAGTCCTAATCTATTCAACCTTTCCCTGTAACTCAGTTTCTCAAGTCCTGGCAACATCCTTGTAAACCTTCTCTGCACTCTTTCAACCTTATTAATATCCTCTAATTTGGTGACCAAAACTGCACAAAATACTCCAAATTCGGCCTCACCAATGTCTTATACAACCTTACCATAACATTCCAACTCTTATACTCAACACTTTAATTTTTAAAGGCCGTGTGCCAAAAGCTATTTTTATGACCCTATCTACCTATGACACCACTTTTAGGGAATTTTGTATCTGCATTCCCAGATCCCTCTGTTCTACTGGACTCCTCAGTGTCCTACCATTTACCTTGTATGTTCTACCTTGGTTTGTCCTTCCAAAGTGCAATACCTCACACTTGTCTGCATTAAACTCCATCTGCCATTTGTCAGCCCATTTTTCCAGCTGGTCTAAATCCCTCTGCAAGCTTTGAAAACCTTTCTCACTGTCCACTACAGCTCCAGTCTTCATATCATCAGCAAATTTGCTGATCCAATTTACCACATTATCATCCAGAACATTGATATAGATGACAAATAACAATGGACCCAACACTGATCCCTGTGGCACATCACTAGTTACAGGAAATCTCTTTGGATATTCATGCAGAACAGTCTCTAGAGTTTACAGGGAACGGTGCAAAAAATAAAAAGAAATCATCCAGTGAGAGGTAGTTCTTCAGGCAAAAATGCCTTGTTAATGAGAAAGGTCAGAAGGGAATGGTCAGACTGGTTCAAAGAGACAGGAAGGTGACAGTAACCCAAATAACCAACTGTGGTGTGCAGATGTGTATTTCTGAATGCAGAACATGTCGAACCTTGAAGTGGATGGGCTACAACAGCAGAAGGCCACACCGGGTTCCACTGGGCATATGTGAATTTTTGTAAGGGGAAAAGAGAGGCAGTCAAATCTAAAGGTTCTCAGTATGACAAAGTTTTTAAGGGAAAACTCCTATCCCACTGATGAATTATTACTTCTTCATATCAAAAGACTCTAAAGAAGGATTGAAAGTACAGCCTGCGCTCTGGATGGAGGCATTTCAATTTGAGTGGCACCACCACAGACCCAGCTGGTCCATATTAAAGGTTATTTCCGCCATCTGACTGAGAGAACCAATGTGTGCAAGAACTCAACTGGATTCATCCTTGCCAATTTATCTGCTGCAATTGCAGCTGTTGTTTACCATAACCATCTAATCCATGTGAAGAAGTGTCATCTCCACATTGAGGCCATCTATCTTCCATATGTGTGCCACTACCAGCATTTAGCATACCATAAATTAATCCACTGAAAAGTGGACTATCCATGTGTATCTCTGGACAATAAAGAGCAATAAGACTTTATCCCTACACTATCTGAATTTTATGGGCAGAAATATCCCTCACCATGAAGTCACAAGAGACTGCAGCTGTTTTAATATGGAACAACAAATAACTCTGATGCAGGGTTTTAACCTAAGACTTCAGCATTTTCTTTCTCCACACAGATACTGTGCAACCCACGAAGTTTCTCCTGCAGATTGCTTGTCACCCCTCAATTTTACCATTGAGCCAAGGGACCTTAGTTCAATAAAGAATGCAGACATATATGCTCAGAGCTGCTTCATGCTTCCTAAAAACTTGGTGGCAACCTTATAAAGCTACAACCCAGGGCTACATACATATGGAACAGAAAACTGATAAGAACTGAATATCCTATGGTTAGCACTCAAATCAAATCTCTGAAAAGCTTCCTATATCATTCCTGCCTCTGTCTGAAATGGATATCTATTTATCAAAAAGCTATTCCCATTCTAACTTGGAGAAAGGCCAATTTTGATTGCATCAGAAAGGATCTGACAGGTATGGATTAGGATAAGTTGCTTTCTGGCAAAGGGATGTTTGGTAAGTAGGAAGCCTTCAAAAGTTAAACCTTGAGAGTACAGAGTTTGTATGTGCCTGTTAGAAGAAGCAAGGTTAACAGGTTTAGAGAATTTTGGTTTTTGAGGGGTATTGAGGCACTGCTTAAGAAAAAGAAGGAAGTGCATAGAAAGTATAAGACAACAAAGAAACACTTAACAAATATGAGAAACACAACAGAACACGTAAAGAGAGAAATCAGAATGCTAAACTACAACACGAGGTTGCTTTGGAATACAAGATGTAGGAGGATTCCAAGGGCTTCTACAGATATACTAAAACAAAAGGAAAGCAGAGGACAAAATTGATCCACTTGAAGATGAGAGTGGTCATCTATATATGGAGCCAAAAGAGATGGGGAAGATCTCAATTTGGATTTTGGCAATTGTATTTACTCAGGGGATTGTCACAGAGTCTAAAGAACCGTGGTAAAACAAAAGTGAGGTCCTGGATCTTATCCATTTACAAAAGCAGATGTGTTTGGTGTCCTGAAGAAAATTAGAGAGAATGTCCCCAGGACCTTGTGGGAAGATAATGCAGAAATTGCAGGGGGTGTGGCATAAATATTTAAATTATCCTTAACCATGGGAGAGGAGCTGAATGACAGGAGGGCGACTGATGTTCCATTGTTCAAAAAAAGGCTCTAAGAAAAAACTTGAAAATTAACAGGTGAATTATTGGAAGGTATTCTAAGGAACTGGATATATAAGTACTTGGAAAGATAGGGCCTGATTCTGGATAGTCAACATGGCTTTGTGGTAGTATGTAATGTCTAACCAATCTTTTAGAGTTTTTCAAGGAGGTTGCCAGGAAAATTTGATGAAGGATAGAGAGTGGACATTGTTTACATGGACTTTAACAAGGTTTTTGTCTAAGTTGCACGTGGGAGGCTGGTCCAAAGGGTTCTGTTGCCAGTCATTCAAGATGAACAAATAACAGTAGCTTTGAGGGAGAAGCCAGAGAATGGTAGAAGATGGTTACATTTCTGACTGGAAATGAGTGACTAATGGTGTGCTGCAGGAATGTTTGGCATCTATATTAATGATTTCGATGATAATGTGGTAAATTGAAGCAGTTTGACACCAATTCTGGTGGCACAGTGAACAGCAACAAAGTCTATTAAAGTTGCAGTGGGATTGGGAGCAACTGAAAAACTGGCAGATGGAATTTAATATAGACAAGTGTGAGATGTTGCACCTTGGGAGGACACACAGTGAACAGTTGGGCACTAAAGAGTGTGGTATAAGAAATAGATCTTTGAATACCAATCCATATTTCCTTGAATGAGATGACACAGGTAGATAGGGTCACAAAAAGAGCTTTTGTCACCTTGGTCCTATATATATGAGTATAAATATGAGAGTTGGGGTATTATGTTTTCAGTTCGGAAATACCCGGATTGTCCTTTTTAGTATACAGTCCACATCACACTTCCTGATAAATTCCATGATGGTAGTAACACACTTATCCAGGCTGCCAGATGAGTCCTGGAATATGGACCAGCCTACCAACACAAAAGGAACTCATTTATTTCCTCAGAACAACACTGTAATGCTCTCTATACTAGATCCTTTCAGTCCAGTTCGTTTGTGTATAGCGAGAAAGATCACAGCCTGGTGATTTGATTTACCAAATTGTTGATGGGGCTGGTAGGCATCTTTGATGTTTGTATTGAAATGGACAAAGGGTAATGAAATGGTGAGTCAGGAGCCCACTGGAATTTGGCCTAGTTGAAGTCACTTGCAATTCTGATTTAAGATAACGCTGGTGATGCCCACTGATTACTTAGCAGTGGCAAAATCAAAACAGAGAAAACTACTAAATACCTTATTAGTAACACTTTATTAACAGCAATCAATGCTAACAGTGGAGAGGTGAGTGTTGGAAGATGCAGAGGCACACGGAAGGCATGGGTGAGGCAAACAAAGGTGGAGACCAGGTCTAAACATGGCCAAGGCAGAGTCATGGTGACTCCAAGAGTGAGGAAAGTGCTGATGTCTGATTGATTTCAGTACCGAGCTGAATTGGAAAGTTCAAGGACAGGCCAAATTGTGATGGTGGATTCAGGCCCCAGAGCAGTCCAGGAGTGAGGATCAACCTGATGTTTAGACAATTTAAGCACAAGGCCAGATTGAAAAGATCAAGAATGTCAGGACTGGAAGCAGGACGAGAGCCAGTTCCTCACAGTTCTACTCACTCCTCTGCAATGTTTACTTGGTTTTGCACTGAGCTGAGGCTGTGGCCTGCTCCAGCTGCAGTGATACTGGCTTTGAGACTGTGATCCTGTGGCGTTTACTCAGCTTTGCACTGAGCTGAGGCTGTGGCCTGCTCCAGCTGCAGTGATACTGGCTTCGTGCCTTTTGTTAAACTTCATTTCTGAAGCTATTTGCTTACTTTTATTGTTTGCACAATTTGTTTTTGTTCTCTCTCTGTTCATTGGGTGTTTTGATGATTTTTTTAATGGATTCTTTTGACGTTTATTTGCGTAGTGGCTGCCTGTAAGGAGATGGGTCTCTAGTTGTATAGTGCATACATTCTTTGATAAAAAATGTACTTTGAACTTTGATGAAGATTGGCTCAGGAAAAACTGTTTCAATGGTGGAGCGAAGCTCATCAAACAGTGGGGGGAGGGTAGGCATGGCAGTGGTGACTTGGGAAAGAGGAGCATCTCTTCAGGTGGAAGTATTCTTGATGCATGGAGCAAGACACAAAGGGCAGCGCAACAGCACAGTTATGGATTGAGGCACGTGTGTCCTGCAGTTTTCGATGCACAGCTGTTTCAATCTGTATTCAAAGCTGCAGCAATTACATCTTTAATACCTTAAAACAACTGTGGTGGTATTTATAATTATTTCAGCGTTGCTCCTCCTTGTTTTATTGAGGATTGAAAATGAAGAATGTGACTGATCCAATCTCTATTAGAAAGTAAAGAGTGCCACACATATTTATGGGACACAATGGCCAATCTCAAGTCAGTAAATCAAAATGATAATCCTCCCCATTTCTCCTCAATACTCAATGCCCCTCTTCTCACCCCCTCAAATTCTTGGACTGCTGTATGAAGAAAAACAGGTTAATCTAGTTCACCTTCAAGCTTCCAAAATTGTCACATGATACAATGGCAATACCGATCAGTCAAAGCGACCTCTATCACTTAAGCACAGCGGGCTGAGTTAAATGTGAATTCATGGGCTTTGGTTACTCTTTTCTTCCAAACGTGTAACCTACCATGAATCATGTCTCCAATTACTCTTTTGTTGTATTGCAAATTGTTGACAGCACTGTTCATTTACCTGTGAAATTCTTTCAAAGAAAACCTTTTGGACTGGAGGCTGATCTCTGATATTAAGCACAGATTTGACAAGAGTCTTGTTTTTCACAGGCATGAACGTATTCACACAAAGAAGGATCAATACATGAAAGGCATGTCAAATCTGGATAGCACCGATGATCTGGCCGCACTTGAAGTACTGGATGAAGTAAGGAAATTAAAATGCATTTATTTCTGTTTAATCTAATGTGTTTCAACTTCACTCAAAGATAATTGGCCTTATTAATTCAAAGATTATTTGGAAAAATTGTAATATGATAAATTGAAATGGGCTGAGATTAATGATATTTGAGGTTAATAATATCTATTTGTGGTTGACTGACTTCTGAGGGGGCAATTTAACCTCTTAAAATATGTATATGTGCTTGTTCAAGCATGTTATCAAATTGCAAAAACATCTGAACCCCAGTCCTAGCACAACCCTTTCCCAGCTGATATCCACATATGTAGAGCCATCCCCGCTACCTGCAGACGAGTTTAGATTGTCATGGAACTGTGCAATTTAGATTTTTACTTCACTTTCAGCTGGCCATTCTAGGTCTTCCAGGATTTGAGAAGCTTGACATGTAAAGTCAAAGGTCAAAGTTGAATTTACTGTCACAGGCCTAAGTACACGCTGGGTGCTGGCTGGTGGTGTGGTGGCATCCGCACCAGACTTCGAAGTGAGTGGTCGCGGGTTCGACTCCAGCTGGCTCCTTGCATGCTTTCCATCCGTGCTGCGTTGAGCATCGAGCTAGCAACTCAGCCTCATAGAAGGCAGACACATGCTAAAGAAATGGCAAGACTACCACCTGATACATCACAAAGCATGGAGAGGAACAACAAGAACTATGTGTACACGAAGCTGCAATGAAAATCTTATTTGCAGCAGTATCTTAGGCACATATCATCATACGAAGAGCATTCATTAAAAAAAAATGAGAGATTTAAAATATTGCCAGTACTGCTTGTGGGGCAAAAGAGCCACTTTTGGCTCAAAGTATACCAGTTTTCTTATCCACTGAACTGGCCGCTCCTGCACAATCACCAGAAACTTGCATGAACAAGCTCTCCATCCCACACCTTACCTATATCCAATCTATTTCCAACTCCCCTTGTGTAACTGTCCCATATTGCTTATGCTACCAACCATTCACTCACACCTACTCTCTTGCAAAACCCAGCTAGCATCAGGAAAGTCAGATACTCCTGGATCACAGGTTCCCTTGGAATAGTTTTTGATGAGCTGGTTAATTAGTTTCCCTTGGAATAGCCTTTGACGAGCTGGTTAATTAGCTTGTTTCCTGAAGAGGGAACCAGACATGTTCTTCATCCATCCAACAGTTTATAAATTCAGCCACAGTAAATATCAATGCTTTAACATTATTCATATACTTTATGTAATTATGCACTATTTTACTTGTTGTCTCTTGCCAGAGTACAGTCACCGAACAATTACAAACGCGGTACAGCAAGGAGCAGATATATACTTACGTTGGAGACATCCTTATCGCTGTTAATCCCTTCCAAACACTGGATATCTATTCCTCAGAGGTTAGCTACTAATCATAGTAACTATTCAGCCTATCAATTCTCTGTGACTGTAATGCAGAACTAAACCAAATATTTTACTTTTCACAATAATATAATATGATAATATTTTCCAGAAAGCTATCTATTTAATGGCAAAACTGTTTTTGTTAGACTCTTAAATGAAATTGAACTATTTATATACTTTGGAGATTACTTTTTTTTACATTTTGGTTCTGTTGAGAAGCTGTGAACCTCTTGATAAAAGCAGATGGTATCTTCCCCCCTCGATAAGTATAGCAGAAAAAGAACATTATATCTACATTCCATTTCAAAGGCTTCAAACATTCAATTGAAGGTAATGATTCACGGAGTATGACATCAGCACAATTTATTGGTTTGCCTTACGTCAATAGAAAATCATTATCATACCCTAGATGAAAGAAGCATATATGCACTTTTCTTCAAATTTTCATTATTCGTAACTTACACATTCCCCTCATTAGCATTGCAAATGGCAGGCAAATAGTGTGTTTAAATTTGCTTTCAAATTGACTTCACTGGGTTTTTATTTAAAACATATTTCGTTTGAAGCTAATACAGACACAAGTTCCCTCAGATGTTGAGGTACCAAGTCAGCTTGGCCTGTATCCTCTAGAGATCTTCAGGAGGATTCAAAATGAAGCTTTGACAGGGTGGGCTCAGGGAGATTGTACCCTCCAGTCAACATTGAGAGATCCATTATTCTCAAATTAAAGATTAGTCTATTTGAGAACTAAATAGGGTGTTTTTTTTATTCAGAGAGTGGAACTATTTTGGAATTCTCTTCAATTTTCCTTTTTCTTACTGAAATATTTGACTTGATTCCTAAAATCAAGTGGAATAGCAAGGGCATATAGTTATGGGTTTGGGGTGAAATCATAATTAAACATAAGGTACGGGTTTGAAGAAAACAAGGATAACTCATCTCCTTCTACCTTGGGCCACAAACTTATCAATCACCCCAGATGAGTTATTAACTTCAAACTTTCTGCATAATCACTCAGAGTTGACCTGCATGTGCATGTAGCGAGAGCTGTATAACTCATCGCCTTCTACTTTAGGCCACCAACTTATCAATCAGCCCTGCTGTGGACACTTTCTGGAGGTCCAAGATCCATAGGCTCCACGACTGCTGGACTAAGTGTATAAATGTCGGAGAGGACTATGTTGAAAAGTAAATGTGCTAGGTTTTCTAAAATTGACTCCTTCTACCATAGGCCATGAACTTATCAATCACTCCTCGTACACCAAGGAAACAGGCTCTTCTGGCCCAACAAACTCGTGCCGCTCAATTACACTCAGGTGACCAATTAGGATTGGTCTTTAGGATGTGGAAGAAAACTGGAGCATCTGGAGGAAACCAATGCTACAAAGTACAGAGAGAATGTAGAAACTCCTTACAGACAGCAGTAGAATTGAACATGGGTCGCTGGCTCTACAAGAGCTTTACACTAACTGCTACACTACCGTGCTGCCTCTTCTAGCTATAAAAGGTCCATCTTCTCTGACACTAGTTCAGGCATGCAGGTCTGCGAATCATTAAGTGATGGCAGTCAGTAATTAACTGTTTGCCCAATGATCCCATCCTCGGCATGAGAGCCTACTGTCTTCAGCAACTGCAAACTGCATCCATCAAGGGCAGGCTAAGTTAATGACTAACCTATTACAAGAGCAAATTGAACACAATGAAGCATAGACAAAACTGATTATTCTTATTACCCAGTTCCATCATTGCCACAGACAGCTGTGGAGACCAACTCATTGGATATACTTAAAATGGAGTTTGATAGGTTCTTGATTAGTCTGGGTGTCAAAGGGTACATGGAGAAGGCAGGAAAATGGGACTTAGAGGGATAATAAATCCAACCATGATGGAATGGTGCAGGATTCGATGGGCTGAATAACATAATTCTGCTTTTATGTATTATGATTATTAAAGCATGCATGGAATGGGTAAAAGATTAAGCAGTAGCACCGGGTTCAAGAGCATACGTAAGAACATAAGGCATGGATGTCAAGTCAGTACAATTTTAATAGAAAACTAGAGGTAATTTCTAAAGTAAGTACATGTTCAGCACAACATTGTGGGCCGAAGGGCTTGTATTGTGCTGTAGATTTTCTATGTTTCTAACTGCACATGAAATTTATTTCAGTGTTCAACAAACTTTTTACTGAATACCATTTTCAGGAACTATTCATACATCACTTGTTTCCTTTCATGGCCTGAGTTCTATCAATCTCTGTACTGAATTAACATACAAACTGATCCTCCGTAACCTGCCAAGGTAGACAATCCCTCACTTCAGTCCTAAATGGCCCTTTATTCTGAAACTGTACCCATTCCTAGATTCCTCTTTCAAGAGAAACATCTAGCATGTCTAGCTCTTTATGTAGGAGTCAAAGAAATCTTTTCTCACTCTTTCCAGACAATCAGGTCTTAATCTACTCACTCTCTTCTCATACAACAAAATGCTGTCTCTAGAAGCAATACAAGTAAGTATTTGATGTACTGCCTCTGTAGCAAATACATCTTAGTTATGTAAAGAGACCAAATTGCACTCAATAGTCCAATTGTGGCATTTTCAGGCCCTAAATAATTCAAATAAGGTTCCTTTATGGGTGTTACCATATCCTCTGATAATAAAGGTTAACATACTAGTTTTCCTTCCAACAGCTACACCTGCATATTAGCCTTCATTGACTTGAACGCAAGCACAGCTAAGTGTCCTTGAACATTGTCCTCTCTTACACCATTTAATATTCTTTTTTGTCGTCTACACTGAAGTAGATGACCCAACATTTTTCCACATTTATTCCATCTGACATGCTCTTGACAGTTCACTCTGCTTGTCTATATCTTTTTGAAGTTATTTTTCATTTTCCTCCATGCTCACAATCCCGTTTTGTATTAACTCCATATGCCACCATTTAGCCCATAGCTTTCGATGCTGAGACATTCCAAGTGCTTGTCTAGACCGTTCTCAAATTCTGTTATCATCTCTCCTCCCATCACTCTTTCCAGTGGGCATTCCAGTTATCCACCAAAAAATGCCCCCCTCAGAACCCCACTAAATAACTTCCTCTTAACCTGATTTGGTGTCCTCTGGTTTTGTTCACTTCTGATATGGGGAAGTGTTTCCTACACTCAATCTTACCTTTAATCCGCATAATTTTTTATTCCTTAATCTCCTCTTAATCTCCTCCACTCACTGAAAACAGACCTAGCCTCTCTGGTGTCTTCTCAAAACTTAAAAATTCATTCCAGACAATGTTAAGTTGAATTCTCCCTGTGCCCCCTCCAGCACTAACAAATCTTTCCTATAGTGTGGTGATCAGAAATGCATGCAGTACTCCAGATGGGGTATGACAAAAGGTTTATAAAGTTGAACCTCCTTGCATTTAATGCTTTGACTATTGAAGTCCTACAGACTTTCTTAACCACACTGCCACCTTCAAAGATCCATGGACTCGCATACCAAGGTCCCTTTTTTCCTCAGTATTCCCTAGGACATTGTCATTCGTGATATATGTTCTAACCTCTACTACTTTCAAATTCCATCACCTCTCAGCTTCTACTATTTCTCATCCCTTTTTATCAATATCACTCTGTAACAAACATTGTCAACAACTCCACCAATCTCCTTGTCATCTTCAAACTTATTGATCATTCCTTCTACATCCACATCCAAATCATATGTTAAAAACTGTAAGAATCGCAGCACCAGTCCCCATGGGACACCACTAGTCACAGGCATCCAATCACAAAAATGACCCACACGGGGTTTCCCAACCTGGGGTCTACTGATCCCTCAGTTAACGGGAGGGATCCATGGCATGAAAAAGGTTGGGAACCCCTGCTCTAACATCACTTCCTGTGTCCTATTGCCATGCCGATTCTGGATCTAGTTTGCCAACTTGACTTGAATCCCATGAGCCCTAACCTTTTGAACCAATCTCCTATGTGGGATCTTGTTGAAAACCTTACTGAAATCCATGGGCACCACATCTACTGCACTGCCCTCTTCAAAGCACTTGCTTACCCCCTCAAAAAATTCAGTCAAGTTTGTCCCTGCCTTTCTAAGTGATTCCTGTCCCTCAGAACCTTTTTTCTCTATAAATGATCTGCACACAGGTGTGTAATTGCTAAGGTTTTGTTTGTTACCCTTTTTGAAAAGGAAGCCACACATGGTGTCCTCTGGTGATTTACCTCACTTATCATCAGCAAAAATTTAAACATCTCACCTAGAGCTACAGCAATCTCTTCCCTTGCCTCCCATAAATCTTATCCAGTCTTGTGGATTTATCAACCTTTAGGCTGGCTAAGACATTGAGTACCTCTTCATTATTTGTGAATACTTGTAATAGAATTTCATCTTTCACCTAGCTGAGTTCTCCAATGACAAACTTTAATTCTTTTGTGAATACTGTATTATATATTAATTTAGGATGTCACTTTTACCTTTAAGTTCCCCACATAGATTGTGTGCATAATATGTTGGCGCCAGAATGTGTGGACACTATGGGCCAGCCCCTGCAAATGACACATTTCACTGTACACTTCAAGCTCAAATTCAGTTCATTGTCATTCAATTTTTTACCAACAAATGAAGCAACGTTCCTCCAGACCAAAGTACACAGCATAATTCATATAACTCAACACATATAACCCAGAAAGTAACATTACCACCAGCAGGTTCACTAAAAATAAGGTGCATTTATAACATGAGCTAAAATGCCTGATATGACCTGGGCAGTGGCAGGGACTTCAGTAGTACACATGATAAATTAACTTAATCTTGAACGTTCAATCTTCAGATAGTCCTTGTTGTCCATAATGATCCTTCCACATACCCCAGTTATACTTTTGCCTTTAGTATAGTTACGAAATGCCACTAGGTAAATCTTAACCACGTCTGCCTGGAATATTTCATAATCCCCCTCTCTTTCTTCTTAATTTTTAATATTACATTACATTCACACATGAAAACTGATGCAGTGAAGATTCAAACCTTCTTACAATTTATCCAGCTAAGCAAGCATCACCGGCAATGCGGAGAGATGCTGAATGGTCCATTGTGAAGGATTCCCAAGGAAAATAATCTGTGAAGAATCAGAACTTTTTTCAAAAAGACAGCTTAGGGCACAGTCTCTCTTGTCTAAACTTCCAGTCTGAGGCTTTCTCATCTGCAAAGCTCAACTGCGGGGTTATACTGACTACAACATGATGAGAAAACTGGAACTTTCTTGCTTGTTTTTCTGCATCAAGTTAGTGGAGCTATCCTGTTTGCCTCTATGGCAATTCCACATCACGTCCAACTGTGTAAATGCTTGCAAAGATGCCACTGCCGCCTTGCTGTAAGGTCAGCTGTACCTGAGTGGGAAATTTATGAACCTGTTCCTTTTGCAGTCTGTATTTCTCAATGGCTGAGTGAAGTTGGAAGTGGAGAGTTGATCAATATCACAGTTATGCTCTTTTTGGTACCTGAAAAGATGTGGCAAAGGACCTATGATTATAGTAATTACCAGATCAAGGGACATGAACATTAACATCTCTATAACAAACTCAACCCTTCTACAGCATGGAACCAGCATTTGGGGAAGCACCTAGACTATCAGAAACATCAAATGTTTAATCCACTTCATAGATCCTGCCTGACTTGATGAGTTCCTCCAGAATTTTGTATGTGTTGCTCAAGATTTCCAGCATCTACAGAAAATTATGTGTTTATATGACCTGGATTATCTGAATAGTCAAGTTTCAGCTCAGCCCTATATCTGCCAAAACTTGTGATAGGAATGAGTCATCACCCGTTGTGTTTACACCTCTCATGTCTCTTTTATAAAAGCAAAATTGTGCAGATTCTGAAAATCCAAAATTAAAATAGCAAGGATGGAAACATGAAACAGGTTTGCTGGCAGTGTGGAACATCCTCTAGCTCAGACAGAAGTACAATTTCTCCATAGAAACAAAAATAATTTTTGAAATAGTTCTCAACTCTTGAATTCTTTGACAAACAGTCATGATTCAAAAAAAGTAGTATCCTGTTGCCCAAAACATCCACTTCAGTTTCTGGATGCAGAAACACCACGGGGATTGATTTAGCTAGGGTGCATCCAAACTTAAAGGTTAGGCTCACTTCCATCATGTTTGTAACACTAATATAAAGGATGGCCAAGACCTGAATTGCACCAAATACATTTTTTTCCTGTTGAAAATGGAAAGAAAGGGGGCCTCTCTGAGTGTCACAGTGATTCAATGGTTAGCATTGTTTTCTTACAGGTTTCATCCTGATTTTGTGTGCAGCTTGCATGTTCTTCAAATAAGACAATAAGAGATTAGTCCGCTCTGTTATTCCATCATGGCTGATTTATTAACCCTCTCAACCCTATTCTCCTGTCTTCATCCCAAAGTCTCTGAGCCTTTACTAATCAAGAGCCTATCAACTTCCTCTTTAAATATAAAACCATAAGACATGGGAGCCAAATTCAGCCTTTTGACACATCAAAAGAACAAACTTCATGACAAATGTGAGTGATGGGTTTGCTTTACATAGTTTCCTCCCTCATCCCAAAGACATGCTGGTTCATGGGTTGACTGACCATGTAACTTTCTCCCTCTGTTGGTCAGTGACAGGAGAATAATGTGGTTGAAATTGAGTTGGTGAAGTTAACGGTGAGGTGAGATGTGAATTGTAGAATGTAGATGTGTGTTTGATGGTCAATGTAGATATGGTAACTAAAGAGCCTGTTTCTGGGCTGTAAAACCATGACCAAAAACATTCCTAGATCACAAGACCAAGATCCCAAACTCCATCAATCTCCAGTTGGTCAGTAATCTTACAAAGTTTTACACGTAGAGAACATGACAACAAAAATTTACAGGGCATATATTGCTGCTTTCATAAAGTGTGATCATTTTAGGGATTAACTTCTAGCATCCTATAGCATTAAATAGAATATGTTGGTATTAATTTATTTGTGGATGATCTTATTCAAAATGTTTGGGGCTTGATAAGAGCCATCCTGCAAGGTTGGTTCCTTTGGTTGGAGAAGCTAGAACAAGAAGGTATAATTTAAGGAAAGGGGGTTCGATGCTTGAAGCAGAGGTCAGATAGAGTATACATTCAAACCATGGGGAATTCATTGAAATTCTCCACACCAAATGAGTAGGTCTGTTATTGAATACATTCAAAACTGAAATTGACTGAGTTTTGTGTTCACAGAGAATATGGGGTTTGGCACCACAGTAACATAGCAGATAGTGCAAACTATTACAGTTCAATTCTAGCACTGTTCTATAAGATACTTTACATCCTCTCCGTGGAATGCATGGGTCTTCTCCAAGCATTTTGGTTCCAATGATATACCAGTGAATTGGTCATTATAAATTTCCCTGTAATGAAATTCAGGTTAATTGAGGTTGTGGGGGTTGCTGGGGAGGCATGGCTCAGAGAGCTGGAGGGACCTTCTCTGCACTGTATCACTAAATAAAAGTAAAATAATATAAGAAGTATGAAGGGCATTTCATTCTAATGCTTCTTTCATTATAGTGTTGCGTTCAGAAAAATATGCTTTAGAACGTCAGCGGGAAGTAATGTTCATATTATCAGAAGCACTGATAGTCTACATTGGGCCTGGCAGTAATGGAACTACAAGACAAGTGGGCAATTGTGAATCCCCTTCTGATGAAGCTTGATGTGAGACCTCAACAATGTTGGATTTCCTTAATCCATCAGTCTCTTTCATCTTCTTTGTTTACTTGTTGATTTTCATCACACCAAGCACCTGCCCTGTCTCAGAAGGGTGTATTAGAAGCAGCGTCAGGATTATCTCAAATGAGGGGCCGCCCCACAAAGGTTGCGGTAAAAGCACACTTGCACAAAACAATGGAAGCAGAATGCATTAGAAATCATTCCATCTCTGGTGCTGAATACTTTCAGGATGGAAATAACCATGACTCCACCTAAGCTGTTCCAGTTTGTTATAATGCTGGCATATTCTCAAGTTGTAGAAAATTGCCTAGGACTGCCCTATTTAGAAAACAACAGGATAGGAATGAATATTAATTTCTCTACCATCTGGTATTTTCTCCTCCCCACCCCTTTTTTTCTTTTTTCATTCCCTATTCTGGCTCCCTTCTTACCCCTTCCCTTCTCCTCACCTCCCTCTAGTACCTTTCCTTTTCTTAACCCGGTTCCTATCAGTTTCCTTATTCTTTAGCCCTTCACCTTTTTCACCTATCAGCTCCAAGCTTCCCCATTCATTCATCAGTCCCCCACCCACCTACCTTCCATCTCACCTGGCTTCACCTTCCTCTCCTCCTTCTGGCTTCTTCCCCCTTCCTTTCCAGTCCAGATGAAGGGTCTTGGCCAGAAACATTGACTGTTAACCCCTCTCCTTAGATCTGCTGAGTTCCTCCTGCATTTTGAGTGTGATACTCAGGACAAGTATAATCCAGATGACTTATCATCCATTTTACTCCCAATTATGATCTAAGTGGTAGAAAATGTTATCATGGAGTAGCATTAACTCACCAGCACCCTGCTGATTTTGGACATTGAACAATCATTTTAATGATGCAAAAATTAACAAAAGAATTGCAGAGGGTGCCATCTTTTTGAGGCACTGCATTTTGAAGATGTCCTTGATGCTGGAGTAGATATCACCCATTATGGAGCTGGCCAAGTTTGTAACATTCTGCAGCTTTTTCTGATCCTGGGCAGTGACCCCTCCATACCAGACAGTGAGTGGTCTCGACATACCAAGTTTCCTATTGAAATGTAGCTGCTGTTGTGCCTTCTTTATAATTGTACCATTATGTTGGGCTCAGGATAGATCCTCAGAGAGGTTGACACTCAGGAACTTGAAATTGCTCACCCTTTCCGCTACTGATCCCTAGGTGAGGACTGGTGCATGTTCCCTCAAATTCCCTTCCTGGAGTCCATAATCAGTTCCTTGGTCTTACTGACAATGAGTGTAAGGTTGTTGTTGCAACACCACTCAACCAGCTGATCTACCCCACTCCTGTACGCCTCCTCATCACTATCTGAAATTCTGCCAACAATAGTCCTGTTATTGGCAACTTTATAGATGGGGCTTGAGCTGTGCCCAGCCACACAGCAGTGGGCTGAGCATGATCCTTGAGCAACACCAGAGTTGAGTGACAGTGAGGAGATGTCATTTCCAATCCGCATAGAATGTGGTCAAGGATCCATTTGCAGAGGGAGGTACAGTGGCTCAGGCTTGAGAGCTTGTTGATTAGAACCGAGGGTGCTGAGCACTGAGCTGTAATCAATAAACAGCACCCTGACTTACTTTTGACCAGGTGATTCAAGGTCGGTTGGAGAGCCAGTGAGAGCGCATCTGCTGTAGACCGATTGTGGTGATAGGCAAATTGCAGCGGGTCCAGGTCCTTGCTTAGGCAGGAGTTCATTCTAGCTATAATCACCTCTCAAAGTACTTCATCACAGTAGATACGAGTGCAGACATTTTGTAGTGGTGTTGGAATATATGTGTGTGTTTTGTTTTAGTGGAAATGAAAATATTGTAATAATTTCATTAATTGAGAACAAACACTAGTTGCATTTGGAATTCGTATTCAAGAGGAAGCCAAATAAATACATGAAAGAGAAAAACAAGGATATTTCAATGTGAATAACCGGTGGGATAATGTCATGATAGACCGATGGGGAAGAGTGGCCTGCACCTGTACTGTTTATTTTAATGAATAAAGAGATTTGTGTTTGCATCAAATCCTTAATTAGTAACTAATAATAATCATCTGTTCACTTGATTCCATTTCCAGTATCATCCAGGAAAACTGGTACTGACAGTGTTACTCTTTTCTATTTTGTTGTTAACAGCATTCCAAGCTGTATGCTGGAGCAAAGCGGATAGCCAATCCACCCCACATCTTTGCCGTGGCAGACATTGCCTACCAGGCTATGATCACTTACAACTCAGATCAGGTATCTGTAATTCCACAACAAATACATCTTGTGCAATTTTATGTTTTCTGTTCTCTTCATGCCATTTGTGATGTGGGTATCTCTCTACAGCAACTAATGTGTCTTCCTTATCTGTCTCAGTGCATTGTGATCAGTGGAGAGAGTGGTGCAGGAAAGACCGAAA
Source organism: Hypanus sabinus (assembly GCF_030144855.1). Lineage (NCBI taxonomy): Eukaryota > Metazoa > Chordata > Chondrichthyes > Myliobatiformes > Dasyatidae > Hypanus > Hypanus sabinus. The sequence continues at coordinate 47,020,990 of NC_082711.1, read as the reverse complement.
GTACCCACTTTTTAGTAGAGCAACTCACTGTCCTTGGAAAGGTACCGTATTCTTCAGATAAATCACTGCTTGCATGAGGGGTGAAAGGGTGAGATTTTAACCTAACCTAACTATCAGCAAAGCTATCAGATTCAGCGCATCAGTGGAGAGCAATAAAGGGCATTTGCAAATCTGGCAAAGCACCCTATCTATGGTATTCCTGCCCAATTAGTTTACAAAGAGTCAAACCCTCTTCTACATTGAAATCCATTCACTATATTGTATAAATTAATACTGGTATAAAGGAGAAGCAATGTATTTGACATAGACAATGTAAGCACACAGCAAATAAGCGGTTGTGCATTAGATTTCAGCTGAAATTTGATTCCATTTCAAATGTTGAGTAACACATGATTACAGAACTGGAATATAATAGGCAGCTTCTGTGATGCAAACAAATACATTCATGTTCATTCCTGTTACACGGGATACTGGATTCTAATTTGCAGAATTGTAATATATTTTTCATTCTAATCATGCTAAATTGCTGATCTAAGGATATTGATGAATCAACATGTGACATTCAGTCCTGGTAAACAAAGTATTGCTTAGAACTAATTATGGTTTTAGATGCAACTATAACCTTAAATGTCAACCTGCAACATTTCTAACAGGATTTTCTGATGGTTACATCAAAGTTATGATCACAGCACCAATCTTAGAAACAGTATTAATGACTTAATACCAGATACAGCTTCTCGTCCAACTTTGCAACAATCCTTCGTTTTTGTAATCCTTTGTTGCTTTCTTATCATCTTTAAACCATTGGCTGGGAAACCACTGGGAATGAATTTCTGGGCAATGGGGTGAGGTGGCTAGCTGATTGTCTATGGTACTGGAAAACCCTTAATGTGGAAGGTTAAAGTTCACTGCATTCTACCACAAGGTTTTCCATGCATGTTAACAATTTAAACACAATGTGTAGAGAACAGCTATTAACTCTTAATGTCCCATTTAATAATTTTTTCAAAATATATCAACTTTTTGCAAGAAACTAATGAATGAAAAGTACTTCCTCCTTGGTCTTTTTCCTGTTTATATTTTCCCTTCTGAAGCCAGCTGATCCTTTTTAAAGTGTGTTTCCACAGGTGCTTATAAATATCCTGCACTTTGCGTAACTGAGCAAGTCATTTTCATAAACATAGATGATCAAAGACACAGAAATATATATAAAATAACATGGGACAAAACTCAAACTGACTCATACTGATTTTTCATATAGTCATGAAATGAAAATCAAGATAAGTAGAAATTCTAACATGATAATCCTTTTACTCTATCTGAGATTTCTTAACTTGATAAATTCAACAGCAAAACCTTTCCTTACCTCAGCATTGTATTAAGAAATGCAATTAAGGCTTAGTAAATCTTATATGGTATGTTTTCATTATTATTACAGCTTTATGAAGCTCCTACCATTTCTTTCCCTGTTCCGGAGACCAATGCTACTTCAGTGTTGTGTTGCTGCTATTGAAAAGAAGCAACTTTAGTGACAGCTGTAGGGACATCCATTTCTACTCTCTGTTATTTGAAGGGGAATAATTCAAGTTGGGCTATCAACACATGGGAAAAATTAAATAAGGAAAGGTTCAAAAATAAGCTGAGGAAAATACTTTTATTCAATCTGTTGCTAAGAGTTTTTGCAGTAATTAATTTACAGAATATCTTACAGACCAATAACAGGATGCTACAGGAGAAGATTCTTCAGGTGAATAACCTGCTTGAAGCGTTTGGAAATGCCTGCACAGTAATCAACAACAACTCCAGTAGGTTTGGCAAGTATTTGGAAATGAGGTTCACCAGTGGAGGGACAGTCATGGGAGCTCAGATCTCAGAGTACCTGCTTGAAAAATCAAGAGTCATCCACCAAGCCCCGTGAGTATTGAAATAAACCTTTGCTAATGTTTTTCATAAGCTTTCAGCATCTCAGTTAAATGTGCTTCAAACAACATCATTCTCCAAGTGATTAAGGTCTGTACACAGTTAATAGGAAAAGTTGTGATTGTTCTCTTCGGGGCAAAGGAGGCTGAACAGAGTTGTGATAAGCATGTTCACAATTGTAAGATCTCTAGGCAGAGTACATAGAAGGGAACAGCTTGCTGTAGAGAACCAAATGACACAGTCTTCGGGCAATTAGCAAAAGAGCCAAAAGTAAAAACTTCATACCTGGTGGACAGGTTGCTCCTGGAGGGGAATGGCAAAGTATGGTAGAGGAGCTTTCAATTGTGCCCTCAACAGAATTGAATCATTACTCATGAGAAAAAAAATACTGGGCCACGGGGAAAGGGTACCCATTGGGACAACTTGGGGTGCTCAAAAGGCCGAATAGCCTCCTGTGCTTTTTACCATTCTATGATTCTATAGCACCACACCAGACTGGAGCAACTCAGAGGGTTAAGCAGCATCTATGAAGTGAACTGGACAGTTATTGCTTTCTGTTAAGAGCTTTTGCCTGAGTTGAGAAAAGGGGGAGAGAAGAGGCGGAATATAAGCTGACAGATGATAAGTGGATCCAGGTGAGGGAATGATACGACATTGAGGGAGTGGAGAGAGTGGGAATGGTGTCAGAAACTGACAGGTAATTGTGGAAGTGAAAAATGACTGAAGATGATGGGATTTTATAGAAGAAAAAGGTAGAGCATGCAGTAAAGGAACGGTGAGGACAGCCAGTGGAAAAAGAGAAAATGGGATTTTATAATGTTATCTCATGTTTTAATTATCTTACAGGGGTGAGAAGAATTTCCATATTTTCTACTATCTCTATGCTGGTCTGGCACAGAAAGACAAACTTGCTCATTATAAATTATCCAAGGGACAACCTCCAAGGTAATTTTGTAAATTGAGACTCTAACATTAAGCTTTAAATGAAAAGATATTCTTATAACAGTGGTGTGATTTATTGTGATCTGATTACCTGACGAGTGGAAAATGCTCTGTGTGAAAACATTCCAGCAGCAAAGATAATGAGGCTTACTTTATTTGTGCTTGTTAGGTGACCTTATCTCTGGGTCACAGGTATGGACCATGCCTCTCTAAATCTTCCAATGTTTCTGTTTAATGTACCGTTGGACTGTATATGATTCTCCAAACAAGAAATAATCTATATTTGGAACATAAATTGAGATATCAGAACCATTTTTGTAGTGTTTTTACACCAATATATGTTTGTAACACTCACTTCACCTAGCAGCTTAATATAGGGGGTGATAACATAAGAAATCTTGTTTGGGTGGATGCTGCATGGTGTCCCCTGTTACAAATCAGTACCCCAAAATAACTAACAGTACACAATATGCAATTAAATGGTTAAGCTTTATAACTCTTACTTTGACTATATGGTTAGTAAAAAATGAAAATATAAAAAAATGGCCCAAATCTTATTAAACAGTCTGTGCACAAAGTTGGAGCTCACTCATAGATTGATCAGTCTCCATTGACCACCAGCAATTACTGCTGCCCTTCGGACCCTCGCTCCGAGTCCACTCCATCTGGCAGTCTACCAAATCTCTCCATTCGTGTCTTCTCTCTTCATCTCTCTCCCTCTCTCTAGCAAAAGCCTGTGAAAACAACTGCTTCCAGGTTCACAAGACAAGGCAGCAAAATCCTGATTGGCTATCATGCATCCACAGTCCTGTTATCTCCAGCCATAACCCAAACATTGCTGCTACAGAGAAACCGTTACATTAGCAGTGAAAACTTAAAGCGCATTACATGTTCAAAATGTTTACTCTTCGTTCTTTTTCTGAACTTGTATCAGTTTTGAACACTATGCCTTTTTGACATCTTTTAGATATCTGCAAGATGAGAAGATAACGATGGAAGAAATAGTAAACAACTTTTTCTACAAAAGCCAGTTTGAAGCTCTTGAACAGTGCTTCAAAGTTATTGGTTTCACCGTCGAGGTGAGAACGTATAATCCACCTTATACACATTCTGCTACTGCTACTGCATCCTCCAAAGTAGAATGAGAGATGATAACCCATAAAACTGTTAGGGCACTTCACGCAGCAGATGTGGAGCTAATAGAACCAAGGGTCAAGAACAGATTCAAAGCAAAGGGTCAGGTATTCAAGATAGAGATAAAGAGAACTTCTTTCCATAGGTCATTGTTAACAGATGCTTCCAACCACAGATGCTTCCGAGATTTAAACATTCTAACTCTTCGGAGTACAGATAACTTGTGTGGCCTCCTTAAGAGCATAGGATGTTCCTGTTAATTGATAATCATGTTTTAGGCACCAAGAATTGCATACTCAAGGAACACCTGAACATAAGCCTACCAGCGTTTGTTTTATGCTCAGTTTCTCGATCCCAGTTGAGACTGGGTCTCGGTCCCAGCCTTGGATACTCTAATATTTGGGTCCAAGCCATCCTTGTCAAGGATTCTTTTCATAGTACGATTGAGCCAATGTGGACCCAGCAGGGTATCAGTCTGTGACCAGCCACACAGTGCCTGGAGACTGATAACCTTCAGGTAGCCATTGATCAACTTTTGCAAGGAAGAAGTCAGAGTCACCTGGGAGAATTAGTTGGTCCTGCTCCAGAGTCATACATCTTCTAACCCCGGAGAGGGCTCTTGCCGCAGCTTCCTGATCCAATGTTCATTAGTATTTGAACTTTAGCCATCCCAGTTCCTGTTGGGGTGAGGAAAAGTGGCCTTCATTATTTCTCCCCCAACTGGAAGACCCCTGGCTTGGGCCACATGCACAGGTCAGAGTTCTGCCCAGATTCAGAGGTATTCAGGGCCTCCATGACCAAGGTGTTCCATCAGCCCACTGGAGCCAGCTGAACCTCAGTCCGCCTGATGAAAATTCGACAGGGATGGTCAGCGGCCAACTATGTGATCAAATTCCAGACCTTGGCACTGAAGAGTGGTTGGAACAGGGAGACCTTGGCCAGTCTATACCACCACAGACTCTGAGACAAACTGAAGAGTACCCTCGCCTCGGAAGAGCCAACAGAGAACTTATCGACTAGTCCATCTGTCTCGATAATCATCCAGCTGAGCAATAGTGGAACAAATTCAGAAGGTCAAAGATAGTTGGTCTGAGCCCTGTTCCTACACACCATGGTTCCAGTCCCAACCTCGGACCACGATCAGCCCATCGCCCGATCAAGATCCAGTCGAACCCATGCAAGTCGGTTGCACTAGACTCTACCAATGAGAGGTTCCAGTGTCAAAGTCAAGGTTGCGGCTTTTACTGTGGGGAAGCATGTCACCTGTGGGCCAAAAGTCCCAAGCTGCAGCCACCTGAGAAACTGCTAAGCAGTGTTGGAAGGACAGTGACAGTAACGGTCATGATGCCAATCCCAAGGATTCTGGTTTCATGGTTTCAAGGGGGAGTCCAGCTTGGGTAAGAACTTGAGGCAGGTGAAGGCTTTTATGGACTCAGGGGCAGAGGGCAATTTTCTGGATTTAGGTACTGCCTGTCGATTTGACATACCACTGCAAGAGTTGAACCTGTCTTTGCCCACAACTGTCTTGGACAGCCAACATCTAGCTTCCGGGCAGATCCAGCAACAGACTGTGGTGTTGCAGATGAGGATAGTGGATCATGCAGACGACATTAATTTCTACATTATCGACTTTCCACTTACACCCCTGATCATAGGGTATCCTTAGCTGCCCCAAGGGTGGCCAAGGATACTGGAGAGAGGGAAGAATTATTGCTTCGTTCAGTCATTGTAAGAAGCTTTATTTACAGTGTAGTGTTCCAACACCCAGACTCTCTCATGATCAATGACCAATAAAGGGACAGGCTTCAGTGCCAGGGAACCTGAGGCCTTCTGGAGACATAGTCCAGTCTTCAAGAGCAGACAAACAGGTTCTGGCCAGTGGGCTTTATACAGTCTAATAAGAACCCCCAGGAGCTAGAGAGAGGGAATTTCTAGGTCAGGAGAAGACCAAGGATATGTTTGAGCAGTCTGGAAGACTTGCTGCTAATCAGAAAGGAACAAGCCACAATGTCACAAGGAAGGGAAAGACTCCTTTACGCTGATCCTCGAAGCCTATTCCTGGGGGTGCAAGAACCTTCTGTAACCCCTCACTGCCATTGTCTGTGGATACAGATAGGGAGTCGGACTCTGATTTGACCACTGTTTCCATGGATGAACTTTTTCAGCTCAGAGAGAGGACTCTGAATCCTGTTGAGTCACCCCTGTCAGCAAAGAAGTCTCAGGACTTGTTCTTGAAGGAAGGTCCAGAGGAGATAGAAAATCTAAATGCATCAAAATCTCCCGTTTACAAGGACTTAGAGGAGGTATTCAACAAGGGAAAGTCCTCGACTCTTCCACCGGACCAACCCTACAACTGTGCTACAGACCTGCTGCCTGTACTTCTCCCCCACGGGGGCAATTGTCTGCACTCTCAGGCACAGAGAGAAGCACCTTGGTGGCAGATACACAGGAGGCTCTTGCCACAGGCTTCATTCGGCCCTCCACCTTACCCACTGGCACGGGTTTCTTCATACAGAAGAAAGATGGGAGCCTGTGGCCATGCATTGATTACAGGGGTTTCAACTGCACTATGACCAAGAATCACTACCCTTTCCTCTTATGAACACGGCTTTCGAGATGCTCCAAGGGGTGAGGGTATTCATAAAATTAAACTTCTGGAGTGCCTGCAATCTGGTCCATATCAGGGAGGGTGATGAGTGGAAGACAGCATTCAATACACTGACAGGGCACTATGAGTACCATTTATAGCCTTCAACTTTGCGAACACCCCGGCTGTTTTCCAGGCATTTATAAACAATGTGTTCCAGGACACTCTCCATAAGTATACCTTCGTCGACTCGAATAATATCCTAATCATCTAAAGTCCATGGAGGAGCACATTGCTCACATCAGGGACATTTTAAAGAGTCCTCTAGACTATGGACTTCATGTTAAGTTAGAGAAGTCTGAGCTTCATGTGACGACTGTTTCATTTCTGGATTTCATCATCATCTGTAGTGGTAATCTTGAGATGGACCATACCAAGATCAGGCAGTCAGAGAGTGGCCACCACCATCCAGTATCAAACAGGTCCAACAATTCCTGGGGTATGCTAACTTAGAACATAGAATAGTACAGCACATTACAGGCTCTTTGGCCCACAATGTTGTGCTGACCCTCAAACCCGGCCTCCCATATAACCCCCTACCTTAAATTCCTCCATATACCTGTCTGGTAGTCTCTTAAACTTCACTAGTGTATCTGCCTCCACCACTGACTCAGGCAGTGCATTCCACGCACCAACTGCTCTCTGAGTGAATAACCATCCTCTAATATCCCCCTTGAAATTCCCTCCCCTTACCTTAAAGCCATTTCCTCTTGTACTGAGCAATGGTGCCCTGGGGAAGAGGCGCTGGCTGTCCACTCTGTCTATTCCTCTTAATATCTTGTACACCTCTATCATGTCTCCTCTCATCCTCCTTCTCTCCAAAGAGTAAAACCCTAGCTCCCTTAATCTCTGATTATAATCCATACTCTCTAAGCCAGGCAGCATCCTGGTAAATATCCTCTGTACCCTTTCTAATGCTTCCACATTCTTCCCATACTGAGGCAACAAGAACTGAACGCAGTACTCCAAGTGTGGCCTAACCAGAGTTTTATACAGTTTTATACATTACATTGTGTATCTTAAACTCTATCCCTCAACTTATAAAAGCTAACACCCCATAAGCTTTCTTAACTACCCTATCTACCTGTGAGGCAACTTTCAGGGATCTGTGGACATGTACCCCCAGATCCCTCTGCTCCTTCACACTACCAAATATCCTGCCATTTACTTTGTACTCTGTCTTGGAGTTTGTCCTTCCAAAGTGTACCACCTCACACTTCTCCGGGTTGAACTCCATCTGCCACTTCTCAGCCCACTTCTGCATCCTATCAATGTCTCTCTGCAATCTTGAACAATCTTCTACATTATCTACAACACCACCAACCTTTGTGTCATCTGTAAACTTGCCAACCCACCCTCCTACCCGCACATCCAGGTCGTTAATAAAAATCACAAAAAGTAGAGGTCCCAGAACAGATCTTTGTGTGACACCACTAGTCACAACCCTCCAATCTGAATGTACACCCTCCACCACAACCCTCTGCCTTCTGCAGGCAAGCCAATTCTGAATCCACCTGGCCAAACTTCCCTGGATCCCATGCCTTCTGACTTTCTTTTTTTTTAAATTAGTTTTTTTATACATTTTCTACATAACTACAGATAAAAAAAACCCCAGATCAAAATGAAGAACATTGATACAGTGCAAAAATAAACATACAATAACAATATGATACAAAGGATAATTGAAAAAGCACCCAAATTGAAGACAAATAAAATTAGTATCCTCCCCAAGCCCCGCAACACAAAAAAAACTCCAGACCAACCACAACACAAAATAGAGAATATAAATCAGGACAATGAAACCCCCAAAACTGTAAATACACTTAGCAACAGAAGATATTAATGCCTACTACCAAAAGAAAAAGGAGCTGAAAGCAAGGGACTGAAAAAAAAACCTTAGTTAAGAGGAAGGTTATGAAAATACTCAATAAAAGGTCCCCAGACCTTATGGAACTTTAAATCCAAATTAAGAACTGAATAATGGATTTTTTCAAGGTCTAAGTAGGACATAATGTTGTTAAGCCATTGAGCATGCGTGGGCGGGGCAACATCTCTCCATCTAAGGAGGATTAAACGTCTAGCCAGGAGAGAGGCAAAAGATAATATTCGACACTTAGTCGAACTCAGACGTAAATCTGTCTCACCCCAGAAACCGAACAAAGCAATTAAAGGGTTTGGTTCTAGGTGGTGATTCAGAATATATGATAACGTTATGAAGACATCTTTCCAAAATTTCTCTAAGCTAGGACAAAACCAGTACATATGAATGAGAGAGGCCTCGCCCCTTTTGCATTTATCACAAAGCGGACTAATGTTAGAGTAAAATCGAGGTAATTTAGATTTAGACATATGGGCTGTATGAACAATCTTAAACTGTAAAAGGCAATGGCGAGCACAAAGAGAGGTTGAATTAACCGATTTGAGAATTGAGTCCCAAGTCTCATCAGATAAGGAGGTATTTAATCCTGCTCCCATGCCATTTTAATTTTATCCACAGGGGCACGTCGTAAGGCTGCTAATTTATCTCAAATAAATGATATTAAACCTTTATCTAGTGGATTAATGGAAAGAAATAAGTCCATAACATTTTTCTCAGGCATTTCAGGGACCTTCTGACTTTCTGAATAAGCCTACCATGTGGAACCTTGTCAAATGCCTTACTAAAATCCATGTAGATCACATCCACTGTACTACCCTCATCTATATGCCTGATCACCTCCTCAAAGAACTCTACCAGGCTTGTTAGGCATGATCTGCCCTTCACAAAGCCATGCTGACTGTCCCTAATCAGACCATGATTCTCTAAATGCCTATAGATTCTATCTCTAAGAATCTTTTCCAACAGCTTTCCCACCACAGACGTGAGGCTCACAGGTTTATAATTACCCGGACTATCCCTACTACCCTTTTTGAACAAGGGGACAACATTTGCCTCCCTCCAATCCTCCGGTACCATTCCCATGGACAATGAGGACATAAAAATCCTAGCCAAAGGTTACGCAATCTCTTCCCTTGCCTCATGGAGCAGCCTGGGGAATATACCATCAGGCCCTGGAGATTTATCCATCCTAATGTATTTTAACAACTCCAACACTTCCTCTCCCTTAATATCAACCTCACTCATATTGTCCTCACCATCATCAAGTTCCCTCTCAATGGTGAATACCAAAGAGAAGTATTCATTGAGGACCTCCCTCACTTCCACAGCCTCCAGGCACATCTTCCCACTTTTATCTCTAATCGGTCCTACCTACTCTCCTGTCATCCTTTTGTTCTTCACATAATTGAAGAATGCCTTGAGGTTTTCCTTTACCCTGCTCGCCAAGGCCTTCTCATGCCCCCTTCTTTCTCTTCTCAGCCCCTTCTTAAGCTCCTTTCTTGCTACCCTATATTCCTCAATAGACCTATCTAATACTTGCAAGATCAGATCCTCATCAGGAACTTCAGCTCTGAGGCAGTTCCACTGATGGTCCTAACTGAGAAATGCATGGGTACTTCTATCTGGACCACTGAAGCAGAGGCTGCTTTTGCAGAGCTTAAAGAGTGATTCACAACAGCTCCCATGTTGGTTTCTTCTAACCAGGATCTTCCTTTTATTGGAGAAGTAGATACCTCACACAGCAGAGTAGGTACCATTTTCAGATTCCGATTCAGATTCAGTTTATTGTCATTTAGAAACCACAAACGCAATGCAGTTAAAAAATGAGACAATGTTCCTCCAGAATGTTATCACAAAAACGCATGACAAAACAGACTACACCAGAAAATCCACATAACGTTTGACAATCCCCAATCCAGAGTCCAGAGAGGCTGCTGCGTATTAATATCGCGCTACCGTCTTAGCGTGTTCCCCGGAAAGGAGCTCCAATCCCACCAGACAAACAAAACCAAAACCAAAAGCTACAAGACCTGCACAAAACTACATAATTACAACATATAGTTACAACAGTGCAAACAATAGCATAACTGATTAAAAAAACAGACCATGGACACAGTAAAAATAGTCCAAAGATGTTAAAATACTATAAGTTCGAAAGAAACCATCACACAGTTTCCAGAAGTCCTTGAGGTTCCAATAGACTCGTCATCTCAAGCCGGTGGCAGAAGGGAATACCCCCGCTATGGACTTCCACGGTGCCGCCCCACTCACAGCACACAATGAAAGTGCCGCCGGACCCAGCCTCACAGATGCAGAACACAGTGAAAGTGACCTGACCGCAGCGGACTCCAAGTCCATCGAACCTCTGAGCCTCCGACCATCCCCTCTGGCACAGCTTCTCCGAGCACCATCCTCTGCTGAGCGTATTAAGACAGCCCCACCAATGGCCATCGGCAACGCAGCCCCGAGGACTGGGGGCCTGTTCTTCCCAGCAGAGTCCCGGACCTCACAGCAGCAACAGCAACGAAGAAGAAGGTCTTCCTGGAGATTTTCAGATGTTCCTCCATGCTCCCACATCCGTTTTTCATCTGATTATGATTGCGCATGGCACCCCGCTTCACAAATAACAAATAACAGATAATCAGCTCTGGAGTGGCTGCTGCAAGCTGCGTCGCGCCACCATCTTGGTAGCGGTATATTTTGTCACCTACTCTCTGATGGTGGTGTCTGAAAAGAGAATGCTGTCCAAGTTGTATGCCATCTTGGACAATGTCTCCCGTCCACTCCATAATGTGCTGGTTAGGCACAGGAGTACATTCAGCCAGAGACTCATTCCACTGAGATGCAACACTGAGCGTCATAGGAAGTCATTCCTGCCTGTGGCCATCAAACTTTACAACTCCTCCCTCGGAGTGTCAGACACCCTGAGCCAATAGGCTGGTCCTGGACTTATTTCCACTTGGCATAATTTACTTATTATTATTTAATTACTTATGTTTTTATATTGCTATATTTCTACACTATTCTTGGTTGGTGCGGCTGTAACGAAACCCAATTTCCCTCAGGATCAATAAAGTATGTCTGTCTGTCTCAGCGATCACCTTTGAACAGTAAATTGCACTCATGTGCATTCTTTGCCAGGTAGCGAGGTCAAGCTTCTTGTGGTTAAGTTGGCTTTGGAGGAATAGTGTCACTAGCTGGAGAGGGCCAAGAACCCTTTCATCATTTGGATTGACCATAAGAACTTGGCCTATATTCAGGAGGCCAAGAGGCTGAATTCCAGGCAGGCCAGGTAGTCTTTATTTTTTAACTGGTTTAATTTAATCCTGACCTATCGGTCGGGGTCTAAGGACCAGAAGCCTGATGCCCTGTCCCATCCGTCTGACAAACCGGAATGAGAGGAACAGCCTACCACCATTTTGTCCCAGCCAGGACGGTAACACCAATTCATTGGGGAATTGACACTCGGCCAGCTCTGAAAAGACTTTGGACACACATCTCCATGAACTTTGTCATGGGTCTTCTGCCACCTAAAGGGAAGTCAGTCATCATGGTGGTTGTTGATCGGTTTTCAAAAGCCTGCAAGTTCATTGCCTTGGAGCAGCCACCTTCCACAGTGGAGATGGCCGAGATTGTCTGGACCATGTCTTTAGGGTTCATGGATTTCCGGTTGACATTCTTTCAGATCGTGGCCCACCGTTTTCATCACATTTCAGGAAGGCTTTCTGAAAACTGATAGGGACAATAGCAAGCCCTTCCTTTGGATTTCACCCGCAATCCAATGGTCAGGAGGAGTGGACCAACCAAAATCTAGAACATACCCTAAGATGCCTGGCCTCTGAAAGACTTGATGAGTGGTGTGACCATTTGATGGGGCAGAGATTGTCCACAACACCTTACAGCACTTGGCATACAGGAGGCCATTGTTCAAGTGCCAGTTTGGTTATCCTCCGCCTCTCTTTCCAGAACAAGAGCCGAAATTGGGGTCTTGGCCAATGCTACAAGAAGAAATGGATGAGGGCAAGAGAGATTTTGCTGGCCTCTACCCGAAGAGTGAAGACCAAGGCAAACTAAAGGATAATACAGACAGACAGACAGACATACTTTATTGATCCCGAGGGGAAATTGGGTTTCATCACAGACGCACCAACCAAGAATCGTGAAGAAATATAGCAATATAAAAACATAAATAATTAAATAATAATAAGTTAATCATGCCAAGTGGAAATAAGTCCAGGACCAGCCTATTGGCTTAGGGTGTCTGACACTCTGAGAGAGGAGTTGTAAAGTTTAACGTCCACAGGTAGGAATGACTTCCTATGACGCTCAGTGCTACATCTCGGTGGAATGAGTCTCTGGCTGACAGGGACCTGCATTAAAGCCTGAGCAACAAGTCTGGCTGTCCACTCATGATTTGCTACTCCGATTGGAACCAAGAAAGTTGGTGCCAAGTTCATTAGTCTGTTTAAGATCCTGAGGAAGGTAAACCCAGTGGCTTACACCTTGCAGCTTCCCAAGACCCTAAAGATCATCCCCACCTTCCACATCCCTAAATTGAAACCTGTCTGCACCAGCCCCTTAGCCCCACCACCATCGGCCCTGTCACTCAGAGTTATCGAGGGGGTTGTCTTCCTGGTGAAAAGACTTCTGGACTCATGTACTGTTCAAGGTATTCAACAATACCTCATGGACTGGGAGGGATTCGGACCGGAGGAATGGTGCTGGATGCCGGAAAGAGACATCCTGTATCCAACTGTCATCCATGTTTACCAACACCACCTCTCCAAGCAACCAGGGCTGTCAGGGGTCTGCCATAGGAGTGGGGGTCCCAACACGCCAGTTTCCGAGATATAAACGCTGTAACGCCCTGGAGTACAGGTAGCTGGCACGTCCTCCTTAAGGGCTGAGGATGTACCTGCTAATTGATAATCATGTCTTGGGTACCAAGACTTGAGTATTTAAGGAACACATAGGTTCAGTGCTCAATTGTAAGTCTACTGGTGATTTCATCCAGCGTCTGTTTCGTGCTCAGTTTTTCGATCTTGTTTGAGACTGTATCTTGATCCCAGCCTTAGATACTCCAGCATTTGGGTCCAAGCCATCCTTGTCAAGGTCTCTCATCACAGTAGAGAATCCCTGGAATTCTCCAGCTGAAAAGGCTGTGTAGATTCGGTCACTGATAATATTCATGGTGGAGGTGACTAGATTCTACTCTAACTCTGTCTGCAAGTTTGCAGCTGACTCAACTGTAATGGACAGAATCTCAGATATTGCTGATTTAGAGTACAGGAAGGAGAGCCTAGTGCCATGGTGTCGTGATCAATGTCAGCTAAACAAAAGAGCACTCACTTATTTCAGGATGAGGAGTGATTCTTGTGCTCTTTTAGATCGATGCTGCCAAGATCAAAAGGGTTCAGAGCTTTAAGTTCCGAGAAGTGAACATGACATATAGCCAGTCCTGTCCAACTATACAGATACCATGACCAAAGAAACTCACCATCACTACTTCATGTATATCTCCTTTATCTATGCACCTTTGACCTGGATTTACACTGTTTGATATGGCAACCGCTTTGTCCATGACCACAACTAACTGTTGAAAATTGTGGACGCACTCTGCACATCACAGAAACCAGCTTCCCCTCCATGGACTCTGTTTACACTTATCACTGCCTTAGTAAAGCAACCAATATGATGATGACCATGCCACACCAGATATTTTCTCTTCTCCCCCTCCCATTAAGCAGAAGATACAAAAACACATACATCCAGGCTCGAGCACAGCTTCTATCCTGCTGCTATAAGATTATTGAAAACTCCTCTAATATAATAGTATAGTCTCTTCAGCTCACAATCCACCTCACTATGGTCTTGCACTTTATTCCTACCTGCACTAGACTGTCTCTGTAACTATAACAATTTATTCTGCATTCTGTAAGTGTTTTTCTATGTACTACCTCAATGAGCCACTGTTGTGAAATGATCTGTATAGATGGCATGCAAACAACGATTTTCACGGCACCTTAGTGAAGTGACATTAATAAACCAATTCACCAGTTTTCTTTTTAGGAACTAAATAGAACAACAGATAATGATTCAGCATACCCTTCAGTTTGCTCATTTCTTATTTCTTATTTATTTATGTTTGAACAATTTTTAAAAAATCAAATGTGTTCACTTGTGGAAAGATATCACCTGAAGGCACTAAAATTCTATAATCATTTCCCTTCAGGAACTGGAGAACATATACAGTATTTTGGCAGCTATCTTGAATGTTGGTAACGTCGAGTTTACCTCTGTCGTAACAGAGCACCAGACTGACAAAAGCAATATTATCAATTTTGCAATTCTGGAAAATGGTAAGTGATTAGTAACAACTCACTTTTCTACAGTTGTTTGTTCATGGATTTTGCTCTAACAGAGTAAATTCTACCAGGCTATATTCATAAAGTGGAACATCAACCTGAGAGAGCAGGGGATGGGGGCAAACTCAATGAGGGCAGCGATTGGGGTATGAGCAATAATTATGCCTTTTATTGTGACTTAACTGTTTTCAGGAAACTAAAATCAGCAGATAATTCAAAGTTGAGTTCTTTATAGAATTCTTCCTGCAGGTTTACCGTATCTACTTCAACAAGAATCTTCATCAACATGACTTCACTATTCTTCTTTTGTACTTTTTATTGATTTACTTTTTATTGTAACTTGTTACTTCTTTGCTGCTTTCATGCCATACAGTATGTCAATGACAATAAACAGATTCTGACTCTGATTCTGATTATGATGCTATTTTTAAACATATCGCTAATTTTGAATATTTCTGGAGTGGTTTAAGGGTCTTGGATCTTAGAGGGTTTTGTTTGACTTCTCTGCAGCCCAGTTAGTATAGATCATGTCTCAACCACGTGCACCCTAAAGTCTTCACTGCATTCGTTATGGAGAGAGTTCAGATCTCCACAGCCTCTCGGTTAGCGCAATGCTTTACAGCACGTCAGCTGTTAGATTGGAATTTGATTCCTACTGGTTTCTGCAAAGGAGTTTGTACGTTCTCCCCATGACCACCAGATGGGTTTTCCTTCAGGTGTTTCAGTTTCCTTTCACCTTCCAAAGATCTATGGGTTAGGGTCAGTTGTGGCCATGGCTGCCCAGAAAAATCCTTGCTGATTTGATTTGATGCAAACGATGCATTTCACTGTTTGTTTCAATATGCACATGACAAATAAAGCCAATATTTATTATTATCTTTATATTTATCTTTATCTCACAGCTCTCCCATCTTCTTAGATATAATTTTGAATCACTGACCCCTTTCACTATACCTTTAATTTCTGGAATCTGTCTGGTTCTATTTAACATTGTCCTATCCACATCACCCCATTCTTCAGAATTTTCTTTATTGTGTTCATAAGTCCAACCAGTAATCCAGCATTGCATTTAATTACCTGTGAACCTTTAGTCTCAGATCCATCTATTTTTCCAGATCACTGAATCTGAATGCATAACCTTGTTCAATGACAAGGGACATGAGGGAAACGGTTTTATCCCAGTATAAAGGGAGCATAAATTTATAAACGCTTGGTGATTGATTTGTACTGGATCAGAGGTTGAGGTCAGAAGATCCAATATTGACACTCTCTGCTAAGAATTAGGATTGCATATTTCATCTGAAAGAATTCTGTTCCCAAAATATTTTATCTCATACCTCAAAAAATCTCTTCCTAACTCATTTTTGACATTGTTTAATTTGTAATTCTTCCAACATAAAATCATTACCAGTGTTAGCTGAATCTCCATACTTGATCCTTCAGTTCTCAAGTTGAGTAGAACTCCATTAGGAGCATTGCTTCACTTCATTTGCCGTTGGATGCTCCGATGGACTAGACCTAATAAAAGGATGAGTTTGTACAGTTATCAGGGTTTTCTACATTCCTGATACTTGTTCTGTCCTCATGTTCCAAGACTAGTCAGAAAAATAAATTCAGAAATTTATCAGATTGTCAAAATTCAGAACTGTAATCACAGTAGGATGTGGCCACTAGGCTCTTATTCCCTTGATCTCTTCTTTCCTATTATTATTGAAATTTCTTTACTAAAAACAGTTATCAAACTACTATTGAATTCACCTACTCGTCAGTTAAAACATTGTGAATCCTGATCACTTTTTCTGAAAAAGTTGTTATTTGACATCACCTTTGATTATTTTGCCAGCACCATAAGACTAATCCCTCTGGTTATCAGTTGTTCAACTATTAGAAAAAAAAAATCACTTGAATTAAAAGTAAAGCAATGCAAATACTGAAATAATATCTATGTTTCTGCCTTCACACTGCTTATTTCCTAAAGTAAAATATGCTAAGTTTCAGTACTAGTCTGGTCTGAATATAATACTTCAGCTCGAGCTCATCCAGAATTTACTTTGATTTATCATGTCATATTTCTTTTTACAAGCCATGGCTCTTTTTATGAATAATAATTGTCCATATTAATCTCCTTGATCCAACCATCTATCTTTCTTTGGTCCAAAATCAGGCATTCCTGAGAAAACTTCTCATTTTTGGCACTTTACAGAAGCGTGACATATTGTGCTCTGCTTCTCAATTTCAGTTCCATTAAAGTTAATGGAAGCAAATTTCACATATGCATATATTGCTATCAGATGGGAATAACTTTTGTAGTCAACACTTTTCAAAACCTTAGCCAATTTTATGTCCATACTACTCCTGCTTCTCTTATCTTATTGGGTTCATTTCTGGTAACAAATGTAATTTGTTGCACTTCATCAAATACTATTTAAGTCCATTAACACAACACAAATTGCATGGCCCCTACCAAGCCTCTTAACTACAATGTTAATATCACATTTATCAAATCACACTGGCTGTCCTTAATTAGTTAATCAGTGTGAATGTTGTGACTGTGAACTGTGTCACTAGACAGACACTGAAACAAGTTGATATCAATTCATCATGTCTATATTCATCACAACAGGCTAGTCTCCTGGAGACCCTCTCAGTAGAGTCTCCCAAACACAGAGTACATCATTTTTTTTTATATTCTTGAGCACAGTAACTGCAGGTAATTCAATACAATTTCAATAGCTACATTTCAACATTGAGTCTGATAAAGCTACAATGGGAGTAACTTCCAAAAGTTCATAAGCCTTTCCTGGGATAAACTAGTTCACAAGGATGATCTGAAAGCTTCTGAGGACAGAAATTCCAGGTCCCCAAAACTAGAGTAGTGAGGAGTGACTTTTAGTACACAAATATCTTAGCTGCTGATAGATCAAATAAACCTGTGACTGTGTTTGGTGTGCTATGTTTCAGTATCAGTCTGGTCTGCAAGCTTCCTTGCAAAATGGTGCCATTGTTGACTGGTTTGATGTAGACCAATTAACGTGCCTCTATTCTCTTATGTTTGCCTGATACACACAAGAAAGTTTCAGGGTCACTGCACTTTGCAAACCATTTCAGCAGGCCCCTGCCTGTGCTCTGTGGATAGTACTGATTGTTTACAAAACTTTAGCAAGGTCTTTGAATGGACTTCAAAAAAGCTTCTTTCAAGGTTCCTCCTGGCAGATTAGTCAGGAAGGTTAGACCACAGTGGAGCCAGGAGAAGACAGGAGATTGTATTCATAATTGGCTCAGTGATAAGATGCAGAGAGTGAAGGTCAAGGATCATTTCTCAGACTGTTATCTTGTATCCTGTGTATGGCCACAAGAGTTGGTGATGGGAACTTTCTTGTCTGTAACTTCTATAAACAATTTAAATGTGAAAGGTCAATAAGTTTGCAGATGGTACTAAAATAGGCGGTGTTGTATATAGTAGACTATAAGATATAGGAGCAGAATCTGGCCATTCAGCCTATCGAGTCTGCTCTGCTATTCAGCCATGGCAAACCAATTCTCCTGCCTTCTCCCCATGACCTTTGACACCCTTACTAATCAAGATCCTATCAACCCCTGCTTTAAATATACACACTGACTTGGCCTCCTCAGCCATCTGAGGCAATGGATTCCACAGATTCACACCCTCGGGCTAAAGAAATTCCTCCTCATTTCCTTTCTAAGGGGACATCCTTGTACTCTGTGGTTGAGCCCTCGGTCAGACTCCTCCACTATTGGAAACATTCCCTCCATGTCCAGTCTACATAGACATTTAAATATTCTATAGAGATAGTGTAGAATGGTTTAAAAATTACAAGGGCTTATTGATTAACTGAGTATATGGGCTGAGGATTTGCAAAAGGCTTGGAATTCATATAAATGCTAGGTATTGTATTTTGGGAGATGTAACTATGTAGAACTTGTGCAGTGAATGCTAGGGCCCGGCATGTGCTATGGAGTAGAGAAACTTAAGAGGGAAGGTGTATATTTCGTTAAAAGTGTTGTCCCAGGTGTATAGGGTAGTGAAGAAGGTATTTAATACACTGCCTTTATTAGTTAGGGCACTGAGTTATGTTACAGTTACATAGGACATTGTGAAGCCACACTTGAAGTATTTGCATAGGTTTGATCACTCTGTTATAGGAAAGATGTTATTAAACTAGAAAGAGTTCAGGAAAGATATACCAATGTGTTTTTTGCAATTGTGGACCGAAGTTACAAGGAGAGGTTACATAGACTAGGACTTTATTCCCTGGAATATAGGGTTTATACGATCATAAGGGGCATCAACAGGATCAAAGTTTGCAGTCTTTTTCCCAGAGAGTGAGTGGGTTTCAGATCACAGGCAGGAGATATAAAAGGGACATTGGGGGCAGCTTCTTCGAACAGAGGTGCTACTTATTTGGAATGAACTACCAGAAATAGTAGTTGAGGTGGGCACTCTAACAACATTTAAAAGCCATCTATATAATTACATAGATAGGAGAGGTTTAGAGGGATATATGCCAAACACCAACAGCTACATGCTAGGTCATACAGTTGGAATGGAGTAAGTGTGCTAAGGGACTTGTTTACATGCTATATGGATCTATGAGGTTGTCCTTTTAACTCCAAAATAGTTGTGGCTTGCAATTTACATTAGGAACTGTAGACTGGTTCTCACATGGTATATTCATATGATTCTGTAACTCCTGAACATCTAACAATGAAATGACTGCTTTATTTGGTGTATATTTTAAAGATTTTCCACCAAAAGTTGATAAACATGATCGGTAACTGATGAGTTTATACTCCTCCATTCATTTTGAAAAGGAATATGGTGTTTGGAATCCGCCAGTAGCTTGACATTGCATCAATTTCTAAGAGTAGCATATTTTACATAATTTTCACTTTGTCAAATTTGTACCAGGTGGTATCAGTCCTTAAATATTTCCATTCTTCCTAGGACTTGTTCAATGTTCCTCATTCCGTATGACTCTATAACTACCTTTATTCCATTAATCTCTTTACTTATCATGGTTGTGTCAAATGTTCCCTTTCTTGGTAACATCACCACAAAGTACACACTTAGAAGATCAGACTCGTGGTCTACCTCCAGAAAGGAAATCAGCTGATTGACATCTGTGACAAGTTTCTTAATGTGCCTATTAAAGATCTTTGGTTTCCTTTTACATTAGCTACTTACAAATGTCTAACTTTTGAGTGAAAACATCTCGATTAAAAATGTTTATAGAAGCACATGGTGGAGTTTGTTGCCAGCAATTAACTTATGCAGATATGTCCATCACAACTTTTAATTTTTGAATGTGAAATAAATGTACTGTATCTTCCATAATATCTGCCACTAACTGAAGAAAGCCAAATGGAAGAAAGTATTCATCACAGATTCTGTAGTGTTTGTTACAGAAAAAATACTTCAGGAATAAATGCAACAGCAACAGCAACATGCATTTGTAATTGAAGTCATGGGAAAATATAATATTTCACTGTAGCAATATCTAAGTGTCAAGGTGCTTGAGCAATGATGTGAAATGAAAGTCAGAACAAATGGACTATTTGACTGCATTGCTGTTTCTTTTATCCAATTTGACACAAAACTTATTGGTCACCAGTGGAAATAAGGGCAATGAGGAGATTATTTCAGATCAAGAAACTTTGATTTTATTGCATTATCAGAAGTTCTATTTCCTTTCATTTTCAGCTGCTTCATTGTTGAGTATCCAAACAGATGAGCTACAGGAGGCTCTCACCTCTCACTGTGTAGTGACTCGAGGAGAAACAATTGTGCGTCCCAATACAGTCGAGAAGGCCACTGATGTCAGAGATGCTACAGCCAAGGCTTTGTATGGCCGTCTCTTCAGCTGGATAGTCAACCGCATCAATGCCTTACTAAAGCCAGAGACATTTCTGAGGTAATAACATCATCAATCATTTTTGCTCTATTTAACTGACGTGCCATAAGTGGGGAATCGATGAGTAATAATATCACTTTCTAGGAAGCAACCTAGGCGTGCATTTCTGCAGCTTGACCGTCATGCTTGCATGTTCAGGTTAATTTGTCTTTCAATCAAAGAAAGTCAATATATTTAGTAAGACTTGCCTGCTGTTTACAAGTTTTCCTGAGGGACACACGCATTATATAAACCATATTAGGCAGAACCACAATTATACATCCAAAATAAAACTATGAACATTTAAATGTGTTTATTCCAAAAAATGTAGATAACACAATCCAATAGATTTTGGCTGCAAGCAAAATTTTACACCAGCTTAAATTATGATTCAAAATAATTGTAGAAACTGAAAATATTTAAATTAGAGTCTATGGTTTAGTATCAGGAGATCTGTAACATACATATTTGGGAATGTTAATTTAAAGAATGGTGAAGGCTGAAAATCCAGGAAAGTATCATATTTTAAATTTATATTTGTATGAATTAAATGGCAACTTTTGTTTTAAGTACTTGATTAGGGAACTTAAGGTAAAGGAACCATTAGGAGAGAATGATTAAAATATGATAGAATTCACATTGCAGTCTGAGAGGGTGAAGCTGAGTCAGATGTGTTAATATTACAGAGGAGTAAAGGGAACTACAGAGGTATGAGAGAGGAATTGGCCAAAGTTGATTGGAAGGGGACACTAGCATGGATGATGGCAGAAATGCAATGGCTGGAATTTTTGGGAGCAACTCAGAAGTAGCAGGATAAAAACATCTCAAAGAGGAAGTATTCTAACTGGAGGATGAGGCAACCGTGGCTGATAGCATGTCAAAAACAGCACAAAAGCAAAAGAAAGGGCACATAATAGAGCAAAAATTAATGGGAAGTTAGAGGATTTGGAAGCTTTTAAAAGTCAACAAAAGACAACTAACAAAGCAATAAGGAGAGAAAAGATGAATTATGAAGGTAAGTAAGTCAATAATATAAAAGATAATACAAAAGACTTTTTCAGATATACAAAGAGTGAAGGAGAGGTGAGAATGGGTATCAGAGCATTGGAAAATAATGCTGGAAAAATATTAATGAAGGAACAAAGAAGTTGCAGATGAACAGAAGAACTATTTTGCCTCAGTCTTCACTGTGGAAAACACTAGCAGTATGCCAGAAATCTGAGTGTCAAATGGTAGAAGTAATTGCTATAACAAAGAACAAAATGCTTGGCAAGCTGAAAGATCTGAAGGTAGATAAGTTACTGAACCAGATGAACTACATTCCTTGGTAGCTGAAGAAATTGTGGAGGCATTAGCAGTGATCTTTTATGAATCCTTAGATTCTGAAATGGTTTTGGAGGACTTGCATTTGTACGGAAACGGAACTTGTGCAAAGACTGTACCGCAAATTAACAGCTCGTGATTACATTAGATCTACCTCACAACGATGGCCAGCTTAACGAAGGCAAAGAAACCAATACTCTTTTACAATTAGAACTCACGGAGGCTGTACTCTTGTTCCAACCTAATATAACAAAGAACATAGACCATTATAGCATAGGAACTGGTCATTCGGCCCACAATGTTATGCTGAATTACAAACGTTTGTAATTGAACTTGTATGTAGTTGCCTAACTAAAAATCTAGCAAAAAAATTTGGGATAAGACCATTGCCAGAAATGTTCCAAGTAACTGTGATAAATAATGCTGCATTACAGCACCACCTGGAAGCAGAATGCTATTCTAACGCAACTATCACAGAGCAAACAAGCCTACACATATAGACACTTGACAATGTGTTCAGTAAACTTATAACTGTATAACAATTACAGCACAGAAACAGGCCATCTCAGCCCTTCTAGTCCATGCTGAACGCTTACTCTCATCTAGTCCCACTGACCCGCACTCAGCCCATAACCCTCCATTCCCTTGCTGTCCATATACCTATCCAATATTACTTTAAATGACTATATTGAACCTGCCTCTACCACTTCTACTGGAAGCTCATTCCACACAGCTACCATTCTCTGAGTAAAAAAATTCCCCCTCGTGTTACCCCTAAACTTTTGCCCCCAACTCTCAACTCATGTCCTCTTGTTTGAATCTCCCCTACTCTCAATGGAAAAAGCCTATCCATGTCAACTCTATCTATCCCCCTCATAATTTTAAATACCTCTATCAAGTCCCCCCTCAACCTTCGACACTCCAGAGAATAAAGACCTAACTTGTTCAACCTTTCCCTGTAACTTAGGTGCTGAAACCCAGGTAACATTCTAGTAAATCTTCTCTGTACTCTCTCTTTTTGTTAACATCTTTCCTATAATTCAGTGACCAGAACTGTACACATTACTCCAAAGTCAGCCTTACCAATACCTTGTACAACTTTAACATTACATCTCAACCCCTATACTCAATGCTCTGATTTACAAAGGCCAACGTATCAAAAGCTTTCTTCACCACCCTATCCACACGAGATTCCACCTTCAGGGAACTATGCTCCATTATTCCTAGATCACTCTCTTCTATTCCATTCTTCAGTGCCCTACCATTTATCATGTATGTCCTATTTGGATTATTCCTACCAAAATGTAAAACCTCACACTTATCAGCATTAAACTCCATCTGCCATCGTTCAGCCCACTCTTCTAACTGGCCTAAATCTCTCTGCAAGCTCTGAAAACCTACTTCATTATCCACAACACCACCTACCTTGTTATCACCTGCATACTTACTAATCCAATTTACCACCCCATCATCCTGATCATTTATGTGTATGACAAACAACATTGGATCCATTACAGATCCCTGAGGCACACCACTAGTCAATATAACTTCATCAATATAATATCAAATTTTTAAAAAAAAAGCTTTGTGCGTCTTTGCAAACAGAAGTGATCACCTTGGCTCTGCAGGTAGATAAAAATATTCTGCAGCTTGTTTAAGTGAGAGTTGAATCCATCAGAGATGGCAAATCTGAAAATGTAACTGAGTTCCATTTACCAAGATATGACCCAATTCTATGCTTTTCTTCTTCCCAACCCTGTCATAGACATCACCTCCAGCACCTTGCATGCTTTCCTTGCCGTTTACCTTATTCGGTGAGCCTCATGTTGCCAGCACTTCTGTTGCTGCTTCTTTCTGGTATGCAGTTGACTGATGTCACGAGGATAGCTAACTTACGACTGTGGGTGTAAAACCCTATCCCACTCTCACCACCCACGTGTAACTCACAAAAAAAATCCCTGTCATCTGTTCACTTTACTGACTTATATGCCCATTCAAGACAACTAATTTATCGCTAATTAATTTATATTACAGTGATGCTGATAATAATGTTGACAAAGGAACAGACATTGGAATTCTTGATATATTTGGCTTTGAGAACTTTAAGAGAAATTCCTTTGAACAATTATGCATTAATATTGCCAATGAACAGATTCAGTTCTACTTCAATCAACACATCTTTGCCTGGGAACAGGTATCATCAATTTATTCCTTACTATAAGGGAATCTTGTATTAATGTGTGTCCGTGGAAAATCTCCATTGTTTCTGCAGTAGTAGTGGGAAAAGCTCATTAGCACCAACATATCCAATGGGATAATCCACTGGTGGGATATTGTGTCTTTTGGCTATATCTCAACAGCAGCAATGTATCTAGCATGTTAATCACATTTGCATCAATGTGACTCCATTAGCATCAGCATGCCTTCTGTGCAAATACCATTAATGTTGATGAAGCTGTTGGGCAAATACAATTTGAATCAACATGCCTTTTAGGCAAATCCAATTAGTAACAATGTACCTAAGGGCAAAATTACATCAGCATCAATTCATACAACAGGAAAGTTCTATTAGCATCAATATGCCAGTTGGTCATATCCCATTAACATCAGCCTACCTAACAGGAAAATTTCTTTTGATTAAGATGTTGAGCAGGGAAGCTCCATTATATACATTTTACGCAATGTAATTTGAATCAAAGGTATTCACTGTGAATAAAGGGGAATGAAAACACAAGTATGAGAACCATTTTCTATCAGGACTAGTTCAAATTGTCATCAGTGGGAAGACGACCATGAAGTGAACTGTTTAAATGACGTGCACACGTAATGCACAGAAATGCGCTCAACTCTGATTCAGACAGGCTGACTTAATACGCACTGTCATTACAGAGCCTTGCCTCAGCCAGCAAAAAATCAAATGTGAAGGATGTAGTTTAGAAAATAATAAAGGGGCTAATGGAAAGTGGAGCAGTAATCGTGCTCTCCGTCTGTTGCTCACCTTCACAGATAGGATTAGAAACATTAACTGGCTGTTTTAGGAGCCACAGTTGTCTGTTTATTACAGATAGAATACGGATGATATAAAGGCCATTTTTTTGTGGTGTTAATGCATTTGATTGTGTTACAAGGTCTAGATGTCTCTGGAAGTGTGAAAAAGCCCACTGATGTTGCAAAGTTTACTCCATCAGCCTGATGCTGTGAACTACTGAAAGCATTTGCTTGGTCGTATTTATTGGTCTACAGTTACACTAAACAATTAGGGAACCTTGTTAATAGGCAATGTTGCCACATTTGCTAGCTACAATAAACTCACACATTGCTGAGAAGTTTAGGTGCCCTGTTTCTGTATTAAAAAGCTTCAACCTAGCTGCAACCTGCCTTAAACCCAACAAGGACAGTGTTAAAAGAGCTGGAATAAGAGGGCAGGCACCTAATGCACTTTTGAGAACAGACTTCCTTATGTAATGAGCTGCTTGCCTCAGATTTTAATTTACATTCATAGGTGAGGCTAGCTGACTTAAAGTCTGGCAACTGAAAAAAGTCAGGGATAATGGCATGGAAGAGGAAGGAGGCTACCCAGCATCGTAAGAGGAGGATTGCTTCTCCTTAAACAACAATTGCATCTTTACCCATGAGCAACCTGTGGTGAACTACATATACCTTTCTGGACACGCCTACCCACTGACTGCTCCTGCAGCTCCTCCCACTGACCGTGGCTCCTCCCACAGACCCCCCGTATAAAGGCGATTGAGGCCTGAGCCCTGCCCTCAGTCTCCAGGATGTAGCATGGTGGTCAATTGCTGCTTGTTCTTTCTTCCAGTCAATAAAAGCTGATATCTCGCCTCACATCTCAGAGAGTTATTGATGGTGCATCACAACCTCTCCCTATAAACATATCCCATCCACCGCAACCACTGACTTCCCCTTTGATATGATCACCTTCCCCTACCACAACCACCAGTACCTTGCGCTATCACTATCCGCAATAGATAAAGGCCTGCACTAATCATCTAACAATTCTACTATTCACCTGTACACCAGAGGAAATTTACATTAGCCAGTAAACCCATCAACTAAAATCAAAATCATTTGTGAAGAATCAGTGGGAATAAATTAATTGTTGACATTTCGTGTCTGAGTCCTGATGCAGGTTTTAACCTGAAGCATTGCCTTTTCTCCTATTGTGCTGACTTCCTCCAGCAGATTACTTGTTGCTCCACATTGCAACATCTGCAGTCTCTTGCATCTCTAAAATAATCCATCCTTAATCAATTCACAACTTCTCCAATTTACAAGACAAATTTGCTTAGCAATATTATACATGGAATATGAGTTAATGAAGAAGACAATAGAACTGAAGTAAAGTATAGCAGATGCTGGAAATCCGAGAGATGTAGCAAAAGGATGCAGATCGATGATGATGAATTGCTGTCTCCTCTTCTCTCCTCAGATACTGCCTCAGTATTTCCAAGAACACAATGGAATCAGATTAATGTATTACTTTCTCTTCAATTCTCTCCTAGAATGAATATCTGAATGAAGGGGTGGATGCTCGGTTAGTTGAATATGAAGACAACCAGCCACTACTGGACATGTTTCTGCAGAAGCCCATGGGCCTTCTTGCATTGCTAGATGAAGAAAGTCGATTTCCCCAAGCCACTGACCAAACACTTGTTGGCAAGTTCATGAAATAATGATTTAATGATCAATGATTTTTTTTAAAGAAGATATACCATTACGTTAGGCTATGCCTTTTTGCCAAGGTTTACGGTTATTTTGACAATACTATACCCTATAGATTGTAAACATATTTTCATTCTTAAATTGACTTGGAATGCCAGCATCAGTAATAAATTGCATTTTGCCTACAGGGAAATTTGAAGACAATCTCAAATCAAGTTACTTCTGGAGACCAAAGAGGGTTGACTTAAGCTTTGGAATTAATCATTATGCAGGAAAGGTGAGCACTCATCAGTAATCATATACCTTACAACAGTACAAACTTGCAGAAAATATAAAGCTCAATCTTGTACATTCAATTCAAATGAAAATTCCAAAAAAGTTCAATATCCATGGATGGGTGTTCATAACTATGTTTTCACCAATGTAATTTAACCTTTCATCTCAGTAATTGTTATTACTAGGAACCTTAGTTCAGAGTTTTGGGACTACAGATTTAGCTGCCCTATTTTTGGCCATCTGGTGCATTGACATAAGGAACTATAATTAATCTAAAGTCTTTTGTGTGCAACTATTCTCACTGTAAACAGCACCCCTTTGAGACAAGGGTTAGAAGAAAATCTCTTGGACCTCCTGGCTCAACAGTTAATGATGCCTTAATAAGCCAGTTTCTTTGTTGCCTGTTACCATCTGAGAAACTGGATATCTTTGATGTCCCCAGACAATATAGTTTTGTCATTGCCCCCAAACAAGCATTAAGTCAATTGGTGAAACACTAGGAACAAAGCTTCAGAGAGACTTATGGACCTGTGTGTATAACAACTAAGTCTTGTAACCAACTTTGATAGAAAATACCAAATTTCTTTTCATTCTGGTATTGAATGACCAGTGTCTTAGTTTGAGTCTATGAACCCTGGTGCTGGACACTCCAGGTGAAAGAAGCATCATCCCTGCATTTACCTTGTCAAGCCACATTAGAACTTTGAATGCTTCAATTAGAAACATAGAAAACCTACAACATAATACAGGCCCTTCGGCCCACAAAGCTGTGCTGAACATGTCCCTACCTTAGAACTACTTTGGCTTCTATTTTTCTAAGCTCCATGTACCTATCCAGGAGCCTCTTAAAAGACCCTATTGTTTCCGCCTCCACCACCGTCGCCAGCAGCCCATTCCACATAATTACATTAACTCTCACTTCAAACTGATGAGTAAGTATACCCTGACGTCAGACCTGCACATGAACGCTCCTCCCATCCTCCACTCAGCTCACAGGAGTTGCCTGCAGCCTATTTAAATCCAGCTCTCAGCTATAGTATTGTTCAGTCATCGAACCAGCCAGCTGCTCTGAGCCTTCAGTTAACTTGTTACCTGTGGTTTAGTATCTGTTTTCACTTGTTTTGTGGCCCCTGATGGAAGATGATTTTGAGAATCAGAATCAGGTATAATATGTGCAAAAGAGAGGGAAAAATGCTGAGGTAGTACTCATTGGTTCATTGTCCATTTGGAAACCTGATGGCAGAGGGGAAGAAGCTTTTCCTGAAATGCTGAGTATGTGAGGTCATAGGCTGTGGTCCTTTACATTTCCTGACACCTGCCTGCTTAATCTTTTCCTCATAGATCAATCTACTCAAAGATTTGTCGAACATGATTGCCTTTCCATTAGCTTCATGTAATTCTACCCAGTTCTATTACTTTATTGTAACTCCCCTGTTATCTCTTCCCTAAGGATACTCTCATATAGAAGTCAGATTAAATGGACATAATTCCCTGTTTTGCCTCTTTTGCTCCTTTCGTAAGTACTAGGTTTGCATTTTCTGCCTTTAAGTCTTTGGGATCTGTTCTAGAATCGATAGAATTTTTGGAAGATGACAGTAGTGCATGCCACATCTCCAGACAATGTAGGTCATCAGACCCTATGGCTGTGATGCTGAACCTATAGCATGTGCCCAAGATGGCACAAACAAAAATTTAGTTGCCTTTTGGCATGCTATGCCACACCTCAATTCGTTAAAATTGACCAATAATAAAAGATATACATAATGAATATGTTTACTGGCAAATGAAATCATGAATGCGTTTTCACACAAAACCACTTATGTCAGCTTGACGCTTGCGAGAACATGTGATTTTGAGGAATATGTTTTGAAATAGGAAAAATAGAAACATAGAAAACCTACAGCACAATACAGGTCCTTCAGCCCACAAAGCTGTGCCGAACATGTCCTTATCTTAGACATTACCTACGATTGCCCTCTAATTTCCTGAGTTCCATGTACCTGTCCAGGAGTCTCTTAAAAGATCCTATCGTATCCACCTCCACCACCTCCAAAATCCTTGCAGACCTGGTGCACATATCAGTATTTGGATTGTAAATGGTTGCGATAACAATACTACAAAGACATTATGTTATATTTCAATATTTTTTAAAAGATTAACATTAATAATTTTTGCACTGGCATTCTAAAATGTGTAATTCATTTCAATTTCTCTGTTATACTTTTAATAGTAAAACAATGAATACACAAAAATAAGCAAACAGACTCAACCCTTTTCAATTAAAAACTCACTAATTATGTTACCAATTCATTAATCAATGATAATCTCTGCTCAAAATTGTCATGGCATGTGAGAGAATTTTTTAGATTACCACCAGTTTGGGTACAAGCACTCAAAAAGGTTTGTCATCCTGTCCTAGAAGTTTATTGCCCTTCAGCTTCAATAATTTTTCCATGTCATGTCCTCACAAATGCTAATTTACTTCAACTTGTCATTCATCTAGAACTATTGTTCTCCAGTATTTCTTTTTGTGTATCTCACATGGCAACAGACTCAAGTATTCCTTTAATTTCAGTAGTTTCAAGGGCAAACATCAGTATTGTTAATCAATGATCGCCAGAGTTTTGAGTGTGAAAGTGATAATAAGACAACTGCCTTTCACTTTCATTTCTGTCAAAAACAGTATACAGCTAGGGTAAATAGGATGGAGAGCCAGAATTAGTTTCCCAGGATGGAAATGTTGAATAGTAGAGAGCACAGCTTTCAAGTGAGTGAGCAACATTTAGAGGGAATTATAGGGCAAGTTTTTCTTGCACAGAAATTGAAAGGCGCCTGGAATGCAGGGCCAGAAAGGTAGTGGAAGCGGTTATGACAGTGCCTTTTACAAGGCAATTAGATAGACACATGATCATGCAGGGAATGAAAGGAAATGGATGATGTTCATGCAGAAGGGATAAGTTTAATTTGGCATCATGCTCAATTGTAGGGCCTGTTTTCATGCTCTACTCTTCATTGTCCTATGCTGCTCATTCTATGACAAAAATACTGGGATTTCTGGGCATATACAGTGGAAATACGAATGATGCTATTTTTGATTCAGCACACACCACAGGAGCACATAAACCAAGGAAATCACTTCAACCAAATTTTAAGCGATTGATATTTTGATAGAAAGTGCAGACACTTCCATAATCCACTGCAAAAATTTCTCAAGTGTCCGCAGACACCTTCAGAGCTCTTGTGTTAGCCAGTGAGAATAAATTGTTTCTCATGTGTGTAGTAGTGTTGGGCACCTTATGGAAACTGATGGTAGAGTGCAAATTTATACCAGTTCCAATCACTTACACTAGGGAAGTCTGTCAGGTTTTGCAGGGCATAGGAACAGCTTCTTCTTCCTGAGAATGAAGCAGAATGGCTGTGAGGAACCAAGTTCTAGCAAATATCACTGCAAGCAACATAAACCTGACTGAGTGGTGCCACAATAACCACCTCTTACTCAACATCAGCAAGACCAAGGAGGAGGAAACCAGAGGTCCATGAATCAGTCCACAAGATAAGATATACGATAAAGGAGCAGAAGTAGGCCATTCAGTCCATTGAGTCTGCTCCATCATTCAATCATGGGCTAATCCAATTCTTACAGTCACCCCCACTCCTCTGCTTTCACCCCATATCGCTTGATGCTCTAGCTAATCAAAAGCCTATCTATCTTTGCCTTAAATACACCCAGTGACTTGGCATCCACAGCCACTCATGGCAACAAATTCCACAGATTTACCACCCTCTGACTAAAGTAATTTATTTGCATCTCAGCTCTTCAATCCTGTCCTTCAATCCTGAAGTTGTGTCCTCTTGTCCAAGAATCCTCTACCTTGGGAAATAACTTTGCTATATCTATCTGTTCAGGCCTTTTAACATTCGGAATGTTTCTATGAGATCCCCCCTCATTATCCTGAACACCAGGGAACACAGCACAAGAGCTACCAGATGTTCCTCATGCAATAACCCTTTCATTCCTGGAATGATTTTCATGAATTTGCTCTGAAACTTCTCCAATGTCAGCATATCCTTCCTAAAATAAGGAGCCCAAAACTGCACACAATATTCCAAGTCTGGTCTCACGAGTGCCTTATAGAGCCTCAACATCACATTCCTGCTCTTATATTCTATAACTCTAGAAATGAATGCCAACATTGCATTCTCTTCTTCACAACTGACTCAACCTGGAGGTTAACCTTTAGGGTATCTTGCACAAGGACTCCCAAGTCCTTTTGCATCTCTGCATTTTGAATTCTCTCCCCATCTAAATAATAGTCTGCCCATTTATTTCTTCCACCAAAGTACATGACCATACTCTTTCCAACATTGTATTTCATTTGTACTTCTTCGCCCATTCCCCTAAACTATCTAAGTCTCTCTGCAGGCTCACTGGTTCCACAACACTACCCGATACTCCAACTATCTTTGTATCATCGGCAAATTTAGCCACAAATCCTCAAATCATTGACATTCATCACAAAAAGCAGCGGTCCTAACACCGACCCCTGTGGAACTCCACTGGTAACCGGCAGCCAGCCAGAATAGGATCCTTTTATTCCCACTCTCTGCTTTCTGCCAACCAGCTAATGCTCTATCCATGCTAGTAACTTCCCTGTAATTCCATAGGTTCTTATCTTGCTACTCTGCCTGTAATTTCCTCAAAGAATTGCAGGAGGTTAGTCAGGCAGAATTTCCCTTTCCCGAAACCATGCTGGCTTTGGTCTATCTTGTCATATGCCTCCAGATGCTCTGTAATCTCATCACTAACAATCGATTCCAACAACTTCCCAACCACTGATGTCAGACAATGTCACAACACTGATGTCACAAGTCTATAGTTTCCTTTCTGCTGCCTCCCACTCTTCTTAAATAGTGGAGTAACATTTGCAATTTTCCAGTCATCCGGTACAATGCCAGGACCTATCGATTCTTGAAGATTATTGTTTATGCCTCCACAATCTCTACAGCTACTTCTTTCAGAACCCCAGAGTGAATTCCATCAGGTCCAGGAGATTTATCCACCCTCAGACCATTAAGCTTCCTGAGCACCTTCTCTGTTGTAATTTTCACTGCACATTCTTCACTTCCCTGATGCTCTTGAATGTCTGGTATACTGCAGACATCTTCCACTGTGAAGACTGATGCAAAATACGCATTCAGTTCCTCTGCCATCTCTGCATCTCTCATTACAATATCTCCAGTGTCATTTTGTATTGGTCCTATTATCAACCCTCAACTCTCTTTTACCCTTTATATACATAAAAAAGCTTTTAGTACCTTCTTTGATATTATTCACCAGCTTCCTCTCATAGTTCATCTTTTCCTTCCAAATGACTGTCTTAGTTTCCTTCTGCACATTTTTGAAAGATTCCCAATCCTCTGTCTTCCCACTAGTCCTGGCTTCCTTGTATGCCCTCTCTTTTGCTTTTACTTTGGCTCTGACTTCACTTGTCAGCCACGGTAGTGTCCTTCTTCCATATGAAATTTCTTCTTCTTTGGAATATATCTCTCTTGCGCTTCCCTCATTTTTCACAGAAACTCCAGCCATTGCTGCTCTGCTGTCCTTTCTGCAAAGTTCCACTCTCATACCATTGTAGTTTCCTTTATTCCACTGAAATACTGACACATTGGATTTTACTTTCTCCCTCTCAAATTTGAATGTGAACCTGTCATAATGATCACTGTTCCCTAAGGGATCCTTAGCCTTAAGCTCTCTGATCACTTCTGGATCGTTGCACAACATCCAATCCAGCACAGTCAGTCCTCTAGTGGGCTCAACAACAAGCTGTTCTAAAAAGCCATCCCTTAGACATTCTACAAATTCTATCTCTTGAGGTCTAGTACTGACCTGGTTTTTCCAATCCTCTTTCATGTTAAAACCCCCAACGATTATCATGACATTGCCTTTCTGACATGCCCTCTCTATCTTCTGCTGTAATTTGTAATCCACATTCTGGCTGCTGTTTGGAGGCCTGTACACAACTGCCATTAGGGTCATTTTACCCTTGCCATTTCTTAACTCAACCCACAAGACTCTACACCTTTCAGTCCTATGTCATCTCTTTCCAATGATTTAATATTTTATCTTATACACAGAGCTACACCACTCCCTCAGCCTACTAAACCATCTTTCCAATACACTGTATATAATTGGCAGCCATCCTTTAGCCAAGTTTCAGAGATGGCCACAATGTCATATTTGTGAATCTGTAGCTGAATTTCAAGATCATCCATTTTATTCCTTATGCTGAGTGCATTCAAATACGATACTCTCAGTCCAGTATTTGTTGCTTTCTGTTTTAATTGCACCATGCCTCTATTGCCCTGTAACTCATGCTACTGGCCTTGATTAAGCCTCATCTTCTGCTTGTTCTTTGTATAATCTCTGTTGCACACTATCTTTGATTTATTTCTGTTTTCTCCTTCCTCGTTCCCATCCCCCTGCCAAATTAGTTCAAATCCTCCCTAACTGCTCTGTTAAACCTGCCTGCTAGGACCCCTTTTTGTTCAGATGTAACCCGTCCTTTTTGTACAGCTAGCACATCCCCCAATGATCCAGGAATCTGAATCCCTGCCCCCTACACCAGTCTCTCAAGCACACATTAATATACCTGATCATGCTATTCTTGCACTTGGTAGCACATGGCAAAGGCAGTATTCCTGATATTACTACCCTGAAGGTCCTGCCTTTCACATTCCTACCTAACTTCCTGAATTCTCTCTTCAGGACCTCCTCCATTTTTCTACCTATGTCGTTGGTACCAATGTGTTGCAAGACTTCT
Organism: Hypanus sabinus; assembly: GCF_030144855.1. NCBI lineage: Eukaryota > Metazoa > Chordata > Chondrichthyes > Myliobatiformes > Dasyatidae > Hypanus > Hypanus sabinus. The sequence goes on along the minus strand of NC_082711.1, from coordinate 46,987,088 downwards.
GGCTGTTCACCCTCTCTCTTCAGAATACTCTGCACCCGATCCGAGACATCTCGTACCCTGGCACCTGGGAGGCAACACACCATTCGGGTATCTCTATCAGGGTGACAGAACCTCCTGTCTGTTCCCCTCACTATGGAATTCCTCATTGCAGGATCATAAGTGGAGGTGTCAATAACTTTAAACTGCTCAGTGTTATTATTCCTAAGGACCTGTCCTGGGCCAAGCACGTTCAGTGCCTTGATAAAGTATTCAGCCCCACAAATATTTTCACATTTTACTGACTCATTTTCTGAATTTAAAATATATTGAAGTAGGAATTGTTTGAGCTAATATACAAAACATTGTGCATCATGACATCTTCTCCAGCCCTTTAGCTTTCCCACCCACCTGACTTTACCTTCTAGCTGGTCCTCCCTCTCCTCCCCCCACCTTTTTATTCTGGCAGCTTCCCCCTTCATTTCCAGTCCCAAAGAAGAGTTTCATCCCAAAACGCCGACTGTTTATTCATTTCCATGGACGCCGCCTGATCTGCTGATTTCCTCCAGCGTTTTGTGTGTGCGTTGATCTGGATTTCCAGCATCTGCTGAATCTCTTGTCAAACTTCAGTTTTTGTTCCTTTATTTTAATTTTTTTACTTTACACCTGTACCAAATTTTTGTTTAAAAAATTTAATAATATTGATTTGTTTCTAAATGTCAAGTTTGTGGTTTAACTCACTGTAAATGTTTCTTGTATATTTCATGGGTAAGATTTCCTCCAGATTTATGCTGAACTGGTCTTCCCAATTCTTAAGATCTCATCAATGATGATAGAACTGGCTTCATGTCATAAAGGGGTTTCATGAGCTGTACTGAGTAACCATGGAGGCAATTATGGGCAGTTCATTTTTAACAATAAATCTGAACCATTAACAATCCAGTCCAATTAGAAAATAAATGGAAATCAGAATATTACTCATGCTGAAAATCTGAAATAAAATCAGAAAATGCTGAAGAAGACCCAACAGGTCAGGCTGCATCTGTGGAAAAAGAAACAAAACTAAGTATTCCATTTGCTCAGTTATTTCTGTTTCTCTTGGAGTGTGGGAGAACAAGAGGTGAAGTTACTGAGGTGTATAAAATCATGAGAGGTGTAGAAAGGGTAAATGCACAGTCTTTTTCCCTGGGTTAAGGAACCAAAAGCTAGAGAGCATGTCCTTACTGTGAGAGAGAAGAGTTTTAACCGGAACCTGAGGAAAAAACTCTTTACTCAGAGAGTAGGCAGTATATGGAATGAGTTGCCAGAGGAAGTGGTTGAGCTAGGAACATTAACAGCATTGACTGTATAAGATATTTAGGCAAAAAAGTTTTTAAAGATGGATAAAAAGTTTTTAGAAGGGTATTGGCCAAATGTAGTGAAATGGGACTAGCTCAGATGTGAAGCTTTGTTGGCATAAACCAGTTGGGCCAAAGGGCATGTTTCCATGCTGTATGACTCGATGACTCCTTTCATAGATCCACCTAACCTACTGAGAGTACCCATCATTCTCTGTTCCCCAATATAACATATCCTAACAATCTATTACTTTACTAGATAAGGACAAAGTAAGTTTCAATGCCCCATTGAAACATAATAATGATTAATAATCTATCTGCTTCTAAATCACAGGAATGTGCTGTTCACTTTCTGAAATATTATGCCCATTCCTTAAACCTGCCAATGCTACTTCATCTATAATTTGGTGATAAATCTTCCTTTTATTTGCAACATGGAAGAACTTCATTATCCCATTGAGTCTACAGAACACAAAACAGCACAGAAACAGACCCTTCGGCCCATGATGTCTGAGCTGAACTAAATCTCTTCTGTCTCTATGTGACCAAATTCCCTCAATTTCCTGAACACTCATGTGCTGTTCCAAAAGCCTCTTAAATGCCATCTTTGTATCTGCTTCTACCACTATCCATGGTAGAGTTATATCCTATATCATCTCTCAGATGGACTCAGGACAACTTGTAGTAACAAATTAAACTCCATATATTTTTGGGATATGGTAAGAAATGGATCTAACCAGGGAAAGGCATGCTTGCATGGGGAGAATGTACAAACTCCACACTTGAAATAATTATCAAACTTGGGTCACTGGTGATACAGTATGAGGCAGCAGCCCCAGTGTCTGAGATACTGTTAGCTATAATCGGTTAGATATCTTTATATATAAATGTCATCATTTATATAAGGAATAGAGTCCAAGTAGTTCATTGCTACTAACTTCTTCAATCACCTTCTTAAAATACCCCTTGGACCTTTCCCATCAAACTTCAGTGCTTACTTGTGATAGTGACCTAATTGTTTCCTTGTCCTTCATACTACAGGTTCTTTATAATGCCAGTGGCTTTCTCGCAAAGAATCGAGACACATTGCCAGCAGATATTGTCCTACTTTTGAAGTCATCTGATAATAAAATTACTCGGCAGGTTGTAGCACACCCACTTACAAAATCAGGTATGACTTTGTGATTAAGGATTGCCAAAAACACTGTTTTTTCTATTAAACATGAAGGACTTAGTCATTAGTTTATTACAAGGAATATTTTAGATTTTTCACATTCCTATGTTTTTTCAGTTCCATGAAACCAAATCAAAGGTGTCAAAGCAAACTGGAATTTTGTTTCATACAATTTGTCTGAAATTGGTTTGAATTCTGTTTAGCTGTTTGTAGCAGCTGCTTACTGCATTGTGAAGAAGGACTCAGGCCAAGATGTGGCATCTCTTCACCATAGGTTCTGATGTTCATTTCCAGTATCCTTTTGCTTGTGTTACAGATCTCATTCATTTCTTATCTATAAGGTTATGCGATTCAAGAGTAATTTAGTCAGTTGCGTTATTTGCTGTGCTGATAGCTAATTTGCTTCTGTGCCTTATTCAGAATCAGAATCAGGTTTAATATCACCTGAAATGTCATAACGTGCAGCAGCAAAACAATGCAATACATGATAATATAGAAAAAACTGAATTGCAGTAAGTATATATGTATATTAAATAGTTAAATTAAAATACAATAACAATTTTTTAAAAAGTAGTGAGGTAGTGATCATGGATTCAATGTCCATTTAGATATCAGATGGCACAGGGGAGGAAGCTGCTCCTGGATCTCTGAGAGCATGCTTCGGGCTTCTGTACCTCCTTCCTGACAGTAACAATGAGAAGCGGGAATGCCCTGGGTGGTGAGGGTCCTTATTGATGGACGCCGCTCCTTGAAGTTGTCTTGGATACTAAATAGGCTGATATCTATGACGGAGCTGACTAATTTTATAACTCTCCGTAGCTTACTTCTATCCTGTGCAGTAACCCCTCCCACCTCCCCCTATCCCCCCATACCAGATGGTGACGCAGCCTGTCAGAAAGCTGTCAGAATTCACAGTACATCTATAGAAGTTTTCAAGTGTTTTAGGTGATGAGCCAAATCTCATCAAACTCCTAATGAAATACAGCCACTATCCTGCCTTGTTTGTAGTTGAAATAATACAATTTCTGCAAGAAGTGGCTCTTAAATATGATATCACAATTTCACCTGAGCTTTGCTTTAAAACAGGTCATTCTCTGGTAAATAATTTAAGCAAAATACTTAGCGAAAATGACTTAGTTTATAGACTAAAAGGAGGGCATTCATAACAAAACAGACATTGTATATGTATATTAAGATCAAGAAGGTAGCAGGGAAAGGATAGATCCACTCAAGGCCAAAGGAGGCTATTTATGCCTGGAATCAGAAAGAGTGGGCGAGGTGCTAAATGAGAACTTTGCATCAGTGTTCATCAAGGAAAAGGACATAGATGAAGGTGAGGTCAGGAAGGAGTATGTTGATATTCCAGGACATGTTGACATTAAGAAGGAAGAAGAGTTTGGAGTCTTATGAAAAACATTAAGATGGATATGCCCCCAGGGAATCTGTCCCTGAATAATGAGGGAAATGAGGGAGACATGCGGGGAGATTGCTGAGGTCTTGATACTTTGTGCCTTTTGTCTCCTCTGTAGCTGCAAACCAGGTCCCAGATGACTGGAGAATAGCCAGCGTTGTTCCTTTGTTTGAAAAGTGTGATAGCAGCAGTCCAAGAAATTATTGACCAGTGAGCCTTAAATTAGTTGCAGGGAAATTGTTGGAGAAGGTTCTTAGGGACCAGAGTTTTCCATTTTTGGAAAAGCCTAGACTTAATCGGTGTAATCAGTACAGCTTTGTGCTTTGAGGAGATAGGGAAGGATAGGAAAGGTTTAGAGGACTTTGAGAAGTATGACTAAATATGGGCAAATTGACTAACTTAAAAAAGATTCTTGGTTGACAGGAAGCACTTGGGATGAATGGCCTGTTTCACTTCTATGTGACTCTATAACAAGGAGGATTGATAAGGGTAGGTAGTAGGTATTGTATTCATGGACAGTATGGGATTTCTAGTCAAGATGATGTCAAGCTGCAGTTTCCATCGAAGTTGTGGCTCAGTTTATTTGTTTTCTTTAGATTTGTAGGAATGGTTTTGGGGAGAGAGAGGGAAGTAAGGGATCAGGTTAGGCTTTTTAGAGACTGGATGAGGGGCCTAGTCCTCAGAGTCTAGGCCTCTATTCCGTACTCCATGTTTGAAAATCTGCAACAATATCCACTAAGGATGTACACGGATAGATTTCAAGGTGACAAGCACTGTGAATGAAGATCAGTGAGATGAAGGCTTGCGTCCCACTACTCCAGGTCAACAAGTATTCCATGGGATCAGTGTGTGCACAGAAGAAACACAAAGATCAGTGGCACTGCAAATACACAAGCTGGCAAGACCAGAGCTTGAGGACTTTAGTTTGGGTCCCGTCATCATGGAGTCCGGAGTTTGAGGCTTAGAGTTCAGATTCCTGTTGTCAGCAAATCCAGAGATTGAGACCTGGTGTTTGGAGTCCCATCACTGGCAATCAAAGCCAACCAAAGGTCAATCAGAAGTCCAAAGGCCGAAGTCCCGGATCTGAGAGTCCACAGGAGAAGTCGGATGCTCGATGTCTGTGAGTCGCTGGAGGCTGGAGGCCCTGGAAAGGCCTGTTCTTGACTTCAGCAGTTGGGATATTGAGTAGAAAAATTGGGAAGTCATGTTGCAGCAGTATAAAACTTCAGTGAGTGCGCATTTGGTGTATTGTGTTCAGTTCTGGTCACTGCATTACGGAAAGCATGTGAAGGATTTGGAAAAGGTGCTGAAAAGGTTCACTAGGATGTTGCCTGGATTGGAGAATATTAGTAATAAGGAGAGGTTGGACAAGCCTGGATTGTTTTCTCTGGACCATTGGAGACTGAGGGATGACTGATGCACCATCAATAACTCTGAGACATGAAGCGAGATATCAGCTTTTATTGACTGGAAGAAAGAACAAGCAGCAATTGACCACCATGTTACATCCTGGAGACTGAGGCCGGGGCTCAGGCCTCAATCGCCTTTATACCGGGGTCTGTGGGAGGAGCCACGGTCAGTGGGAGGGGCCACAGGAGCAGTCAGCTGGGGGGGGGGGGGGGGTCCAGACAGGTATCTGTAGTTCACCACAATGACCTGATAGAGGTATGTAAAATTATGAGAGACAGAGGTAAGCTTGATAGTCAGAGATGTCCCCCCCCCCCCCCCAAGGATGAAAATGTCAAATACTAGAAGGGCTAAGCTTAAAGTGAATGGGGAAAAAAGTGAAAGGGATAAAGCTTCTTGCACTGAGATTGGTAGATCCCTGAAACGCACCACCAGAAGCCATTACAATCATAATGTTTAAAAGAAAATTAGATCAAAACATGGACAGCAAATGGAGGAATGTAGATGACTTATCCCCTTGTCCAGGGCCAGCACAGACATGATGGGTGGAAAGGCCTGCTCCTGTACAGTAGTGTTCCTTCTTCAAGAAAATGGTAGAATGCCTGTCTTCAAATTAAAATTGCTGTTCTTCCTCTCCATGTCTTGTGGTGCATCAGGCAGCAACCTTGTTGTTCGCTTTTTACACGGTCAAGCTGCTAGCTTGATGCTCAACCCAGCACAGATGGAAAGTGTACAAATTAAAATGGAAAGGATAATTTTGCAGTTTGTTTGTAAATTCATTATTAAAACAACCACGTACAGTCAGTGAAGCGGTGGTGCTTCCTCACAAGTTATGAGCAACTGATCAGATATACTGAAAATCAAAATAAAGTGCAGGCGCTTGAAATCTGAAATGAAAACAGAAAAATATTGCTGGTATTTCTCAGCAGGTCAGGCTTGATCTATAGGAAGAGACACAGAGCTAATACTCCTGGCTGAAGATCGTCCATCAGATCTGGTAATGAGGGAAAAGCAGCTTGCTAGGCTGCAGGAAGAGTAGGGAAGGGAAGTTTAAGCTGATCTGACCATGGGGATAGACTGTAGACCAGGTTATCTTGTAGATGCGACTGTGGAAGCAAGTATTATCAAAGACAAGAAGGGTAGCAGAGAACACCGAAAGAGAATGATAGGAATGGCATTTGAATGGGAAGGGCCCCTATCAATCGTTACCATCTTATCTGGATGTATCATTGCTTGGACTGGCAACTGCACTGCCATGACCACAGGAAACAGTGGAGGTATGGAAAAGCAATGATGCAGATTCAAACTCCAACCCCAACATTCCCTTCCCATCCAGCCACTTCAAGGAGTACCCATTCCTTTCCTTGATCTCCTGTCCTATGACCTGTCATTTCACAGAAAAATTGGAGAAGAGTAGGGCTCCACTATACTTCATACTGCCTAAGTAAAGGAGCCTGCATAAACAATGATGCCCACCTACCCCTGATATTCTCTCTCCTCTCCTCTCTCATCATGCAAAAGAATACTCAAGCCTAAAAGCTTTTATCACCAGGCTGCAGGACAGCTTCTACCTCGCTGTTCTAAGACTATTGAATAGTTCCCTAGTCTGTTTTTCACTGTACATCCATACATGTGACAATAATAAATCAATTCTAACATACCACTGTCTGGTCTTTGGCCAACATCCTGAAGGCAGTGGAAACAAATGCACTTTCCATTTGATGACATACACGATGTCCCCAGAGCTGGTAGACACCTACAATTAGAAATCAGAGTCACGAACACAATTGCCAAACATAACAGCAGACAATGGTTCATGTTTCAGATAAAGGGGGAAAAAAGTACTTACCTTTCAGAGCAATAAGCAAAGATCACTAATGTGGAGTGTGAACTGATTAACTCTGCGCAGATGCTACTTGACCCAGCGACTGGTTTCAGTGCTCAAAGGTTTTTACTTAAGATTTTCAGCACCTGCAAGGTTTTGCGTTCGTTATTACCAAGTGATTACACATGCAAATATTTGCAGTTGTGCAGCTGTCTTTGGCTAACTAGTGGACCACACTGTTTACAGGACATCAACCATCTCTACATGTTAAAGAACCATCCTGGGGATTCTTGGCTTCACAACAAACCGTCCGTATGAGAGGAAACAGTGATTGCATCAACATTTATAGCATAGATTATGTCACTGACTATGAATGATTTTATACCAGAATTGGACACAATCTGGTTTACTTAGCTTAAACAAATTCCTTTCAGTCTCTAGATATTTTGGACCTATCCACAACTGTTTTAAACTGTGGACTGTCCAACTATGGATTACCTACTTAATATCCTAAACTCACACTTCATTACTTGCCCGGTCACTGAGGAAATTAATACTTATCTCCAGAAACTAATAGGATAATCAATATCTTTTCACAGAGTGTATATTTAAAAGTCTCAAGATTATCTTAGAGTGCACTCCTGCCTTCTTTTTCCCCTAAAATATTTTACAATCTTGTTCTGGTGATACATTTTTAATTTTTATATTCCTTCTGGGTTTTTTCACAAAGGTCAAGTGTTTATTTGCCAAGTCAAAGAATGAGAATCATTTTCACTTACTTATTCATTACATGTCTGTTAAACCCAGGAAACTTCAATCTCCCAGATTAGCCATTTTCCAAATGATGTTTTCAATTTATATTACTCCGAAAACGCTACTAAAAAGGGGAATAATTTTATAAAGTAGTTCAAGCTTGTAAGGTAAAAATAAATACCATGTATTAAAAATATTTTTAAAAGTAACTTTTACCTTCTATTCTCTTTACATAAGGTTCTCCTTTCTGTTACTTCCAGACATACTTGAATGGGTTCGTTACCTAACAATGGATTCTTTTCTTCTACATATTAATTGTGGTCAATGATGAGACCTAAAATCTAGACTTCGCTTTCTTAAATGTTTTCATGTCACTTTTAATTCTATTACTCTTCTGCTATGGTGTATTGCTTGTGTATCTGACTTATCTCAGTAAACGAAAGTCAATAATTTCATTACTTACAAAGCAGAATCATCCTGCAGGCGGGAAGTCACCTAGTGGCATTTACAGAAGGTTTGGTGGCTAAAGTATCTCAAATCCTATGGATGAAGTTTTCCCTTGTGTAAAAAAAATGTAATCATGGTCTAGTTATTCATGCGATCAGATCCAATTGCTTTAAGTTTAAGCTGATGCAATCAACAGTGAAGTCTGCAGTAAATGAGTGAATTCTGAGGGGAAGTTAAAAGGAGAATAAAATAGATTATGGTATGATTAGTGTAAAAATTGGCATTTCATGATCAGCTTGGACTCAGTCGCCAAAGTACTTATTTCCATACTACCTCTTTCTATAACTCTATGCCTCCATGTGCCTCTGGACTAGGAACTAAGAGCTGAGGAATGAGATAGATTAAGTTTATTTTAGGCTTACTGCACAGTTACAGGCCCATCTGGCCCAATGAGACCCTGGCACCCAATTACACCAATGTGACTAGTTAATCTTCTAATCTGTACATGTTTGGAATGTGAGGAATAAACCAAAGCACCTGGAGGAAACTCCGTGTAATTGTGACAAGAATACATAAACTTCTTAAAGGCAGTGATGGGAATCGAACTCAGATTACTGGTGTTGTAATAGTGCTATGCTATCCTTAGCAAGTACTTGATCTTGTAAATGACACAAAGGGACAAACTGTGCCTCCCATGCCGTAAATGTCAATGGTCTGGATTTTGTCATTGCCTTCAAACAGGATTAGAGCAATCTATAACTGGAACACCAATAAGCATGAAGTGTGATGCTCCTGAATCAGCCTCATGCAAAGTATACCTTCTCCTTCCGAGGTTAAGGATTCTGCAGGGCCAAGAACACCAAGGAAATCAGTAAGATCTGGACTTGGGCTAGGTCCAAGTGGCTGGAAGGGAGAGAGTCCTGAGCTGGGATGGACAGCCAACACTTTGATAGGGTTTGTTTGGAGCATCAGGATGGAGACTGCCAATGATTGTTGGGGTGAGAGGAGACAATCACTCACCAATAGGAGGTATTTAGTTTAGAGGGGATTGGGTGTTGGTGGTAGCCTGGCCCACCTATAGAAGAGTTCTTTGTTCACACGTTACTCTTACTTGTCTTCTCAGAACCAATAAAATTAGAGTAGAAGCAAGTCATCCCCAGTCCTAAGCAACTGAATAAAAAGAAGAATTTTTGAGCATGATGCCAAAGTAGTTTTCTTTCTTTGACATTTGGCTCCCAGTATCATGGTTCTATTTGTCACTGATCTCAGCTTCATTCCTTCTCAAATCTCCCCTATCTCTACCTTTATGAGAACCACTTTATTATTACAACATTTATCCATGTTTTGTCAGCTCAGACAAACTTTCTCTTGCCAAAGACATCCTTCATTTCCCAGTAAATTCAACTTCATAACTGATAGGGTAGCACAGTGCTGAGGTGGTTAGTTTCTGTTGCCTTACCCCACAGGAACCCAGATTCAATTCTGACCTTTGGTACTGTGTGTGTGCAGTTTGTACACTCCCCCTGTGTGTCAGGCCTGCACAGGCAGGCACCTTCCAGGCTCCATACAGCTAACAGGAGTCAGCTGCCACTCATTTCCAAATTGTCACCTGCAACCTATTTAAACCCAGTTCTCATCCACAGTCCTTATTCACACATTATACCAGCCAGCCTCAACCAGTTGCTCCCAGTTTTCATTTACCTTGTTGTCTGTAGTGTCTCTTTCTCATTTTGTGGCCCTTCTTGTCTTGTTATTTTTCAGTCTACTATTGAAGTTATCACTCTTCATCAAATTGTCTCCACTGCTCTACTTTTGGATCAAGCCACCTCTACATTTCCTGACATGTAACTGCATGGGCTTCTACTGGATGGTCTAGCCTTCTTCCAAATCCCAATGATCTGTTGGGGGATTAACTGGCTCCTGTGCAATACCAATAGTGCATGTATGTGATGGGACGAAGGACCTATTTCTGTTCTGTACAAAACTTTCACTCAGAAAAAATCAAGTGAAGTTGAAATAAATGTGAGAAAGAATAGGGTACCTAGGGACAAGGAAATAACAAGAGTGGGAAATAGACCAATGGGGTTGCCAGGAACTGGCATTGACCTGATAGGCCAAATGGCCTAACTCCTTGTCCTAATATATAAGTACAATTTCCTGCTCTTCTGACCTAAATGGCATCATGCCCTGATCTCACTGCATTCTCTGCATGTTAATATATAGTGACCATTGTCCCAACAGTAATGCAAATTTAATACAACACATACTCTTGACAAACTCCTTCCTTCATAAACTCATCCCTGGCCATCTCTGAGGCCTCCCTTAGCTCTAAAACAAGCTGAGTACTATTTTGTAAGAACAATTCAATGATGGTGGAAGTGAAGTTGATAAAGTTATCCCCTTTGGATCAAGAGCCTGACAACTGAGGGGGGATAACTGTTCCTGAACTTGGTGGTGAGAGTCCTGAGGCTCTTGTACCTTCTTCCTAATGGCAGCAGTGGAGAAGAGAGCATATGTTGGGTGGTGGGGGCCCCTGATGATAGATGCTGCTTTCTTGCAACTTCACTACTCAACTTCATTTGCCCCATCATCGAAATGTTCCCATAAACTTATGGACTCACTTTCAAGGACTCATCTCATGCTCTTGATATTTATTTATTTATCTATCTATCTATCTATCTATCTATCTATCTATCTATCTATCTATCTATCTATCTATCTATCTATCTATCTATCTATCTATTTATCTATCTATCTATCTATCTATCTATCTATCTATCTATCTATCTATCTATCTATCTATCTAGCTATCTATTTATCTATCTATCTATCTATCTATCTATCTATCTATCTATCTATCTATCTATCTATTTATCTATCTATCTATCTATCTATCTATCTATCTATTTATTTATCTATCTATCTATCTATCTATCTATCTATCTATCTATTTATCTATTTTTCTATCTATTTATTTATTTATTTATTTATTTATCTATTTATCTGTTTGTTTATTTATTTATTTATTTGTTATTTCTTTTCTTTGTATTTGCACAATTTATTGTCCTTAGCACACTGTTGGTATGTAAGGTGGAGTGGTCTTTCATTGATTTTCTTATGGTTATTATTGTATTATGGATTTATTAGGCATGCCCACAAGAGAATGAATCACAGGATGTATATGGTGAGTGAGGCCTCCATCAGTCAGGGTCAACCATGGATGTTGCATCCTAGGTGTATGAATATGTAAGCCTGGACAGAACAATATGGAGAGCAAGCTGTTACCCACGTCGTAAGTTCCCCCTCTCTACACAGCTGATGAACGTAAAGGAGTGGCAGAGACTGATACAGTTCGGTACCAGCAGTGTTGCAAGAGTTGCCAGTCAGCGTTGAACTCAATGTAGGACTGCCTTAGGGACTCCAGCTTCAGATATTTCCCTCGGGATTTACTGCAGAACCCTTCCCTATGAGTGGATATAGCCACAAGGCAGCAGAGGTTTAAAGTCAGAGTTTTCCTTCTTCTAGATGAACTGCCAGACACAGCTGATGAGCACCATCTTGTCCCTGTAGATGTGCTCAGTGGTGGGAAGGGCTTTACCTGTGATGAACTGGACCATATCTACAACTTTGTGAAGGCTTTTCCATTCATGGGCATTGGTGTTTCCATACCAGGCTATGATATATCCACTCAATATACTCCCCACTATACATTATAAGTTTGTCAGTGTTTCAGATGTCATGCTGAATCTTCACAAACTCCTAAGGAAGTAGAGGTGCTGCCATGCTTTCTTTGTAAATGCACTTACAGTATGTGTTGGGCCCAGAATGTTCCTTCAATGTTGTGAGATTACCTGTCTCCGGCATCCTGGTTGCAGTGTGATCTAGACGCAGCATTTCTCTAGGTTTAAAAAAAATTTCCTCAGATTCCTCACATCATCTCATACCTGTTATGTAAACCTTTTCCCTCTCAGAGAAGTTCCTCTAACTTACTTATGTCCTTCACCTCTAACAATTCCCAAATCAGCCTCCTGCACTTGAAGCAACAAACTCAATCTATCGAACCTCTGTTTATAACAGAAAAGTCCTAAAACAGGTAGCATCCTGCTCCTTCTCCAGTGCAATATAATCTTCCTGTAGTACAGTGAACAGAATAGGAGAGGTAATTGCTTTGTCATAGTCACCCCTTCATCTCCTCACTGCAAATTAAAACTAACTTATTTTTCTGTTTCCCAGTTCTGATGAAGGGTCTTCAACCAAAACATTAATTCTGTGTCTCCTTCCACAGATGCTAACTTACTTGCTGAGTATTTCTGGTGTTCTGCCTTGTATTAGAAATTCAGTATTTCCGCAGTTTTAGTTTCATTTTACTTTCAATGTGGATATAATATAGACAAATATTTGTACAGTATAGACACCTTAAATAATTTCAGGAAAGTTACAAAATGCTTCACAGTGCATGAAGTACCTTAGATGTGCCTCCACACTCATCAAATAAGAATTGCAGGAACCAACTTGCATACACAAAGTGATGCTGAAGAGAAAGGCTACCTTAGTTTAGCTGCTTGAGCAATGACAGGATACAATGTGACTAATCCATTGCTTTCCATTTTCACGCTGATCCCCTCTGTAACAAATGACAAAATCCGTCACAATAGAGTTATAGAATAATACAGCACAGAAACGTATGCTTTAACTCACTGACTCTACACTGATCATCTGACATCTATTTTCACTCATCCCACTCTAATCCTGTTTTGGTTTCCCTATATTCATATCCACTCTTCCTCTATTCTACCCTGCACCTGCACCTAGGGGCAATTTATGGTGGCCATTTAATTTACCACCAGCTACGGCAGTCAGCATGCAAACTCCAGGCTCTGAAGTACCAATCAGGATTGAACGCATGTTACTGGAAATATGACTCAGCTACATCACTGTGCTTGGAGAAACATTGGATCAATAAATCAATAAATCAATCCAGTAGGTATTTCTGAAGGATGACTGATGGTAGATTATTCTTATATTGTCCATTGAAAAAATAACAGATGTTCAAATGCAACAGTTGACACTTAAAAAGTCTAACTGGACTTAGACCCATTCCAATTTGCCTACTGTCATAAACAGGTCAACAGCAGATTGCATTTCCTTGTCTCTTCACTCAGCCCTGGAACATCTGGACGGTGAAGACTCATGTATCAGGATGTTCTTCATTGACTACAGCTCTGCAATCAACGCTATCATCCCCTCAAAGATACAAGACCTAAGCCTCGATTCCTCCTTGTGCAGCTGGATCCTGGATTTCCTCACTTGCAGACCCCAGTCAGATTGGATTGGCAACATCTCCTTCACAATTTCCATCAGCATGAGGCTCTGTGCTTAGTCACCTGCTCTACTTGCTTTACAGTCATAACTGTGCGGCTAAGCACAGCTCTAATGCCATATCTAAGTTTGTTGATGACACCACTGTTGTGGCCAAATCAAAGTTGCTGAAGAATCAGTAAATAGGAGGGAGATTGAAAATCTGGCTGAGTGGTGTCACAACAGTAACCTCTCACTCAATGTCAGCAAAACCTTAAAGCTGATTATTAACCACAGGAGGAGAAAATCAGAGGTGTATGAGCCAGTTCTGATCAGGAGACCAGAGGTGGAGAGGGTCAATGACTTTAGATTCCTCGGAGTTATTATTTCAAAGTGTCCATCGGGGTCCAGCATGTAAGTGCCTTTCCAAAGAAGACACAACCGCACCTCTACTTTCTTAGGAGTTTGCGAAGATTCAGCATGTCATCTATAACTTTGACAAATTTCTATAGATGCATGATGGAGAGAATACTGACTGGTTGCATCACAAAAGTATGGAAACACCAACGTCCTTGAATGGCAACACCTGCAAAAGGTAGTAGATACAGCCCAGTCCATCACTGGTGAAGTCCTTCCTTCCATTGAGCATATCTACAAGGAATGCTGTTGCAGAAAAACAGCATCCACCATTAAGGACCGTCACCATCCAGGCCTTGCTCTTTTCACGCTACTTCCATCAGGAGGAGGTACAGGAGCATTAGGTCCCACATCATCAAGTTCAGGAACAGTTATTATTCCTTCAGCCATTAGGATCCTGAACAAGCATGGATAACTTCACTCACCTTGACAGTCCACAACCTATGGACGCTTCAAGAACTCTATAACTCATGTTTTCAATGGCTTATTCAGCTATAATTATTATTTTGATTTTCTTTTTATGTTTGCACAGCTTGTTTTCTTTCGCACGTTGCACATTTTGTTTGTCTGTCTTTCTTTGTATGTAGATTTTCATTGATTCTACTGCGTATTTCCTGTAAATGACCACAAGAAGATGTCAGGATAGCATATGGTGAACAACACAGACTTCAATAATAAATTTATTTTGAACCTTGGAGTTCCAAATTAATAAAACGTTGATAATGAATCCATGACAAGTATATGTGGAGTTTCCGAGAGTTTGATAACTTTGGAAAGGAGCTCAAAGTCCACTCTCCATCATCGTGAAGCACCTCGGGGTTACAGATTGTAGTGAAGGGTATACTGTACATAATTAATTCAGAGGGAACAATAATGTTTTGTAAGACAGAAGAATAAAATATAACATGTTTTAAAAGCAGGTCCATGTTGTGCAAAAGTCTTTAAAGATGTGTTCATCACTGATTAACTGGACTCTGAAAACTCACTCACTCCACAGGCCACTGCTATTGTACAGGAACACAAAAACATAATAGGAGTAGGACACCAGGTCCCTCAAACCTGCCCGATCGTTCCATATAATCAACCTCAGAGCTCAACTCCTCCTTTCTGCTAGATCCCTTTAGCCCTCAATTCCAAATCTTTCAACACATTTACTTCCCATTTCAAATATTCTCAGCAAACATTTTGAGGCAGAAAATAACAGAAAGTTGCTACTCTTTCTCTAAGCAAATCTCAAACTAATATGACCATCTCCTTAT
Source organism: Hypanus sabinus (assembly GCF_030144855.1). Taxonomy (NCBI): domain Eukaryota; kingdom Metazoa; phylum Chordata; class Chondrichthyes; order Myliobatiformes; family Dasyatidae; genus Hypanus; species Hypanus sabinus. The sequence goes on along the minus strand of NC_082711.1, from coordinate 46,971,784 downwards.
CTTGAGACTATGCTCCCTCATTTAAAATGCTCCGACCAATAAAATCATCTCAACATGAACCTGTTATATCCTCTTAGAAGCTTCTTTGTTTAACCCCTCAGTTTTCTTAACCTGTAAAGAATAGAGACACAACCATTGTAGCATCTCATTAGGATAACCCTCTTATCCCAGGAACTGGTTTGGTGAATCTCCTTCGGACTACCTCTGATATTTAACAGGGAGGGAGGTTAAATCCATTAGCTGATTCAACAGGAGGATTTTGCTGTTGGTTTCCAATGGAATGATATTTGTTTACACTGCTCAGTGAGGTGTTGAAAATGGTGATCAACTCCATGATAATGACATATTCAGGGGAGGATAGAAGTTTTCTTACACAAATATATTTAATCTACATAATTGTTTTCTGAAAAATATTGTTAGTTAAGGATCCATCATTTTTGAACATAATTCCCATATTTTATCAGCGATGTTGGGGTTGATGTTGTTAAAAAATGCGATGGGAAAATGGGGAACAGAACTGATGTACACCGAAGGAGCAATATGGACAAATACTGAAGGGAAACCAAGTTGATCCAGCAAATGCAAACATGATAAGAGGTATGGGTAAAATTCAAGGCTAAGTTGCATCTATTTAATTCAAAAGGTCCTACTAAAAAGTAGATAAGCATTGTTAAGCACTGGGGTTATGTTATTGTTGAAATTAGAGATGTGTTTGATGGACTTGACTGTTCAGTTTCAGGGTGAAGCTGCACCCAATGCTCTGTTTGTGAACCATTCACTCCTCATGTCATCTCTGATCCTTCCTGTTTCAATTGACCACCTACCCATGGGATATCTTCCCTTTATTTATCCTATCTAAGCCTCTCATAATTTTAAACACCTCTATCAAATCTCTCTTTTTGCTATATTTGGAAGGACCTCAGTTTCATCAGTTAGATGCAAGATGGCAACCCCAGTGCAAGTTAAATTTAGTTTGATTAACTAAACCAGATTCTTTTGTTTTATCCTAGGAAATCTGACTCGCTCTAAGAGCAAAGGTGCAACAGTTCCCCGAGTTCGAACTCCTCAGCGCTCAGTGAATCATTCAAAGGTAGATGTCTGGAGCATAGGATATTGAATTACATTTTCCTTTAAAAATGCTGACTAGCATTTTTATACTGCTACTTAGACCACTTATTTATCTGCCAAATTTTGAGATACCTGCGAGAGAGAAGTCAACTTGGCAGAAGGCAAAAGATTTGATGCGTCAGAAATATACTCACTGACTGATTCTGGTGAATGAAGTTGGATTATACAAGTTCTTGGGTGCCAAATGGAATTTGCATTTAAAATTCATGTCCTTTACTCAAAAAGATTGGAGTTTCCAGATTTCTATTGTACCTCGATTACTCTGCTATTGAAGATCTTGAAGATGGCATTTGAATTATGTTTTTGTGTTGATTTAATTATATCATAATCTGGTTTTGCATTTGCTCCATCTCCCCTGGTGAGGGTGTGACAAGCGATATTATTTTACAGGTTATAAGTAGTATTAATGATCAGCAGAAATACAACACCTGAAAATAGATTGACCTTAAATATTAAGCCATGCAGATTCGCTATAATTTCAAATGATCAGAATATTGATTAAAGTATTTAGAATAAGATAAATATTTAGAAAAACTTTTACATGTTATTTGTCTTGTAGTAGAGGACTTTCCAATAATGATTTTGTATTGGATGTGATGGAACTTTTGATTTGTGGCATCCCTGAAAAAAAATTACTTCTGTCATGTGATTATGATCCTTATGAACTAAAACCAAATTATATAAATGTACAATTATGATAATTTAAAGAAAATTATTAATCACACACATTTTCAGTGTCTCAAGTTCAATTTCCTTGTAATACAGGTTATATTGAGGCATTTAGTTGTCTGCATCTCATTGTTCCATTGTCCTTTGGCACCAGATGGCTTCATAATAATAAAAAAAATGCAAAAGCTTAATACTGTGTCTTATACGTTGAGGGTCTTTAAACGTTCACTCTTTATTAACTATAATTTGGTTCTCAGGGAAGTTATCATACATCATGAAGCATTCCAGTGCAGCACCATGTCCTCGTGTAAAACCCCATAAATGTCAGGTTTAATTTGGGATGCAAATAAGACAACATGCTAGAACTCAACAATGTCACGGTAAACAATAGCGAGATACGTATCTTCATCTCTTCTGCTGATTGAGCTTCTGATCTTGGTACATAATCAAGGAAGGTACCATTCAGTCATTGGTTCTTCCCCAAAGTGAAGTAAGAGAGTTGTCATCTAGATAATGATTCCTTTTTTTCACTCCCTTCACCCACGTGGCATCCATGGAACGATTGTAGAAAACTAAGGCAACTATGGAAGAATTAATACTTTAAGGACAAGTTATCCATGTGCAATAATAAGAATAATATCTTTAATCACCAATATTATCTAAGGTAATCTGCATACATAGTACATAAATAGCTTAGAAATTGGCTGGTCAGTATTAACCTAGGATTGGCAATATACATAATACTTACTTGAGATCAGCATGATTTTTTTAATCTATTGTTTTAGCATGTTAGTGCTTTCAGACCTTAAGATATAGCTGAGAAAACTCAGTCAAGTCACTTAGTCCAGGCTTCTGTGGAAACTATGTTATGCCAGTCCTCTTCTTTTGCTGGGTAACCTTGTTAATTAAAACAGAAGGCAAAAAATAAAGGATATAAATAAAATGATAAATGAGGTTTTCTGTTTGCATTGTGGACAGCTTACCTTCCTCATAACCAAACAACATTTGCTTCCATTTGTAACTGTACTGAGATCAGAAAAGATCGTTATATCTGCAGTGCATCTGAGAGTTTGGAGACACCAAGAGATTGCAGATGCTAAAATCTGCAGCAAATGCTCTAACAGTTTGTTTTCTTTACACTTGAGAATTTACTTGAGGAAAATACTATGAAAAATATGTCATGGAATTATAGTCAGATTTTGTTAAAGACTCACAAAGGACTTTTAGGTTTCTAAATGGGATATAATATGACATTTATAATTTCTATGCCTTGGCTCAGAACTTTCATTTTTAATTTTACTGGAAATTTATTATAAATTCCAAGGAGTTGTTCATGATATGAACGATAAAACTTGGTTAACTAAAGTCCGAGATTGAAAAAAGCTTTTGTTTCACAAAGCTTGCATGCATATTGAAGTGTGAGGAAGACTTTAAGTAAGATGATGCAGAGAACTGGAATGGGTGGATAGTTGGCAGATGAAATTTTATGCACAGAGATATGAAGGGTTACATTTTGTTAGGAAGAATGAGAAAGGAGCAAGATAAACTAGCAGGCACAATTCTGAAAGAAACAGAAGAACAGATAAATTAGAGATGTGGGCACAGTTCATTGAAAGTAACAGAGAAGCTTGGAAAAAATAGTTAAAAAAACAGCAAAATTGCAAGAGCAATGAAATTGTGATGAAGCTCTTTAAAAACTGCTTTGGGTATAGTTGAAGTACAGTGTTATTTCTAGGCACACACATTAGGAAAGTTGTAAAGGCTTTAGGAACATGCTAAGAGAGACTTCAGAAAATTATTCTGGGGATGAATGACATAAATAGACACAGGAGAAGCTTACGGTATTTTCACAAGAACAAGCAGCACTACAAGAAGATAATATGATAGTATTAGAAATCATTCTGGGAAAAGAAAACTCTGGAATGTTTTATTTAGGAAATGATAGGCAATTAAAGCATTGTAATTGGGTGTGATATTTCAATATGGATTTATGAAAGGAAAATATATTTGATAACTGATTATTGTTGTAGATAGAGTAAATAGGAGTTGATGAACTTTCTAGAAGTACTTCAATAAGATGCCACAGAAGAGATCATTAGCAAAAGTCAGGATCTGATATTGGGGAAATATAATGATGTGGATTCATGATTTCATAACAAATACAGGATAAGATTAGAGATACAAGCTGGAACGTAGATCAAGAAACAAAATGCTGGAAGAACTGAGCAAGCCATTTTGTGGAGTGAAATGGACAGTTGACATTTCTGGTTGAGGCTTTTGGTCTGGACAGAGTAAGATTATTCATTTTTTGGGTAGGCAGGCTCTTGATAGTGGTCCGCTGCCAGCAATGGTGTCGTGGACCCCCATATTCACAATGAGAATCAGTGAGTTGGATGAGGAGAGGTATATGTATCCAGAACTGCTGATGGTATAAAGTTGGGTGGTATTGTGCATGTAAGGAGGATGCAGAGAAGCTTTAAGATTAAGGGAATAAGCAGAGACACAGCAAACTGTATATAATGTGGAAAAGTGTGATAATATCATCCACTTCGGTAAAACAAATGTAAAAAGGCAGAATATTTTTAAATGATGAGAGCTTTTAAAAAAATGTGGGTGTCCTTGTACATGAATGACTGAAAATTAACATGAAGTAATTGTGAAAAATTATGAATGTAAATAGTATATTGACCTTAGTTGCAAAGGAATATTGAGGACAAAGTTTGAGACAAATTTATAGGGTCATAGGAACTGTCTCTACCTGACTTAATATGTTCTACAATTTGTCCTGGTGACGCGGCATACCCTGAAGCAGTCATCAGGATTTACTTTTTCTCTTTTAATGTCATAAATACCTCTATATAAAGTCCTCACTCAACCATCTCCTTGTATGTCCTTTGCTCTTCTGCAAGTTCATCTAGGTTTATCCTGAAGGGATCAGCCTCGTGATTCCCCTCTGCACTACCTTTAGGGACTAATTATTTACTTAAATATTCATAAAACGTTCCATCTAATTGAAATGAATCAGGATGATAAAATGCCATTCTGTGTCCTACATGAGCATTTACAGCTGGGTATGAAAAAGAAATGTTTGAGGAGACTGGATTGCCAGTTAGTGTAGGTGAGTTAGTAATTACTGGATGATCAGTAGCTGGGGGTGGGGGCACCTAAAGTCAGAAAACTGAGGATGGACCTCATAAAGTTTCCCTTAGGGTTATGCAGAAACATGCCTCATTGATACACTGAAGGTGACTCCTGTAGGATGGGTCACTGGAATATTAATGAAAATTCTAGAAATGGTTTGCTATATCATTGGATGCAACCATGTGTGTCCAGGACCTTCTGAGTGTAATACATCAGAAGAATCTGGAATGGGGATTATGCATTTTGAAAATTATGCTCTGTGTCCCTGATTTTCCTTTACCTTCATTTTTCTTAGGAATGGTTTGCTTTCCTCACGATAGTCCAATGCATTTCTATATAAGAGTTTGCAATTTCACTTCTAATTTTATAACAATTTCCCTTGTTTCAGATTCCCTCATGGAGTAAAATCCACTGAATGCTTGATCCTATATGATCAAACCCTTGTACTATTTAAACCATGACACAGTCTCCTAGTCTCAAAGGAAATGAGCTGAGTTCACAGATCCTGCCTTCAGAATCTAATCTCCCAAACCCTGGGGGTGTTTGGGTGAACCTGCCTGAGACCTTTGCCAGAAACAGTTCCAGACAGTCAATGCACAACTTTCTGGTATACTTTTCTCCTAAGTATACCAGTATCTCTGTGATAAAACAACTCTTTCCAAGAAACTAAATTGCTTTTAGTACCTTTGTCCAACCTTTAAGAATGTATGAATCAGGAGCAGCAACAGAAAGACATTCAACCATCAGGCCTGCTGCACATTTAAGAAGTTCAGGGCCAAGCTGACTGTCACCCCAACTCTGCAAAGGATAATCATTTTCCTCTCTCTGTCTTGAAATATTGAAAGACTCAAATTCCATAGATAATTTTCAAAGACTCATTATGAGGAAAGGAAATTACATCATCATCTGAAGTTAACTTCTTGTTCCAAATTGTTCCACAAGAGTAAACACCCACTTCACATCCACCCTGTCCAGACCCTTCGGAAACTTACATGTTTCAATCAAATTTCTTCTCACTCTGTTAACTTCAGCAAACACAGTCTAGCCTGTTCATCTTTTTCTCATAAGATAACACATCCTCACCCAGAGGACATTTCACTTTCAGTGATTTATGTGGACAGCTGAAATTAACTAGTAGCTGAATGTTTGAACGTGATATTCAATGGTCAGAGATTAGCGGTGAGGAATATGCCATAATGCATGTAAAACAAAATCAGTATGTTCAGAGTAGAAAAGCCCACTGTTTTGTACTACTATACTGTACATTCTGACTGCGAATCTCCACAGAACTCACCTGATTTACAATGTTAGTTTTTAACTTAACTTCTTCTGGAGCTTTGTCGGTCTTCTATTGAAGCCCTAGCAATACATCAGAATGACATGGAAATTTCCCATACCCATCTTTATTCTATATTTTCTTTTCTTGTAGGTGGATGACTCTGTATTTCACAGCTATTATTGCCTTTGTGAGGTAAACTCCTTTCTCAATCTTTCTCTTTCATTTCATTTTTTAAAAATTTCATATAGATATATTGTAGCATCATTTATGTATCTTCTCTTACCCTGACCAGTCATTCTCCCATGAATTGAAGTTTGCAAATAGATTAATCTAGAGCCAGTTTTAATATGTGGAAAGCAGAGAACCCTGAAAATGCAGAAAAACAGAACATTGAAGCTGGCAGAAAAGATGCCAAAGCCCTTGAGAAGGTACAGAGATGTCCTGGAATGCTTCAGGGATGTGGCATCTCATTTACTTTGGAGCACTGAATTCGAGTTGTTCTTGAAAACACAAGAGATCATGCAGATTCTGGAAATGTAGAGCAGAGCAGTCAAAACGCTAGAGAAATTCAGCAGGCCATTGAATCAACAGTCGATTTCTCAGGCCAAGACCTGATAAAGGGTCTCAGCCTGAAACATCAACTGTTCAGTCCTCTCCATAGATGCTGCCTGGCCTGCAGTTTTCCTCTAGCATTATGTGGGTATTGCCTGAGCTACTCTCTTTAGAGCAGGGAAGACTGAGTGGAGTTTTGTTACAGGGTTTTGCAGGTTTTTTATATATATAAAATAAGAGAGGAAGCTATTGGCAGTGTCGAAACATTGGTTAACCACAGACTGAGGTTTGTTACTTAAGATGATAAGTGGAAGAACTAGATATGAGAAGAATTTTTGTTTTGTTTCTGATAAACTGGCTGCTGAAGTTAATGTAGTATATGAAGCTTACATGAAACAGAAATAAATAAATTTCCAGACCAACCTTCAATCAACTTATTGCTGGCAAGTTCCTAAAAGCTGACATATGCAATTGATAGTTCTTAAATTTCTTCCTCCTGTTTTGGACTCAATGATCCTCAATCTCTAGGGAGTAAAACTTATAGCTGGGTATGTCGATGAAGAGGGCATTACAATTTAGAACATATAAATTGCTACTCAAATTCCAAATCAATGTATTGTGTAACACATCCTGAACTACTCTGATCCCTAATTTCCAGTTCCAGTCTTAGGAGTGTAATTAATTCAATCAATCCTTTCACAGTAGATCTGAGAAGGCAAGGGAAAAACAAAGGCAGAAAAGATAAAGAATTATTGGCATTGCTGAACCATACTACTTATAACCAAAATTTGTCTACACTTATTGGAAAGCTACACAGGAAAATCCTAATTTTCTGCTGGAAGTGGAACATGTTAAACACATCTACTAAATGAATCGTGGATATTCAATCCTCCTCTGAGTTCTGATCCAAATATAAGTTATACCTTGCCTGCCGAAGATATTGTTAGGGTTTGCAATGGAATGTTGAACCCTCTTATAATGGAGTGAAGCTAGGAAGGAGAACATTATCCACTTTCAAGCAAGCCTAATTGGAATTTGGCGAGCAACATGAATGACTGAGATACAATTGCACAACAAAGAAAATGCATCAATAACATTGGTGCTGCTCAGTGTATACATGAAATGAAATATTGTGAAGAGAAATGAAGAGAAATGAAGAGAAATGAAGAGAAGTGAAGAGAAATCTTCATAGAAGAGGCTGATACAGAAATAAAATAATGTACCAATATCTGCAGAATGTGGGATCCATGAGAAAGGAAGTATAGGACATTGTGGATGATGGAATTCTGCAATATAACCAAAGATGCTGAAACACTCAACAGGTCAAGCAGCTTCTGTGGAGAGAGAGCACCTTACACTTCAGGTTGACGACCTTTCATCAAATCATAAATGTGCATGTTACAAATGGTTTCTTCTCAAACTGTTATTTCTCTGCTGTTTTACTGAATAAAGCATTCGCTCAAGCTAACAGCTGGACATGTATGGAAATCCAAATGTATAGATCAAACTGAAAACTGCCTCTCTAGCTGATATCACATTTACCTTTTCAGAGGTTCTTTCCCAAAAATACCTTTTAGGATACAGAGAAGAAGGTTGCTCTCCTAGATTCAAACATGCAACTCTTTTCCCTTTACAGGATTGTAACAGCTAATAAACGGATAGTTTATACTGGCATCAAAGGAGGTCCAACTGAGCCTTAATGAAGTGAATGCATAAAGCATAGAATAAGGAGTGCACCCACAGGACCAGTTCTGTGTTTCTCTTATGTTTTTCTTACTCTTTCCGCTTGTTTCAGTCAAGCATTTAACCATACACAACACCAGACCAAAATAAAGAGGAGTACTGCATGCCCAGTGTGTTAACATTGCTTTCTCTTCCTCTTCTGTTTCTCCAGACATGCCACCAGGAAAAGCGGCAGCTCCTAGATCCTTTCAAGAAGTCAGCACCTCACAACAACATGCGTAACTCATTCTGCTTGTCACAAACACAGGTACAACCACCCACGGGGTTCATATAATCAAAGTAGCTAGAGCAATAGATTGAAAAGGAGCAGCAGGAGCCTTTTGCTTGGAGTTCACCTCATGTCCTGCCTTAGCTGCATATCAAGAGGAGGAGGACAAAAAAAAATATTGCTGACCAAGCACTGAGGTATGCTGGAATCATTTTCATCTATTGAAATGGGAATTTTATTTCCATGCTATTTCCAGAAGTGCTCACCTTTCTCACTGGCCATTCCGGTCACACCATCAAAACATATACCTCTGTAGCACCAATGTCTTCACTAGGCTTAAGTATTCTGTGCGGCTTACAAAATGATGTTCCAAGGAACTCCACTAGCACAGAACAAGTAACTTTATTAAAAACATTAATATTAACATACATCATATGTTCACTTGTAAAACAAAACACAATGTTGTGTAGTATTTTTGAGTCATGCTGCTCCTGGAATTACTGATAAAATATCAACGTTTCTTTGCTGTTTTTCAATAGAACATGATATTACCTTCCTCAAGACAATACCAAGCAGGTCAAGTAAAGGGAAGAGAGCAACTGGGAAAGCAATGGTCACTGGGAAAGGTCATTGAGATGTTTCTTATTTGGAGATGGCAATGGTAACAAGGTGACCAGAACACCAGAGATTGAGCATATACAAAGGGGTAGATGCTGATGGTAGGAAACATTGAGACTTCTGAACAAGAGGCCTCCTTTGACTGTTCAGTTGTCCAATGAGATCATGGCTGATCTTTGACTTTATTCCTCAAACTTGCCCTTTGCCCATATTCCCTAATATCTTTTGTTAAGAGAACTCTCACTAATCTCAAATCGAAAAACAGCAATTAATTATAGTTCAACTGTTTATCAGTGTGAAGAGAGTTTCAAACTTTTTTTTACAGAGAAGCATTTTCTTCCCGAAAGGTCTAATTGTTTATCCTCTGCTTATATTAATCTTCCTGGCCAGCAGAAGTTGTTTCTCATGAAAGGGACAGGGAAAAGAAAGCAGAGAGAAAAGAAAGTACACGGAAAAGGAAGTACAAGGCCTCTGAGAGGAGAGAGAGAGAGAAAGAGGAACAGTGCTGGAAAAAAATTACTGAGCAAGAAACATAAAAATTTGAAATCTATTTTCATTTTCATTTTGATCATCAAAGATAGTTTAATATAATGAAAAACCTTTACGAGATCAACTTCCATCTTTTATTCGTGAGATTTTAAGAGTTTGTACAGGCCTTCCTTAGGTAACGAATGGATTCCATTTTTCAGATGCCCAAACCTCATTTTTGCATGTAAGTTGTAAAATTGATAAAAATGATTCAATATGCCTCCATTGTACAGTAATAAAAGACAGCAGAAGTACATAAGATTGAAAAGGAGGAACAAATTCCAAAAGTGGAGAGAGTTCTGCCATTTGTAGGGACTAATGAAAGTATAATAATATTATGGGAGCTTGTTCACATGTAAGAGTGTTCATAAGTCTAGCATTCATAACCCAGAATGGCCTGTGTTTAGTTGCATGACATATGTCAGTGATAACAAACTTGATTCTGATTCTGATCATGAAATTAACTGAAGGAAGGGTATCTGCAGCTCTTTATTATTTATCTGATTTTGTTTAGTAATTTTATATAATTCCATGGACTGAAGATTGAAGATCACCTGCTTCGTGCCCAAGTTATATTATCTTGCATCAAATAGATCTTTGCTAAACTCACAGCCTTAGCATTTAGCAGGATTATCCTGTAAGCAAATTACTATAAATAACTTGTATAGGCTTTTTGAGAGACATTGATTAGTAGTAATAGAACTGTAGTTTTGGAAGTGTTCATATGTTCTACAAGATTTTGTACATTTTATTGGTGAACTATTGTCCATGATTCAACCTAACATCCATTACCTTCCACAGTTATCCACATCCCTTTGTCTCAAGTGTTCTATTCAGATTGAATTGAAATATAGCAAAATTATTTGTCAAACACTGGAAAACACAACTATATCTGTATGCTTGATAGCATCACTTGCTCTTTGAAAGCCATCTGTTACATGGAACCGCCATCATTCTGCTTCTGGAGAGTGTCTGTGTTTAGATGCACCTTACAGTAGAAATTAATAGACTGACAGATCTTAGTTTGACTACAGCCTACAAAACATAACAGTAATGTTGAAGTTTATGACAGTTCAGCTGCACAGCAGTTAAAACAATTGCATGAAAATGGGCTATTTCAATTCTAACCTTAGTCTTTGCTTATCCAAATTTGCCTTGGTCACTGCAGTTCTGACAAACCAAATATTTCTAATTAAACTTTTGTACCTAACCCCTAATGAAATATAATGGAGGATGTCTGATGCTGAAGATTAGTTTAAACAATCAAACTGAGTTCCAGCTCCAGAGTTAGTTTCTTCAGCTCTGAGTCATGCCCAATTTACGCTATTTTTAAGTTATTAATAAAGGTTTGACAAGGATTTACCAAAGTCCTAATAGCTAACAGATGACCAACAAATTATCTGCATAAGAGCAAAGTAAACACTTTATTTTCCTTTTTCAGGTTGACACTGGAGAGTCTGGAAATGCGCCCAGAGAAGCCACGAACATGAAAACACAAACTGTTGCTTCTTATTTCAGGGTAGGCAAAATAACCTTTGCATTTGTCATTACTTTTGAGCCCATATGTAAGACCCAACCCTTTCCCTTACTCTTTCACTGAATGTGCAAGTAGATGTATACGCCTTTACTGATGCTGCTCTTAAACCAGGCGCATCTTTCTTTGGAAGTTGCTACTGTTGCTTCTAGTGAGTGAAGTGTGGGAAACGTATGGGGAAACATGGTTATGAATCTGCAGTCCAGCACAACATCTCCTTTCCATTTTCCACTTCAGTTATCTCCATTTCATTAGGCATATGTGGTTTTGCTTGCCCAGCTCTTTCAGTTCCTCCGATCTCCACTGAATTAGATCCAAGTTACTGACTGAAGTCCACAGTATCACAATGATTCTGTACACTTGATAGGTGAAATATTGTCCATGGTCCTGTTTCATACAACCTCTAAGCTGATGTTAATGTTGCTGTTTGAGTTGTTGCTTTTTTAACAGGTGTGAAAGATGATTCAGCATCCTGATTTAGGACACAAGTGTGTGTTTGAGTTTTCTTTTCCTTTGAACCATTTTTTGGATATTTTCTCTACTCCTTGGAACCACCCTTGGAATTAATAACCTGCATGATAAAAGGCAGATAACCCATTCTGTTAGATTACATTACATATCCTCTTAAAGCTGCAGGAGGTAGGCTTTGTTATAAGCTTTCAAAGGCTTCCTGTAAAAGCATACAGGAGTTACCTACAAGAAATTATAAAATAAAACCATTGTGAGAGCATAAATCTAAAATAAAACAGATATCAGTCTGCAGGTTAAGCAGTTGTGAAGAATCCCACATGATGCCTGAGTATGCCAGAAGATTAAGGCTGGGCTGTTGTAACCAAAATCCATAGGTGGAGTGGGCTGTTGTAACCAAAATCCATAGGTGGAGTGGGCTGTTGTAACCAAAATCCATAGGTGGAGAATGGAGATAAAAGTGTCACAAAGTACCAATTAGCAATTATGGCAGCTGTGGTTCCATGTGACCATTTATATGCATACATCCCTCATCGATGCCTGGCATCTGACTGGCAGGAACTGAAAACTCTGTTGAGAAATGTTCTGTCTCATGACCTTCACCACTACCTGAAAACAGTGACTATATACAGCAAGATATTCTGCTGTAGCGATGTGCTGCACGCAGCGCTGAAATAACAACACGCAGTTGGTAAATCGTTTCGAGACTAGTTTATTCAAACTTCGCGGCGCTGGCATTTAATCCCTAGCGCCCACCCTCTCCGAGCGGAAATGACGTCAGAAGTGCATTACCAAAGTCTCCCCCCGCGCGCTGGCTATTTGTGAACCGGTTCGCCTGCGCAGAAAGTGGGTCACCACATAATTCCTTCCCAGAACTAGCGATACACCTCCCCCCCCAGTGTCCACAGTCTGGATCAGCCTCTGTTTGGGAGGTCTGCCTCTGCGCCGCAGTGCCTGAATCTCGACCGGCTGCGCCAAGTCCACATGGGCTGGTTTGTGTTGGTCCACTGTGAAAACCTCCTCTTTCCCCCCGATGTCCCGAATGTACATAGACCCATTGTTGTTGATCACCTTGAACGGCCCTTGTACGGCCGCTGTAGCGGTGCCCGGTGTCCTTCATACAAACACAAACTTACAGTTCTGCAGCTCTATGGGTACATGGGTCGGGGTCCGTCCGTGCTGTGAAGTCCGTACGGGGGCCAGGCTGCCGAGCCTTTCGCGTAGTCTGTCCAGGACTGCTGTGGGTTCTTCCTCTTGCCCCCTTGGGGCTGGTATGAACTCTCCCGGGACGGCCGTACACCAACTCAGCCGACGAGGCGTGCAGATCCTCTTTGGGTACTGTGTGAATTCCAAGCCGGACCCAGGGAAGCTCATCCAACCAGTTGGGTCCTCTCAGGTGGGCCATGAGATCCGACTTCAAGTGACGGTGGAAGCGTTCCACTATTCCGTTCGACTGTGGGTAGTAGGCAGTAGTGTGGTGTAGCTGCGTTCCCAACAGGCTGGCCACAGCTGACCACAGGCTGGAGGTGAACTGGGCGCCTCTGTCGGAGGTAATGTGGGCCAGTACCCCGAAGCGTGCTACCCAGGTTGCGATCAGTGCTCGGGCGCAGGAATCAGCAGATGTGTCGGTGAGCAGGACCACCTCTGGCCACCTCGTGAACCGGTCTACCATAGTTAGGAGGTACAGCGCTCCTCAGGACACTGGTAGGGGACCCACAATATCCACATGAATGTGGTCGAGCCTCCGGTGGTGGGTTCGAACTGCTGCAGCGGGGCTTTAGTGTGCCGCTGCACTTTGGCTGTTTGGCACTGCGCGCAATTTCTGGCCCATTCACTGACCTGCTTGTGAAGTCCATGCCACGCGAACTTGCTGGAGACCAGCCGGATGGTTCTCCTGATAGATAGGTGCGCCAAACCATGTATGGAGTCGAAAACTCGCCGCCTCCAGGCTGCCGGGACGATGGGGCGAGGTTGGCCGGTAGCCACATCGCACAGGAGGGTCCTCTCACCTGGGCCTATGAGAAAGTCCTGCAGCTGCAAACCCGAGACTGGGCATCTTGTTGTCTGCCTGCTGCACAGTCCACCCCCAGGGACAGGGCTTGGACAGCTGGTCTGGAGAGTGCGTCCGCCACGACGTTCTCCTTTCCCAAGACATGCTGAATGTCCGTCGTGTACTTGGAGATGTAGGGCAGATGTCACTGCTGGCGAACCGACCAGGGATCGGACACCTTCGTGAACGCGAAGGTTAACGGTTTGTGGTCCGTGAACGCAGTGAAGTACCTGAAATGCCGGATTGCCAGATATAGTGCCAACAGCTTCCGGTCGAAAGCACTGTACATGAGTTCGGGTGGTCGTAGGTGCTTGCTGAAGAACACCAAAGGTTGCCAGCACCCCTCGATGAGCTGCTCCAACACCCCACCGACTGCTGTGTCGGATGCGTCCACCGTGAGTACGGTCAGAACGTCCGTTCTGGGAAGCACCAGCATTGTGGCATCTGCCAAGGCTTCCTTGGCTTTAACGAAAGCAGCCGCGGCCTCCTCGTCCCAAGTAATGTCCTTGCCTTTACCCGACATCAGGGTGTACAAAGGGCGCATGATACGGGCTGCTGAGGGGAGGAAATGGTGGTAGAAGTTCACCACACCAACAAACTCCTGTAGGCCTTTGACTGTGTTGGGCCGGGCAAAGTAGCGGATCGCATCTACCTTGGCGGGCAGAGGTGTTGCCCCGTCTTTGGTAATCCTGTGGCCCAGGAAGTCGATGGTATTGAGACTGAACTGGCATTTGGCCGGGTTGATCGTGAGGCCGAAATCACTCAGGCGTGAGTAGAGCTGGCGGAGGTGGGACAGATGCTCCTGGCGACTACTGCTGTCTATAAGGATGTCCTCCAAATAGATGAAAGTCCAGTTCGCGTGCCACCACATTAACCACTGGAATGTCTGTGTGGCATTCTTCAGGCCAAACGGGGTGATAAGTGCTGTTTTGGGGATGTCTTCAGGGTGCACCGGGATTTGATGGTATCCCCGGACGAGGTCTACTTTGGAAAATATTCTTGCCCAATGCAGGTTTGCTGCAAAGTCCTGCAAAGTCCTATGCAGCATGGGGTAGAGGTCTGGAGTTGTAGCCTTGTTCAGTCTGCGCTAGTCGCCACATAGTCTCCAACCCCCAGCTGCTTTGGGCACCATGTGCAGGGGGGAGGCCCATGGGCTGTCGGACCTCCGTACGATCCCCAATTCCTCCATCGTCTTGAACTTCTCCTTCGCCAGGCGGAGCTTTTCCAGGGGGAGCCTTCGTGCGCGGGCGTGGAGGGGTCGTCCCTGGGTCGGGATGTGGTGCTGAACCCTGTGTCTGGGCATGGCTGCCGTGAACTGCGGTGCCAGAATCAATGTGAATCCCACCAGGATTCTGGTGAATTCATTGTCCGAAAGCATGATGGAGTCCAGGTGTGGGGCCGGCAACTTAGCTTCACCCAGGGAGAATGCCTGGGAAGTCTTGGCATGTACCAGTCTTTTCCCTTGCAAATCGACCAGCAGGCTGAGAGCTCACAAGAAGTCCGCCCCCAGGAGTGGTTGGGCCACAGCGGCCAGTGTGAAGTCCCACGTGAACCGGCTGGCGCTGAACTGCAGCTGCACTGTGTGGGTGCTGTAGGTCCATATCATGCTGCCAATTGCGGCCCTCAGGGTGGGTCCTGGTTTCCTGTTGTGGGTGTCATACCCCGTTGGGGGCAAGATGCTAATTTCCGCTCCAGTGTCGACCAAGAAGCTGCGTCCCAACTTTTTATCCCAGACGTACAAGAGGCTGTCCTGGTGGCCAGCCACCATAGTCATTAGTGGCAGCTGGCCCTGGCCCTTGCAGGGCGGGTGACAATGGCAGGTTTTTGTACCCCACCGCCGGTGGTAGAAACACCACTGTTCACTGGCCTCCTCACTCCTGTCTCTGATGTGTGTGCCCCCCTCCCTGGCCTGGTCTGGTCCGCTGTTGGGCGCGTGGCCTGGTAATTTGGCCGACAGACGTCACGCTCTCCCTCTTGGCTTTCCACAGCACGTCTGCCCGGACCGCCACTTTCCAGGGGTCGCTGAAATCTGCGTCGGTCAGCAGCAGATGTATGTCCTCGGGCAGTTGCTCTAGGAACGCTTGCTCGAACATGAGGCAGGGCTTTTGTCCGTCAGCCAGGGCCAGCATCTCGTTCATCAATGCTGACGGCAGTCTGTCTCCCAAACTGTGCAGGTGAAGCAGGCGCGCACCCCGCTCACACCGTGAGAGGCCAAAGATCCCATTGATCCCAAAGATCCGCTTTGAATGCTTCATATTGTCCTTCTTCCGGGGGTGACTGTATGAAATCCGCAACCTGGGCAGCCGTCTCCTGGTCAAGGGCGCTCACCATGTGGTAGTAACGCGTGGAATCAGAGGATATCTGCCGAATCTGGAACTGGGCTTCTGCTTGGCTAAACCACACATGTGGTCGCAGCGTCCAGAAAGTCGGCAGTTTTAGCGAAACTGCGTGAACAGATGAAGAGTCGGTCATCTTTGGTCCAAATCCCATTTGGACTGTCGGGGTCACCAATGTAGCGATGTACTACACACAGCGCTGAAATAATGACAGGCAGTCAGTAAGTCATTTCAAGACTAATTTATTCAAACTTTGCACACTGGCATTTAATCCCTAGCGCCCGCCCTCTCCGGGCGGAAATGACATCAGAGGTGCATTACCATAGTCTCCCCCCACGCGCTGGCTGTTTGTGAGCCGGTTCACCTGCGCAGAAAGTGGGTTGCCACACCGCCTGGCAAAAACATGGATTTGCACTAATGACTCAAGAATTTTAGGTAATTGAAATGCATTTGTACAGTTATTCCTACCTTTTAAAGTGAACTAATCAGATGTTGTTTCTCAAGTCTGAGATTTAATATGGGGAGACAATACTGCCTTAATCCAGTGACTACTGACACACAGACTGTAACAGTGTTGCACCAAGGTCACTAGTCTTTGATCGTTTATGTATAGCATTATAAAACATGGATTCCGCTGGTCTGATTTTCGGATCATCTCTAACTACTCATTCTTGATTCACCATCTCCATGCCTAATTGATGTTAATTGGTATAATCAGGCAGATGCACTGAGAACTCTCAAGCTATCTTCATATGGCAGAGCATCTGGTGTAGAGAGCTTACTGTTCTGCCAGCATAAAATTTCACTCTACCCAGAAAATCACACTTTTGTTCTACCACTTAACTGTGGCTATTTAAAGATGTGGAATATTCATCATTAAAAATCAGCTTCCAATAACAAAATCATGAATGGCAAGACAGGAGGGTCAGCCTAAGGTGGTGTTTCATGCATCTTGTACTTGTAGGTAGCAAGATTAAAAGGGTGTCCACCACCCAAAACATCCACACCCACCACCTCTTCTTCCTTCAACATTTCAAGTGACCATTTCTTGATCTAATCTTCCATCCCCACCAATTCACCCCACTTTCCTGTCAACATCAAATACAGAGTTCTCATTGTCCCTGCCTTCCATCTCATTAGACTCATCATTCAATGGATTATGCTCTGTAATTTCTGTCATCTTAGTAAGTTTCCACAACCAGAAGATATCCACCCATGCCTCCCCACTTGCCTCTTTCAGCATTCCAAAGGGACTATTCCCTTCACATCTTCTTGTTCCAATCTTACATCCCCATCAATCACTTCCTTTAAGGTTCTCCTGTTATTGTCAGAGCTGGACAGTTCTGAGATAAGGATGTCCAGTGAACTTTCCACTCTTGCTGCTGGTTCTACAGGGCTTTTGCCACATTCACATTTGCTTCAGATTTGTCACACCTGTTGTCTTACAGACCTCGAACTTCCAGTGTCTCTTTAAATGTCTTCATTTATTTATTAATCAGAGTGCAATTGCATAGCGTTACCTGGACAACCTTGGCTTTCACTCTTTCACAGGCATTCCCTTTCTTCTCTGTGCCCTTACTCCTCCGGGAATTCCAACCAGAGCCAAGGTCACGGCACAAGAGAACAGGAGCAAGGGTCCAAGAACAATAGCGGTATGAGCTTCAATAATGAGAGGAAGAGACAAGTGTTTCTTCAGCATTGATGGGAATTCAGTATGATGTATGGTTAAGGTCAAGGATATCAAGGTCAGGGATATCTTTGAATAGTTGTAAGTCATTCTGAAGGGACAGATCACAGATAAAAGGAGATATGAGGTCCTATAACTTAAATTTAGGGATTGAATTAGCAGATAACCTCTCCTTGTCACTGACAATCAATGCCCAAGGATGCATGCTTGGCCCACTGCTCTACTATCTCTCCACTCGCGACTGTGTAGTTAGGCACCACTTAGAAATCTGCCTATGACGCAACTATTGTTAGCAGAATTTCAGATGGCGACAAAGGCACACAGGAGTGAGATCGATCAGCTGGCTGAGAGGTGTCACAACAACAGCTTTGCACTCAGTCTCAGTTAGACCAAGGGATTGATTGTGGACTTCAGGAAGGAGAAGTCAAGGAAGTATACACCAGTCCTCATCAAGGAATCAAAATGGAAAGAGTGAGCAGTTTTGTTCTTGGGTGTCAACATCTCTAAAGATCTATCCTGGGTCCGACATATTGATGCAATTACAAAGGAGGCATGACATTTCATTAAGAGTTTGTGGAGACTTGGTATGATATCAAAGACACTTGCAAATTTCACGAGATGTAACTGTGGAGAGTATTCTGACTGGTTGTGTCACCATCTGGTATGAAGGGACCACTGCACAGAACAGGAAGAAGCTACAGGAAGTAGCAAATTAGTCAGCTCCACTATGGGCACTGGCACCCTCAGAACTGAGGAAATCTTCAAAAGGCAATACTTCAAAACAGCAGCATTCATCATTAAAGCCCCCCATCACCCATGACATGCCCTCTTCTCATTGCTGCCATCGAGTAGAAGGTACAGGAGCCTGATCGCACTAATTCAATGTTTTAGAAGCAGCTTCTTCCGCTCCATTGTGTGTGTGTGTGTGTGTGTGTATACACACACACACACACACACACACACACAGAGCTTTTTTTAAAAATTTATGTACTGCTGCTGCAAAACAGGAAACTTCATGATATATGCCAGTGATATTTAACCTGATTCAATTCCGATTAAAAAGGATTTAATCTCTAATTTACTTCCAGGGCAATGTGTGAGTAGATGAAAGGTAGCTGAAGAGACGATACAGGAGGGTATGCTTTCAGGATTACTAGGACAGGAACATAGAGTCTGTGCAGACTGGACAGTTCAGTGTGTGTGTGTGTCTCTATCTACATGTCTATGTGTAAGGTGTGGAGGAAGGGGGGTGGTACAGGTACAGAGTTTTGCTGGTGCTGTTAAGGAAAGTTTAAACAATTCTTGCACAGAGAACGTACTGTGTGTGATGCAGAGCGGTATAGCAAGAGGGGAGCAACATCCGAATATATAAGTTCAGCAGGCAGAGCAAGCAAGCAAGAAGAATGCAGGGTGGTGCTGTACCTGGCAAGACACAGTCACGGAGAGTAGTGCCTAGCACATGGGCATTCAGCATTACTGAAAGATGTTCCAGATCAGCAATTCAACATTTAAAAAAGATACAAAAGAAGAGATGACATTGCAATATTAATCAAGAACTCTATTTCTCCAATAAGAAGAGCAAACATCCAAGATGCTGCTCCAAATGACATCATTAGAAACAAGAAAATAGGAACATTGACTTTACTCAAGGTGCTCTACAGCCTCCAAACAATCAATGAGAGACAGCGGGGCAGATAAGTTTGTAAATCACAGCAAACAGTGAAAATAATAATGTAATAGTGTTAGATGAATCTCACACGAGGGCAATTCAAGGAAAAGAAACTGTAGTACAGGTCTAATCTGGATTTGGAAGGACAAGTACTATTCATGGATGGTCAGCATGGTTTTGCTTTAGAAATCCTGTCCAACTAAATTCATTAAACTTTTCAAAGAGTAGGTAAAGTTTTGCTGAAGGTAGGGCAGTTGATGTAGCCAACATGGACCTCAGTAAGGCCTGGAGCAAAATTCAATACTTGTTTTCTCATTTTTATGGTTTTGGAGAAGGGTAGAAGGGCTACTGACTTGAAACATTACCTAACTGAATACATACCTATTCATATTACGTCTCTTATTAGTTTGTCATATGGCCTAGATTTGTAAACAAAGTATTGAGTGAAGGTTTGGGACAATAGTCAAAATTAAGTTCAGAGATGTACTTATAAAATTGCAAAAAGACTCATAAATCCCAATAGATTTGCCAGATCAAATTACTGTAGGGCAGTTTTATGAAGGAAAGAATTCTCGTGCTTTGTACACCTAAAGTAAATCATTGTTGCTGCTAACTGCACTTTAGTGTACAGTAGTCAAAGTGATGAAACATTGCAGTGTTGGTTATGCCAAATCAGTGTTCCACTGAGGTCTCAAACTAACCTTTTGTTTTCACCCATCAAAGGATTAGGATTAGGGCTCCTTTGGGCATTTCAGAAATTGTCAGTTTTTGCTGGTGTCCTGACTCATGGATTATAGAACTACAGAAAAGTACTATCTATCTGAAGATCATTAAATCTTTCAAATTTTACAAGCTCATTTGAAAAGCATTGAATATTTTCCCTATTAACCCATTTTTCTACATAGCACGATAGATGTCATTTCGGAGTTGCACAACAAAGTTGCACATGAAAAGAAAGTCAGAGAACTAATGAGTGTCAGTTAAAATATTGGAGGTTGTTTCAGATGAGCCAGATGAGATTAGCTTGGTCAGCATGATAGATTGGACCAAAGGACCTGTTTCTGTGATGTTTGACTCTATTACTCTGTGACCATAAATGTCCAACTAATTTGTTTAGCATTATCTTCCTTTCGTTGCCTTCTGCTGACTTGGTCAGATCCGGTAACTGCATTCCAGATGTTCTTTTATTACATTCCTCATAATGTATTTTGGCTAACCGGTCTATAGTTCCTTCCCCCTCTTTTTCAAAAAGTAAGATCACATTTGCCAGGAACTGCCCTGGAGACTAAAAAAATGTTGGAAGCTGACCACCAATGTATTCAGCATTTATATTCCTCTCCCTTTAGTACTCAAGGATGTAAATTATCAAGCTTTGGCGTTTTTTTTCAGCATTTAGTGCTATTAACCTCTCACAGTATTTCCCTCAAAAACCCTAACCCAGTCCCTAGACTCTAAATTCCCTGCTATATCTGTGAGGTTATTTGAGTAGTCCTTTGTGAAAATGAACCAAAGTAACTGGTTAAATATTCTGCTATTTCTTTCTTAACAATAATAATCTCTTCCTTGATAATAGGAGACCTATAATTGTCTACACCAGTCTTTTTCTCGCTTCACTAATTTAAAGATTTTTTACCATTAGTATCACTTGTACACTTTCCCAATCTTATTTGTTTTTTTTAATCCTTTGCAGAATTGTAAACTACTTCTATCCTCAGATACGCTGCCTTCTGTTAGCAATTTATATGTCTTCTTTTTGGATCCAATAATATCATTAATTCCCTTCATAGCCAATGGTTCAGCACATTTTCCTGACATTTTTGTGTGGATAAGATTGATCCCCGTTGCAATGTATGATTACATTCTTTAAGTATTATGCATTACCTGTCTGCTGTTTGCTGACAGTGAGCTTCACCAAACTATCAATTTGGGTATCATACTTTATAAAGTGCTTTATTCAGATTAAAGATCTATTTATTTATCTAATCCATCTATTTATTAATTTATCAATATATTTATCTATCTATCTATTAGATTAAAGACCTAGTTTCGTTCTATCTATCTGGCACAATGGACTACGCCACCCAGTCACCTGCCTATTTAACCCAAACAATAGGAGAATTTATAATGACCAATTAACCTACTCACTATTACATCAGTGGGCTGCAGTCATCGCAGGCAGTCATTTCCTGTGAGGCAGATCGAGATTTCAAGAAAGCTCAAGGCCTTTCAGAACTTTTCAGCAGGCTGCAATCATCAAGAGCAGTTATTAATTCATGGAGCAGAATGAGGTTTAAAAAGAGCTTGGGACCTTTCGGAACTTTTCGGCAGGCTGCAATCTTAACGATCTCTTAGCCACTCGGCAGGTGCCGATGAAAAGAAGTGAGGTGTAAGCAGAGCGACAATTGTCGGAGTGGTTCGCTGTTAGAGTGGTCAAGTGGTAGCTCAACAGGCTTGGCATTGAACAGGTTTATCTGAGAAAAAGACACAGGCTGGAACTTAAGCTTGAGAAGTAATAGGTATAAAAATGTAAGGAGGATGGTAGTTAAAGTAATGGAATGCTCCTCCTGGAAGATGTGGGATTGCAGGGTACCTAGCACTCTCCCTAAAGGCTATATCTGCAGCAAGTGCACCCAAATTCAGCTCTGGAATGACAAGATCAAGGACCTGGAGCTGGAGCTGCATGTACCCAAGATCATCTGGGAGGCTGGAAACTTCATAGATGAGAATTTTACTGAGGTGGACGCATCCCAATTGCAGGTTTCTGATAGTAGATAGATGACCACCAGAAGAAGTAAAGGGAGTAAGCTGTCAGCAGAGGGCTCCCCTCTGGCCAACCCCTGCAGCATTGAGTGTACACTTTTGGATACTGCTGGGGGAAATGACATATCAGGGCATAGCCAGGCCAGTGGCACTGTGGCCAGCTCTGAGGCTCAGCAGGGAAGGATAAAGTCAGGCAAGGCTACAGTGATAGGAGACTTGATAGTTAGGGGGATGGACTGGAGATTCTGTGGCTGTAAAAGAGATATCAGGATGGTGTTTTGCCTCCCAGGTGCAATGCTCTAGGATGTCTCAGAGTGGCTGCAGAAGATTCTCACAAGTGAAAGTGAGCAGCCAGAAGTCATGGTGCACATTGGCACTAATGACTTAGGTAGAAAGGGGAGAGAAGTCCTGCATAGTGGGCATAGGGAGTTAGGGAAGAGGCTGAACATCAGAACCTCCAAATAATCTTTTGGTTACTCCCAGTACCATGTGCTAGTCAGGGCAGGAATAGGATGATAGATGAATAAGCAGCTGAGGAAGTGGTGCAGTTAGAGTAGGACATTGTGGGCATTACTGAATCGTGGCCAAAAGAAAATCATAGTTGGAAGCTGAACATCCAAGGATACACATTATATTCAAAGGACAGCTAGGTAAGCAGAAGGATGCAATAGGTCTGTTGGTAAAAAATCAAATCAAATCCTTAGAAAGAGGTTACACTGGATCAGAAGATGTAGAATACTTGGGGGTAGTTAAGAAACAGCAATGGTAAAAGCATCCTGATGGTAGTTATATACAGGCCTCTGAGTAGCATCCAGGAGCTGGGATATAAATTACAATGGAAGATAGAAAAGACATGCAGAAAGGGCAATGTTATAATAGTCCTGGGGGATTTTAATATGCAGATAAATTGGGACAATCAGATTGGTGCTGAATCCCAAAGAGGGCATCTGTAGAGTGCCTATAAGAAGGCTTTTAAGAGCAGCTTGTGGTTGAACTCATTAGGGGAAAGGCAATTCTGGAATGTGTGTTGTGTAATGAACATGATTTGATTAGGAAGCGTAAGATTAAGCAGTCAGTGAACATAAAATGACAGAATTCATCTTGCAGTTTGGAAGGAAGAAGATAAAGTCAGATGTATCAATGTTACAGTGGAGTAAAGAGAATTATGGAGGCATGAGGGGGAAGCTGACCATAGTTGATGAAAAGGGAAAACTAGCAGGGATGATGGCAAAATCACAATGGCTGGTGTTTCTGGAGGAGATTTGGAAAGCACAGGATAGATACATCCCAAAGATGAAGATGTATTTTGAAGGGAGGATAAGGAAACCATGGCTGAAAAAGGAGGTCAAAGATAGCATAAAAGCAAAGGAGAGGGCATATCATAGTGAAAAAAATTAGTTGGAAGTTAGAGGATTTGAAAGATTTTAAAAACCAACATAAGGCACTAAAAAGATATACGGAGAGATCATAAATTATGAAGTTATGTTAGCCAATAATATAATGAGAGATACCAAAAGCTTTTTTTCTGGTATATAAAGAGAAAAAGAGAGTTGAAAGTAGATATTGGACTACTGGAAAATGACATTGGAGAAGTAGTAATGGAGTCAAAGAAATGGCAGATGAACTTAATAAGTTTTTTTACATCCATCTTCCTTGTATGTCAGTGTGCCAGAAAAGCAAGAGTCAAGGGGCAAATGTGAGTGTAGCTGCTAATAATACCAAGAAGATACCTAGAAAGATGAAAGGTCTGACAGTAGCTAAGTCAACTGGAACAGATGGACTACACCTGTTCTAAAGGAGGTAGCTGAAGAAATTGTGGAGGCTTTAGCAATGATCTTGCAAAGATCTGTATATTCTAGAATGGTTCCAGAGGACTGGAAAATTGCATATGGCATATGTCACTCCACTTTTCAAGAAGTGAGGAGGCAGAAGAAAGGAAATTGTAGGTCTGACTTCAGTGGTTGGGAAGATATTGGAGTCCATTATTAAAAATGAGGTTCCGGGGTACTTGGAGGCTCATAATGAAATATGCCAAAGTCAGCATGGTTTCCTTAAGGGGAAATATCACTTGACAAATCTGTTGGAGTGCTTTAAGGAAATAAAAGGCAAGATACACAAAGGGGAGTCAGTGGATGGTTTTACTTGGATTTTCAGAAGGCCTTTGACAAGGTGCAGCACATGAGGCTGCTTAACAAGATAAGAGCCCATGGAATTACAGGAAATATACTAATAGGAATAGAAGATCCGCCTAACAATGCACACAAAATGCTGGTGGAACACAGCAGGCCAGGCAGCATCTATAGGGGGAAGCGCTGTCAACGTTTCAGGCCGAGACCCTTCGTCAGGATCCACCTACCTGCTTCAAGCAGGCTTCAGTTATAATGATACCTAAGAAACACACGTTAACCTGCCTCATTGCCTATTGTCCAGTAGTACTTACATCCACTGCGATGAATTACTTTGTAAGGTTGGTGCTGAAACATATCAACTCCTACCTGAGAATTTACTTGCACCTGCTCCAAATTGCTAACCATCACAACAGGTCAACAGCAGATGCTATTTCATTGGCTCTTCTTTCAACTCTGGAACATCTGGACAGTGAAGATGCATACATCAGGATGCTCTTCATTGACTACAGCTTGGCATTCAGTCCTATCATCTCCTCAAAACTAATCAGTAAACTTCAAACCTTCGGCCTCAATATTTTCTTGTGCAACTGGATCCTTGATGTCCTCACTTACAGACCTTGTCAGTTCAGATTGGCAACATCTCCTCCACAAACCCCATCAGCACTGGTGCACCACAAGGCTGTGTGCTTACCCTCCTGCTCTACCCACTTTATACTTATGACTGTGAGGCCAAATACAGCTCCAATGCCTTATTTAAATTTGCTGATAACACCACTGTTGTTGGTCAAATCAAAGGTGGTGACAAATCAGCATATAGGAGCAAGCTTGAAGATCTTGCTGGGTGGTGCCGCAGGGAGCTGATTATTGACATCAGGAGGAAAAAACTGGAGGTCCAAGAGCCTATTCTTATCAGAAGATCTGAGGTGGAGAGGGTCAGCAACTTTAAATTCCTCAGTGTTATCATTTCGGAGGATCTGTCCTGGGCCGAGCATATACGTGCAATTACAAAGAAAGCATGGCGCACCTCTACTTAGAAGTTTGTGAAAATTTGGCAAGTCATCTAAAACTTTGATAAACCTCTATATCTGTGTGGTGGGGAGTGTATTGACTGTTGTATTACAGCCTGGTATGAAAACATCAATGTTCTTGTATGGGAAAGTCTACAAAAGTCAGTCAATGTGACCCAGTCCATTCCAGGTAAAGCTTTCCCCACCATTGTGCACATCTACATGGAGTGCTGTTACAGGAATACAGTATCCGTCATCAAGGAGCCTTACCATCCAGGCCATGCTCTCTTCTCCACTGCTGCCTTCAGGAAGAAGCCTCAGGATCCATCCTACCACATATGGGAACAATTATTACCCCTCAACCATCAGGCTCTTGAACCAGAGGGGATCACTTCACTCAACCTCACTTGCCCCATCACTGAACTGCCACATCCTTTGGATTCATTTTGAAGGACTCTTCAGCTCACGTTCTTGATATTTATTGCTTATTTATTTATCATTACTATTGTTTATTTTCTCTCTTCTTTTTTGTATTTGCACAGTTTGGAGGGTTTTTTTGCTCCTTGGTTGTTGCCTGTCCTCTGTCCTGTTGGGTGTGGCTTTTTCATTGATTCTGCCATGTTTCTTGTATTTACTGTGATTGCCCACAAGAAAGTGAATCTCAGTCTTGTATATGGTGCCATATATGTAATTTGATAATAAATTACATTGAACTTTGAAAATTGGCTAACTGGCAGGACACAAAGATTGGGAATAAAGGGAATTCCATGGGCTCTTATCTTGTTAAGCAGCCTCATGTGCTGCACCTTGTCAAAGGCCTTCTGAAAATCCAAGTAAACCCATTCGCTGACTCCCCTTTGTGTATCTTGCCTGTTACTTCCTTAAAGAACTCCAACAGTCTATTCTAGTTTGCTACCGATAACTAATGGTGTTCCACATGGGTCAGTATTGGAACCTCTCCTTTTCAAGTTATAGATCACCGACTTCAAAGATGGATTTGATGTTTTTGTGGTCAGGTTTGCAGACAATACAAAAATAAGTGGAGAAACATGTAGTGTTGAGGAGCAGGGAGTCTGCAGAAGGATTTAGACAGAATGGGCAAATAAGTGGCAGATGGAGTATAGCGTAGGGAAGTTCATGGACATACACTTTGGTAAAAGGAATAAAGGCAAAGTATATTTTTTACATGGGGAGAGAATTAAAAAAGTAGTGGTACTGAAGTAGCTGGGAGCCCTTGTGCTGGATTTTCGAAAGGCTAACTTGCAGGTTAAATTGGTGGTAAGAAAGGCAAATTCAATGTTAGCATTCATTTCGAGGGGACTAGAATACAAGAGTAAGGATGTAATGCTGTGGCTTTATAAGACATTGGTCAGACCACACATGGAGTATTGAGGAGTTTTTGGGTCCCTTATCTAAGAAAAATGTGCTAGTATTAGGGAGGGTCCAGAGGAGGTTCTTATGAATGATTCTGGGAGCAAAGCGGTTAACGTAGGAGGTGAGTTTGATGGACTTGGGACTATACAATCTGGAGTTTAGAAGAACGAAGGGAGATCTCATCGAAACCTATTGGTGATTCAAAGGCCTAGATAATGTGAATGCGGAGAGAATGTTTTCTTAGTGGAGAAGTCTGAGACTAGAAGGAACAGCCTCAGACAGAGGAGTGCCCATTTAGAATAGAGCTGAGGTGGAAGTTCTTTAGCAAAAGGCTGGTGTAACTGTGGAAATCATTGTCACTTACGGGTGTAGAGGCCAAGTCATTGAGTACATTTAAAGTAGAGGTTGATAGGTTCTTGATTAGTCAGGGTGTCAAAGTTACTGGAGAAGGGAGGAGAATGAGGTTGAGAGGAATAATAAATCAGTCATGATGGAATGGTGGAGCAGACTGAATGAGCAAAATGGCATGATTCTCCTGTGTCTAATGGCTTTATGGTCTTTGTACTATGGAAGGAAACCGGACTACCTGGAGGAATCCCACGCGTTGACAGGGAGAACGTACAAAATCCTTACAGGCAGCACTGGAATTGAATTCCGAACTCCGATGTCCCAAGCTGTATTAGCATCGCACTAACCCCTACTCGACAATGACACCCCTTTATTCTCTCTTTATCACATTATGGTCACAGTTATTCTCCATCCTATGGAGAATCTTCTTCTCACTCTTCTCTGAAGGGCTACTCACAGCAGAAATGTTATTTTTTAACTTTCTCATTGCACAAAACCAAGTCACTGATAGTCTGTTATATTCTGAATGACTACCGGTATGGCTTGTCTGATCTAGAACATAGAACAATACAGCACAGGAACAACCCTTCAGCCCAGAGAGTCTGAACTGACCATGACGACAGTCTAAACTAAGCTCCTCTGCCCACACATGGTACTTTAGTCCCTCTCTCCCAGTTCATGTATCTGTAAAGAGAAGTCACGTGTGTATAGAAACATCAAAATATGCAGTGAAGTACATCTGCATTGGTATCTCTTAAGCATTGCCATCATAGCTAATCTGCCATCTCCCTTGGCAGCACGTATCCCTGTGTCACCAGCTTTATAAAAGTACAGCATAAGTTTGCAATTCACGTTTCTTTTTTACCCTCAAAGCATCCTAAGCAAACCTAATGATCTAATTAATAACCACAGACTAAAAATGGAACTGCTATTTCTGGTTAATGGTTTCTAAAGTCCACCTTCTTAGTATTTCAACCTACAAAACAATACCTACTGTATTATTATTACGTTTAATGAAATTATATGTTCATCTAACTTTAGATAAAAACAAAGTTAGAACATATTGAGCAAAATTTGCAATCTGAAAATTGTATTTTATGATGGTTGGCAGTCTTACCCTTAAATTAATGAGATCTGGATGCATTTTCTAACCCAGGGTTCCAGTGCACAATTAGAGGTGATACCTTGATGCTGATATTAGTAAATGCTGGGTTATACAGGGGCATTTTTTGAAATGGCATTTAGTCCCTCTGCCTGTCTATTGGGTTGATTGTAAAGGACCCTGCGATGCCAATGTTAAGTAATCAAAATTCTTAGTAAAAGTGATTGTGAACCAAAAGGTTTATGTATATTGCAGTGGTTCTGTGGCTGATGTCTGTTTGAATTTCAGTATTCGCTCATGGATCTCCTCTCCAAGATGGTGAGTGGGTTGCCTCATTTTGTGCGTTGCATCAAACCGAACAATGATCGCCAGGCCAAGAAGTTTGATCAAGAAAAGGTGTTGGTGCAGCTCCGATACACGGGTGTTCTGGAAACTGCCCGAATCCGCAGACAAGGATTTTCACACCGCATTCTCTTTGCAAATTTCATTGAGAGGTAAGCAATGCAGCTCTGTGACCTAAGTGTCAGCAGAACCAGGTGGCAGCTGAAACACTGGCATGAGGAAGCTAAACTGGATGTGATTGACATGTCTGACACATTTCTGTGTTTTACTTTGGTTAAAGCTTCAGTTATTGATTGAAACCTAGTTTTCATAAGCAATTTGATACATCAAATCTTTTTCTGAAAACATCCCATGATAATGGAGGTGGGATTTCTTCCTGTGGCTTATTTAGGATTTTAGAACAATTCCATACACCAAGCAGGAGCCCACCTATGTCATCAAGAAAAGAAAATGCAACCCACTGCTTTCCTTGGCTGTGCAAGTCTAGGAAAAACACTTTCCTGTCCCGCCAAACCCGTGAGATTAAGACGACTCTCCCACCCCAAACCCTGGTTTGTGTGGATGCTGTGTAATTTACTACCCTGTTATAAATTAGTGCCACAAAATAACAGACAGTAGACCGCAAACGATTAAAGGAATTATGTTTATGAATCTGAACTTGACCAACAGGTTAGTAAAGAAAACCAAAAAGAAAAGGGCCCATTTTAATTAAACAGTCAAATGTGCACACGTTGGTGCTCATCTTGAACATCACTGTCACTCACATACTGGGCCCTCGGCCCTCACGCACCACCTTCCGAACGTTACTTGCTATCCATCTCGAAGAAACGGGTCTCCCAAAAAGCTGGTGCCAATGGAGATAGAGAATATTGTGGATTCAGAAATCTGAAACCATTGTCAAAGTGAAAGTCGAGTTTATTGTCATACACACAAATACATTAATGCAATGAAAAACTTACAGCAGCATCACAGACACACAGATCAAAGTCACAGCATACACAAAGCAAGCGTAAACTAAACATATATTATACATAAGTTTTACAAGAATGAGTCACAATCAGAACAAAAATAACCCATTCTGGTGTGATGTGGTCAAAGTGGACATTCCTTGGACCTCTCCTGACTATAGAGTGTCGGGACTCACACAGTCATGTTGACTGGAACTGGTTTGTCCGTGCCTGAGAGCAAGATTAGGTCTCCAGAAGGTCTCAGGTTACCCCAGACTTAAGGCTGTCTCCTTATTGGTCGTTAGTCACAAAAGAGTCTGGGTGTCAGAACACAATGTCGCAAATAAACCCTCTTACAATGACTGGACCAAGCAAGTCCACAGTTGGGTTATGTAGAGATAGCCAAGGGTACTTGAGATTCAGAAGTATGAGTGGAGAGTCAATGATGTAGAAACTAGTGTATTCCACATGATCCCCTATCCTCATCTGCAAAACCAGTCTATTGCTGACTCTGCCCACAATATAGCAGCGACCATTCAAGACAGTTGTGGGCAAGGACTGGCTCAACTCTCGCTGCTATATTGATGGTCGATTAGAACCTCTAAATTCTCTGCAGGCTCTCCCAAAGTGGGAGCATCCTTCAGTTAATCTTGGAGTCTGTGGCGGTATAGCTTGGCCAACGCCTCCCCATTCTAACCACTCTCCTGGGCCAAGGTTCAAAATTCAATCACATAATTGGTTGCTGACCTTATCAACACCGATCCCCCCCCCCCCCCCACCCACTGGCAAATCTTCATCAGGCGCTGAGGCTCAGCTGGCTCTGGCAGGGTGATGAAACACCTTCCTCACGGTGGCCATGTATTCTTTCAAATCCGCGCAAATCGTTGATCTATATTCCCAATGCATGGTGGGCCGAGCCCGGGTTCTTCCAGTCAGGACCGAGATAATGAAGACCACGTTTCCACGCTCTGAAAGGAAGCAGGACAGCTGGAGTTCAATCACTAATGAAGCGGGGGTTGGAAGATATACCAGCTCTGCAGAGCAACCTGCTGGCTCTCCCAAGCAACCCTGGCTCCCTGGAGGTCGTGAGTCTCCAGGTCTTGTCCGGAAATCCTTTCATTACGGCTGGCCACAGCAGCCGAAAGATTCCTGATATCCCTCTGGGTCCACGTTGGCTCAATTGTACTGTGACAAAAGTCCTTGATGAAAATGATTTGGAGTCTATGGTTAAGGATGAGTTTTCGAGGTACTTGGAGATTAATGATAAAATAAGTCAAAGTCAACATGGTTTCTGTGAAGGGAAATCTTGCCTGACAAATCTCTTTGAGCTCTTCAAGGCAGTAACAAGCAGGGTGGACAAAGGAGAGGTAGTGAATGTGCTTTTCTTGGATTTTCAGAGGCGTCTGATATAGTGCCACACATGAGGCTGCTTAGCAAGACAAGATCCTATGGCGTTACAGGAAAGATACTGGCATGGATGGTGGAATGGCTGACAGGCAGGAGGCACTGAGTGGGAATAAAAGGGGCCTTTTCTGATTGGCTGCCAGTAACTAGTTCCTCAGGGGTCAGTATTGGGACCGCTGTTTTTCACATTGTTTATCAATGATTTAGATAATGGAATTGACCTCTTTGTGGATGATACAAAGATAGGTGAAGGGGTAGGTAGTGCTGAGGAAGAAATGTGATTGCAGCAGGACAAATTGGAAGAATAGGCAAAACAGAGGCAGATGGAATACAGTGTTGGGAAATGTATGATAATACATTTTGCTATAAGGAACAATAGTGTGGACTATTATCTAAATGGGGAGAAGGTTCAAACATCAGAAGTGCAGAGGGACCTGGGAGTCCTCGTGCAAGATTCCCAGAAGGTTAATTTACAGACTGAGTCTGTGGTAAAAATGGCAAATGCAATGTTTCAAAGGCACACTTAATGTCAGAGCAATGTATACTATATACATCCTGAAATTGTTTTTCTTCACAACCATCCACGAAAACAGAGGGATGCCCCAAAGAATGAATGACAGTTAGCTGTTAGAGCCCCAAAGCCCCCCCTCCAGCTTCCCCCTCCCACACGTAAGCACCAGCCCAAAGACGTTGGCACCCCCCATCGAGCACACAAGCATGTAGCAAAGCATCAATAAAGACACAGACTTGCAGTACCCTGAAAACTACTCGTTCACCCGGTAATTCATCAGCACAGGCTCTCTCTCTCCCTAATAAGGGAAAAAGAGATGTCCCCATTTCACAGCAAGAGGGGAGATATAGCAAACAACTCACTGATTTACAATGTTAAAAGTCCATTGCGTCGATTTTTCCAAACTCTGTGCCCAAAGGGCTCAGGTCTCTGGGCACACAGCCAGCAGCCAGCTTGCTGCTATCGATCTTCTGTCTCCCATGACACTGACCTCGAGCCCACCCACCTCCAGAGCCACAAATTCCCAAAACTCCAAAGGCAAGCTAATCATCTAGGCTGCGAACTTAATATATCAAATAACGACCCGAGAGCGGGCCCCACTCCCACAAAGAACCAAAGTCAGGTCAGGGTCTTCAAAAGAACCTTGAAAGGGAAAAATAGAGATATTAAAGATAGAAGTAGAGCTGTTTCCTAAGATACAAACAAAGGAGTCGCCGTTAGGCGCCATTGTCTCTTAAGCTCCACCCCCTTTAGCTGGCATTCATTTCAAGGGGAGTAGAATATAAACGTAAGGAGATAATGCTGAGCCTTTAAAAGACACTAGTCAGTTCACACTTGGAGTATTGTCAACAGTTTTGGGCCCCATATCTCAGAAAGGATGTGTTGCCATTGAAGAGAGTCCAGAGGAGGTTCACGAGTATGATTCCTGGAATGATAGGGTTAACATATGAGGAGCGTTTGGCAGCTTTGGGCCTGTACTCACTGGAATTTAGAGGAATGCAGAGGAATCTTATTGAAAACTACTGAATGTTGAAAGGACTGGATGGATGGATGTGGAGAGGATATTTCCTATGGTGGGGGTGTCCAGAATTGGAGGGCACAGCCTCAAAACTGGGGGGTGACCCTTTAGAACAGAGGTAAGGAGGAATTTTTTCAGCCAGAGAGTGGTGAATCTGTGAAATGCTCTGCCACAGACTGCTGTGAAGGTCAAATCCGTGCATATATTTAAGGCGGAAGTTGATCGATTCCTGATCAATCAGGACATCAAAAGATATAGTGAGAAGGAAAATGTATGGAGTTCAGTTGGATCAGGGATCAGAATGATGAAATGGCAGACCAGACTCAATGGGCTGAATGGCCTAATTCTGCTCCTTTGTCAAAGGTCTTATTACACAGATGCTAGTGTATCTGAAGCAAGGATCGAGACAAGGTATCAAAATGGATCTGAGCACAAGGCACGCGCTAGACAAAGTCATAGTACACTTCCAATTGAGCACCAAATCTCAGTTCAGCAGCTCCTTAACTACTCAATTCTTGGCCCCCAAAACATGATCACCAATTAGCAGGACCATCCTGAACCATTAAAGGGTCAGCTATCCATACTCTGGAAAGTTAGAGAGTCTAAATCCCAGAAGATGTCGCGGTTGGGACCATCTTGTAACACTAAGTTCAGGATATCGTCAAGGAGTTCAAACTTTTTTCTCCATGTAGCTTGTCTTGCTTTTGAATGGTATGGAAGCAGTAGATGAGAATTAAGTGGAATACACTCTCATGCCAGGCATGATTCTGAGTGGAAGAGGAAAGCCGCATCTGTAACCCAGCCCAGTATATGGCAGACAGAATACATGAGCGGGCAACTGTAAGCACGATATCATGGCTTCAGGGCAACACACTGACCCAGCTTCTTTCCTGCAATATTCCTTTCCTTATATTCATGGATGGGAAATTTCTGAGATCAGTTGTGATTTGGTAGAATTTAGTTCTTAACTCTGATCTAAAATTTGCAGATGTATGGTATTTCTGTTTTGCTGTTCATTCTGCTTGTTTATAGATACTACCTTCTTGCATTCAAGTCAACTGAAGAACCTCCAGTAAATCCTGAGATATGCATTGCCATTTTGAAAAAGGTTAAACTTACCAACTGGGTCCTAGGGAAGACCAAAGTAGGTGATTCATACATATTATTTTCTGCCTATTCATTCTGATGCATGCATAATTTTTGACTCAAAAGTCTTCAATTATAAGAACATAGAAACAGAATCAGAAATAGACCATTTGGTTCGGGTATTTGTATATTTTGTCACAAATATACAGATAAGCTTGTAATAAATACTGTTTATAAAGATCAAATTATTACATTGAGGTAAAACAATAATAACCCAGAATAAAGTGTAACAGGTACCAAGAAATAGCACTGCAGGTAAACACTGAAGTGCAAGATCATAACAGGATAGATTGTCAGGTGATGATGTGCCTGTTCCATCGATCAATATGATTATGGATGATCATTAACCTCAGTGCCGCTTTACAGTATTAACCCTATAGTCCCTTAATTTACTTAATATAAAAAATCCTTCAATCTCTGCCTCAACCACTGAACGTTCACATCTGTAGGAGAAAGAAATTCAATGATTCCACAGCCTGTCAACGTCCAAATTTCTTCTCATCCCCATTGGGGGTGGACAAATTCTTATTTAAAGACCATATTTCCTATTTCAAGACAACCCATTCAAGGTTTAGAGTTCAAAGTAAATTTGTTATCAAGGTGTGCCTTGAAAAACATTTGTGCCACCAGTTACAACCCTGAGGTCACCCCTCATTATTTTGAATTCTAATGAATACAAGCCCAAAGCTATCAAACACTCTTCACATGACAAGCCATTCAATCCTGGAATCATTTTCATGAACCTCCTTTGAACCCTCTCCAGTTTCAGCACATCCTTTCTCAGATAAACAGCCCAAAACTGCTCACAATACTCCAAGTGAAGCTTCACCAGGGCTTTATAAAGTCTCAACATTACATCCTTGCTTTTATATTCTAGTTCTCTTGAAATGAATACTAACATTGCATTTGCCTTCCTCAACATAGATGCAACCTAAAAATTAACATTTAGGGAATCCTGCGCAAGGAGTCCAAAGTCCCTTTGCACCCCAGATTTTTGTATTTTCTCTCCATTTAATAAATAGTCAACCCTTTTGCTTCTTCTACCAAAGTGCATCACCATACACTTCCCAACACTGTGTTCCATCTGCCATTTCTTTCCCACTTTCTATCTAAGTCCTTCTGTAGCTTCTCTACTTCCTCAAAACTAACTGTCCCTCTATTTATCTCTAATTCATTCATATATAATGTAAAAAGAATCGGTCCCAACACAAACCACTGTGGAACACCACTAGTCACTGGCAGCCAACCGTGAAAAGCTCCCTTTATTCCCACTCTTTGCCTCCTGCCAATCAGCCACTACTTTATCCATACTACTATCTTTCCTGTAGCACCATGGGCTTGTAGCTTGTTAAGCAGCCTCATGAGTGGCACCTTGTCGAAGGCCTTCTGAAAATCCCAGTACATAGCATCAACTAATTTTCTTGTGCCTGTTCTGCTTGTTATTTCTTCAAAGAATTCCAACAGGTTTCCCTTGAGGAAACCATGCTGACAATGGCCTGTTTTACCATGTGCCTCCAAGTACCCTGAGACCTCATCCTTAATAATCGACTCCAACATCTTCCTAACCACTGAGATCAAACTAACTGACCTAAAATTCCCTTTGTTCTGCCTTTCTCCCTTCTTGAAGAATGGAATGACAGTTGCAATTTTCCAGTCCTCTGGAACCATTCCAGAATCTAGTAATTCCTGATAGATCATTACTAATGTCTCCATGATCTCTTCAGTCACCTATTTCTGAACCTTGGAGTGTAAACCATCTGGTCCAGGTGACTTATCTACCTTCAGATTTTTCAGTTTCCCAAGCACCTTCAATAATGGTGGCT
Organism: Hypanus sabinus; assembly: GCF_030144855.1. Classification (NCBI taxonomy): domain Eukaryota; kingdom Metazoa; phylum Chordata; class Chondrichthyes; order Myliobatiformes; family Dasyatidae; genus Hypanus; species Hypanus sabinus. Next base: position 46,936,263 of record NC_082711.1, on the reverse strand, counting down.
TCACACACCTCATGACCCTTGACACCTGGAACTTTCATCATACTGCTAGTGTCTTCCACAGTTCATCTGTTTTCTCCTTGTCCCCCATTGCTATCTCTCCAGCATTGTTTTCCAGTAGTCCAATATCCACTCTCACCTCTATTTTACACTTTATGTATCTATTTATTGGCTAGTTACCTTCTTAACAACTTTTTAGTTGCCTTCTGTTGATTTTTAAAAGCTTCTGGATTTTCTAACTTCCCAGTAATTTTTGCTTTGTTAAATGGTCTCTCTTTGTCTTTTATGTTGACTTTGACTTCTCTTGTTAGCCATGGTTGTGTCTTCTTTCTTTTAGAATACTTCCTCTTTGGGATGTATATATCCAGATATTCCAGTCATGGCTGCTCTGCCACCATCCCTGGCTGTGTTCTTTTCCAATCAATTCTGGCCAACTCCTTTCTCAAGCGTCTGTAATTTACTTTACTCCACTGTAATACTGATGCATCTGACTTTAGCTACTCCTCAAATTTCAGGGTGAATTTGATCAAATTATGATCACTTGTGCCAAAGGGTTCTTTTACTTTAAGCTCTCTAATCAATTTTTGCTCTAACATGGCATTTTCTTTTCTGATTGTTTGTGGCTCATGAATGTTGGCTTTCAGTGACACCATTGATTTCCAGTTTTGTACTTTATCCAAATTCACAACTGACATTTGGGGGCCTGTATATAATTCCTTCAAATGTTTTTTGCACTTTGCTGTTTCTTAGTTTGACCCAAATAGATTCAAATTCTACATCATATTTTGTCAAGCTAAAGATCACACATTATCACCATACTACTCTGCCACCTCCTATTCCTTTCTGTCTATTCTTCCTCAGGATCAAATGTACTTGCACATTAATCTCCCAGTTTCAGTGTTCCTATAATTTCTTAATGCCAGTTTGATCATACCTAATAAATTCTATTCATGCCATTGAGTTATCTACATTTTTGCAAGAGTTGCAAACATTTAGATATATCACCATCAATGTTGAAATTGGATTTTTTTTTCTATTTTGGACCCTTTTTATTGTTTCTCTTTGATTCTGTTACCCATTTATAATGCTCACTATTTTTGACCAATTCCCGCTCCCAGCTTTGTTCCTTCTTAAAATTCTTTAGTGGTGACCATCATCCTGCCAAATGAGGTTAAAGCCAGGTGACTTGTGTGATTATAGGATTTTACATATTTCAACATCACCCATCACTGACTGGACCTGATATCGTATGCACACCCCGCACCCCTTCCAAAGCCAAGTCCTCATCAGACTTCCAAATATCTCTCATTTCTGCCCCCTCAACCCCACTGCCAATTTCCCAGAATCAGTTTCAGTCTCAAATGGCTTATCATTCTAAAAAGATGATACATGTAGTTCTCCTTAAGTAGCAACAGTTATTTTTGAGTTGCATTGTAAAGTAGGGATAGGAGCAGAACAAATCTCCTTCCAATGCAAAATTAAAAGCCTAGACTTCAGCCTTAAGTTTCAGAAAGAGACAATCTGGAAACCAAAAAGAGAGTTTGTTAACACAAGGCTGTCCTGTGTATTGTAATCTTTTATGGGGGGGTGACAAACCAGAGTGGTTCCAAATCAGGATGTACCGCATCACCATCTGTTTGTCTATCTCTAAGAGGAGACTTTAGTGATCATCAAGGTACTATAGACAATGTGATTGTAGACAGAGTAGGATAATACAAGAGCTTTCCCGTTGGGTAATAATCCCAATCCCAAAGCAATGTGGATTGAACATAGAACAGTACAGGACAGGAACAGCCCCTTTGGCCCAGAATATTTTCCCAAATCAATTAAATTAATAATAGCCAGCTAATAAATAGCCAACTAAACTAATCTCTTCTACCTACACAATGTCCATGTCCTTCCATTTTCTCACATTCATGTGCCTATCTAAACATCTCTTAAAAGTCCCTTATGCTCAAATGTCATCTATAAATTTCTGACAACACAACTGTTGTTGGCAGAATTTCAGATGGTAACAAGAGGGCATACAGGAGCAAGACAGATCAGATAGTTGAGTGGTGTTGCAGCAAAACATTGCATTCAGTGTCAGTAAGACTACAGAACTAATTGTGGACTTCAGAAAGGAACACACATAGAGGGATCAGAAATGGAATGACGGAGTAATTTCACGTTCCTGGGTGTCAACACCTCTGAGGATCTATTCTGGGCCCAACATATCAATGCAGGTACAAAGCAGGCACAGCAGTGGCTATATTTCATTAGGAGTTTGAGGAGATTTGGTCTGTCACCAAAGACACATGCAACTTTCTACAGATGTCCAGTGGAGAGCAATCTAACAGGCTGGTATGAGGTTGGGGGCTACTGGATTGAAATAAGCTGCGGAGAGTTGTAATCTCAGTTAGCTCCAAAATGGGCACTAGCCTCACCAGCATCCAGGACATCTTCAAGGAGCAGTGCCTCAAAAGGGTGGCATCCATCATTAAGTACCCACATCACCCAGGCCATGTCTTGTTCTCATTGCTACCATCAAGAAGGAAGTACAAAAGTCTGAAGGTGCGCACACAACGATTCAGGAACAGCTTCTTCTCCTCTGCCATCTGATTTCTGAATGGACATTGAACCCATGAACACCACCTCTCTACTTTTTTATTTTGATTTTTTGCACTACTTATTCAATTTAACTATTATATATATATATATTCTTACTGTAATTCACATTTTTTCTATAATTAAAAAATGCACTGTACTGCTGGCACAAAGACGACAAATTTCATGATATATACCAGTGATATTAAACTTAGATCGGATGCTGTTTCTGATTCTGCAATAGCCACACCACTGGCAGTGCACTCTAGGCACTCATCATTCTCTGTGTAAAAAACTTGCACCTTACGTCTCCTTTGAAACTACCCCCATCTCACCTTAAATGCATGTCCTCTGGTAATAGACCATTCAGCCCAGGAAAAAAAGATGCTGTTTATCCCTCTATGCCTTGCGTATTCTTTAAAACCTCAGATCTCCCCTCAACCTCCACTGCTCCAAGGAAAACAACCCAACTTTGTTCAATCTTCCATTAAAACACGTCTTCTAATCCAGACAACATCCTGGTAAACCTCTACTGCACCCTCTCCAAAGCCTCAACATCCTTCCTATAATGAAGCGACCAGAACTGTATGCACTACTCCAGATATGGCCTAACTAGAGTTTTGTAAAGCTGCAATGTAACTTCCTGGTTTTTGAACTCAGTGCCTAAACTAACAAAAGCAAGCATGCCATAACCACCCTTCCAACCTGTGTCACCACTTTCAGGGAGCTATGAACTTGGACTCCAAGATCCATCTGCTCATCAACACTGTTAACAGTGTCCTGTCTCTTTACATTTGACTTATCAAGGTGCAGCACTTCACATTTGGCCTGGTTAAACTCCTTTTGCTTTCTCTTCGCTTATATCTACAACTGATCTTTATCCCACTGTATTCTTTGCCAGTCTTCTATGCTCTCCACAACACCACGAATCTTCATGCTATCTGTACACTTATGAACCCACCCACCCACCTATCTTTTCATCCAGGTCATTTATAAACGTCATAAACAGCAGAGGTGCCGGTATTGATCCCTGTGGAACACCACTGGTCACAGACTTCCAGTTAGAATATGTCTCTTTGACCACTACCCTCTGACTTCAATTTGCAAGCCAGTTCTGAATCCATCTGGACAACTCATCCATGTGGGCAACATCCACAGCCCTACCTTCATCAGTCATCCTGTCACCTCATCCAAAAATTTAAGCAAGCTTGTAAAAGCTTGCCCTGCTCGAAGCCATGCTGGCTCTCCTTAATTAGGACATGATTTCCCCTGAAGGAGCTGACAAATGTAGTAAAGCTGTATTTCAGAAACATGTACTGGATAAATTTCCCATGGTCAAATCCAGTTTTTATAACTCACAGGTCAGCATCAATTTGAAGGCTTCTTGCCTTTACAAAATATATTTGATTACCTCCACAATTAGAAAGGTTCATGAGAAACCATTTCAACTGTTTTTTAATTGCGGCAGCAAGTAACAAACATATTGGGAGTAATTTTTAACTTCACTAGGCAGTGGCCAAGCGGAACAGATTCACCATTTCTATAAAGTCCCCTTGATTTTCATTCCAGTCATTTAGTTTTAACAAAGAAATATCTTTGATTTTATAATGAGCTGACAATCTGCTCCACTGAGCTATTATGCAGAAGGTGATGTTCAGTCTTGTCCACATTACTGCTTCTGCTGCTGGCAGCTTAAGGGAATTCAGGTAAACCCATTTTGGGCAGAGTCTATTATAATTGCTCAAGTGCTTATTCAACACCAATGCCACTAGTTAGTCTGTGATGTAGGAGAACATAAAGAGGCAAGAACTAAATAAAACCGGAATTAAGAGCTCAGTTTAATTAGTTAAAAGTTTTCCGAGACTGAAAGCATACCTTTGTTGCATTTCTTTGGATCGCCTACTATATTTCAATGTAATTCGTAATTAGTTTATTTTGGCACATCTACCAAGTCAGAGATAATTTCAAGACATAAGTACATTGATGTGGTACAAGGGAAAACCAATAACAGAATGCAGAACTTTAATTTGCAGTTGACAAGTACCTTTCCATTAAATAAGCATCTTTAAATTTTTTTCTCAATCCCGGTAATTTTTCAAACTTAGTCACCATCTTGTTCTTTGCTCTCAGGTGTTTCTTAAATACTACCATGTGGAACAGCTAAACCTCATGGTAAAGGAGCTGCTGGATCGTGTAGTTCTCATGCAGGCCTATGTGAAAGGCTGGCTTGGAGCTAAAAGGTACAGAAGGTTGCAAGAGAAGAGGCAGCAGAGTGCAGTTGCCATTCAGTCAGGTAAATTCTCCTCTTTTCCCATTTTACTGGTATTCAAAATACTGAGTCATACAGTGCAGAAACAAACCCTATGGCCCATCTGGTCCATGCCCAACCATGATTCCCATTTAAACAAGTCCTATTTGCCCACACTTGGCCAATGTCCCTAACCCTTCCTATTCATGTATCTTTTAGAATATGTTCATGTACCTGTCTCTCTTCTTTTCGGGTCAAATCAGGAAAGGCTCAGTCTGAGGAATTGAGAGTTTTGGGAAACTGGCAAAGAAATGGGTTGAACCCAGCATAGATAAGAATCAGAATCAAAATTAGATTTATTGTCATTGACATGGGTTGTGAAATCTGTTTTGCAATGCAATGTAAGCAGTGTAATGTAAGACATAAAAGCTCTGGTCATATTGAACGATGGCACAAGTTTGAGGCACCAAGTTTCTCGTGTGATACTGTTGGGCTATTTGGAACCAGATTTACCATGCCTTTATCAACTTCCACCTCAGCGACTGGTGTAGATTTAAGAACTGGTATAGAGTTGGACAACTGGAGTTGTAGTTGGCTTCTACAACAGGATAATGATCCTAAACACACCTCAAAATACACAATAGACTACCTCAAGTGGTGCAAACTGAAGGTTTTGCCATGGCTGTCACAGTCCCCTGACCTAAACATCATTGAAAATCTATGGATAGACCTCAAAAGAGCAGTGCATGCAAGACAGCCGGGAATCTCACAGAACTAGAAGCCTTTTGCAAGGAAGAATGGGCAAAAATCCCCTAAACAAGAATTGAAAGACTCTTAGCTGGCAACAGAAAGCATTTACAAGCTGTGATACTTGACAAAGGGGGTGTTACTAAGTACTGACCATGCAGAGTGACCAAACTTTTGCTTTGGGCTCTTTTCCTTTTTTGTTATTTTGAAACTGTAGGAGATGGAAAAAAAGTAATCTTGCTTAAAATATTAAAAAAATGTGTCACCTTTAACTTTATTCCTTTTGGAAATTAGATAATCTTTTCCTTGCTTAGCTATTCACAGTAACAGAAATTTTGACTGGGGTGCCCAAACTTTTGCATACCACTGTAAATACCAAAATGTATTGATAGACATTCTGTTTCTATTTATTAAGCATATAGAGAGTTCATATTGTTCTTGCTGAAGTGCATATTATCTTTTTCATTCCATCTTCGGGTTTAGTAACATATGATTTCATTATTTTGTCCCCTGAAATATCACGTTCAAATTTAATCCAATCTTTTCAGTTCACTACATGGTTTTTGCACCTTTTCAGCACTCTGTTCTGAACATATTTTATTTAAGATAAACAGAGCAGAGTTCAAAAACTACTCATTTGCTTTTCTGATGCAACTGCCATAAGAATCTGATGCTTGGGTCCTGTTGACATGATAAGACTAAAAGATATAGGAGCAGCATTAAGCCATGCAGCCCATCAAGTCTGCTCTGCCATTCCATCAGGGCTGACTTATTATCCCTCACAACCACATTCTCCTGCCCTCTCCTCGTAACCTTTGATGCCCTTACTAACCAAGAACCCATCAACCTCTGCTTTAAATATACTCAATATCTTGGGCTCCACAGCCATTCGTGGCAATGAATTCCATAAATTAACCACCCTCTGGCTAAAGAAATTACTTCTCATCAATGTTCTAAGAGGACTTTCTTAGTCCCCTTAGCACATCTCCTGCACATCCATTCTATCTAAGAGTTGCAATGGTCGATAGGTTTCCATAAGATCCCCCGTCAAACTTCTAAACTCTAGTGTGTACAGACGCAGAGCCATCAAACACTCCTCATACTTACACTCTTTCATTCCCAAAATCATTTTTGTGAACTTCCTCTGGACCCTCTCTAATGCCAGCGCATCTTTTCTTAGTTGAGGGGCCCAAAACTGCCCACCATACTCCAGGTGCAGTCTGACCAATGCCTTATAAAGCCTCAGCATCACACCGTTGCTCTTATATTCTCGTCCTCTCAAGCTGAAAGCCAAAAATGCCTTCCTTGCCACCAACTCAGCCTGCAAGTCAACCTTTAGGGAATCCTGCACGAGAACTCCCAATCCATTTGCAACTGTGATTTTTGAATTTTCTCTTTTTAGAAAAATAATCTACACCTTTTTCCTCTTCTACCAAAATGCAGATCATACACTGTCCTACACTATATTCAGCAGGGAAACGACCTTTCGACCCTTTGCATGACAAGGTTGCCCCTGTTGCCTGTTTTAAATCTCACTCCTCTGGTATTTATCTTACGTTTAGCACCTCCTCCTGTGGATCTTTACCTTGTCTATGACACTCATAATCTTATATACCTCTGTCAGGTCATCCTGAATTAAACAAATTAATCTAGTCATTTGAAATCTGAAAATCGGAGGATGGTGAGAGAAGGGTCATCCTTTGCAATTTCCATCAACTCTGACAACTTTCCAACACCAGGCTCACAGTTCTCTTTCTTTCCTGTATTTTGAAGGGATTTCTCTTTGGACCACTCTTCTGTCACCACAAATCATTCACCATCTCATAGGAGATACAACTCCTGTCCTGTCACCTCTTTCTTCTCACCTTTCCAGGTGAAGCAGTGGTTCACACACATTTCATCCAATCTAATGTACTGTATTCAGTGTTTACCTTGTAGCCTCTGCTCCAATGGAGAAACCAAATGCAAATTAAGTGGTGTCCTTGTGGACACCTGCCTTATACTGCACGTGTAATCCCAAACCTCCAATTGCCTGCCACTTTAATTCACCATCCAGCTTACTATCTGTGGCATTCTGACAGTTACAATGAGGTTGAACATAAGTTAGGGCAACAAGAGTTCATCTTCCATTTTGGCATGTTATAACATTCCAGACCCAATACTGAGCCCTCCACTTTAGATAACTCACTCTTTCTTTCCATCTGTGTCAGAACTGACCATTTTGGCTCTCGTTAGTTTTGATCAGTGTTTCATTTTCTTCTTAGATATACTAGCGTACTAGGCATGTTCGACAACATTATTATTAACAACACGTAACATATACAAGGAAACATAACATGAATCTAACAACTACTTTGACCTTAACATTAATGAATTTGGTCTTGCCTTATCAAAGATACTCCCTTTTTTCTACCCATCCCTTGCCAACCTTCATTTTGTTACAAATACTAACGTATTTCCTTTTTTTCAAGGTTATGACATGTGGTCTCTGACCTAACATGTGAACTGCTTCTCTTAGCACAGATGCTGCCTATCTCAACATCTACTGATCGCACATTTGCAGGACCTCTATTAAAAAAGTGACTGTACTTCATTGGCTGTAGAGGCTGTAGGCTGCCTGAGAAACCACATAAGTTGAGGTTTCCCTCTCTGTACAAACCGTGAAGTTGACAAATGTATGAAGCTATTCTGATGCTTGGAGTCACACTTACAGAAGTTATGGAATGACTAGCATGGTGTAAAAGTAAAATGAAGTTTCAGAAAATCACAGGATTTCTTTTTTAAGATTGAAAGCACAGTGTTTCTACCAGTTCCAGAAAAGGGGATATTTACTCAGTAAAGCTAGCAGCACTCTATCTGATGTGAGAGTGCTCAAAACAAACAGGAAACAAAATATACAGCAGGTCAGTCAGCACCTGAGGAAGTAACAGGCAAATGAATATTTCAAGTATATACATTGCAAGGATGAAAAAAAAAGTCAATTTCTAAAATATTTGGTCCATCATTTTACAACCTAAGTTTACAGCCACATTTTAAAATAATCAAATGCATTATCAATTACTTGAGAGCAAAATTCAAGGAACTTTAATGTGTATGTGAACAGCTAACGAATTCATCACATTAACAATAACATTTTTCAGAAAGAAGACTAAATTGTTGCTTTCTCTCAGCGTATAGAGGGCACAAGGTGAGGAAGGACATTGCAGCTGAGAAACAGGAACTAGAGGAATCAATAATAAAACTTCAAGCCGGTAAGTAATTTTACATAAAATTTAATATTTCTGAGGCAGGTATGATCAGTTTTTGGGGCAGAAACTGCTCTTGAGTAAGAGAAAAATGAGTTGTTGGACAAACATAATGGGACTTTGATAGAATACAGATCTGGGCTGAGAAGTGGCAGATGGAGTTTAATCCAGAAAATTGTGAAGTGATACACTTTGGAAGGTCGAACTTGAAGACAGAGTACAAGGTTAATGACAGGATTCTTAGTAGTGTAAAGGAACAGAAGGATCCTGGAGTCCACATCCATAGATCCTTTCAAGTTGCTACACCAGTTAATAGGATGGGTAAAAATAAAACAGAAGAAAGTCTGCAGATGCTAGAATCCAAAACAGCACACACAAAATGTTGGTGAGATTCAGCAGGTCAGGAATAATCTATGGAAATGAAGAGATGGTCAACATTTCAGGATGAGACCCTTCTTCAGGATGGTTAAGAAGACATAAGAAATGTTGATCTCCATTATTCAGGGGATTGAGTTCAAGCGCTATGAGGTAATGTTGCAGCTCTGTAAAACTCTGGTTAGACTACACTTGAAGTATTGTGTTCAATTCTGGTTGCCTCATTATTGGAAGCATATGGAAAATTTAGAGAGAATGTAGAGGAGATTTACCAGGATACTGTCTGGATTAGAATACATGTTTTATGAGGAAAGTTGAATGATCCAGGACTTCTCCCATTTGGGCAAAGGTGGATGAGAGGGTGATTCAATAAAGGGGTCCACAATGATAAGAGACATAGATTGAGTAGACAGTCAAAAACTTTTACCCAGGGCAGAAGAGTGAATACAATGAAGCATTATTTTAAGGTGATTGGAGGAAAGTATAGGAGGAATGTTAGAGTAATTTTTTTTGCACAGAAAAAGATAGGTGTGTGGAGCTCACTGTGAGGGCTAGTGGTAGAGGCAGATATGTTAGGAACTTTTAAGAAGCTGTAAGATAGGCACATAGATTAAAGTGAAGCAGAGAGCTATAAAAGAGGAAAGAGTTAGACTGATTTTAGAGAAGGCACTGTACTGTGCTATGTTCTATATTCTATGGACTCAGCAGGGTAATGGACAGTTGCTGTTTCAGGTAGGTCCAGGCTCTTCACCTGGATTCTCAGGCCTGGATGAAGGATCTTGCCCTAAAATTCTACTGTCATTTTCCCTTCAGAGATGCTTCCTGACCTGCTGAGTTCCTCCTGCAACTCATTTCTTTCCTTTGCTCCAGATTCCAGCATCTACAGTCTCTCTTTATCTGCTCCAAAAGACCACTCAACCTTTTTTCCACACATCTCTATCTTACCGTTACTACATCAGGCTGCATGGGAGTCCTGCGCTTTCTACTGCTGGGTAAGAGTAAGTGTCAGCAGTCCTGCAGTTAGGGTATCATAGCAAGGTCCCATCAAGTATCTTTCAAAATGCATATAAATATCAGAGAAGCAAAACAAGAAGATAGACTTTGATTTTACATTATGAATATTTATCATTTATTTATTTCAACAGCTGCAAGAGGATACTTGAGCCGAAAAGTAATCAGAGAGATGCTGGAAGAACAGAACAAAGCTGCAGTTAAAATCCAGGCCCACTATAGAGGCCACATGGATAGAAAAGCTCTGAAAGAGCCAACGTGAGTTGCTTAATTAAATAGAGACAAGAGAAACTTGAATTCTTAGGAATAAATTTTGAATTTGTACAGCAGTATGCAATTAATTTACATTTACTTGCATTTCTCTACATTTCAATTTATTGCGTGTTGAAATGGAAAACACTCTAATGTCTTGCTGAACCTTATTGCAGAGAATTGGTGTGCTCTCTTGGAATGCTTTAGAATCCTGAGTTTACCGTGGAGGGACATCAAAGGATGATTCTTAGAACACAGATCTTTCTGGAAGCCTTCCATTAGAATCACATTCAAGTCAACCAAACCATAACTGAGGATAGATTCCCCAAAAGGAAGGGACACATCCTCCAAAACTAGAGCAAAATAAAACAACATCTTTTATGTTGATTGGCTCTTCTCTTTCAGCTAACTTTGATTTCCATCTTTTAAAGCTCTTTTGATTTTGAATTATTTTAAACCTATTCTTTGGTCAGGGCATTGTTGGTGATTCTCAGTGCAGAGGCCATTCAGTTACATTGTCCGTGGTTCACAGCAGAAACAGGGCATTGTTGGTGATTCATGGGGTCAAACAGCATGGAAAACAGGTCCTTTGGCCCAACTCATCCATGCCAACCGAGTTGCCTAGTGAGATAGATCTACTTGTCTTTAAGATCTAGCTCACTTGACAATAAAACAATGCAGGTTCTGTTTCAGCATGTGACTTGATATGCAAAATGTGCCCACACCATTCTTGGCCAGTTCATTACATTTTTTGAGTGATTAAATTAGACATAAGTGATATATGTAGCATGATTCATGCAAGATAGAGAGAAAAAAATCTATTTCTCAACATGCATATCAACAACTTACTTGTTATAACAAATTAAAGAGCCATTCAGCCTGGCTGCCACCAACCTATCTCCTACCTATCCCCATGTACCCCTTCTCCCTCCACACGCCCATTGACTCCTCTTTAATACTTCTTCCCCTAGCATACACTAGAAGGAACTTTACAGGAGGCAATTAACTCACCGACACTGGGATGAAACCCATGTGGTCTTAGAGAGAACATGCAGATTCCACACAGACACATCCGAAGTTGGGATTGAACCCACATCACTCGCTGCTATAGCCACTGTGTTACAACTAATAGAAGCCATTCACTCCAATGTCAAAAATAAATTTAAAGACAATTCCACGCAGTCCTTCCCATCCCCTTCGTGTCTCAAATTAACTCCGGTAATGTTGGGAATTAATGTTTGTTACAAATGCTAAAAAAAAATCTATCAATTTAATAAGTGTTAATGTCATCAGTGTAATTCAATGCTGTTGTCTGAAAGGAAATGCAGAAAGTACTAATATTCTCTATACACACAACTCAAAAAGACCCATCTAACTATCTCAAAGAAATTCTTTATCTGGTATTTGTATTTGACAATTGTTTTAATAATTGTTGTTCAAAAAATCGCAGAGTAAGATTTTCTTTTTGTTATTATGATTAGAATACATGATGCAAAAAATCTACATGATAAACAATACAGTAGATCTGATGTGAATGGCAAAGAGATGCAAGGAGATTCAGCAAAAAGATCCCCTCAGAATGACAGCAGTCAAAAATCAGCAGGGAGCCAGAAAAGGGAGTTAAAGGTGCCATCAGGTCAGGCCACAAGTGCAACCAATGCAGAGGGTGATGAGGACAAGGCTGCAAAAGTCATTCAGAGCAACTTCCGTGGGCACCAAGAGAGGAAACATCTGGAGAATGAGGGAAAGCTTCCTGAACAAAGAAAAAATATTGGAAAATCTCCACAGGAACATCACAAGAAAGTATACCCTATGAACAGAGCAAGGAACGAGATGCCGGGTAAAACTGTGGAAAGAGGAAAAGCTATCAATGAATCACTTCAACCACGAAAGGAAACTCTTTCAGACGAAGGGTCCAGTATACAGCCTGGCACGGCCAAAGGGGATGAAGACCAAGCAGCAGTGAAAATTCAAAGCAATTACAGAGGCTTTAAAGAAAGAAAACAAATTCAAGAATATACTAAACAGGAAGGAGAAATGGTTGCAAATTTTTCAAAACAGGTAAGGAATATTAAGCATTTTGTTCCTTTTCCTATATGGGACATTAATTTTAAATTTTATCACAGACAATGGAAATGATGGCTGGATAACTCTCTAAGGTACAACGAAAATTTCTAGTTACCTCTAAAAATCTGAAAGTGTAGGGCTTTAACTAAGGAAGTAGGTGACAGAATAACTACAGGTCAAATTAATTGAAAATATGAATGAAAACAATTCTGGGATGTCACAATCATTCGGCTTGATTATAAATCAATGGCTGGGATTAATGTCAATTTAATGAGATGCGCTTAGGATCGGCTTCTACAAATATTTATAAAGTAATGTGATTAGTTTGTCCATCCACTCTAAGCTAACATCCTGAATTTATTAACTTTTATGAGTTCATCCTTATGAGCTGGTTCCACTGAACGTGTTGCCTCAGTTGTCTCTGAAACGTTAATGTTTACCTATTGAGTCATTCAGGGTGATGGAATTCCATGTGTAAAGATTATACTGAGTTTCTTCTTAATTTCCCTTAAAAGAAAAAAAGATAACCAAATGTAGGAGTATCTGTCTAAACTCACTTGTATGTTACTACATGCCATATACCCAGGAGGCTGTGAAATATAACTTTGCGTAAACCTAATTACCATTATTATTTTTCAAAACTTCATTCACATTTTCAACCAGAAAATTATTTTGATACAGTTTTATATAGTTGGGAAATATATTTTAATGGAAAGTATAATGTCAGAAAAAATGATTTTCTTCTCTGAATCATATCCAATCATCATTTAAAAGCATGAACAAAAAATGCTAGAAGCACTCAGCAGCTCAGGCAATGTCTGTAAAAAGATAAATATTAATTCTTGCAGGTCAAAGACTTTTCACCAGAACCTGCTGATTTTTTTTTTCAGCATTTTCTATTTTTTTTTTAATTTCAGATTTCCAGCATCTTTATTTTTTGATTTTCATTTTAAAAGCTGTTTATTAATTGTTTTTATTATCAGATAGCAAAACGCTCCAGTGAATTCTTGATTGCCCAGAAGAAGCTGAATGATGTCATCGCCTCACACTATCTGACGTCTATGAGCCAAGATCGACAATCTGTGAATAAGCAATCAAATGGGAGCTCGTTGTCACAGCAGTCACAGCCAGGTTTGTCCATGTTCCCTTGTAAATGTTTAGAATGAAATTGGAACCTGTTGAAACAGGCATTTACTCTTCTATGTGGCCTTTGCAGTATCAAAATGCAGGATGCAGAGCTGGTAAGAACATTGGATAAGAAAAGCTTTCAGAGGTGATGAGAGTCTGAGCAAAGTGGAAATAATCTGACAAGAAAATTTCAGGGTGCATTGAGTGGTGCAGCAGATAGTGCTGGGGTATTACAGGTCCAGCAATCCATGTTTTATTTTTCCCATTACTGTCTGTGTGGAGCTTACGTGCTCTCCCTCTGACCGTATGAGTTTTAATGGGATGTTCCCGATTCCTCCCATAGCAACAGAACATTCTGGTTCTTAGGTTAATTATCACCATAAATTTGCGCGAGGCAGAGGTATAACTGAGAGAATCAATATGATATTGTTTGTCATGTGAGATCCATAAAGAACATAAGACATTGAAGCAGAATTAGACAATTCAGCCCATCGATTCTGCTCAACTATTCAATTATGTCTGATTTATCTTTTGCTCTCAACCTTATACTCCTCCATTCTTGCAGTAACCTTTTCTAGTCAAGAACAAACTCCCCTTCAAATATATCCAATGACAGCTCTCAGTGGCAATGGATTTCACAGATTCACCACGCTCTAGCTAAAGAGATGTCCTTGTATTCTGAGGCTGTACTATTTAGACCTAGGCGCTATTAAAAACATCTTGTTTAACTGTGAGTTAACAACTAAAGTATTAGATTATGATTTTTTAATCCAAAGTAATTCAGATTTACCCATTGCCCATGTTGGTAACAGTATCATGTCCTGGAGTTGTGATGGGGAAAAGAGATCCACTTTGGTGTGAATCACGTTGAATTGACTAATCCAACTTCCTAATAGCAAGTCTTCAGAGCATATGGGCCCAAACATTCAAAGCACACCCAAAACAATTCCTTTTGCATGCTCTACACTAGAGAAAAAGGTTCAAGTGTTTAATTTTATTCTAGTTTTGAGGCAAGTGTTTTATCTTTCATTATATCATTTAAAACTCTTTAGTATGTTTTGTTTCTCTCTCTCATCTTTATTAACAACAAAAATCTAAAGATAGCAAAAAGCAGGTGCTGACTACAGTTAAGTGACACCCTAAAGATCTGTTAAATCGTGCATTTCTGGTATAATCTACATAATGTGCAAGCACCGAGACATCCTGAAATAGGTGGTGATAGAGTTGCTAATTTAAGCTGCAAGAAAGAGAGTAAACTGAAACTTTAGATGGAAAATGTAAAGATAGACAAATATGCAGATCCCTCTCTCAATCTTTTCATTTCTAACTGCTGAGGAGACATTAATCATCTTGACTTTTCCCAATCAACCTCACCCTCTCTGACTCTCACACAGATTTTCAGACAACCCAGTTAGGTGAGCTTTAATCATTTCTGAGCGCATGTTTGTGAAGTGAAGGCATATGTGCTAAGTGAATGAAGGTAATCTAAATAGAGGACTGCAGAACCATAGAACACTATAGCACAGTACAGGCCCTTCAGCCCTCATGTTGTGTTGATCTACAGAATCCTTAAAAAAAGTTCTAAACCCACACTACCCCATAACCCTCCATTTTTCTTTCATACATGTGCCTGTCGAAGAGGCTGTTAAATACCCCTAATGTTTTAGCCTCCACCACCATCCCTGTTAAGTTATTCCAGGCACTCACAACCCTCTGTGTAAAAAACTTACCCCTGATGTCTCCCCTAAACTTCCCTCCCTTAATTTTGTACATATGCCCTCTGGTGTTTGCTATTGGTGCCCTGGGAAACAGGTACTGACTATCCACCCTATCTACGTCTCTCATAATCTTGTAGACGTCTAACAAGTCCCCTCTCATTCTTCTACGCTCCAAAGAGAAAAGTCCCAGCTCTGCTAACCTTGCTTAATATGACTTGTTCTCCAAACCAGGCAACATCCTGGTAAATCTCCTCTGTATCCTCTCCATAGCTTCCACATCTTTCCTATAATGAGGTGACCAGAACTGAACACAGTTGACCAGAATTGAACACAATAAAGGGCTTGTGAACAAATTGGTTCTGGTAGCAAAAAAGCATGGACTAATCAGTTATCCAAATAAATCCTTAAACCTCACTGTGCAGTGCACCAAAGGTATTATAGCTTGTTTAAGAGATAATTTCCTATTTAGGATAGCAATATGATCAGATGGATGAATAATACAGTGCTGAAATAATCAGGAAAGGCTACAAGATTGTCCATTACAATTTTACCTGGGCTTTCCCATTGGCAAGTGCGTCTTACAGCTAAAGCATTGATCATAAGTTTAATCAAACTTACACCAGCAATATAGGCCGCATCCTTATGTTTATAATTAACATGGCACAATGAATAAATAGTTGTCAAAGAACTGTATATCTTAACTGTCCTCTGTTCAGTGAATACAGTTTGTTGTCTCATTATTTCATAGATGCCTATGTTCTCCATGTGAACATTTCCCTGATATGACTCTTAAGGAATAAAATGCAAGAAATAGAAGCAGTAACGGGGCAAAATGGTACCTTGTTCTTGCTCCATTGTTCAATAACAACATGAGTTTTTTTTTACCTCAGCAAAACTTTCTTATACAAACCCCACATCCCTAGATTTCCTTAATATTGAAAAATCTATTGACCTCTATCTAAAATATGTTCAGCTTCCAAATCCAACATGGGCAAAGAATTCCAAAGATTCGCTATGTTCTAGGTGGAGAAATACATTCTCATTTCAATTCTGTTTGTCTGACCATGCAGAAATCCAAGTTTCTTTTTGAACGGGCTGTTCAGGTCATGCCTGATCATTCAAATCCGGTACCCTGAAGTTGACTGTGATCTAACTGAGCAATGTAACTCACATAGAAATGCTATGAGAATGCTATGAGAATGCCACTCCCCTGAGCTGTACTGGCTGCAGGAGCTGTAGAGGAAGTTGACCTTGTATGCATTTAGAGATATCCAAAATTAAAAATCACACTGTTTTAAAAATTAAAGTATATAAAGAAATGAAACTAAGTACTATTAAGATGGATAACATTTGAAAACAAGTAGATTTAAATGAACTCAAATGAAGATAATGCAAATTATCAGACGCCCTCTCACCTAGAACTGTTTCACTCCCTTGAAGTGAATAGAGTTGCTGAACCTGGCTTGGTCTAACTGGCAAAGGTTTAGTGTGTAGATTTGCCCATGTAGTTATTGTTTTACTGCAGGCTTTTGGAGCCATCATAGGTCTTTATGATGTTTCCAATGTTAGATTGAAGTCAGAGTGACAAAAGAGATTGGTCTTTCTGTTCATGAAGAGTAGAGTGGGAATCCAGTGCCTCCTGCCAGCTGTGGGGATGCGTGTTTGCAGTTTCACCCAGAACTGACTACTTTCTTCACAGAAAATTTCAAACCTTTATATTTTGGAGCACAATTTCACAGAGATATACAGCCAACTCCAGTTCTGAGCTCCCACTAACAGTCTTATACTTGAGTCAGTCACTATGGTGACTGGACAGTGATTGGCACAAAAAGCCCTTGCTGCATTTTTTTAAAATCCAGTTTGTACCTTAAGGGCAGTATATCAAATTGAAACATCAATTCACTGCTGGACCATCTAAGAGCAAATCATCCAGCATGGATCAGTGATTATAGTACTGACCTGAAAATGTCTCAGGGCTTTCACTCAGAAATCTGAATTTACCAGCTTATAGCTTTGGAAGAGTTCTGGGAAGTTACGCTACTGATTATTTCTATTTGTAAAGGTGTTGCAGAATGAGTTTATATCTTAGACATTGAAATCTCTGAAGAGCTTGGATCCACTCTTCTGAGGAAACACGGTTTTCATCACTGGTACTGTTACTTAAGCTTTTACACCCCAGGTTTTGTAATTTCTTCCATTAAGTTTTACACCCTCTTGCCTCTTCCCCCACTTCAGATGCTCCTGAATATAGCTTTTCATAAACTTTTGAGTAACCTGTTTGAATACTATCACGTGTACCTTGGTGTTGAATTTTGTTTGGTAACACATAACAACTTCAAGTTCAATTTATAAAGGAATATAAAGGAGGATAGCAAAAGCTTTTTTAGGTATGTGAAGAGAAAGAAGATAGTTAAGAACAATGTTGGGCCCTTGAAGAATGAATTGGGTGAAATTGTTATGGGAAACAGAGAAATGGCAGAAGAATTTAATGAGTACTTTAGATCTGTCTTCACTAAGGAAGACACAAGCAATCTCCCAGATGTATGGATGGGCCAAGGACATAGGGTAACAGAGGAAATGAAACAGATTGACATTAGGAAGGAAACGGTGATGAGAAGACTGATGGGACTGAAGGCTGACAAATCCCCAGGTCCAGATGGTCTGCATCCTAGGGTACTAAAGGAGGTGGCCCTGAAAATTGTGGATGCATTGGTAATCATTTTCCAATGTTCCTTAGATTCAGGATCAGTTCCTGAGGATTGGAGAATGGCTAATGTTATCCCACTTTGTAAGAAAGAAGGAAGGGAGAAAACAGAGAACTATCGACCTGTCAGCCTAACATCAGTAGTGGGGAAGATGCTAGAGTCTATTATTAAAGATGAAATAGTGGCATATCTAGATAGCAGTGATAGGACTGGGCCAAGCCAGCATGGATTTACCAAGGGTAAATCATGCTTGACTAATCTATTGGAGTTTTTCAAGGATGTAACCAGGAAGTTAGACAAGGGAGATCCAGCGGATGTAGTGTACCTCGATTTTCAGAAGGCATTTGATAAGGTCCCACATAGGAGATTGGCGGGTAAAATCAGAGCTCATGGCATCAGGGGAAAGACATTGACATGGATAGAAAACTGGTTGGCAGATAGAAAACAAAGGGTAGCGGTGAATGGGTGTATCTCGGAATGGCAGGTGGTGACTAGTGGGGTGACACAGGGCTCTGTATTGGGACCACAGCTGTTTACAATTTACGTCAACGATTTAGATGAATGGATTGAGGATAACATCAGCAAGTTTGCTGATGATACTAAGCTGGGCAGCAGTGTGACATGTGATGAGGATGTTAGGAGAATTCAGGCTGACTTGGATAGACTGGGTGAGTGGGCAGATACTTGGCAGATGACGTTTAATGTGATTAAGTATGAGGTTATCCACTTTGGGAGTAAGAACAGGAAGGCAGATTATTATCTGAACGGTGTAAAGTTAGGTAAGGGAGAAATACAAAGAGATCTAGGAGTCCTTGTTCATCAGTCACTGAAGGTGAATGAGCAAGTGCAGCAGGCAGTGAAGAAGGCGAATGGAATGTTGGCCTTTATTACAAAGGGAATTGAGTACAAGAGCAAGGAAATCCTCTTGCATTTGTACAGGGCCCTGGTGAGACCACACCTGGAGTATTGTGTACAGTTTTGGTCTCCAGGGTTAAGGAAGGTCATCCTGGCTGTAGTGGAACTGCAGCGTAGATTCACAAGGTTAATTCCTGGGATGTCCAGACTGTTTTACGCAGAGAGGTTAGAGAGACTGGGCTTGTACATGCTGGAATTAAGGAGATTGAGAGGGGATCTGATTGCAACATATAAGATTATTAAGGGATTGGACAAGATAGAGGCAGGAAATATGTTCCAGATGCAGGGAGAGTCAAGTACCAGAGGGCATGGTTTGAGAATAAGGGGTAGGTCATTTAGGGCAGAGTTAAGGAAAAACTTCTTCTCCCAGAGAGTTGTGGGGGTCTGGAATTCACTGCCTCAGAAGGCAGTGGAGGCCAGTTCTCTGGATGCTTTCAAGAAGGAGCTAGATAGGTATCTTATGGATAGGGGAATCAAGGGATATGGGGACAAGACAGGAATCAGGTATTGATAGTAGATGATCAGCCATGATCTCAAAATGGCGGTGCAGGCTCGAAGGACCAAATGGTCTACTTCTGCACCTATTGTCTATTGTCTATTGTCATTCAACCAAACGCTGGTATACTGTACATCTAAACAGAACAATGTTCCTCAGCGACCAAAGTGCAAACCACAGTATCATATATAGCACAAACATAATATTAACATGATAATATTAACTGATATTAAATAATTCTGTAGATGTACAAGTTGACATAAATTGACAAAATATAGTTAAATATACAACAGTATAACACTACTGGCACTGTCAAACGTAATGTTTACTGGGTGGTCACAGGGTTTTCAGAAGTCCTACAGCCTAGGAAAGAAGCTGTAAATCAGCCTAACAGTGTATACTTGCTTCTATATTCTAGTTCTTTTGAAATGAATGCTAACATTCTATTTACCTTCTGATGCACCATCAATAACTCACACTGAGACGTAAGGCGAGATATCGGCTTTTATTGACTGGAAGAAGGAACCAGGAGTGAGTGTCTATCATACAATGTCTTGGAGACTGAGGCCGAGCGTCAGGCCGCAGATCTCCTTTATACAGGGGCCTGTGGGAGGAGCCACAGGAGCAGTCAGCAGGGGCGTGTCCCGACAGGCACATAGTTCACCACACCTTCCTCACCAATGACCAAGATATACTGGGCCCTGGCACCTGGGAGGCAACATACCATCTGGGAATCTTATGCTCACCCGTAGAACCTGCTGTCCATTCCCCTCACTAACAAATCCCCTATCACGCAGTGTGCTCTTCTTCCTTCCTGCCTGAGTCACAGAGGCAGACTCAGTCCTAGAGACCCAGCCACTGTGACTTTCCTCTGTTAGGTCATCTCCCGACAGTACCCAAAGTGATACACCGGTTGTTGAGGGGAATGGCAATTGGGGTACTCTGCACTGGCTCCTTAACCCCTTTCTCCTTCCTGACTGTCACCCAGTTTCCTGTGTCCTTCACCTTGGGTGTAACTACCTCTCTATGTGTCCTAACTCCTTCAGCCTCCCGAGTCCATCTATTTCCAGCTCCAACTCCTTAACGCAGATTATTCGAACCTGCTGTTGGATGCACTTCTCGCAGTTGGAGTTGTCAGGGATACTGGCGGTCTCCCTTCCTTCCCACATTCTGCAAGAGGAGCATTGCACTAACCTGCCTGGCATCTCTACGTAGCTGAGTAGATATAAAAAAAAAGGAAATAACTTGAGCTTTTCTTTCCCTGAGTGAAGCCTCTCCTTGCAGAAGTCTCGAAGAGCTAAAGCCCAGTGATCACCATTCTGACTATACCCACTCAGGCGATGGGAGGGTTTCGTCACAATGCGGAGGGCTCTGTGAATGCAGTGCTTCTGGTATCTGTCCTGGAATGAGGAAATGGAGGAGGGTGAGAAGAAATTCACTCAGCAAACTTCACAATCCATTGCAGCTTGTAGTTGTTGTGCTTCACAGTCTTAAGGGTGCTATAATAATAAATGCAAGAAGCTGTTGTTGGAAAGGATTCTAGTGCAAGTGCATCATGTGGAGAAATCCATCAACAAGCTCTTGGCAGTGGAAAGGCTCTGAGCCTCTGTCATACACAAAATATCACAGATCCCTCAGGCTGTAGGGAGGGAATCAAAGATTAACTTCCTTCTGAGCCATCTGTTTTCTTTACCAACTTGTACTTTCAATGACATAAATCAAGCCATTTATTTCAAACAATGACAGTTTGGAGGGACATTATGAAATAACAGCTAATGGAATAAGAATCCTCTGTCCAACACAAGTTGCACATTGATACTGAGTTTGCAGTTCTTGTGATTTTTTTTCTTTGTGTAAGTAATCACAAGAAGTACTTAAATTTATTCTGTTTTCTGAAAGAATGCACTAATATATCTATACGGCAAATTAAGGAGCATCAGCAGGACAGATTCCTGTTGAGTAAATCAGCCTTTTAACAGTACAGTTGGTGCACAGTGGGAGATAATGTCACTAAGCAGTATATGTAAGAAAACGCAAGAAAAACATTGAAAACATCAGAATTAAAATTGGAATCCTTTCAATGTGTTAGAAAGAATAATGGTCTAAAAAAGTGTTCAACATAGTGTGAATCCTCAATATTATGAAATGGCTAAAGACCAAATATGTGGTCTTTTTATGAGGTAATTACTTCATAAAACATGAGGTAATTTGAAGGTCCTCAAAATTATATTATGGCTAAAGACCAAAGACTTTTGTGTTTCATTTCACAACTGTTTAATAAAATCAAAGTTAATGATTTGGCGAATGGCTGTTAATCTAGTTTAAAGCACAACAAATCTTGTCAATTTGTACTTCATTAATACTAATGTCAAATATTACTTTGCTGCACAGAAAAGTTGTACTGATTTAGAGCACATAGATAACATTAATGTGCAGATGTGATATGAAAACAGACAAGGTTTATTTTTTCATCTATTGTTTTAAATAGTGTGGAAAACCATTTTTTTCAGTTATATTTAAGATGACTCACTTTACAATTAAGTTCAAAACAAAGGGCCCTGAAGCAACTCTGGTCAGAATGACGGTCAGTTCTAGGATCGTCTTCTGAAATGGCTATATGTTTACATTCTCAAGAGGCCACTGTTGTTTGTTTATTTATTGAGATACAGCGAGGTATTGGCTCTTCAGACCCTTTGAGCCATGCCACCCAGCAAACCCTGATTTAACACTACCCTAATCATGGAACTATTCACATTGACCAACTCACCTATTATCCGATACAATTATGGACTGTGGGAAGAAACCAGAGCACTCAGAGAAAATGCACACAGTCGCAGGGAGGATGTATGGACTCCTTACTGATGACATCAGAACTGAACTCCATCTCCGACGCCCCGTGCTGTAATAACGTCCTACCATGGCACAAGCCAATGTTCTCCTATTCTGGCACGAGGCGGTGAACTTCCAGCTACCAAGCTTTTTAATGACAGTTCAGGTGTTAAGTTATTCAAACTGATAAATGCTTCATAAAGATTATTTCATTGTTAGCAGTTTACCCACTGGCATAAATTGCATTTTTGATGCAGATCTTAAAAAAGACATAGCCATTTTGCTGTTCTCTCTAAAGATTTAGTTTTATGAATTCACTGTCACAATGGTTTGGCTGGATTTTTCAACATTAAATTTAAATTAGTTTGACTTTCTTGTCTGCCAAATGATTTATGTTAGCTGTTTACATAAATTAACAATTATAATTTCCCTTTCTTGCAAAATTTTGCAATGTAATAGTTCCATGTTCTTCAGTGCTCAGCAGAGCATTGATTCACACCAAACTAAGCCAAGGAATAAGTTTGCATCTATTAGTTTTAAGTAAAACTATTTACATCAGGCTTAGTACTGTTCCAGATAATTAAAAATATTCACAGAAGTGCTCATCCTTCAGTTGACACTGGCTCAAAAATCTCATGGAATAACTTCTGTTTTGAGTGTAAGTTGATGAAAATATTTCCAGAACATGAGATCAGTTCATCTATCCATTAAATAATTTTTAAAACGATCAGTGACAATCTAGAGAAATGCTTATTTCAGGTGATTTAAAAATAAAATGACATGATGCTGATGGTGAAAGTCAAATCAGTGGGAGAGATGATTGTAAGTATTAATGTGTAATTGGCACCAGTAGAGAAAGCTCTCAAAAAACATGATAGGAAAACTAAAAGGCCTAAATTATGCTTCCACCTGACAGCTGCAGAGGAGACAATTTTGGTTTTGAAGAACAACAATGTCTTGCATTGATTAATTCTTAAACAGAAAAAAAAACATTCAAAATGCTTTACAGTTATGAAATAAATCCATTTTCACTCATAGTTCAAAGTACATTTATTATTAAAGTATGTATGATATATATATATATATATATATACAGCCTTGAGATTCATCTTCTTACAGGCAAGCACAGAACAAAGAGACCCAATAGAACCCACTTAAAAGAAGACAGTCAAACACCCAGTGTGCAGAAAAATACCCAAAATCATGCAAACAATGAAAGTGTACAAATAACATTGAGAATTGAGTCCACAGCCACAAAGCCAATCATTACTGCAGCCATTTCCGGAGCCCCATTAGCTTCAGACCACAGCCTCTGAACCTTGCAGAGCAGCAAGCTGAACTGGCCTGTTCCTCTCCTCCATCGCCAACACCCTGACCTTTTCAATCCGGCCCAGTGCTTTATTACTTTATTGTCACCAAACAATTGATACTACAGCATACAATCATCACAGCGATATTTGATTCTGCACTTCGAGCTCCCTGGAGTACAAATCGATAGTAAATATAATAAAAATTTAAATTATAAATCATAAATAAAAAAATAGAAAAGGGAGAGTAAGGTAGTGCAAAAAAAACCGAGCGACAGGTTTGTATATTTGGAAGGTATGGCCCAGATCTAGGTCAGGATCCGTTCAACAGTCTTATCACAGTTGGAAAGAAGCTGTTCCCAAATCTGGCCATATAAGTCTTCAAGCTCCTAAACCATCTCTTGGAGGGAAGAGGGACAAAAAGTGTGTTGGCTGGGTGGGTCATGTCCTTCATTATCCTGGCAACACTGCTCCGACAGCGTGCGGTCTAATGTGAGTCCAACGACAGAAGATTGGTTTGTGTGATGTTCTGGGTGGTGTTCACGATCTTCTGCAGCTTCTTCTGGTCTTGGACAGGACAACTTCCATACCAGGTTGTGATGCACCCTAGAAGAATGCTTTCTATGGTGCATCTATAAAAATTAGTGAGGGTTTTAGGGGACAGGCCAAATTTCTTCAGCTTTCTCAGGAAGTAAAGGCGCTGGTGGGCCTTCTTGGCAGTGGGCTCTGCTTGGTTAGACCAAGTCAGGTCATTTGTGATATTCACCCCAAGGAATTTAAAGCTTTTGACCTGTTCCACCTGCGCACCACCGATGTAGATGGGGTCATGCAGTCTGCTACTCCTTCTGAAGTCAACAACCAATTCCTTCAACTTACTGATGTTGAGGGATAGGTTATTGTCGTCGCACCATGCCACCAGGTTCTTAATTTCCTCAGTGTACTCAAACTCATCATTACCCGAGATACAGACTATAATTGTGGTGTCATCAGCAAACTTATATATTGAGTTTAATCACACAGACCTTGGGCTGTTCTCCATTGTCAGACCTGGGCCCTGCCATTTCAATATGCTCACAAACCCGGGCCCCTCTGCCTCAAATTGGCCTGTACTCAACTTTCCCATTTCAGCTCGGCAATTAAATCACTCAAAACCTCACTTTAAATCACTCTTTCCTCACTCTCGGGCCACTCTGCTTGTCCCATACCGAACTCATGAGGCACTGGTGAGACATCATTTGGAGTACTGTGAGCAGTTCTAGGAACTCAGCAGGTCAGGCAGCATCTGGAAATAATAAACAGGCGACGTTTCGGGCTGAGACCTTTCTTCATGGATCTCAGCCTGAGACTTTGACTGTTTATTTATTTCCATAGATGAGGGATGAATGGGATATTTAAATTCCTAAGGCGCTTTATGCATGAAGTGAAGGCTGGGTGTGGGCTTTACGTGAAGTGGTGCTATTCACCCCACCATACACAATGCTTCCCTCAGCTTCCTCGCCTTAACCTTCTGCCTTTTATTTTACATTTTCTGCTCTAAGAAATTCCTATTTCACCAAGATTTTGGCACCTGTTCTAATATTTCTTTACAATCTCATTGTTATATAATGCTCCTTCTATAAAACTCCTTAGAGCCAGACAGTATGGATGCAGGCTTTTCAGCCCATCCAGTCCCTTCTAACCACAAGGACCACGCAGGCAGTCCCAATTTCCTGCATTTGGCCCATCTCAACCAATTCCTCTGGCAACTCATTCAAAATACTCTCCCTATCTGGAGAAGTTGCCCCTCAGGTCCCTTTTAAATCTTTCCCCTCTCACTCTGGCTTTGAACTTCTCTACCTCTGAGAAAATATTGTTACCATTCACCTTTTCTATACCCCTCATGATTTTAAATATTCTGTATGGTTGTTCCTTATTCTCCGACATTCCAAGGAATAAAGACCTAGTCTTGCCAACCTATCCTTCCTATAATTCATATAATAGCAGCCAACAGAAACACAGTGACTTCTCCAGCTCTCAAAAGTGCTGCTAGTTTTAAATTCCTAATCTTTCAAAGTTTCTAGTCAGGGGATTTCAGTCAACCAAAGCTCTGCAAATACAGCACTACCGAACTCTTAGACAAAGTTACATTTAATCTGTCGACAGCAGTGTTAATAGCAGTGCTCAATAGACCCGGGATTCTACGGACAGCAGACCCAGCGACAGTGACCTGGCCTAGGCGACTCAGCCCAGCGAGCAATGCGAGAGGAAACAGGAACTGGCAAATGAGCCAGGGCACTGGCTAGGCTGAGATATAACCCAACGAGGCACTAGATAACAAAATGGGCGCACGGAGACTGAGAGTGAACACACAGAAAGAGATGAGAAACTGCTGCATTCTGGTTTTCACCAAAACGTGGCTGAACAACAACATGTTGTACTTCCTAACCACCAGACTTCAGACGGTGAGGATGCACCAGCACTCCTCCCTCCTCATCATCCTACACTCGGGTGCACCCGAGCCCATTGCTGTACTCTTTGCTCACACGTGACTGCACGGCCAAGCACCAGAGCAATCGGATTGTCAGGTCTACCTCTGATAGAACAGTCATGGGACTCATCACCAACGACTATGAGACAGCCTACTGAGAGCAGGTGGAAGAGCTCAAGGCCTTGTGTTAGGCAAATAAAGTCAAAAGGACAAAGCAGATGGTTATCCACTTCAGGAGAACTTGCACCACTCACACCCCTCTGTATACTGGACACACAGTTGTGAGCAGTTACACACTCCAGGGAGTGCTCATCTCACACAACCCTTCATGGTTCTGGAACACATTCACACAATTAGGAAAGCACAGAAACAGAATCTGGCATACATTGTGAAATTTGTTGCTTTGTGGCAGCAGTACATTGCAATACATAATAATAAAAAACTATAAATTGCAATAAAAATATATACAGCGGATTCTGGTTAATTTGGACCATCAGTTGATCAGGGCACCGCTTATCTAGGACAAAAATAAATCAAGAAAATAGCTGGGATTCCCTCTGTTTATTTGGGACATCATGCCATTTAATCCGGGCAGGAGACCATTGACAAACGTTTTCTAACTAGCATCAGTCATATGCATGTCGTGTGGCCATTGGACCCTGCACCATGCTTAGAGCGAGCAGTTTTTAAATGGAGTAGTTTGTTTCCAAAAAGCAGTAATTGTTGTCATTGATAATTGGTGAGAATAAGTGAGAAGACAATTCAGAACTATTTTGCTTAGTGTGGTGTCATGTATTCATATTTGGAAATGCCAAAACACAGCCAGGAGTGAAAATGAAATGATTTCACTACTTCAACTATTTAGGCACTGCAAAGAATTTTGAAGGTGTCAATAATCATCTTGAAAATTATTTTTGGTCCCCACTGGACATTCAGCTCTTACCTGAGGCTCCGAGTAACTGTCTGCAAGCAACAGCAGCTACAACTCAGTACACCACTTCGACAGGTGGGCTAAACCAGGTGAAAGCAGCCATCATGTCCCATATCCCGGTGAGGTACGGACACGCCTGTCCTCACATGCACAGTCAGTTCCAGCTACAGAGAGATCTAACGGCCAGGAAGGTGATTCTGCAACATTACATGGAGACGCATGGAAGGAGATGTGGTCATCCACTGCAGCCAGGGAAGATCCCAGTTGTGACGTCTCTTCATACCACTGAACCCGAATTTCCGAGTTCAAGGGATGTGGAACTGCCTCAGTACAACAGCTTTTCCACTTTAAAAACTCACCCGCAGAGATTTCCTGTCATCATTGGATACAACAAGCAACCATCGGTAGTATTGGTAGTGTTATAATTTGTTCTGTATTTCATTTTAAAACATAATTAGTTACTCAGTTAAATGGTAGTTTGTTTCTTTTATACAGTTTAACTATTTCCATGAAACTGCCATGACATTTGAGTAGGTTACATGGTTGGCACAACATTGTGGGGTGAACAGCCCATAACGTGCTGTAGATTTCTATGTTCTATGTATATTGGACAGCCACTTAATTGGGCCAAAATATGCTGGTCTAACATGTGCTAATTAACTGGACTGCACTGTTTATGAAAAATAAGTTAAATGAAATAAGTCGTGCTAAACAAGAGGAAAGAATAGCGAGGTAGTGTTTGTGGATTCATTGTCCATTCAGAAATCTGATGGCAGAGGGGAAGAAGCTGTTCCTGAATCATTGAGTGTGTGTCTTCAGGCTCCTGTACCACCTCCTTGAATGTGGCAATGAGAAGTGGACATATGTTGGGTGATGGGGGTCCTTAATGACGGATGGCGCCTTTTTGTGGCATCACCTTTCAAAGGTGTCCTCGATGCTCGGGAGTTTAGTGCCTATGATGGAGCTGGCTGATCTTACAACCTTCTGAAGCTTTTTCTGATCCTCTGCAGTGGCCCTTCCATACCAGACGGTGACACAACCTGTTAAAATTCCTCATCGTACAGCTATAAAAATTTACAAGAGTTTTTGGTGACATACCAATTCTCCTCAAACTCCTAACAGAACAGGACCCAGCAGGGAGGAGGCTATGTAGCATCTGAGCCAGGACCACCAGATTCAAAAATCAGTTACTCTCCCCAAGAAGTCAGATTGATCAACACCTCCACCCACTAACCCATCCCTCCACAACCCCCACCACCACTACTTTGTCATTTCCTGTCAGCTATGTTATGCACAGGCACTCCTGTGCCTAGCATCATTTTATGGACATACACTCAATCTATGTATATGAGCAGCATGTATATTTATGTTTATTGTTTACGCATTCACCACACTGTCTACACATGACACTGCTTTCAGCGATAACATTCTTTATTGCTTACAGATCTTCCTAATTTTGTGTCATTTACAAACTTACTGATCAAGCCTTGTGCATGCACATCCAATATAATTTATATAAATAGCAAATAACAAGGTCCCAGTACAAACCCCTTGCAGCACACCACTAGCTATCAGCCGCCATTTTGAAAAACAACCTTTTACCATCACCCTGCATTTAACTACATGCTGCATGGATGTATTTCATTGCTTCCTGAGACTTGACTATTTGTGTTTAGCTCGTTACTGTCACCCACTGTGATATATTGTCCCTTACAGCCACCATTTTCCTGTGGTGTATGGAAATGGAAGCTGAATTTAGGATTTTCCTTTAGTCAGTCCATGAATAATTTTCTTCCTTTCCCAGACTGGGATTTCATGAAAGGAAAGCTCTGGAAGTTACAATTGCTTGTGGGAACTGTAGAGTCTGATAAAAAAAACAAATACTTTTGTATAGTTTCCAATCTTCACATAATGTATTAATATTAAATCATGCTATTCATTCTAATTGTATTTTAACTGTTTCGCTCAATTAGAAATAACATGGAAAGGCAATATGTTTTCCCCAACAGAAAACTTGCTTAATTGGATTAGTGTATTATTGCATTCTCTTTCATCCCTTCTGAAAGTCCAAGATTGCAGACACAGAACTTGATAAAGGAATGTAATAATTTAACACGAATGTAAGCTTAAATTACCGTCATCTGTCAAAGCATCATTGTGTCTGTTATGAATCTAATTATTAAAGAAAGCAATGATATTAAACACAGCAAATAAATTTAATGCAGACAATGAGTTGGTAAATAGGGAGCAGAGACAAATCAGTACTGAATGAACAATGACAAACCCAAGAATGGTGTGGTTGAGATGTACACTGAAGATAGCTATCCACTTTCTCAGAGTTGAGGATAACTTGTTTCCCTTCCAGTCTGCTGAGCTTTGGTACAACTCATAAAGCTAATAATTTTGCCACAAGTGGTACAGTAAGTGCTTTAAATGAGTGGGTAGTTTGGGAGATGGTACACTCCTTTTACCCTTTGCACTGTGCTTCTGTGTGCTCCCAATACATGGGATTGAGGTTGTCAGTCATCTTGACAGGTTCCCAGACATCAGTGCAGATGTTCCATTCCTTTCAAGGAGACTTTGAGTTTTTGGCTGTCCTTGAATCATTTGATCTGCTCTCCCAGTAAGTTGTTCCTATGAGAGATTTTGGAATCAATCAACCATGATCGAGTGGCCAAACCGATTTGATGGGCCAATTGGCCTAATTCTGCTCCTATGTCTTATGGCCTCATTAAATAGAGTGACAGTTTCAGTACATTATTGACTCCATGACAACATGGCCTGACTGGATATGTTTAGAGCATCAACACTGGGGATCTTGGCCTGGGACAGAATTCTGATCATAGTTTATTTATTTTACCAGTTGTTTTGGAAAGTTTTAAAGAGGGTATCTGCCCACTGCTTTGTGCTACTTGCTGTAGGTTACCCAGGATTCAAAAGCATACTGGAGAAGAACAATCACAACTTCCAATAGAATGTATTTGTGATTTGAATCTTTAAAACCCTTGGTGCACTAAAAGCCATAACTGGCATCACTCCAATCTTTGTTGTCAATGTGCAGGTGATTCAAATCTACATTTACATTCGGAAGCCAATATTAAGCTATTGTTGCAAGGGAGGGCCTGGGGACGAACATGAGTGCAGGACATAGGCGCGGAGATAGGGTCGAGAAATGCGAGCTCAATGGTGAGTGTAGAACAGAGAACCAGGTCTTGACACGACAACGAGATTTTCATAGAATCTCCAGACAATGGAGCGGGACTTAAAACTAACAGTCATAAGGGATCAGGAAACAAGGTTAATGCTCACTGGAATTGACCAATGAATTGGTAACCCATGGCTGTGATGCCAGAGTTCTTATCCTTTATTCTCTGATGAGAACCAGGTGTGCTATAATTAATGGAACTAGCAGCAATTGGGGATCAGACGACGGGAATTAAGGTATAATCAAGGAGATAGCAGCGAGATGGGGGACAGCCAGATGGGACTATGACAGTAACCCTCCCCCCCCCAACAGGAGCCTCCAGGCAATCTCCCAGGCTTGTCTGGATGGTCCCGTAGGAAGTCACAGATGAGAGAAGGGTCCAGGATGAAGGAGCGGGGAACCCAGGAATGTTCCTCTAGACCATATCCTTCCCAGTCAAACAGGTATTGGAGGCCCCTGCCCCAACAACACACATCCAGTAGCCGCTGGACGGCGTACGCCGGGTGGTCGTCGATGATTTGGGTGGGTGGAGGAGTTTCGGTCGGAGGACACAAGGGGCTGACTGAAACTGTTTTTAATTGGGAAATGTGAAATGTAGGGTGGATGTGCATAGATTTAGGTAGTTTAAGTTGCACTGCTGTGGGGTTGATGATACTTTTGACCTCGAAAGGTCCCAGGAAGCAAGCAACGAGCTTCTTAAGCTCAATCTTGAGAGGAACATCTTTAGGTGAGAGCCACACCTGCTGCACAGGCCGATACTCAGGTGCAGGAGTCCGAAGGCGACCAGCACCCCTCCAGTTGCGGTCGGCTGAGCGGAGCAGGGCCGTGCGTGTGTCTTCCCAGACCTTGCAGCACCGGCTGATATGGGCCAGAACAGATGGCAGTGCAATATACTCTTGAATGGGAAACAGCAGGGGTTAGTACCCAAGAGAGCATTCAAAAGGAGACCTTCTGCTGCCAGTACTAACCAGAGAGTTGTGGGCGTACTCTACCCACTCGAGGTGGTCAATCCAGGTAGACAGGTTGTCGATTGTTATGCAACGTAGCACCGCCTCCATATCCTGGTTGACCCGTTCCGTTTGTCCGTTCGTCTGAGGAATACAAAAATTGAAGCGGAAAGGGATTTTGGAGTCCTGGTACTGGTTTCCCTAAAGGTTAATTTTCAGGTTGAGTCTGTGGTGAACAAAGCAAATACAATGTTAGCATGCATTTCAAGAGAACTAGAATATATAAGCAAGGATTTAATGTTGAGACTTTAGGAAGCCCTGGTAAGGCCTCATTTGGAGTATCATGAACAGTTCTGGGCCCCTTATCTTGGAGAGGATTTTCTGAAACTGGAGAGGGTTCATAGTGTGTTCAGAAAAAAATGATTCCAGAATTGAATGGCTTGTCACATGAAAAGTGTTTGATGGTTCTGGGCTTATATTCACTAGAACTCAGAAGGATGAGGAGTGGCCTCATTAGATCCTATTGAATGGTCAATAGTAGAGTGGATGTGGAGAGGATGGTTCCAATGTTGGGAGAGCCGAAGACCAGAGGACACAGCCTGAGAATAGAGGGGCATCCTTTCAGAACGACAATGGGGAAGAATTTGTTCAGCCGACGAGTGGTGAATCTGTGGAATTCTTTGCCACAGACAGCTGTGAAAGCCAAATCCTTTTGAATATTTAAGGCAGAAGTTGAAAGGTTCTTGATTGGTCAGGGCACGAAGCAGTATGGAAGAAGGCAGGAGTTTTAGGCTGAGAGGATGGGCCAAAGGGTGTAATGCTGTTCCTACAGCTTATGGTCTTATACCATTGGTGTACTAGCTATAAGTTGCTCCTAATGTAGGTGGAAGGCACAGAAGAATTGGATATAGGTATTGTAGTAAAAATAATGTTAATGAAACAGCCAAATATTGCAGGATTATCCATGTATCTCTTGACACATGGTCACAAGGTGGTATTGACAAAGACCTGGAGCAGTAGGTGAATATTTTATAATAAATTACTTTACCTGTTCATAATACTTACAGAATATTTTATGGTGAATTACTTTATTTATTCACAACACATAACAAGACTGATGAGTTGCATCATACATGACCATAAATAACAACTTTAGTAGCTTTCTTTTGTGGGACACAGTGGCATGGCATTTGGCATTATGCTGTTACAGTACCAACGATCACTGAATGGGGTTCAATTCCTGTGCTGCCGGTAGGGAATTTGTTCATTCTCACATGACCATACAGGTTTCCTCCTACATTGCAAAGACATACTGTTAGGATTAGTGAGTTAAATGCGGTGTTGACACCTACAGCCTGCTCAGCACAATTGATGCAAATGATGCATTTCACTTTACATTTCAATGCACAGTACATGTGACATATAAAGTTAATTTTCTCTTTACATCAATTAGCAAAGGGCATATTTAATATGGTTAATATATAACAAGGGAAATCAAAACCAGAAATAGAGTATTTTAAATTAATAACTTCTTCACAAACAATTCTTGTTTATCAAGCTCACTCAAAAAATATTTTATTTCCAGTATGTACAGTACTTTTGTTATACTAGACTCAAACAACAATAGAGCATTAAGCCAAGGCAGAGCTAAAGTTTAGATATAGAACAAAGTATCTGAAAGGGCCAGGTGGAAGATGAGGCTCAAAGGGGAATAGGACCAAGTAGCTCAGGATCAGGTCCAATTTCTAACAAGGTACTGGACTAATCTGGAAAAGTATGAATTACAAAATGTGATCCTCATTCCAGCTTCTTTGTGAGGAACTTTTACAATCGCATATTTTAAATTTATTAGGGAAACAATGTTTTCATCACTTCGAAGATATATTTGTTCAAGAAAATTTTGTTAGAAAGTTAACATTTTTTTTCCGTTTCTTCAGGTCCCAATAAAGTAAGTGACCAGAAACAGCAAAGAACGCCTAGGAGGACTCAGCCACCAAAGACTGTAAATACACCTGAAGACAACACATACTACAACATCATTCATGTAAGTCAATGACCTGCTGATCTATGTGTTCAGATCTAGTTAGGGCTTCCATTAAAGTTGCAAGCCATCATGGTCACAATACAATCAGGTGATAGAATTCTGAGCTTTCCACTCTGAAAGGTGTTATGTGTTATATATTTGCAATATTTAAAAATAACCTAAATTCTTGATGGAAAAATCCGCTTTTACTGGACTTCCTTTGGGCCATGAGGAAAAGCAGCATTTCTTTCAGGCCATTAAACCACCCAGGAGACAATCTCTATCCAGCAGAACATCCTTGCAATTTAAACACCCCTGTATTTTCAAACTCAAATCCTACTGTTGACTCCACAAGTATCCCAGCCAATAGTGAAACCACTCTCAGAATAAACTTATCCTTTCAGCTTGAACCAAACCATGGATTTTGCTGTAGTTGTAAATTATATGAAAGTGGGTTGAAGGAAGAATTCTTTTCTTGCTCAGAGTGTGTCAGAGGTCTTGAAATTTACAGCCTGAAATGCAAAACCATTGTCCCTGGATATGAATTTGACCTACTGGGCAATGAATCATGTGTTGGAAAGCTTCTTTTTCATTGGCATGAATGCAGTGGGCAGAGTGACTCTTTATGATTCCATCAACCATCCAATGAACAATCCTAGTTAGCGAACAGCCCCATGCAAACTGGTTCTCCCTCCATGATAACCATCACCCACCTAATCCTGAAATCCTACGACCCAACCATGCCCTCATTTGCTCTTTTCTCAACCAATCTGCCTACTCTTTCTTCTTGGCTTTGGCTTTAAAAAGCAGGTTGCCTATGTGAATGATCTTAGGAATGTCATTCAGGTCAACTATGGGTAGGAACTCCATTTATAAAGTCCTGAAGTTAATTTCTGCAGAATATTTGGAAAAGTAAACATTCATCTGCATGTCCCAACCTTGCACAACCATTATCTTATGCATAGAAGTTGCCTCTCAGGTATACACCAGGGAATGATGCTAAATTTGGCCTCTTGTGCCACACAACACATACGAAAGAGGTTGAGATTTACGCCCAAGTCTTTCATCACCCTACTTATCATTGTCAGCTAATCGAGTGTCCAGAGAATATGCTGCAAAATAAAACACTTTCACCGTGAAAAGATCCATTTACCACCTAAATGTATGTACAAACCCCGTACTGACTATCTAAGCTATTTGCAAGAACCAAGATTTAATATTAGCCTAAGGACTTTACACAGTGTAATGTTCATTGAACAAAATATATGCTCGAAGGATTTAAAGTCACTTTGGCTTAAAGCAAAGTGTATATTTAGATATTTTTGATTTAAGTGATTGCAAGAAAACTTAACAAAAGCAGTCTTGTGCTAAAGAGAACAAAATCCCTTATATGGTTACCTCTCATAACCTTAAAGAAATGTAGTGTTAACTGTCTTTTTGTAACAGTAGAGCAGCAACAGTTTTAGACAACTGACATCTTATTCAGTAATCATTATAATGACCTTTATTATCTCACAATATCAAAATCCTTGTCTTATGTCAGCACATGCCTGTCATGACGTTACATAATGGAACATCAGATAAGGAGAAACAGGTGTATGGACACTGCAAGCAATCCTTGGGTTATCAGACTCGTCCCACCAGCTGCCTTTGTCAGCATGGTTAAAGCCAAGATTTGAAAGTTTTTTTAAATCTCTTAGTAAATTGAACCTTGTATCCCAGCATCACTACTTCTCAGTTTGATATGATATAATAAATCACAAGCAAGACGTGAAATAGTGATGTAGGATGCTGGAAATACGGGTGATATAAGAGGAAAGAGCATCTATAGGAAGAAGCGCTGTCGACATTTCGGGCCGAGACCCTTCGTCAGTACTAACTGAAAGGAGAGATACTAAGAGGTTTGAAAGTAGTGGGGGGAGGGGGAAATGCGAAATGATAGGAGAAGACCGGAGGGGGTGGGATGAAGCTAAGAGTCTTCTCTAACTTCCGTTAATGCCCCTCCTCCCCTTCTTACCCCATCCCTGACATATTTAGTTGTTTGGTTTTTTCTCTCTCTCTCTGCCCATCACCCTGCCTGTTCTCCATCTCCCTCCAGTGCTCCCTCCCCCTTTCTTTCTCCCGAGGCCTCCCGTCCCATGATCCTTTCCCTTCTCCAGTTCTGTATCACTTTCCCCAATCACCTTTCCAGCTCTTAGCTTCATCCCACCCCCTCCGGTCTTCTCCTATCATTTCACATTTCCCCCTCCCCCCAGTACTTTCAAATCTCTTAGTGTCTCTCCATTCAGTTAGTACTGACGAGGGGTCTTGGCCTGAAACATTGACAGTGCTTCTCCTGTAGATGCTGCCTGGCCTGCTGTGTTCCGCCAGCATTCTGTGTATGTTGTTTGAATTTCCAGCATCTGCAGATTTCCTCGTGTTTGATATAAGAGGAAATGCTTTTAAAATGCGCATGACTTTTACAGATTTCTCTATGTATATTATTCAGAAGCTTAACCAGTTTTCTCCAATTTTCAGACTTTCAAAAGGTAGAACTTAATCAGAACTTCAATATTGATTTTCTGGATTGATGACTGTGGGTGCAAGCACTGAACCATTAATAAATAACTGAACAATTTGACCATTGATGTCAATACTAATGTTCATATTCACAAGGATACTTAAGATGCTAGATGGAATTTTCTCATAAGTAAGCACACCAAATCAGATTTACCAATCAGAATATTTTTCCTCAAAGGACCTCAGGACGAACCCTGTGACACAATAGATCACTCAGTGCAGCTACATTCCTATTGCAGGCTTTTTTCAGTTCTTGCCATTACTAGGGCAATTTGATCTATCCGTACTGTCCAGTGAATCTTGAACACTTTTGTAGGTAGACTGCTAAGAACCAGTCCACTTTACAACTGCAATCAACACTCCAGCAAAAAGTTCTACTGTACATCACTTAGTCCAAAACTCCAAGAAAATAAGACATTGGAGCAGAATGAGGCATTCAGCCTATTGAGTCCACTCTGCCATTCCATCATTACTGATTTATTATCCCTCTCAACCCCTCTCTCATGCCCTCTCCCTGTAACCTTTCATGTCCTTACTAATCAAGAACCTATCAACTTTTGCTTTCAATGTACCCGGTGGGTTGGTCTCCACAGCCATCTGTGTCAATAAATTTCACAGATTCATCACCCTCTGGCTAAAAAAGTTCCTCCTTATCTCTAGTCTAAAGGGATGACACTCCATTCTGAGTCTGTGCCCATTATAGAGACCATCTTCTCCACGTCCACTCTTTAGGCCTTTCAATACTAAATAGGTTTCAATGAGATCCCACGTCATTCTTCTAAACTCCAGTGAATATAGACCCAGATCCATCAAATATTCCTCAAACGTTAACCCTTTCTTTCCAAAGATTAGTCTCATGACCTTCCTCTGGACCCTCTCTCCAAAGCCAGCACATACCTTCTCAGAAAAGTGGCCCAAAACTATTCACAATACTCCAAGTACAGTCTGACCAATGCTTTATAAAGGCCCTGTGTTACATCCTTGTTTTTATATTCTACTACTCTCGAAATGAATGCTAACATTGCATTTGCCTTCCTTACAACCAACACAAGCTGCAAGTTATCCTCTAGGGAACCTTGTAAGGACACTCGAGTCCTTTTGCACCTCTGATTTTTGAATTTTCTCCCCATTTAGAAAATAGTCTTCACTTGTATTCCTTCTATCGAAGTGCATGACCATACAATTCCCTACGCTATATTCCAACTGCCATTTCTTTGTTCAATCTCCCAGTCTGTCGAAGTTCTTCGGCAGACACCCTGCTTCTCAACACTACCTGCCCCTCCGCCTATTGTCATAGAAATGAACAACTTTTAATCACCTTCCTGAGCTGCTGTGAAATTGATGGGGGCTTTAGAGCATTGCATGGAAAGATCCCACTCAAGTTTGGTAAGATTCCCACAATGAATTGTAAAGTAACAAATAACATTCATTCTAACTCAGATGCAAACCAAGATAGAGACAAACTTAAAAATAACTCTGACCTTTTCTTTTAATATTTTACTAGTAATTACACCGCTTGTGTAGGGCAGAAACTACGTTATGAGAATTTGATATCTGAAAAGATTAGCTTTATTGGACTCTGATTAGCAGTGCTGCCATATATTGGTTTGCATAATTAGATCACTGAAGACAGATTTTTGATCTCTGCTGCTTAAGCATTATGATGTATTGATCAGCCGGTGAAAATTAGAGAAGAAAGTCTGCAGAGGAGGACTCCATGGCACCACTCCACCAACATTGACTCCCAGTGCCCCACCTCATCATTACCTGATAACCTTTAGAAGCAGGAAAAATAGAAGAGTATGGGTTCTTAAACTGTAGCAGCTATTGCAAGATCTGGATTTGCAAAACAAAAATAGAAAATGGTGCAGATAGTCAACAAAAACCCTCTTCAAACTGGGAAAGTTCTGTATGGACTCATGAGACTCCCTACAGCTTGCTTCTGATTTCACTTAACTGAGGTAATGAGTAATAAGCAGATCTAAGCCATTTCTATCCTTCTATATATCAGCAGAGGTGCAACACTGTTACAAATGATTTTTAATGTTTCTTTTAAACAGAGGTCAGTGCAGGATGGAAAGAGAAGACCCCGGAGAGACAGGTAATTGCTCACTTTCTTCCAGACTAACTTAACTCAAAGCAAAAAAAAACAAGTAAGAATTTTGCTTTTGCTCCAGATTATATTAACTGTAGCCTCAGTTCACACCCTGTTATCTGAGGGACAATGACTCCTTTTGCCTTTGACGGTGAAACTGGAAATATGTTGGTTTATATATTAGTCCTCATTGTGAGGTATATGTTAAATGTGCAATGGCGGCAGACCAAGTCCTAGTGCACACGAGGCCCAAGGCATCGTGAGGGCAGAGTAGAGTAACAGTGCATCAATTGAAGTGCAGGGAATAAGTCCAATGGTTAGCACAGGACGTGAGACACGAGCGCTGAATCTGGATACCCAACACAAGATGCAATAATAAATTGTTTTTTTAACTCAAAAGCCAATTTTTTTTAACCTGCAAGCTAAGCTCAAAACTGAACTCCAGAAGAAAGGAATTGCTTGCGTTAGTTTTCATGAAAAATTGCTGAGAAAGTTCTCACTCTCACAGTTAAGTGATCCTCCTGAATGCCCACACCAAATACCTGGCCATACCAGGCCATTCATGTGAAACTGACGTTTGTGGAAGCACCTCTCAGATGTGCATTGGTATACACATATCCTGTCACTTTAGAGCATTAGTGTGCCAAGGCATAAAGGGTACAAAACCAAATTTATAGACTTTGGAATAGATGCAGTTAGTGCTGGACCCAGCTTTCCTACAAATACTATTATGTAGCACCCACGAGTGTTCTATGGTGTTTACATTTACAACATAGATGTTTCTATTTTGCAACTCTTATCAAACGTCATCATCAGTTCTGTTTCCCTTTGCTACATGCTGTGCCATTTCCTCTCGAATTTACACAAATAATAGGAATGCACACTGCTAATTGTTTGGTGACCCAGGGTTCATGTCACATTCCTGCCGTTCTCCCCATGTGCAAGTTCATACAAAGGCATAAAGGCAGGCAAGCTTCCATCAGGAACACACAGCGGATGAACACCAGCACATTTCTCCCACACAGCTAAACACAAGGCTCACAAAGGCCAGATATCAGCATGGGGCAACTGACACAGTTAATCGGAGTTGTATTTTTAGAAATTGCATTTCTATTTAATGAGTTTAGTGAGCTCATGGAACACGATGTTCCCTAAATACTTAACTTTTTTTTCCTAAAATCTAAGTATGGATTCTAAATTCCATTCAGAATAAATATAAGGTTTTCATCAATTAAACATATTCATATAGTATTTTGAAATTTGCAAGTTTCCAATATTAAAATAGTCCAGTGACAGTTCCTCTGCCGAAGTAAGAGAATAAGTTTGATTCTGTTTGTTCAATTTGTTGCCCTCTGTGAATAAAGTGAAATGTAATGTTTGCCATCTACAGTGAAGCTGCGAAACCATTGACAAATAAATTGTCCATATTCGAAGGGATGTGTTAACCGTGCCCCAAGCATCATGTGCAATAGAATAAATCTTGCACATTTAATTAACATGGAGACCTTTAGAGTGAATAGGTTCAGGAAAATAACCTAAGAAAGGGAGTCATGGACATCAAAAAGAGATGAAGTACATGAATTTCAGTTTACAGTTCCATATTTACTCCTTTCTCATTCTAGGACTAGAGGGCACAGCTGCAGAATAGAAGGACATCCCTTTAGAACAGAGATGAGGAGGAACTTCTTTAGCCAGAGGGTGGTGAATCGGTGGAAGTCATTGCTATAGACGGCTGTGAAGTCCAAGTCATTGGGTATAGTTAAAGTGCAGGTTGATATGTTCTTGATCAGTAAGGGTGTCCAAGGTCACTGGAAGAAGACAGGGGAATGCAGTAGAGAAGAATAATATATCAGCCATGATGGAATGGTGGAGCAAACCTGATGGGCCAAATAGTCTAATTCTGCTCCAATGTCTTATGATCTATGACATCTCCCATTGTCATTCTGACTGACACTGGAGGAAGAGCCAATCAGAAGAAATATCTGAAGTCAGTCAAAACAAATCAAAACTCTCAAGATATGAAATGGAGAAAAATTAGACAAAATAAGCAAAATATAAGCTTACTTTTTAATTAATGGATTCCTAATTATCTATCTTAGAATTATCATTATTCTTCAAAAGAACATCAGAACTGTAACATTTAATGAACAATCAACAATATGCTCAGCAGTTATAGAAACACAAAATCAATAAAGGGATCGTATGTGTCTGGTAATTGTTGAAACCAAAGTGTTTTAAATGTAAATGTATTCTGCTTAACTCTATTTCATTGAAAATGAGTGCTGGTAGGATGATAAATTTACTTTTATTTTAATTTTTTTCGTGATTGCTCAAGTTGATAACATTTGCTAGCTCACCACCATCAGCATATATACCCTCCAAACAGGCAGAGATGCAAGGGTGCTGTGTTAAATTTCCTCTGGTTTTACCCAATGATGATTCTTGCCTCTACCCACGCAGAAAAAAATTTATGGTACTAGCATGCACTGTTTTCCATTCCAATCATTAATTATCTGGTGTTTACTTGAGTGAGGATGGTAAATTGCTGTTTGCATTATGGTGGTGGATCTCAACCACTCCATTCTGCTCCAGGAAACAAAATATGCATAACTACTGTACATTAGCCATGCTATATGAACCATTCTCTTATTTCCATTCCATAGTTTTCAGTCTGTCAGAACAGATAACAAACAACTGACTCATATTTTGCATCATTGTCAAGTTCAATTTGATCCCCATTTGCTCATTCCATATTGTGTGATTAACCCTGGTTAAAATTCTAAACAGTTAGATCATTTTACAATCCTACTTCCAATTGTTTGCTTCACTTATTCAAGTGTGTGCATTAGCTCTGCCCTGGGGAAGCGGTGAAATCCAATGTGATGAATGAAGCAAATTAAATAAGGTGTTTTAATTACAGTTAATATGCTCATTATTTTCTTTATAGCCAAGTGAAGTTGCTGGACGAAGATGATCGTTACTACGGAGAAATTGCTCCTGGTGATTCCACGACCAAGGGTAACACTAAAACAACAGGGAAAATTTCTTCATCACAACCCAGATCCACAAACCCCACCCACTCCAACAGGTAGACCTACATACATAGTGAAAACAACTGTCACAACTGTGAAAATATAAAATTCCTTTAACATGGCCAATAGTGTGAAACCAAGTCTAATGTCAGATTTGTCCCCGCTAAAATTCTTATCCAGGTCCCAAGTCTACACTTCCTTCAATTTCACTATTCTGTACTATTTACTGGCAATCCAAATCAGAAGACTTATTTTGACTCAGTAACCTCAATTTCCCCAACCACAACAGGGCCGAGAAGGTATTAAAATCTTTTCGCCATTTCCTTATTTAATCAGGACTTCTATTCATAGTTCATCAGAAATTAAGCTACACTTTCATTAGCTACAGGCGAAGGAAAGTGTTTGTTCGACATAAATTTGGCTACAGTATAGATTAGAAGATAAACGGGTGTAAATGAAGAGATCTCAAAGCCATAGCAAATAGTTATCTTTATGGAACAAGGCTTGCTCCTTGGTGTTTACATGACTAACATTGGCCAGTCTATCTGTGAGCTCCTCCTTCCCTACAATCAGTTGCTTCAACCTACCCTATTGGGCTAACTTACCTGTTATCTGGATTAGGTTCCAGGAAACAGATATTGTCACTGTTCAAAGCCATCAACATACATGCAGGAGGATGCCCAGCCAGGGTGTGAGCTTACTGTTAGCAACACGGTGAGATGTGGGATTCAAGCTGAACACAGTAGTAGGAACTCTATTCACTGCTTGTCCAGTTATTGCCTGGAATTGATATCTACTTCTGTTAATGTTACATATTTTCCAATTAATGTGATATCCACTCGAATTAATTCACAATTTGGTGAAATGGAATTACCTCCAAAGAGCAGAATTCCACTTGTTGAGAAATGATGATCATGAATTATATTAACTCATTCATAAAAGCCATCTTTATAATATTATCAGTTTTGAAATTTTTGTCAAATGGATATATTTTGTGAAACTTTATTTCTACTCAGTAGACTTCAAAACAATTAATAACCTTGATTTTACATGCAGTATATTCATTTCAGTGGCAAGAATATTTACATGTTTTAGTATCAGACTTTGCCTAATATATTTCATTAGTTCATAGATTAATTCATAATACTGTTGCTGTAACATTATCAGTAGTGTAATTTAAGCAATAGTTTTAAATGTTGGAGAAATATTAAGGCCAGTTTCATGAAAAACTTGCAGACTCAGATCATGCATAACTTAACTTTAGTTTATTGTAAGGAACATTGCAATGTCAAAAGTGCAATAGAGATGAAAACCTGCTCATTAATCTGTCAAGAGGCACTCTCCGTCTTCCCAGAATGAGTGATTAGCAGAAACTTGCAGTATCCTACATTATGGAAAGTTGTGGTAGGGTGTGAGAGGAGTCTTATATTCCTTTTTCTTCAGAGCTTTTCTGTTATTATCTTATTGTATGTTAATAAAGCACACCAAATTTATTGGTAGTTAAAAATTTTATTTTCCTCCCTCTTGAGGACAAGGCTTATAATCATTCAAAATTGTACTTACTTTCCTTTTAACTGCTATTGATTCAGTTATATTAGAAAATCCACGGATGTGTCTTAGCAGGCAGACATAGGAAAGTTTGCAACCCCTTCCATGATCTGCTACTTCATCACAGTCATTGAACCATTTATTTATCATCAAATGCTTAAGGCCCAAGCTGAAATGGGAGATCACGAAGAATCTAAAAGTATAGTAATTGTTTGCTCATAAACGCCATCAGCTGTTATGCGTGGGCCCTGATATCTCCACTGTAGTAGTCAGATAAGCTGGAGCTTTCTATTTGTTTTCTGAGTGTATGTATTGTATATTTTGTTTCATGAAAATAATAAATAATTGAATTCCTCTCACAGAGAAAGGAAAATATACTCTGCAGTAATCTCCTTAGTTATCTGTAAATGTTGCCCTGTCAAAGTGCACATTTCCTATCCTAGACTCCCCTCCGTGTGGACAAGTTGTGAGTCATTGATAATGAAGTCTATTTTGCTGTCAGAAGTAATAAGTTATTCTGTCAATCAGACTTGCTGTTTCAAGTGAATATTTGTGCTTTCTATAGATTACATATATATACTAATTATAAAAAGATATAACCATATCTCTTTAGCTGTACATAACAATATTTATTACAACATGGTATCTGTTTGCAAACATCAACTTTAATCCTAATCAAACACATGCTTAAATGTATATTGTGCTCAGAATCATATTTTTCTCAAGATATACTTTAATGTGTTTAT
Organism: Hypanus sabinus; assembly: GCF_030144855.1. NCBI lineage: Eukaryota > Metazoa > Chordata > Chondrichthyes > Myliobatiformes > Dasyatidae > Hypanus > Hypanus sabinus. Next base: position 46,893,084 of record NC_082711.1, on the reverse strand, counting down.
TAACATGATATGGCTGCTGCTGTGTCAAAATGGTTGTTGTGATGCATCTGGTGTGGTAATCTAGTGGGTAGTGCTTATCGCTCTTGCTTTCAGATTCCACCTCTGGCAAGCAGTCTTGTGAAAAGGAGAGCTGAATGTGTAATTGTCTGCCTGCCAGTACATAGCCTCTCCAACAGCAAGCCTCATGTAGTGCCTCCTCGCTGGTGACATGTGAAAACTGAACTCCTTTCGCATTCAGGATGGGGAGGAGGTCTGGCCCCTGCACACGCAGCCCGCAAGCCCACTAGTGTGTGGACGTGCCCTGGTGCTCCTGAACAGATCCCCAGCTATGGGTAAATATCTCCACTGTCTTGTGGGCAGCCTCGGCAGAGGTAAAGGCTCCCCGAGGAGTAAACCCAGATAACAAATCTGGAGTGGAACCCCTAAGACGGCTGGATGTCATTCAACATCCTTCCTGCAGTTCCTGCAACCGAGCTGGTGCTAAACATATTGCTTCATAAGCTTTCCTTTTCAATACACTGGTGAGGCCGTGAGGGGGATCTTGACAAATGGACATATCAGGATCTTCACACCGTCTGCCCAGGCTTCTAGTGATGATCATCATCACCCATTGTCCTTTCAGACAAACAGATGCCAACCAACCATGGCTGCTGCTGCTGGCTATATCTACATTAACTGCCCATACTGAATGGCTTGTGCCACCATTTCAGGAGGGTAATTAAGAATCAATAATAATGCAGTGTGTCTGAAGTTACACATAGGCCACATAGGCAAAGATGGAAGATTTCCATTCCTGAAGAATATTAGTGAACCAGATGGGTTTTAATGACAATCCAGGAGTATTACGGTCACTGTAAATGTTATTATCATTTTTATTTAATTACATAATTTAAATTCCCCAGCAGTGATGCTGGGATTTGAACCCATGCCTCAAGATCAGTAGTCCAAACCCCTGGATGAAAATTGGGGAAAAAATTGCTATTGTCATAATTCAGTCTTTCTTGATCCTAGGAGGTTTGTCGTTAATCGTTGATAAACTTGTCGATAGGAAGTTAGATCATTCTTTGCAGCTGTCTTTACATGAAACTGGATTATTACCTAACAAATGTTTTGCAGTTTCCTAAATGCACACATGTCTGATGGCGCTATACAGGAAGTTCTGCCAGGTCAGCAAGATGAAAGCTTACAGGTCTATAGAGATACACAGGTGGGGGAGCTGGGAAAACCAGCAGCAGCTCTGCAATCTGCCGCATCTGATGTGCCACTTTTGCCAGATTTGTTTCTTGCCAGAGCCTCATTAAATCAAAAATTTGATGCAAAAATGTTTAAATAATGGGATTAGCCCCAATTTTGATCTGATTTCTTCCGTTCTTTGAGAATGAGAGCACATGAATCCACCTTGATACTTCAGCTCTACAATGAAATCCACTTCTGCTTCATAAGCAATTCTGTCCCCAATTTCTTCCTTTTCTTTTTTACAAAAAGATACCCTTTGGTACCTTTTGATTGGCTCCAAAAGGTAATTTTGTTTCCAGCATTTTTAAATGCAGTAGTTGATGGTTAAAACAATCCAACGTGAAATATAACCAAGAAGTTGTGTAATTCCACCCCCACCATCAGCAAGCCCCAGACCCCATTTGCTGGTTTTGACACCAGTAAAGATCAAAGACATTTGTCTGGACCTGCTGTGAGTCATCGGGGAGCTATTTGCAGCTCTTTGCCATCTGTAGCCAAAACAGCTTTCAGTTAAACTGCAACATACGGATCACACAGTTACACCTGCAGCTAGTTTCACTGCAGTATCAGCTAACGTGCTGCTCACTAATGAATGAAAACAGTGACTGATTCTTTGGCTGGTGTGACCAGTATTTTCATCCGCTTCAAATGCTGACTTGGCATTCCTCTGAGCGATCTAACATGGAAATACCTCTACATTGCACTATATTGAGAGAGTTACTGGTGGCTATCGTACAATAAAACTATAGTAATGTTGCATTGCTTCATACTAAAACATTTAGATCTAGAGACTGAATAGATTTGCAGTCATATGTCCACTTGTGCTCCACTGGGAAGTGCCTGTGCATGAGAGAGTGTGCAGTGAGGTAAACTGTATCCATAAGAAATTGTGGATGTCAGTTAACTAAAGGGTTTGCAAAATGTTCAAAAATCCAAGTAAGCTTATGAAAGGTTCATAAAACTAGGTAATGATAGAGATCTAGAAGATTATAATGCTAGCAGGAAGGAGCTTAAGAAGGGAATTAGGAGAGCCAGAAGGGGCCATGAGAAGGCCTTGGCGAGCAAGGTTAAAGAAAACCACAAGGTGTTCTACAAGTACGTGAAGAGCAAGTGGATAAGACATGAAAGAATAGGACCAATCAAGCTGACAGTGGAAAATTGTGTATGGAACCAGAGGACATAGCAGAGGTACTTAATAAGTACCTTGCTTCAGTATTCACTACGGAAAAGATCTTGGTGGTTGCAGGGATGACTTACAGCAGACTGAAAAGCTTGAGCATGTAGGTATTAAGAAAGAGGATATGCTGGACCTTTTAGAAAGCAAGTTGGATAAGTCACCAGGACTGGATGATATATACTGTGGGAGGTGAGGGAACAGATTGCTGAACCTCTGGCAATGATTTTTGCATCATCAATGGGGACGGGAAAGGTTCCAGAGGTTCCATACACTTGGAGTACTGTGCTCAGTTCTGGTCACCTCACTACAGGAAGGATGTACAAACTATAGAAAGGATGCAGAGGAGATTTACAAGGATGTCTGGCCTGGATTGGTGAGCATGCCTTAAGAGAATAGGCTGAATGAACTTGGCCTTTTCTCCTTGGAGCAGTGGAGGATGAGAGGTGTATAAGATGATGAGAGGCATTGATCGTGTGGATAGTCAGAGGCTTTTTCCCAGGGTTGAAATGACTAGCATAAGAGGGCACAGTTTTAAGGTGCTTGGAAGTAGGTACAGAGGAGATATCGGTAAGTTTTTTTACGCAGAGAGTGGTAAATGCTTGGAATGGGCTGCCAGCGCTGGTGGTGGAGGTGAATACGATAGGGTCTTTTAAGAGACTCCTGGATAGGTACATGGAGCTTAGAAAAAGAGGGCTAGGTGTAACCCAAAGTAATTTCTAAAGTAAGTAAGTATTGTGGGTCATAGGGCCTGTATTGTGCTGTAGGTTTTCTATGTTTCTAAAATAAAACTCCAAAATGCTGTAAGAATTCATCAGCCAGGCAGTATCTGTGGAAAAGGAAACAGGAAAAATTTCATGTTAATGACCTGATAAAATTAGCTTCATTTCTGTCTTCATGGATGCTACCTGACATATTATTTCCAGCATTTTCTTTTGTATTTGAGACAGAAGAACAGGCTATTTATGTCATGCAGACATGGTTCATTAGAAAAGTGCTGTCTTTCCCTGCATCAGCTGGATCATCGAGTCTGACTGTCATAGCTGGTGTACAGGAGTCTTCAGGAGACAACTTCACAAGTGAGGAACAGGAAACATTACCTTATACACAGTTTATGCAGAAGCATATTCGCTTCTCAAACATCCAGGTGCTTTGTTCCCTGCTTAAGCTCTGGCTTGCATTGTTCAATCACATCATTTGACTGTACAGTTGTTGAGAAGTCTGTCTACATTCTAAATCAGCATCATTTTTTTTCCTGAAGAATGCTTTGATCTCCCACATCACTAATTTTCCACAAGTAGATGCCAGGGATCCTATCCCTTCCCAATAAGCATTATCTACATCAGGACAATCTGTGTACGAGTAACGTTGAATGTAACTGTGTTCCATATACGACAGCCAGCATTTCTTGCTATAAAAGTCAAACTGTTAGAAGTTTCTAATGAAATAGGGCAGCAAAAAATGTCCTATACATCAGAACCCTTTCCACAATTACCTATCATCCTTATGTGCATCTGCATCTATGCTGCCATTATTAACGGCAGAGATTGTTTCAGAAGTTTGACAAACAGTCTTAAAAATGCAGCTTTATTTTCTTTTCCTTCTTGATCTGCCATGCCACCAGTTGTGGAAGCTGATGTCTCTGCTGTAACCTGGATCCCTTCCCATCTATTTTCCCAAATTTTTCTATATAACTAATCATCCACATTCAGCAACCAACCAACCTTCATTACAGAGTACAGTTATCATTATACTTCAACATACTGTCACGCCTTCTGTGTTTGTTGTGGGTCTGCTTCCATCAGGTGTGGTCAGATTTGATGAAGCAGGTTGCTGTTCATTGCTAAGGTTTTTCTGCAAAGACGCTGTTACGGGGCACACTTGATCTCTCGCTCTGTCTATGGGGGTGACAAGAAGGTGAGTAATGCAGATTTAACTGAGTTCAGTGTTTCCACTGGCTGCCCTAACGGGACTGTACACCAGCACAGGTGACATTCGTCTGGAGCACCACCGGTGGTTCTATCCACCTGGGAGCAAAACCTGTCTTATCAGCCAGCTCCCTTCCCATCACTTGGTCACCAGGCTGTGGGAGGACTCTCTTCTCTCCCTCTGGCTCTCTCTGACCTGCAATATGTTGCTCCTGATTTGCTCGATCACTCAGTGTGTTACTCCGGTTACAGTGGTCCTTCATATCCCCAGTTAATCTTACTAATTTAACATTTGTAGTTTCTCCCCATACATTTATAATCTCTGTTGTTTCTTGTTGTCCTTTGTCCTGTCCCCTCATTCCCTTTCTGCTCCTGACTGCCCCCTTTCAGGTGAGCCTTTATTTTAATCACCGCTACCTTCTCAGGTAGCTGCGCTACTTGTAACAGTTCCTGACTCTGCTTGGCCCCAAACCCTGGGACCTCCTGACATGATTCCGTCATGGGCAAGGATTGATCAGATACCGATACTACAATCCCGAGTCCACTAATGTTTCACATTGCTGGCCCACTAATAAACCTTTTGTGTACATCCATGGATTCGCACCACTGGCTATAAGACATGGGAGCAGAATTAGGCTAATGATGCATCGAGTCTACTCTGCTATTCAATCAAGGTTGATCCTTTTATCCTCTGCTCAAACCCACTCCCAAGCCTTCTCCCTGTAACCTTAAATGTCATATCCAATCAAGAGCCTACCAAACTCTTCCTTAAATTCACCCAATGACCTGGACTTCACAGCTGCACGTGGTAACACATTCCACAAATTCACTAACCTTTGGCAAAAGACATCTCTCCACATTTGTGTTTTAAAATGGGTGGCTTCTGTCCTGAGGCTGTGCCCTCTTGTCCTAGATTCTCCCACCAGGGGAAACATCCTTACCACATCTACTCTGTCCAGGCCTTTGAACATTCGAAAGTTTTCAATGAGATCCTCCCGCATCTTTCCAAATTCCAGCAACTACAGGTCCAGAATCATCAAACATTCCTTGTATGATAATCCTTTCATTCCAGGAATCACCCTTGTGAACCTCCTCTGAACCCTCTCCAATGCCAGCATATCTTTTCTTAGATGAGGAGTCCAAAACTGTTTACAGTACTCAAGATGTGGCTTCACCAGTGCCTTATAAAGCCTCAGCATCACATCCCTGCTCTTGTATTCGAGACCTCTTGAAATAAATGCTAACATTGCATTTAACTTCCTCACCACCAACTCAACCTGTAAGTTAACCTTTAGGGTTTCTGCACAGGGACTCCCAAATCCCTTTGCATCTCAAATTTTTGGGTTTTCTCCCTGTTTAGAAAATAGTATGCTCATTATTTCTTCTACCAAAAAACATGACCATGGACTTTTCAACATTGTATTTCATTTGCCACATTTTTGCCCATTCTCCTAATCTGTCTAAATCCTTCTGCAGCCTATTTGCTTCCTTAACACAACCTGGCCATCCACCAATCTTTGTATCATCTGCAAGCTCAGCAACAAAGCCATCTATTCCATCATCTAAATCATTGATATACAGCAGAAAAAGTGTATAACACTAAGCCTTGCGGAACACCTCTAGTCATTGGCTGCCAAACAGACAATGATCCTTTTATTCCCACTCACTGCCTACTGCCAATCAGCCAATGCTTTCACCACATTAATAACTTTCCTGTAAAATCATTTACTCAGGGCCACCTTTGTAAGCAGCCTCATGTGTGGCACCTTGTCAAAGACCTGCTGAAAGCCCAAATATACAACATCCACTACATCCCCTTTATTTGTCCTACTGGTCATCTCCTCAAAGGATTCCAACAGGTTCATCAATCAAGATTTTCCCTGAAGGAAACCATGCTAACATTGGCCTATCTTGTCCTGCGTCACCAAGTACTCCAGAACCTCCATAAGCTGACTGGAAAGGGACATTTGCAGAACAGCAAAGGCTGGAGTTTTTGTGAAAAATGAGGGAGGTGCAACACAGATATATTCCAAATAAGAAGAAATTTTCAAAGGGAAAAAGGACACTACCGTGGCTGACAAGTGAAATCAGAGCCAAAGTAAAAGCAAAAGAGAGGGCAGACAAGGAAGCCAAAGCTGGTGAGAAGACAGAGGATTGGGAAGCTTTTAAAAACTTGCAGAAGGAAACTAAAAGGTCATCAGGAAGGAAAAGATGAATTATGAAAGGAAACTGGCGACTAATATCAAAGAAGATAGTAAAAGCTTTTTCAAGTATATAAAGGGTAAAAGAAGTTCAAGGGTAGATATACAATCAGTACAAAATGACTCTGGAGATATTGTAATGAGAGATGCAGAAATGGCAGAGGAACTGAATGCGTTTTTTGCATCAGTCTTTACAGTGGAAGATGTCTGCAGTGTACCGGACATTCAAGATTGTCAGGGAAGTAAAATATGTGCAGTGAAAATTTCGACTGAGAAGGTGCTCAGGAAGCTTAATGGTCTGAGGGTGGATAAATCTCCTGGACCTGATGGAATGCACCCTCAGATTCTGAAGGAATTAATAGGTGAGATTGTGGAGGCATTAACGATGATCTTTGAAGAATTGATATGTCCTGGCATTGTACCGGATGACTGGAAAATTTCAAATGTTACTCTGCTATTTAAGAAACCAGGGAGGCAGCAGAAAGGAATCTACAGACCTGTTAGCTTGACATCAGTGGTTGGGAAGTTGTTGGAATCGATTGTTAGGGATGAGATTACAGGGTACCTGGAGGCACATGACAAGATAGGTCATAGCCAGCATGGTTTCCTGAAAGGAAAATCCTGCCGAACAAACTTACTGCAATTTTTTTTAGGAAATTACAAGCAAGGTAGACAAAGGAGATGCAGTAGATGTGGTGTACTTGGATTTTCAGAAGGCCTTTGACAAGGTGCTGTACATGAGGCTATTTAGCAAGATAAGAGTTGGGAATTACAGGGAAGTTACTGGCATGGGTGGAGCATTGGCTGGTTGGCAGCAAACAGAGAGTGTGAATAAAGGGATCGTATTCTGGCTGGCTGCCAGTTACCAGTGGAGTTCCACAGTGGTCGGTGCTGGGACTGTTGCTTTTTGCAATGTATGCTAATGATTTGGATGATGGTATTAGTGGATTTGTGGCTAAGTTTGCTGATGATACAAAGATAGGTGGAGAAGCGGGTAGTGTTGAGGAAACAGAGAGCCTACAGAGAGACTTAGATAGTTTAGGGGAATGGGCAAAGAAATGGGAAAAGAAACACAATGTTGGAAAGTGTATGGTCATGCACTTTGGTGGAAGAAATAAACGGGCAGACCATTACTTAGATAGGGAAAAAAATCCAAAATGCAGAGATGTAAAGGGACTTTGGAGTCCTTGTGCAAGATAACCTAAAGATTAACCTTCAGGTTGAGTCAGTGGTGAAGAAGCCAAATGCAATGTTGGCATTCATTTCTAGAGGTATAGAATATAAGAGCAGGGATGTGATGTTGAGGTTCTATAAGGCACTCGTGAGACCAGACTTGGAGTATTGTGTGCAGTTTTGGGCTCCTTATTTTAGGAAGGATATACTGACATTGGAAAGGTTTCAGAGAAGATTCACGAGAATGATTCCAGGAATGAAAGGGTTACCGTATGAGGAATGTCCGGCAGCTCTTGGGCTGTATTCCCTGGAGTTCAGGAGAATGAGGGGGATCTCTTAGAAACATTCTGAATGTTAAAAGGCCTGAACAGATTAGGTATGGCAGTTATTTCCCATGGTAGGGGATTCTAGGACAAGAGGGAATGACTTCAGGATTGAAGGACATCCTCTTAGAACTAAAATGTGGAGAAATTACTTCAGTCAGAGGGTGGAAAATCTGTGGAATTTGTTGCTACAAGCAGCTGTGGAGGCCAAGTCTTAAGGCAGAGATAGATAGGTTCTTGATTAGCCAAGGCATCAAAGGGTATGGGGTGAAGGCAAGGGAACAGGGATGACTGGAAGAATTGGATCAGTCCATGATTGAATGGCCTAGCAGAATTGATGGGCCGACTGGCCTACTTCTGCTCCTATATTTTGTGCTCTTATAGTTTTATGGTCTTATAACCTCATCCTTAACAATTGACTCCAACATCTTCCCAACCACTGAGATCAGGCTAACTGGACTATAATTTCTTTTCTATTGCCTTCCTCCTTTCTTAAAGAGTGGAGTAACATTTGCAATTTTCCAGTCCTCTGGCACCATGCCAGAGTCAGATACTTTTTAAAATATCAATTCTAATGCCTCCATAATCTCTAATGCTTCCTCTTTCATAACTCTTGCTTTAAATTCAGATAACTTACGTACCCTTAGGTCTTTCAGCTTTTTGAGTACCTGCTGTCTTGTAATAGTTACTGCACTCAATTCTCTTCCTTGACACACTACAACACCTGGCACACAGCTAGCATCTTCCACAGTGAAGACTGATGCAAAGTGCTCATTCAGTTCATCTGCCATCTCCTTGCCTCTGTTACTATTTCTCTGGTTTTATTTTCCAGTGATCCTATATCCACTCTCATCTCTCTTTTATTTTTTTACATATTTGAAAAAGCTTTTGCTATCATATTTCATCTATTCTCTTCTAATGATTCTTTTAGTTGCTGTCTGTAGGTTTTTAAAAAATTTCCCAGTCCTCTTTCTTCCCGCAAAATTTGCTTTGTTGTGTGCCCTCTCTTCTGTTTTTACATAGCTCTGCCTTCCCTTGTCTGTCACAATTGTACTATTTCATCATTTGGGTATTTCTTTGTTTTTGGAATGCATCTGTCCTGCACTTTCCTCATTTTTCCCAGAAACCCACGCCATTGCTGCTCTGCTGTCATCTCTGCCAGCATCTCCTTCCAATTTACTTTGGCCAATTCCTCTCTCATACCACTGTGATTTCCTTTACTCCACTGAAATACTGCTCCACCAGACTTTACTTTCTCCCTATCACAATTCAAGTTTGATTATATTATGATCGCTGGCTCCTAATGAGTCTTCTACCTTAAGCTCCCTAATCATGTCCACTTCATTATATAACACCCAATCCAGTATAGCTGATACCCAAGTAGGCTCAACAACAAACTCCCCAAAAAAGCTGGCTTGTAGGCATTCAACAGATTCATGCTCTTGAGAACCATTACCAACCTAATTTCCCCAATCGACTTACAGGTCAAAATCTCGCATGACTATCATAACCCTGCCCTTCTGACACACCATTTCTATTTCCTGTCGTAATCAGTGGTCCACCTCCCAGCCACTGTTGGCAGGCCTGTATATCACTGCCATCAATGTCCTTTTACCCTTTCAGTTTCTTAACTTAATCTACAAGAATTGAACATCTTCTGATCTTATGTCACATCTTTCTACTGATTTGATGCCATTCTTTACCAGCAGAGAGCAATGCCACCTCCTCTGCCTACCTTTTTATTTCTCCAATATAATGTGTAACCGTGGACATTCGGCTCCCAACTACAACCATCCATCAGCCATGATTCAATGATGGTCACAACATCATACCTCACAATCTGAAATAGTGCAACAAGATCATCCACCTTATTTCTTATACTCTGTGCATTGAGATATAACACTTTTGATTGATGTATTTGCCACACTTTTTGATCTTGCATCCCTAATGCACTGATACTCACCCTGCTGGCTGCAATTTTCCCCTATCATCTGCCTGCTCTTCCTGACAGTCTGACTACACACTATCTTTGCTTTTTGCTATCCTGAGCCCCTTCATTCCGGTTCCCACCCCCTGTCAAATTAGGTTCAACCCTCACCAACAGCTCTAACGAACATGCCCACAAGAATATTGGTCCCGTTGAGTTCAGGTGCAACCCATCACTTTCGAACAGGTCATACCTTCCCCAGAAGAGATCCCAATGATCCAAGATTCTGAAGCCCTGTCCCCTGCACCAGCTTCTCAGCCATGCATTTATCTGCCAACTCAACCTGTTTCTACCCTCACTGGCATGTGCACAGGCAGCAATCCAGAAATTTTTATCCTGGAGATCCTGCTCCTCAGCTTTCTGCCTAGCTCACTAAGTTCTCTCTTCAGGACCTCATTGCTTTTCCTTCCTATGTCATTGATACCATTACGTACCAAGATATCTGGCTGCTCCCCCTCCCTCTCTAAAATGCTGCAGGCACGATGCAAGACATCCCTAACCTGGCACCTGGAAGGCAACATACCATCCGGGTGTCCCATTTACGTACAGAGAATCTCCTGTCAGTTCCCCTGATAACTGAGTCCCCTTTCACTACCACTCCCCTCTTATCCCTGTTTACCTTCTGCACCACAGACCCATTCTTGGTGCCAGTAACCTGGTCTCCATGGCATTTCCCCGGGAGGTCATCCCCCACAACAGTGTCCAGACCTGTATACTTATTTTTGAAGGGAATGGCCACAGGGGTGCACTGCTCTAACTGCCTATTTCCATTTCTCCTGACAGTCACCCAGCTACTCGCCTCCTGCAACTACTTCCCTGCAACTCTGATCGATTACCTCCTCACTCTCCCGTACAAGCTGAAGATTTCAAGCTGCTGCTCCAGATCCCTAACACAGTCTTCAAGGAGCTGCAGCCGGATGCACTTCAAGCAGACGTAGTTCCCTGGTAGATTCTGCATCTCCCAGGACTCCAACATCCAACATGAAGAACACACAATGGCTATTTACTACATTAAGTACAGCAAGAGAGAGAAAAAGGGAACCTTAACAGAAGCTTACCCAGAGCTAACGCCTCTTTCGAGCCATTAGCCTACTTCTAATGATGGCGGCCCCACTTGCCCATTCTGTTTTTTGAATTCTGCTTCCACCACTGATTGGGCCTCCAGAATATTCAAACACCCACGAAGCTCTCCTCATAAACAAGCACCGCCAAACTGCGAGAAACCTCATCACTGTGCTCTGCTCCTGCCGCTGACTGCTATCAAGCAGTGTCTGACTTCATCAGCTCTATAATCAGGTCAGAAGCCAAATCAACAAGAGGTGACAATGTTGTGTTTTCTGCTGTGTGATTCTCATACATCGGTCTCTTTTCAGGACACTGCCTCCAACCATGGCCCGGGAAGCTGCAGCTGTAACAAACCATCTCCTTTACCTTCCCAGGACTATTCAAAGGTTCACTTAATGTCAGAGAAATGTATACAATATACATCCTGAAATGCTTTTTTCTTTGCAACCATCCACGAAAGCAGAGGAGTGCCCCAAAGAATGAATGACAGTTAAATGTTAGAACCCCAAAGTCCCCCCCAGCTCCCCCCTCCCATGCATAAGCATCAGCGAGCAACAATCCCCTCTCCCCGACCAGCAACAATAAAGCGCATCTGCTACCAGCACCCAAGTATGAGCAAAGCAATAGCAAAGACACAGACTGGCAGTAACCCCAAAGGCTACATTGTCCACCCGATAATTCAACATGCTGCAGGCTCTCTCTCTCCTAATAAGGGAGAAAGAGGTAACTCCATTCCATTTTGCAGCATGCGGGGAGACATAACAAATATCTCGCTGGATTACGATGTTAAATGTCCATTACGTCACTTTTTCTGAGCTCTGTGCCTGGAGATCACAAGGATCCCAGGTCCCCAGGCACACAGTTGATGTTCCGTCTCCCCCAATGACACATGGATCTCCAGTGGCGACACCGACCCCTGATTCACCCATCTCCAGTTACTCGAGATCCTGAGCTTCTGAGTTCGTGCTAAAATCTTAGGCCGAGATTTTGGCATGCCGAATAGCAGCCGTTTGTGGAACCCCGAGAGCGGGTCTCATTCCCGCAAAGGACCGTAGTCAGCGTGTAACTCCAGGTCAGGGTCTTCAAAAGAACCCTGAAAGGGAAAAATAAAGATATTAAAGATGGAAATAGGACTGTTTTAGAAGATGCAAGCAAAGGAGTCGCCGTTGGACGCCATTCCAGCAATTCCTTACTATGTGGCCCAGCAGCTATGTTCGCCTTAGCCACTTTACAGCTTCTCTTTCATCTCCTCTGGTCTTTCTCACGGGTCTGTGATACCATTGCGGTGTAGGTCAATCCCACTGCTGTCCCTGAATCTAAAGCTTTCTGGTGGGCTGATTTCAGGCCCTCTTTCAGTGCTTTCATGAAGACTGGGTCATCCAACCCTGAATATTCCTCTAACGCTCCATACTTACATTCCACATAATTCCTGGCAAGCTCATCAACTCTCCAAGCAACTGACATTATCATTCCCTAGTTATTCTCACCTCCCCCAGTCATTCCTCTTCCCCTTTAAAGAAGTGATATCTCTCTTCATTGCTAGGTTTCCTGGTAATTGTCCTTATATCATCCTGCATCCCCAGGGCCATACTGTCCTACCTTTTCCTCAAGTACTTCACTTTTAGAGTGCCTCTGGTGAATTTCAATGATTTCTTCAACCTTGTGCCAGAGTTCTGAATGACCCAGCTGATTGTAAGTAGGGGCAATTCTAACAAAATTCTTTGCTTCTCTCCTAGGTGAAGGGCTTATGTACGGTCATAATCAAAGTCAAGGGCTGGCTTGGGTCATCAGGGCTCTCAACATGATCTTGTCTGACCTCAATATATGCCATCCCAACAGATATATCTATGTATAAGCTCTCTCTCAAATATTTCCACACTAAATCCCACACTGCACAAAATATAAATGACGGATAAAAATTATACAGTGCATACTTAAAACCAGAGTGTATGTACTCTGCAACCTGCCACTTCTGAGCATCTGAATTCATAATGCCTGTTATAATCCTTTGTATTTAATACTATCACACCAATGTTACAGACTTATTAATAAACCACACACACTCGTAAGTGCATCTGCCCCTATGCAGTTCCCCAAACGAGAATACACACATTCCACTGTCATTCCGAACAGTCAATAACCATCCTTCACAAATGGTGGCCCCATCTCACCAAATTAACACACAAAAGTTTAGTTCCTTCCATTAACACACAAGTATACACAAACACACCACACTTCTTTTATATCTACTAGTTCAGCTCTCCGTCATGTTCCTGATCCTCGTGATCCCGTAGCCACTGACCTGAACAGTGTGCATGCCGGTTTTAAAAATACTCACCCACTTACACAGCTGAGATTGTTGGCCACATGATGTGTCATGAAATAATCCCAGACAAGCCCCCAAATGTTGCAACATGAACAAAGTCACCAAAGAGACACTGAAACTAGTGGATACGTTTTTTTTTTGAGCGAAAATGACCAACAGGCATCCTATTGAGACACTCTTGGAAGAAGAGGCCTCCCTAACCCAATATTACATGACATTTTTATATACTAAAGATCAAATGTAACAGCAGGACAATTCAATAGGTTTCAATTGGTACATTTAATGTCAGAGAAATGTCTACAATATACATCCTGAAATTCTGCCTCTTCACAAACATCCACAAAAATAGAGGAGTGCCCCAAAGAATGAATGACAGTTAAACCTTAGAACCCCAAAGACTCCTCCCAACAACTCCCCTTCCCATGTACAAGAGGCAGTGAGGCAATGCCCCCTCCCCTGCCCACCAGCATAAAAGCATCAGCACTCCCTACCAAACACTCAAGTGTGCAGCAAGGCATCAATAAAGACACAGACTTGCAGCACCCCAAAGACTACTCGTTCACCTGGTAATTTGACATACCACAGGCTCTCTCGCTCCCTAATAAGGGAAAAAGAGGTATTCCCATTTCACAGTGATAAGGGAGACATAACAAAACAACTCACTGATTTATGGTGTTAAAAGTCTGTTGCATCACTTTTTCCGAGTTCTGTGCTGCTAGGCAGACAGCCAGCAGCAAGCCCACAGCTTCCAGTCTTCCCTGTTCTCCCACAATGCATCAGTCAGTGGCGGCAGCACCAGCCTTGAATCCGCCCATCTCCAGAGCCACCAAAGTCCAGCTAGTCTTCTAGGCCACATCCTTGCCATATCGAAAAGCGGCCAGTCGTGAGGCCTTGAGAGCAGGTCCATTCCCGCAAAGAACTGAAGTTAGAGTGCAACTCCAGGTCAGGGTCTTCAAAATAACCCTGGAAGGGTTAAAGATGCAAACTAAGGAATCGCCATTTAACACCATCGTCGCTCATCTCCAATCTTTTATTTAAATTCTATAGTTACAATGTATCTACAAACCTTGCTTTGAATTCATAAAGTTTTCACACACTTCCTTTTTCGCACCCACACTCCAGACACCCAAAATGAATGTTAATCAGCATTTTCAGGTTTGAAATCAACACCAGTCTACAGCTCCAGGAAAACTATTGTTCAGGGCTGCATTTTTAATTCAATCTAAAATCCATGTTCACGTCTTAAAATTGGTTCCTGTTGAAGTTTGTATTTGCTATATATCCTAACTCCAGAATATGCCCTAACAGTTCCATATATAACAGCAAACATTTCTTGCTATAAATGCCCATAATATTCCAACACTGACATGTGAATGTGCAAGTACTAATTTACTGGGAAAGATTTAAAAGGGGTCTTTAATGCAGAGGGTGGTGAATATAGGGAATGAGCTGCTCGAGGAAGTGTAGAGGCAGGTAAAATAACAACATTTAAAAGGTTGTTGGACAAGTACATAGATAGGAAAAGTGAAATAGGCCAAACACCGCAAATGGGACTAGCTTAGACAGGTATTTAGGTTAGTGAGGACAAGTTATGCCAAAGGGCCTCTTTTCATCAATCAACTGGCCAAGCTCCCCTGTGCTGTCTGGCACTCCTTTACGTGAGACCACCAGCATCCCAGCTGAGAGGTTTCCTCTCAGATCCACAAGCCAGCTCTTGGAATAAGCAGAGTAAGGCTGTGGGGCAGACAGGGAAGAATAAGGTAAGTTACGATCTTTCCATTATTTGTATTTGCATTAATGCTTCAGATTATTTTTAAATCACTTTGTGTTGCCAGAGACTGGACTCTGTGTGCTCTCTGTGGGGAGCTTGCATATCTTCCTTGATAACGTGGGATTCTTCAAGGTGTTCCTGTTTTTTCCCAAATCCCAAAGATCAGCCATTGGTAATTGCCCCTAGTATAGGTGAGTGCCAGAATCTAGGGGGGAAAAAGAATAAGATTAATGTAGGATTAGTTTAAATGAGTGGTTGATGATCAGCACAGGGATTGTTTCTACGCTGCATGACTCTGTGGCTTAATATTTAACATTCACAAACATTGATAAACCATGACAACCAAAAAACCTGCTGATGCAGGAAACCTGAAGTAAAAAACAAATATAAAACAAAGGCTTTCTAACCTGAAATTTTAACTCTGTTTAACACTTCGGCTCAAGCATGCCTGTAAATTCACCCGTAACCTCACTGGTATTGACCAAGTCTCAGAGTCAAGGACTGGCTGGTGAAATCATGTCACAACAACAGCATTGCACTCATTGTCAGCAAGACTAAGCTAATTGTGGTCTTCAGGAAGGGAAAGCTGGGAGAACACACATCAATCCTTATTGAGAGATCAGCAGGGGAAAAGGTGAGCAGTTTCAAGTTCCTGTACGTCAACACCTCAGGGGATCTACCCCGGGCCTAACATATTGATGAAGGCATGGCAGTGGCTATACTTCATTAGATGTTTCAGGTGTCACAAATGACTCGATGTTCTGTGGAGAGCTTTCTGGCTGGTTACATCGCTATCTGCTATGAAGGTACTAATGCACAAGATTGTAAGACGCTTCAAAGTGGTGCATAGTCAGCCAGGTCCATCATGGATGCAGTCCTCCCTACCATTGAGGATATCTCCAAAAGATAGTGCCTCGAGAAGGTGGATTCCATCATTAAAGGCTCTCATCACCCAGGACATGTCCTCTTCTCATGACTAGCATCAGGCAGAGGTACAGGAACCTGAAGAGCCACACTCAGTATTTCAGGAGCAGCTTTCTCCACTCTGCCATCAGATTTCTGAATAGCCCTTAACCTATGAACACTACCTCACTATTTTTCCTCTCTTTTTGCAATATTTATTTAATGTATGATACCTCACTATTCGCATTTTGCACTATTTGTTTTTATTGTACCTTATAGTAAATCGCTTGCCTGCACTATACTGCTGCCACTACAAAAATCATGACTTTTGTCAGCGACAATAATCCTAATTCTGATTATGTTCCCTTTCCACAGATGCTACCTGACCTGCTGAGTGTTTGCAGAATGTTCTGTTTACACTTTAGATAAGCCCTGGCAGCTTTAGCAAATGGTAATATTGAGAGCAAGGGCTTTGCTGCCTGTCAGTGGTTTTAGTGATGGGCAACTTTCACTAGCCCATCCATATCACCCAAATACGGTTTAGGAGGCCTTTACTCCAGATCTAATCACTCATCTGCAAGACTGTCTCAGCCATTGAGACAGTCTCAAGCTCAGCAACCTTTTGGAAACATAGAAAGTGAGGTTAGAAGGTTTGGGGAAATTGATGACAAGTGTAGACTGCAGCTGCCATCGGGAATTTTTTAATGATCAGACCTATAACCTCATTATTTATGGTGAGACACAATTAGAGCAGAACTCTGAGGTTGTATCTGAGTAGCCAGGAAAACAGAGGCTCGGTCACATTTGGTGCTAACACCTCTTTAGCAATTTTCCCCATTTTCTTCCCAGTGGCCAGGAAATTTTCTTTCCCAGACGTTGGCCTACTGCTACCTGGGAAAACTTTGCTGGCAGATCTTGGCTCTTAGAGAAGACTATTTGTGGTAGAGGGTGGCAGTCAGGTCATTTCTGACAGTATCACCAAATAGGGTGCAGAAAGATCATGGGTGATGTGCTGGATTGGAAGTGCATCACAGAATGCAGAAAGTGGAGCTGCAGATTCAATGGGCTGAATGGCCTAATTCTGCTCCTATGACATATGTTCTTATGATCTATGGATTTATTCCAAAGCCAGTGAGGAATACACCTGTTCTTTCTGTCCACAAAGGTTGCTAGAACAGTATTTAGTACAGTTATAATCCATCATACTTTTGCCATTGTTCTGTTTTTCTTAAGAAATCCATCCGACAGGCACTACATTCAAAAAGTCCCCAAAACTTGAAGAAGATGGATTCAATAACATTTTACAAACACACTCCCCTCTTTTAGGTTAGGTTGTTTAGTCCTCCTCAAAGCAGCTAATTCAATCAGTTATAAGAAGGTTGAGAGGAATTTGGTATTGATCTCCTTATTTTAACCATATTTGGTTCCCCAATTCCATTGCATTAATAAAGGATTGCAACACTACTCAGAGTTTGAGTGTTATCACATGCCAAGGTTAGACCATTACATGTGTGAGAAGTGCAGGAGTGAAATGAAACAACATAATTAGTCGCATAGTACTAGAATCATCAGATAATTAAGGGTAGGAATTTTCCCCACTGACTCACACAGCAACTGCCTGTTTGACTTACTTCTGATATTCAGTTCCGTTGACATCAATGCAGCAAAACTTCAAAGATAGAACATCTGGTGCAACATCTGGCTGTAACCAAATATCAAACAGAGCATGTGATAACACACAAAGTTTGGGTAGCATCTATAGAAAAGCAAATAGATTCAATGATTCAGATCAAAGAAATTTTGTCAACTACCTGCTGGCAAAATGTATGCATATTTCATGCAACACTCAGTTATACTGAGTTGATGTCATGAGTGTCTTCACTAGAAGGCCAAATCTCCAACCTCCTTTCTGCTGAACTTCTCAATCCGATTGCCTGTTGGTCTGTCTTTGGATTATTTCCATAAGAAGCCTGTGATGGGTTCTTTTTCTTTGTGGAGAACTTCAGACAAGGAATAGTGAAGTACTGAATTTAGGGTTCCACAAATGAGAGAAAGACTGGCCAAGGATGCTCAGGATACTGGGGTGGAGGCTTTCTGTTTTAGGATATCAGAGAAGTCCTCTTTCAAAGAATGAGGTTTCCCTCTCTCCACTATTGATGCTGCCTTCACCCACATCTGCACTCTCCACAACTTCCTGCCATCTTAACAGTGATAGAGGTATTTTTGTCCTTATCTACCACCCATCAGCCTTTGCATCCAACACATCATCCTCACAACTTCTGCCATCTCCAAAGGGTCCCACCACTAAACATATTTTTACCTCCCCACCCCCTCCAGTTTAGGCAGGGATTGCTTTCTCCTCCATGATTCCCTTGGTCCATTTGTCCCTTCCCACTAATCTCCCTCCTGGCATTTATCCCTGCAAGCAGCCTAGGTGCTACACCTGCTCATTCACCTCCTCCCTCACCTCTATTCAGAGCCCCAAACTCTCCTTCCAAGTGAGGCAACACTTCACCTGCAAATCTGTTGGGGTCATCTAGTATGTTCATTGCTCCTGATGTGGCCTCCTCTACATTAGTGAGACCTGTTGTAAATTGGATGGAGCACCTCCGTTCCATCCGTCACAAGCGGAACTTCCCAGTGCCCAAACATTTTAATTCCCATTCCCATTCCCATTATGGCATGGTGGTCCATGGCTTTCTCTTGTGCCAAGATGAGGCCACCCTCAGGGTGGAGAACAACACCTAATATTCTGTCTGGGTAACCTCCAACCTGATGTTATGAATATCTAATTCTAGTCCCATTAACAAGTCCCCCCCTCTCTTCTTTTATTCCTCACTCTGAACTTTTACTTCTCCACACCTGCCTTTTACTTCCTTCTGTGTCCCCTCCTCCTTCCCTTTCTCCCATAGTCTGCTCTCCTCTCCTATTAGATTCCATTTTCTCCAGCCCTTGAACTTTCCCACCAGCCTGGCTTCACCTATCACCTTCCAGCTAGCCTCCCTCCCCTCTTCCCACCTTTTTATTCTGGCATTTTCCCCCTTCCTTCTGTCCTGAAGAAGGGTCTCAGCCCAAAACATTGATTGTTATTCACTTACAATGATGCTGGCTGACCTGCTGAGTTCCTCAAGAATTTTGTGTGTGTTGCCTTGGATTTCTAGTGTGTTTTTGCTAAGAACCTGTTAGTTTTATTTATCATGGCATATGTGAACATGCTGAAATTTAGTAGCTTTGTCAGAGCTGCCCATTGATGATGGACTGATGGGCAGCTGTTGGTGACAGAATCAAATATAATGTACTGTATATGCATGTCCTACAACACTCAGTTGTACTATTTGATGTCATTATAATCATCTTCAAAATAAGAGGCAGCGGTTTTACCTTAGTAGTACTAATCATGTATTTTATCTCTGGCAGGGCTTCATATGTGCAGCAGTAGTCCATGGTCTTCAGAGGAGATAATTTCTTCTGAATGTGGACCAAAGTCAAAATCAAGTTTATTGTCATATGTACTGGTTCAATGGAAAACTTAGTTACAACAGCATCACAGGCACATAGCGTTAGATCCATAACATTCACAAGAAAAACATAAATTAATCATGAATTATACAGAAGAACACAAGAAAGAACAAAAGATTGTTTCCGATATTGGGGAAGTCCAGAACGAGGGGTCACAATTTAAGGATAAAGGGGAAGCCTTTTAGGACCGAGATGAGGAAAAACTTCTTCACACAGAGAGTGGTGAATCTGTGGAATTCTCTGCCACAGGAAACAGTTGAGGCTGGTTCATTGGCTATATTTAAGAGGGAGTTAGATATGGCCCTTGTGGCTAAAGGGATCAGGGGGTATGGAGAGAAAGCAGGTACAGGGTTCTGAGTTGGATGATCAGCCATGATCATATTGAATGGCGGTGCAGGCTCGAAGGGCCAAATGGCCTACTCCTGCACCTATTTTCTATGTTTCTATGTTTAAGCACTTAAAGTTGTCTACAAAGTTAAACTACCATTGAATGAATGTGTCAGAAAATGTCACTGATCTCCATGAATCCAGCTGCAATTGCAGGAAGATTTATTTTTTTTTTACTTATTTGGAGATACAGCACGGTAGCAAGCTCTTCTGGCCAAAATAAAAACCATACACAGTTACACCCACATGACCAACTAACCTACTAAACCGTACGTCTTTGGAATGTGGGAGGGAACCAGAGCACCTGGGGGAAACTCACGCAGGGGGACATACAAACTCCTTACAGACAGAGCAGGAATTAACCTGGGTCCCTGGCATTGTAATAGTGCTACACTAGTGGTTATGCTACTATTCTGTCCTATTGCTGTCTGCAACGACACACTTACACTAACTGCGCTTTGAAGGAATAAAAACTCTTGGGGATTACATTTCCTCCTGGATGATCTGGAGCTGCCTTTCACATGGAATACCAAACTATGAATGAATGGGGAGCCAGCTGGTGGCGTGAACGCAGAGAGTTGCAGTCGTAGATAAATACCACAGAGAGCCAGGACCTTGACCTGCTCTCAACCATGGACCATCAACCGTGGACCATCAACCATCCATTTACATTAATGCTATATTTCTCTGATTTTTTTATTGACTCCTCATTTTCTAAATGTATTCTCACCAACACACTCAGTCAACAGCGGAAACCCATACGGCCACAGGGAGAACATACAAACTCCACACAGGCAGGCCATGGTTCAGACTGGTTCTGTGACTGTAGAATGCAGATGCTGTACTGACTCTGCTCATAGGTACTCATTCATTCTCTCTGACATCAGCCCAGCAGCTTATATGATTGTTGATCCATTAATCAGCTGGACAGCCATGAACGTAATTTAATTCTTTTACTGGCATGGTCTAATTTCTGACGTAACCTATTTGTTCTGACTCATACCAGCTTACTTTTGCCTTTGTACAGTATGCCTCTTCTCTCATATTTCTGGTTTATTGATTTATTGGTCATATCTTTAGCAGACTTACAAAAAAGATATTGATGAAAAATTGGTGCCATTTGGCTGTCTTCAAGAACACAGGTACAGGTAATTTTGTACACCTATATAAGATCACCCCTTGGCCTCCTTCACTCCAGGGAACACAGTCCCAATCTAACCAATTTCTTCTTGTAACTCAATCCCTCCAGTCCAGGCAACAGCTCTGTGTGTTTTTTCAGCACCCTTTGTAAGTTATCACTTTGCTTCTTTTATTTCTAGAACTGCATACAATACTCCAAGCAGGATAGTCAACAATTTAGACAACTGTAATGTGATGTCCCAACTCTTATATTCAATGCCTTGCCTTTAAAGACAGGCATACCTTATACTTGTTCATCACCCTGTCTACTTGTCCCTCCACTTTAAGGAAACTGCCTACTGTATCCCAAAGTACTGATATTTAGTACCACTCCCCAGGGGCCCAGACATTCACTGTCTTCGCTTGGTCAACTTGCCATGATCCTTTATGTATTTGACAAGGAGACAAGCAAACATGCACATAATGTCCAGCAGAGTGTATGGCATGCCAATACTCACTTCAGAGATTTAGGTCCATGCCTGTAGACAGTATTCATGAATGAAGACTTAGAGAGACATAACCTTCAGGGTGATGGACTAAGTATCAGGGAGTAAGAATACCCTAAATAGATTTTTTTGAATCCATGTGGACACTGTAGAACAAATGGCCTCCACTTGTAAAATAAAGGGCTATAGGTAAGCCTAGTAATTTCTAAGGTACAGACGTGTTTGGCTCAACTTTGTGGGCTGAAGGGCTTGTATTATGCTGTAGGTTTTCTATGTTTCTATGTAACCTGCAGTTACGTTGCTCCCCACCACTGACCAGTGATCTTCAGCCCCACCACATCACTGATCTTAAGCCTGCCCTTTGTTCTAGTAGATAATGATGTTCACCTCCACCCGTCATTGATCTCAAGCACCGCCACTCTACCACTAACCAGCTATGCTGCTCCCTGTTCTAATCTCCAGCTTGAACCATGCTCCCAATCTCCCATTCAACAACTCTCACCCCACCCATGTGATGATCACCAGGCCCATTCTCCTATCAATCTACAGACAGATTTTTCCTCCACTACCTACTTGAGCTCCAACCCAATCGTACCACTGATTTCTAGCTCAACTTATCTTATGTCTGATACCCTGCAACAACTGACTCAGATTCCCTGTTGACTCTTGCACACTCTTCCTGCCCCCATTGCAATAATCCACCTAAACTTTAAGTTTCTGATCTTCACCAGCTCTCTGTCATTCTCACTCTCTTTAGCTTAATGCACTGCAGAATTAGAATATTGAAAAAGTATTCATTGGGCTGATGCCCTTTCTCCAACTGCTGCACCTGTCCAATTATCTAATTCTTTCTAGATAATCTCTAATCTTTGAAAAGAAGAATTTACAGGCTTATTGTGAGGAATTAAGAATTATAAAAGAAAGTAATAATTCTCCCAAGGGGTTAAAATTATACATCACAATGTTAACACAAAAAAATCTAGTTTCCACAGTAAATTTCTTTGTCTACAAGTACAAGAAAGACTCTACTGCATTTATTTTGTTCACCTTGTACAGATCACTGACGGACACCTCGGTCACAGAAAAATTGACCACTGAAAACTAATATGTTGCTAAGGATGATATGCATCCTAGAAAAATAGTGCTTAAAATGGGGCAATGTCAGAAAGTGAGTTAAATATTAAATACTGATAAAAATCCAGATCAGTATATCAAAGTAAGCCAAGAGATAAAAGGTAATATAAAAGAAATGTCACAGAGAATTTCTAAACTCACGGATGATAAATGTTTGAAATAATCAGCTAGATAAGCAACTAATGCAAAAGAATGTGGCTCTGTACAGAAGTACAGAATACTGAGGTTGCCAAGAAGCTCTCCCTACTCGTTTTGATAGGTTTGTAGTGAGCTAGCTTCTGAATCTGCAACTGTGTGCTTTTTAAGGACATTATTAGCCAGTGACATCTGAAATTTAACTTAGCGTTGACAATGGAATGATGATGTGTGTCCTGGCTAGGATGGTGTGTGAGTTTGTGTGGCGTGTAATGTTTCCATGCACCTGCTATCTTTCCTTTTATTCTCATCACACTTCCCATTTCCAGTACAGCCACAAACTTGTATTCATGGTGTTGTAGAGTTGTAAGGCACAGAAACTGACCTTCAGCTCACCAGTATCCATGGAACCCAATTTACATATCTACCTACACTAGTCCCATTTGTCCACATAAGGCCCAAAGTCTTCTATGCATAGATGATTCAAGGCCTTGTCTAACTGTTGAGAGAGCACCTGCCACCACTCTGCAACCACTCCCTTCATGAAAAATTTCACCTGAGATCACCTCTACTACACCTTCTACCGTGCACTCATGACACATTATAAAGTTCTTCACTGTCTAACCTATCTACCCCTTCCTTATTTTATGTAGCTGTATCAGGTCAGTCCTCAGCCTCATTCACCTAGAAAAAAGCCTACCCAATGTCTCCTTATAATTATAATCCAGGCACCATTCCACGGAATCTTCTTTAACTCACTTCAGCATAATCATACTTAAAGCATTTTATTACTAACTTTTGATTTTTGATGAAAGACCATCAATTTGAAACACCAACTTTGTTTCACTTTTCTAACTAGCTGAGTTATTCCAATATATTTAGTTTTTTTGTTACAGATGGTAAAGTTTGGTGGGGTGGAGAAGTGGAACTGATTCATCCTTGTGCCTACTATACTTATGTTGCTCTCTCATGACTTTTTTCTGCTCAGTTGTATTTCCCCTGATTATATTTTAGTGGGGGGAGTTGCTAATGGTTGTACATTTGAATGTTGGAGTAAGTTGTTCAGAAAACTCCTTTCTACATGGGAATTTCCTGGCACTTCTCTGGCATAAATTTCACTTCACACTTATCAGCTGAAGCCTAGGTATTTTATGTCTAACTGCATATAAGCATGGACAATATCTGTATATGACAAGTGGCACATTGAACTTTATCATATCTGATTCTCATTATGTTGGGAAGGTCATTGATAAAATACCAAAAGTTGAGTGGATACAGAAAATTGCCCTAAAGGAAGAAACACAGTTTTATTTTGGATTAGGCTGGTTTCTTTTTTGCTAGAAATTAATCTAACTCCTTGATTCCCCTTAAATTCAGTTTTATTGGAGCTCTTGGTCAAGAGTTCCCTTGGTGTCAAGGACAGTTGCCAAGAAGTTGTAGCAGGAGAGAGATTTCAAAAGCAACAAGTGGGGCAGTTGGGACATTCTGCATGCCACAGTAGCTGAGGAGATGTTGGAGTGTGCTTACATAAGCACTTAGCAAGATCCAATAAAAAGAAGTTAGGCTTAAGTGGAGTGGCCATTGTGTAAGTGAGCCAGTGTTAGAGTGAGGATTTCAGGCTTTGGCTCATAGATGCTTCTGCAAAGAGAGGTGAAGGCTGTGGGTAGATTTATTTGCTTATTTTTTTCTTTCTTCCTATTGCACAGTTAGAGCAGTGGGGATGCTTAGCAGGATAGTAGGATAGTGGAATGCTCCTCTTGTGGGATGTGGGAAGACACTAGGGAGACCTCCAATGATCCCTGACAACTACATCTGCAGGGTGCATCCAGTTGCAGCTTCTTTCAGACCATGCTGAGGAATTGGAGCTGGAACTGGATGAACTATGGATCATTAAGGAGGCTTAAAGGTTGATCAACAGAACATACAGGGAGATAGTTACAGCCAAGGTGCATGATACAGATAACTGGATGATCGTCAAGAGGGGGAAGGCAAGAGGGGCAGCTAGTGCAGAGTACCCCTGTGGTCATGCCCCTCAACAACAGGTATAAATTTTGGTTACTTTTGGAGGGGATCACCTATCAGAGGAAAGTCACAGTGGTCAGGTCGCTGACACTGAGACTGGCTCTGTTGCTCAGAAGGGAAGGGGGAAGTAGAGGCGAGCTGTAATGACAGGGGATTCATTGGTTAGGGGACCAGACAGGAGGTTTTGTGGATGAGAACGTGATTCCTGGATGATATGGTACCAAAATCAGGGACATCTCAGATCAAGTCCACAGCATTCTTAAACGTGAGAGAGAGAGAGCTGCAGGAGGTCATGGGCCACATCAGTATCAATGATATGAATACAAAGAGTGACAATATCTTAAACAGTGAGTTCAGGACCTTCAGGGTTGTGACCTCAGTACTGCTACCCATGCCACATGCTAGCAAGGTCAGAAATAGGACCATCATACAGTTTAATATGTGGCAAAGAAGATGGCACAGGAGAGAGGACTTGAGAGTTTTGGATTGTTGGGCTCTCTTGCATGGAAGGTAGGACCTGTACAGAAGGGGTGATTATCACCTAAGTTGGACTGGGACTAATATCCTTGTGGGAAAGTTTGCTAGTGCTATATGGCATGGGGAGGGGTTTAAATTAGAGTTGCAGCAAGATTGGAAAGAGTACCAAAGCAGACAATGGATTGATTGTGGAGAAATACAAAAGTCAGGAATTGAAAGGTTGAGCATGGTGGGACTGATGTTCTGAGTTGTGTATATTTCAATGCAAGAAGTATTGTAGGAAATGCAGGTGAGCTTTGGGGATGGATCTACTCAAGGAATTATGTCTTGTAGCCATTAATGAGGGGTTGCAGGAGGGGAAGGACTGGCAGCTCAAGGTCCCAAGGATCCATTGATTTAGATGGGACGGATTAAAGAGGGAGGGGTAGCATTACTAGTCACCGAAAATGCCACAGCAGTGCTCAGACAGACAGGCTGGAGAGCTTGTCTACTGAGGTCTATAGGTGGAATTGAGGAATAAGAAAGGGATTACCACATTAATCAGATTTGATTATGGACTATCCAAAGGTCCACTGGATTTAGAGGAACAAATTTGTAGAGAGATTGTGGTTGTGATAATAGGTGATTTTACTCCCTGCATATAGTATTGACTGGGTCGACCATACTGTAAAAGATCTGTAAGGGAAAGAGTTTGTCAAATGTGTTCAAGAAAGTTTCTTTAATCAGAACATAGAATTCCCAACTCGTGAGACAGCAGTACTAGATCTCCTATTAGAGAACAAGGTAATTATGCAGAAAAATAGGTCTAGACCTCAGGTTGAGATTCTACACCGGAGAAAGGCCAATTTGATGGTATCAGGAAGGATTTAGCAAGTGAAGATTGGGACAGGTTACTTTCTGGCAAAAGTGTACTTGATAAGTGGAAGGCCTTCAACAGTGAAATGTTGAGAGTGCAGCATTTGTATGTTCCTGCCAGAATAAAAGGCAAGGTTTAGGGAACCTTGGTTTTCAAGAGATGTTGAGGTTCTGGTTAAGAAAAAGAAGGAAGTACATTGCAGGTAAAAGCAGGAAAGGACAAATCAGGTACCTGAGGAGTATAAGAAATGCAAGAAAACACTTAAGAATCTCATCAGGAGAACTAAAAGAAAGCATGAGATTTCTCTTGTCGATGAGGTGAAGGAGAATCAAGGGCTTCTACACATATATTAAGAGCAAAAAGATAGCATGGGACAAAATTGGTCCACTGGAATCTCGAAGTGGTCCTCACTACATGGGGCTGAAAGAGATGGGGGAAATCTTAACTGGAAATTTTGCATCTGTATTTTACTCAGGAGATACAGTCAAAGCAGCAATGAGGTCTTGGACTGTATACACATTAGAGAGGAGGAGGTGTTTGCAATCTTAAGGCAAATTAGGGCGTTTATATCCCAGGGTCTGACGAGGTGTTCCTTAAACCCCATGGGAGGCTAGTGCAGAAATTGCAGGTGCCCCAGTAGAGATATTTAAAACATCCTTAGCTGGTGGTGACGTGCTAATGGATTGGAGGAAAACTGATGTTGTTCCATAGTTTAAAATTGCTCTAAGAATAAGCCAATAGCTGGCTAGGGGTGTAATGACATCAGCACTGGACTTCGAGGAAAATGGTCCCAAGTTCGAATCTAGCCAGTTGTTTGCATGCTTTCCATCTGTGCTGGGTTGAGAGTTGAGCTAGCAACTCAACCTCATAAAAAACAGTCAAATGCTTCGAAAACAGGAAAAATGCCACCCAATGTGCCACAGGATGCAAAAAAGAGCAGCAAGAATAAGCCAGGAAATTATAGGCTGGTGATCCTGACATTAGTCGTGGGTAAGTTATTGGAAGGTATTCTACGGCACTGGATTGATGGACTGGGATTGATTCGGGATAGCCAACATGGGCTTGTGCTTGGTGTGTTGAGTCTAACCCATCTTATAGAGTTTTTCAAGATAGTTACCGGGAAAGGTGATGAAGGCAGGGTAGTGGATGCTGTCTCCAAGGACTTTAGCAAGGTCCCCGCATGGGAGGCTGAGAAGTTTCAGATGTTTGGTATTCAAGATGAGGTAATAAATTGGATTAGACATTGACTTTGCGGAAGAAGTCAGAGAGTGGCCGTAAGTGGATGATTACATCTCTGACTGGAGGACAGTGGCTAATGGTGTGCCAAAGGGTTTGCTGCTAGGTCCATTGCTCTTTGTCATCTATATCAATAGTCTGGATGATAATGTGGTAAACTGGATCCATAAATTAGCAGATGACACCAAGTGTGGGTGTGTAGTGGACAGTGAAGAAGACTATCAAATGTTACAGTAGGGGATCTGGACCAGCTGAAAAAAATAGGCTGAAGAAAGGCAAATGGAATTTAATGCAGATAAGTGTGAGATGTTGCAATTTGGGAGGGTAACCAGAGTAGGGCTTACATGGTAAAGTCAGGCAGAGAGATAGTGATAGAAGTCAAAATAGTTTGGGGGACAGCCAGGAGATTGTGTGGCTGAAATAAAGAATCAAGGATGGTTTGTGCTACCCAGATGCCAGCATCTAGGATGTCTCAGAGTGGCTGCAAAATAAACTCAAGAGAAGGGTGAGCAGCCAGAGGTTATGGTGCACATTTGCACCAATTACATAGTTAGGAAGGGGGTGTGGTCCAGTGCAGTCAGAATAAGGCGTTAGGAAAGATATTGATGAGCAAGATAGTAATCTCTGGGTTATTCCCAGTACCATGTGCTGGTCAGGGCAGAACTAGCATAATAGATTGCATAGGTGAATAGTGGCTGAGGAAGTGGTACAGGGGGTGGGTTTCAGATTTCTGGATCATTAGGATTTCTTCTGTGGAAGCTATGACCAGTACAAAAAGGACGGATTACACCTGAACCAGAGGAGAATTATCATTGTGGGCAGTGCTACTGGGATGGATTGACACTAATTTGGCAGGGGAATGGAAACTGGAGTAATAGGGGTGAGGATGGGGCAGTTGGCATGCAAATAGATGCATTGTGTAGTGAGGGTGTAAGGAAGGACAGGCAAATCTTAGAGTATAATTGCAGTCAGTTGGATGAATTGAAGTGTATCATGGGGATAAAATCAAAAAGAGTGATGAATGCAGGACTGAAGGTGTTATATTTGAATGTGTGCAGTATACAGAGTAGGATAAATAATCTTGTAAAGCAGTTAGAGGTTGGCAGGTATGGTGTTGCGGGCATCACTGAGACGTGGCTGAAAGAAGATCATAGTTGGGAGATTAATCTCTGAGGGTACACACTGTATTGAACAGACAGGCAGAGGGGGTGGGGAAGCTCTGCTGGTAAAAAAATTAAATTGAATCCTTAGGAAGAGGTAACATCAGATTGAAAGAAGTAGAATCTTATTGAATAGAATTAAGAAACTGTAAGGGTAAGAAAGACCCTGATGGGAGTTCATAAACACAAGAAAGTCTGCAGATGCTGGAAATCCAAAGCAGCACACACAACATGCCAGAGGAGCTCAGCAGGTCAAGCAGGGAAGGAATAGATAGTCGACAATTTAGGCAGAGACTTTCTTCAGGACTGAGAAGGAAAGGGGAAGATGCCAGAATAAAAGGTAAGGGAGGGGAAGGAGGCTAGATGGATGGTGATTTTGTGAAGCCAGATGAGTGGAGAAGGTCAAGGGCCGAAGATGAATGAATCTGATAGGAGAGGAGAGTGGACCATTGAAGAAAAGGAAGGAGGGGGGACCTGCCAAAGGGTTTCAGCCCGAAATGTCAACCGTAATTTTTCCATAGATGTTGCCTGGCCTGCTGAGTTCCTTCAGCATTGTGTGTGTGTTGCAGGGAAGGAGGGGAAACCTAGGGGGAAGTAAGGCAAGTGAGAAGAAGTAAAAGGTCAGAGTGGGGAATAAAGTAAGTTGGGCAGGTGGGGACTTTGTTCACCAGAAGTAGAAATTGATATTCATACCATCAAGTTGGAGGCTACCCAGATGGAATATAAGATGTTGCTCCTCCACCTTGAGGGTGGCCTCATCTTAGCACAAGAAGAGGCCATGGACTGACATGTTGGAAAGGGAATGTTTGACCACCGAGAAGTCCCACTTATGACGGATGGTGCAGAGGTGCCTGTTGAAGAGGTCCCCCAATTTATGACGGGTCTCACCAACGTAGAGTACTCCACATCAGGAGCTCCAGATACAATAGAAGACCACAGAAAATACGCAGGTTAAGTATTTCCTCACCTAGAAGGACTGTTTGGGGCTGTGAATGAAGGTGAGGAAGGAAGTATATGGGCAGGAGTAGCACTTTAACCATTTGCAGGGATAAGTTCCAGGAGGGAGATTAGCAGGGAGGGTTGAATGGGAGTTACATACAGACCTGTGAACAGTAGCTACGGTGTGGTATATGAATTATAATGGGAGATAGAAAAGGCATGTAATAAGGGCAGTGATACAATAATCATGGGGGATTTCAATATGCAGGTAAATTGGGGAAATCTGGTTGGTGCTGCATCCCAAGTAAGGAAATTTGCAGAATGCCTAAGAGATGGCTTTTTAGAGTAGCTGTGTTTGAGTCCACTACCGGAAGGTATTTCTGGATTGGGTGTTGTGTAATGAACCATAATTGCTTTGGGATCTTAATGTAAAGGAAGCTGTAGGGGCCAGTGATCATAATATGATAGAATTTACCCTGTAGTTAGAGAGAGAAGATAAAGTCAGATATAACAGTATTTCAGTAGAGAAAATGAAATTACAGAGGCATGCATACAAAGTCACCAAGAGCAGTGGAAAACTGGAAGACTGGGAAAACTTTAAAAGCAACAAAGAACCACTAAGTGAGCAATAAAGAACATGAATATAAATTATGAAAATAGCACAAGATATAAAAATGGATAGTAGAAGTTTTTATAATTATATAAAGCAGAAAATGGTGGCCAAAGTGAATGTGGGTACCTTGGAGGATGAGAATTGATAATGGGTAATGAGGAAAAGGATGAGACTTTGAATGACTACTTTGTGTCGGTTTCCACAGTGGAGGACATGTCTATCACGCTGAAGGGAGATGATATGGATGTGGTGGGAGGTGTGGACCTTGATACAATAGCTGTCACTAAAAGCATAGTGCAGAGCAAACATGTGTGCCTAAAGACAGACAGGTCCCCTGGTCCTGATGGAATGCATCTCAGGGTACTAAAAGAAATGGCAAAGGTTATAGTTGAGGTTTTGCTGATAATTTACCAATATTCCCTGGCCCTGGTGGATTGGAAGAAGGTGAATGTCACATCACTGTTTAAAAAAAAATGTGGGCATAAAAGCAGATAGCTATAGGCCAGTTAGTATAACATCTGTGGTTGGGAAAACACTTGCAGCTATCATTAAAGAAGAAATAGCAAGGCATCTGGAAAGTTATGGATCCATCAGCCAGACACAACATAGATTCAGCAAAGGCAGGTCCTGTCTGACAAACTTACTGGAGTTCTTTGAGGAATTAACAAGCAAAGTGGATAGAGGGGAACAGATGGATGTTATTTACTTGGATTTACAAAAGGCGTTCGATAAGATGCCACATAAAAAACTTATCCATAAGATAAGGATACAGAGAGTTGGGTGTGATGTATTAGCATGGATAGAGGATTGGTTAACTAATAGAAAGCAGAGAGTTGGGATACACGGGTGTTACTCTTGTTGGCAATCAGTGGTGAGTGGTGTGCCGCAGGGGTTGGTGCTGGGCCCGCAGCTGTTCACAATATGCATTAACAGTCTGGAAGAGGGGACCAAGTGTATCTAAGTTTGCTGATGACACTAAATTGGGTGGAAAAGCAAATTGTACAGATGAACTGCTTTTCCCAAATTTGTGAATCTGTGGAATTCTCTGCCCAATGAAGCAGTGGAGGCTACTTCAGTACATATATTTAAGACAAGGTTGGATAGCTTATTGCAGAGTAGAAGAATTAAGGGTTATGGGGAAAAGGCAGATTGGTGGAAATGAGTCCATAGTCAGTCAGCCATGAACTTATTAAATGGTGTAGCAGGCTTGAAGAGCCAGATGGCCTACTCCTGCTCCTATTTATGTTCTTATAAAACAGGAGCTGGCCAATATTGATTAGAAGCGAACACCAACAGGGATGAAGGCAGAACAGCTCTGGCTGGAGTTCCTGTGCAGTTTGGAAGGTGCAGGTTAGATACATCCCAAGGATAAAATATTCTGAATGGAGGATGAGGCAATAGTTGCTGACAAGGGAGGTAAACGACATTGTAAAAGCAAGAGAGAGGGCATTTAATATTGCAAAAAATCATGGAAAATTAGAGGCTATGAAGGCCAAGTCATTGAATATATTTATAGGGGAGGTTGACAGGTTCTTGATTAGCCAGGTCATCAAATGATACAAAGAGAAGGTGGGAGAATGGGGTTGAGAGGGATAATAAACCAGCTAAGATAGAATGCTGGAGTGGATGCAATAGGCTGAATGGCCTAACGCTTTTCCTATGACTTATGGTCTAATGGCTTTGATTAGGAAGCTCAGACATTAAAGCTATAGACCGAGTGCAGTTAAATGATGTCCATATAGATAGGTGATGGTTGGCATAGACGTGGTGGGCAGGTGTTCCTGTGCCTCTGTTAAATGACTATGACTGTATGGCAGAATACACCTCATCTATGTCAAAAATTTTCTCTGACTCCAAACTGATATTTACATCAATCATGCAAGTTTATGGGAATGTTATTGAACCTTTTTTTTTCTTATTTCCTGATTTAATTAATGTTGCCGTGATGAGATTTGAGTTCATGTCTGCCAGTAATGTAACATTGGCCAAGCTGCCATATCCTGCCTTCATACACCTATTACCAGAAAACTACAAATATTGTTGTTATGGCTCACAAGCAAAGAAATTTATTACCACAATAATCTTTAAAATCACTCTTAAGCGTAAGACATAAGACCACTTAACATGTAACAGAGAGTGGACTTAATCTTGCAGGAGCCAATTTAAACATGCTGATACAGGAATGGACCAACGTTCCGACCAGAAGAAAATATTGAATGGGATTTGGGGTGAAACTCAAATGATTGGATTCCTGGAATTTCAGGTCCCTGCTGTCTGCAGTTAGATATATTGTAGGCTAGTTTATACACTTGAGATGACTGCAGCAACTATTGTGCCTATTATATGATCTTAATCTAAATTTAAAAGTCCTTTTTCTTTGATTGTATCAGATTTGTCTCAGCATAATATAATTAGCTCATTTATTATATCTGGAGTCTGGGATGGCAGCACATTTGATTTAGGATCATTACACATATCATAAAGCCCAGGAGAGGCAGAGTTTGGGGGAGAAGTAGATATATAGATCTATTATCTTGGGCAGCATATGCAGAACCTGTTTATCAGATACCTATGTCATTTCTATTCGATCAAGTCTATAGATTGAAATCTTTTATAACTACAGTACTTACTGCTAAAGCCCAGTTTAAACTTCCATTTATAACTACAAAGATATGATTCAAATCAATAGTCCAGTCACATTTGAAATAGATGCAAGAGGAAACAAAATATAAACAAGAATGTAATAATTGGATGACCAACAACTTGCATTTTTGAAAGCACGAATACAGTTGGAAAGAGAACTTATAGAGGTAATGAGGCCTTCTGAAAATAAAGAACTTGAGTAGGTGTTAATACACCATCTCTTGGTTTTAACAGATTGCAAGTGCAGAGCTGTGAAGTGTGGAAGAAAGAAAGTTTTCACTTCAGTTTGCCATTGTTCCATCCTGGAATATAAGTGAAGTTCAAGAGTCTTCAGTCAATGGGATAATTCCATTGGCTCAATCACTAAGGATCAGTTATAAACTCAGTGGCCACCTCCCATATCAAATATTGTAGCCACTGTGTGTATGTTAGTGGTTTCTGCTGCTGTAGTCCATCCACTACAACGTGGTGTGCATTCCTAGAGTCCCTTCTGCACACCCCTGTTATAACACATGATTATTGTTATTGTTATCTTCCTGTCAGCTTGAACTAGTCCGGCCATTTTCCTCTGACAAGGCACTTTTGCCCACAGAACTGCCGTTCACTGAATGTCTTATTATCTTTTGCCCCAATCTCCATAAACTCTAGACACTGTTGTGCATGATAATCCCAGGAGGTCAGCAGTTCCTGACATATGCAAATTGCCCTGCTTAGCACCAACAATCATTCCTCAATCAAAGTCACATGGATCACATTTCTTCCCCTTTCTGATGTTTGGTCTGAGCAAATGAACCTCTTCACCATGCCTGCATGCTTTTATGCTTTAAGGTATTGCCACATGTTTGGCTAATTACATATTTGCATTGGCGAGGTGTGTATGTATGGGTCCTTTATAAAGTGTCCAATGAGTGTTAGTATAAAAGGATTTTTTTTCTAAATCTATTCTTATTGGATGACTATTAATTTTCTTTTTACTTGCAAAGGATGTAAAATCTATCAGAAGACAAGTCAATTCTTATTGGATGACCAATAATCATTGTTTCTACCAGCAACAGATGTAAAAGCTATCAAAAGACGTAAAAGACGTAATTCCACAAGGCACACCATCCTTTCCAATAACTCCCACCTGACTCTGGAGAAAGGGCAGTAGTATCAATGTTATAGCTGAGATCAGCCTTCTTGGGATTGAATCATTGGACTCATTAGCCTGTAATGGTTCAGTTGTTCTCTACTCAATCTTGCTGCTTCAGGAAAATGGTATTCAGATAGAACTCAAATAGTACCAAGAGTTAAACATTGGTTCACTATTTGCTCCAAATGGAAAAATGGCTATCAAAACAGAAAATGCTGGAAGTTCTCAGCTGAGTCAGGAAGACTCAACAGGTCAAAGATTCATCTGATGAGCTCTGATTTTCTTTCAATAGCTGCTGCTTGACTGCCTGAGTTTCTCCGGGTTTTCTGTCTCTTTGCAGTGGATGAAAATGGAAAATGTGAACAATGACAACTGATGGAGAAACTATCAAAAGAAGGAATTAGCAAATGTTGTTTTGAGTTTAACAAGATACAAAATGTTTGGGCTGATTTTTATTTAGAGTGCTTGGCATAAAATAATGGCCACAGTCAAGGAATTGCAGGTCTGCAGATTATTTTTCCATTTTAATTTATTTAAACTGCAAGATAATCACGGTTTAATTGCTCTTAATTTCCTAACCAGCAAGTCTTTCTTGCACACACCACATTTTCTCCAGGAGCAACTGATCAGAGAATCAACCTTTCTATATTTTAAAGTGATCAGCCCTTTAAAGTGAATAACATTGAAATACAATCAGAAAATTCTGGAAGACCTCAACCAATTGAGCAACATCTGTGGAGAGGGAAAATGGTTACTGTTTGGGTCAGGGACCATCCCTCAGAATGCTTACTTCCAAAGAGATCTAAGTCCTGGTTTACTGATTGTAACCAATGTTGTCCAGGAGAGTCTGAGCTGGTGGCATACTTGCAGAGGGAACCAGAAGTCCATTGAGTTAACCTCTATTACAGAACTACAGTCCTGTGTTCAAGGGGAAATTGTGTTGGTAACAGGAATTTGTCACAGCTGTGTCACAGAGGAATATAGGCAGTTTCTTCTGCTATCTAACTGCAGGACTTGCAGCAAAGGAGATTGACTCTAACTAGGTGTGAAGTCCATTCAGATGGAAAAGCAGAAATGAAAACCTCATCAAGGGAAACTGCATGAAGAAATGAATATACTAATTTGGGACATTTGTATCCATTTGTAAAATATGAAGCTGTGTGTTGGCTTCAGGACAAAGGGGAAAACAATTGCATTCCTTGGTTTTCTATTCATCCTCATTAGTGCCAACAATCTTTGCGTACTATCATCTCAGTAATTGTGGGAGCTTCTTGGGAGTGATCATGATTAGTTGTGCAGAATCATATTCCTCCTTATGGCAGACATTGTTTGAACAAGATGGAGCAGCATATACTTAGTGATCTAGAATCGGTTCTTCATCTGCTTTTTCAAAGGAATCAGAAGTCTTGAATACAGATCAAGGTTTTGGTTTCTGACCATGTCTTGCCACAAGCTTTTCCTTCAATTAATTTGGGTAGTAAGGACGGTTGCATCTTGCTACCCCTGAGTGATGCCCAGTGACATGCAAATGATGCCTAACGAACATACGACACCAGAAGTACATGCTCTTTCTGGCTATTAAGGCTATTGGGTCAGTATCCTTACCTAATTGGATAAATGTCTTGTGCACTGTACTGTGGTTTTTATAAAATGTCACTGAGATAAAACTTTACCTTCTTTACATTGATGCCTCCAATCCACAAGAAAAGTGATTAGTTCTTACTTCTCCTGGAAAGGTATGGATGAATAACACAGAAAAGATTATTTCTATTCCTAATTGAAGTATTCAGTTGCATGGATACTTCATCCCATGCTTTCTTACACTTCTAGAAAAAGACAATCACTGATCCAGTTATTCATGGAGCAGGTAGTCAAGCTATGTGGCAGCTTCTGTAATGAAACGTTCACTGATCATCATATGGCTCCTATATAACAAGGCCTCTCAGATGATAACAGGAGATCTGACCAGAGTGCACAACTAATGCATGCATGCATAGCAGCCCAACATCTGGTGGAAATGCCTACCAGCGCGCTATAAGGAAGACTCCATTATCGGGGTTGATCCGGAGGAGCTCTGTGACACTGAGCAGACCCAATCTCAAGATTAATGCAGAGGGTAATACAGGTTCACCCCTTATCTCCAGCTTTAATGTGAGCAACTAGAAAGAAGAAGGAACAGACTTATTCACAAATATCTCAAAAAATTGCAATGCCAATAACTACACCCAAATTCACTCCTTATCAGAAGTTTCACATCTAATCTTGACCTTGATCTTTGCCATATCAGTATAACGGCCAAGTTATTCCTCTGTTTTCAAGAGTTTTTAAGTTAAGTCAGATGTAGATTAAAACTTTGATTTTTGGAGCTCCCATGCAGCACAACGTAAAGATAAAGCCAACACAAAATAAACAATCTAAGCTGAGGTTATGAGCAAAGCTACCCATATCCCAAGTAATGAACTTCGTCTGAACCTATACTATTTCCAGTTCACATGAAGAGCAAGTGGCTGGGCTAGCAGGCAAAAATAATCAGCCTTAGCTAAGACAAAAGTCTTAGCAGAATAGTAGTGGTGATATCATGAAGGTGTATACCAAAAGAATGCAGGTACATATTTAACCTCCATACAGAGTCACCTCAGTTATTCTAATGATCCCTTTGAGTATGTGATGCTGAAGTATTATCACAGCCTTTTGTTTCAGTTATCTCATGCCTATCCATCAAGTTATTACTATAATATGAGGGGTGATTGATAACTCCGTGGCCTAAGGTAGAAGGAGTCAATTTTAGAAAACCTAGCACATTTATTTTTCCTACATTTACACACTTAGTCCAGTGGAGGTGGAGCATACGGATCCCTTCTTTGCAGAAGTCAGCGTCTTGGACCTCCAGAAGTGGTCCACAGCATGGGGTGACTGATAAGTTTGTGGCCTAAGGTAGGAGATGAGTTATTAACTTCAAACTTTCTGCATAATCACTCAAAGAGTTAAACTGCACGTGCATGTAACGAGAGCTGTATAACTCACCTCCTTCTACGTTAGGCCACAAACTTATCAATCACCCCGCTGTGGACCACTTCTACAAAGAAGGGCTCCATATGCTCCACGACTGCTGGACTAAGTGTGTACATGTAGGAGGTGACTATGTTGAAAAATAAATGTGCTAGGTTTTCTAAAATAGACTCCTTCTACTTTAGGCCATGAACTTATCAATCACCCGTCGTAAGATACTGAAAGCTTTTTTAAGTATATTAAGGGTAAAAGAGAGTTGAGGGTAGATATAGGGCCAATAGAAAATGACGCTGGAGATATTGTAATGAAAAACACAGAGATGACAGAGGAACTGAATGCGTATTTTGCATCAGTCTTCACCATGGAAGATGTCTGCAGTATACCAGACATTCAAAAGTGTCAGGGAAGTGAAATATGTGCAGTAAAAATTAAGACTGAGAAGGTGCTCACGAAGCTGAATGGTCTGAGGGTGGATAAATCTCCTGGACCTGATGGAATGCACCCCTGGGTTCAGAAGGAAGTGGCTGGAGAGATTGTGGTGCATTAACAATGATCTTTCAAGAATCGATAGATTCTGGCGTTGTACCAGATGACTGGAAAATTTCAAATGTTACTCTGCAATTTAAGAAGGGTAGGAGGCAGCAGAAAGGAATCTATAGACCTGTTAGCCTGACATCAGTGGTTGGGAAGTTGTTGGAATCGATTGTTAGGGATGAGATTACAGAGAACCTGGGGGCACATGTCAGGATAGGCCAAAGCTAGAATGGTTTCCTGAAAGGAAAATCCTGCCTGACTAACCTACTTCAATTTTTAGAGGAAATTACAAGCAGGATAGTCAAAGGAGATGTGGTGGATATGGTGTACTTGGACTTTCAGAAGGCCTTTGACAAGGTGCCACACATGAAACTGCTTAGCAAGAATACAGCCCATGGAATTACAGGGGAGTTACTAGCATGGGTGGAGCATTGGCTGATTGGCAGAAAACAGAGAGTGGGAATAAAGGGTCCACAGGGGTCAGTGTTGGGACCACTGCATTTTACAATGTTTGTCAATGATTGGGACTATGGGATTAATAGATTTGTAGCTAAATTTGCCGATGATACAAAGATAGGTGGAGGAGCGGGTAATGTTGAGGAAACAGACAGACTTATATAGTTTAGGGAAATGATCAATGAAGTGGGAAATGAACTACAGTGTTTGAAAGTGTATGGCCATGCACTTTGGTGGAAGAAATAAAAATGGTCAGACTATTATTTAGATAGGGAGAGAGTTCAAAATGCACAGATGCAAAGGAACTTGGGAGTTTTTCTACAGGATACCACAAAGGTTAACCTCCAGGCTGAGTCAGTTGTGAAGAAGACAAATGTAATGTTGGTATTCATTTCTAGAGGTATAGAATATAAGAGCAGGGATGTGATGTTGAGGCTCTATAAGGCACTTGTGAGACCACAATTGGAGAATTGTGTTGCAGCTTTTGGCTCCTTATTTTAGAAAGGATATACTGATATTGGAGAGTGGTCAAAGAAGATTCATGAGAATGATTTCAGGAATGAAAGGGTTACTGTATGAGGAACGTCTTGGGCTGTATTCCCTGGAGTTCAGAAGAATGAAGGGAGATCTCATAGAAACATTTTGAATGTTAAAGAGCCTGAACAGATATGTCAAAGTTATTTCCCATGCTAAGGGAGTCTAAGACAAGAAGGCACAACTTCAGAGTTGAAGGACATCCATTTAGAACAGAGATGCGGAGAAATTACTTTAGTCAGACGGTGGTAAATCTGTGGAATTTGTTGCTATGAGGAGCTGTGGAGGCCAAGTCATTGGGTGCATTTAAGGCAGAGACAGATAGGTTCTTGATTAGCCAGGGCATCAAAGTGTATGGGGTGAAAGCAGGAGAGTGGGGATGACTGAAAGAATTGGATCCGCCTATGGTTGAATGGCAGAGTAGACTTGATGGGCTGAATGGCCTACATCTGCTCCTCTAGCTTATGGTCTTATGGTCTGTGCTCTTAACTATAGACAAGAAGGAAACAATGCTGCATGCAACTTCACTATAATCCCTGAGAACTCCTATTATTCTGTCAACCTATCCTAAGATCTTACTTGCTTCCTCAAAACACTATATTGAAGCTTTCAATGAGTTACACCCTGGCATTGCCAGGAGTCCCTTGTACACCTTTTAGACTTGTGTGACATTTTCACTCTACCTACCTCCACCCCTAATCTTGGCCTTTTCTCTCTACACTTATCATAGAGTAAAGGTCAGATTTTATGGGAACAGTAAGATATTTATTGTGGCCTGGTAGCATAGCAGTTAAAGTAACACTATTACAGTGCCGATGCCGGGTTCAAATCCTGCTACTCTGTAAGGAGATTGTACATTCTCCCCTAACAGCAAGGGTTTCTAATGGGCACTCCAGTTTCTTTCACATTCAAATAATATACGGGTAATAGGTTAATTGTTTGCATGGGTGTGATTAGGAGGCATGGACTTTTTGGGCTGGAAATGCCTGTTACCATGCTGCATTTCTAAAACCTATATATATTTTGAACAATGTCCTTTGGGACAACTAAGTAACTTTTCATTCTAAGGTGGTGTTAAATATAACTATCCATTTCTTGTTCTAATTGATTCAATTTATAACCTAGGCCACAATTTGTTTGAATTCAGCATCAACATTAGATTAGCCAAACATTTATTTTCCTCTCTCCTCTCATTTACATTTGGTCTAAAATACAATTGAAGTAATATTTGACCAACCAGGGTGGACCTCTACTGACTCTAACACCCTGCTGCTAGAGCACCTATTTGAAAAGTGAATGCAATAGCTATTTTTGTGTACAATAACTCGACTTACCAGCTGAAAAAGAGGAGCTCGGTACAAAACTTTTCAAAAAAAGAGACAGCTTTAAATTTTAAATTTTATTTCACCTCTTTGATAATACTAACCAGAATTCCTATTTAGCAATGGAATGGAGTCTATGGAAACAAGGCAAACAAGTAGGGATGTCATGGAACTTATACAGATTAAAGAGGAGGAGGTGCTTGCTGTCTTGAGGCAAATCAGAGCAGATAAATCCCCAGGACTTGACAGGGTATTCCCTTGGACCTTGAAGGAGATTAATGTTGAAATTGCAGGGGCCCTGGCAGAAATATTTAAAATGTCAATATTCACGGGTCAGGTGCCGGAGGATTGGAGGATAACTCATGTAGTTCAGTTGTTTAAAAAAGGCTCAAAAAGAAAGCTGGGAAATTATAGGCCGGTAAGTTTGACATTGGTAGTAGGTAAATTGTTGGAAGGAATACTAAGAGATAGGATCTACAAGTATTTGGATAGACAGGGACTTACTAGAAAAAGTCAGCATGGCTTTGTGCATGGTAGGTCATGTTTAACCAATCTATTAGAGTTTTTCAAGGAAGTTACCAGGAAAGTGGATGAAGTATACATGGACTTCAATAAGGCCTTTGACAAGGTCCCGCATGAGAGGTTAGTTAGGAAGATTCAGTCGCTAGGTATACATGGAGAGGTAGTAAATTGGATTAGACATTGGCTCAATGGAAGAAGCCAGAGAGTGGGAGTGGAGGATTGCTACTCTGAGTGGAGGCCTGTGACTAGTGGTGTGCCACAGGGATCAGTGCTGGGTCCATTGTTATTTGTCATCTAGATCAGTGATCTGGATGATAATGTGGCAAATTGGATCAGCAAATTTGCTGATGATACAAAGATTGGAGGTGTAGTGAACAGAGAGGAAGGTTTACAAAGCTTGCAGAGGGATTTAGACCAGTTGGAGGAATGAGCTGAAAGATGGTAATGGAGTTTATGCGGACAAGTGTGAGGTATTGCACTTCGGAAGGTCAAACCAAGGTAGAACATACAAGGTAAATGGTAGGACACTGAGGAGTGCAGTAGAACAGAGGGATCTGGGAGTACAGATACATAATTCCCTAAAAGTGGTGTCACAAGTAGATAGGGTCGTAAAGAGAGCTTTTGGTACATTGGCCTTTATAAATCAAAGTATTGAGTATAAGAGTTTGAATGTAATGGTGAGGTTGTATAAGACATTGGTGAGACCGAATTTGGAGTATTGTGTGCAGTTTTGGTCACCTAATTACAGGA
Source organism: Hypanus sabinus (assembly GCF_030144855.1). Classification (NCBI taxonomy): domain Eukaryota; kingdom Metazoa; phylum Chordata; class Chondrichthyes; order Myliobatiformes; family Dasyatidae; genus Hypanus; species Hypanus sabinus. The sequence continues at coordinate 46,851,992 of NC_082711.1, read as the reverse complement.
AGGATATTAGTAAGGTTGAAAGAGTGCAGAGAAGGTTTACAAGGATGTTGCAAGGATTACAAGGATGAGAAACTGAGTTACAGAGAAAGGTTAAGTAGGTTAGGACTTTATTCCCTGGAGCATAGGAGAATGAGGGGTGATTTGATAGAGGTGTATGATGGGTATAAAATGGTGATGATTGGCATTAGAGTGAATGCAAGCAGGCTTTTTCCACTGAGGCCAGGGGACAAAAAAAAACAGGGGTCATCGGTTAAGGGTGATGGGGGAAAAGTTTAAAGGGAACATGGGGGGAGGGGCTTCTTCCCGCAGAGAGTGGTGGGAGTGTGGAATGAGCTGCCAGATGAAGTGGTGAATGCGGGCTCACTTTTGACATTTAAGAAATACTTGGACAGGTATATGGATGAGAGGGGTTTGGAGGGATATAGCCCAGGTGCAGGTCAGTGGGACTAGGCAGAAAAATGGTTTGGCACAGCCAAGAACGGCCAAAAGGCCTGTTTCTGTGTTGTAATGTTCTATGGTACTATGGTTCTAAGCAGCTAATGTGTCAATAACATCACCGTTATTTACATTTCAATATACCCTTCCAAATGTTTTCAGTTCTCTCAGATTATCGTGGAAATCGAAAGCGCTGTGCTGGATTGTATTTCATTTTGTTTCTTAAATTCAAATTCCCGAACAAATCAGAAACAACTAATCCTTTGGGATGCTTTCTTGTCCAGTGTTACTGGTTATGATGTGTTTAATAGCAAATTATTACTCTTCTGTTTTCCTTCCTTTAAACATATACTTTGTAACTTGCTGGTGTTGTTGTTTGAGGAGTTCTGTATTTATTTTCTACCCCTGCATACCAGTACCAAACATACCATTGCACCTAAAAGCAGATTCTGAAAGCAGTCTTCATTTTCTATCATGCTGTACTACAAAATTCAGCCTTAATTTGCTCTTTTTTTTTTGCCATTTCCGTTTATCCGTACCACTGAGTGAGACAACCATGAAACATGACCAATAATGACATGGGCAAAAATTACAAAATACTGTGACTAGTCAGCACTGCTTCTTTTTCAAGTGGGCATTATTATTGAATTAGACTGAGCACAGAGAAAGTAAGTTACTTAGTTCATTTCTATCCTAATTACATTCATACTGTTGCCTCTTATGCTCTGTTTATATTTCCCATTGCAATTCAAGTTAATGGAAGTGCTTACTGGACAAAATTCCCTTTTGTAAATCATTTTCATGATGTTTGCAAACAACACCTGTTTACCTATTGTGGCATTAATGTTCAATGCGTAATCTTCCCAAGAAATCAGAAATGTGAAGGAATATAATTTTGCAAAGTAGTTTATTGAGGTCAACTCATGCAGAGTTGCAGGAAGATAAAGCATTTTAAATATATTGGTATATTTTCCAGCAAAAAAGTATTGCTAATTATTACATTTGACTTTAATCCTCAGCACATCCATTCTACAAGAAGAAATTCAAGATGAAGATAATCCATATGACTATAGAAAACTGCTTCGTAAAACCTCCCAAAGGAATCGTCTCATTGAGCCTTGCTAGTTTATGATCATGGAACCCATTGCCTTGAGTACTATTAAAACAAATTTCTAGTACCACTAAAAGTCAACTGCAGTACATAGGTCAACTTGAACAGTATTAAAAATTTGCATTTGTAGTTTCCTTAAAAGTATTCCAGACACAGGAGGTAAAATATTTTGTGTTTAAAATGTATGTTGGATCTTTTGAAGATCATAATTAATGCTCTTTGTTAAAATATAAAGCCAAATATTGATATATGTTGATATTTCAAAAATAGATAGGAAATGAAGCCAGCTGACTCATATTACAGCAATATAAGTATGAAACATCAATGGAAAGAAGAAATAAATTTTAACTTTTTAGTTAATAATGTGTCCCATGCTATGCCATACTTAGGATGATCCTCTCTGATGTGTCAGAAAACAAAGAATCTCTACATGTCTTTCTTTAACTAAAACACACAGACACACACACACACACATATAAATATGTTAATGCAATACAAAGGTATTCAGTAAACTATAGAAAATGTTTGAAGCATTTTGGTATGAGGGATCAATTATTTACAGAAGGCATTTATTTTCAAGTCCATTATTTAGTAATCACTAATGATGTGAGTGAGCAGTGATTTAACTCCCCATTATAACCCCAAAACATGATACAGAACACAATCTTCTACATTTTAAATATTCAGATGCAATACAATGTCTGAGAATGACAAAATCTAAACTTGCTTTATTTTACAGTGACATCAGACAGAACTGGTGATATTTTATTCAATAATTAGTTGTTTTGATATCCTCCAATAATTCAAAGTTATTTTAAAATCATACTCTGGATAAGATAAGTATTGGCATGTTCACAGGTCATCAAACCCAACTCATAGTTTTACAATGAAGGTACTCTTGTAATGGAAGAAACACGAACACTAACTTATGTGTAGCAGGCTTACACGAACAGAAGATCAGGTGAGATAACTGCATGTTGACAACATTATTTCTGCAATTTCATTGCACACATTGGGGAGACTGGGGTGGAAGTCTTCTTGTTTTTGGAGAAGCAATCGGTGGAGTAGTTGTGCACTGTTCTGAGAATCTGAGGAGAATCACAATCCCTGCTGTCTAACTTCTTCCCAAGTAGTCTTCTTGTGAGCTAAATATTCTGAGCATGCCTTTATTCTGATAACCCTTCCTCTATCAAGTAACTTTGGAGAAAATCTGATACTAGACGCACAATGGAGAGTAGATAATAAATAGTCATTAGTCACACGCAAATCTTTATTCTTGTTCCAGATTTTAATAATGAACACTTTTCATCACCCAGACGTGAGAACAGATATACTGAATGTGTAGATCCCTTTCAGTTCAGTGAAGTACCAGGATAATAGATGCCAGAGAGCTATATGGGAGGGAAGGGTTAGATTGATTGTAGAGTAGGCTAAAATGGTGGCTTGTGTTGTGCTGTAATGTTCTATATTCTATAAAACCTTTTGTAGCAGAGTAAGTTACTGAACTTGTCCTCAAAGGTGTGGATTATTTCTCCAGATCCGTAATTTTAAACGTTTTAATTGCAGCCAAAGAACAAATTCAAATGAATAAATCTGCAACAAAATGTTAACGTCAGTAATGGAGCACTATTAAACCTCAGGATTGCCATTAAAACTCATTTGTTTCACTCATGACAATCAAAAATGAAACCTAACATTCTTATGTGTCCTGATCCATAAGTGACTGCAATCTATCAATGTAGTTTACTAAACTGCCCTTGGAAATTGTCAGGGGAGCTTTTAGGGATGGTAAGTAATTGCTCTCCTTTCCATTGATGCAATATACCATGAAGAAATGTTTTTAAAAAAGGATGAGATTGTGGCTGAATTGGCTCAGACAGCAGACCTCAGGCTTTACCCATAGACACATTTACTTTTTAAAGATCTGCAGTCAGTCATCTTCAGCTCAGCTTCCACTGAGAAGGCTGTAGATAGCAATGAAGTGTCTGCTTGTTCAAACAGGTTTTTAAAAAAATTCAATGTATCAAAATTATTTTAATAAACTTATTATGTTAATTTAAAATCACCTTGGAGTATTATAAATTAATTAGAATAATCAAGATGAAGTAAGGTATAGCAAAACAAAACAAGCCAGACATCTACATCAACACACACTAAAAGATGGAAGAACTCAGATGTACAGGCAGCAGTTATGGAGGAAAATGAACTGTTAATTTTTCAGGACAAGACTCTTCAGCAGGATTCTTTTGGACTGAGACCCTTCATCAAGATGTGCGTTTATTTCCCAATCAAGCTTGGTTACCAAATAACATACCAAACATCCTGGCATAAAGTTGAAAGTCCAAACACGAAGTGCATCCACCCCCTCTGGCCTCAGGTATGTAGGCTGGTGCTCTGCCATGGGTGAGATGAGCAGTGAAATGGTAGATTGGACCTCTGACCTTCTGGTTTGCCAAGTACAGCAGTCAGAAACTGCATCAAATGTGCAAGGCAGTTACCCAACATTTCTCTAGAGAAGCACCCACTGAAGATGAGTACAATCCAGCCCAATCTAAAGTACAAAGCTCTTACAGAGTTTACAGACTTATTGAGAGATGCAGACAGACAAAGGCCCTTCAAACCAATGGACCATTCCAACTATCAATCCAACATTTTTCAAGGTTTAAAGAAAATTTATTATCAAAGCAGATACATATATGTCATTATACACAGTGCTGAGCTTCATTTTCTCCTGCATTATCAATAAATCCATAATGGAAGAATAACCATAATAGAATCAATGACAGCCTGCACAAACTGGGTATTCAACCAGTGTGCAAAAGACAACATGTTGTGCAAAAACAAAACCAAAGAAATAATAATAATAAAAAATAAGCCATAAATGTTGAGACCATGAAATGAAGGGTCCTTGAAAGTGAGATTGCCTAGATTGTGAGAACATTTCAGTGATGAGGCAAGCGAAGCTGAGTGAAGTTATCCCTTTGGTTCAAGAGCCTGACGTTTGTGGAGTAATAACTGTTCCTGAATGGTGGAATGTGAGTCCTGAAGCTCCTGTGCTCTGTTCCTAATGGCAGCAGTGAGAAGAGAGCATGACCTAGGCAGTGCAGGTCCCTGATGATGGATGCTGCTTTCCTGTGACAATACTCCCTGTAGATGTGCTCAGTGCTGGGGAGGGCTTTACCTATGATAGACTGGGCCATATCCATTTGTTTTTGTAGGATGTTCTGTTTAAGGGCATTGGTGTTTCCATACCAGGCTGTGATGCAGCCAATCAATACTCTTCACCAGATATCTATAGAAGTTTGTCAAAGTTATAAATATTATGCTGAATAGAGGCATTGCCATGCTTTCCTTGTAATTGCACTTATGTACTGGACCCGTCATAACCTCTGAAAAGCTAACACGGAGGATTTAGAAATTGCTGACACTCGCCACCTCTGTTTCTCCAGTGGGGACCAGCTCATGGACCTTTGGTTTCCTCCTCCCGAAGACAATAACCAGCTCCTTGGTCTTGCTGTCCTTGAGCAACAGGTTTGTGTTGTTGTTTATCCTCCCCATATTCTTACCAACTCATCCCTCCATGCCCCCTTACCAACATGCATAGAGTCTCATCTACACAGGAGGAGCAATTTGTAGTGGTTAACCTGCTCACCTTTGAGTGTGGGAGGAAAATGGAGTACCAAGAGGAAACCCAAGCCATCATGGAGGGTACATGCAAACTCCATGTAGATAGTACCTGAATTCAGGAGTGGACCCCAGTCTCTGGCCATGTGAGGAAACAATTTTACTAGACGTTCCACTGTGCTACCCCTTTCAGGCTCCAGATCTCCTTAAACAGGATGATTCCACCCTCGACAAGCTGTAAATCTGACCAAATGGTTATTCTTCTCAATACCCTTATGTGAAATGTAGTGTAATGCAGTGTTACAGCCATCAACCTTTACATCAATTGGAGGCTGTAAATCTCTCATCTCCATTATATACATTAGACTTTCATACTTTAAAAAAATCAAAGCTTTAATGAATAGTTTTGATTGCTTAAAGAAGTTGCTTATCTTAATTTATGGAAGCACATTTTATACATTGTGAATTTTTACATTAAGGATTGTGCTTGCATTTTGAACATAGCAAACTGTTTTACTGTATAATTATGCAGTAAATGAGTCAATTTCATTGTCAGCTTAGAAGGCAGTGAGATGATTGTAGTACAATCAGAGACTATGTCTGAAAAAAAAACGAGAGAGTGAGCTGATTATGTGGTCAGTATGTAATTGTATGTTGGCTGCAGCAGCTCCCCACTGGGCTGATTTCACTCAATACCACAAGATTGGGTCTTCAGTCATTGTGATATTCTTGGCACTTAGTGCACTGAGAGTATCATGGGAATTAACTAACCCCTGTCATTAAAGAAACGCAAAGACATTGCTTTCACAAAACCTCTTACAAAAGAGCTAATTGGAATTAAAATATGCTCTGAGAATATGAGTTGTTTGAAAAGTCAAGCAATGACGTCAAAGCTCAACTATAAGGTCAAAATCTATTAGTGATTATTTTCAGGTGAAATATTGACCATCATGAAAATCAACAAATCTATGTACTTTTCATATCAGTGGGATCGACATTTTATCACAAAATCATACACCCACCTCATCACAGCATTATTATATAGCACCTATTTTGATTCTTGCTTGTGTAAATTGCATGATAAGATGTAAATTATAACCACCATTGAACTAATGGGGTTGGGTAAGATGTTCTCCTAAAGGGTTGTCAATTGCTGGTTCCTCAAGCTGTTGTAGAGGCCGATCTGGGATCCACATATTCTGGTGCAGCGTGGGTAAAAGTAAGTGGTGGCTGTGGTCCTTTGGCTCTCCAGTCTCTCCTTTTGCAGCTGCTGCTTGTTCTCTCTAGCACAGCGGAGTAACACAGCTCCCTCTTGAACAGATTTCCTCCAGGGGCATCTATTGAGTACAATGTTTTCCCGGTTTTCAGATGTAATGTTGAATTTCATCAGGCTGATTTTGATGTTATCTTTGAAATGTTTTCTTTATCCACAAGGGGCTTACTAGCCTTCCTTTAACTGGGAGTTAAGGATCTGTTTGGGGAGATGTGAGTTGGCTATACAGAAGACATGACTTTTCCATTAGAGTTGGTAATGCTTAGCATGCTGGAAATGCTACTCATGTTGGCCTTCTCCAGGATGCTGATGTTAGTGCATCTGGAACCTGTAGGTCACAGTCTTCAAAGACTTTTTTCCTTAATCCTGCACAGGCTCCACTAGCACTCCTAAGGTGATGGTTGAGGCGTCAGTATCTGATTTTGAGGAGAAAATATTGCCAAGGTGGGGAAAGTAGTCTACATTTTCAAGTATGGTATCGTCAACCTTTAAGAGGGCTCTAGTTAATGAGTGGTCCTGTGTCATTTTCATAAGGAAAGTAAGGCCCAGGGCGCTAAATGCATTGGCCAAAGACACTTAGGATATATTGGACATCTTCTTCAGATCATGCTGCAATGGTGTTGGCATTCTCGTACTGAAGCTCCTTGATACTGGTGATGTTGACCTTATTCCAGGCCTTGAACCGGTTGAGGATGAAAAGCCTGTTGTCTGTTCTATACACAACTGGGATTCCCTGTGGCTGGTCTTGACCAATGAGGTGAAGGAAGGCTGCAATATAGATGGCGTATAGGATGGGCACAGTGATGTTGCCCTGCTTGACTCCCATCTTGACAGTGAAGGGTTCTGATTCAGCGCCACCATTGCTGAAGATTGTGTCTGGCAGTAGCCTTGGTATTCATAAGTACTTGTGAGGGCAGCCATGTCTTGATAGGATACGCCAGAAAGCTTAGCGATCTACTGCATCAAACGATTTTGTCAAATCTATGAAAGCCAAGTGGAAGCATTGCCTTTGTTCATTGAGCACAGTGTAACAGTGTTACTCTTCCTATTATTTAAAGGGATGTTCTGCTGATATAGTGCAGCTGCAGAAATGACTGTGCAAAGACTTTGTCAGGTCCACAACATAACTGGGAATGTTTAATACAGCACTCAGCTGCTAACCTGCTTATTCATGGGTGCCTCAGCAGTGACATTCCCGGCAGCAATCGCTTAATGGAAACCTGTGGAAAGAAGCCAAACTTTGCCCCTCCAGACTTCCCTAATGAATAAAGTACCCAAAGGTTGAGGTGTATCAAAGCTGTCACAACTGAAGTATATGAGATCTTGCCCGAAGACCTTAGGCTGTAGTTTTGTGCCTGGACTCCATTTCCCATGTTGTCAAGATCAGAATCAGGTTAACTATCCCTGACAGATCCCATGAAAATTGTTGTTTTGTGTCAGACATAAAAATTACTATGTGGCAAAAATAACTAAATAAGGCAAAAGCAGAATAACAAGGTTGTATTCAAGGGCTCATGGACCAATAAGAAACTTGATGGAGGAGGAGAAAAAGCTGTTCCTAAAATATTGGCCATACCTCCTCCCTCATGCTAGTAACAGGAAGAGGGTATGTCCAAGATGGTGAGGGTCCTTAATATGGATGCCATCTACTTGCGGCACTACTTCTTGAAGATGTCCTCAATAGTGGAAATGTTTGTGTCCATTATGGAGCTAGCTGAGTCTTAAACCCTCCACGGCCTCTTTTTACCTTGTGCCTCCATAATAGGCAGTGATACAACCAGTCAAAATGCGTCTCACTGTACATATGTAGAAATCTGCATGCCATTGGTAATATATCAAATTTCCTCAGGCTCCTAACAAAGCAGAGCTGCTGATGTGCCTCCTTCATGCTTGAATCATTGTGTTGGGCCCAAGATAGATCCTCTGTGATGTAAACACCCAGGAACTTAAAGCTGTTCACCCTTTCTATAACTGACTATTCAGTGATGTTTGTTGTTCTCCCACCTTCCCTTCCTGAAGAGTCACACCTCCTCTTGTTCCTTGCTCAAGGAATTTTCCAAATAGCCCAAGTAGCTCTTTTCTATATCTCATCAAGTCATAGAATCAAATTTAACATACAGCTAAAAAAGAATCCCTTCGGCCCATCAGACCCATGTAGATCTCTTTACTTGGGTATATTAATCACATTTGCCTGCATAAGAACTCTATCTTTCTATGTTTGAATAAATTCCTCTTAAACATAGTGATTGTATCAGATTCCACCACCTACTTTGGTAACAAGATATTAACTTCTCTGTGTTAAAAAACCTCTCCAATTCCCTTTAAAAGTTCTTCCTCTCACCTTCAACCTGTTCCATTTATTTTGATAATGCTATCATAGAGAAATATTTTGACTATCGACATTATCAGATGCTCATAACATAATGTGCCTGTATCTGGTCACCTCTCAGCATCCTTTGCTCCAGGGAAGAGAAATCTAGCTTATCCAATATCTGCCAAAACTGAAGTCTGGGCAACATCATGGAGAATCCCCTCTATACTCTCAGTAGCACAATCACATCCCTCCTATAGTGTGGTGACTAGAACAACACATGATACTCGAAGCACAGCTTAATCAGCATTTTGCAGACTTGCAACGCAGCATTCCAACTCTTATATTCTATGTCCACACCTAATATGGCAAGATAGTGTTTTTTAAGGTAAGTGGAGGAGATGAGCTGAGTAGATTTTTCACACAGAGTGTGGAGTGTGTTTTGAATGCACTACCAAGCGTTATGGTGGAAATAGATTCAGACCAATTGCCCTCACATTTCATGTGATAAAGGTGCTGGTGATGCTGGTCCTGATTTACCTTGGACGGCAAATAAGACCATAAGATATAGAAGCAAGAGCAGACCAGTCAGCCCATCGAGTCTTTTCCACCATTCAATCATAGGCTGATCCAATTTTTCCAGTCACCCCCACTCCCCGGCCTTCTTCCATACCTTTGATGCCCTGCCTAAACAAGAACCTATCTATCTTGCCTTAAATACACCCAATGCCTTGGCCTCCACAGCTGCTCGTGGCAACAAATTCCACAGACTGAACACCCTCCGACTAAAGTAATTTCTCCGCATCTCTGTTCTAAGTAGACCTCCTTCAATCCTGAAGTCATGGCCTCTTGTCCTAGACTCCATTACCATGGGAAATAACTTTGCCATATCTAATCTGTTCAGGCCTTTTAACATTCAGAATGTTTCTATGAGATCCCCCCCTCATTCTCCTGAACTCCAGGGAATACAGCCCAAGAGCTGCCGGATATTCCTCATACGGTAACCCTTTCATTCCTGGAATCACTCTTGTGAATCTTTTCTGAACTCTCTCCAAGGTCAGTATATCCTTTCTAAAATAGGGAGCCAAACACTACACACAATACTCCAAGTGTGGTGTCATGAGTGCCTTACAGAGCCTCAACATCACATCCCTGTTCTTATATTCTATACCTCTAGAAATGATTGCCATCATTGTATTCACCTTCTTCACCACTGACTCAACCTGGAGGTTAACCTTTTGGGTATCCTGCACAAGGACTCCCAAGTCCCTTTGCATCTCTGCATTTTGAATTCCCTACCTATTTAAATACTAGTCTGCCGATTTATTTCATTAGTGCATGACCATACACTTTCCAACATTGTATTTCATTTGCCACTTCTTCACCCATTCCCCTAAACTATCTAAGTCTCTCTGCAGGCTCTCTATTTCCTCAGCACACCCGCTCCTCCACCTATCTTTGTATCATCAGCAAATTTAGCCACAAATCCATTAATCCCCTAGTCCAAATCATTGACATACATCGTAAAAATCAGCGGTTGTGCTCGCTTCAGCAGCACATATACTAAAATTGTAAAAATCAGCGGTCCCAACACCGAACCCCTGTGGAACTCCACTGTTAACTGGCAGCAATCAAGAATAGGATCCCTTTATTCCCACTCTCTGTTTTCTGCCAATCGGCCAATTCTCCACTTAAGCTTGTAACTCCCCTGTAATTCCGCGGGCTCTTAACTTGCTAAGCAGCCTCGTGTGTGGCACCTTGACAACGGTCTTCTGAAAATCCAAGTACATCACATCTACTACATCTCCTTTGTCTACACTACTTGTAATTCCCTGAAAACCTTGCAGTAGGTTAGTCAGGCAGGATTTTCCTCTCAGGAAACCATGCTGGCTTTGGTCTATCTTGTCATGTGCCTCCAGGTACACCATAGTCTCATCCCTGACAGGTCTATAGTTTCCTTTCTGCCACCTCCCAACCTTCCTGAATAGTAAAGGAACATTTGCAGTTTTCTAGACATCTGGTACAATGGCAGAATCTGTCGATTCTTGAAAGATCATTGTTAATGCCTTCCATCGGGTTCAGGAGATTTATCCACCCTTAGATCATTAACCTTCCTGAGCACCTTCTCAGTTGTAATTTTTACTGCACATACTTCACTTGCTTTACATTCTTGAATGTCCAGTATACTGCGAATGTCTTTGACTGTGAAGAACAATGCAAAATATGCATTCAATAGACAGTAGGTGCAGGAGTAGGCCATTCAGCCCTTCTAGCCAGCACTGCCATTCACTGTGATCATGGCTGACCATCCACAATCAGTACCCTGTTCCTGCCCTCTCCCCATATCCCTTGACCCCACTATCTATATCTAACTCTCTCTTGAAAGCACCCAGAGACTTGGCCTCCACTGCCTTCTGGGGCATAGCATTCCACATATCCACCACTCTCTGGGTGAAAAGGTTTTTCCACATCTCTGTTCTAAATGGCCTACCCCTTATTCTTAAACTGTAGCCTCTAGTTCTGGACTCACCCATCAGCGGGAACATGCTTCCTGCCTCCAGCGTGTCCAATCCCTTAATAATCTTATATGTTTCAATCAGATCCCCTCTCATTCTTCTGAATTCCAGGGTATACAAGAGTATACATATATACACAGTGTATACTCAGAATTGAATGTTCTGAGGAACATTCAGTTCTTCTGCCATCTCTGCATTTTTCATTACAATATCTCCAATGTCATTTTCTATTGATCCTATATGTTCCCTCACTCTCTTCTACACTTCATGCTTCTAGTATCTTCTTTGATATTATTCGCCAGTTTCCTTTCATAATTCATCACATCATTTCCTACCTAATGACCTTCTTAGTTTCTTCTGCAAGTTTTTAAAAATTTCCCAATGTGTTATCTTCTCTCTAGCTTTGGCTTCCTTGTATGCCCTGTCTTTTGCTTTTACTTTGGCTCTGACTTCGCTTGTCAGCCATGGTAGTGTACTTCCATTCAAAAATTTCATCCTATTTGAATATATCTGTCTTACACTTCTCTCATTTTTTCACAGAAACTCCATCCATTGCTGCTCTGCTGTCTTCCTGCTTCTGTCCCTTCCAGTCAACCTTGGCCAGCTTCCCTTTCATGCCATTGTAATTCCCTTTATTCCACTGGAATGCCAACATATTAGAATTTAGTTTCTCCTTCTCAAATTTCAAAGTGAACTCAATCATATTGTGATCACTATTCCCCAAGGGTTCCTTAATCTTAAACTCTCATATCACCTCTGGATCGTTGCATAACATTTAATCCAGCACAGCTGATCCCCTAGTGGGCTCAACAAGTTTTTCTAAAAAGCTATCCTTTAGACATTCTACAAATTCTCTCTCCTGAGGTCCAGCACTGGCCTGGTTTTCACAATCCACTTTCATGTTAAAATCCCCAACAATTACCATGACATTGCCCTGTGACACACCTTTTCTATCTCCTGCTGTGATTTGTAATCTATACCCCAGCTGCTGTTTGGAGGCCCGTATACAATTGCCGTTAGGGTCCTTTTACCCTTGCCATTTCTTAACTCAACCCATAGAGACTCTACACCTTTCAATCACATGTCATCCCTTTCTAATGATTTAATATTACTTCTTACACACAGGGCCACACCAACTCCTCTCCCTACTAATCTGTCTTTCCAATATACCCTATATCCTTGGACGTTCAGCTCCCAATGGTAGTCATCTTTTAGCCAAGTTTTAGAAATGGCCACAACATCATATTTGCCAATCTGTAGCTGAATTTCAAGATCATCCATTTTATTTCTTATGCTATATGCATTCAAATATAACACTTTCAGTTCAGTATTTGTTGCTTTCTGTTTTAACTGCACCGTGCCTCTATTGCCCTGTAACTTATCCCTCTGGCTGTGATTATGCCTCATCTCCTGCCTGTCCTTTCTAGCACGTCTGTTGCACACGGTCTTTGATTTGTTTCTGTATTCCCCTTCCTCAATCCTATCGCTCTGCTTCCCACCCCCCTGCCAAATTAGTTTAAACCCTCCCTAACAGCTCTATTAAATCTGTCTGCTAGGATATTGGACCCTTTTGGGTTCAGGGGTAACCCATCATTTTTCTACAGGTTGCACATTCCCCCAGAAGATGCCTGAATGATCCAGGAACACAAAATCCTGCCCCCTACACCAGTCTCTCAGCCACGCATTAATATGCTCAACCATGCTATTCTTATGCTCATTAGCATGTGGCACAGGCAGCCATCCTGATATTACTACACTGAAGGTCCTGCTTTTCAGCTTCCTACCCAGCTCCCTGAATTCTCTCTTCAGGACGTCCTCCCTTTTTCTACCTATGCCATTGGTACCAATGTGTTGTAAGACTTCTGGCTGTTCACCCTCTCCCTTCAGAAGACTCTGCACCCTATCTGAGGCATCCCCTACCCTAGTACCTGGGAGGCAACACACCTGGTTATCTTTATCAGGCTGAGAAAACCTCCTGTCTGTTGAGATCTTCATTTGACCCTCTACCGTTTGTCTACCAACCTCTTGTGGGAACGGATGATGCCATCGTCCACCTGTTGCAGAGAGCTCACTCCCACCTGGATGATGCTGGTGGCAATATGAGAATCACATTTTTTTTTATTTCTCTAGAGCCTTCAGTACAATTCAGCCATTTTTTTCTGAGTGAGAAGCTGCAAAGACTGGGTGTAGACAAATTCACTATCTCCTGGATAGACCCCAGTTTGTACGGCTGGGTAGTTCTCTGTCTGAGGTGCTGGTGAGTGGCATTGGAGCGCACAAGGGATTGTCCTTTGTCTGTTTCTGTTCACACCGTACACCTCAGACTTTCAGTAAAAATCTGAGTCTTGTCACTTGCAGTTCTCTGATGAATCTGCGGTGGTTGGGCGTATCAAAGATGGGCTTGGTTCAGAGTACAGAGGACTGAGGGACAAGTTTGTGGAGTGGTGTCAGAAGAATAACTTGCTCCTGAATGCGGCCAAAACCAGGGAGATGGTGATTCATTTCAGGAGGAAGAGGACTGTGATGAGTCCTGCATACATTTTGGGAGAAGAAGTTGCAGTGGTGGAGGAGTACAAATACTTGGGTGTTCACCTCAAGTGGAGAGCCAACACCAAGGCTGTTTACAAGAAGGGGATGAGCAGACTCTATTTTCTAAGGAAGTTGAGATCCTCCAATGTGTGCAGGAGGATGCAGGAGATCTTTTACCAGTCTTTTGTTGCAAGTGCAATCTTCTTTGTGGCTTTATGTTGGGGAAGTAGCTTTGGTGCTGGTGATACAAAAAGACTAAATAAAGTCATCAAAAAGGCTGGATCCATTGTTGGCTACAACAGGACTCTTTTGAGTTAGTGGTGGAGAGACTATTACTAAATAAACTATTATCCATTATGGACAATCTGGCACATCCTTTCAATGACCTACTGAATAAGCAGCAGAGAACTGTTTTGAACAGACTCATTCAGCTCTGCTGTCATCAGGATCATTACAGAAATTCTTTCCTACCAAATGCAATAAGCATGTACAGTAGTTGAACTCTGTGCAACAGGAGAACCCACACCATAGTACAATAGTCTCTGTTTTATTATTTTGTACATTACTATTACACATTGGTACATTATTATTGTGTATATTATTATTCTGTACTTTATTATTAGTTAAGTCTGCACACTGTTAAGTGTGTTTTTAAATGTTTTAAATGATCCCATTTGAGTTATTATTATTACTATATGATAGTGGTATATGGACAGGGAACAAGGCTTTCGACAAGGAACATAGGCAGACAGGGTATTGTGGAATATATACTGTTCCAGGTACAGAGAAAAGTGCAGGTAGACAAATAAAGTGGAAGGGCCATGACAATAGATAGGAAGTTCAGGAATCCAAGCATTTTGTATACGAGAAGTCTATTCAATGAGTCAGGGATTAAACCTGCCCTGAAGTCCAGTGGCTCATGCTTGAAAGCTTTTGAGAGAAGGCAGAATTGTCAAGGTGGGAAGGCTCTGTGATTATGTTCACTACATTTCTTAAGCAGCAGGATGTATGGATTGTATCAGTAAAGGGCTGAATGGCTTCCATGATGAACCGGGCTGTATTCACAACTCTGCAATTTCTTGCAGTCTTGGGCAGAACAGTTGACGTACCAAACTGTGATGCATCCAGATAGGATGCTTCCTATGGTTTATCTTTAAAACATTGGTACGTGTCTAAGTGGCAATTCTCAGACATGATGGAGGAAGGTGGAGCCATCTGCCTTTTCCCATATGATTCTTAGTTAGTATCCAGCTTCTTCAAACACTCCCCCACCCCTACTCCCATTATGTCACTCCCTCCTAGCAATTATCTCCTCAATGAAGATGTTCTGATCTACATCCATCATTAAATCTAGTGTCCCTCTTCCTGTTAACTGAAACTCCTGTCCCTCCCACAGTAGTCACAGTGCATTTTGTTGATGTCTGACTGCCACACAGAGTATGCCTTTACAAATGGAAAATTTCCCTGATGAGTATGCAGCAGGATGCTAAAAACATGGCAAGTAAGTGGGACTCTGTCAGGAACTGTGCAGGTCCTGATCTTGCGGCGCATACACTGAGTGTAAAGCATTCTAGCAAAATGTTTGGCCATTTTCACAATCCAGATAAGTGTTAAAGCTACACACAATGTTGGTTTAGCAGACTACAAAGCATGAAATCTACTTTCTGATCTTGCATTTTCATAGAAGGTTCAGACAAATGATCATGTATTATGAATTGAATGGGACGATAATACTTTAATAGAAGCATGGAGAATGTTTGCCTTCATTGGACAGGATTTTGAGTTCAAGAGTTAGGATATCATGGATGTTGGTGAGAGACCACATCTGGAATATGATGTGTGTGGTGAACTATGTGCCTGTCTGGACACGCCCCCTGCTGACTGCTCCTGTGGCTCCTCCCACAGGCCCCTGTATAAAGGCGATCTGAGGCCTGACGCTCGGCCTCAGTCTCCAGGTCATAGTATGATGGACACTCACTCCTGGTTCCTTCTTCCAGTCAATAAAAGCCGATATCTCGCCTTACGTCTCAGTGTGAGTTATTGATGGTGCATCAATGTGTAGTTATGGTTGCTATATTACAGGAAGGATGTGATTAGGCTAGAGAAGATGCGGAAAAGATCACTAGGATCTTGCCATGACTTGTGAGCTTGAGTTATGGGGAAAGACTAGATAGGTTAGGACTGTTTCCCTGGAGCAAAGGAAGCTGAGTGGTGACCTGCTAGAGGTTTATGAAATCATAGAGGGCATAGAAAATGTGGATGATCACAGTCTTTTTCCAAGTGTAGGGGAGTCTAAAACTTGAGAACACAGGGTTATAATGAGAGAGGAATAGTTTAAAGTTTTTCACACCGATTGTGTTGGGTATATAGTATGAACTGCCAAAGGAAGTGGTAAAGATGGGTACTCATGACATTATTTAAGAGGCATTTACACAAATTCATAGATAGGAAAGGTTTAGAGGGATATGGGTCAAATGCAGGCAAATGGAATGAGATCAGGTTGGTACCTTGGTTAGCATGGACCAGCTGGGCAAATGGGCTTGTGTCCATGCTATACAACTCTGTGACTCTAAGGAGGAATCTTGAGTTTAACTGAGCTTAGGCTCTGAGTTGTACTCTACGGGACAGAAAAGTAATATACAAGTACTACCAAAATGGTATAGAACTGATAATGAGAGAGTTTAAACTAATAAGCTTGAAACGTGGTGAGATGCAAAGGGAGATGCCAAACCTTCTCTGAAAATTCATGGTTGCTTTAATAAAGGTAATGTTGAGAAAATACAAGAATGAAGGTAATGACAGAAAATAATGGTATGGAATTAGGAGTATTAATTCAATCGGGGTAAACTGCAAGAACAATGAATAGAATGCAAGTGATGCTGTTGTGGCTAAACTGCTGCTTTCTGTGTTGTGCCATCGAGGTGAGGCGACGCTGGAGTGTCCTCTCCAGGGTGCAGGCCTGGGTAAGGTTGTATGGAGGACTGGCAGTTGCCCAAGCAGCAAGTCTCCCCTCTCCACGCCACTGAAATTGTCCAAGGGAAGGGCAAGAGCCGATACAGTTTGGCACCAATGACGTCGCAGGATTTGACAGAGTGAGGTTGAAGGCAAAGTTGCACTGGCTTAGGGACTCCAGCTCCAGATTTGGCCTCAGGGTTTACTCACAAAGCCTTTCCCATGAATGGGTATGGCCGCAAGGCAGCGGAGGTTTGAAATCAGAGTTTTCCCTCTCCTAGATGGACTGCCTTCCCAGGCTGAGGAGCTCCATCTACCCGGAGAACAATATGCAACACAAGCTTTTCACTGTTCCTCAATACATGTGACAATAATAAGCCAATCCCAGTTCAGTTCCAAAGATATCATAGTTTGTATAGAAGTCTTTTATAGTGAAAACAATGAACAGTGAATAGCTCTACTAAAGTAAAAGACTGCAGAATGAAATGAAATGATATCACAGAGGATGATTTCCAAACAGAAACGCTCAGGACTGAACTGTAAAACAATAAAAGTTTTACAAATATCTAATGATCAGAAGATGCTGGAAATCTAAAACAAAAACTAAAAGGAACACATTTTTTCTTACCATAGACCCATTCAGTGCTTCCAGCATTTTCTGCATTTGCATGAGTGTCTTACAGTAATATTCAGCATTTTATTGTAGACCACAAAATTATGAGACTAAAGTTCAGACTGAGAGAAATGGGTATAAATCAGAGATCTGTGTGTAACACAGAAATTGACTGGATTGAAAACAAGAATGCAATCAAGATGCAAGGACATATCCGTAGAACAAGCTTCAAAATTATTTTCTGAGTCAGCATGTTATAAAATCCGTGAAAGGAGATAGAGTGCTTAGCTTGGCTGTGTGTAATGAACCAAGGCAAGCAAATGACCTCAATGTTAAGGGTCAATGATCAGTATTTAATTAAGTTTACAGTCACAATATGTAAGGAGAAAATGAAATTGAAAGACAAGATATGGACTTTAAAAGAAAATGAAAAATATTAATTAAATAGGGAAAATAATGAATAAACAGTCATAGTTATATGAAATGATTCTATATGGTGGGCAGTTAAGGAACAGTGGAAAATTTCAGAGATTTTTCATGGTACTTAACAGAAGTATTTTGCAGTTAAAAGCAAGGACAGTAAAGGTGGAGAAAGCCAGCCTTGGATAATTAAGGAAGTAAAACAAGTTATTAAAATAAAAGCTCATGCACACAAAGTTGCCAAGTATAGTGGGAAACCGGAAGACTGGGAAAACCTCAAAAAGCAATAAAGAAACATGAAGCAAGCAATAAGGAAAGGGAAGATAGATATGAAAGTAAACTAGCACAAAATATAAAAACAGTTTATAAAAGATTTTTATAATTATGTAAAGCAGAAGGGGGTGGCTTAAGTGAATGCAGGTCCACTGGAAGATGAGAAGGGGGAATTATTATTGGGCAATATGGAAATAACTGAGACTGAAAGACAATTTTGTGTCATTCTTCATAACGGAGGATACATCTAACATGCCAAAGAAATGTTATAGATGAAATGAAAGATGAGGGCCTCGACACAATTGTTGTCACTAAAGGGACAGTGAAGAGCAAACTAGTGTACCTAAAAGTAGACAAGTCGTCTACTTGATAGGATGCATCCCAAGGTACTAAAAGAAATGGTGAAGTTATGGTAGACAAGCTTGCAATAATTTACCACAGTTGGATGCATCAACAAGGGAAATGAGGCGGAGTACAGGGCTACAGTGGGAAACTTTGTCACATGGTGTGAGCAGAATCATCTGCAGCTTAATGTGAAAAAGACTAAGGAGCTGGTGGTGGACCTGAGGAGGGCTAAGGCACCGGTGACCCCTGTTTCCATCCAAGGGGTCAGTGTGGACATGGTGGAGGTTTACAAATATCTGTGGATACGAATTGACCATAAACTGGACAGGTCAAAGAACACTGAGGCTGTCTACAATAAGGGTCAGAGCCGTCTCTACTTCTTGAGGAGACTGAGGTCCTTTAACATCTGCCGGACGATGCTGAGGATGTTCTCCGAGTCTGTGGTGGCCAGTGCTATCATGTTTGCTGTTGTGTGCTGGGGCAGCAGGCTGAGGGTAGCAGACACCAACAGAATCAACAAACTCATTCATAAGGTCAGTAATGTTGTGGGGGGTGGAACTGGACTCTCTGACGGTGGTGTCTGAAAAGAGGATGCTGTCCAAGTTGCATGCCATCTTGGACAATGTCTCCCATCCACTTCATAATGTACTGGTTAGGCACAGGAGTACGTCCAGCTAGAGACTCAGTCCCGAGATGCAACACTGAGCGTCATAGGAAGTCATTCTTGCCTGTGGCCATCAAACTTTACAACTCCTCCCTCAGAATGTCAAACACCCTGAGCCAAAAGGCTGGTCCTGGACTTATTCCCACTTGGAATATTTCACTTATTATTATTTAATTATTTATGGTTTATATTGCTATATTTCTATACTATTCTTGGTTGGTGTGACTGTAACAAATCCCAATTTCCCTTGGGATCAATAAAGTATGTCTGTCTGTCTGTCTGTCTGTCTGTCAAAGTTCTCTGGAATCCCAGGTCAGGTCTCTGCAGATTGGAGGACAGTGAATGTCATACACTGTTTATAAAAGATGAAGGCAAGAGACAGGTAACCAAACACCAGTTAATTTAATGTCTGTAATCAGGAAAATGCTTGAAGGCATCATTAAGAAAGAAATACATGGAAGTGGTTCCATTGGGAGATACAGCATGGATACATGAAGGGCAGGTCTTGTTTGATGAATTTACATTCTTTGTAGATATAATGAGTGCAATGGATAGAAAATATGATGGATTTTCAAAAGGTGTTCAATAATGTGTTGCATAAAAGACTTATCCATAAGGATGCATGGAGATAGGGGTAATATATTACCCATTGATGAGGTAGGAGCAGTAGAAATGGTGTATATGGATTTCAGTAAGGCACCTTGATAAGGTACCCCATGCAAGGCTTATTGAGAAAGAAAGGAGGCATGGGATCCAAGGAAACATTGCTTTGTGGATCCAGAAATGGCTTGCCCACAGAAGGCAAAGAGTGGTTGTAGACGGGTCATATTCTGCATGGAGGTTGGTGAACAGTGATGTGTCTTAGGGATATGTTATTGAACCTGTTCTCTTCTCTTGATTTTCATAAATGACCTGCATGAAGAAATGGAGGGATGGGTTAGTAAATTTGCTGATGACACAAAGGTTGGGGGTGTTATGGATAGTGTGAAGGGCTGTCAGAGGTTACAGCGGGACATTGATAACATGCAAAACTGGGCTGAGAAGTGGCAGCTGGAGTTCAACCCAGATAAGTGTGAAGTGGTTCATTTTGGTAGGTCAAATATGATGGTAGAATTTAGTATTAATGGTAAGACTCTTGGCAGTGTGGAGGATCCGAGGGATCTTGGGGTCCAAGTCCATAGGACACTCAAAACTGTTCCGCAAGTTAACTCTGTGGTTAAGATGGCATACGGTGCATTGGCCTCCATCAATTGTGTGATTGAGTTTAGGAGCCGAGAGGTAATTTTGCAGCTATATAGGACCCTGGTAAGACCCTACTTGGTGTACTGTGCCCCACTACAGGAAATATGTGAAAACCATAGAAAGGGTGCAGAGGAAATTTACAAGGGTGTTGACTGGATTGGGGAGCATCGCTTATGAGAACAGGTTGAGTGAACTTCGCCTTTTTTCCTTGGAGTGATGGAGGATGAGAGTTGACCAGATAGAGGTGTACAAGATGAGGAGAGGCATTGATCATGTGGATAGTCAGAAGCTTTCTCCCAAGGCTGAAATGGCTAGCATGAGAGGGCACAGTTTTAAATTTCTTAGAAGTAGGTTCAGGGGAGATGTTGGGGTAAGTTTTTTTTATGCAGAGAGCGGTGAGTGCATGGAATCAACTGCCAGCAATGGTGGTGAAGGTGGATATGATAGGGTATTTTAAGAGACTCCTGGATAGGTACATGGAGCTTCGAAAAATAGAGGACTATGGGTAACCCGAGGTAGTTTCTATGGTAAGTACATGTTCAGCACAGCTTTCTGGGATGAAGGGTCTGTGTTGTGCTGTAGGCTTTCTATGTTTCTATATTAGTATGGATAGAGGATTGGTTAACCAACAGAAGGCAGAGAGATGAGATAAATGGGTTCTCCTCTGGTTTGAAGTCATGGTGAGTGGAGTGCTGTGGGGCTAGTGCTGGACTAACAACTGTTCATGATATACATTAATGATTTTGAAGAGAAGATCAAGCATAGCTTATCTAAGTATAATGCCCTGATTAAGATTTCTAGTACTATGCTGTGAGGCATTTTTTAGCAGCTTTCTGCAAAAGCAGAGGGTCCTGTTAGCAATAGTGCTTTGGCTTAGTCTAAAGATAAGGTGCGACATTGTCCAATTTAGGAATGTTGTGTCAGCCAGCTGTAACTTTCTGCACAGTAGAAGACTTGGGAGAGGTGGGTGGGAATCTGATTTCTGAAGGACAGCAGTCTGCGTTGGGGTTGTCTGGGCAGGAGATGCAGAGTGCTAGGGAAGAAGCCGCAGAATGTCATTCGACGGAGAGACGCCGTTCTAAGAACTGCTTTGTGCAGATGGAGGGCTCCAAGGAGGAAGTGCCAGTACTCCTGAGAGAGCTAGTTCATTTGAGATAGTCTTTGAGAGAAATTCGAACTGTGGTTGGTATCCTTCATGCAGAATGTGAGTTCAGCACGTGAAAGTGATTTACCCAGCTACTTCAGAAATGAGCGCCAAAGTTTATGTGCATATTAGACTGGTTGAATCATAATGGGCTTTTTATCTTTTTTTCCCATTCTTTGTTAATTGTTTGATAAAGTTGAAAATTGTTCAATATTATTATTTTATGCTGGTGTACAATCTGACATTTCTGGGCTACTGATAACTTTGTGCATGGGCAGTATTTATTCAGCATTTATTTAAATCAAGGTTCCTTTAATTGGAACATCCCAATGTTCCTGTTGGGTTGAACCCTAAATCATACGGACCCTAGACATATATTGCATACAAAAGGTGGCAAAGTCTCGTGGCTGTTAGCTAATGAGCCAAGTTGGTGTGTGAACCTTGGTGAGAGAGTTAAATAAGTTTATTGATGACAGTACATTGAGTGAAAAAGAAAATTGTGCAGAGGATTTGAAGAGCTTCTCAGAGAGATGTAATTAGGTTAAATGAGCGAGCAGGGGTCTGCAAATGGTACAATATTGGTAAATGTACGGTCACCCAGTTTGGAAGGAAAAGTAGATCAGATTATTATTTAGATGGTGAAAGGCTGCAGTATGTCGTTTGTGCAGAGGGATGTGGGAGTGTTTGTACATGAACCACAAAAGGATAGGTTAGCAGGTGCAACAGGTTATCAAGCAGGCAAATGTTGACTTTCTTTGCTAGAGGGATTGAATATATGAGTAGGGAGATTATACTGCAAAGGTACAGGGTAACGGTGAGGGGGATTGAACTGTACAGGGTAACGGTGAGGCTGCATCTGGATTACTGTATCTAGCTTTGGTCTTCTCACTTGAGGAAACATATATTGGCTTCAGAGGTAGCATAGAGGAAGTTCACCAGGTTAGCTCTGGAGATGAAGAGGTTAGACTCGGGAAAGTTTGAGTCACCTGTGACTATACTCAGTTGATTCAGAAGAATGAGAGGAGATTTTATCGAAACATTTAAAATTATGAAAGAGTTGAGTAAGATAATGGCACAAAAGTTGTTTCCATTGTTAAGTGAGCTTAACTAGGGGATATAGCCTCAAGATTTGGGGAACTAGATTTAGGCTGAAGGTGAGGAAAAACTGCTTTTCCCAGAGAGTAGTGAATCTGTGGAATTCCCTGCCCAGGGAAGCAATAGATTACCTCATTAAACATATCTGTAACTGGGTTAGATAGATCTTTTGCATGGCAAAAAAATGAAGCATTATAAGGAAGAGGTAGGAAAGTGGAGCTGAGACAACAGCCAGATCAGCCATGAACTTATCAAATGAGAGAGCAGACTCAACTGACTAGGTGACCTACTCCTGCTCTTATTTCTTACGTTCTTTTGGAGTGGTGCTCCAAAGTCGAGATTTCCATGCATAAACGTATATACAATATTTTATACAAGATGATTGCATATGATAAAATATGCAAATAATGGAAAAGATATAACACAAGAAATGCCAGAGGTCTGAAAGTGAAAATTAGATTAGCATGGCTAGGCAGCTGTATGAAAATAAATGGCAATTTACATAAATGATAATGAAAAAAGATTTTATAAATTATGCAAAATAAGATGACAGTCCACAAAGTAATGAGTTAGTGAGAATCTGAGATTATAATGGTATTTTTGCCCATTTTGTAAAAGGAAAATGAAATGAATATAAGATCTGAACCAATCAATTATTTCTCCAAGTATTAAAAATAATGAGGTATTGTAATGATACATATTTGGGGTTGCTACAGCTGTCTTCTTTGCATTATACAACATCAATTGTTCACATATACACTTATACTTTAGAAAATACTTCCATTGCCAATTATGTACTTATAAGGCAGAGAAACTAAGGGCATCACTGTTGTTTTTTATTTGTTCATTTCAGGATATAAAGCATAGAAGCAGAAGTAGGCCATTTGGCCCATCGAATCTGCTCTGCCATTCCATCGTAGCTGATCTATCATCCTTCTCAACTCCATTCTCCTGCCTTCTTCCTGCAACCTTTGAAGCCTTTACTAATTAAGAAACTATCAACTTCCACTTTAAATATACCCAAAGACTTGGGCTTCAGAGTCACCAGTGGGAATGAATTCCACAGATGCACCACCCTCTCGCTGAAGAAGTTCCTCCTCATCACTGTTCTAATGAGATGGTCTTCTATTTTGAGTCTGTGCTCCCCAAAAGCAGGGAACATTCTTTCCACATCCATTCTATCCAGGGGTTTCAATACTTGATAGAGTTCAGTGACAGACTTCTATTCTCCTTTGCACTGATTAATGAAGTTCTAGCCTGCTTGACCTCTCTCTATAGCACAATCCCTCCGATTTTGGCAATGTCTTTGTCAATCTGTTCTCCACTCTTTCCAGCTCAATGGTAACTTATTTATAGCAGGGTGAGTAAACCTAAGCACAATTCTCCAAACTGCAGTGTTACTCAATGCCCTGACTGAGCTAAGCCAGCATGACAAAACCTTCAGCACCCTGTCCACCTTTGACGTCAATTTGCTGAAACTCCCTTCTGAAAGTGGTATGGGAGTGCCTTCACCAGAAGGATGATTGGCTCAAAGTGTGAATGGGATATGTGATGGCCAGCACAGACAGAATGGGTTGAAGGACCATTTCAGTATCATGTGACTCTGTGACATTCTCAAGGACAATAAGGGATATGCAAGTAATAGTGGCCATGCAAACAATATAAACGTTCTGAAAAATGAGAATAAAATATCTGCCACAATTTGAAATAATCACTCAGTTCTCTCCCCACCACTCCACAGCACAACCGCATTCAGCAGGAGAACGGCAAGGAGTCTGGTCCATTGGGATTCTCCATGAAGGAAGCAAAGTCTAATGCATGTGGCTTATTAAGTCATTTCATCAGAAAGGAGAGATATAAAGAGTTATCACTCCAGGATCTCCCTACTTGCTAACATGTAATCCTATCTGCCTATCATTAAATAGCTGGAACAGGGGTATTTATGCAGATGCTGGAGGAACTCAGCAAGTTAAGCAGCATTTATGGAGAGGAATAAACAGTTGACATTCATCGGGAACATAATGGTGCTAAAAAAATTTGTGGACACTGTAGAATTTTCTCTATTTCTGCATAAATATGAACTAAAATGTTATCAGATCTTCACATAAGTCCTAAAACTAGATAGAGAACTCAATTAAATAAATAACACAAAAAAACATTATACTTGTTCATTTATTTAGAAACATAGAAAACCTACAGCACAACAGAGGCCCTTCGGCCCACAAAGCTGTGCCGAACATTTCCCTACATTAGAACTACCTAGGCTTTACCCATAGACCCATAGCCCTCTATTTTTCTAACTCCATGTACTTATCCAGGAGTCCCTTAAAAGACCCTATTATTTCTGCCTCCACCACCACTGCCGGCAGCCCATTCCATGCACTCACCACTCTGCATAAAAATCCTATCCCTGACATCTCCTCTGTACCTACCTCCAAGCACCTTAAAACTATGCCCTCTCATGTTAGCCATTTCAGCCCTGGGAAAAAGCCTCTGACTACCCACACAATTAATGCCTCTCATTATCTTGTACACCTCTATCAGGTCACCTCTCTTCCTTCATCGCTCCAGGGAAAAAAGGCTAAGTTCACTCAACCTGGTCTCATAAGGCATGCTCCCTAATCCAGGAACATCCTTGTAAATCTCCTCTGCATCCTTCCTATGGTTTCCACATCCTTCCTGTAGTGAGGTGACCAGAATTGAGCACAGTACTCCAAATGGGGTCTGACCAGGGCCCTATATAGCTGCAACATTGCCTCTTGGCTCTTAAACTCAATTCCACGATTGATGAAGGCCAATACACCATATGCCTTCTGAACCACAGAGTTAACCTGCGTAGCGGCTTTGAGTGTCCTATGGATTTGGACCCTAAGATCCCTCTGATCCTCTACACTGCCAAGAGTCTTACCATTAATGCTATATTTTGCCATCATATTTGACCTACCAGAATGAACCACCTCACATTTATCTGGGTTAAATTCCATCTGCCACTTCTCAGCCCAGTTTTGCATCCTATCAATGTCCCATTGTAACCTCTGACAACCCTCCACACTATCTATTTATTGAGAAAAATTATTCATTATTATATGTGTCTGTTGGAAAAAGTATGTGAACCTTTACTTTCAGTAACTGGTGTAACCCCTTGTACAGCAATAATTTCAACCAAATGTTTCTGGTAACTGTTGCTCAATCCTGCACATCGACATTGAGGAATGTGAGGCCATTCCTCCTTACAAAACTGCTTCAACTCTGGGATTTTGGTGGGCCTCCTTGCATGAACTGCTTGCTTCTGGTCCTTCCACAATATTTCTATAGGATTGAGGTCAGGACTTTGACTTGGTCATTCCAAACCACAAATTTTATTCTTTTTAAACCATTCTGTTGTTGATTTACTCTTGGCTTTGGATCAACGTCTTGTTACATTATTCAACTTCTATTAAGCTTCAGGTGATGGACTGCCACCCTGACATTCTCCTGTAAAATGTCTTGATACGATTTTGAATTTGTTTTTCTCTCAATGACTGCAAGCTGTCCAGGCCCTGAGGCAGCAAAGCAGCCCCAAACCACAATGCTCCTTCCACCATGCTTCCCAGTTGGGATAAGGTTTTGGTGTTGGTGTGTAGTGGCCATTTTCCACTACACAGCAATGTGCATTTCTGCCAAATAGTTCAATTTTTGTCTCATCTGTCCACAGAACATTGTCGCAGAAGTATTGTAGGACATTCAGGTGGTCTTTTGCAAACTTGAGACATGCAGCAATGTTAGTTTTGGAGAGCAGTGGTTTCCTCCATGGTGTCCTTCCATGAACACCATTCTTATTCAGTGTTTTTCTTGCAGTAGACCCATGAACAGAGACTTTTGCAAGTTCCAGAGATTTCTGCAAGTATTTTACTATTACCCTTGGGTAGTCTTTCAGCTCTTTCAGCTTTGCATGTTGTGCTTTTGGAGTGATCCTTGCAGTAAGCCCACTCATAGGGAGAGTAGTAACAATACTGAATTTCCTCCATTGGTAGACAATTTCTCTTGCTGTAGACTGATGAACATTCAGCTCTTCAGAAATGCTTTTGTAGCATTTTCCAGCTCATGGTGCACATAAACAGATCTTTCTAGAGAAGAGTCAGTTCTGTCAGTAACCTGACTTTTTCTGTGTTTTTACAGGGCAGGGCAGCTCTTACAACCCATACCTCCAATCTCATCTTATTGATTAGAATATCTGACTCCAAATAGTTTTTGTATGAGGCATTATTCCAGAGGTTCACATACTTTTCCCAAAAAATACATGTAATATTGGATCATTTTTCTCAATAAATAATGAATAAGTATAATGTTTTGTGTTACTTATTTAGTTGGGTTCTATTATCTAGTTTTAGGACTTATGAGAAGATCTGATTCCATTTTAGTTCATATTTATGCAGAAACAGAGAAAATTCTACAGTGTTCACAAACTTTCTAGCACCACTCCAAACACCAGGTCTGCTTACATATCATCCATACATAGAAGTACAGAGGCAATAAAACATCTTTACCCCTGTAGAAGGCAGTTAAAGAGCTGAAATTGTATCTGAACCACATTACCCAACAACATTGTCGACACCAAGGGACTTCACAGTAAGGATCACTAAGGTTAGACTAACTCTCTGGATCTCTGTGACCACGTGATCTGTCGTGCACTTCTCCCAGAATTCTGTGCTGTAGATCCTATAACATTTCCCTGCAGACATCCTGCCAGCTCTACCAGTCCACTGCACAGCCTCACTCTTTGAAATGGGAACAATATAATATTATGTACATGCCAATAACCAGTATCTTGCCATTGGAAATACTAGTCTTGGCAATTTTTTTTTTACAATGAGCCACGTCTAGAAGGATGTATTTGCATTTGTATAAACTCTTTCAAGTTTCCAACTGATTTTTCTCTGTAGCTTGAGCAGTTGTTTAGTGCTAACCCAGGGAATGTAAATGATGACATTTAACCTTCTGTTTAACTAATTTAATGTCAATTCAATTAATCTATATACTTCATTGAAAGGGAAACAAGATGACAGTCCAAGAAGCTCCTGACCACAAGAGAATCTTAATGGCATTTACACTCATTGCACTGAGGAGTCATTTGTACACAATGACATGAGCAAAGGGTGTTATATTAAGTGAGGTGGAAAGGATGAGTGAGGGGTTAGAGCAGTTCTCACAATTTCAGTCCCTTACAGCTGCTCACAAATACCAAAATATCTCCTCATTTTAATAACTTACAAATGTTCTCTCAGGTTTGAACTATGACCTTGTGGCCATTACAGAGAGGACCATGATACTGTGGCCATTACAAAGCCTTGGATGTCTCGGGGGGGTGGGGGGGGGGGGGTTCAATGGCTGCAAAGTGTGCCAGGCTTTATATGTTTCAATAATGACAGAGAAGGAGGCAAAAAAAGGTGGGGGAGTGGCATTGCTAATCAGGGATAGTACCATGACTGCAGAGAAGGAGGAAGTCATGGAGTGATTGTCTGCTGACTCATTGTGGGTGGAAGTCAGAAATGGGAAGTGGGCAATAACCCTACTGGGTGCTTTTTGTAGACCCCCCCCCCCCCAATATTAACAGAGACAGCAAGAAACAGATTCTGAAAATGTGCATTAATAGGGTTGTTGTGATGGGTGATGTTAACTTTCCTAATATTGACTGGCATCTCCTTAGAGCAAGGGGTTTAAATGGGATGAGTTTGTTAGATGTGTTCAGAAAAGTTTCCTGACACAATATGTAGGTATACCAACAAGAGGAGAGGCTGTATTTTATCTCATATTGGGAAATGAACCTTGTCAGGAATCAGATCTCTTTGTGGGAGGGCATTTTGGAGGTAGCGATCACAACTCTATCTCCTTTACCACAGAGCTGGAGAGGAATAGGAACAGTCAATTGGAGTTTGTTAGCTGTGTTCA
This sequence comes from Hypanus sabinus, assembly GCF_030144855.1. Classification (NCBI taxonomy): domain Eukaryota; kingdom Metazoa; phylum Chordata; class Chondrichthyes; order Myliobatiformes; family Dasyatidae; genus Hypanus; species Hypanus sabinus. The sequence continues at coordinate 46,823,517 of NC_082711.1, read as the reverse complement.
GGAAGTTTTCCTGTCACAATACGTAGATAAGCCTACAAGAGGAGAGGCTGTACTTGATCTGGTATTGGGAAATGAACCTGGTCAGGTGTCAGGTCTCTCAATGGGAATGGTGATCATAATTTTATCTCCTTTACCATAGCATTGGAGAGGGATAGGAACAGACAAGTTAAGAAAGTGTTTAACTGGAGTAAGAAGAAATATGAGGCTATCAAGCAGGAACTTGGAAGCATAAACTGGGAACAGATGTTCTCAGGGAAATGTACAGCAGAAATGTGGCAAATGTTCAGGGGACCCTTGCATAGGGTTCTGCAGAGGTATTTTCCACAGACAGGGAGAAGATGGTAGGGTACAGGAACCATTGTAGGACCATAAGACAAAGGAGCAGAAGTCAGCCATTCTGCCCATCAAGTCGGCTCCGCGATTTTATCATGAGCTGATCCATTCTCCCATTTAGTCCCACTTCCCTGCCTTCTTACCACAACCTTTGATGCCCTGGCTACTCAGATACCTATCAATCTCTGCCTTAAATACACCCAATGAACTGGCCTCCACTGCCGCCTGTGGCAACAAATTCCATAGATTCACCACCCTCTGGCTAAAAAAATGCCTTTGCATCCCTATTCTGAATGGGCGCCCCCCCAATCCTTAAGTCATGCCCTCTCGTACTTGACTCCCCCACCGTGGGAAACAGCTTTGCCACATCCACTCTGTCCATGCCTTTCAACATTCGAGATGTTTCTATGAGGTCCCCTCTCATTCTTCTAAACTCCAAGGAGTACAGTCCAAGAGCGGTCAAACATTCCTCATATGTTAACCCTCTCATTCCCAGAATCATTCTAATGAATCTTCTCTGAACCCTCTCCGACGTCAGCACATTCTTTCTTAAATAAAGAGCCTAAAACCGCACACAGTATTCCAAGTGAGGTCTTACCAATACCTTATAGAGCCTCAACATCAAGTCTCGGCTCCTATACTCTATTCCTCTAGAAATGAATGCCAACATTGCATTCGCCTTCTTCACCACCGACTCAACTTGAAGGTTAACATTAAGGGTATCCTGCATGAGGACTCCCAAGTCCTGTTGCATCTCAGAACTTTGTATTCTCTCCCCATTTAAATAATAGTCTGCCAGTTTATTTCTTCTGCCAAAGTGCATGACCATACACTTTCCAACTTTGTATTTAATTTGCCACTTCTTTGCCCATTCTCCCAATCTATCCAAGTCTCTCTGCAGACTCTCTGTTTCCTCAGCACTACCGGCCACTCCACCTAGCTTTGTATCATCAACAAACTCAGCCACAAAGCCATCTATTCCATAATCCAAATCATTGATAGGAAATGTAAAAAGAAGCAGCCCCAACACAGACCCCTGTGGAACACCACTGGTAACCGGCAGCCAACCAGAATGGGATCCTTTTATTCCCCCTCTCTGTTTGCTGCCAATCAGCCAACACTCTATCCATGTATATAACTTTCCCATAATTCCATGGGCTCTTATCTTGTTTAGCAGCATCATGTGTGGCACCTTGTCAAAGGCCTTCTGAAAATCCAAATACACAACGTCCACTGCATCTCCCTTGACTAAACTACTTGTAATTTCCTCAAAAAATTGCACTAGGTTTGTCAGGCAGGATTTTCCTTTAAGGAAATCATGCTGAGTTCTGCCTATCTTGTCATATGCCTCCAGGTACTCCATAACCTCATCCTTGACAATCAAATCCACCAACTTCCCAACCACCGATGTCAACCTAACAGGTCTATAATTTCCTTTTTGCTTCCTTGCCCACTTCTTAAATAGCGGAGGGACATTTGCAATTTTCCAGTCCTCCGGAACCAGGCCAGAATCTATCGACTTTTGAAAGATCATTGTTAATGCCTTCGCAATCTCCACTGCTACTTCCTTCAGAACATGAGAGTGCATTCCATCTGTTCCAGGAGATTTATCTACCCTTCGACTATTCAGCTTCCTGAGTACTTTCTCTGTCGTAATTGTGACTGCACAAACTTCTCTTCCCTGACACCCTTGAGTGTCCAGTATACTGCTTATGTCTTCCTCAGTGAAGACTGATGCAAAATACATGTTCAGTTCCTCCGTCATCTCCTTATCTCCCATTACAATTTCTCCAGCATCATTTTCTATTGGTCCTATATCTACTCTCATCTGTCTTTTACTCTTAATATAGTTGAAAAACCTTTTAGTATCCTCTTTGATATCATTTGCTAGCTTCCTTTCATAGTTCATCTTTTCCCTCTTAATGACCTTCTTAGTTTCCTTTTGTAAGCTTTTAAAAACTTCCCAATCCTCTGTCTTCTCACTAATTTTTGCTTCCTTCTTTGTATGCTCTCTCCTTTTACTTTGGCTTTGACTTCTCTTGTCAGTCATGGTTGCATCCTTTTTCCATTTGAAAATTTCTTTTTTTTTGGAATGTATCTGTCTTGCACCTTCCTCACTTCTCGCATAACCTCAGCCATTGCTGCTCTGTATATAAAGGCTATTGAAAATCTAGTCAAGAAGTAAAGAAAAGCTTATGAAAAGTTCAAAAAACTAGGTAATAATAGAAAGTTATCAGGTTAGCAGGAAGGAGCTTAAGAATGAAATTAGGAGATCCAGAAGGGGCAATGAGAAAGCCTTGGTGAGCAGGATTAAGGAAGCACCCAAGGAGTTATACAAGTATATGAAGAGCAAGAGGGTAAGATGTGAGAGAATAGGATCAATCAAGAGTGCCACTGGAAAAGTGTGTATGGAACCAAAGGAGATAGTGGAGATACTTAATGAATACTTTGTTTCAGTATTCACTACAGAAAAGACTTTTGTTATTGTAGGACCGAAAAGCTTGAGCATACAGACATTAAGAAAGAGGATGTGCTGGAGCTTTTGGAAGGCATCAAGTTGGATAAGTCACTGGGACTGGACGAGATGTACCCCAGACTACTGTGGGAGGTGAGGGAGGAGATTGCTGATCCTATGGCAATGATCTTTGCATTATCAAAGGGGACAGGAGAGGTTCCGGTGGATTGGAGTGCTGATGATGTTGTTCCCTTATTCAAGAGAGGGAGTAGAGATAGCTCAGGAAATTATAGACCAGTGAGTCTTACTTCAGTGGTTGGTAAATTGATGGAGAAGATCCTGAGAGGCATGATGTATCAACATTTGAAGAAGCATAATATGATTAGGAATAGTTAACATGACTTTGTCTAAGGCAGGTCATGCCTTTTGAGCCTGATTGAATTTTTTGAGGATGTAACTAAACACATTGATGAAGGTAGAGCAGTAGATATACCGTATATGGATTTCAGCAAGGGATTTGATAAAGAACCCCATGCAACATTTATTGAGGAAGAAAGGAGGCATAGGATCCAAGGGGACCTCTGCACGGAGGTTGATGACCAGTGGAGTGCCTCAGGGAACTGTTCTGGGACCTCTTCTCTTCGTAATTTTTATAAATAACCTGGATGAGGAAGTGAAGGGATGAGTTAGTAAATTTGCTGATGACACAAAGGTTGGGGGTTAGTTGTGGATAGTGTGGAAGGCTGTCAGAGGTTACAGTGGGACATCGATAGAATGAAATTCTGGGCTGAGAAGTAGCAGTTTGAGTTCAACCCAGATAAGTGTGACGTGGTTCATTTTGGTAGGTCAAATATGATGACAGAATATAGTATTAATGGTAAGGCTCATGGCAGTGTGGAGCATCAAAGGGATCTTAGGGTCTGAATCCATAGGACGCTCAAAGATGCTGTGCAGGTTGACTCTGGGGTTAAGAAGGTGTATGGTGGATTGGCCTCCATCAACTGTGGGATTAAGTTTAAGAGCGGAGAGGTAATGCTGCAGCTATATAGGACCCTGGTCAGAACCCACTTGGAGTACTGGGCTCAGTTCTGGTCACCTCACTACAGGAAGGATGTGGAAACTATAGAAAGGATGCAGAGGAGATTTACAAGGATGTTGCCTGGAGTGGGGAGCATGCTTTATGAGAATAGGCTGAGTGTACTCGGCTTTTTTTCTTTGGAGCGACGGAGGATGAGAGATGACCTGATAGAGGTGTATAAGATGATGAGAGGCATTGATCATGTGGATAGTCAGAGGTTTTTTCCTAGCGCTGAAATAGCTAACATGAGAGGGCACAGTTTGAAGCTGCTTGGAAGTAGGTACAGAGGGGATGTCAGGGGTACATTTTTTACGCAAGGAGTGGTGTATGCATGGAGTTGGCTGCCAGCGACTGTGGTGGAGGTGGATGCAGTAGGATCTTTTAAGGGACTCCTGTATTGGTACATGAAGCTTAGAAAAATAAAGGGCTATGGGTAACCCTAGGTAATTTCTAAAGCAAGTATATGTTCAGCACAGCATTGTGGGCCAAAGGATGTTTCTATGTTTCTACGTAATTTGGGAGCATAAATTAGGAGTGGATAATCTCAGGAAAATGCATGGCAGAAATGTGGCAAATGTTCAGGGAACATTTGCATGACGTTCTGCATAGGTATGTTCCATTGAGGCACAGAAAGGATGGTAGGGTAAAAGAATTATGGTGTACAAAGGATGTAGAAAAAATCCAGTTAAGAAAACAAGAAATGCTAAGAAAAGGTTCAAGAAGTAGGCACTGTTAGAGCTCTAAAAAATTACAAGGGTACCAGGAAGGAGCTCAAGAATGAAATTAGGAGAGCTAGAAGGAATCATGAGAAGGCCTTGGTGAGCAGGATTAATGAAAACCCCAAGGCATTCTACAAGTATGTGAAAAGAAAGAGGATGAGAAGTGCGAGAATAGAACCAATCAGGAGTGATACGGAAAAGGACATTAGTAATTTTTTTTGGGGGGGGGGACTTACAGCAGACTGAAATACTTGAGCATACAGATGTTAAGAAAAAGGATATGCTGGAGCTTTTTGAAAGGTATTAAGTTACATAAGTTGCCAAGGTCAGATGAGATGTACCCCAGGCTATTGTGGGAAGCAAGGGAAGAGATTGCTGTGCATCTGGCAATGATCTTTGCATCATCAACAAGGATGGGAGAAGTACCAGAGAATTGAAAGATTGCAAATATCTTCCCTTGTTCAAGAAAGGCATTTAATAAGGTATCCCATGCAAGGCTTCTTCAGAAGGTAATGAGGCATGGAATCAAAGGAGACCTTTCTTTGTGCATTCAGAATTGGCTTGTCCACAGAAAGCAAAAGGTGGTTGTAGATGGTTCATATTCTGCATGGAGGTCAGTGACCAGTGTTGTTCTGCAGGGATCTGTCCTAGGACCCCTCCTTTTTGTGACTTTTTTTTAATAAATGACCTGGGTGACGAAGATAAGGGTGAGTTAGAAAGATTGCTGATGACACAAAAGTTGGAGTTGTAGATAGTCCGGAGGGTTGTCAAAGGTTACAGTGGGACATCAATAGGATGCAGAACTGGGCTGAGAAATGGCAGCTGAAGTTCACTCCAGCTAAGTATGAAGTGGTTCATTTTGGTAGGTCAAATTTGAAGACAGAAAATAACTTTAATGGTAATACTGTTGGCAGTGTGGAGGATCAGTGAGATCTCGGGGTCCATGTTCAAAGCACACTCAAGACTGTTGTGCAGGTTGGTAGTGCTGTTAAGAAGGCATTGGGTGTGATGGCCTTTATCAACCATAGGATTGAGTTTAACAGCCATGGGGTAATGTTAAAGCTTTATCAGACCTTAGTTAGACCCCACTTGGAGTTCTGTGTTCAGTTATGTTCACCTCACTACAGGAAATATGTGGATGCTATTGATAGAGTGCAGAGGAGATTTACAAGGATATTGCCTGGATTGGAGAGCATATCTTGTGAGAACAGCTTGAATGAATGGCCTTTTCTCCTTGGAATGACGGAGGATACGCGGTGACCTAATAAAGGTGTATAAGATGTTGAGAGGCATTGATTGTGTGGATATTCAGAGGCTTTTCCCCTAGGCTGACATGTCTAACTGGAGGGGAGGCATAGTTTTAAGGTGCTTGGACGTAGGTACACGGGGGATGTCAGAGGTATGTTTTTCCCACAGAGAGTGGTGGGTGTGTGGAATGCACTGCCAGCGACGGTGGTAGAGGTGGATACAACAGGGTATTTTAAGAAACTCTTGGATGGGTACATGGAGCCTAGAAAATAGAATAGAGGGCTATTCTAGGCAGTTTCTCGAAGGTTACATGGCCGGCACAATATTGTGGGTCAAAGGGCCTGTAATGTGCTGTAGATTTCTATGCATTTTTGCTTTGCTTTGCAGTGGAAAAGTAATTACGTCCGCTTTCTTTTGTGTACATCAAGTTTCTGGTACCTGAAAGCAATGTTATTCTGTAATCTATTCCATACAAATTAGATGACTAAAAACATAGAAATAGTGTAGTTTCCGGATTTGATATTCGTCTGGATTACAACGGGTTAAAAAGGTTACTTCTGAATTTATCAATACTCTGGAAAAATTCTCTAGTACCCGTATAACCTTGTTGATTTAAAGCTATTTTCAAAGGCCAGCTGACAATTACCTCTCTCAGTTCATTGCCACCTGTAACGCTTGGATAGCTTGCTTCAATAGTCCATGCAGTCTGAGTCGTGGTGCGCTGGGAAAGGATTTACCAAATGTAATACAACAAAAAAGACAAGTCATGAGCCAGTAAAATAAAACAAACACTTGTATCAAGCTGCAATTCGTGAGGTTGGCCGTTTGTAAAGTCCTGAATAAATTTTGTGAAAATTCTCAATAATTTACTTAACCTTTAGCATCGCGGTACGACTACGCTTTTTTCCCAAAGCAGATCCAAAAGCACCTCTCTGAATTACCCACTTATACATAGCTGTCAGTGACTGCTCGAAATCCATATAGAATTCAATTTATAGTACAAGCTCGACAAAGAAAGGCAATAATTCCCATTCAGGCATGCTCTTTCTAAACCTTTATAGAAATGTGAATGGCAACTAAAGGAAGATCGCGCCCGTGGCGGTTTCCTCCTTTCAAGAGAAGATGAATAGCAAAGAATCAACTAGATGCAATGCTGTTTCGTTTAATTTTGATTCCGTGGCGCAAAATCTGAATGCGATCGATGAAGGTGTTGAAGTTTGGACTTCTATCCAGTCGAAAATGAACAGTGATTGAGCAAAGCGCGCGCTGGAATCGGGAGAGGTGGAAAGAGGAGAGAGATGCGGTCGGCTGCTTTGATTCCCTCCTTGCAAAGGAAAGGTGATTAGTGGACAGGGAGTTGGGGGAGAGAGGAGCGAGAGAGTGTGTGTAGAGAGAGAGAGGGTGGGAGATAGAGACAGACAGACAGAAAGAGAGAGGGGGGAGAGAGAGGAGAGAGAGAGAGAGAGAGAGAGAGAGAGAGAGAGAGAGAGAGAGGGAGGAGAGAGAGAGAGAGAGAGAGAGAGAGAGAGAGAGAGAGAGAGAGAGAGAGAGAGAGAGGGTGGGGGCGGGCAGACAGCCGGAAAAGCAGGGAGGAGTGAAGCCTCACCAGGATGCCGGGGGACCTCCACATCTGTGGCGGACTTTGTACTCCGGTAGCCTGTTTTTTCACATTTACTATAACATTGACAGGGTGACTCATTCAGACTCACCACCAACTGTAATCCTTCGCACCCCCTTCCTGGATTACGTCAGAGCTCCCCCCCCCCAACATTCCACCCTCTCCAAATCTTTTCAGTAAAAGAAAGTTTGTGCTGCAGACCAGGAAACATTCCTGCAACGGTGTCCATCCCGATCCCATCTCCTCTCTCTGTCAGTTTTTGTGGCAAAGTAACTGGGATCCTGATTGACCTGTGCTTCAGAGAGAAGGTAATTAAACCAGGAGTCCTCTTCTCACGCTCAATCCGAGTATCATTTGATGGAGCAGCTAGCAGCAGCGCGATCAGGGCTCTGGAAGAGATAACAAGATCATCTCCGTCTCTTCAACTCTAGACAGCTCCTCCCACACTCCTCCCCGTCTGGGAGCCGTGTGGCTGTACATTCAGCACCCGGATCCCGGACAGCTCCCTCCCGCCCGGGAACTGCGTGACCAGTGTTCTGTATTTGGACTCCGGACAGCTCGCGTTAGACTGTCCGCCTCAGCGTGCAACACCCGAGCATCGGACAGCTTCTTTTTGCTCGGATGAAGCTTTGAGCTCTGGTTGTGAATTGGCCTCCGCGATTCTAGCCAGTTTCGTCCTCCCTGCAAGGAACGTCCAGTGAGCAAATGGCATCTCTCGGCTTCTTCTCCAATGATTCGGGACAGCGATCCGGCGCTGGAGACAATTCAGCGGCAGGTAAATATAAGAAAGCACGTGCAACCGCTGAAGGAGGCGGGGAGGGAGAGACCGGGCGGGGTGGGTAGTTGGGGGAGTTCACGGAACAGGAAGGCACGGAATGCTATGACTTTGAAGGTTCTGGTCCCCGGAGTCACGGGATTGGGGGGGGGGGGGGGGTTGGCAGTTAGGAATAGACAACATCTTGGGCTTCCTGATCACCAAATAATTTAAGATATCTACCCCCTGGACTTGCTTTGGATATTGAATGCTTTCAAATTGACAAGATCCGACTTTGTAATGTGGTAACCGAAAACAACTTGTAGTAGATTTGGCTCCAACCTTGAATGAAACAGGTTGTTCGGACTCGGGAATGAATAATCCAAAAGATAAACAGGAAACCCAATGCAATGAAATGGAGGAAGAAAAACAATATTAACTGTGCGAAATAAGAAGCTCAAATTCTTTATCGTGGTTGCAATTTGCATGTTTTTATTTGCTTTCAATTCTGTCTGTGCACGGATTATTCACACTGCGTTAACACATTTTATGGCGGCTTTTGGGTAATGTTCATATTTAAAATTCATAACCTTTATCGGAACTTGATTAGCTACTAATCGCTTATTTTTAACGTAAAGCACTATGTTCCAATTATACGCATACGACTGTATACTGGATGGAAGACTGGTTGTAAATATTCTAATTGGGCTCGCAATGTGAAGAAAATCATCTGTCGATAATAGTTGTTCTTTCGGTTTATTGTTTTTTCACATGATTGTTTTCCAAAGAGGCCAGACTCACGGTCATAAATCCTGCACAAGTGCCTCAATCCAGCCCGGAGAACGGCTGGAACACTGACTACCCGCTGACCTCTTACTGCCGTTCACCGAGGGGTTTCAATGTGCAGATTTTAGTGAGAACGCAGAGGATGAGCAGGACACCTTTCATTCAGCTTTTTCCTCAGCCCAGTCACACCAAACTGACTCGGTCAAAATCAGTGAGAAGACTCCATTCATTGTTAACATTTTACATGTCTTACAGCCCCAGCTTGGTGTCAGATGGCCCAAAAGTTCACTGGCGGCATTGGAACAAAGCTTTGCGGTGAGTTGACACAATGTTTGTAGGCAAAGCTCCAATTGAAAAGAAAATTGCAAGATCAATGTTTTCTCCCTCCAGCGGGAGAGTGCGGGTAGGTGAACGAACAGCAAAATTATTTAAAATTACAGAAATCTTCCCTAGCCCTACGGGGTTGTTCGAACTGTGCCGTGTAATTTCAAGCCGAGAGGAATCTTCGCACAGTTTCTGAAGCGAATGGGCTAGGTTTATGTTACCTGCAGGACCAGGACTTTAAATTTGGCCGCTTTTTATGGGGGTCGGCTCAAGGAGGGGTAATATTCAACACATGTTTACAAATGCGCACCTACTGTATATCCGCTTTTGGGATAGGAGATCCTAACGAGACGGAGTGGCCGAAGGGATCCCCTTTCATTCTCCATTTGCGCACTCCTCTGTACCAATAGTGAACACCAAAATGTCTTCATCCGCCTCAGGAAGAGCGTGAAGGGAACTGCTGTCGAAGCAGTTGGGTTTCAGGCAAACTCGTAAAGGATCAGCAGGTCCACATGTACTTGTCATGGGCTCATGAAGACAAAGCAGATGTTTCAACGAAACTGATAACATTTCCTTGATCTTTCATCAGCCCAGACCAATGGTTTGCGATTTTGTAATGGGTTCATTATTCTGACTACGCCTCCCATTGATTGGTGCTGCTATTGTCGAATGCATCTCAAAACCTTTGCCTACAAACAGAACATGAAACAAAGAGCTTGAAATTGCCAGGCTCTGCTTCCTTTTATAATATAATGTTTGGGTGCATCATATAATGCTGCTGATAATAAAGTTGTTGGGCACTGTTCCGTTTTTAATTATATTTTAATGCATCCAAACATTAAAAAACGTTTTTTTGTGTAAAGGGTATGTGTTAAAAAACATTTCTTTTCAAATTTATTGTATATCATTTATTCATGAAAATGAAAAAAAAGATCTGTTCCTTGTCATTGATATATCAGGCTGTTTTATTTAAGATAGTAAGCAATAATTCGAGTTAAACTGTCTAACTGATTCTACTTTTCTGTAAGATACTTTAAGTAGAGTGTAGCAAAAGAGAATCTTTTCTATTTGTAAATTGTCAAGTACAGGACATCTTGGGTTTCACAAACCAGTCATGCAAATATCAGAATATATTAGCAGTCTAGCTGCCAACTGAGATATAATTTACCCCAATGCTAAAATTGTCCATCATATTTTTTACAAGCTTTCAAGCCTCATGGTTCAATTACCACTGTTCTGGTCATACTTACACATAACCATTATCCTAACATGACACAATAATGTACTTCCATTACAGAGAGGAGAAATTCATTTTGATCATCCAAAGAATCTGTGGTATGATGGCTAGACCAATAAGTGCATGCTAGAAATACTGAACATGACAGTTCAGGAGTTTAAAATCAAATGATTAAATCATATGGTATTTAACAAAATATTGGCTTGTCATTTGAAAGTAATACTCTGTTCAATGATCTCCATCAACAAAATTTATTGGTCTTACCAGTTTGGGCTCAATGTGATTTCAGATCCCCAGTATTTTTAATTATGAATATTCTCTGAAATGGCCTAACTAGAAAAAGTTCTAGAAGTATTTCGAGATGAACAATAAGTGGCCTCTTCATCTGTGCTAATCATATCCTATGTATAAAATAAAACATTAATTCAAGAAATCATTATTCTTATCTAATTTCTTCATACCCTTTCTGATATATCCATGTTATTCTTATATCAGAATTTTTCCCCAACATAATCAATTTTATATTACAACCTAATGCACACACAGAGCATAATGAGAGTCTGTATAGACACATTTTATGTCTGCACATTCACAAAATTATCGCTATACTAAAACTGACTTTAATGCCATACCTGTAAATTGTTGTATCATTACAAATAATCCAGAAAATGTTATGTTGCAAAACTATACACTAAATAGAAAATGACATTCTATCCATTTAGAATCAGAATCAGATTTAGGTTTATTATCACCGGCACGTGACATCAAATTTGTTAACTTAGCAGCAGCAGTTCAATGCAATACATAATCTAGCAGAGAGAGTAAAAACATAATAAATAAAATAAAACATAATAAATAAACAAGTAAATCAATTACATACATTGAACAGATGATTTTAAAATGTGCAAAAACAGAAATACTGTATATTAAATAAGTGAGGTAGTGTTCAAAGCTTCAAAGTCCATTTAGAAATCAGATGGCAGAGGGGAAGAAGCTGTTCCTGAATCGCTGAGTGTGTGGCTTCAGGCTTCTGTATCTTCTACCTGATGGTAACAGTGAGAAAAGGGCATGCCCTGGGTGCTGGAGGTCCTTCATAATGGATGCTGCCTTTCTGAGCCACTGCTCCCTGAAGATGTCCTGGGTACTCTGTAGGCTCATACCCAAGATGGAGCTGACTAGATTTACAACATTCTGCAGCTTCTTTCGGTCCTGTGCAGTCGCACCCCCATACCAGACAGTGATGCAGCCTGGCAGAAAGCTCTCCATGGTACAACTATAGAGGTCTTTGAGTGTATTTGTCGGCATGCCAAATCTCTTCAAACTCCTAATAAAGTATAGCCACTGTCTTGCCTTCTTTATAACTATATTAAATTGTTGGGACAAGGTTCGATCCTCAGAGATCTTAAGACCCAGGAATTTGAAGCTGCTCTCTCTCTCTCTCTACACTACTTTATGCTGGAAATATGAAGAAATACAATTCTTCATATTTCCTAGACAAGAATTATTTATATTTCCTATATCTCTATGAAGAAAACAGAACAATGAATGTTTCCCTTTTCTATATGTAAATAACAGAAGCAATATGAACCAGGATAATAGATCCATCCATTAACAATGCTCAGAACTACACTGAACAGTTGAAAGAACATCAACAGTGTGGTTCACTGTGCATGCTTTCATACAGCATCATTGCTATGTGAAAACATTCTAAGGCACTTTACATGAGAATTAACAAATAAAAAATTATGCCAGTTTACATAAGGAGATGTGAGAGCTGATGATGGCTGTTGCTGAAATGTTAAATTGGGAACAGCAATGGGAGATGGAATTTGTGGTAATGCACGTAGGGGTGAAAAATAAAGCCAGGGTATACATAATGAATGGTAGGGGCCTAGGAAGTATTGAGGTACAAATAGACTTTAATATATGCCCAAGAATCTTCAAAGGCAGTGTGGAAGAATGCATATGAGATATTTGTCATTATTAACCAACAGAAGTCCATGGAGATGATAGTACAGATTTATAAATCATCAGATCACTGCTGGAATGCTCTTTGCAGGTCTGGGCATCACACTATAAGAAGAAGGTGATTACTCAAGACAGGAGATTCACCAGTATGTGGTTTAGGATGAAACATTTCAGTTTTGAAGGGAGAGTTATATAAACAACCTCATGAGAAATATAAATAGGATGGATTGTAAAAAATACTTCTCCCACGAAGAAGACGTCTAAAGCCAGAGGATGTAGCTTTAAGGCAAAAGATAGGATGTTCAAAGGAGATGTGAGGAAGCTGTTCTTCTCTCACTGGCTCATTAAATCTGGAACACTTTCCCTGAGAGCAGGGTGGATACAAGTACTCTCCTAATATTTAAAATGTACTGTATTTAGACCAGCACTTTAATAGTTAGGCATAACAAGTTACAAACTAAGAGCTGATACCTGGGATTAATGTTAATGTGTATTTGATATTTGGCTAAGACGTAGTTAATCAAAGGATCTGTGTCTATGCTGTATGACTACATGACAGATTTTATTTCAGCTTTTAAGGGGAACCAAGGAAGGAAAAGTGTAGGTAGGAAAGGTTTAGTTGGATATGGGCCAAGTGTAGGCAAATAGAATTAGATCTGGAAGACATGTTGGCCAACATGGACAACTTGGGCCATAGGACCTGTTGAGCCAAAGGATCAATGAGAAAAGGGGGAGTTGTAGAAAACTGGAAAAGTGCAGAGGAGATTTTCATGGGTATTTCTAGGATTTAAGGGTTTGAATTATGAAGACAGTTTGACCAGTTTGGGAATTTCACATTGGAGCATAGGAGAAGGAGCATATACAAAAACATATAAAATTATAAGGGGCATAGATAGGACAGCCTTTTGCCCAGGGGCATAGGTTAAGGTGAGAGGGAAAAGTCTTAATAAGAAGCTGAGGGGCAAACCTTTCACCGTTTAGAGGCATGTTGACCAAACATGGGGAAAAGAGTCTAATTTAAATGTGAATCTTGGTTGAATTGTCATGGACCAGTTGGGCTGATGCGCTTAATTCCAAGTTGTATGGCTTTATGACTGTGATTCTAAAGGTTTAGTTAAGGAATTCTAGAATTTGTTGTTGACCACCTGATTTTGCCACCCACCATGGAGCGAATCAAATTATGCATGATCAAGAGGCAAGGACTTGAAAATCATAAATTTCTCAAAGGTTCACAGGACTTGTAGAATTACAGAGAAAGTATAGCGGGAAGTCATGTTGGAAACTGAGAGCAAGGAAGATTTTTTTGCTAACCCTGGAAATGATGTATACCAGTGTGCATAAAAATGATGGATTAGAGATAGTCTGCAAGCAATGGCCTGTAGAACTTTTGATGGTCTTTTATGGAGAAAAGAACAAGACATTTCAGCAAGCAGAATTATCAAGTCTGGGGAGACAGCACAATGGATGTGATTTTCATGAGCTGAGAATTGGAATGTGGATGAAGCTGGGTAACGTTATGGTAGTAAAACTAGGAGTTCTTAACTTCATTTTGTATTAGTGATCTAAAGTTCATCCTTCAGATGTTACAACTACAACTTGTAAATTACAAATGGAATAGTTCATTGCTGACAGGAATCAGTCCAGTAGCTATGGAATGGATGCAAAAAGCAATGGCCTGGTCTTTCCAATGAGAAGTTGGAAGAAATTTTTGCTCATTCATTGTTTGATGTCTAACAATTTGGAAATGGTGAAGATGTCATAAGAAGAGATGGTTAGATAGAGCTAGGACTCAACATCATACATATGAAAATTGAAACAATGTTTTAGTTGCTATCCTTGGGAGATTACATTTAGATGAGAAATAATACAGGCCCAAGGTTAGAATGTATAAGGACTCCAGTGGTTAAAAGAAAAAAATATTGCAGATGGTCTATTGCTTATAACTGTATAAATACAAATAGAAGCACTAGAATATAGTCCCAATTGGCTATTTTGTGTAAGCCTGGGATGGATGAGCACAATTTAGGGGACCTTGGGGAGGAAAACTGGTTGTAGATGTGGTTACAGTTTGCAAGACAGAGGGGCTTATACTACTGCCAGATTTCTTTCGAGAAATAGCGTAATTTGCCTACAGGGTTTTGCCTACATTTCTAGAATAATAAATGAGTAACATAACTATGATTAGCAATTGTATTTCTTGCTAAAATGCTATATATTGATCTGCTGGGTTCAGGGTTGAAGAAGTGGGGAGTACAAAAACTAGAAATGAAAAAGAACATAAATAATACTGCAATTTTTGTTGATAATGACAGCATTCCTGTATGGTGATGGCCAGAGACCCAAGGATGCAGTTGTTAAGGAAGAAGCACCACCCCTGGAAACCATCCTGACCTGTACCTGCGGCAAAACTCCATGTACTTGTCAGAAAGTTCAAATCAACTTTTCTGTCTTGCATTCAACAGGTAAGATAAATTATCTTAATTTATAAAACTTAATCTTTGAACTGAATTATTCAGCCTTGATTAAATTGCAATGTATATGAATACATTAATTTCAGTATTGTTATAGATTGATTGCAATTGCAAATCTAATTTAGAGCAATGCAAAACATTGCAGATTTTGAACTCTGCTGAGTGCCTCAGACCAGTCTTTTTAGAGATGAGTATGAGGCCATTTCTGAAAACTATTAGTTTTCAGCTTTAATATAAGACTAGCTAAGTTAACTTGATTTTGTTGTCAGACATTATCAAGATATTTATCATACTTGTGTTTATTCCATTGTAACAAAGTTGCCAGAGACACATTTACAGAACTAAGTCTCAGGTCATAAATTCAGTAGGTTTAATAAGGAGTTGAATATATTCATGGACTCATTTTCCTCTGTTGCCATTTGAAACTATTTGAAAATATCTTGTAAGATTTGTATCACAGGCTTCCCAAAAAGTAGAAACCTATTGGTATTTGTACTACAATATAAATGCTGAATTACATGTAAAACCAACTTGGAAAACTATAATTGCTTTAATAATGATTTTGTTGACCAATACTCATTAACAAGTAACTTTTTATTTGGAACTGTCACATAAAGTGCCTTAGGATGCTTTTACATGTCAATATTGGAGAAATAAAAGAATAATGAAACTGTGGTGGGAATGCAGAAGTATATGAAAAGAGCCTAAGGAAATTTATTTACTTATTTATTAAGATACTGTGTGGAGCAGGCCCTTCCAGACTATCAAGCTGCACTACCCAGCAACCCCCGATTTAATGCTAGCATATTTATGGGATAAAGTGCAATGACCAATTAACCTACTAACCAGTATGCCTTTGGACTGTGGGAGGAAATGCATGCGGACATGGGGAGAACATACCATCTCCTTATAGGCAATGGTGGGAATTGAACCCAGGTTGGCTGAACTGTACAGATATAAGAGGGTGCAAAAATTAGAGTTGCTAGCTGATGAAAGAACTGTATGAGAATCAATAAGAGAGAGTGATGTGCCTTGCGAATCACTGAACATTTAATTTATGTACTTATTTTTAATATCAATAAGAATTAATGAGCTTGCAATGCTGGTAAATAGACCTAAGGAGTTAGTTTTTGTAAAAAAAAATCAATACAGATCCTTATTACAATACATATATTGACTTGTGTCAGAAAACCAAACTCTAAAAATCTAATCCTGCACTTCCTTCCTTAAAGTAAAGGATTACTAACCTTAAACAGATATAATCTTAGCTGATACTTAAAATAATTAACAAAAGAGCAATCAGGATATTTTTTCAATAAATCTATAGCCGAAAAAAGGCAAAACACAACATAATTTCTGAGAAAATTAGAGGAGAACATATTACAGGGTAATGAACGGGGATTTAAATAATGAAATTTTCATTTCAGCCTTCATAAAGAAAATCTATAGCCATATTATTTCAGCACATTATGCAGGCATCAGCAAAATATTTAATGTGGATAAGCTCAATAAATGGAAAGTAAACAAATGCCCAACTAGTTAGTTGAACTTTATAAATCACAGGAAACTGAGAGCAGAACTAGTCAGGGCTACAAATTCTGACTACATGTAGCTGCTTTTTGTTCCAAAATATCAGCCATTGCACATACAGTATTACATGAGTCACATCTTCCATCACGCCACAAAGGGCAATAGAAATGGTACACTATTGTGAATCAGAACTATGCTGTGTCAGCAAGTCAGTCAGCTGCTTTGATACCAAGAATGCCAAATTGGTGATCAGAGCTCCATTTTATCCCATCGTTAATCTTGCACAGCTGAGCACAACTTCAGCAATAGGATTTCAATCAGTATCATGTCATCAGCTTCTTACAGATTGGTTGATGAATGATTTCTATTGGTTGTTCTTACCATTCTACAAGTCTTTATATTTCTTTGACCTTGATAATGGCTATAGGGATTGATGTCTTGCAAATGGCTTTGTGCATCTAAATAGATAGGACAGTAGGCATTTTCTCTTTCAGTTCTGCACAGTAGAATCAGACAGGCCACGAAACAGAGAAGTGCTAGAACACTTCAATCAGCATACCACCATATTCTAGGAAAAAAAATGTGCTTGCACTGGAGAAGCTGCAAAGTGGATTTATAAGGGAGCTAGAACATAAATAAAAAGAACTGCTGGAAGAACTCAATGAGTTAGACAGCATCTGTGTAATGAACTGTACAGATGATGCTCAATAGACTGAAAGAGTGAGGGTGAGGGTAAGGGTTGGAGCAAGAGATGGAGATAGATCATAAAGGGAAAAGGTGCCAGAAGTACTCCGAGTGAAGTTGAAGGTAGAGTGGAAGTTAGTGGATGAGATTTATGAGTTGTTTATGGGTGCAGGAGGCAGCACAAATGCAGTTGTCAATATTGGAGGGAAAGAGTTGGGGTGGATTCAGAGTAAGTCTGAAACAAAGACAGATTTCACATCATATGTCTGTGATAATACATTTGATCAAAAGACAGGTGTAGTTTGAGTCAATGTGAGTGCTTTATATATGATTTACAAAGAATACTCCACAAAACTAACAAAAGGCAGGTTTAGCTAGGGCCCCTGTGATTGCCCAAGGCTGCAACTTTGAATTCAGCATCAGCAGTCTTTTATTGCTTCATTTCACAAGGATGTTGCCAAGACTAGAAGATGGTAGCTGGAAGAAGGATTCCATAAGCTGATTTTGCTTTCCAAGGAGCAGAGACAGCTAGGGGCAGACCTAATTGAGGTATATAAAAGTACGTGAGACCTGAACTGAGCAAATAGGAAAGAGTATTGCTCAAATGACTCTTATGTCTTGCTTACAAAGGAGTCAAAAGTAGGGACATTGATTTAAGGTCATTGGAAGAAAGATTAGAGCATATGAGACAACCAGAAAGTGGATGTTTGGAACTCACTGTTGGAATAGGTAGCACGGGTTAAACCCCAGTCACATTTAAACAGTATTTGGTGGTGAGTTCTTGATGAGCCATAACTCGAAAACTATAGACATGCTGGAAAGTACGTTTAGGCTGGACAATGGGGTCAGTTGTATCCTTCTGTGCTGTAAATTTTCTGTGAGTAGGAGCATGTGTCCATCCAGGAGCATCAATCAACAATTCCCCATTCCAGCCTCTTCTTTCTCCTTTTAGCTCCCTACTTGCCCACTGCCATTACAGTAGGATTTCAGAAGTTGGATCTGATTTGTTTGCTGGAGGATTATAGAGTTTTGTCTGTTGCGTGCAGTCTTAGTGAAGACAGGCTGAGGCATGGATGGTTAGGACCCAAGTGCTGGAGTATCCCAGACTAGAATTGAGGCACCGTACATGACTGAAATGAACACACGGTTCTGGATGAGAATATGAAACTGAGCGGATGATTGAGCACTGGGCCTCAGTTCAGGTGCTCTTTAAATATTAAATCCTGGTGCCAAAACATGGCTATCAATGAGTGAGGCAGTGTGAATCTTTAAAGGGGCCACACCAGCTATCCACATTCCAGAGAGTTAGAACATCTAAACCCCGGAAACTGGCATGGTTGGGTGTGGGTCACAACAGGACACCCTCCCCTATGGCCAACTCCTGACAGCCCTGGCTGCTCGGAGAGATGATGGTAGCTATGGATGAGAGCTGAATCCAAGATGTCCCTTTCAGGAATCCAGCACCATTCCTCGGGTCTGTATCTTTCCCAGTTGTATGCTGCTGGACACCCAGAAAAGTACGTGAATCCAAAATTCTTCTCACGGTGAAGACCTGCTCCCCATTGAAATATCTGGGCAGCCACAGGATTAATGGTGGTGGGGCTAAAGGGCTGGTGATCCCAGGTTTTAATTTGGAAACATGGAAAATGGGATTAATCTTGAGATTCTATGGCAGCTGCAAGGGATAAGTTCTCTTGAGAATGTTGAAGGGTCCAATGAACTTGAGTGTCATGTTCATGTAAGTATGTGTTCAGCACAGCATTGTGGGCCGAAGGGCCTGTATTGTGCTGTAGCATTTCTATGTTTCTACGTCAGTTTCCAAGATTCCACCTGGAGAAGCAAATCCTGAGTCGACAGCTAAACCCCAGGCTGCAAAACCATTCCCTGCCTTGTCTTGTGGTTAGCCTTTATTTCAGCCTTCCGGGTAGAAGCTAACAAAATTTCCCTTGCCCTAATCCATTTCTCCTTGCAGCACCAGACGAGATCTTCGGACACAGGAACCCCAACTTCGGCCTGTTGCTCGGGGAAGAATGACAGAGAATACCCAAATTGGTATTCGAAAGGGGACATCCTGTGCGCTGAATGCCATAAATTGTTGTGGTGACCTCTGCCCACATCAAATGGTTGCACCACTCATCCAATCTTTCAGAGGCCAGACATCTCAGGCTTTGTTCCAAAACTTGGTTACCCTCTTCCACTCATGAACACTGCCTTTGAGATTCCTCAAAGGGCAAGGGTATTCTGGCAAGGTTCCATCTGGCTGAGTGAAACCCAGAGGAAAGACTTGCTATTGCGCCGATCAGCTTACAGAATGTCCTTGAAATATGTGATTAAGTTGCGGACCGTGAACCGACACAATGTGCATCAGAAAACTATGGATCCTGAAGACCTGGTGCAGGATAATTTCAGCCATCTCTGCCACAGTTTGTCCGAGGCAATGAATTTGCAGGCCTTCAGAAAGAGATACACAATTACCATGATAATGAACAACCCCTTGGAAGCAGGAAGACCAGTGATAAAGTCCATTGAGATGTGTGCCCAATTCTGTGTGGAACAGGCAGAGAGTGAAGGAGCCCTCGAGGCTGAGTATGGAACTCCTTGTTCCAGGCACATGCCTCGTATGCCTACATGTATTGACGGACTTCCCTTACCATTCCAGGCCATGAGACCCTCGCCATTGAGACCAGATGGAACTAGGGATGGACAGGCATAAGCAATGTGCTTCTCTGTGCACTTTGAGCAAAATTAGGATGTCATCCAAGTAGACAAAGTGTACTTATGGAGAGAATCCCAGAGCACATCATTTATGAGCCCTGGAGAACCGCAGGTGCATTCACAAAGCTGAAGGACATGACTAGGTACTCGTAGTGCCCTGTTGGTGTGTTGAATACCATCTTCCACTCATCACCCTTCTTTCGGCAAGCCAGATTCTACGCACGCCACAAGGCTAGCTCTGAGAATACCCTTGCCCTTTGAAGAATCTCGAAGGCAGCATTTGTGAGTGGAAGAGGGTAACAATTCTTGACCATTACATGATTCAGTCCTCCATAATCAATGCATGGTTGCAGGTTCCCGTCCTTTCTCTGTACAAAGAAGAAGTCCACGCTAGCTGGAGAGATGGAGGACCAAATGAATCCCAGAGCAAGATCCTCCTTTATATAGTCCTCTGTGGTGACTCATTCTGGGCCTGAGATCATTCACCATCAACACCATGGAGGACAGTACTGGGCAGTAGGTCTATAGCACAGTCATGGGGTCAGTGCAGCTGAAGAGTCAAGGCCTTTCCATTGCTGAGACTTCTTCCAAACCCTTGTAGACAGAAGGGATGCCTGCTGGCTTGGATGCCCCAAACCTTCCTCTGAGGATGACTCCTGAGGGTCCTTAGTTAATGGGGATGATTTGGCAGACCCCAGAGTCTCCTCCACAGGTTCACAAGACTCTAGTAAAAACAGAGGCCAAACCAAAGTCAAAATCTTCACCCATATCCTTAGACATTGGCAGTGAGGCACGATAAGTGGTCCGTGAGCTCCTGAGACTAGGCTCTGAGGGTCTCCATTTTGGAGCCTTCTCCCTAGATGGGACCTGGCAACTGGAGCCCCTTGTCTTAGCTGGTAGAGTTTCAGTCTGCTTGGACTCCTTGGCTTGCTCCTGAACTGGAGAACCTCTCTCCCTAATTCCAGCACACCCCTGACTGGATAGGGTCAGGACTTTCACAGGCCTGTTGGCTGCAGCTGGCATGTCAGCCATTGAAGGCAGAACTGGGTTTCCTGAAGGCCTCAGGTTAGCCCAAACAGAAGTCTGTCCCCTCATCAGCCACTGGTCTTGGGAGAGTCCGGGGTTTAGAACACCAAGCTGAAAACATACCTTCTTGCGGCAACTAGACCACGCATTGATCGTCCTTTCCTTCCAGTTCATGGACGGGTTTTTCTGGGACAGCCAAGCGTGCCGGAAGTTCAGGGGTATGTAAGGAGACTCAATGATAGAGAAGCTAATGTCCGCCGCGTGATCCTCTATCCACAAACACTGAACCAATGTCTGCTGCTGGATCTGGTCGGAACCAAGCAAGCAGCCACCCAGAACAGTTGTGGGCACGGGCTGGCTCAACACCTGCAGCAGTATGTTAAGATGATGGGCGGTCCCCAAGTCCAGGAAATTACCAGCTGCCCCAGAGCCCAAAAAAGCAATCACCTCTCGTCGGTTCATACCCCAGGAGATCTCCACCCTCCGTGTGACACCAAAATCCCTGAGATCAAGAATAGTTACTTTCACAGTCCACCCAACACCAGACGGTCTAACAGTTCCCCTGACAGCAAAAGCTTCGGACACTTGGACTGCAGGTGACCTGCTCCCACAGTAATAGCAGCAACCTCGATTCCAACAACAGAAACGTTCATCAGCGGAGTTTCTTATGCAGCCAATTTGCATAGGCTCAACAGGATCCTGAGCAGCAGACGGGCTAGTCTTTGACCGAGGATGGGGCATGGAACTGTGATGTATTGAGGCTGGGCTGGGGCTAGCCCTCTTCATCCTCATGAGTTAGCACCATTCTCACTCTGGCAGGCATTATCAAGGCAGACGGACTGATCAATCAGAGACTCTAAGTCCTCTACCAGCTTCCCCAAGGTAAGGACATCCTTGGTGGTGCAGAGCGACCGCTCTCTTGGGCCAAAGTCCGAAACTCAGGGGCAAGGTCAGCTGCTGGCACACCTTCATCAGGCCTGATGCTCAGTTAGCTCCAGCGGGATGATGGAACACCTTCCTCATGGCGACCAACCAGGAGAGAAATCATGAAGGCCACCTTTCTGCGCTTCATAGGGAACTGGGCTGGCTGGAAGCTTTAAAGGGGCCAGGCCAGCTATCCATACTCCAGAGAGTTAGAGCGTCTAAGCCCCGGAAGCTGGTGTGGCTGGGTGTGTGTCATAACAGTTTTTGATGCTTAGCACACATGTACTACAGTATTGCAGCTTCACAAGGGTGGTATCTTAGCATTAAGTGGTCTTGATTCCAGCATGCTGTTCGGCACTCCTCTTTGAATCAGAGTTAACAACTTGGCTTGATAGTAAATGTAGAAGGAAGGATATATTAGTCCAGACTGTTGTTCATGCTAATCATAGCCCTCAGTCCCTCATGAATGTCCATTTGTGAGCTGCTAGATCTGTTTTACATCAACCCGTAGTGTGATGTGAATGTGACTATGAAATATGGTATGAGACCACAGCTATTACATGCTTGTGCATGTTGGCATGTACATATGCACATGTGTGTGAGTGTGTAGGCTTGACTCTGCTTGTGTGCATACAGTGAAATATTTGAACCTCTGGTATCAATCATTGATATGTGAGGAGAGAAGATCAGTGTATCAAGCAGACCCTGAGGTTGTTTATACATGACTACCTAGTTTGCAGAGCTGGTAAAGTGAACCCTTTGCTATCTTCCAAAATTGGAAAGTTACCTTTCAACTACTTTATGAATTTCAGAACCAAAATGAGAAAGAATTTGGGAATTATAGAGGGTATAAACAGTTGTCTTCTTCAAGCTGATGTACTATAAAAAAGATAAAGAATCACCTCATTAATCTAACATTTCAGGAGGTAAATAATTTGATGGACAAAATTAACCAAAAGGATGTTGTGTACTTACGATTTTCAAAAGGTATTTGATAAAGTTACACATGGGAATATTTCACAGTTGACAGTGACAAGAAATTAATGGTACATTTGATGATTCTTAGAAAAAGTGATTGAAACATTGTGTAGGCTGCATAATTATGAAGGTTCCTATTCTTGGTCTCCTGCAGTCAATGCTGTTCAGGAAATATTCTGGAGGTTATTGTTACTGAGGACATATTTAAAATTCCTGAAAGGAAATGGGTTTATCAAGCCATTTAATCTTGTGATGATTACACAGGACATGGTTTGCAATGCAATGGACCAATAGCAGTTAAGGAAGTGGACCGGTATGATGGATGAAAGGTAATGTAACTAAAGGAGAATACATTACAATTAATGATTTTTGAGGCAACAGGACAAATATCTGGTTAGAAATTAATCTGGTGATCAATAAGGTTAGACATATTGGTGTAGAATATACATTTTATAGATATTAATTGTAGAGCCAATCTCTCAGATGTTTCAGTAGCCAAATCAGCAATGATTTGGTGCTTACCTTCGGAATATCTGCTTTTCATTCATTGCTTCTGTACTCCAGTGGTGATTAGGGTGGTTCTGGAGAGAAGTGACATAGGGTAAACCGCTTCACATTTCTACAGTAAATTATCTCCACTTGGGAAGTTGGTTTGTGTTGAGAAAAATGCTTGGGTGAAGGTGAAGTCTTGCCTGGCACAAGTCTGCCCTGAGATTTGCTCTCTTGCAAACTCAGTGGTTGAAATCTGGCCCTACATGGCATTACGCCACAGTCATAGGATGAGGACGAAATTTTCAGGGCGCCAAATTTCGGATAGATATAAAGCTTCTCAGATGATATAGTCAAAAAGGGTCAAAATGTATAAAGGGCGGTGCTGTTTTCTTGGAAATGTGCAGAGAAGGTCGTGTGCATTCTGCATTCAGATGGACAGGATTGAAGCAACATTCCATACTCTGAGAGAAAGTGTTTGAGGGGAATCCTTGTAATGACTCTATCTGTTGGAGTTACCACAGTCAAATCTGTCTTTTTTCTAGTTTCTTAGATTCTCTTCTCAGTAGTGGTAATTGAGGTTGAAAAGTCTTTATCAAGTTTTGGAATTTCAGCAGCAATATCCCCTGGTCAAGTAATCTTGTTTGGCAGTTGTTCTATGACCTTTATAACTTCTAGTTATTCTGGGGTGGTGATCAAGCTCAGTCAGATAGTTTGCTGCGAGACTGAGTCAAGGACAATGGTGTCTGGATCAAAGTCATGGTTCAGGATTTATTTGTAATTTTCCTTTCAGTAGCTACTAACTTTATTCTTGTCCTTGATAAGCTGAACTACAGCAGGATAGGACATGAGACATTTAGAAAAATCTGGACTTGCCATGGTTATTAGTCAGCTGCTGGAACTCCTGCACCCTTTCCATCCACCATCTGTTCTTTCAGTCACAGGAATTCTGACGGACCTCTGCCTTAAGTTGCTTCTCTCTTCCCTTGAGGCATGGTTGAGTTTCCAATCCAAGAAGCCTGAGCCTGCAATTAATTAGCTTCTGGATTTCCTTAAGCTAGGGGCATCTGAAAGGTCATATCAGTCAAAGTAATAATCTTGATGAAAGGCTAGAAAAACATTCTTATATTGCGGTGACTTGGGGAAAATTCCTTAAATGTCTTGAGTTCAATTGTAAAGTAAGCTTTATAATAGGAAGTGCAAATCTTGTTTTAAATCTTCATTTTTCCTTCTGTCAAAAAGAATTTCAGAGAATACTCTTTTTTTCATTACTAATGGAAGAAAATGCAATGAACAGTTAAGTGCAATGTACCACTTGTACCATTTGGAATAAACTTCTGGCTAAGTCTTCATCATAGTGATGAAGGTAAGACATTTATTATTATGACACAAATGGTTGGAACTTATATCAACCTACTGTTGATTTTTCAGATATATCTACATTGAGATATATAGATTGAGATGATTGACAAACAAGTTAATACGCGGTGTCTGATTTACTCAGATGTGACCCCTCACCAATCATAGGAAGCTGTCATATACACTAACAACCCCAAGTTTGCTGATTTCACATATACAATTCAATCATAAAAGATGGTAATAAGAAAGATCAAAGGCAACATATCAACTTTATCATCAGATCAAGCCAAGTGCAGAACGCTTGTGAAGAGACACTCAATAGATTACATCCTGTGGAGTACGCAGAGGACCTGCACAGATGCAGCTCACTTTCTGCTCCATGCTAGAACCATGTCATTTTCCACATTGAGCACCCTTCCTCCTATTTTGTCTCATTCGAACCATTTCTTCTGCCAACATTTTCTCTCATTGACACAGCTAGTTTCTGATACACTACACATACAAGATCAATGCAGCATCCCATATCTTCCTTACCCTTCACCCAGTCTTGAGTTTTTTTTTAATATATTTACTGTCCTTGGTGACAGAGAGTACTCAGTAAGCAGACTCTGTACGCACTCAGGTTCTCTCACACGCAACCATTCCTTTGTCATTCTGTTGTTGTTGCTGTGAGTACACACACTTCAATATCATCCCAGTTTGTTCTCATGTTTGACCCAATGGTTTCCCTCTGCATTGCTCCTGCATTCAGAGTCAGACACCAAAGTTTAGTTTAATTTTATTCTCTATTTGTGCTTACCTGTAGTGTACAATTGTGTTGAGCTCTCTGCTGCTTTACTGCTGGGTCCTAAACTAAGCTGATGCGCTTCATTGGGCTTGATGGTGCCTTTCCCACTGTACACGGCTGAATATTCCATTTCACTGGTAATAGGGATATGTAAATGTTGTTTGTATTTAAGGTAGATACTTCTGTTTATTAGGTAAAATGATTGTAACTCCATTGTGGGATGCATCATATTCTAACTCATCTGTGGTTGTAAGTTAACTTTGTGGGTAATTAAAGATTGTATGTCCTAGCTCCAAATAAAATGGAGCTCATCACAGACAGACAGACAGACAGACAGACATACTTTATTGATCCCGAGGGGAAATTGGGAAATTGGGAAATCACCCTCAGTAACAAGAGAGAGATAAATAGACAAACAGCAAGATGGAGATAGGGATAGGGATAAGGATTGGGATAGGGTTATGGACTGCCAGCAGTTCACATTGGACAAGGATAAGTACAGAGCTGCCACTGTGTTTTCATGGATATATATATATATATATATAATTTTGTAAATATTGGCATTTTTCTTTTCAATAACTTTCACTATTTTTTGTAAGTCTGATTTTTGACAAACCTAATAAACACCCTCGCACTAAAGTGCAAGGTGACTCCAGCCATTTCTTCTTCGGCCATAACCCATGTATCTGACACACGATGGCAGGGACTGGTTGGCCAATTGCAAACGGGTGCATTCAACCTGGGCGAGAGTGGGATTGCAATCCCAAGCCCGGAAACCCCCGAGGCTGAAAATGAAACAGCGGAGACCTCAGAGGAAGAAGAACTTCAGCCCAGGACCAAACCCAGGCCAGAAGCAAAAGGGCTTTCATGTGGCAACACCTCTGAAGCTTCCCTGGAAAGCCTGCTCAGAGACTCTTTGTCTGCCGAGCAGAGGAAAGGTGATGCTTTTAGAAAGGAACTTCAAAGCTCGCAGAAGTGTCCCAAGATGCCTTCATATCTACAAGGTGACAATGTTGGGAATTATCTCCTCAGGTTTGAGAGGATGGCCTGGATATGGCAATACCCAGCGACGGAGTGGGCCTGTCGGCTAGTGCCAATGTCGACAGGTAAAGCTCTGAAAGCCGACACTGCAACGAGTGAAAAGAGGTCAAACAACTGTCCTAACCTGAAGCAAACTCTGCTGGCTAAATCTGATATCTCAGCAGGAACCTATTGCATTTCAGTACTCTGCCACCAGGAGAGTCACCCACTGAGACGTATCATCAACTGAGGGGTCTCTACACCAATGGATTCAATGAGAGCAGAAGTCCAAGGAGGAGATTGGGGAGGCCATTGTTCTTGAGCAGCTGCTGCAGCTTCTTCCTACAGACACCAGAACATTGGTCCAAGAGCATAAGCCTGCAGATGGACTCATGGTAGCCTGACTTGCCCTGCATTACCTCAATGCCTGCAAGGAGGCTCAATCACAGCTGTCATTCTGAAGCAACAGAGACTCTAACCCTCTTAGAGACTCTCAGGGTAACTGCGGAATTGAGGAGTGGAAGAAACGAGGGCAATGAACCTTTTGTGGTTTTGTCTAAGACTTTTATTTGCTACCATTGTTAGCAGTCAGGTCCTGAGTCCTCTGTGTGTCCTCATAAGAGGCTCAAACTATCAGGTATGTGCTATGTACTAAGAGAGGGAGAATGTGATGATGATAGTGACTGTAATGATGGTGATTATGGTAATAGAAAACAAGCAGAATGTGTGGAGAAAAAGCCCATGTTTATAATAGTCGAGGTTAGTGGAAAGCCTGGGAAAGCTCTTTTAGATCCTGGTAGCTCACTCATTTATTAAGAAAAGTCTTGCCCACATGTTTGGTTTTGACTTCAGTCACCAAACATCTATCAACTGTGCCCATGTTGATTTGTCTGTGCTACATGGGTTACTGCAAAATGAGAATAGCCAGTCTGTTAATCCAAAAGTAGATAGCATTGTTTCTTATTTTGTCATAATTGATGCTAAAACCAAAGCAGTGGCCAGTGGCTTGATTTGGAGTCTGTGCAAGGGAGGAACCAAAAAGTCTAGAAAGTCACGCCAGCAGCGGTGCCTTGACAAATATGCCGGTTCTCATGACTCTGTTGATATTAGTACAGATGATGCGCCCTTTGATGATGACACGGAAGGGGTCATTGAGGCCTGGGAAGGTTGACCTCTCCCACTTCAATGGCCACCAACCTGTGGAGCTGCTGAGAGCATTTGCTGACTTTCCACAGGTTTTCAGGGCTGCGTTCAGGGCTGATAACAGCCCTATAACTTTCCATCAGGATCAGGTCTGACCAGTTTAAGTACATCAACACTGTTACAGAGTGTCAGAGTGATTTGTGAGGGTATGGAAGGATGAGATTTGGACCATACAGGAGACGGGAGTCATTGAGCCTTCAAACACTGAGTGGGGCAGTCCTATCATTAATGTCCTCAAGAAGGATGACACTCTGATGGCATGCGTTGATTTCTGGAAGTTGAATCCCATTTCTTTTTTTGATGCTTACCCTACACCTATGTTGATGACCTACTAGAAAAGATTGGACAGCAACCTACTTTACCTTTGCAAAAGCTACTGGCAAGTTCCCCTAGATGACCAATCCAAATCCCTCACTGCTTCCCCCCCTCCCCAGTTCCACTCTGTTTCAGTTCACCATGAGGCCTTTAGATCTTGACGGTGTACCACCAACCTTCGTGCAACTGATGGACCAGGTACTCCAAGGTTGTGAGGGCTGCAGTGTGGACCACCTAGATGATGTGGTCAGAGCACCTAGACCATCTTTGTAGGGTTCTGGGGAGTATTCATGCTGCCTGTCTCATTCTCAATCTGCAATAATGTGAGTGGACAAATGGGGAAACCAGACACCTTGGCTACCAGCTGGGACATGGAGAGCTTCGAGCACAGGTGGACAACATGGAAGCAATCCTCAAAGCTCCTCAACCACACACCAAGAAAGAAGTGAAGTCCTTCCTGGGTTAGCTATGGGGGTTTCGCAGGGTTATTCCCCAATTCACCACTCTGGCATTACCTCTAACTAATCTTACCGGGAGGTTCGTAAGTAACACAGTGACATCAACTAGTGAATGTGAACGCATTTTCCAAGCCCATAAAGCCAAAATGTATTCTTCACCTGTCCTTTAGTCCCCAGACTTTGACAAACAGAAGTTGATGCCTCAGGAGTAGGCTTTAGAGCAGGGCTGGCTCAGGGAGAACCTGGAGAAGAGTCCTTTACCTGAGCCAAAGACTGCTGCCGAGCGAAAGTAGGTATGCCGCCATTGAAAAGAAGTGTCTGTCCATTACGTGGGCTCTTGACAGCCTCAGGTACTACATCCTTGGCAGGAAGTTTGGTCTTTACACAGACCATGGAACGTTAGCGTGGATTCAGACAACGAAGGACTGCAATGCCAGAGTGAAACGGTGGGAACTGGAGCTCCAGCCTTTCAAGTTCTATAAAGCAGGAAGATGAAGTGTTACTGCTGACTCCCTGTCTCAGCTGCCGAGCATCGTCGTCGCAGGAGAGGAGGGTGGTAAGGTGACAGAGAGCACTCTGCAAACACACACTGTACACGCACATGCAACCATTCCTTTGTCATTCTGCTGTTGTTGCCGTGAGTACACACACTTCAATATCATCCCAGTTTGTTCTCATGTTTGACCCAATGGTTTCCCTCTGCATTGCTACCTACGTAGAGAGTCAGACACCAAAGTTTAGCTTAATTTTATCCTCTATTTGTGCTTACCTGTAGTGTACAATTGTGTTGAGCTCTCTGCTGCTTCACTGCTGGGTCCTAAACTAAGCTGATGCGCTTCGTTGGGCTTGATGGTGCCTTTCCCACTGTACACGGGTGAATATTCCATTTCACTGGTAATAGGGATATGTAAATGTTGTTTGTACACTGTATTTAAGGTAGATGCTTATGTTTATTGTAACTCCATTGTGGGATGCATCATATTCTAATTCATCTGTGGTCCTAATTTAACTTTGTGGGTAATTAAAGATGGCATACTCTAGCCCCAAATAAAAAGGAGCTCATCACCCTCAGTATAAGAGAGAGATAGAGATAGAGATTTAGAGAGAGAGACTGAGAGAGGGACAGATAGAGATAGATAGATAGAGATACATTGGGGCTGCGAGATGTTCACATTGGACAAGGATCAGTACTGAAATATTACTGTGTTTTCTTGGTGATATTGGCAATTTTCTTTTCACCAATTTTTGAAAGTTTGATGGTTGATGTACCTGATAAATATCTTTGCACTAAAGTGCTAAACAACTCCAGCCATTTTTTTCTTTGATCATACCTAACAAATATGAACATTTACCCTCTTCCTTCATTTCCATTCCATCTGTACTGAAGTGTCTTCTCTACATTTTAACATATACTTTTACAATTTTAGACCAAAAGATATAGGAGCAGAATTAGGCCATTTGGCCATTGAGTCTGCTGTGCCATTTCATCACGGCTGATCCAATTCCCCTCTCAGCCCCAGTCTCCTGCCTTCTCCCTGTATCTCTTCATGCCCTGACCTATCAAGAATCTATCAATCTCTGCCTTAAATATACATAAAGACTTGACCTCCACAGCTGCCAGCGGCAGAAAAAATTCCACAGATTCACCACTCTCTGCTAAAGAAATTCCTCCTCATCTCAGTTCTAAAAGGACACCCTGAAGCTGTGTCCTCTGGTCTTAGTCTCTCCCACTATTGGAAACATCCTCTCCACATCAATGCCTTTCACCATTCAATAGGTTTCCATGAGGTCAAACCTTGCTCTTCTGAATTCTAGTGATAAAGGTCCAGAGCCATTGGGCACTCTTCATATGACAAGCCTTTCAATCCTGGAATCACTTTTGTGAATCTCCTTTGAATCCTCTCCTATTTCAGCACATCTTTTCCAAGATAAGGGGCCCAAAACTGCTCACAGTACTCCAAGTGTGGCCTGACCAGTGCTTTACAATGTCTCAACAATACATCCTTTCTCTTATAGTCTAGTCCTCTAGAAATGAATGCTAACGTTGCATTTGCCTTCCTCACCACAGACACAAGCTGCAAATTAACCTTTAGGGAATCCTGCATAAGGACTCCCTTTACACCTCATTTTAAACTGCTTTAATGGGTCATTTCAGTGTCTGAATGGTAAACAAAGTATAATTATCAATTTTCATGTTTATAAATCAGCCCGAAAGTGCCAGCTTGATTTAACATAGAAATTATGGTTTAAATCATGTTTTAATGTTTGGAGACAAGAAGAATAAAATTAAACAAATTAGAGAATACTGGAAATACTTGGCAAGCAGCACCAATTATCAGTTCACATTAACAGTCCTTTAGTGACTTTTGAAGGCAGAAGAGAAAAAAAAACTGAAGCAAATGAAAAATTGTCATTAGAAGGAAGCAGGAAAATAGGAAAGGGCTGATGTGACCCACATATCCTAATTGCAGAAGAAATAGTATGATAGCATAGCGGTTAATTATCCTGACTAACTTCTGAAGGCAATCAAGAGAAAATCTGCAGATGCTGGAAATCCAAGCAACTCACACAAAATGCAGGAGGAACTCAGCAGTCCAGGCAACATTTATGGAAAAGAGTACTATCGACGTTTTGGGCATCTCGGCCCGAAATGTCAACTGCTTACTCTTTTCCATATTAGCTCCCTGATCTGCTGAGTTCCTCCAGATTTTGTGTGTGTGTAAGTTCTGAAGGTCTGGGTTATCAATCTAGAATAAAACATGTTTAACTCACACAATGGCAATTGAGAATTTAATTTCAAGAAATTAAATAAATAGGGAGTTATTTTTAAAGTAGTATTGTTAATAGTAACTATGAAAGTGATGCTTTGTCATGAAATAATCTTTTTCTAATGAGTTTCTTAATAGAATGAAAACTTCTGTGCTTATCTGTTTTGGCCTCTCCATGTAATGATTTGCATTTGTCTCTGTTCCTAATTTCATGTACAATTAATGTGTCATTGCAATGTCTTGTGAAAGTAAAATAAATTTTGAAATTTAGTGTAAACTCTGGCCCAGTTCAAATCACTTGAAGTTCTGCATCATAAGATAAAAGCTTCAAGTGATAGTCTAGAGAAGGAGTTCATAAATCTGGGCTAATGTTTTTGTGGAGGCCTGAGAAATCATTGCATCGTCGCACGTGATGTACCTTGAATGAAGAGATAAGCTAATGCCCCATCTGTTGCATTGACTTATATCAAAGAAAAGTAAGCAGATACCCCTAAGGTCTCAGTGAATATTTATCCACCTATCAGCATCTCTCAAACTATTTATATTTCATCATCTTGCTGATTATAGGAGCCCTTGCCACTTTCGTGGATGGTCATGATGAAGCCATGTTATTAAATTGACTACACTGGATGCTGTGAAATTCTTTGCAAACCAGATTCAAATGTTTAGAATACTGGCTTTGTTTTGTTCTGAAAGTTGTCTGAAAACACAATTATCCAGGGTCATCCAGTGTAAGAGACTTTTTCCTGCAAATACTGAAAGATGAAAATACACTGGGATGTCAACTATTTCAATGCTGGAGATACTGGGTACCTGTGTGTTTTTTTTTCTAACTCTCTCTCTCTCTCTCTCTCTCTCTCTCTCTCTCTCTCTCTCTCATCTATCTCTATTTCTATCTTTCTCTGTTCTCTCTATCTCTCTGTCTCCCTCTCTTTCTGTCTCTTTTTTCTCTCTCTCCCTCCCTTTGTCTCTGTCTGTCCCCCGCTCTCTCAACCCTCTCTCCCTGTAACCTGCTCCCTGTCCTCCCTTCTTTATCTCCTCCATAATCTCCATCCATCTCTCAGTGCACACTTATCCCTCTGATCTCCATACACCTCTCTCTCCTGCACACCCCCTCGCTCCCTTTCTTTCCCCACTATCCCCTCCCTTCTTCCCTCTCACCCGATCACTCCCCATCTCCCCTCTCCAATATCCCTTCTCCCCCTCCTCCTGTCTCTCACCCTCCCTCTTGTACCCTTTCCCCAACTCCTCCGATTCCCTCTCCCCCGTACTCCCTGTCCTCATCTCTCCTTTCTGCCTACTTCTCCATCTCTCTCTTCACTGTATCTCCCCTCTCTCCACCTCCCTTCCCCTTCTCTCTCCCCTCTCCCCCTCAACCCCCCCACCCCTCAGCCCTCTCTCCCTCTCTCTCTACTTCTCCTTCTTTTACTTCCCCGATCACTTCACCTTTGCCCCTCTGCTCCCCCTCTTCCACCAGCCCTCTCCCCATCTCTCCTGCCCTCTGTACCCCTCTCCCTCCTCTCTCCTCCCTCTAATCCCTTTTCTCTCTCTCTCTCCCCCTCCCTCCCTTCATTCAGATTCACTGAAAAGTTGAGCAGTTTTCCCCTGTACAAGACAAGAATTTCATTTAAAGTATGTTAGCCCTTGATAGGAATGACTGAATGTAATTACCAACCTTTCTTGCTGGTGTGTACATCGGAAGGTAATAAAACGAGACTCGATATAGTAGCACAATTCTCCTTATGTTTCCAACTAATTTGATGCTCAGTGAAACATTTTACAAAGATGAAAATTTTATTACATTGTTACAGTATATCAGGATATCAGGTCCAGTAAGCAACTATTGAATACATATACGGATATATATATATATATATATATATATATATATAGACTCCTAAAACATTGTCAGTATTTCATTGCTCTCTTGGTTCCATGATTATAATTAAAATTATCCAACCAAGTGCAACAATGAATGATGAGCTCGTTTGGCAGCTTTAAATTTAGCCCAAGGGCAAGTGGATTGTCAATACTTGATCTGCTACTTTTGTCATGGCCGATGATGCCATTACAAATATAAGCACAAAATTAAAATTGATTCATTCAAAATGGTATGACTTTCTGAGAAAATTGTAGAGTGCTGTCTTTATGTTGAAAATAAGATCCTATTGATCTACTGTATAAGCAGTTAAATAGCATTTATGTAACATCTTTAAACCAAAATGCTGAAACATAGAACATAGATCAGAGTATGGTACAGCAGAGGATGTCCTTCAGCCCATGATTCCTGTACTTGGTATGCTGCCAAACTAAACCAATCCCTTCAGCCTACACATGATCCAAAACCTTCCAAATATTTCCGTAAACCACATAAGGAAAGTCTGGGAGCGATAATCAAAGGCCAGCCAAAGGCTTAGCTTTTGAAATAATGCCGAAGGAAAGAACTGGTTGGAGAGAACCGAAGTGGTTTTGGGACACTATTTTGGGTGGGGCATAGCTGCTGGGGTTGAAGCACAACTGGCAAGGGGTCAGAACAGACTCTTGAATGAAACAAGTGCAGTCCATCAAATGCAGAGTTCAGAGAAGCTGGAAGAAGTTTTTCTTGGAGCAAAGGCTATGAAGTATAATTATAATTAAAATATTAAATCTGTAACATTGAGAAATATGAGTATTGTAAGCCAAAGAAGATAGTTCAATATTGAGAAAAAGGTTGCGATACCTGTGAAGAATTTAGAATGCATGAGATAAGAGTTGAAAAGTTTTGGCTGAGCTGTGCTTTATAAAGGCAGTAGATGAGAGGCTAGTTGGAGCAACATTAGGAAAATCACTGCATAGATGGGCAGGGTAGTCAGAATCAGGTTTAAAAGCACTGGTATGTGTCAGGCAATTTGTTGTTTTGTGGCTGGAATGCATTGCAATACATAATAATAAACCTATAAATTACAATAGGAAAATATATATTTTTAAATAATTTAAGTAAGTCATGAAAAAAGATGAGCAAAGTAAAGAAAAAATATATATATTGAGGTAGTGTACATGGTTTCATTGTCCATGCAGAAATCTGATGATAGAAGGGAAGAAGCTGTTCCTAACCACTGGGTGTGTTTCTTCAGACTCCTATACCACCTCCTTGATAGTAGCAATGAGAAGTGGGCATGTCCTGGTTGGGGGTCGTCCTTAATGATGGATGCTGCCTTTTGGAAGCATCCTCTTTTGAAGGGCTAGTGCATGAGTTTACAACTTCCCGCAGATTTTTCCGATCCTGTGCTGTGGCCGCTCCATACCAGACTGTGATGCAATCAGCTAAAATGCTCTCCAGAGTAATTTGTTGGAGTTTTTGGTGTCATGCCAAGTTTACTCAAACTCCTCCATTGCCATGCCTTCATTGTAATTGCATCAGAGTAATCAATGATCCACCATTAGTTCTTCCTCCCCATCAAAGATAAGTTTCATCCCTTTGTCGGTTTGATTCACTTCCAACCTAAAACATTTTAAGAAGAATGTGGTAACCTGCCTCAATGCCTATCAGCCAGTATCAGTTATATTGACTATGATGAAGTATATTAAAAGGTTAGTGAAGAAACTCCTGCTTGAGCAGTGACTTGTATCGGCTCCAATTTCCTGCTGTTACAACAGGTCCACAGCAGACACATTTTCATTGGCTTTTCACTCAACCCTAGAACCTCTGGAAAACGAAGAGGCATATATCAGGATCATCGCCTGCAGCTTGGCATGCAATACTCTCATCCCCTCAAAACTAATCTGTAAGTTTCAAATACCTCCTTGTGCAACATTATCCTCGATCTCCTCACTTGCAGACTCCAGCAAAAACATCTCCACAATATCCGTTAGCTCAGGTGTACCACAACACTGTGCGCTTAGCCCCCTGGTTCCACTTGCTTTACACTTCTGGCTGTGAGGCTAAGCACAGCACCAATGTCATATTCAAGTTTGCTGTTGTAGGCCGAATCAAAGGTGGTGATGAACAGCATATAGGAAGGAAATTGAAAATCTAATTGAGTGGTGCCACAACACTCTCAATATCAGCAAGACCAAGGACATGATTATTGACTTCAGGAGGAGCAAAGCATAGGTTAATGAGCCAGTCCTCACTGGGGGAATCAGAGGTGGAGAGGGTCAGCAACTTTGAATTTCCCGGTGTTATCATTTCAGAGGATCTGTCCTGGGCCCAGCACATAAGAGCATAAGATATAGGAGCAGAATTAGGGCATTTGGCCCATTGAGCCTGCTCTGCCATTTCATCAAAACTGATCCAATTTTCCTCTCAGGCCCAATCTCTTGCCTTCTCCCCGTATCCCTTCATGACCTGACCAATCAAGAATCTATCAACTGTCGCCTTAAATAAACATACAGACTTGGCCTCCACAGCTGTCTGTGACAAAGAATTCCACAGAGTGACCACTCTCTGGCTAAAGAAATTCCTCCTCATCTCTGTTTTAAAAGTATGCCCTTCTATTCTGAGGCTGTGTCCTCTGGACTTAGACTCTCCCACCATAGGAAACAACCTCTCCATATCCACTTTATCAAGGTCTTTCACTATTTGATAGATTTCAATGAGGTCACCCCTCATTCTTCTGAATTCTACTGAATACAAACCCAGAGCCATCAGACGCTCTTCATATAACAAGCCATTCAATCGGGTGGAGCTTCTTAAAGTCAAGCCCTCAGTCAAGTGCCTGTTATTACACAGAAATAATTTGGGTGACAAAGGTATTTGCATTTTGATGAATGGACTCATTGACCTCTTTCTGGGGGAGAACACTGAAGAAAACAGGAACGACATTCAAGGTGGTGAGCAGGCTGTGATCCAGCAAAAGCAGCTGCAGCTAACAGAACTTGACATTGGTTCAAATCAATTAACTAATGAAGGCTTGAAGTGCGTGGCCTCGTTTCTCAGCTTGAACCCACCTCTCAAATATTTGGGATTGTCCCAGAACACCGCTGTGGACTTGACTGGGTGGAAAGAGCTATTTGATATTTTAAAGAACTGTAGGCACATCTCCCACGTCCTCCTCGATGAAAATGTTCTTTGCAATGAAGGGGCAGAAGCGATCTGTGTTAATGGAAGCTTATGTAAAATAGACCTGGACTCCAATGAAATTGAAGATGAAGGAGGTCTAGCTCTGTGCGAGGCCTTGTATTCCAATCCTCACCATTTACTTAGGTATTTGAGTCTTCATGGAAATAAACTCAGCAGTGGAGTGAAGAACAAACTGAATATATTACTCACAGAAAATAACCAGGGGTATGTCAAGCCATATTGATATTGATGAGTTTATGGTCAAAATAAAGGTATATGGGACATAAAAAAAAAAACAAGCCAGTCAATCCTGGAATCATTTTCTTGAACCTCCTTTGAACCCTCTCCGGTTTCAGCACATCCTTTCTAAGGTAAGAGGCCCAATAGTCCAAGTGAGGACTCACCAGTGCTGTCTGAAGTTTCAACATTACATTATAATAAAGTATGGCTGTGCCTCAACTTCCTTAGAAATTTGCAAAGATTCGGCATAACATCTAAAACTTTGAATATCTTCTATGGCTGGTGGAGAGTATATTGACTGATTGCATCATGGCTTGGTATGGAAACACCAATGTCCTTGAACATAAAATCCTACAAAAAGTATTGGATACAGCCCAGTCCATCATGGGTAAACCTCTCCCCATCACTGAATGCATCTACAGCAAGTGCTGTTGCCTGAAAGCAGAATCCATTGTCAGGGACCCCCACTATCCAGGCTATGCTCTCTTCTTGCTGCTGCCTTCAGGAGCCTCAGGACCCTCACCACAAGGTTCAGGAACAGTTATTACCCCTCCACTATCGGGATCTTGAACCAGAAGAGGTAACTTCCCTCACTCCTTTGCTGAGCTGTTCTCACAATCTATGGACTTACATTAAAGGACACTCGCTCCCACGTTCTCAATATTTGCTGCTTATTTATTATCATTTCTCTTTATTTTTTCTCAGCTTGAGCTGGTAAAACCTGATGTACTGGCATAACCAAGCATGCTCATTTGTCAATTGTTAGGGACTTCTGGACTATTCTCGAGGTGTTTAGTATTGTGGCTTTCTGTAGATTTGCATAGATATTATTGTGTGGCCCTAATTGTTTAATGTTTTTGTGTAGTGTTTTTGTGATGATACCAGTTGTAGATATTACTAACGGGACAGTTACATAGAAGAAGACAGATTTTCTTCCTTAAACATTAACAAACTAAAAAAGTTCGGTGGCTTTCCTTTGAAAGGATTTTGAAATGAATTTCCTGTCTTCAATTCAAGATAAAATGATTAATTGAATTTAAACTCCCCCACTGCAATTGTGAAATTGGTTTATCAAGGTGTCTCATCATTAACCCAGACCATAGTGTTCAATTAACAAGTTCTGATATATAATTGGCCCAGGAAAGGCTGAAGTAGCCGATTTACATCAATTAAATCTGCCTCAGAATTACTGCAGTTCAATTAACCCTTTCCATTCTGACCTGTCAAAACCTCCATATCTTCTTTCCACCAACTGTTCCTCAGCATTTCTGTTCTTTAGCATTGTTGTACATTAGAGGAACAGGCCTTTCTGCCCTCTACATCCTTGCCAATCATGCTCATCTGTATTCCACTTCCTGCATGAATTCCATATACCTCTATGCCTTGTTCATTAAGTACCTGTCCAGAAGCTGTTATGTTTTGGAACTCCAAAATGTTAAACTAACGTTAAATATTAAATATTAAAACCTTGCATTTTACTTTAAGCTAGGCACGCATATCAAGTCAAGTTTATTGTGGTTTAACTATACAAATGTATGTAACATATTATGTATATAACCATATAATGTATATAGAAATGAGACAATGTTTCTTTGAACCAGGGTATAAACCTTATCACATGGTGGCTGATAATATACCCATTTACATACTTTTACAGATAGTCAGCAATGCATTATGTAAACAACAAAGCACACTTAATTAAGCAAATTATTTTACAATGTTATCCAAATATTAAATACATGATACTCTTCCCTGTTTAGCTATAAACTCCAACTCATTATAGAATGCATCCTAACTTGTATACATGTAACTGTTATTAAAGTATATTGTACAGTACAACTGCTAAATAGACATTCATAGTACAGTAAATTTTAAATTGTTCCATTCAGTCCTAAAGTGGAGGACTTTCCTACTCTTTCCTACTTTTCTGACAATGGATATCACTCTGTCGTCAGGTGAGACTTGTGGTTGTGAAACAATCACAGGTCCTGGGACCTCCACTGTGGTGGTTGTAGGAATTGACTATGGGACTGCAGGAGATGGCTCTGACAGCTCTGGCCACCTTTCTTCTATAACAACTGACTCTGCTCTCCTCAACTGATCAATGTGTCATACCTAGATGATATCAGACACAATCTTCATTCTGTAGGAGTGTGGTCCAGCTCTGTCCTTAATCTTTCCAAGTACCCTCTTTTCATCAGCTCTGTAGTCCCTCACCAGGACTGTTTGGCCAGGAGTGAAACATCAAACCTCCTTGTTTGAGGAGCAAGGAGTTTGCTATGAACAAATGTTTAACTCAGAAATTACCAAAAGAGTCAATCTGACTATAATCTGTTCATTCTGGGATAATTCGATGAAGTCTAAAAGTAATTGCTATCTTTTTACTTAAAGGTATGTTAATCAGTATGACAAAGTGCTTAAGCATCTACTTTTCTACGGATTGTTTTTCATATTTTAATGGAAGGATCACACACTTCTCTTCCTGTTTGAAGATGCCACCTGGAGCTAGTCAGAAAACACTTTTCATGCAGTTTTTCTGCTGAGTTCTGTGTCTGTGAACCTGCAAGAACAATGATATCGTTTGCAAATGTTTCACATTACTGATAGTTATATTTCTGAAATATGCAAAATTCATCATAGAGTCTGTATTCCATGAAAATATATAGCTCAGATCATGAGTTGTCAGGAAATAAGTAAGTTACCCCACTTTTTCTCTAAGGCATAATCATTATTAAGAAGTTATTAAGATATAATCATTGTTAAAATGCCAAGATAGCTAGAATAATGTTTAGTTCACCACAAAAGACATTAAAAATGTCACTAGACAAAAATAAATCTATCACACTCAAGTTGAGCCCTGTCATTAGGTATCATCATGTGTTGCTTGGCTATCATCCTCAGCTTCCAGATACTTTCTGTAAAGCAGTCTCAGTTACTCTGTTGGAAATTTCTTGGACCAGCTCTGACCAGTTGTGTAAGATAATCAATATGTACATACCCACCATGAGAAGAATTTAAGAGGCAACTAGAACCCCAAGATAGATAAGTGGCAGAAAATTTTCATAAGCGCCCGGAGTAATAGGCAGAGCAAACTAGAAATACCACTAGATGTTACATTTATCCAGCTGGTAATGCAGTGATTTGTTACATTACTACTGTGAAATACTGTTTGTAGAATAGAGGAATCTCTATGCACTTAGTAACTGGATAACATTTCAATGATTTCACTGGATCAGGTGTTTTACTGAAAGATTGAAACTGACAATATGTCATACCAAAGTCGCAAAATTAAATGTTTTCTGGGCAATCGTAAGTGTGTATCAGCTAATGAGGCATCAAGCTAGAAGGAGGTTGATGTTAAAGAACCAGTTGGAAGATTGCCATCTGAGTGCACAAAGTATCAGTCAACTGCAATCAGCAATGATCATTTTAATCTGCAATATTAATATATAGTTACACTAATTGTGAGAGCCATTTAATGCACAACTTGATCTTGATCACAAAACAACACACTGATAATAGTCATGGGAATCATGAATAAAAACTAAATCTGTCTTACTTCATTCACATTCAGGGTTTTCCTGGTGTACATACAAGTATTACACTCCAGTTGCACTAGTTTACCCTCAATGGCAGTAAGACCATAGCATTTACTATAAGAGCAGAATTAGGCTATTCAGCCATTCAAACTGCTCTACCATTCAATCATAGCTGGATGGAAAAGGATAGATAAAGTAAAGAGAA
Organism: Hypanus sabinus; assembly: GCF_030144855.1. Lineage (NCBI taxonomy): Eukaryota > Metazoa > Chordata > Chondrichthyes > Myliobatiformes > Dasyatidae > Hypanus > Hypanus sabinus. The sequence goes on along the minus strand of NC_082711.1, from coordinate 46,783,245 downwards.
GAAAAGTGCAGGAGATTGTGGAATTCTCCAGAACAATGAATAAGACAAATATTTAGAAAGGGATAAGGAATTACTTCTGCAAACTGGAGACAAAATTGAAAAGAAGAGGAGTGAATACAAACTGAAGGTGTTAAATTTGAATGCAAGCAATATACAAAGTAAGGTAGATAATTTTGTAACACAATTAGAAATTAGTATTATGTTATGGGCAACACTAAATCGTGGTTAAAAGAACATCAGAGCTGGGAGCTTAATATTCAAGGATACTGTACATTATATAGAAAGTAGAGACAGGACTGCAGTTTGCCTATCGCCACAATAGGTCAATGGCAGACACAAACTCAATGGCTCTTCACATGGCTTTAGACCACCTGGACAACACAATCACCTATGTCAGGATGCTGATCATCGACTATAGCTCAGCATTTAATACCATCATTCTCACAATCCTGATTGAGAAGATATAGAACCTGGGTCTCTGTACCTCCCTCTGCAATTGGATCCTCAACTTCCTAACTGCAGATTGGTGATAATATCTCCACCTTGCTGACAATCAACACTGGTGCACCTCAGGGTGTGTGCTTAGCCTACTGCTCTGTTCTACTCAATACCCATGATTGTGTGGCTCGACGGAGCTCAAGTACCATCTATGAATTTGCTGATGATACAACCATTGTTAGCAGAATCTCAGATGGAGACAAGAGGGCGTACAGGAGTGAGATATGATAACTAGTGGAGTGGTGTCACAGCAACAACCTTGCACCTAACATCAGGAAGACAAAAGAGCAATTTGTGAACTTAAGGAAGGGTAAGACGAAGGAACACATACCAATCCACATAGAGGGATTAGAAGTGGAGAGAGTGAGTAGCTTCAAGTTCCTGGGTGTCAAGATCTCTGAAGATCTAACCTGGTCCCAACATATCAATGCAGTTATAAAAAAGGCAAGACAGCAACTATGTTTCATTAGGAGTTTGAAGAGATTTGGTATGTCAACAAAAGTTTCTATAGATGTACCGTGGAGAGCATTCTGACAGGCTGCATCACAGTCTGGTGAGGGGGGCGGTGGTGGGCTACTGCACAGGACCGAAAGAAGCTGCAGAGGGTCATAAATTTAGTCGGCTTCATCTTGGGTACTAGTCTACAAAGTACTCAGGATGTCTTCAAGGAGCAGTATCTCAGAAAGACAGTTTCCATTATTAAGAACCCTCAGCACCCAGGGCATGCCCTTTTCTCACTGTTACCATCAGGCTGGAGATACAGAAGCCTGAAGACACACACTCAGCGATTCAGGAACAGCTTCTTCCCCTCTGCCATCCAATTGTAAAGTAAGCATTGAACCCATGAACACTACCTCTCTTTTTTAATGTATATTATTTCTGTTGTGCATGATTTTTAATCTATTCAATATGCATATACTGTAAGTTATTTATTTATTTATTCATTTCTGTATTATGTACTGTATTGAACTGCTGCTGCTAAGTTAACAAATTTCATGACACATACCTGTGTTAATAAACCTGATTCTGATTCTGACAGGTAGTTCAAAGAGGTGGGGTGGTTGGTTGGTTTAAAAAATGAAATTCAGTGACATAGAAAGAAATGACATGGGGACGTCAAAGTTGGAGTTCAATTCCAGCATCCTCTGTAAGTAAGTTTGTATCTTCCTTCCTGTGTGCGCCTGGGTTTCCTTGGGTGCTCTGGTTTCCTCCCACAGTCCAAAGATGTACCAGTCAGTAGGTAAATTGTCCTGTGATTAGACTAGAGTTAAAGTTGGTAGGTTGCTGAGCAGCTTAGCTCAGTGGGCTGGAAGGACTGATTCCATGTTGTATCTCTATATAACTATATAATAAATTGTCCTTTGATCCTAAAGAACCCAATACTTCCCAGATTACATCCAGCTCTACCAGCAAGTGCACTGGGAACTTAAGATAAGCAAAAATGGGTAATTTACAATAGTTAATATTTATGCACTTATCTGTTATTACCGCCAAAAGGTCTTTTAATGGATGATTTATGTCTTTATTTTGATATCACTTATAATAATAGTTAAATAGATTTTTAGAAGCAGAAGTTTTATTCTGTTAATGTTGGATAAATTATTGGTTAAAACAGTTCTTCAGCTAAATGGACATTTGATTCCTTATGGGATAATTATGAGGTGAAATATGAGAGTTGTGGCTCATTCAACATCATTCTGAGTCCTTTGTCAGATCTCAGCCAGAAGCATTCCTTCCGAGTTGGGGAAACCAATTGACATAATTAAATTCACTCCATGTGGCTGTCAACTCCAGCTGGCAGATAATGCGCAGACATTGATATCATTTGTACATTTTCTTATCGTGGGAACTGACCTGCTCTCATCTTGTTAAAACAACATGAACATAGAATAAAAAGAAATATTAACTACTTTTTCTTCCTGTTTTATCTCTGCAGATCTTCTGCCAGCATGCAATGGGGAAGGAGTCACTTTCACATTCTTGGAGCAAGTGTTGGACATTCTACTTGAGTACATTTTGAAAACATTTGATAGATCTACAAAAGTAATAGATTTCCACTATCCTGATGATCTCCTTGAGGGATTTAACTGGATGCTAGATGAAAAGCCAAACTCTTTAGAAGACATTTTGTTGACCTGCAGGACAACACTAAAATATGCTGTAAAAACAGGTATGAAGGAACATGATCTCTTCTTTGGATATTGTGAGCCAGAGTGCACTGTAACCTCTGAAATGGAGTTTTGACCTAGGCATTGCTTGTATAGTTTAATTCACAGAAGTGCTTGAAATGATCATCACAATCATTGCACACTTTCTTTTAAAGCTAACCTCAGATATCTACTTTTGAGTTGAATCAGACATGGTAGCAACAGATAAGAGCAATATGATTATGGAGAAGTGTTTCAACTCATCACACAGATGTTTTGATTGGGGTAGCACTTATTGTGTGAACTGGTGATTTGAATTCACAGTTGTGTGAAGATGATATAACCTACAGTACATCAGTGATATATTATCTATCAAGAGATTTATTCTGTTGAATGTCATTAGTGACTGTGGAAATGGCCAATGTTTTTCAGAGGAGGGGCACGGTAGGAAGAATGTAGAACCACAAAAGAGGACATCCTCTCTACCTGTTGGCTTCTAGATAATTTATTATCACCTTCAGAAACAATAAGATGTTCCTGGTTCAGAGATACATGGCTCCTGTTAACCAGTTACTGAGTAATTGATAATTTAATCTCTCTGCATAGTAGAAACTAGCCAAATGGAAGTTTTCCATAGAAAAACATACATAATAATATGCACAATGGATTTAACAATATGACCATTTTTAAATGGTACTGCGTTTTGTTTACTAAATTTTTAGTCATTCCTCTCCTATCTGGAGATAGGATAATGATGTTATGTTATTTTCTTAATGAAGTAGAAGTCTAACTATCTATTTCTATGCAATGCTCAGGTAAGTAGGATTGTTTAGCTACTCATATTGCTACCATTCATGCTCTTCAACTTACATGGTGATTTTTCCAACTCAAATCAGAATCAGGTTTAGTATCACTTGCATATGTTGTGAAATTTATTGTCTCTGTGACAGCAGTACAATGCAATAGATAATAATGGAAAAACGTGATTTACAGTAAGAATATATATATATATATAGAGAGAGAGAGAGTTGTTAAATCAAATAAGTAGTGCAAAATAGAAATTTTAAAAAAGTAGTCAGGTACTGTTCTTGGGTTCAATGCCCATTCAGAAATTGGATGGCAGAGGGTAAGAAACTGTTCCTGAATCATTAAGCATGTGCCTTCCTTCTTCTGTACCGGCATCCTGATGGGTGGCATTGAGAGCAAGGCATGACCTGGGTAATGGAGCTCCTTGATGATGGACACCACTTTTTTGAAGCATTGTTCCTTGACTATGTCCTGGATACTATGGAAGCTACTGTCATGATGGAGCTGACTAAGTTTACAACACTCTGCAGCTCATTTCGATCCTGTGCAATAGCCAACCCTCTGACCCCACCCCCCCCCATACCAGATGGTGATGCAGTCAGTTAAAATGCTTTCAATGGTACATCTTTAGAAATTTGTGATTGCCTTTGATGATGTACCAAATCTCCTCAAACTCCTAATGAAGTTTAGCTGCTGGTCTGCCTTCTTTGTAGCTGCATTGATACGTAGGGTCCAGGATAGATCATTGGTGGTATCAACACTCAGGAATTTGAAGTTGCTCACTCTTTCCACTTGTTGTAGATTTCTTCTCTATATGATATATTTTTTCTCTCCAATCAAAACTCTTGTGTCTCGTCAATGAAAAGCAGGTGTACAGTAAATGCTTCTTATTTCCATTGTCCCAAAGAATGATGAATCAGAAGATTTACATTTCCAACTTTATTTGTGATTTTCATTTGAATGGTGGTATAGCTTTGAGGGATTGAATAGTCTATCCTGCAATGAACATGTGTGCTCTCTTTGATACCTCTGTTTTAGAAAAATAACCTCACGCTTGTGCTTGGCTCATTCATCAATGAACAAAAGAACTCTCAAATGTTTAAAGAGGGAAATGAACTTTTGCATTGATATTGATTTCAAACTAAGTGTTGCATATGTGATTTAGTTATAGAATTGAATAAGTACTGTAGTGCTGGGGGTTAACAATGTATCAGTAAATCTGGCAGAACGACATTTCCAATATGTTCACATTCTTTCCTAATAATGCTTTCTTCTAGGATTGGTTCTCATTGGTACACTAGACAGCAAACGGATTTTGTTTAAATGATCTAGTCCTGTTTTACTATAATCCAACAATAACTCATGTCAATTACATTGCTGCTTTTTCACACGTTGGATGCCCTAATTTCATTATTCTAAGTCATTTTACCATAGCAATTATTTATCACACATTCAGATTAAAAAGAACTAAAGGGCTAAATGTTCACCATGAATGTTAATTAATTTCATCACCAAGGCTACAAAAGCTGATAAATTATAAGCATTGATATACTTGCAATTGTTCTATAACATAATGGGTTTCCTTATGCAATCTTCAAACACTAAAGAGTATAATAAAATGTTCCATTATATTCTAATAAAATGAGATCTTACTTAATTTATTCCAAGGTTCTAATCTCATTGTTGCACTCCAATCTCTATTTTAAATACTGCTGGTCATATTTTACAAGATTCTCTGCTAGAAGATTGTTCAATTGATGGTACCATATCAATCACAGCATTACACATTGTGCTTAAAAACATCAAGCCCTTAACAAGGATCTCAAAAATTTTCATTAAGTTCCATAAGATCTTGGAAAATGTGGCAGCATTTCTTTTAAATAGATGTGTGCTATGACACTTTGAGATCTGGGCTGCAAAATCCAGAACTGTCAGTTATTCCATTTATTATCAGCAGCATACAAGGTCTTTTTTGTTATATAGAACATAAAACAGTACAGCAAAGGACTACAACCCTTTGACTCATGGTGTCTGTGCCTACCATAATTCTGGTTTAAACATATCCTATCTAGTTGCACTCGGTGGAGGGCCATCCATCCATCGCTTGTTAATGCACCTGTCTGAGTGCCTCTTAAATGTTGCTTTTTAAATCTGCTTCCACCTCCTCCTGCGGCAGCACTTTCCAGGCACAGACCACTTTCTGTTTAAAAAAAAAGGTGCTTCTAAAATCTCCTTGAAACCTTTCCTCCTTCTTTTAAATCTAAGTCTTCTAGTAATTGACATTTCTACTTTGGGGAAAAGACTCTGATTATTTATCCTGTTTATACTTCTCCCAATTTTGTATATTTTCTCAACAAACCTTCTGTGGATTTAAAAGATTCAATGTATGGATCTAATCCTTGTAAAGCATAAGATAATGAAACAAATTGTTCAGAACTCTACCATGTTAATTAATACTTTTCAAGACCTAAACTTTCTCTGGGGAAAAGAATCAAACAATTTCCTCCATTTTCTCCTCCTACACAAGGCTTTCATCTCATTGTTCTGTTGGAAAAATGTTCAGCCACTCTCTAAGCGAAGATTTTCACCTCAATGCAAAATCGAAAATGTACTTTCTTACCTAACAAATTTTTCATTTTTAAATAGAACTTAACAATCTTAACAGTGATGCACCATCAATAACTCCCTGAGACATGAGGCAAGATATAGGCTTTTATTGACTGGAAGAAAGAACAAGCAGCAATTGACCACCATTGCTACATCCTGGAGACTGAGGGCAGGGCTCAGGCCCCAATCGCCTTTATACCGGGGTCTGTGGGAGGAGCCACGGTCAGTGGGAGGAGCCACAGGAGCAGTCAGCGGGGGGGGGGGGGCATGTCCAGACAGGTATATGTAGTTCACCACAAACAGATTAGTACACAATGAGCCTACACTATCCACATTGGCCATTTTGCAGTTTTCACATACAACTGTCAGTCCAATAATCATAAATAACCTCTTACTTGCTATTACTCAAAGACAAATGTATATGAAGCACGCTTGAAGAGTTTACTGAAACATTGGTCAAAAGGGAGGTATGTGTTATGTCAGAATCACCTTGGAACAGCTATTTAATAAAAACATAGAACATAGAAATCTGCAACACATTACAGGCCCTTTGGTCCACAATGACGTGCCAACCATATAACCTACTCTACCTATTTCCAAACACCTCGTGTTAGCCATTTCACCCCTGGGGAAGAAGTCTCTGGCTATCCACACGATAACAGTCTTGTTAAAAGTGTATAAAGGACATTTGAAACTGATAAACAAAAATATGCTTAAGAAGAGTTTAGGTATTCTGAGGCCCTGTATGTTCCAGTATTCCAGTGGCAGTCTGAATTTATTGGGAGTTATACAAATTCAGTGGCGAATTTCTGCCATTACAGCTTGGGAGTTAGTAGTTGACACTAGTGTGTGTATTATTGGTCTTATTTTCTCAAAGCACAAACCTGGACATGTAACTTTCTTTTGGTGGTATATCTGTAAAAATGTAGATTCCATAGAACCGAATTCTAATATATTATAGGTAAGTTTTTGATTTTAGAAATATAGTAGTTTTATAATAAGGAGGAAGTATCATATAAAAACACTTTATATTGCAATTTTGTTTTGGATTCATAAATGTCAAAATCACAATGTGTTTTCCTCATTTCCTGACACCGAACTTAATCTTAGTACTTCACCAATAGCTATTGTGGCCCAGCAATAACCCTTAAATTGTAAGCACTTTACAATATTGCTCCAGGCTTAATTCAACAGAAGTAAAACAGCTACAAGTCATGACCTTCAAATAAAAGTGCACATTCAAGATTGTAAAGATTGGGTGTTAATGTACATACAATACAATATAAATAGCACAAGTTGAAAAGCTAAGGTTTTATAGAATGGATTTTAAATTGACTGTATGGGCTACATACCCTCCTTTTTTATTTTAATTCAGCATGCTTTAGGAATACAAGCAGAATGCAGAAATTAACATCAGTTGTTGTTTGCTCACAGGTCATCCTAGATATTTCAACCAGCTGTCTACAGGATTAGATATGGTTGGCCTTGCTGCTGATTGGCTTACCTCCACAGCTAACACCAACATGTAAGTTTGGCTTTGCTGTCATGTTCTATATTGTGTAAAATTACTTTCTCTTGGACCAAGCCTCACTGATTAATATTCAATCCTCTTCAGTCTGTGCACAAAAAGAGGTCCTTTGCTCACCATATTTATATCACTCATTGTACCCACCTATACTAATCCCATTTATCCATAGTCTTCTATGCCTTGATATCCAAGTCACTTTTCTAATGCAGTGTTTCAAAACCTAAATGTTGACAATTCCTTTCTTCCCAGAGATGCTGCCAACTTGCTGAGTTCATCCACCAGATTGTTTGTGGCCTGAAAGTTCATGTGGCCTGTTCCATGTTGTCCCAGCTCTTAGATTCTACACCACAGCCAATGATAGCAAGCATTCCATATGCATTCTTCATCACCTTCTCCACCTCTGCTGCCATTTTCATGGACCTACTCCAGGTCCCTCTGTTACTCAACATATAGGGGCCAACCATTACTGTGTATATCATACCACTTTCCCCAAGTGCATCACTTTAAATTTCACTTGCCATCACCCTGGCCGACTTTCCAGCTGAACAATATCATGGTGAAGTTTAAAACAACTTCCACACCATCTACTATATAATGCCATCAATGTTCATATCATCCACAAACTTGCTTTTCTGCATTCACACCCAAGTTGTCAATGTATACCACAATTGTTAAGGTAAAATTTTTATTCACTTCAACAGTCTGATGTACTCACCTGCTTCAAGCAGACTTCACTTGTAGCAATGCCTAAGAAGAACGTGGTAATCTTCCTCAATGACTACCATCTAGTAGCACTTACCTCCGCAGTGATGAAGTGTTTTGAGAGTTAGTGATGAAATATATCAACTCCCACCTCAGAACCAATATGGATCTGCTCCAATTTGCCTGCAGGTCTATAGCAGATGCCATCTCGTTGACTCATCACTCAACCCTGGAACATCTGGACAGCAGAGGTGCATAAATCAGGATGCCCTTTATCAACTACAGTTCAGCATTCAATACCATCATACCCTCAAATCTAACCAATAAGCTTCAAGATCTTGTCCATAATACCTCCGTGTGCAATTGGATCCTTGATTTCCTCATTTACAGACCCAAATCAGTTTGGATTGGCAACAGCATCTCCTCCATAATCTCCATCAGCACAGGTGCACCACATGGCTGTGTGCTCTACTCACTTTACAGATACGACTGTGTGACTAAGCATAGCTCCAGTGCCATATTCAAGTTTGCTGATGACAGGACTGTCATAGGCCGAATCAAAGGTGATGACAACTAAAACTTTGACAAATTTCTTAAGATATATAATGGAGAGTATATTGACTGGCTACATCATAGCCTAGTATGAAGATACCAATGTTCTTGAACAAAAAATCCTACAATCCTACTGGGTGAAAACTCTCTTTTTCACCCAGTGAGTTGTGGATCTATAGAACGCTCTGCCTCAGAAGGCAGTGGAGGCCAATTCTCTGGATGCTTTCAAGAGAGTGTTAGATAGAGCTCTTGAAGATAGCGGAGTCAAGGGATATGGCGAGAAGGCAGGAACGGGGTACTGATTGTGGATGATCAACCATGATCACATTGAATGGTGGTGCTGGCTCAAAGGGCCGCATGGCCTACTCCTGTACCTATTGTCTATTGTCTATAAAAACTAATGGATACAGCCCAGCCCATCATAAGTTAAGCAAACCGCACCATTGAGCACATCTGCACGAAGCCATCCATCATTAGTGAGCTCCACCACCCAGGTCATGCTTTCTTCTCACTGCTGCCATCAGGAAGAAGGTACAGGAGCCTCAAGACCACAGCACCAGGTTCAGGAACAGTTACTACCCCTCAGCCATCAGAATCTTGAACCAAAGGGAATAACTTCACTCAACTTCACTTGCCCCATCATTGAAGTATTCCCACAACCTATGCATTCACTTTAAATGACTCTTCATCTCATGTTCTTGATAGTATGCTGTTTATTTATTTATTATTATTATTTCTTTCTTTCTGTAATTGCACATTTTGTTGTCCTTTGCACCCTGGTTGAACACCAAGTTCGTATGGTTTTTCATTGATTCTATTTTGGTTATTATTCTAATATGGATGCCCACGAGAAAGCTAATCAAAGGGTTCTATGCGGAGACACATAGGTACTTTGGTAATAAATTTACTTTGAGCTTCTTCTCACTGCACTGAGGATGTGCTGGGTACAGCCTGCACGTGTCACCACACATTCAGACACCAACAAAGCATGCCCACAGTGTTCAGCAGAACAACACACAATACAACAAAACAGACCACTACAAGCAACTAAACAACAACAGCAAAACAGGCCGCTTACCTTCTTTCTCACCACCCACACATGACGCACCCATACACAACTCCAGGACAGGCACTTGAGCCTCCGGTCACTCGGCTTCAGTCTTCAGGCTTCGACCTCCAGACTTCTGAATCAATCTCCAGGCTTGGATCTCCTGTATCGAGTCCTGGACCAACTGATGACAGTATCCCAAACTCCTCATTCAAATCTGGAGGTGAAGCACACATCCTCTGAAAACATCAGTGGTCTCACCCCCTGCTTCTGAGCTTATGATGGTGGAGGGATCAACAACATTCAGCTGAAGCATGTTAAGCTGAGGATGTTCGTCTGAGAAACTCATGTAGTAATAGTTTGTGGCCGACAATTGATCACTATTCAACACAAACAGCTCCCTTAGTGCTAGGATAAGAACACACACTCAGCAGGTCAAACAACATCTCAAAGAGAGAGGCAGAGTAAAACCTCCTGTTAATGATCTTAAGGCTGTACCATTGTTACATTCTGCATCCTGCTCTCATACAAAATGCAAGTAATGTTTTTTCAGCCATTTTGTACCCACCTCTCACTTTCACCTTTCCCTTTCTCTACTTCTGTAACATCTATCTCAGGGGAAAGGTTAGCAACCAGTATCTATTAAAAACTCATGGAGTCCCATAGGTGTTCTGACACAGCCACTCCCAACTTGCTTCCTGTGAGGACTACGTTCCATTCTCCCAATGCACCTGTTCAGATGGCATCACCACCCACTCCAGCAATTCAAAATATCTATATATATCTACAATAAAGGTCACTGTAAGTTTACAGTTACCCATTGCTTTAATTCTACTTCCTACGCCTAGTTTTAGTGACTCTATTTTTATCTCCACAGACGATGCCTGACTTCTTAAATACTGCCAGTTTCTCTTTATTTTAAACTTTGAGCATCTGTAGGATTTCTTTGTTTTTATTCCATTGTTCTAGGAATGACCTCAGTCGACACAGGGTTTTCTACTGATTCAACTTAACTTCAGTTTTGCTGGGGTTCCTGGTCCACACTATCAAATGCTGCCTCAATATCAATAACAGTCTTTGCTACTGTATCTCTGCAAGTCAGTTTCTTTGTATGTGCTGCACACAGGAAGAGGATGTCTGGCCTGCCTAATCTCTGTCAGCACTCAGCAGAGCCATCCCCTCATCTCATTCCCAAATGGTTCTGCAGGTTCTTCTCAGCCATGTGGTCTACTTGCCCTCGTGGGCCTTATGCTGACTAGAGGGTAATTTACAGAAGTTAACTAACTTACAACAGACCTTTGGGATTTGGGACAAAAATGGAGTATTCAGAGGAAACTCACGTACATCTGCAACTTATTTATCATGAATCTGTTCAGTCATGACGTGAGCATTTTCTGACACTGTGGTAGAATTCCAGTGACTTCACCATTGAATCTGCTCTTGAAGTTCACTTCCGTTAAAATGAGTGGAATTAACTTTTGGAGGCAATGTACAAATCGTGTCCATCATCTCCTTGTGCACCTATCCTATGTGACTGAGGTCAAGTTTCTAGGAAGTGGGTCAGAAGTGAAGTCAGAACTGAGATATCTCAGTTAGAAATTCATTCAGTGTCAGTGCAGGCCTATATTTTGTTTATATCGTAATCCATTTTAAATAAGGAAATACATCACATAACTGGTTTTCTCATGCTTAGGATTTTGTCTTTTCTTATAAGCAATATGATCCAAAGTGAACGCATGCAATTTTCTTAAAGTTGAATTTTAGCATAAAGCACCTAACATGGTTCTGGGCATGTACTCTCTCGAGTTTAGAAGAATGAGGGGGGATCTCATTGAAATCTATCTAATATTGAAGGGCATAGATAGGCTGGATGTGGAGAGAATGTTTCTTGTAGCGAGGGAGTCTAGGGCCAGAGGACATAGCCTCAGAATAAATACATTTAGAACAGAGATGAGGAGGAATTTATTTACCCATAGAGTGGTGAATCCATGGAATTCATTGCCAAGGATGGCTGTGGAGATGAAATCATTAGATATATTTAAAGTGGAGTTTGATAGATTCTTATGAGTCCTAATGAAGGGTCTTGGTCCAAAACATCGACTGTTTATTCCTTTTCATAGATGCTGTCTGGCCTGCTGAGTTCCTTTAGCATTTTGTGTGTGTTGCCTAGGATTTCCAGCATCTGCAGATTTTCTCTTGTTTGTTATCGGTTCTTAATTAGTTAGAGCATCAAAGGTTATGGGATGAAGTCAGGAAAATGGTATTGAGAGGGATAATAAATCAACTGGACTCAATGGGTCGAATAGTCCAATTCTGTTCCTGTGTCTTGTAGTCCTATGAGATTGGTATGCTGTCTCCCTTAAAAGCATTAGAGAGAGACTGAGACCATATTGCAATGCTATGTTCAGGGATGACCTTGTTTTCAAGCTATTCTCTTTGCTCATTTGATTCTCCTCTTCCACACCACTTTTTTGTATAGGATTAGCTGTAAGCTTCCAATCACCATTGTGTAACTACAAATTTAACTGCCCAGAAAATCATCCAAGTTCAGAGTACTAGCCATCTGTAAGGGAGCAGTCTTATGTTCAAAACAGACTGTGAAATTGAGTTCCATTCATTTCAGTGAAATCTAATTTCAGAATTGGAATGGGGCATTTTATAGCACTTTGCACTTTACTGTGCATTTATTCCTTCCCATGGGATAAATTTGAAGGAAAATATGTGTCCTTGCTATGGGCAGGAGCATTATAGCAATGAACTCACGTAATTTTTTGAATGGTGCTCTTCACTTTCACTGCTTGTAGAGAATTTTGACACCAATGTTTAGCTGCTGCGGGCTGAAACAAGCAGTTCCCAGTGCTTAATGACTAACACAGGAATATCATACTGTGGAGGGTCAAAACAAGACTCTTCAGCCTCTAGGGATTCTACATTGGCAATAGACGTTCAGAGTCAGTCAGTCATCTGGGGTTGTTTTGATGTTTAAATGCACCAATAGAACAACTCGGCTCTTGTTAACGACACTATTAATGACTAGCTTTCAATCTTAGCTTATTTTTACATTTAGAGATCTCTTTCTGGAACTGAATGATTCCTACTCATGTCAGATCACCCTGTAAATAATACCTTACCCGGACAAGCAGGAGTGTCTAGCTACAAAGCTACATTATTTTTACTCCACTTTGTCATTAACTGGTTAAAAACTTCAGTCACTCTGTTTGCCAAGACCTCTATACTAATATCAATATACTTTTAAGACATCTTACATGTATGTTATACCTTTAAAGCAGAACCATATGAAGGTATCTTAAGATTTGGTTCTGCTTATGGTCTTCAGGCATGGGTAGGCAATATAATTAGATTTTGCCCCTGTTGGATGGTTTCTCTAAAGTTAAATTTATTTGTCACATGTACATCAAAACATAGAGTGAAATTCGTCTTTTGTGTCTGTGACCAACACAGCCCTAAGATATGCTGGGGACAGCCCACAAGTGCCACCATGCTTCTGGTGCCAACATAGCATGCCCACAGCTTCCTTGTCCCAAAGGGTACACCTTTGAAATGTGGGAGGAAACTGGAGCACTCGGAGGAAGCTCTACAGGCAGCGACAGAAAATGAACCTGCTGTTCTGCTTGCTGGCGCTGCAGAATGCTGCACTAACTGCCAGGTGGAGTGCTAGGTCAGGCAAACAAGATTCCTTTATAGGTTTTGTTTGGAGTTAGCTTTGTAACTAGAAGAGTCACTAAGCCAGTCAATCTAACTCAGCCAAATACAATGATGAATGCATTATATTATTGCCAGGTGCATGATAGAATTCCCATGCTTCTGAAACCATCCAGAGTTTGTTCACTCACAATGTACAGCTGTGTACAGGAGCCAATGTCACACCAAAAGACAACATGTTCTTTGGGTTCTCTTTGCAGATGTATACAGATTAAATACCAGTTTCTCCAAAATGTCTTCAAATAGATTTTCATTCCAATTTCTCTCCAATGACCTTGGAAGAAGACATTGATTCCCTTGGAGGTGAAATAGCTCCTTAAACCAGATTTACAGTAGCTTTCCAGTGTATTTCCAATAATGGGATGCCTGGGATTAGTTCCTCCTAATTTTGAGTAGCATATATCTAAAAGTTGCACATAATAAATCATGTGATGATGACCTTCAAGCACCGAGACAGCTACATGCATGAAATCTGTATTTCCTTATCGGAATGGCACTGTCTGAGTAGTTACCCAGGTGTTCGAGTGTATATTTACAGTCCAATGGCATTTGGCTCACAACTATAAATCTCAGGTCAATGCAGTGTTGCTGCAGGTAGTTATGCTGTCCCATCTAACCAGCGCTCTGATTCTGTTCTGACCTCCAATGCTGTCAATGTGGAGTTTCCTCTTTAGCCACCTGACAATGTGATTGTGCTGCAGATGCACGTGTTTCCTCCCACATCCCAAAGACTTGTGGGTGGGTAACAGCAGAGTTGGAAGGGGTGAGCGGTGTTGATGGTTATAGGAGAGGGAATTAGCTTCAGGGAAATCAGTGGGGAAATGGGATTGATGGGATTGTCTTGAGAGCTGACACAGACTTACTTACTACTCTCCTTCGGCTGGCAGGGGCCTGGAATTCACCGCCCGGGGGGTGACAGAAGTAGATGTCTTTAGATGTGCACACCAACGTCCTGCTGCCCTTCAATACTTCCGAGACCTTACCTTACATTGTCTATGCTCAATCTTTATTAGTATTCCGAAACGCATTACCACACAGTTATTTGGATTAACTTACATCTGCTATTTCTTAGCCAACACAGCAATATGATCCTGTAACCAAAGGATAACTCTCACTCTGTCAACAATTCCAGCAGTGTTCATGTCATCTGTGAACTGATCATACCCCCGATTCATGTAATGTGTTTTACAAGCAGCAAGTGTCCTAGCACCGATCCTAAAGAATACCATTAATCACAGGCATCCAAACACAAAGCAATCCACTACCATCTCCTTCTATCTCCTGTGGCAAGTTACTTTAGGTCCGATTTGTCAACAGGTTCTGAATCCCATGGGTCAGTCTCCCATGTGGCAACTTGTCAAAGACATTAATGAAATCCACGTGAACTGCATTTACTGCTCTCCCCTCATCAATACACACTGTTAGCTCCTTAAATAATTCAGTCAAATTCATCAGTCAAGATGAAGTCATGCTAGCTCTCTCTAATTAATCCCTAACTCTCCAGGTGATTGTTAACAGTATCCCTCAGAATTTTTCCCAATAGCTTTCTTATTATTAACATTAGGCTCACAGGTCTGAAACTGGCAGGTTTTTCCCTGCAACCCCTCTTGAAAAGAGGAAACACATTTGCTCACCAGCCCAAGAAGCTGAATGCAAATACTGCAATGCTTTGATTAATGCCAAATCAAAACCAATAGCCACCAAAAGCAAACACCAGCTCCTCTCAGATCAATTCAGCATTCTTTTTAGATGTTATGCAGTAGAATGATAAATTACAAACAAAAGAAAATCTGCAAATCTAAAGCAACACTTTTAAAATACTGGAGGAACTCAGCAGGCCAGGAAGCATCTATGGAAAAGAGTAGACAGACAATATTTCGGACCGAGACCCTTCATCAGTCCTGATGAAGAATGATAAATTCTCTGTGAAATGCTATGTTCAGAGAGAGCTTGGAAAACACAGTTCCAATAGATTTCATGAGACTGTGGGGAGCAAAACCAGGTAAGTTTACAGAGAGCTGGGGAACAAGGAACCCAATGCAACCAAGTTCTTAGTGAGTTAGGAATTAGCACCCGGTGAGGCAGATGTTGAACCAAAAGGAGCTCCATATAGTCAGTAACAGATCATCAGAGTGTTTGGTTTACTTGGAGATACCATTTGGCTAAGGATCAGTGATTTCTGGGAAGATGCTGGATGTTCAGTACATCTGCCCTCATCGTGTTCTACATCCTTCCATGGAGTGTGACACGGAGTTAACAAAAAGTTGAAAGTAAAGATTAGGAAATCAAGGGGGCACTAGCTTAGGTTTTCCTCACTTTCTCGACAGTAAACAAATGTTAAATTCTCTCATTGCATTGTAAGAGGTTGTGCTGATCCTTACAAAAATGTGATTTGGATGTGGCACAAACTACACAAAAGGGAGATTTGGTAATTGCTTTCAAAGTGTAGTTAGATATATCACAGTTCACAGGAGAAAAATGGAGAGTTAGACTAATTGTGCAGCCCTGACAATGTGTCATCATCGATATGATGGACCACGTGGCCTCCCTCACACTCTATCGCTCCAAGCTTTAGTGCCAAGTTGTTCAATATGTGCTGTACACATTTACCCCATGAACTTACTCTTCATCTTTGAGAGGAAAAGAGGCAGTAGCTTTTCTATGATAGGTTGAGAGAGCACTTTATCATTCTTATTGCAGGTGCACCTTTCAACCCCTTTCAAACTCTTCAGGGAAAATCCACATCACTTCATTATAGAGCCATCATCTCATCTCAATCACCTCATTTCAGAGATGAATCACTGAAACACTCGATATTCTGGAATTGAGCTCATTGCTGAATCTCCTTCTCTATTCACCTTGAAAACCATCATTAGCATTTACCACTTCAATCGTTTTTCTTAACCATTTTCTCCGTCCTCGTCAGAGTATAGTAGGCACTTGACTACTCATCCTCTGTATGGTTCCATGAGTCTACACTAACTTTGTTTGCCGTTCCACAGTAGTTTTCATTTATCCACAAGGAAGTAATACGAATCATACTAATGCAATATTATTTATTGTGAATTATCTTCAGGTTCACATATGAGATTGCACCAGTGTTTGTCCTGTTGGAATACATCACGCTGAAGAAAATGAGGGAAATGATTGGCTGGCCTGGAGGATGTGGAGATGGAATATTCTCACCTGGTACATGAATTTTAGGCTTCCTTTGTGACTTACTTTTCTGGTAAAGTTAAATTGAGAAGAATAGCAGCCGTGGAATAATATGTCATTATTCACCAGATCAAAAAGAAAAGGTGCTAGATAATTATATAATCTCTTCTAAGCTATACCACAGACTAAGACAGAGAAGACTCCAGTTATGACTTCTTTAGAAACTTTTTCACCCTTTTGGAATAGTTGAGATTTACACTTGGTGGCCACTTTGTTAGATAGAGGTGTGGAACCCAGTGTCATCTTCTGCTGCTGTAGGGTTCAAAATATAGTGCAGTCAAAGATGCACCTACACACACCACTGTTGTAACACGTGATTATTCTCCTCTGATCCCGCTCATTCACAAGGCGTTTTCACCTACACAACTGCCGCTCAATGGATTTTTTGTTTCTTTGTTGCACCATTGTCTGTAATCTCCAGAGATTGCTGTGCATAAAAATTGCAGGAGATACTCAAACTACTCCATCTGGCACCAACAATCATTCCATCATCAAAGTCACTTAGATCACATTTCTCCTCCATTCTGATATTTGGTCTGAACAACAGCAGATCCTCTTAATAATGTCTACATGCTTTTATGCATTAAGTTGCTACTGCATGATTAGTTGATTAGATATTTACTTTAGGTATACCAGTGTACCTAATAAAGTGGCCACCAAGATTATAGTTTGCTTAGACTTTAAGGCTTAGCTGCCAATTGTTTTGTCAATACATAACAAGATTAGCTGAAACATGCCACAACACTTGCTAAAATAGTGAAATATTTAGTCTTGGAATTTACTGTAAATTTCTGATGTAACATAGGTCTAAAAGTTGCAATGCAGAAGTTCTTTTTTTCTTCAGAGACATAACGTGAAAGTCGTTTTAGCAGGTTTTACACCAAATCCAGTAAGTTCAAATGCCTCCAAAAATTTTCAGTACCTCTGAAGTTATATGTGCTTAAAAGTATTACTTTTAACTCAGCAATGTGGTGTCAACTGGAGGCCAATGATTAGCAAAAGTGAGCTTCCTTCATTTATACTTATTCTGAGGATATCAAATTTGCATTACACAAATCCACACACATACAAAATGCCGGGGGAACTCAGCAGGTCAGGTAGCATCCATAGAAATAAACAAACATTTTGGGCTGAGACTCTTCTTCAGGACTGAGAAGGAACGGGTAAGATGCCAGAATAAATAGTGGGAAGAGGGTAACAGGGATAGCTAGAAGGTGATAGATGAATCCAGGTGGATGGGAAAGGTCAAGGGCTGGAGAAGAAGGAATCTAATAGGAAAGGAGAGTGGAGCTTTGGAGAATGGGAAGGAGGAGGGTGCCCAGGGGGAAGTAATAGGCAGGTGAGAAGTAAAAGGTCAGAGTAGGGAATAAAGGAAGAGGGTGGGGTAGATTTGTTCACCAGAAAGAGAAATCCATATTCATACCATCAAGTTGGAGGCTAACCCAACAGAATATAAAGTGTTGCTCTTCCACCTGAGGGTGGCTTAATCTTGGCACATAAGGAGGCCATGGATCGACACATCAGAATGGGAATCGGAATTCAAATGTTTGGCCAGCAGGAATTTCCGCTTGTGCCGGATGGTGCAAAGGTGCTCAGTGGAGCAATCTCTCCAATGTAGGTGAGGCCGCAGCAGGAGCACTGAACACAATAGACAACCCCAGCAAAAATAAGTGTTGCCTCACCTGGAAGGACCGTTTGGGGCCCCGAATGGAGGTGAGGGACGAGGAGTATGGGCAGGTGTAGTATTTAGGGCGGTTGCAAGGATAAGTACCAGGAGAGAGACTAGTTGGGATGGACAAATGGACAAGGGAATCAAAGAATGAGTGATCCCTGTAGAAAATGGGGTGGGGTAGGGATGTAAATATATATTTGGTGGTAGGATCCGTTTGGAGATGGTGGGAGTTGCGCAGGATAATTTGTTGGATGTGGTGGGTGGTAGGGTGTTAGGTGAGGCCACGAGGAACTCTACAACTATTAAGGCGGTGGGAAGATGGGGTGAGCATGGATGGACAGGAAATGTAGGAGACGCGGGTAAGAGCAGCATTAATAGTGGAGGGAAGGAAACCCCATTCTTTAAAGAAGAAGGATATCTCTGATTTCCTGGAATGAAAAGCCACTTCCTGGGAACAGATTCAGCTGAGATGAAGAAACTGAGAAAAGGGAATAGCATTTTAACTGGAAGTAGTGTGGGAAGAGGTATATTTGATTTAATTGTGAGAATCAGTAGATTTATGAAAGTTGGTTCACAGTTTATCTTCAGAGATGGAGACAGAGAGATCAGGAAAGGGGAAGCAGGTGTCAGAGATGAACCGAGTGAATTTAAGGGCAGGGTGGAAGTTAGAGGTGAAGTCGATAAAATGAATGCGCTCAGCATGTGTGCATGAAGCAGGGCCAATGTAGCCATCAACATAATGAAGGAAGAATTGGGGACTATATCTAGAGAAGACTTCAAACATGGACTGTTCCACATAGCCAATGAAAAGGCAGGCTTAGCTGGGGATCATGCAAGTGCCCATGAATACCCCTCAAGTTTGGAGAAAGTGGAGGAACCCAAGAAAAATTGGTTGAGGGTGGTGACCAGTTATGCCAGATGGAGGAGGATGATTGGTTCTTTTGTCAAAAGAGGGGCGGAGAGCTTTAAGCTTTCTTGATGGGCATAGAAGATGAGGCAGTCATGGGCAGGGAATTGAAAGTTACTGAGGTGATCAAGGGCATGGGAAGGA
This sequence comes from Hypanus sabinus, assembly GCF_030144855.1. Lineage (NCBI taxonomy): Eukaryota > Metazoa > Chordata > Chondrichthyes > Myliobatiformes > Dasyatidae > Hypanus > Hypanus sabinus. The sequence goes on along the minus strand of NC_082711.1, from coordinate 46,763,694 downwards.
TCTGAACCAAAGGGAACAGAACCCAACATGTCTTCTCAGGTTTCTAAAAAGTTCTCGTTACAAGCAAGTTGTTCAAATGTTGCATAAGTATTTGTATCTCAATAGAAAATTCAACCTCTGACTTCAGAGGAATGACACAAGTCATATGTATAATGACATAACAATATCATGCATTGATTGCTGCCAATTCAAGCTCAGTTGAATTGAGCTTTAGTGATTGTGTAATGAATTCTAAATCAGATTTATTATTACTGACCAATAATTTGGGACATGTTGTTTTGTAGCACTAGTATAGTCCAAAGGCACTAAATTGCTGCAAATTACAGAATAAATAGTTAAAAAGAAAGGAATAACAATGTATTGTCCATGGGTTAATGGGCTGTTCAAAAATCTGATAGCAGAAGGAGAGAAACTGTTTCTGAATCACTGAGTGTGGGTCTTCCGACTCTTATACCTCCTCCTCGATGGCAGTAATGAGAAGAGAGCAGGTCCTGGATAGTTAAGATCCTTAGTGTTGGAATCTGCCCTCTTTTGGCACTGCCTCTTGAAGATGTCCTTTATGGTATGGAATGTTGCACCCATGATGAACCTGGCTGAGTCTACAACCCTCTGAGTGTTTGCTAATATACATCTACAGAAATCTGTAAGCCTTTGGCAAAAGACCAAATCTCCTCAAACTCTTAACAAAGTAGAAACCTGCCCCTAAACTCTCTATATCCTGCTTTCAAAATCCTCCCACTTACCAGATATCTCTTCACCTGCTATCAGCCTGATACAATCAACCCTAGCTAGTTCCTGTCTAATGCCATCAAAATTAGCCTTGCCCCAATTTAGGGCTTTAACTTGTGGACCAGCCCTAAAATGTCCCATAATAATTTTACAACTAATAGAATAATAGTCACTGGTCATAAAGCAATAAATTACTTCTCAAAATAGCTAATGATCTGCAGACCTGGTGTTTAACATTTTATGAAGAAATTCCCACACATGACCCAATTTCTATTAATGTTCAGCTTCACTTTATTGAGAGTAATTTGAAGCCAAACTGGAACATGTCTCCGAATTCATCTTTTTTTTCAGATTTCTATCTTGCTATCAGATTCAACATTGGATCAAAACACCCAGCAACATCACTGACAGGAATCTGTGCAATACCTGTATTGTTATTTAGAAAGTTTTTCGCATCTGTCAGTCATGTAGTGATGCTGTCTGTAGATCAAGCAACCATTCACTTCATCCAGTTGATGAAGGACCAGCAGCTTTGTAGATAATGGAAGGACTGACAAAGTGATTAATTAATTTTTATAAGGCAGTTAAAAATAATATTCCCTGTCTCAATACAGCTGTCCTACTGTTCAATGGTGAGATTTTTCTTACATAATTCCAAATTACACCCTAAAGGTATTGGCACCATTATTGACGCTTATAAATATCACTGTGTACTTTTTTTAGACAATTCCATGTCGAAATCAGGTCAAGGAAAGTGAAATGGTTTGTGGTGATGCAAATGATGTAGTCCTGTCAGTAAAAGGAGAGCAAAATTCAACTCTTGGGCTGGAGTTGTAGAAAATGAGCAATAAAAGGTGTGCTTTTTGAAAGAGGTAGTGGATATATTGCCTTCTGAGGGGTAAAGTGGTAGAAGAAGTGATGTAACCATTATGAATTGGCTTGCCTGGCATCTCAATGACTAAACCCACAGTATTAGTGAATGTTTTGTGATTCTTTAGCTCATCCCACCATTGAATCTACACACCATGGTCATCAGTGTGTATACCACATCCTTTAGCTTTGGATGAAGCCAAGGAGAAGTTTAACTGCAATCTTGATAAAACTTTAGTCCACATCTCAAATGGAGACTAACTGATCCTTAAGGAAAGGGGACACAAGCCTAAGGCAAAGGGTAAGTAGTAATGACTCACTTAACCGGTGTCTTTCTGTTGACCAAATTCATGGAGCATGGCCTTATTACAAGAAGCACCCGCTACATCAGAGAGACAAGTCCAAGATGGCACTACAAGTATTATGACATGCTAGAATATATCATTAATTGTGCAAGCGATAAAGAAGATTACTGCATGTCACTCATGCCAGGACATAATCTTGGACTTCTTGATGGAAAGACCCCAGTCAGTTTGATTTGGCAGCAGCATCTAAAGCTCCATCGCGCTGAGCACTGGTGCCCCCCAGGGCTGTGTGCTTAGCCCACTGCACTTCTAGATCCAGCTCAAACCGCATCATCAATTTTGCTGACAGTGTTTGGCCTCATCAACAACAATTATGAGCCAGCATACAGAGAGGAGGTAGAAAGGCTTGTAAAATGGCAAGAAAACAACACTCTGAGTGTCAATGTGGACAAAACAAAACAGATAAGTGGACTACATGAAGGTGCAGGTTCACCACTTTGCATTGTGCATCAGTGGCTCTGCCATGAAGAGCACAAAGTTCCTTGGTGTGCACGTAACAGCTGAAATAACCTCGACCCATAAAACCTCCTCATTAGTAAAGAAGGCACAGCAGCATCTATATTTTTCTTAGGAGATTGAAGTGTGCAAGTCTCCCTGCCTGCATTCTAACAACTTTCTACAGGACAGGGTGTTCTGTCTAGCTGCATCATTGTGTGGGTCAGAAGCTGCAAGGCATCAGACTGAAAAACCTACCAGAGAACAGTACAAACTGCTGACAGGATCTCCCTTGCCCCTGTTTGCAAAATTTACTGGGAGTATTGCAGACGAAAGGCCTGAAGCATTTCTGAAGATCCATACCAGCCATTCCCCAATCTGTTTGACCCACAAGCATCGGGAAGGAGGTACAGGAGCATCAGGCCTAGGGCTGCCAGACCTAGTAACAGCAGCTTCCCTTGGCTGTGAGACAAATGAATACCTTGCTATCACCAATGTCTCGTCACAAGGACAGCGAACTGTCTACTGTTTACTGCTTATTGTTTGCCTGTGCTGTGCATTACATGCACTTTGAATTATATTTTAATAATGCATTTGTGGTCATACTTTGTTTTATGTGCTGTGTGTGATGTATTTGGCATTGGGAAATGAACTTGCTCAGGTGTCAGATCTCTCAGTGGGAGAGCATTTTGGAGATAGTGATCATAATTCTATCTCCTTTACCATAGCATTGGAGAGGGATAGGAACAGACAAGTCAGGAAAATGTTTAATTGGAGTAAGGGGAATTATGAGGCTATCAGGCAGGAAATTGGAAGCTTAAGTTGGAAAAAAATGGTCTCAGGGAAAAGTACAGAAGAAATATGGCAAATGTTCAGGGGATATTCGTGTGGAGTTCTGCATAGGTACTTTCCAATGAGACAGGTAGGTTATGGTAGGGTACAGAAACCATGGTGTACAAAGGCTGTAATAAACCTAGTCAAGAAGAAAAGAAAAGCTTGCAAAAGCTTCAGAGGGCTAGGTAATGTTAGAGATCTAGAAGATTACAAGGCTAATAGGAAAGAGTTTAAGAAGGAAATTAGGAGAGCCAGAAGAGGCCATGAGAAGGCCTTGGTGGGCAGGATTAAGGAAAACCCCAAGGCATTCTACAAGTATGTGAAGAGCAAGAGGATAAGATGTGAAAGAATTGGACCTATCAGGTGTGACAGTGGGAAAGTCTGTATGGAACTGGAGGAAGTAGCAAAGGTACTTAATGAATACTTTACTTCAGTATTCACTATGGAAAAGGATCTTGATGATTATAGTGATGAGTTGCAGCAGATTGAAAAGCTTCAGCATGTATATATTAAGAAAGAGGATATGTTGAAGCTTTTGGAAAGCATGAAGTTGGATAAGTCGCCGGGACCGGATGAGATGTACCCCAGGCTACTGTGGGAGGTGAGGGAGGAAATTACTGAGCCTCTGGCAATGATCTTTGCATCATCAATGGGGACAGAAGCAGGGACAGAAGGATTGGAGGGTTGCGGATGTTGTTCGTTTATTCAGGAAAGGGAGTAGAGATAGCCCAGGAAATTATAGACCATTAAGTCTTACCTCAGTAGTTGGTAAGTTGATGGAGAAGATCCGGAGAGGCAGGATTTATGAACATTTGGAGAAGTATAATATGATTAGGAATAGTCATTATGGCTTTATCAAGGGCAGGTCATGCCTTCCGAGCCTGATTGAATTTTCTGAAGATGTGACTAAACACATTGATGAAGGAAAAGCAGTGGAAGTAGTGTATATGGATTTCAGCAAGGCATTTGATAAGGTACCCCATCCAAGGCTTATTGAGAAAGTAAGGAGACATGGGATCCAAGGGGACATTACTTTGTGGATCCAGAACTGGCTTACCCACAGAAGGCAAAGAGCGGTTCTAGATGGGTCATATTCTGCATGGAGGTCGGTTACTAGTGGAGTGTCTCAGTGATCTGTTCTGGGACCCTTACTCTTCATGATTTATATAAATGACCTGAATGAGGAAGTGGAGGGATGGGTTGTAAGTTTGCTGATGACACAAAGGTTGGAGGTGTTGTGGATAGTATGGAGGGCTGTCAGAGATTACAGCAGGACATCGATAGGATGCAAAACTGGGCTGAGAAGTGACAAATGGAGTTCAACCCAGATAAGTGTGGTGGTTCATTTTGGAAGGTCAAATATGATGGCAGAATATAGTATTAATGGTAAGACTCTTGGCAGTGTGGAGGATCAGACGGATCTTGGGGTCCAAGTCCAGAGGATGCTCAAAGCAGCTGTGCAGGTTGACTCTGTGGTTAAGAAGGTGTACGGTGTATTGGCTTTCATCAATCGTGGAATTGAATTTAGGAGCCGAGAGGTAATGTTGCAGCTATATAGGACCCTGGTCAGACCCCACTTGGAGTACTGTGCTCATTTCTGATAGCCTCACTACAGGAAGGATGTGGAAACCATAGAAAGGATGCAGAGGAGATTTACAAGGATGTTGCCTGGATTGGGGAGCATGCCTTATGAGAATAGGCTGAGTGAACTTGGCCTTTTCTCCTTGGAACGACGGAGGATGAGAGATGACCTGATAGAGGTGTGTAAGAGGCATTGACCATGTGGAATAGTTGCCACAAGAGGACACAGGTTTATGGTGCTGGGGAGTAGGTACAGAGGAGATGTCAGGGGTACATTTTTTACTCAGAGAGTGGTGTTTGCGTGGACTGGGCTGCTGGCAATGGTGGTGGAGGTGGATAGAATAGGATCTTTTAAGAGACGTTTGGATAGGTACATGGAGCTTAGAAAAATAGAGGGCTATATGTAAGCCTAGTAATTTCTAAGGTCGGGACGTGTTCGGCACAACCTTGTGGGCTGAAGGGCCTGTATTGTGCTGTAGGTTTTCTATGTTTCTATGTATGTTTTCTGGGTGCAGCATGGTCTGAAGATTTTTCTTTCATTTGCTGTATATACGGTATGTAGAGTCAAATGACCTTAAACTCGAACTTTGAACTTGAACTTTACGTACTGCATAATGGTAGCTGCTGGACCAGCCACAGAATGATTCGTTCTATTATCTCCATCAACTTCATCAGCATCAATGGAGCACTTCTGTAACGAGCTCTTCAGGCCTTCGCTGGACACTGGAGAGTGTTGGACTCTGAGGTTTTAGAGCATCTGAATTAGTTAATTGTTGTTTAATGAGAGTCATTAATCATTCAGAGTTCCTTGTGTTTTTCCCGAGCTCCTTGTAATGGGGTTTCCTGGTACTTTCTGTATGAGCTTTTATGTTTATTTTGCTAGGCTCAGGTATTCTGTGTTACTTGTATTATTTAAGCAGATGCCCAGTTTGTGTTAATCACAGGGTCCTCGTTTTGAGAATATTACTTCTCATGGTGTTGCTCAGCTGAGCCACCGATTTTCTTTTGGAACTATTATGAATAAACTCTCATCACCATCGGAGTTTGTCTTTTCTCCGTACTTGGGTTCCGATATTTCCAGCACACATCACAACAATTGCTATAACATCAACATCACCAAGGCCACCACGAAACCTAGTCTTCATGGACAATGCTTCTAGTTCATCACCATTCCATCGGAACTCGAGAATCTACAGTGTATGGGCTGTTTGGAAGTCTGAAGTAATTGGCCCCTGGAAAAGACTTCTCGCTTTAGCGAGTAAAACCAGGACTGGATTGATGAGAGTGACCAGGAGATCAAGAGCTAATTAACTCCCAAATATGACCTGTTTCTGAATTGGGAGCTCCACTTTATCTCAAAGGAGAAACAGCTCAGCAGTTATCTGAAAGTGGAGCAGATGCTAATACAGCTGGGGGCATCAAAGATCAGAGTTCAGTTCTGGTGCTCTCTGTAAGGAGTTTGTACATTCTTCCACTGACTGCATGGGTTTCCTCCCACAATCCAAGCAGGTTCCAGTTAGTAGGGTAATTGGTCTTTGTAAATTCTCCTGTGATTAGGCTAGGGTTAAATAGTGTGTTGCTGGGTGGTGTGGCTCATTGGGCCGCAAGGGACTGTTCTGCACTGTATCTCTAAATTTTAAAAAAACACCTAAGATTGGTGGAGGTGTTGATAATTGCCTAAGAGTACAGATAGACATAAATCAGCTGGAAATTTGGAAAAGGTACAAGTGGTGGAATTTAACCCAGACAAGTGTGAGGAAATGCAACTTGACTTGTCTAATGCTGGCTGGAAATAAATGGTAAAAAGCAGGGCATTCTTGAAGCATTGATATGGAGAGGGACCTTGGATACCAGTTCATAGCTCCTTGAAACTGGTGATGCAAGTGGACAGAGTGAAGAAGAATGTGTTAACTTACTTGCCTTCAGAGGCTAGATTATTGAATATAAGATGAGGGACATCATGTTTGATCTGTTCAATTGGGCCACACTGGAATATTCTGCACAGTTCTGGTCTTCCCACTCATGGAAAGGATTATTACACTAGTAAAAGTACAGAGGAGATTCACCAGGGTGTTGCCTGGAGTGGCCACAAGGAGAATTTGAATAGGCTGGCATTGGTCTCACTGGAATACAAGAGGCTGAGAACCAAATAAATATTTATAACATTATGAGAGGCATAAATAGGTCATAGCCTTGTTCCAAGAGTAGGGGAGTCTAAAACATAAAGGACATAGTGAGAATGAACATATTTAAAGCCAATCTGAGGGACAACTTTCTCTCACAGACAGTGTTGGGTATATGGAACAAGAAGCTGGATGAAGTGGTAGAGGCAAATCCAATGGCAGTGTTTCAAAAGCTTTTGGAAAGGTACATGGTTAGGAAAGTACTGAAGGTATATGGGCTATATGCAGGAAAGAATGATTAGTATAGGCAGGCATTATGGTCAACATGATGATTGGTTTACAGTTCTGTACTACAGAGACTGTATCCCAACTCTACTCATCCACTCACTCTGTTGGACACCACTTGCTCCAGCTTTGGATTAGCCTGCTGCTCCCACTCAGTATCCACCTCAAGACCCAGAAAACAGATCAGCTGTGAGTCATCCTCAATCCTAAGGCACCATTTAAGGATGAGGAGGAAGGCATAGCCCTTTCATTTCTCTTACCCATTGACTGGGATAAGTGTACAACATATCCATCACATCCTTCCAGAGTTGAATTTCACCAAGTTTTCAACCATTCCTTGCTAGTTGAGACATTCAGAACAAATGGAGTATCTACAGTACGTTTCAGACTCCCCTACTCTTGGAACAAAACTAAGACCTATCTACGCCTCCCGTAGTGTTATAATATGGAATAAACTATCAAACCAAGTATATAACATGGATGTGATTGAAGATGAATCTATGATCAATGAGGTTATATCTGAAATCAGAATGCAAAAATATGTTGGTTATTTGATCTGAAATCCCAGTTGTCTTACTTTACGTAGGTTAGATGGGGCAGGGGCTAAGGGGAGGTTTAAGTATTGAAGAATAGTATAAAGAAAAGCTGCAAAGGTTTTCTTGCAATTTTCCAGTATTATGTTCTTGAACACAGAACTCATTTCTCTGCTTGGAAATTATAATCCACTAAGACAGATAGATCTCAGGCTCACAAATACAATTTTATCATCTCCTGCACATCCATTACTTGAACAAGCAGATCACGTTGATTTTCTCAACAATTAAAATCAAAGTAATTTGTTTCTAAGTTGCTCTCTCTTTATACTTGAGCTCCTTACTGAATTAATTCTGGTTAAATGCTCATTAAATAGATCTATGGTTATAACATATTTCATGACAGGCAAAAAATCTCATCCATTATCTTCTGCATTATTTTGGTTCAGTGGCTACCGAGAATTGTGCTTGACTATTTGTTTAATAACTGCAGGTTTTAAGATGAATTTAATTTGCAGAACAAAATGATGCAAATTCTTCACTTTGCAAAATCGCTAATGGTTCAGATTAAGGTTCTCAGTCCAAAATATTAACTTGTTTTCTCTTTCCGTAGATGCTGCTTGAATAGCTGAGTTTTTCCAGCATTTCTGTTTTTGTTAGTATAATTTAACAGTTAACTTGTTGCTTTGTAGTGTTATTGGGCTTATTCATTGTTGTATACTAATTTTCAAACCAGGATATATTTGCGCAAGAAGATTTTTTCAAGAGGTTCACATTTATTTCTGAAAAACTGCATGGGGATGCTGCCAATATTCAGGAGGTTGCTGTAAACTGTTACTTCTTGACTGAAGCTGGATAGCTCTTCACAAGTTGGGAGAGATTATCAGTGGATGGATTGCAATAGTTAGCTGACCACAGATTTTGTTGGGCTTTTCGGTGCACCATCTGGTTTCTCCTATCACCTTGGGAAGGTCAATAACTATTTTGAAAGCCGACAGCTGACCCGATTGAACGTGACGTGTTTTGAGTGAAAATTCAGCAGCTGAATCTTTGTTGGATCATGGTACACTTGTAGACTTAGACAGGGAAACTTTTAACTTGTTACAACCAGTAGTGATGAGGCTGTGGACTTAACATGGGCCTGATAGTATTATACCACCACTGTAGGTACCTACCAGTGAGCTCTCCTTTGGTCCTACTCCAGAAATCTTACACAGTCCCTGGATGTGCTCAGAGCCCCCGCAAGTGTCAGCATTCCTCTATGCCAACATTGCATGCCCACAACTTACTAACGCTAACCCATACATCTTTGAGATGTGGTAAGAAACTGGAGCACCCCGAAGAAACCCATGTTGTTATGGCTTAAAACTCCTTACAGACAGACAGAATTGAATCTGGGTCACTGGTATTGTAACAGTGTTACACTAACCACAATGCTACTGTGCCAACCAGTAGTCCATCTTAATATGCAATTTAGGTTTCTAGGAACCTGAGTGCCAGTTTAGGTCAGACCATTTTACATTTGTACCTTACACCTACTCACCAATCAGTCAGAAGCAATAATGACAAAACTCATCTGAAGTGAGTTTAATTTTTTTGTACTGGGAGGTAAGGAACATATGTTTTCTAATTCTCACTAAAATAATTCAAGTCTCAGGAGTCTTGGTAAACTGTCACATCCTTTCTTCTCAGTCAAGCCCACCTTCCACATAGCCCCTCACCCAACCCGCACAAACCTACTTTGCTACCGAGTGAAAACCAAAGAACTACAGATGCTGGGATTCTGAAATAAAGGCAGAAAAAGTTAAATAGCTGTAAGATTAACTCTTTTTTCTTACTTTCCGCTGATGCTGTGTGAGTTACTAAGGACTTCTAGCAACGTCTGTTGATCTTATTTTTCTCCTAAGCTAGGGTGCCCAATATTGATCAACTTTAATCAAGTGAGCTGCATCATGAAGCACATTTTTGTCCCCTGTGACTTTCAGAACAATGTAAATGCAGTGGCCTCAAAATCATAGCAGTTTCTCCTGTAAGAGTGTTGATGGCAGGCAGGCAGGCTTCAGAGGAGCCCCTGGAGTCATCAGCTGATATCAGGAATCATACCTGCCTCATTTGTTCCCTTTGAACTTTGCACAATTGCTTTTAATTGATGGTTAATTTCATGGAACATAGACACCTACAGCACATTACAGGCCCATTGACCCACAATGTTTTGCCGACCATGTAACCTACTCTAGAAATTGCCTAGAATTTCCCTACTGCGTAGCTCTCTATTTTTCTAAGCTCCACGTACCTATCTAAGAGTCGGTTAAAATACCCTATTGTATCCGCCTCTACCACCGTCATTGGCAGTGCATTCCATGCACCCACCACTCTGTGTGAAAAATTTACCCCAAAATCCCCCTTGTACCTACTTCCAAGCACCTTAAAACTATGCCCCTTTGTGTTAGCTGTGTCAGCCCTGTGAAAAAGCTTCTGACTCTCCACATGATCAATGCCTCTCATCATCTTATAGAGCTCTATCAGGTCACCTCTCCTAGGAAAAAAGGCCAAGTTCACTCAACCTATTCTCATAAGGCATGCTCCGCAATCCAGGCAACATCCTTGTAAATCTTCTCTGCATTCTCTCTATAGTACCCACATCCTTCCTGTAGTGAGGTGACTAGAACGAAACACAATACTCCAAGTGGACGTACAAACAGTCCTGACGAAGGGTCTCGACCCGAAACGTTCACTGCTTCTTTCAACGGATGCTGGCCGACCTACTGAGTTCACCCAACTTGTTCGTACGTCTTGATTTGACTACAGCATCTGCGGTGTACTTTGAGTTTAATACTCCAAGTGGGTTCTAACTAAGGTCTAATATATCTTTAGCATTACCTCTTGGCTCTTGACCTTAATCCCACGGCTGATGAAGGCCATCACACCATACACCTTCGTAACAGCACTGTCAACCTGTGCAGTATCCTACGAGCACGGACCCCAAGATCCCGCCAGTCCTCCACATTAATGTTATATTCTATCTTCAAATTGACCTACTGAAATAAACCATTTCATACTTATCTAGGTTGAACTCCATCTGCCACTTCTCAGCCCAGTTCTGCATCCTATTGTTGTCCCGCTGTAACCTCTGACAACCCCCCAGACTATCCACAACACCCCCAACTTTATTTCTCACAGTTTTTTTTCTTACTTTCAATGTCAAGTAGGAGTTTAAGTGGAAAATAAAAGATAGAGAATGAAACTTGCTACAGAGCAAGAGCTGCAATCTATCAGCTGATTACACTGGATGACAAAGATTTTCCTTCCTGAATATTTTTGGGTGTATCTTATGGCTTTTGGGCTGCTGATCATGAAAATCACCATGGCATTTATCTATCTTGCACTATTTTTTTCAAATTGCCTGTGTTTGTTATTTCAATTCATAATTCCAGTCAAAATAACTGATGACAAGATTAAAGAAGGCATTTTTGTTGATCCACAAATCAAACAGGTCATCAATGATGGGCAATTCAAAGAACTTCTAGTGGAACTGGAGAAAATTGCATGGAGGGATTCAAGGATGTTGTTGAAAAGTTTTTTGGTAACTAAAGAGCACCAAACTACGTTCAGTTGGTTGACAACATACTTCAAGCATGCAAGACCATGAAGTGCAATCTCTCACTAAAGCTTCATTTTCTGCATTCCTATTTAAACTTCATCCCTGAAAATCTTGATGCTGTTAGTGACAAGCGTGGTGAAATGTTTCTCTGGGACATGCAATTTTGGGGAAATGGTATCAGGGCAACTGGAATCCATCAATGCTGGCTGATTATTTTTGGATGCTTAAGTGAGAAGCCTCAGTCACTGAGTGCAAATGAAAATCATCAACAAAACATCTTAAGTTTAGTTGAACTATTGCAAAACGTCAGCACCATTATGCAATTAAATGCATTATATTCAATAGAAGTTAATTTCTTGTTTCTACAAGTTATTTCATGATACAAGAAGTCTCCAGTTATATTTGTGTTCAGATTCAAGTGGTCTATCATAAACAAAAAAAAATTCTGAGGAAGCAACACTTACAAAAAAGATTTGTAGTCCAGTATTCTATATATTTAAAGCAAAAAATATTGGAAACTCTTTGCATTTCAGGCAGTATCTGTGGAAAGAGAAGCAGTTAAACAAGTCTCACCCTTTTGTTTCTTTTATTTTTCTTTTTGCTACGGACAATTAACTTTGATTTCTCCCTTTCCCAATTCTAATGAAGTATCTTGGGCCTGAAATATTGACTGTAATATCCTTTCAATAGATGCTGCCCGAACCTGTCGAGTGTTTCCAACATGTTTTTGTTTTCATTTCAGAATTCCAGCGTGAGCAGTTTGATTTTCAGGAGAATATAAACCTTAAAAATGTCAATTCAAGACTTTGGGGGCATAGAATCATTAATGTGTCATCTATATATTTTATGAATATCAGCAATACTCTTGTGACAATATTATCTGAAATTGATATGTCCAGAAAACTGTACCTTTTTGTGGAGGCATTTAAGGTAAGGATTATAATAGAACGAAGTAGCAGAAACAGAATTCAAGCAAAGTCCAATTAACTACAGCTGATATTTTCTCTTAAAGGGAGTTACTTATTGGATCAGTATGTCAGATAGGAATTAGCATTCTTCCACATCATAGTAAAAGCTGAATGTGTCTCATTTTCTGATTTAGGTGGAGCAATATCAAACATGTATGCCTTGCTAATTGCACGATACAAGCTGTTTCCTGAAGTTAAAGAAAAAGGAATGGCTGCCCTTCCAAAACTAATTGCCTTCACATCAGAACACGTATGAATTTTATTTTTCTTCTTCTTGTTGAAACATCGTATAGATAGTGATTGTGCATATATAGTCAAGACCTCTTAAGGAAGAATTGTATCCCATGTTAGAGCAACATACAATCTGATGAATCATTTCAGACCAAAACATCGACTATTTATTCCTCTATATAGATAATGCCTGATCTGCTGAGTTACACCAATATTTTTGGTGTTGCTCTGGATTTTCAACATTTGCAGAATCCCTTGTGTTCATCCCAGTTTATCAATTTTAATGTTTCCTGTTAATTTAACATTTATAAACATTTGGACAATAATCTAATATCCATTTAAATATCTTTCTCATGTCCATCCATTCGTAGATAGTCTTTTAATTTCTACAGTAAAGCTGCTGTACTGATCCTGGATGTTGTTGTAGCACTAAAACAGTATCATATCAAAGCACACAATCATCAGGTCAGAATTATACAACACAGAAGAAAGGCATTTTGCCCTATTCTTGTCCATCCCAACCAAGATGTACAGTATATTCAAGTGAATCCCAATTCCCTGCACTTGGTCCATATCCCTTTAAATTGTTGCCATCCATCTATCTGTCCCCATATTTCGTAAATATATATAATGTACCAGCCTCAGCCATTTCCTCTGGCAGCTGGTTCCTTATATCTATGGTCAAGTTCTTATGAAACCTTTTACCACTAATCTTAAAACTACATCTTCTGCTTTTTGATTCCCTAACTCCAGGGGAAAATAAATGCTTCTCTTACCTATACCGTCATGATTTTATATACCTGTATGAAATCACCTCTCAGTCTTGCATGCTCCAAAGAGTAAAGACCTAGCCTATCTAACACCCTGCCCATTACTCAATCCCTGGCAATATCCTTGTAAATCACTTATGCACTCTTTCCCTTTTAATCACATCCTTCATATAACAGGATGACCAAAATCGAACACAATACTGCAATTGTAGCTTTCCCAATGTCTAGGACAATCACAATATAACTTTCCAACTTCTGCAATCAATGCCCTGATTGATTAAGGCAAGCATGCCAAACGCTTCTTCACTACCCTATCTACCTATGCCTCCAATTTAAGGGAGCTATGCAGCTGTATCCAAGGTCCCTCTGTTCCATTTCATGTAAAAATCTTACTTTGATTTATCCTTCCAAAATGTAGCACTTCCCAATGATCTGAATTAAATTCCATTTGCCAGTCCACAGTCCATCCAACCAGCTGATCATGATCCCACTGCAATTCTTGATACCCCTCTTCACTATCTATTGCACTACCTATTTTAGTGTATTCTGTAAAGTTATTAATTATTCCTCATAGATGCTCATCCAGTTTATTAATACAGATGACAAATAACAATGGGCACAGCACCAAACCCTGGTGTGCAGCACTAGTCACAAATCTCCAGTCTGAGAAACATCCTTCTTTGTTCATCTTCTGTTTCCCACCATCCAGCTAATTTTGTAGCCAGTTTCCTCACTCTCCTTGGATACCATGCATTCTAACTTAACAGAGCAGCCTACCATGTGAGATCTTAACGAAGGCCTTACTGTAGTCCATATAAACTATGTCTAACACCCTGCCCTCATCAACTTTCTTGGCTAGGTCATCAAAAATCTCAATAAAATTCATAAGACAAGATCCAAGATCCCATGCACAAAACTATGCAGGCTATCCCTAATCAACCCATCTTTCCAAATGTAGGTGTATCTTATCTCTCAGAATAACTCCCAGCATCTTAGCTACCATGAACATTAAGCTAATGGGTCTGTAATAACCAGGACTATCCTTACAGCTCTTCTTAAATAAAGGCATAACATTTTGCTCTATCTTTGTCTTCCTGCATTTGCCGAACAATGGCAATATTGCAATATCTCAATGGGTGCTCTTGCAGTTTCTTCTCTAGCTACCCTTAGTGTTCTTTGATACCCCTCATCCAGACATGGAGATTTGTCTACCTTCATACCATATACCATATAACAATTACAGCACGGAAACAGGCCATCTCGGCCCTTCTAGTCTGTGCCGAACACTTACTCTCACCTAGTCCCACCAACCTGCACTCAGCCCATAACCCTCTATTCCTTTCCTGTCCATATACCTATCCAATTTTTTTTTTTTAATGACGATATCGAACCTGCCTCTACCACTTCTACTGGAAGCTCGTTCCACACAGCGACCACTCTCTGAGTAAAGAAGTTCCCCCTCGTGTTACCCCTAAACTTTTGCCCCTTAACTCTCAACTCATGTCCTCTCATTTGAATCTCCCCTACTCTCAATGGAAAAAGCCTATCCACGTCAACTCTATCTATCCCCCTCAAAATTTTAAATACCTCTATCAAGTCCCCCCTCTCTACCCTTCAAAGAATAAAGACTTAACTTGGTCAACCTTTCTCTGTAACTTAGGTGCTGAAACCCAGGTAACATTCTAGTAAATCTCCTCTGTACTCTCTCTATTTTGTAAACATCTTTCCTATAATTCGGTCTCTAATTTGGTACATATTAACACATACAACACCTCTTCTTCTAAGTATCTCCATTAACATTGCCAAGTTCCCAACACTTCACCTTTTTCTTCATGGTGAAAAAATACAGAGCAGAAATAATCATTTAGAATTCTGCCCTTCTCTGGTGACTTCTCACATAGATTTCCATCTTGGTCCTTGAAGGGCTATGGCTTCTTCCTATTCAATATTTTCTCCTTAATATGTTTCCAATATCTCTTGATGTTCTCCTTAATTTTCTCTTCCAAATACACCTCTCATGCCTCCTCTTTGTCTCCTAATTTTCTTCTTGAATGTCCTCCAACATTTTCCACATATCGCCAGTGATTCACTTAATCCAAACTGTCTGTGCCTGATCCAGAATTTCATTTTCTTGACTAGAGTTATAATATTCCCTGACATTCAGGGTTTCCAACTCCCAGTGGCTTTGCCTTTTACTTTAACAGGAACATGCAGTCCTTGAACTCTTGCTATCTCAAAGCCTTGCACTTACCAGAGACCCCTTTGGTTACAAGCAAACCAGTCCAATTAAACTTTCCCAGCCTCTGTCTAATGCTGTCAAAATTTCCCTTTCCCCAATTCAGAACTCAAACCTGTTCCTTTCTATAACAACTTCAAAACTAACAGAACTATGGTCACTGGCCCCAAGGTGCTCCCGACCCATGATCTCAGTCACTTGCCCTTCCTTATTTCCCAGGAGTAGATCAAGCTATGCTCTGTTCGAACACATGGAACTTATGCAATGTGGGACCCCCATATACAGTTTGAGGAACTTTTCCTGAACATGTTGAATAAATCCTACCCAATCAAGACACCTATCACTATAACATTCCCAGTCAATGTTAGAAAAGTTAAAATCTCCTATGGTGATAACCCTATTATTCCTACAACTCTCCTGAACCTCCTGCACATGCTCTGCTAATTTCTGAGGATTACTTGGGGGCCCAATGTGCAATCCCAACATGGTAATCATTCCCTTCTTTTTTCTAGTTCCCCCATAACCCTCATTAGATGATCTTTCATTAAAATCATCACCAATTACTGCTACAATTTCACTTTAACCAGAAAAGCAACTCCTCCTCTTTTCCCTTCACCCCTATATTTCGGGTGAATCATTGGTGGCCCAGAACATTATGCTTCCATTCCTGCCTTTCTTTTCACGTTTTTGCAATGCATGTAGTAACCCATCCCACATATTAACCTATGCCCCCAGTTCACCTGCATTACCTCTCACATTAAGTAAATGCAATTTAATCCAAGCAACATTCCTCACTCCTTGCCATGCTCCTTGCTATCTTGCCATTTTTGCTGTCTTTTCCGATACTGCTCTGCCTCACTTCTACTTAGGATCTCACCCAAATGGCAAGTCAGTTAGCCCTCCCTGACAGCACTGGCAACTGTGCCCACAAAGATACCTGCCCTCTAGTTGAGTTGTAACTCGTCCCTCTTGTATTAATAAACATTAATATTTTGCCATATGACTGGATAAATGGCAACTACTTCTGGAGTTATTATATTTGTTTACTTTAATAGCAAAATCATATATTATTGAATAAGTGATCAAGTTCCCAGTAAACAATAATACTGCTAATTGATCGCTTTTCACCATCAGAAATAACATTCATACTGCTTATCAAGGCAGGAATTAATTTTAAGTTACTGTCTTTTTCATACAACGGGTCGGGAGTGAGTCTTAACTGAGGTTTTTTTTGTTGGTGAAACTTTTTTACTTTGATGTCAATCTATGTAGTAGAGCTAATAGGACGATGTTTCAATCCCTATGATAAGTTGGTACTCTGGATGTTGGCAGTGGGCTTGGAGTGGTGGCAAGGAGGGTAGGTACCTCATCAGGGTCATCAGGTGGGCACCCCCCTTCTTTGATGTTTTGTTGACAAGCCCACGTCGTCTCCAAAGGGCCCAATGGTGCTACCTGGCGTCCCAGATACACCCCCCTCAGTTCTGTACCCTCCTGTCTTCATCTTGCAGCCCAGTTGTTGTCTTTCCTTTTAATCCAAATCCAATTGCTGCTTTCTTCTGCTACATTTGACAAGGACTTGATCGCTTGTTGGAGTGAATAACCCCTCACCCCCATCTTTTTCAATAGACTGGTCATAGATCTAGCCACAAATCCCCTGCATCCCACTTCTACAGAGAAAATCTTGGTCTTCCAGCCATTCTGGGCAGCTTCAGATGCCAGTTGAGAGTACTTGGTCTTTTTCCCCTCATAAGCTTCTTCTTTACCATCTTCCCATGGTACTGTCAATTCCACAACATATGCCAGCTTAGCTGTTGTGGACCACAGGACCATGCCTGGCCAGAGTGTTGTAGCCACAATGTCTGGGGGAAACACAAGCTTTTTTCCCAAGTCCACGTCCATTTTCCAATCCCGAGCAACCAGCAGAATGCTTACCTCTTCTGGTGTTATATGGTGCTCTGGAGGTTGGCCTGCTGATACAAATCATGTGATGTGAACACGTTTTGCCGATGTTTGCCAGAGAACATTCATGGTGATTCACCTCTGTTCCAAGACTGATGCCAGCTGTCTGAGAACTTGGTTATGCCCCTGGCTGAGGCTCATGGTGCATCCTGTTAAAATGTGCCTTAGTGCCGGGTGCTTGACAAAGAGACCAAGTGGGGTCTTCTCCCCACCACTGGGGTGTGGGTAGGATGTCACAAGTGGCTCTGATGACAAAACTTAGCTGAGATCCCTCCAGCTCCCAGCTGAGTTTCCTCTTTTCCAGGCTCTCCCAATTAGCCCATTGGCCCTCCTTGGCCATTGAGACGGCCCTGGCGTATCGCTCTGCCTCCTCCTGTCTTCTCACCTTCTCCACCACAAGCCGATCCTTCTGCACTGACGTTGTCTTGTGCCATTGAGGAGCCTTTGGGATGATCCTGAGCCCAGCTCTCCCAAGTTGGACTTGGCCAATCACATCCCTAAAGCAAAGAGCAGACTTAGCACTCTGAACGGCTTCAGATGGAGTTCATTTCCTCCCCGTTGCCACACGGGGGGGTGGGGGGGGGGCGCTGTTCAAATAACAGTATCTTCAGATTCAGTGAGGGTCATGATCAACATTGCTTTGGTGCATTTGAATTCTTCCACAGGACTTGCAATTGGTAATTCCAATTTGCCATTCCCGTACAGTCCAAGAGGACTTAAGCATCGTGGAATTCCAAGCCACTGTTTCACCTGTGTGCTGATCACTCTTTTGAGCTTTTCCACCTTGTTGATGGGGATTTCATTCACTGTTAAAGGCCACATGAGTCTTGGGAGTATGCCAAACTGAAAGCACCACGGCCTGAGTTTTCCTGTCTGCCAGGTCTTGTTGATGCGAGCTATGTACGTGATGGTATCATTTTCAAGTTGTTTAAACTGCTCGGTGTCCTTGAATTGAGCATCATACCATCGGCCCAAGTTCTTCACTGGCATTTCTGACACAGTTGGGACATCAATATGAAATCTTTGATCCGTGACTTGACCTTTGACAATGGAGATGCTTCTGCACTTGCTGGGCTTGATCTTCTTCCTCACCCGTGTGATGTTTTGATGAAGCTTTTCCAGAAGTCCCTTGGTTCAGGGGACAGTTGTCATCAGTATTGTTATATCATCCATAATGGCTCATATTGGTGGTACCATTGACCAAACTGTAGCCGTTTTCCTTGCGCAACCCATTTTGAGGCTCTGATAATGAGGTAAGTCAATCACCTATCTTCTCCAACTTCTTTTCTGCTGATCCTTTGATGCCACTTAAGATCAGGCTCACATCTGTATTGATGGTTTCTCATTCCTTACTGTTAGACTTTGGCCATTTCACCAATGGCTTACGTCCTTGCATGTTCTCCACTTTACAATGTGCCTGGCTGTGTCTTGGACTGCTGCTTATGTCTGAAACTTCTTCCACATCTCATAGGGTGCTGATACTCTGCAGTCTGTGTGTTTCTTCCTGCTGCTGAGTTTCATCCGACTGATTTGACCTTCCTCTTAACAGAATCTGGTCAATGCAGGGCTCTGGGTTGGAGATTTTCAAGCATTTCTTCCGTCCTTGATGAATTTTAAGGCCACAAGTTGACGTTACTTTAGTCCAGCCACACCTACAGGTCTGAAGAGCATGTCCAGCTGCTGGTTTCTCAAGACTATTGCCACTTTCTTGATTCATTGCCATGTCCATGCCGAGGTTCATAACCAGGAGGTCAGTCAGAGAGTCTTTTTGTGCTCCCGCTCTCACAGAATCTGGGGGTACATTTCTCTTTAAACTTCCCGTAGCCAAGTAAGGGTGGCTCTTGTGCCCTGACAAGGTGATAGAGCCTGCTGTTATGGGTATCTATTTCCTCCTGTCAGCTGTCTCTCCAGGTGTCACATGGTCTTTCCCTTGTCGTTAGCTGCACTTATATATCTGCTGCTAGCTTATTACAGATCATGCTATACAAGGAAGACATTCTAGATGATGATAAAGAATTTGGTACATATTTGAATTCTACTGATTGCAGGTACAAATGCTGTGCCGAAACAATTCAGTTTCTACATATCATCTGTTAACACTGAAGTCTCTGGATAAGAAAGTTGAGAGTTCTTGACCAAATCCAGAATAGCAGTGTAAATTTGAAGCTAACAATCCAGTGTGCAATCAATAACATGCTGAGCTTCCTTCTTAATAGCATAAAGGTCCTATTATTCCAAGCTAAGCATTCCCAACCTTTCTTATGCCATGGACCAATACCATTAAGCAAAGGGTCCCAGTTTGGGAAACTCTTTTCTAACTCACACCAAATGCTGGAGGAACTTAACAGCTGAGGCAGCATCTATGGAGAGGAATAAATGGTCAACGTTCAGGCCAAGACCTTCATCAGGACATGATGAATGGCCTCATCCCAAAATATTCACAGTTTATTCCTCTCCATGGATGCTGAATTGCCTTCTGAGTTCCGTGAGCATTTTTTGTGTGCTGCTCTGGATTTTCAGCATCTGCAGGATCTCGTGTCTGTTATTTTAAGGAAAGACAGAAAATCCTTGAGATACGTATCAGGTTAGACAAGTGTCTTCCAAGTCTGGAAAGGAAAAAAAACATGTAACTTTTCAGTAGTAACACCATTTGTCAGAGCTGGTAAAAGGAGAAAACAACAGATTTAAATTATACAGAGTGAGATAATGGAAAGAACACAGGGAATGCCTTTGACAGGATAGAAGCCAAGTCTGTCGAAGTGACACAAGTGCTGCTGATATCATCAAACAGGGGGTGATAAATGCTTCTAACTCGTGTCTGTGTTATTTGGAGGAGTGTAAATAGAGGATGTAGAAGGAAATCAGAACCGGTTGGCTAAAAGAACACTAAGCCTGCACTTCTCCATTCCACTCCCGCCCTGACCTTTTCTCGAATACTATTACAATGAAACTCAGCATAAGCACCTCACCATCTGTCTTGATTTGCTGCAGACCTCTATATAATGTAAGTTCAACAATTTCAGATCAGCAGCTTTTCCTGTTTGTTCCAGAATTGACCAGCTCTACCTATAACATCAACACAGTTTTTCTCAATCCAGAGATGGTGCATATTCTGTTGGCAAATTCCAACATACTCTTTATTTTCTGATTTTCTGAAGCTGCTAGGTTCTGCATTTCACAATTCTGGCATTGTGTTTGGTTTCTCTTATTCTTATTCATCTCCCTGTTTTAATATTCTTCCAAACACAACAGCATCCCATGAACTTATAAACATATTTATCTCTCTCATCTTGCATCAATGTGGACAAGCTCCATCGTATCACAGATGTTCTCTCAATTATCCACACTCTTGTCCCTCTCTTTAACTTAAAATAGCCTGCTTCTATTTTCACGTTTTTTGTTCCATTATAATTTCTTTGACCCAAAGCGTTAACTGTAGTTTCTTTTCACAGCATTATCTGACCTGATCAGCACTTCCAGAATTTTCTGTTTCTGTTCTATGAGTTTAAGTAACACTGGACAAATTTAAATTGAGATTATTTGAATAGATTTGGATAAATTGGCCTTACTATATCATTACAAAGCCGGGGAAACAGATTTGTTTCTTACAAAACTGAGTATGGATTCAATGGGTCATTTGGTCAGTTTCCATATTTAAATTGTCCCATCTCCTCTGTCAAGATTCCTTTGTATTCTGTTGAAGTGGTGTGGGGAAGTTGCCCCGGTGCTAAATCCAATATTTATCAAGTAATCACAAAGAAACAAAGGAGCTGATCATTATGGGAGTCTGCTGTGCATAAATTAGCTGTCATGTTTCCTTTTCTACAGTGAGTGCTTCAAATTGATTCCATTGGATCTAAATATTTTGCATATTCTGGGGTCATGAAGGGCACCACCTCAATTCAAGTTTTGATTTGTCTTTTCTCTTCATAATATTGTGGGATTCAATAAAACGAGTAACACATAAGAATTGCCACTTGAAAAAGCACCAAATGGTTTGCCGTGTTCCCAAATCGAGTACCAAGTCAGTATCTTCTGAGAAAAGAAAGGCAAAGAATAAAAGGACAAAAATACCTCAGGTTTCATAGTTTTTTTTTCTGTTTTGTAGTTATTAGGATCCCATTAAGGTTTTTTTCTCTTTGTGTGCTGATACTTACAGAGTCATTTTTCGATAAAGAAGGCAGCAGCAGCTCTGGGAATTGGGACTGATGGAGTGGTTCTGATCAGGTGTGATGCAAGGTAGGTTATTTTACATACTGCCTTCCACTCCTCAAGCAGCGAAGCCCTGATTCTGCATTCAACCACATTAAAGATCTCTGCTGATACACAATCTGCATGTGCAATTGCTCAGAGCTCTGACTGTGGAGAGTGCTTGCAGGCAGCACAGCAGTGAAGCAGGCAGAAGGTGCCAGTGTGAATCAGGCACAGCAGGTTACAGAGATGCTAAATTCTGGTCCAGTCTGCCCTCTGTAGTGGATGTGGAATATTCCACGACACTATTTTGTAGAAGAGCAGAATTATCCCCACCGTCCTGGCTAATATTTATCACATAATAAACATCATTAAAATTATATTAAAAACAGAACCTGTTGGAAACTACAATATTTTCTCTTTTTATTTAAGATTTCCAGCATCAGCATCTTTTTTTTCAGATTTTCATCAATAGAGAATGACTTGGTCACTGTTGCAGTTGTGTTTGGTAGTCCTTGCAAACATTGGCTTTTCAAAAGAGTGCAGATGCCTACTTTCCGTAGTATTTTGTTGGCTTTAAATGCTTTTGGAATAGCTTCATCACACTAAGGGATTCATATTAATGAAATTCAGCTTCTCCTTATAGCACATGCCCTTGAATCTGGGCAGCATCCTGCTAAAATTCAACTGTACCCTCTGCGTAGCCTACGCATCCTTCCTTTAATGGAGTTGCCAGATGTGAATGCAAAACTCTCGATACAGCCTAGCCAGTGTTTTACAAAGCTGCAAAGTAACTTGCCAACCCTTCAATTCAATGCCTCAACTGATAAAGGCAAGCACTCCATACACATTTTTTACCATTAGGTTAATGCTGGCTCCCAGGGAGCAAACTCATTAGTTCCATTTCCTTCCCTTTATTTCCCTATACCCCTGAAAACTTATTCTGTCTCTCAGGGTCATCAGTTCCCCTTTTCACCATTAACCTGGCCAGGATCATTTTAGGCTTATGATCCTTAGTTTTTACTAAAATAAGGAGTAACCTTACTCAAACGTGTAAGATCATAGGAGGATTTGACAAGGCATATGTTAAGATTATTATTTATCTATTTTATTTATAAATACAGCATGGAATAGGCCTTTCCAGACCTTCGATCCACGCCGACCAACAACCCCCAATTAAACCCTAGCCTAATTATGGGACATTTTACAATGACCAATTAACCTACTAACCGATACATCTTTGAACTGTGGGAGGAAACTAGAGGACCCGGAGAAAACCCACGCATTCCATGTCAAGGACATAAGGACTCAACTCCTTTCAGATGACGTTGGAAATTATCTCCAAACTCCAATAGCTGTAACAGCATTGTGCTAAGCGACACATTACCATTCATTACTGGAGGGCGCACAGAGAAAGAGATATAGCTGAAAAATAGGGAGGGGTCAGTCGTTTATAATTAAGGTGTACACAAAGGTCTTCTGTCAAAGTCATGAGTCAATCTAACTCCATAAATATAAGATGATGTCTCTAGTTGCGATGCTTGAATGTTTGCATCAGAGTTCTGGTTTTAAAAAACGCTTGCATTTTCTGTTGCTAGGTGCCGAGAGACCTATCAATCTGTTTGAAAGACAGATGATCCTTTGTCCTTTATGATGTATTTGTCTCATCAAGCTATCAATCACATACTTCTATATGTGAGCACCGGCTTCTTTAGCCTTTGCAAAACCTAAGATGAGCATAATGCACATGAAATACTATAACATGAAAAAATGCCAGCAGAATGTAGGGTTTAATAAATAGGAATGAAGACTAAAAACACACGGAGCTTGTGATAAATTCTGTGCTACAATCTGTAGTTCTGTATGAACCTACTGGTCACAGGGGAGTCATTATCTCAAAATGGATGAAAATTGTAGATAATGACTCTTATTTCATTAATTGTCATTGCAAATCACCATGGCAACCAATTTGAGTCAGATACTGGCTTGTTGGTAGGGATACAAGATTGTGAATATAGTCTTGCAAGAAAGCTAATTTTAAAAGCCGGGAAAGGCCAACTTGCACAAGGCAAAAACAGATGTTGGGAGGGCTCCAAAGGCACCACGCACAATGAAACAAGCTTAACTGGTAGAAATACCTTCACTGGAACAGCCATTTTACTCTACAAATATAATAAACATTGGACCCAGAAAGCCTGGCGAGAGTGAAGATGATGAATAATTTTTAAACCAAACAGATACTCAGGGCAATGTTTCAATTGGCAGGGTCATATCTTGATTTTGACATTTTGGCTGTTCATATAAATGTTTTTGGAATGATAATATAGTTTTCAGTTCATTGTTAACACTGTGCTTTTAGACAAAAATTGAGTATTGACAAAACTGAAGTATATGTCAAAAGTGCTGTAAATACTTAGTACTCAGGAGCGCCATAAACTAGCAACAGGAATAGGCTATTTGACCCCTCTAACCAGCCCCACCATTCAATAAAATCATGGCTGATCAGCCCTGGCATCATCTCCTCATCTCCACTAATTCCCAATAAGCCTCAATTTCCTGATCTAACCCCTATTTAGAAACTTAAAATGATCTGGTCTCCAATACTCTGATAAAGAATTCTAAAGGTTCACTGCCCTCTGGGAGAAGAAACTTCTATGTGTACCTCAGTTTAAAATGACTAATCTCTGAAACCTATTGCTTCATTCAAGACTTCTACACGAATAAAAAGATCTGGATGTAAAACCTCCCATGCCATCTTGAAATTGTTCATGTTTCAATAGGATCATCTAAACTCCAAAGAATAGAGCCAAATCTGTTTATCCTCTCATCCCAGCAATTAATATACTGTTAGAAGAACTCAGTAGGTCAAGCAGCATCTGTGGAGGCAAAAGGATGGCTGACATTTTGGACAGAGACCTTGCTCCGGGACTGAGTGTAGAGTGATGATAGCCAGTATATTGTGAGAGGAAGGAGCAAGGCAGAAGCTGGCAGATAATAGGTGGACACATGAAAAATGAAGAAGAAGGAATGGTAGATGGAGCTAAATGTGAGAGGAGAGGGAGGGACAGACTTAGAGCTAGTAGGTGACAGGCAGAAACAGATAAGGAAAGAATGATGGGCAGGTGGAGCTAGCTGGGAGATGGGATAGGGAAGGTAAACCTAGGGAGAAGAAAGCTGGGAAGCTGGACGTTGGACAGATGGAACCAGCTGGGAAGGGTGGTGTGTTGGTAACAAGAGGTGATGGAAACGATGAGCAAATAAAGAGAGATCATGGGTGGAATAACAGAAATGAGAAAAGAACAGAGTTAACTGAAACAAGAAATTTCAGCATTTGTACCATATGGCTGTAGTCCATGCAGAAAGAGGATGGCATCCTTACAGGACACAGTATAGGAGGAAGTGTTTATAGTCAATATTAGTGGACACTTTGTGTCCTGAAATGGAGTCAGAGAGATCAAGAAAAGGAAGAGAAGTGTCCATTCTGTAATCCAGTGACAAAGATGATAGAATTAATGAGTTCTGCACAAATGCAGGAAGTATCACCAATTCAGTTAACAATGTAGCAGGGAAAGAGAGGAGTAACCAAATAGGTTTTGAACATTAACTGTTCCACATGCACAGCAAAAAAAAATAGATGTTTGTTTTCTGAGGCCCATGAGATTGCTCATAACTACTGTACACCTTTGATTTGTAAAAAGGCAAAGAATGGATGGAGAAGTTGCTCAGAGTAAAAAAAACAAGTTCTGCTCTGTCAATGAGAGCGATTGTAGAGATGAACTTGTTGGGTCTTTATTCCAGACAGAACAGAGGGTATGAGGACATTCCAGGGGACGAAAGTATATTGAGATTGGATGTCCATGATAAAGATGAGCTGTATAGGATAAGGAAATTGGAAGTTGTTAAAAAAGAGTCAACCCATCAGGTCTTGATGGTGTGCCCGTAGGACATTGAAAACCTGTGCCAATCAACTGGCGGGAGTATTCAAGAACATTTTCAATCTCCCACTGCTGCAGTTGGAGTTCCCTCCCTGCTTCAAAATGGCAACAGTTATACCAGTGCCCAAGAGTCTCCTGGACATAGACTTCAATACCACTTTGTGCAACTGGATCTTTGATTTCCTCACTTGCAGACCCCAGTCAGTTCGGATTGGCAACAACATCTCCTTCACCATCTCCATTAGCACAGGTGCACCATAAGACTGTGTGCTTAGCCCCCTACTCTACTCACTTTATACTTATGACTGTGAGGCTAAGCACAGCTCCAATGCCATTTTTAAGTTCACTGATGTCACCATTGTCATTGGTCGAATCAAAGGTGGTGACAAGTGAGCATTTAGAGGGTGGCTGAGTGGTACCATAACAATAATCTCTCACTCAATGTCAGCAAGACCAAGGAGCTGATTAATGACTTCAGGAGGAGAAAACAGAGGTCCATGACCCAGTCCTCATCAGGGAATCAGAGGTGGTTCCTCAATGTCAAATTCTAACAAACTTCTATAGATGTGTAGTGGAGAGCAAAGTGACTGGTTGCTTCAAGGCCTTATGTAGAAGCACCAATGCCCTTGAATGGAAAAGTCTACAAAAAGTAATGGATATAGCCTGGTCCATCACAGGTAAAGCCCTCCCCATCATTGAGTACATCTAAAAGGAACACTGACACAGGAAAGCAGCATCCATCACCAAGGATCCCCATCACTAGCCAATGCTTTCTTCTCACTGCTCTCTCATCAGGAAGAATGTATGGGAGCCTCAGGACAAACACCACCAGGTTAAGGAACAGTTATTACCCCTCAACTATCAGGTTCCTGAACCAGATGAGATAACTTCATTCAACTTCACTCACCCTAAACTGTTCACACAACCTATGGACTCATTTTTAAGGACTCTTCATCACATGTTCTCGATATTTTCTTTTTCTTTTTGTATTTGCACAAATGTTTTTCTTATGCACTTGGGTTGTCTGCCCATCTTGTGCACAGTTTTTCATTGTTTCTAAGGTGTTTCTTTGTATGTACTTTGAAAGCCTGCAAGAAAATGAATCTTAGGGCTGTATATGGTGATATATGCACTTTAATAATAAATTTACTTTGAACTTTGAACTTTGAAGAGCAGGGAGAGCTGCCTCAATGACTATTGCCCAGTTGCACTCACACCTACTGTGATGAAGTGCTTATAGCCAGAATCAACTCCTGCCTAAGCAAGGACCTAGACCCACTGCAATTTGCCTATTTCCATAATAGGTCTTCTGTGGATGCAATCTCACTGGCTCTCCATTTGGCCTTCAATCACTTGGGAAATAGCAATATCTATGTCAGGCTGCTGTTTATTGATTAGAGCTCAAAATTCAACACTATTGTACTAATCATTAAGCTCCTAAACATGGGCCTCTGTACCTCCCTTTGACTTCCTCACCAGGAGTCCACAGTCAGTGTGTATTGGAAATAACACCTCCTCCTTGCTGGCGCACCTCAAGGATGTATACTTAATCCTCTGATCTGCTGTCTACAGCCACAACTGTGTGGCTAGACACAGTTCAAATTCCATCCATAAATCTGCTGACACAACTATTGTTGGCAGAATTTCAGGTGGTGATGAGGAGGCATACAGGTGTGAGATAGATCAGCTGGTTGAGTGGTGTAGCAACAACAACATAGCACTCAGTGTCAGCAAGACCAAAGAATTTATTGTGGACTTCAGGAAGGGGAAGCTGAGAGAACACGCACCAGTCTTCAAGGAATTGTCAATATAAAGGGTGAGCAGTTTCAATTACCCATGTGTCAACGTCTCTGAAGATCTATCCTGGGACTAGCATACTGATACAAACACAAAGAAGGCACAACTGTGGTTATATTAGGAGTCTGAGGAGACTTGACATGTCGCCAAAGACACTCTCAATTTTCTACAGATGTACATTCTAATAGTTCCATCTCCACCTGGTATAGATGGGCTACTGCATAGGATCGGAAAAACCTTAGAAAGTTGTAAACTAGCCAGCTCCATCATGGACACTAGCCCACCCAGCATCAAGAACACCTTCAAAAGATGATGCATCAAAAATGCAGCATCTATCATTAAGAACCCCCCACCACCCAGGACATGCCCTCTACTCTTTGCTACCATCAAGGAGGAGGTACAGGAGTCTAAAGACAGACACTCAATGTTTCACAAACTGCTTCTTCCTCTCTACCATCAGATTTCTGAATGGACAATGAATTCATGAACCTTACCTCAATATTTTCTTTTTTTGCCTATATATATTTCTTATTTTAATTTATAGTAATTTTATTGTTGTATTACAATGTACTACTTCTGCAAAACAACAAAATTCACGAGATATGCCAGTAATATTAACCCAGATTCTGATAGTTGAGGGCATGAGAGGAGTCTTGAATGTGGAGGTGAAGGGTGCAGACAAGAGGAGAAAGGTTAACGTACAGGTAGGAAAGGATAAATATTGTGGGGTAAGACCAGGCAGGAACATTTGGTGTACCAGAGAAGTTTCTAGGTAGATCTTAGGTAAGAGATAAAGCAGGGTAGAGCAGGTTTGGGACACTATCATGTTGAAGACTGTGGTATGGAAATTTGCTGATGCAATGACATCAGTAGTAGAGTGGGAGATAGTGTCCTGGTGTTTGTTAGTGGAGTCATGTGGAGGGAAGGTATAAGTCTGAGTGTTGTAGTCTTGCCTCTGCAAGGTCCAGATTCCACTATCTGTTATCACTTGTGTCTCTATCCCAGTAATTAACCTCGTGCATTTCCTTTACACTGTCTCCAATTCAATTGTGTCCTTTTTTTAAGTAAAGTGACCAAAACTCACTCGCAACCTATACAATTAGAAAAGCTTCCCTGTTCAAAACTCCAATGCCTTTGCACAAAGGACAAGATATATAATTTGTGTTAACTACTTGCAGCAGCTGCCTGTAAATCTATCGCACTTCACAAGGTCGGATTGCATCTCTTCAGAGAGAAAGGGCATTTCAAATCCCACAACAGGTCATAGACAAGGGTCCTTTATTTTTAAATTCTTTATACAAAAAGCCAGTTTGCTCCAGATATTGGAGGTGTGTATTTGAGAAGTGTCATAATCGCAGTGTGTTTTAGATGGAGGTAGTGAGTGTGTATTGACTCAACCTGTACTTAAAATGTTCAGGTCCTATTGTTTTTAAGAACTAGGATGTACTGTGCAATGAGCACAATGGCACACTCCAGGAGAGATAATTGATACTTTGTCAAATTGACTAGCAAATTTCCAAAAGGGAAATGCTACTGGGAAGGACAAGCACCTAATGAAGTCATGGGAGATATGAAAAACAAATATGAAGACAAGCAGCTAGATCAACAAAGAAAGCCTGTATCAGCAAGGAGAATGTCACTGAAATCCAAACTGGAAAAGATAAACAAGGCTGATAAGAATGAAGAATTTTTGTTCATAAAGAACATACGATTCTTCCTTGAATTGAGGCAAAATTGTGTTATAGTATTAGTTCAGCTGCATGTAATTTAAAACAGCTTAATAGATTTATCAGGTCTTATCCCATTAAAGTGCTTCAGACTACGTTTGTTAAGATTGGAGGAATTTATAAATAGTTTAATATAAAATAAATGAAATCCATTTAAGATCTTATAAAAATGTTATGCCTCAATACTGTATAATTCCCTGTCAGAATTTTAGACACACTTATGCCAAAAATAATGAAGGCCTTCAGGGTTGGACTAGTATCTCCATATGACAAATCTGAAACAATGGATGTCTGTTGAAGGATCTATCCTAAATATATTCCTTGTGTCCAAAGCCTCCCCCCCCCCCCCAGAAAGTGGAGAATCTGTGGAATTCTCTGCCCAGGGAAGCAGCTGAGGCTTCTTCACTAAATATATTTAAGATACAGTTAGATAGATTTTTACATAGTAGGGGAATTAAGGGCTATTGTCAGACGTACATTGTTCCAATTCTGCGCAATGGCTAAGAATGTGGATGGAAACATGGTCAATGGAATAATTATCAATTTCCTAGCCACTCACAGTTAGGATAAATTATTTTTCATCATGCAATCTCTGTTGGAAAAACAGATGAGCTGCTCAATAGATAAATAATCCCCAATACTTGAAAGCAGTGTCCTATGGTTGTTCAGAAATGAGGACATCAGTTACCTGCCTACTAGATATTATATACTACAATATATATATTATATTTGTAGACTATATATAGTATATAGCACAATCTATATTATCCATCAGAAACCAGGCACTAACTCTGAAGCATGACCTTGATTCTCTCAGCATGAACTCTCTAACCTTCTATCCCTGTGAATGCTTTGAATCACTGCTAATTTGTTTTCAGTATTTTCAGGCATAATTAACTGACACTCTGAATAATTTCCTTCACCTCATTCACCATTTCCAAAGTGAAGTAGTAATTTTTTTTGTCTGCGTGGTACAGTCAAGAAGTATGTGGTGTAACGCCCACAGCAAGTCCATTAATCTTGCAATGGGTTAAAAAGCCGCTTTCTCTGCTGCACACTGTTAGCACTTGGCTTGTTTTCACATTAAATGCAAAAATGCTAAACACCATTTACAGAATTGCAGCAACATTTCAAGTTGTGACTGTGCTTTTCTAAATTTTCAGAGGGAAAATAATACCATCAGACCTTGAGAGAAGAATACTTGAAGCTAAGCAAAAGGTCAGTTCATGTTTTGAATTAAATAAAATCCCAATTAAAGCTATTGCGTGTTTCCTATGCACATTTATAAATCAGGCATGAGCTTCCTGTGGATGTTAAGACAGTACAGGGCACTCAGCTGTCAGCTGTCAGCTATATTTACAGTGGACATAACATATAGTCAAGGATTAAGGAGTGAATATTGAGATTGGGATAAAAATTCAACAGCCCAGATAGCTTTAATGAGTAGATATTAGCATTCACTTTCTGGGACTGGTTTATACTGCTCTGTTATCTGTCTAATAGGCAGCACCTTGAGATCAAGGATGAATTGCTTCCCCTACAAAGAAAAGTGGAAAGTACATACCTGTAACTTCTTCAAACATGGGGTAGTTGTTGCACGCTAGCTGCCACATGGATACAGCAGGGTGAGGCCCTATTCAAATTATGGCAGGTAGAAGGACATAGAAGACCAGTTTCTGTAGCTTGAACTTAAGCATAGCCTCATCATCTATCCACACACATTCAGAAGAGTACAAATATGCCTCAAGCCCCCTCTCTCTCAACCTTCAATCCCTTCAGTACCCCCTTGCTGCTCTGCACCTACAGAAATTTGATTCACTCTCTTTTCCTTCTCCCACTCCCTGCTCCACCTCACCCCTCACTCTCCATTGATTGCTCTCTTGCCACTGGTCATCCTCTCCTTGATCCCAGTAGATTCACAACCCAAATCTTATGATCCAGGTCTATAAACTTCCCCTACCCTTTGGAAAACTCCAGCCTTCCACCCAGTGAGACTGACAGACCATGGCTATCCAGTTCAGTGTGAGCAGGTAATAGGATGGGCAGTGGTTTTATTGACCGACAAGACATATTCTTCCTGAGGAAAATCATCAACACCCACCTCTGACAGTTACAGCCATCTTTATAAATCTTAACTGGAATGCCTCGGATACGTTTTTCCATTTTCCTGCATGGGGCTTTCAGACATTGTGAGAAGTCAGGGCAGCTTCCACTTTTGGGAAAAGGGAAACTAGAGTGAATGAATGAATGTACGTAAATCCTGACATTTTTCTCAAGAATGGTAAAAGCGCTGGGGCAGATTATTAATATAAACTTTTGATAAAAATTTCATAAAGGGAAAGGATCAAAATAAAGACCCCTTCTAAGTCCTATCTGTTATTTACATTACCATTAACCTCAAACTATATGTTGTATATTGTTAGCTCAAAACTATACAATTTAAATGATCAACATCACTGAAGCATATCAGTTACTTTATTTCCAAATGGCACACATGCATTTCCCTGAGAGAAATTTTGCATGATTTCCCCAATCCAGAAGTAAGCAAATAAAAATGTTTTTTTTTTATTTGGGATCGGAAGTGTGAGGCTTAATCAAAAATACCATAATGGGTTGTGGGGGGTGGGGGGGGAGGGAAATGGGTGGGAACTCAGGCACACAATCAAATGACAGAACCTCTGAATATAGAACATAACTGAGGGTTGTGAAAGTCAGACACACAATCAGTTGAGGGGCAGAAGATTTCATACACACAGTCAGGTGTTGTGGGTGATGGAAAAGTTTAAACAATTGATCCGGTTCTAACAGTCAATTGCATTTTGGATTTACTGGACACATGTTCTGATGTCAGTGAGAGTTTAGTGCTTCCAAGAACATTGACACGAGGAAAGTGGGCATACATTAAGAAAGATTGCTTGAGAATATGCCTGCAAGATACCGGCCGTGTCCGCCTCCATGGCAATGAACTAGGTAACAATAGATCCTCTTAATTTATGACAAGGCAGATCTTAGTCTTGGAATGTGCTTTAGTGTGATGATATTGAATTATGTTTTAATAAATCTTATTAGAAGGTGCTTTAAATGCTCTTTGATGTATTCCACATGTGAATGGAAGAAATGAATCACAGAGAGTACCCAATCTATTACTGTGGATGGAAGATATAAATCAGAGTGTACACAATCTATTTCTGTCCATAGCATACTGGATAAGAGAATTTCTAGGCCATTGTTTGACCAAAAGAGCAATTGATTGTTTCAGACTCTCTACTCTAAATGTAAATACGTAGTCACTACATTTCTGAAGAGTCAATTGAGGTAAATATAAACTCTTTTTGCTGGGAATTTGTTCAATTGATATAGGTTTATGTCTGGCATAACAAACAGAAAGCCAAGTGACCTGTTTCTGTGCTTACAATCCTTGGTCACATCTCAGCAGTTGATTGAATCCAATAGATCTGAGCCACAATTTAGATTCAACAAAGAATGAGATATAATAGATCATAGAATGATACAGCACAGTACAAGCCTTTTAATCTACTCTAGGATAGTGCTCCATTTATCTATCATCCATGTGCCTAACTAAGAGTTTCTTAATACCTCTTTATTTTTCTGCCTCTATCACCATCCCTGGCAAGACATTCCAAGAGTTGAGCAATCTCTGTATGAAAAACTTACTTCTGACATTCCCCCCCCCACCAAACTTTCCCCCAATTACTTTAAAATTATGCCCCCTTATATTAGCCATTTCCACTCTGGGAAAAAGTCTCTGGCTATCCACTCAATCTATGCCTCTTAACATCTTGTATACCTCAAAGTAAAGCAAACAAGGAATAACATAAAGAAACAAGAGTTTTACACCTATAACAAATGCAACAATAAAATTTGTCCTCTGTCAGCCAGCAACCTTAATTCCAAGATGACCATTACCCTTGGAGAGAGGCTAGACAGAAACAATCCCAAGTGGGAGAAGGAAAACCTGACTGCTCCAGTGCAAAAAGCTTCGATCTAATCCATTGGTTTAAGGATCATTTAGTTCTGATGTATGTAGTCCTGTGTTACTTCTCTCAGTAGGCCCTTCTACACCCGTTGATCCTGGTTTAATCCCCTGGTTTGATAGTAATGGTAGAGTGAAAGATAATACTAGCATGAGGACACAGATTGTGGTGGAATTCATCCCTGCTGCTGCTGGTCTACAATGCCAATGAATGCCCAGCTTTGAGCTGTCATATCTATTGTGAGCATATCACAATTGGCACAGATTGTAGTGTGACATAATGTGATGGAAGGTGTCCACAGTATGAAGCTGGGATCTTGTCTTAACAAGGATTTTGCACCAATTATGTAAATGGTGAGGAGATGGTTCAGTAGGCTTATGCCTCTTGTTGATTCACTCACTATCCATTGCAGACCCAATCTTCAGGTATCAGCCTGTGCTGATGTTGCAAAGCTACTTTTGTTGATGGCATTTTAGTCACCGAGCTAGAATACATTCTGTGTTTCTTCCAAGTGTTGCTCAACATGGAAAAACACTGGCTCATCAACTGAGTGAGTGATGAGAAAGAAGACAATTTGCTGCCTATGTATGACCCAATGTCATTAGACTTTATTGGGTGGGTTCCATATCAAGGTCCTATTAAATGTGTAATTGTGATAGAGGATTCTGGAACATCAGCCGCTGATATCACTGTCAGGTTGTCCATTTTGGGCACCGATCCAAAGACATTTGTGAGCAAGACTTTACGCTCTCCACATTCAATGCTGAAAACGTTGATAAGAGCTCTATCCAGTTTTATTCTTTTTCAATTTCAACATAGTGGTTACAGTATGAGTTGCTAGCTAGGTCATTTAAAAATGAAACACGGGGGGAAGGAGGGGGAAGCAAGAGTGGAAATTACACAGGTCTGGAGTCACATATGGCCTCATCACTATGACAGGTTTTTTAAATCAAAGCTAACTGAATTTAAACTAATTGAAATTTCACAAATGACATGATGGGATTTGAGCTTGTTTTATCTTTTAAATATTGTACCAACATAACATATGCATATTTCCTGCACAAAATGCTGGTGGAACACAGCAGGCCAGGCAGCATCTATAAGGAGAAGCACTGTCAACGTTTCAGGCCGAGACCCTTGGTCAGGACTAACTGAAAGGAAAGGTAGTAAGAGATTTGAAAGTAGGAGGGGGAGGGGAAAATGCAAAATGATAGGAGAAGACCAGAGGGGGTGGGGTGAAGCTGAGAGCCGGAAAGGTGATTGGCAAAAGGGATACAGAGCTGGAGAAGGGAAAGGATCATGGGATGGGAGGCCTAGGGAGAAAGAAAGGGGGAGGGGAGCACCAGAGGGAGATGGAGAATAGGCAGAGTGATGGGCAGAAAGAGAGGAAAAAAAACTAGGGAAAAAAACTAAATATATCAGGGAGGGGGTAAGAAGGGGAGGAGGGGCATTAACAGAAGTTAGAGAAGTCAATGTTCATGCCATCAGGTTGGAGGCTACCCAGCCAGTACATAAGGTGTTGTTCCTCCAACCTGAGTATAGCTTCATCTTGACAGTAGAGGAGGCCATGGATAGACATAGCAGAATGATATCCTTTCCCTTCTCCAGCTCTGTATCCCTTTTGCCAATCACCTTCCCAGCTCTCAGCTTCACCCCACCCCCTCCGGTCTTCTCCTATCATTTTGCATTTTCCCCTCCCCCTCCTACTTTCAAATCTCTTACTATCTTTCCTTTCAGTTAGTCCTGACGAGGGGTCTCAGCCCGAAACGTCGACAGTGCTTCTCCCTATAGATGCTGCCTGGCCTGCAGTGTTCCACCTGCATTTTGTGTGTGTTGCTTGAATTTCCAGCATCTGTAGATGTTGTCGTGTTTGCATATTTCCTGAATACGTTTGCACCAACATAACATATTAACATTTCCTTCTCATGTGAGTTTCTGATCAGGTTTTTCTGTTCTGTCCAGGGCTTTGTTCCGTTCTTTGTGAATGCTACGGCTGGCACCACAGTGTACGGTGCCTTTGACCCTCTAGCTGCCATTGCCGACTTATGTCAGAAGTACAAGATCTGGATGCATGTGGATGTAAGTGTGTCTGATCATGTTTGCCATTTCCTCTCAAATCCTAATCCTGCCCACTTATTCCAATAGGAAGACAGCTCTTCCCAAAGCTTTCATCAACTTTCATATTTTAAACTGCAACCTTACCATCTTCACATTGTAGATGCAAAGGTTGTGTCACACCCAGCCTCCACCTATCTCCATAAAATTCTGATTAAAATTCAAAATATAGTGTCTCATTTGAAGATATTCTTATTTATTTAACTCAATGGCAAACGTTAACAAAATAATGAAATAAAGCAGGAAGAGTTGGAAGTACCAAGGTCAAACAGAATCAGTGAAGAAAGAAGCCGAGTTAACATTCAATCAACAGTCACAAATATTAATTATATTTCTTCTACCATAGATGCCATGTAATCTGCTGAGAATTTATAGTGTTTTATTTTCAGATTTTCAGCATCTGCATGATTTGACTTTTATTGGTTAGTTAGCTAAGTAGAGATCTCACTGCCCATTATCCACGTCATCCCTTTGGCACATTAACAAACAACTGGCTGAAGGACCTCAGCAGACTCAGCAGAATCTGTGGGAGGAAGCAAATTGCCAATGTTTCTGATCACAACTCTGCATCCGAACTCCATTGGCAGTTGATTTTGTTTGAATTAAACTATTGTGAAATGTTGGTATTACTTTGCTTAACTCTCTGTTTTATTTTAATTCAGGCAGCCTGGGGTGGTGGTTTGCTGATGTCTAGAAAACATCGCTGGAAGTTAAGTGGAACTGAGAGGTAATGAATGCTATTGCCACTTTCTCAGACCTGGTGACACAACTTGTCAACAGTCTGCTGCTGACTTATGCTCAATCTCTCATTTTGGTGCCAGTTTAAAGGAACCCCTGGCGAAGCTGTTGAATATAAAAAAAAGTTGGGTCAGGTCTATAGAAATTCAAGGCCTGTTTAGATTTTATTTTGGATATCCCAGATAGAAAAAGGCTTTGGTACAACTTCCCTATTCTAATTGCTGGAGGTACAACAAAATACTGTTCTCAAAATGTTGCTGGGAGTCAGATGTCTGCTTTTAAGATATCTAGTTGATATGTCCATTGGTGGCCATAGAAGGACTCACACAAGGGTAGAAAAAAAACACAGATGTTTTGCAAACATGAGGAAATCTGCAGATGCTGGAAATTCAAGCAACACACATAAAATGCTAGTGGAACACAGCAGGCCAGACAGCATCTATAGGAAGAAGTACAGTTGACGTTTTGGGCCGAGACCCTTCGCCCGAAACGACAGATGTTTTGTCAAGCCACAATCAAATTATTAGCTCCTCACTGGGCCCTTCTTGAAGATTGAATACTACAGATCCTTGGTGGGTATCAACGACAGCGAGGTGGGAAAGAAGTGGTTAAGTCCTCCTCCACTGCTTTTTAACTGCATAATTTCCAGCAGATTACAAGAGTTAAAATCCACTTTTGGCTTCACAATAGATTTTCAACCAGATTTAAAATTATAATTATGTATTATTGTTCACTCCTGTCATAAGTTTCATGGTGGCCTAATACAGTACTGGTAGGTCTTGAGTGTTCAGAGTTTCAAAGGGGAGATGCCACCAGTCTGCTCCTCCTGCTTTAATTTCTAACAGCTAATTATGTACTTTTCAAATTCAGATTGGCAGCAGTAAGGTGATTGAATGGTATTTATTGTCCCTTTTCATAAATACAGTTGATATCTTTATTTCTAGGGCGAACTCTGTTACTTGGAATCCACACAAGATGATGGGAGTCCCCTTGCAGTGTTCAGCTCTACTGGTCAGAGAGGAGGTAGGGACCATTTTTTCATGCAGGTTCATTGGTAGTGAATTAATAATGCCACTATCTCTTTAAATCCCATTTATAGATACTGACTATGATGTTTCCTGATGTAATTTTTGCTTCATGTCATCGTTAAGTGTCTTCCCACAGTGGCAGTAGAAGCACTAACAATTACCAGCAAATACCCAAGTTAGCTGTTAATCTTAAAATGAACCTGGGCCCTCTGTCCTTGTTCTGCAGTCAGTGATACAGGAAGAAATACAGTCAATGGTCACTTTATTGGGAACACCTGATCTAATCAGCCAATGTGCTGATGATTTTGTCATGTAAAACATCAGGATATTTTTGGATGGTGATAAGTGAGAGTTAGGATTGTTTTTAATACACAGATTTGTTTCTTATAAATCTTAAATTGTAAAAATCAAGATATTCTGTAGCAGGCTGGGTTCTTAGTTAACTTGGTTCAATTACTCCCAGAAAATTTCAATCTGTTCAAATTTTAAAATTCATTAGCCTTTTTATGATATGCAACTCAATTTTCTTCATGTGGTTATCTGGTATTTTTTCTTGCTTTCCAATTGTTATTACACACTTCTTTACCTCCTGATTTCTTAAGCACTCTTTCACCGTAATTCCATCTTCTTCCTTTCTTGCCATTTTACATTCCATTTTGCTGCTGCGGTTCATCCGTGTCCCAAATCCCAATCCATCCAGTTATCCTCAGTCATGATTCAGATCACTGTTAAACTTTGCTCCTTTTGCATTATTTCACACACATGCACTGAGTTGGATTTTCAGAATTACCATACGCTTCTTTCGCATAGATTCTCCATGAAGATAAAGGTCCCATATGGCTAGCACATTAACAAGCTTAGTCGATTCCTGTTGGGGATCAGATGTGTTATTTTTAGGTACTCTGACTTTAAAGATTACCCTAAGAATTTTCACTCGTACTTCAATGGAGAAGACTTATGTGCCACAGATTTGTGAAGATAAGACATTGGAACAGGAGTAGACCATATGCATGATGTTTAACAGGCATTTGGACAGTTACTTGAATAGGAAGAGAATAGAGGGATGCAGGCCAAGTGTGAGTAAATCAAAGAAGCATCAGTTTGGATCCTTGTCAGCACAGACATGCTGGGGAAGGGCCCGTTCCCAAGCTGTACAACTCTGTGATCTTAAACTTTCACTCAGAAACAGAATCAGGTTTAATATCAGTGGCACATGTCATGAAATCTTTTGTTTTGCTGCAGTAGTACATTGCAATGCATAGTAATAAAAACTATACATTACAGTAAGCATATATTTTTAAAAAACAATGCAAAAAAAAGGGCAAGAGTTCATGGGTTCACTGTCCATTCAGAAATCTGATGGCGGAGGGGAAGAAGCCGTCTCTGACACACTCAGTGTGTGTCTTCAGGCTCCTATACCTCCTCCTTGATAGTGGCACTGAGAAGAGGACGTATCCTGGGTGATGGGGGACATTAATGATTGATGCCACCTTTTTAAGGTGCCACTATTTGAATGTATCCTGAATGCTGGGGAGGTTGGTGCCCACAATAGAGCTGGCTGAGTTTGCAACTTTCTGCAGCTTTTTCCAGTCCTGTGCAGTGGCCCCTCCATGCCAGACAGTGATGCAACCAGTTAGAGTGCTCTTCACTGTACATATATATAAATATGTCAGTGCATTGGTGACATACCAATTTAACTCAAATTCCTAAAGTAAATAACAGCTGTTGTACCCTCCTTGTAATTGCATCAATTGTATAGATCCTCAGAGATGTTGAAATGCAGGAATTTGAAACTTCCCACCCTTTCCACCATTGATCCCTTAATGTGGACTAGTGTGTATTCTCTCAACTTACCCTTTCTGAAGTCCACAATCAAATCCTTGGTGTTACTTACGTTGAGTGCAAGCTTGTTGCTGCAACACCACCCAACCAAGTGGTTGTCTCACAGCTGTATGCTTCCTTGACACTATCTGATTCTGCCAACAATAGTGTCATCAGCAACTTTATAGATGGTGTTTGAGTTGTGCCTAGCCACACAGTCATGGGTGCAGAGAGAGTAGATCAGTGGGTTAAGCACACACCCCTGAGATGCACCAGTGTTGATTGTCAGCGAGGAGGAGGTGTTATTTCTGATCCATACAGATTGTGGTCTCCCGGGGAGGAAGTCAAGGATCCAGTGGCAGAGGCCGAGGTTTTGGAACTTTTTGATTAGAACTGAGAGTTTGATTGTGTTGAACACTGAGATGTAGTTAATAAACAGCAGTCTGACATAAGTGTTACTGTTATCCAGATGATCTAAGGCCAAGTGGAGAGACAATGAGACTGCATCTGCTGTAGACCTATTCTGGTGATAGACAAATTGCAGTGGGTCCAGGTTCTTGCTTGGACATGAGTTGATTCTAGCCATGACCAATCTCTCACAGCACTTCATCACCGTAGATGTGAGTGCCACTGGATGATAGTTGTTGATACTCTTCCTGCTGGACATTGAGCTCTGGTATGATTGTTCCATTGAAGCAGATGGCAAATCCGAATGCAGTATTGAGAGATTGATGATGTGCTTGAACACTCCCACCAGTTGTTTTATATAGGCTGTTTGTGCCCTACCAGGTACACCATGAGGTCCTGATGCCTTGCAAGTGTTTACCCTCTTGAAGGATGTTCTAACAGTGACCACTGAGATAAAGATCACAATATCACCAGATGCTGCAGGAATTCACAGAGGTGCAGTGTTACTCCCCCTATCAAAGTTCACCTAAAATGGGTTGAGCTCATCTGGGAGTGGAGCATCACTGCCATTCATGATTTTAGGTCTTGCTTTGTACGAAAACCCTGTGAGGACTTACATACATCTGATTCCATCTCTAACCTCAATCATAATTGTTGCTTCACCCTTCTGTAGCTCATATCTGTGCTCCTTGTATACTTCTGGATCCCTGGTCTTGAATCCCGCAGACCAAGCCCTGAATGCCACACAGATCTAACCCTCAGAAGACTATGCATCTCCTATTTCTCCTTTTGATTTGGGTATATCTGAGATGTTCTTGAAGGCACACACTCATCCACACAGGTTTTGATGAATTCCATGACAACTGTGGTATATTCATTCAGACTTGATGATGATCCAGTCCACCATCTCCAAGCAGTCCTGTAAGCCATTCTCTGGCCCTCTTGACTGAACCTTCTTGAACTTCTCCACTGGTGCTGATTGAGAAATTGCTTTCAAACTTCAAATGAAAGAAATTGCTGCCTGACTCAACAAGTTGAGCAGCACCCGTGGAGGGAAAGGAACAGTTAATGATTTACGTAGGGACCCTGCATCAGGACTGAGAGTGGAGAGTGAAATTAACTGGTACAAATGGAAGGGGTCCAGTAGGATGTAGATGAATGGAAGTGAGGTGAAGAACGATGGACAGATGGAGCCAGGTGGAAGAAGAAGGGCAGAGTTAGGAGAAAAATGCAGGTCACGGATAGTTGGAAGCAGACAAGAAGAATAAAAAAAGTGGGAGGATGAAGTTGGAGAGGAGAGGATGAAGGTGGAGACAGAAGCCAGAGAGTGGTAGGTAGGGACACAAAGACCAGAAGTTCTGAAATCTGATCAGTAATGCAGGTGATAATGGGAACCATTAAGGGAGAGATGAAAAGTTGATGAAGTCAGATAGAGGAGGAAATATAGGGAGTGGTTCAAACCATGAGGAGAAGAGGGTAAAAGTGAGTAATTTGATTAGATTAGAGTAGATTAGATTCAATTTTATTGTCATTGTGCCGAGTACAGATACAAAGCCAATTGAAATACAATTAGCGTCTAACCAGAAATGCAAAGAGTAGTGTTATTTACAAAATAACTGCTACAGCACACAAATATAAAAGTACTGAGACAGTACAGTATGGGTGCAATACTGCTTAGCGCTGTGATGTGAGGTTCAGCAGGGTCACAGCCTCAGGGAAGAAGCTCTTCCTGAGCCTGCTGGTGTGGGAGCAGAGGCTCCTGTAGCACCTACCAGATGGGAGGAGAGTAAAAAGTCCATGGTTAGGGTGAGATGCATCCTTGATAATGCTTTTCGCCCTGCCCAGGCAGCGTTTATGGTAGATGTTCTCAATGGTGGGCAATTGGGTGCCGATAATCCACTGGGCAGTTTTCACCACACACTGGAGTGCTTTGCAGTCCGATACAGGACAATTGCCATACCACACTGAGATGCACTTGGTGAGTATGCTGTCAATGGTACAACGGTTAAAGTCCGTCAGTATCCTGGGACAGAGGTGAGATTTCTTGATGCTCCGCAGGAAATAAAGGCACTGTTTCACTTTATTGATCAGGATAGAGGAGTTCAGGGACCAGGTGAGATCCTCGAAAATGTGGACACCAAGGAATTTGAAGTTTGATACACACTCCACTACAGCTCCGTTAATGTAGATGGGGATGTGAGTGTGGCTCCTAGCATGCCTGAAGTCCACAATGAT
Organism: Hypanus sabinus; assembly: GCF_030144855.1. NCBI lineage: Eukaryota > Metazoa > Chordata > Chondrichthyes > Myliobatiformes > Dasyatidae > Hypanus > Hypanus sabinus. The sequence goes on along the minus strand of NC_082711.1, from coordinate 46,722,184 downwards.
CTCTTTGGTCTTCTAGGTGTTAAGTGCCAGGTTGTTGTTGGCACACCACGGGGCCAGGTGCTGGACCTCGTCCCTGTAGGCCGTCTCGTCAACCCCTCTGATCAGGCCAACCACCATGGTGTCGTCTGAGAACTTGATTATGGAGTTAGAACCATGTACAGGAACGCAGCCATAGGTGAAAAGGGAGTACAGAAGAGGGCTCAGCACACAGCCTTGAGGCAAGCCAGTGTTCAGGGTGAGAGTGAAGGAGGAGCAGTTGTCTAACTTAACAGATTGGTATCTGTTAATCAGAAAGTCCAAGATCCATTTGCAGAGGGAGGAGCTGATACCAAGCTGGCGAAGTTTGGTGATCAGCTTGGAGGGGGTCACAGTATTGAATGCCGAACTAAAGTCAATGAACAGCATTCTGATGTAAGAGTTGGGGCTGTCCAGGTGGGTCAGGGCGGAGTGAAGTGCCATGGAGATGGTGTCCTCTGTTGACCTGTTGGTGCGAAAGGCAAATTGATGGGGGTCCAGGGTAGTGGGCAGACAGGATTTGTGGGCAGACAGGATTTCAGATGTGATAGAACCAGGGAACTGATGGGAGATTATAGAAAGGGGATAAAACTGGAAGGATCAAATGTGAAATGGAAGGAGAGAGAGAAGGGACCACAGGAGATATCACATATCTACCTCTGTGTCCCAACTCCAGCTCTCCACCTCCCCATTGTGATATATGTAAATAACTTCAATGAAAATGTGGTTGGGCTAGTTATCAATTTTATAGTTGACACAAAAACCACAGAGTCTTGGATAAGGAGTAAAGTTGTTGAAAGTTACAACAGGACATAGATGAGTAGGAAATATGGCCCAAAATTGGTAGGTGGAGTAAGTGTAAGGTGTTTCATTTTTGGAGATCAAATGTTACAGGAAAGTATTTATCAAGGCCTTTGGCAAGTTCTCACATGGGAGTTTGGTCAAGAAGGTTCTGTCGCTTGGCATTCAAGGCGAGGCAGTAAATTGGATTACACATTGGCTTCATGGGAGAAACCAGAGAGTGGAAGTAGAGGGTTGCTTCTTTGAGTGGAGACGTGTGACTAGTGATGTGCCACAGGGATCGGTGTTTGGTCCACTGTTGTTTGTCATCTATATCAATGGCCTGGATGATAATGTAGTGAAGTTGATCAGCAAATTTGCGGATGACACCAAGATTGGTGGTTTAGTGGACAGCAAGAAAAACTGCAGGAGCTGGACTGGCCGGAAAACTGAGCGATAAAATCTCAGGTGTAATTTAATGTAGATGAGTGTGAGGTGCTGCACTTCGATAGGACCAAGCAGGGTAGGTCTTACATGGTGCGTGGTAGGGCACTGACAAGTGCAGTAGAACAGAGGGATCTGGGAATACAGGTCCATAATTCTTTGAAAGTGCCATCACAGGTAGATATGGTCATAAGGAAAGCTTTTGGTACATTGGCTTTTGGCCTTCATAAATCAAATTACTAAATGTAGGAGTTAAGATGTTATGTTGAAGATGTATAAGATGTTGGTAAGGTCAAATTTGGAGTACTTTGGGCAGCTGTGGTCACCTACTTACAGGGAAGAGTGCACAAAAGTTTATTTAGATGTTGCCAGGACTTGAGGATGTGAATTATAAGGAAAAGTTGAATAGGTTAGGGCATTATTTTCTAGAGTATAGAAGAATGAGGGTATTGATTGCAATTTTCTTAACCTATCTACAGGAAAGATGTAAATAAGATTGAAAGAATACAGAGAAAATTTACAAAGATGTTGCCGGGACTGAGGACCTGAGTTATAAGGAAAGATTAAATAGTTTAGAACTTCATTCCCTAGAACATAGAAGATTGAGGGGAGATTTGATAGAGGTATACAAACGTATGAAGACTATAGATAGGGTAAATGCAAGAAGGCTTTTTCTGATGAGATTAGGTGAGACTACAAATAGATGTCATGGTTTAAGGCTAAAAGATGAAATGTTTAAGGAGAACATGAAAGGTAACTTCTTCAGTCAGAGTGTGGTGAGAGTGTGCAATGCGCTGACAGTATAAGTGATGGATGCAATTTCGATTTCAATGTTTAAGAGCAGTTTGGATAGGTATGTGGATGGTAGAGGTATGGCGGGCTATGATCCGGGTGCAGGTTAATGGGAGCAGGCAGTTGAAATGGTTTGGCATTAACTAGATGGGCCAAAGGGCCCGTTTCTGTGCTATACTTTTATATGACTCTGTACAGTAAATGGCAGGACATTAAGAGCATTGATGTACAGAGATATCTTGGGCTGGAAATCCATGCTCCCTACAGTGGCAACACAAGGATATAGGATGATTAAAAAAAGCATGTGGCATATTTTCATTTTATTGTTTGGGGCTTTGAATATAAAATTTGACAGGTTAAGTCAATGGTGTATAAAACTTAGGTGAAGTCACTTTTGAAAGCTTTGTCTGCCTTTCTGATCATCGGATCACAGGAAGGTTGTAAAGGTTTTGGAGATGGTGCAGAAGAGTTTCACTAGGATGTTGCCTGCATTAGAGAGCATCAGATTTGAGAAGAGCCACAAGCATTCTGCTCAGTCAGGCAGCTTCTGTAGAGGGAAAGGAATTGTGGACATTTTGCATCAAAACTCTGCATTGGGTCTCAGACTGAAGAGGAGTGATAATCAGTATAAAGAGTAGTGAGGGAGTGGTATGACAGGAGACTGAGGTGATTAGGGGACTGTGGAAGGGTGAACTATAATAGGCAGGTCAAGATGATGGGGGAAGGATGTAGGGGGACTTGGAAGATAGTGAATGAAAGTTGAAGCCAGACAAAATAAAGAGGCAGATGGAGCAAGGTGGAGTGAAAGGATGTTATAAGTGGAGACAGCTATTTCCGTTTTCACCTTCCCCTCCCACAACTCACTCCATCTGCTTTTCCTTTTCTTATTTTTTTTTAATTTCCTCTTGATACTATCACAGTCTTGAAAACATTAAATGTCTGAGTTTTGCTTAAATTCAGTTTTCAGCGTGCATGCATTGTAGCAAAGCCATTAGAGAGTTGAACATTGTGCAATCAATGAACTTCCACATTTCTGACCTTAACATGCAATCAACAGCCTCTGAATTACTGAATTCCAAAAACTATTACACTTTGTCATTTAAAATCCTTTATTGTTTAGACCTGTACTTATGAACAACTTTTTGGATTTTATTTTACTTTCCAAGCTTTAACCTGTCATACCTATCTTCACACTTGATTGAACTTTTTGCAGGGACTGTTGCAAAGCTGTAATCAGATGAATGCCTGCTACCTCTTCCAACCTGACAAACACTATGATCTGTCCTATGACACTGGAGATAAGGCATTGCAGTGTGGGCGACATGTGGATATTTTTAAATTGTGGCTGATGTGGAGAGCTAAGGTAAGCATTTCAATGTGTGATCTGCATTTTTTATTGGTTTCTTTATGAGCAGCTTAGAGAGTTTTCATTGAGAAAACATTAGAGACATTTTAGAGAGCATGCCTTAAAAGAAAAGCTTGAGTGACCTAGGGCATTTCTCTTTGGAGCAAAGGACGATGAAATGGAACTTAATAGAGGTGGACAAGATGATAAGAGGCATAGATCAACCGGATAACCAGAGACTTTTTCCCAGGATGGAAGTGGCTAATACCAAGGGTTATAATTTTCAGGTGATTGGAGAAAAGAATAGGCAGGACATCAGAGGTATTTTTTTTTTATATAGTAAGTGTGGCAGGTGTGTGGAATGCCCTGCCAGAGGTAGTGGTAGAGCAGATACATTAGGGGCATTTAAGACCTCTGGATAGGCACATGGCTGATAAAAAAAAAATAACTTGAGGACTGTGAAGGAAGGAAGGGTCGTAGGCTAGGTTAACTGGTCAGGACAACATCAGGGTTCAAAGGGCCTGGACTGTACTGTTCTATGTTCTAAGCATAGAACACACCATGGCGGCGGACCAGTTAGCACGATGTGTTTACAGACCAGGGTCTTTCACAGTTTGGAGTTCAGTTCCAGCACCATCGGTAAAGTGTTTGTACACTTTCCCTGTGACCTCAGGGCGCTCCGGTTTCCTCCCTCAGTCCAAAGATGTAGTGGTTAGTGGGTTATATGGACATTGTAAATTATCCCGTGATTAGGTTATATAGGTGGGTTGCTGGGCAGTGCAACTCGTTGCGTCAGAAGGGCCTGTTCTTTAATTATGTAAAATGACCATCTCTGCCAATCCTGAGGTTTTTGATTCAGTTTTTTTAATGCAATCAGTAAAGTCTGACCTGCTGAGCATGTCACACATTGTGGGTATTATCAACATATAACACTGACAAAGAAGCATCATCTGATTCTAAAACCACATTACCTTGTTTAATCTCACCTCTTCATCCCTCTCTAACTGTGTCACAGCGTGATACAGTGCTAATAATCACTACAGTTTACAATATCAATTTACAAAGAGAGTAACTCTCTTGAGGAATGTGTGAAAGAAACCATAGCAACTTCTACCAATCCAAGCAGGAACTTTTCACCAGAAATACAGGAAGTGGAGGACAGTCAAGCTACATCCACACTAGACCAGATAAATCCATAACAAAAGCTTTTTCTCTTCATCTTGACCCTCTGTCCACACTAAAACAGTGTTTTCCTCCCCCAGAAACAGAACTTTTCTAAAACGCCCTGCAGAGTGTTTAAATTTGAAAACACCGATTGGCTGGAGCAGTGTGGACATGGTAACTGGAGATTTCTAGAAACGCTGTCGTGACATGCCAGAACAAATGGTGACAGCAGCACGCCATTTCATTGTTTTTGGTAGATGTGTCCTGCGCATGCCCAGTAGGAGGAGATTAGCTGAAATATCCATTTTAATATGGACAGAAGTATTTTCAAAAATGCTTAGTGTAGACGCCTATCGTTTTTATGCGAAACCGGCATTTTCAAAATTATATGGTCTGGTGTGGACATAGCCTCAGAAACAAGTAATATGCTTTAATTCCATCTCCGTCACTTAAGGTCACCAATTTTAGTCACCCACAGTGGATTTACCCATCAATTCCACTCCTTCAAGTACCTGCTTTATCGTTATATCCAACACTCTCACATAATAATCACTTTCAGAGAGCAAACCTGAACTCTTAAACTTTACCTTACACACCAAACGTCTGTAAAAGCAGACTGTGTGTCAAATGGCAGGGCATTTGTTGGCAATGATATGGGTTATCATTCCATTCTTCTGATGTCTCAGAGCGAGAAGGGTAACTTACTAAGAGAGCAGGTAATTCAGGCTAAATTTACCGGTATATTCTTACCAAATGTTGAAGAAAAAAGATAAATAATGAGAAGAAAACGGTACTCAGTTGCTTTTTGAGATTAATACTAATACAATTCAGAATGAAGTTCTGTTTTTTTTTCAGAGTTTGCAACTACACTTTATGTACTGGGCATGAGTATAAAGGGCATTGGAGTCCTGATTCATCACTGATAAATGGATTAACTATGTTAATTTGCATAAATGTAACAGCTGTCTAAATTACCCCTGCCTACACTATGTCAAAGGCCTAATGACTGCACTTGAACACTTAATTCCAAATAGCTTCTAGCACCTTCAGATCAAAGCATACATAATAGGTGAGAGGTTTATGATTCATCAAGGTGCTTTAATAGATTTAGACAGAACGACTGTGATGTGACAAAATCAATGTGATTTTCTGGGCTGAAGTAATTCTGTTGAATTGATTTCAGCTCTGGCGAGTATCCATTGCTTATTCTGGGATTACTATTGCAAAGGGCTGTATAAGAATAAGGTGAGATGTCTGTAAAACTTCTGGGCCTGCCTTCTGTGTTATTTTTTCAGGGTGAGATTAGCAGATAACTTCCAAAAATAAGAAGATATGTTCACATCATAGCTGACTGATGGAAAAGTTTATTTCAATTTTTGTTGCAGCAGCAAAAAAAAATGATGGAGGAACTCAACACGTCAGGCAACAACTACGGAGGGAAATTAATAGTTGATGATTCGGGTTGAGACCCTTCCCTAATCCTGATAAGGAGCCTCAGCCGAAAACATCAATAATTCTTTTCCCCCTATAGGTGCTGACTGACCTGCTGAGTTCCTTCAGCATTTTTTTATGTTGCTTCAGATTTGCAGTGTCTTCAGTCTCCCTTGTATCTTCATTTTTTGTTTTCCAGGGTACCTTGGGTTTTGAGGCACAGATTGACAAGTGCTTGGACCTATCTGATTACTTGTACAACAAAATAAAAAACAGAGAAGGATTTGAAATGGTGCTTGATGGGAAAGTACGTTCGATTTGAATGGCTAAGGTGGAAAAAGAAGGGTATCTGATGTTTCACAAATTTGAAAACAAATGGAGAGTACAAAAGATAAATGTATTGCAAAGTTTTGTTAGCACATGGAGCCCAAGCAACAGTAAAACAGACCAGATGTTTTTTGCTTGTTATGACTGCTGAGCCAGCATCAACCTTGGGATCAGCATTCACCACTTCACCTGCTTCTCATTCTTCGAAGTTGATCTTACTGGGCTACCCCTAAACTAAAAAAATCTGCCTTTCAACAACCTCTAACTCACAGAGCTGTTTCATAGTCTTCTGATTCCAACCCTCGCATTGGTCTCGTCAGCCACAGATGCTGCTGCACGAACAACGCAGACGGCGTTGCCTGGCACACAACATCTGTGGTCGACCTTGACCAAAAGGGAGTTACCAGAGATCTAACTGATTGGCCTTTGAGAGGCAGGCAGATGAGATAACTGCATTGGCCATTTTGATTTGACACAATGCCAACCAATCCAAAAGTGAGTCTTTAGAGGTGACTATTTTCCATACATGATAATATGTATGAAAAATACTTTCAGTAGCTCTAAACACTCTTATTTTGATTGCATACCAAGCCATACTGTTCCTCCTTTAATAAAAATATTTGCAATTCTAATATGAGGCTTTAATGTTTATACCTGTAAACCTTCAGCTAAACAATATACAGATTTAACAAGTCGGGAAATGGTTATCCGTATGCAAGGAGTAGAATTTTAGGCTCCACTGTGGCATCACTTCTGTGTTCCTGAAGATTTTCTACTTTTTATAACATTTGTGGAGACAAAAAAAAAACCTACATTTGATCATTTCCAGTCTCTTGTGTTACTAACTGGTGGTCTTTGACAGTTCACTATCACCAAAGGAAATTTAATTGCATTTAAATGTGTCTGATCTTCAATCATATATAAAAGCAGTTTAAGTGGAATTAAGCAGACTTATAAAAGTATAAAAGGAATAGATTGAACAATATCTTATAATATATATCTGGAGACGAACGATACTGTTCTTGGACTAAAGTTCAGTATTCAACACCATACTTCCATCCAGGCTTGATAGGAAGCTCAGTGACCTTGGCCTTGACCTTGCCTTGTGCAGCTGGATCCTGAACTTCCTGTCAGATCACCAGCAGGTTGTAAGAGTGGGCTCCCTCACCTCCAACCCTCAGACTCTCAATACAGAAGCCCCCAGGGCTGTGTACTGACTCCCTCCTTCACTGTATCGCCACCCACAGCTCCAATCTGCTAATTAAATTGATCGACGACACTATATTGATTGCCCTCATCTCAAACAATAACAAAGTGGCCTACAGGGAAGAGGTCATCTCTCTGATACAGTGGTGTCAAGAAAGCAACCTCTCCCTCAATGTCGCAAATTACAGGAGGAATGGAGATGGGCTAACCCCTATTGACATCAATGGATCTGGGGTTGAGATCCAAGTTCCTTGGCTTCCACATCACCGAGGACCTCACGTGGTCTGTACACACAAGCTGTGTGTGGAAAAAGGCACAACAGCGCCTCTTTCACCTCAGATGGTTGAGGAAGTCTGGTATGGGCCCCCAAATCCAAAGAACTTTCTACAGGGGCACAATTGAGAGCATCCTGACTGGCTGCATTACTGCCTGGTATGGGAACTGTACTTCCCTCAATCACAGGACACTGCAGAGAGTGGTGCAGACAGCCCAGCGCATCTGTAGTTGTGAACTTCCCATGATTCAGGACATTTACAAGGACAGGTGTGTTAAAAGGGCCCGTAGGATCTTTGTGGACTCGAGTCACCCCTAACCACTATCTATTCCAGCTGCTACCATCCAGGAAACAGTACCGCAGCATAAAAGTCAGGACCAACAGGCTCCGGGACAGTTTCTTCCACCAGGCCATCAGACTGATGAACTCAGGCTGATTTGAATGCACTCTACATTACATCAACTGTTCTATTTATTATAAATTACTATGATTGCCCACTGCACATTTAGATGGAGATGTAACGTAAAGATTTTTACTCCTCGTGTATGTGAAGGATGTAAGAAATAAAGTCAATTCAATTCAATATATTAAGCCATTGTAAAATAATTAATGATATAAATATAAAGTAAAACAGTGTATTTAAACTAAACTGTGATTTGAACTGAAGATTGGCTACCCATCTAAATTAATGTGTAACTCATCAGTGTGAAGCTAAGGGACCTGTCATGAAAAGCACCCTGCTAATACAGGATTGCCACCAATGAGTTTGGTGGTGGGAAGGGCAGGGCAGTGGAGCCTGTGTGATAATCAACACACCTCTGATTTTTATGTTGTAGTGTGAGAAGCAGAAGTCAAAGACCCTTTGAACATCACAAGTTGGAGGCACTATAATACCTAAGGAACTGCCACCAACATTGTAGCAGAATCCAGTCCATTATCTGTAAAGGACTCAGATACACATTGTGCAATCATTTGATCAGCGCATTGGAAACTGAATATAACCTATTAAAGGCAAATTATTTAAATATTATGTAATGTGGAGAGAATGTATTCTGCAATGCTGAAATCATTTATAATTGGGGCAAATGACCTTTCTCTCTCTGTTGTTTAGCCACAGCACACCAATGTCTGCTTCTGGTATTTGCCTCATAGTATTCGACATTTACCAGATAATGAAGAGAGAAGGAGCTTGCTGATGAAAGTAAGCCAATTTTTGTGTATCTTGTATTAAGACAAACAAAATGCCAGGTTTCTAGTCCACTTTGAATGATGCCTCTTTCCATAGTTCTTAAGTTAAATACAGTTTTGCATTTAACGATCCTATAAACAACTGATTTTACACATATACTTACATTTATTTGCATTATGACAAATGATCCTTATGTACCTCATTAGAAATTAGGGATTCCAGTGTTTTACAGCAATTTATAGTGGATAGATCCATCTACATTTGGATACAATTTTGGAACAACAGGTAATAGTGTTGCATTCCATTAAACCAAATTCTCTAATTCTATTAAACCACATACTCTGTTCTAATATATTTGTTTGTTTTGTGCCATGTCATATCATGTGGGCGATCATGGTCTCTCCATGACCATGATTGTTTCTTGGCAATTTTTTCTACAGAAGAGGTTTGGAATTGCCTTCTTCTGGGCAGTGTCTTTACAAGACAGGAAACCCCAGCCATTATCAACACTGTTCAGACATCTGTCTGACATCAGTGGTCACATTATCAGGATTTGCAATATGCACCAGCTGTTCATATGACCATCCACCTCCTGCTCCTGTGACTTTACGTCAGTCATGATCTACACATAAGCAGCTGAAGTCTTCAGAGTCACCACCTACGGTGGAAAAGGCTAGTCAAGGTAAACACTAAGAGTGTAGTTCCTCCAGTGGGAGAGTGTAGTCTTCCAATAAGGGTCAGCGTCACCCATTAAGACTAAAAAGAGAATACATCTCACCTCATTTGGGTTCTGTCACTGAGGAATACTCTACCATTAAAGTTGAGGAACTTCTCATTAATTATATTCAAGGCTGAGGTAGATAGATTTTATGGGGTGAGGATGGTTGAGGTTTAAGAAATCAGGTAGAAAAATGAAGTTGAATCCAAGATCTGATTGAAAGGTGGAGTAGGCTCAATAAAGTGCTGTAGGAACTCAGCAGGTCAGGCAACATCTATGGAAAGGAATAAAGTGTCTTGGCCCGAAACGTTGGCTCTTTATAGATACTGCTGACCTGCTGATTTCCTCCAGCATTTTGTGTGTGTTACTCTGGATTTCCTGTATCTGCTGAATTGCTTGTGTCAATAAGCCGAGTGACTTGCCCCTCCTCTTCCTGTTCATTATTTGTTTAAATGTGTTTGGACTCCTCAGAAGGAAGAAGCTCTAACTTCTCATTTACTGTTTTAGGTGGCTCCACAGATTAAAACTAGGATGATGACATTTGGGACCACAATGGTAAGTTACCAGCCCCAAGGTGACAAAGTTAATTTCTTCCGTATGGTCATCTCAAACCCAGCAGCCACACAAGAAGACATTGATTTCCTCATTGAGGAAATAGAGCGACTTGGGCACGACCTGTAACTGCAAGTCATCGGGCCCATTTCAATGGAGATGTTGCTATTGTGTGAATGTACTTCATTGTTTACCTCCTCCAAACTAGTCTTCTTTGATATTAGCCCTTGCTGCAGGTACTGGAGCTGAAGACTCCAATCTGGAATTATGGACGTTACGAGTTATTTAATGCAATTAGACGTTCACTAATATTGTTGAAAGTTCTGACTCATCAACAATATGTCATTCTTCAGACAAATTGTACTAAAGCATTAAGTACTGTAACAATCTTGTAACAGTAAATAGAGCACCTTGAAATCTATTTAGATATTTTGTTACGATGCTTTAAAAGCATTTTTGCAGCCACACATTAAACACCAATAGCCTCCACCATTGTGGTTGTCACTAATGAAGGTCTCTATTTACAAAGCTTTGAGTATTGTAAAAGTCCAGGTGTTTGCAAATTTCATCGATGTACAAAAGAAAAAATAATTAAGGCTTATTCTCTTTAGCTGATGTGAAAAACAAATATCTGAAAGATCTGTGCTTCAAGCTCTGTGAAAACTTTATTCTATAATTTAAAATCTGCATTGAAGTGTCAAATTTCAAATATTATATTTATTTTGATAGAGAAAAAAGTGCTTTAGTACATTTGATTGCCATACTTGAATTTGTGAGTTCAGTGTTTGAAATTTTTCCTCCAGGAATTTATGTCATGTATATCTGTGATGTTGCTCTTCCTGATGTAAAGAAATGGCAATTAACAACTCTTGCCAACTGGATAGTGGTCAGTGTCTGTGAACGTATTTCCTTTGTAGACCTTTGAGTAATGTCTAGTTTACCTCAGATTGAGGCTGTGCACTTTAGAAGCAAACTGTATGGTGTTGAATGAAAATGTTTTAATGTTGTAGAATATTGTTATCAAACTCAGAAACTTTAGATATGGTTACAGGAAGCTTTGAGTTAAAACTCTGACTTGGTCGTCCACTTCCAATGTGGCAAAATTAGCATTAAATCCTACAAGCCAGTTAGATTGTAAAATTTAATTAGATTCCAGGTTAAATATGAAAACATGTCATGTAAAATATCAGTCCAAGCAGGGTGGAGCAAAAAAGTATCAGATCACTGCCAAGGGTGGTCTCAAAGCACAAGTAAATGCACCATTAATCATTTCACAGAATGAAATGTTGATGAAAATGTATCACTTTATTTTTTAATAATTTTAGTGTTAGCTTGGATTAAGTAATAACTGGCCCCCTCCTTCTACTGAAATCCAAGTGATTATCAGATTACCAGCTTCAGAATAGCAAAAGACTAAACTTTAATTCTGATATCAAGAATTCGTTTATATGCAGAGAGGTCAACAAGCAGAATTGACCACTGCATAAAGTGAAGGAAATAGAAAGTCTGAGCCAATTGGATCTTCTGTGAGGGAACTCATGAAGACGAAATAGTCTTTGCCTCCAGCCTGCATAGTTGCTTTAATTCAACTATCAGTTGAACTTGACTTTGCAATCTCTAGCGCCCAAGACTGAGGTCAACACCTGGATCCTGATATGCTCCTGAGTACAACTTGAGACCCTCAGTTAGTTGGAGTTGAACATGGATGTTGCGTTCTAGCTGTCTAAGCTGTTGGTGCAATACCACAAGCCAGGGCAGTACAGTATGGAGAGCGAGCTGCGCCAATGCTGCAGGCGCACCTTCTCCATGCAGCTGATGAATCCAAAGGAATGGCATAGACAAATACGGTTTAGTACTAGCAGTGTTGCAGGAGTTGCCAATCAGCATTGAACTCAACGTAGGACTGCCTGAGGGACTTCAGCTCTGGATTTTTCATTGGGGTTTACTCCCAAAGCCTTCCCCATGAGTGGCTACAGCCGCAAGTCAGTGGAGGTTTGAAATCAGAGTTTTACTTTTCCTTGATAAGTTACCAGCTACTGCTAATGAGGCTCTTCTGCCTGGAGTGGCCGTTTCTAAGCCGCCGGTAACCCACCTTTTCCCCTTCTCCTGAAAGTAGAAACAGTTCTGCTGGGCCTAATAGCTAAGCCACACATGAAGGCCAGGAGTTAGACTTCATTGTCAGAGGCTACTTGAGATGCAGGTCATTAGGAGCCTGTAATATTTAGTGGGAACTTACCCCACTACCCACTCCCCTGGCTATGACAAGCAGAAGGAACCTGAGTATAGCTACTAACAAATAAAAATACCCAACCTTGAAACTTTGGGATCAAGAATTATGTTCATCTTCCTGCTGATTCATCTCAACAAGTGACTTCCCAGCTTGGGTTCCAGCTCAGAGGCTTCCTGATGTATTAATTTGCTTTGCATCCTTTTTGGTAGTTGAATTTCTCTCTTGATCAGATTATTTGAGTGGCATAACCATGTCGTTACTGTTATTTAAAAATGGATAGGTCCTTATTCTTTCATTTAAATACATGAGGTTTTCAGGATTGGAATTAAGAAAAACCTAATTTCTGACCCCATTCTTGTAAAATAGCTCTGTTCAGATGTGAAGCAGAACCATACCGATTTTGATTGTCTTGTGGTGTCTACAGATGAATTAGTTGTGTACAGTGCCAACCATGTTAAAATGAAAATAATGATCCAACTTACCATTTGTATAGAGGTGTACACCATTTGTATAGTAAAGGTGTGCTATGAATATATTATTTTCTTGAAAGCACAAGGTAAATGAATACTGCCTCCTCCCGCACCAGCAAAGAAATTTTGTTTGCGGCACAGTTGCAAAATAGGTGGTATTGAGAAACTTATGACCCAGGAAGGGAAATTTGTAACATATTAACTTATGTAGATGTACCTTTTAGACAATGATTGGCTACACAAAACGCACACTGGTAATCAATTTTCCAAAATCTGCTTAATGATCTTGCTCTAACCCTAATGATCCCTTCCAGTAAAGAGCTTAATAATATTACTTAATTAAAAAGCAACACTCCCTCAAAAGAGCATTGAAAGACATACTAAAAGATCAGTGTCCAATCCCCACATTACAAAGGGAATTTTAGAGGAACTGAATCTACTGTTTCCAGGCTTTCTTAACACAGAGATCAAGGAAACTCCATAGCATCTGACGCTGATCAATTAAAAATGGTGCAGCTTTAAAGCTTCTATCATACAAGGTTATGGATGCTTAGACACTAAGTTTATTCAAGATAGGAATTAAAGGGCTTTTGGATAACAAGAGAATCACCAAAAATAATATGAGTGCAAGAGAGCCGCAGTGAGATAAAGTATCACTTATGATCTTTTTGAATGGTGCAGCAGGCATAAGGAGCTGAATGGTCCAAATCTGGTTTATACTTTTTATGTTACGTTCCTAAAATATAAAAAAGGCACAAAACTGAGGAGGGACCTAACAGAGTACTTATTCTAAATTCTCCAAGGAATTACAGCAAGAGTAAGCACAAGAGATCCTGTAGATACTGGCAACCCAGAACAACACACACACAAAATGCAGGAACTCAGCAAGTCAGGCAGCATCGGAAGAAATTAATAAACGGTCGACATTTCAGACCAAGACCCTTCTTCAGGACTGGAAATGAAGGGGGAAGAAGCCAGAATAAGAAGATGGTGGGGGGGAGGGGGATGAAGTAAGAAGCAGGGAGGAGATAAGTGGAAAAGGCAAAGGGCTACAGAAGGAATCTGATAGGGGAGATGACTGGACCATGGGAGAAAGGGAAGGAGTAAAATGACATTCCCAAAGAATGACTTCAATAGAAATGGAATGGTCTTAAAAAGGTTAAAGATAATATAATAAATAAATCTCCAACAATATTTAGAATATAGAACACTACAGCACAGTACTGACCTTTAGCCCAAAATGGTGTGATGACCTTTTTACCTGCACTAAGGTCATTCTAGCCCTTTCCTCCTACATAGCCCTCAATTTTTCTATCATCCTGATGCACCATCAATAACTCTCAGAGATGGGAAGCAAACGATAGGCTTTTATTAGCAGAAAAATGGAGCACGGCATCTCAGAGACTTAGGGGGGAGCAGTGCCTCCAATCGCCTTTATACAGGGGTCTGTGGGAGGAGCCACAGGAACAGTCAGCAGAGAGGCGTGTCCAGACAGGTATACATAGTTTACCACACATCCATGTGCCTATATGAGAGTTTTGTAATTGCCGCTAATGTATCTACTTCTACCACCACCCCTTCCAGGGCATTCCATGCACTCACCTCTCCGAGTGCAAAGGACTTACCTCTGACATTCCACCTATACTTTCTTCAAATCACCTTAAAATTAAGCCCCCTGGTTTTTGCCATTTCCGTCCTGGGAAAAAATCTGACTATCCATTCAATCTATGCCTCTTATCACCTTGTATTTGACTATCAAATCACCTCTCATCCTCCTTCACTCCAAAAACTAAAACGTTAGCTTGCTCAAGCTATCCTCATAAGATATGCTCTCTAATCCAGACAACATCCTGGTCAATCTCCTCTGCACCCTCTCTAGAGCTTCTACATCCTTCCTATAATGAGGCAACCAGAACTGAGCACAGTATCCCAAACATGGTATAACTGGGGTTATATAGAGCTATTTTCACTCTATTCTTTAACTCTAAGCACAGTCAGAGAGAAACTGAAAGGAATTTAATAATTTATTGATCAGCGTCGCAAGTAGAGAAGGGAGGGACGGGGCCTTTGAATGCCTTGGCCCTATTCAGAAAGGGAAACACATCAATGGTAAGGTCTATCCAATTAGCTTTCTATTCTATAAAATATTAGAATAGATTTTCAGACTCGATTTAAATATCACCTGTAAAATAACAGGGTAAGTAAGCATAAATATGTGAGCATAAACTTAGAAGAGAAAGGTCCTATCTGGCTCAGTTTTCAACTGTTTTGAGAATGTGAGTATGCAGATAAGCACTCAGCTCACTAACTACAACTAACCATTTTATTTTGGAGTCACAAACGAATGCAAATGCTGGAATCAGAGGGCCAGGCAGCATCTATGGAGGGAAAAATAGAATCAGGTCAAGATCCTTCATATGAAAGGGTGTCGATCACTTTCCAATCATTTTATTTTACCCATCGTCTCATTTTTGGTCTGCCACATGAGGGGTTTACCTGACTCCCAGCAACTCTGGGTTTCATTAAAATACTCTTCAAAGTCAAGCCAGCTCATAGAGCCTGGTGAAGGTCTCACCCAGAACTATTGACTGTTTATTCTTTTCCATAGATGCTGCACCACCTACTGGGTTCCTCCAACATTTTTATCCGTTAATATGGATTTTCGGCATCCGCGGAATCTCTTGTGTTTAAAGATTGGATAAGTTTGGTTTGTTTTCTTCAGAACAGAAGGTGGCAAGGGGTAAATTTAATTCAATTTACATAAAAGTATAATCCTTGGCAGAGAAAAAATGGGGAACATAGATGATAAAAATTTGCTAGAAAAATTAGTCTAGAGACAAGGAAATATTTCTCACCTAGATGATAGCAGGGGACTGGGATTTGCTTCTTGAAAGGATGATAGAGGCAGAAATCCTCAACATGTTTTATCTGTACTCAGGTGTTGTGAGGATCTGTTATCTGCAAGGCTACAGATCTATAGCTGGAAGGGAAAAATAGGTTGGAGAGCTATTTCACTAATGGAATGGAAATAATTGATAGAATTGATCCTTTCTGTATGGTAAATCTTTCATGATTCGCCTGTGTTGCAATAAACTAAATAAGAGGTGAAAGAGACCTAGAATTCTGACTAACCCTGATATTAAATATATCTATCCAATGCGATCAATAAAGCCTGTGAGATTAATTACCAGTTCAGTACAATCAATAGGAGTAGTGATCATACACTGAATATCACATCTAGTGCTGATGGCCTTGGAAAGAGAGTGATGCTCAAATAGAAAGTGCCACATGTTTGATGTGGAGATGTTCAAGTTATCACAAATGACAGAAGAAATTCAATCTTGTGAATTTGCGAGGTGGAACATAGCACATAAAACAGTACATCAGAGAAACAGGCCCTTTGGCCCACAGTGTTGTGCTGAACCAATTAAACTAATAGTCAAATAGTCAACTAAACCCCTCTGCCTACAAAATGTCCATGTCCTTCCATTCATCAGCCTATCTAAATATCTCTTAAAAATCTTTAATGTATTTGCCTCTACCATCACCCCAAAGAGCACATTCCAGACACCCATCTCTCTCTTTGTAAAAAACTTGCCCTTCACATCTCCTTTGATGTTACCCGCTCTCACCTTAAATGTATGCCTTCTGGTATTAGACATTTCAAACCTGGTAAAAAGATACTGTCTCTTTACGCTATCTATGTCTCTCATAATCTTATAAACCTCTATAAAATCTCCTCTCAGCCTCCGCAGCTCCAGAGAAAACAACCCAGGTTTGACCAACCTCTCTAATCCAGGCAACATCCTGGCAAACTTCTTCTGCACCATCTCCAAAGCCTTGAAGCCCTTCCTGTAATGGGGTGACCAGAACTGTATGCAATACTCTTTATGTGGTCTAACTGCAACATAACCTCCTGACCTTTAAATTCAATGCCTTGACTAATAAAGGCAAGAATAACTTATTGTTTCTTAACCACTTCATCAACCTGCAATATCTAGCAATATGGTAGTCTAGTGGAAGCAAATAAACTGTATCATTCAATGTAAAATCAATTTGTATTTAATTGTAGGAAAAGACACAGGCAGGTTCAAATGGGTAAATATCAATTTTAGACCAGCGATCAGAAAATATATCTTTACAGAAGAGCCACCAGCAAATTATAGAGTCACAGTGTCACAGATTTGTAAATCACAGAAATGGGCCCCTTTGCCCACAATGTCCTTGCTGACCTTTTTGCCTATTCACACTAA
Source organism: Hypanus sabinus (assembly GCF_030144855.1). Lineage (NCBI taxonomy): Eukaryota > Metazoa > Chordata > Chondrichthyes > Myliobatiformes > Dasyatidae > Hypanus > Hypanus sabinus. Next base: position 46,704,994 of record NC_082711.1, on the reverse strand, counting down.
TCCTACTGCCCACAGTGGATTCATATCCTTTATGCCATTCCTATTTAAATGTTTCTCTGTCTCTCAAATGTAGTGATTTTATCTGTTAACACCACCTCCTCTGACAGTGTATCAACTATGCTGTGTGTGTAGATAAAACCATTCCCCCTCATCCATGTAAACATTCCTTCCTTTCACCTTTAACGCATGCCCCTTTGTGCTTGATTTTGTTTTCATTAGCATGGAGAAACAATTCTAACAATCCCATCCATGTCTCTTGTAAGTTTATATAACAATAAATCTCAAAACAGAGTGGGAGTCTGGATTCAATTAAGAAATTAAGATACTTGAATCTTTCAAAGTGGATAAATTAAAGTAAGCTAGTTGGCATTTCTTATGCTCCAATATATTTAAGCATTTCATAAATGTATGCAATAAATTACTTGAGTTGAAATGGCAAAGCAAAGAGAGTGGAGGAAGATGCATTTACAACATGCTGCTGCCTAATTTAATTCAAAGCTGACTCAATCATTCGCTAGAAGGTATGTGTCGTTGAATCTGATTATACCCACTGATGCACTGATAGTTATGAAATTTCTAGATGGGTCACACTGACCTCAGAAGTTGCACTGTGATGAAGCATTACCACTATTGACCCTATTTCAGCTTCCATCTTGAGTTTATTAAAACTTAGTGTGAATTGGTATTTGTTGGGTTGGAGAAGTCCTTGAATGAACAAACTGTGTCTTACTCATGTCCATTTCATTGCCTAGAGTGTGTGTTACATGTATTTCACAGGATCTACAGAGTCTCTCAAAGAAAGTGAAGTATAAATATATTATTGCGTAGTGACCTTCTTGTATATGATGCATATTTTGCAATGTTCCCTCCACTATGGAACTGTGTATTGGAATCCGAATAGTAAACTCTGTCCTGTGTCTTTGCTGTAAAGATGCCTGTTGTAATTCCAGCCAACTACAGGTACAGTGTTACCTGTAATAAAGAAATTGAGTGTTTGATGCTTTAGTCTGTGCATATGTATCAGGAAATGCATACAGAGATTGGAAAGTGGATATTGTACCTTAAAGCAGAAACATATTTTCTCCAAGCTGTCATCACATGGAAACTGCATTAAGATTTAACTTTATCACTTTGGATCAATTTGTACCCAAAGGCGCAATCAAGATTGTCATGTTTAAACCATAGAAAATGACATTGTAAGCTTGCTACATCAAACTATTTTTTTAACAATTAAGAGCTGAGCCCAGAAGGCTGGGAGAAAGCTGAGGATGGTGTGGCACAGTTGGTGCTGGATGGCTGGTGGTGAAATTGGATGCAGTGCCTAGAGTGGAGTTGGCGATCAGAAGTTTCATCACTGTTCTTATTGGAGGTTTATTCAGCTGACTGGTCTCACTACCCCTACTCTACCCCCACCCCATGCCTGCTCTGTCATTCAATAGATAACGACAGAGATATCTTATCACATTGCCACTTTCCTGCACTAAGTCCCAATTCCCATGATTCACTGAACATCTAAACATATATCAATTTATCTATCATACCTGAAAATATTCAGCACCTGGGGCTCCCCTGCTCACTTGTAGGTGACAAAATTTATTTTCATCTTTGTCTTGAGTGGCCAACCTCTTATTTTGAGATTGCATCTAGACACCCAGCCGGTGGAGGCATCATCTCCATGCTTAACCTAATCTGTCAACTTTTATTCTCTGTTTTAATTCTTCTAAGCCTGAGAGTGTATTGGTTTATTATTGCCACACGCAACAAAATACCATGAAAATCTTCTGTTTTGCATGCCATCTAGACAGATCTAGATATATAAATATAACAGGGTAGGAAAAAGAAAAATGGGGTGATGCAGTTACAGAGAAAGTGTAATGCAGATCTTCAAATAAAATGCAAGGACCACAGTGTGGTATATTGGAAGATCAAGAGTTTAGGAGTCCATCTTCTAGCATCTGAGAGCCCAACTAGCAAGGGATAGAAGTTGTCCTTGAGCCGTGTAGTACGTGCTTTCAAAGTCTTGTAATTTTTGCCTGATGGGAGAGGGAAGAAGAGCAAATGTCCATGTAGATGGGATCTTTGAATATGCTGGCTGCTTTCCCAAAGCAGCAAGATGTTCAGGCAGACTAAGCGGGAGGGAGTCCGGCTTAAGTGAAGGACTGGACAACATTCACAACTTCCTGCAACTTCTTGTTTTTTTGGAGAGAGTAGCTCCATTCCAAGCTGTGTTGCATCTGAAAAGGATACTTTCCATGGTGTATATATAAAACTTTGTAAAGGCAGTGGGCCCAATCTTCTTAACCGCTCCTCATATGACAAGCAAGACACTCCAGGAATCAATCTGATGAATCATGCATTCTGCCTTATGCCAGTATAGCCTTCCTTAGAAGCGGAGATCAGACGAATACACAATGTTCCAAACATATTCTCCCTAGGCTACGATATACTATGCTTAACAGATAAAACAGTACAGCACAGGGATAGGCCCTTTAGTTCACCCTGTTTATATCAATCATAATGCCAATCTAATCAGTTTAATCTCCCTGCACGTAGGGTGTATCTTCTATACCCTTGCTGTTCATTAGTCACCTATCATACTCGGTGTAAAAACTTGCCTCACAAATATCCTTAAACCTTAAACCAATGCCCTCTGATATTTGACATATGCACCTTGGAAAATAGACTCTGGCTATTTGCCCTGCCTATGCCTTTCATCAGTCTATATACTTCTATCAGGTCACTCCTCAGCCTCTGATGCTCCACAGAAAGCAAACCAAGTTGGCCAAACCACTCCGTATAATTTTACACTGCAGTCCAGGTAACACCCTAATGAACCTTCTTCCTATCGTGTGGCAACCCTAACTGCTCACAATACTCCAATCACGTTCTAACCAAAGTTTAACGGAGCTGCAACATTGCTTGACAACCTTTATAATCAGTGCTTAGATTGATAAACATATTCCTTCTTTACTGCCTTGTTCAATTGCGTAGCTGTGGACTTGCAGCCCACTTTCCCTTGCTTCAGTATACCAATGGTTGTGAGGGTCCTGCCACATACTGTACACTTTCCTCCTGCATTTGACCAATCGAACTGTGTCATCTCACACCAGTCCAGATTAGATTCCATCTGCCATTTCTCCGCACAACGTTACAATTGATCCATTTTTTCACAACCTTCCTCACTATCAACATTTCATTCTATCAACAAAATTATAAAGCAAAATTGTAACTGGAACATGTCATCTCCAATCTTTCATGGAAATCTTCTTGGAATAAGGGTCATCAGAGTATTTCTTGCAGATGTACACTTTAACATACACGGACTCTCATGATCCTCTGAACACAAGAGCTTTCAAATTATTACCATTCTCCACTTTACTAATTTTTCTGTTGCAACATTGCATTTCATCACACGTGATCTTTCCCCTTCATTTAATCCATCAATATATCCACAATGTTTCCCTGCAACCTTTCTACAGCCCATTGTATCAAGCAACTTTGTGCTGTCTTCATGGTTAGAAGTATCACAATTAATTACCTTATCCAAATCATTCTTTTAGATGGCCGAAAGCTAAGGTCATGGCACTGATTGCTGCAGTCCATCACTGATCACAACCTCCCAACCCAAAATGGCCTCTTAATTCTTACTCCAAATTCTGCCTATTATCTAGTCATCACTTCAGTCCAAAAATTTATGCCCAATGATCTGCACTTCATTTATAGAGTCATAGAATACTAAGAACAGGAACAGACCCTTCAGCCCATCTAGTCTGTGCTGCCTAGTCCCATCAACCTGCACCTTGACCATAGCCCACCTTATCCCTCCCATCCACCTACCATTCCAAATTTCTCTTAAATGTCAAAATCAAACATGAATCCACCACTTCCAATGGCACCTCATTCCACATTCTCACCACCCTCTGAGTGAAGGTGTTCCCCCTCATGACCGCTACTTTTTGTCTTATCCAATCTCAGTGGAAAAAGTGTAATTGCATTTACCCTATCCATACACTTCATAATTTGGTATACCTCTCTCAAATTTCCCCTCAATCTTCTACATTCTAGGGAATGAAGTCCTATCCTATTCACCCTTACCCTATAACTCATGTCCTCCAGTCCTGGAAATACTATTGTAAATTTTCTCTGCACTCTTTCAATATTACTGATATTTTTCCTGTAGGTAGGTGACCAGCACTCAATTTTGCACAATACTTCTTGTTATGTCTCTCTGATACTTCATACAACTTCAACATAATATCCCAACTCAAAACTCAATACTTCAATTTATGAAGTTTAACATGCCAAAAGCTTTCATTACAACCTTCTCTGTCTGTGATGCAACTTTTAAGGAATTACAGATCCGTATTCATATATCCCTCTGTTCTATTGCACACCTCAGTGCCCTGTGGTTTGCTGCTCTGGTCTGTCCTCCCAAAGTGTATCACCTGGCCCTTGACTGCATTAAATTCCATCTGCAGTTTTTCAGCCAATATTTCCAGATTCCACTGCAGCCTTTTATGGCGTTCCGCATTGTCCATTGTAGTCCCAACCTAGGTATCATCCAGATCATTTATGTAGCTGACAAACAACAACAGACACAGCACCCATCCCTACATCACAGGCCTTCACCTTCTGCTGCTCTCTGGCTATTCTGGTAAACCCAACATTTGATCCAGTTAGCTATCTCACCCTGAATCCCAAGCAACTGAACCTTCTTGAGCAATCTCCCATGTAGGACCTTGTCAAGTGCCTTGCTAAAATCCATGTAGACAATATCCACTGCTTTGCCCTGACAATTGTCTTGGTAAACTCCTCAACAGCTCTACAAGATTGGTCAGGCATGACCTTTTGCACACAGAGCCATGTTGACTATCCATAATGAGGCCCTGTCTATCCAAATAATTATATATCTCATCCTTTAGAACATCTTCCAATAACTTACCCACTACTGATGTCAGGCTCACTGGTCTATAGTTTCCTGGCTTATTCTTAGAGCCTTTCTTAAACACCGGAGCAACATTAGCTATCCTCCAATACTCTGGCACCATGCCACAGGAGGGGGAAAGAGGAGAGGTAGTCAGTGCACAGTACCCCTGTGACCTTACCTCCCAACAACAGGTATACTGCTTTGGATACTGTTGGGAAGGATAACATGGGGGAGGAAAGCCACTGTAGGCAGGTGTCTGCCACTGAGCCTTCATTAAGAAATGAAGGGAGGAGAATAGGCAAATTGTAGTGTTAGGGGTTCATTAGTTAGGGACACAGAAAGCAGGTTCTGTGGATGAAACCAAGGTCCCCAGATGACATGCTGCCTCCAGGGATATCTCTGATCGGGTCCACAGCATTATAAGTAGGAGGGTGAACAGACAGAGGTCATGGTCCACATCGGTATGAAAGTCACGGGTAGAAGGGGAGATAAGGTCCTGCAAAATGAGTACAGGGAGTTTAGAGCTAAGTTACAAACTCCAGAAATTCCTAAGTTCTGGAACCTGGGTCTTAGCACTCAGATCTGCAGCTGGATCTTCAACTTCCTCACAGACAGGACCCAGGCTGTAAAAATAAGGGACAAGCTCTCCTCTACAATCACTCTGAGCACCGGTGCCCCACAAGGCTGTGTACTCAGCCCCCTGCTGTACTCACTGTGCACCCATGATTGTGTAGCCAAGTTTCCATCGAACTCAATATACAAGCTTGTTGGTGACACTACAATTGTAGGCCGTATCTTGGGTAATGATGAGTTTGAGTACAGAGAGGAAATTAAGAACCTGGTGGCATGTGCAAAGACAATAACCTATCCCTTAACGTCAGCAATACGAAGGAATTGGTTGTTGACTTCAGAAGGAGTAGTGGACTAATGACCCCACCTACATCGGTGGTGCGCAGGTGGAACAGGTCAAAAGCTTTAAGTTCCTCGGGGTGAATATCACAAATGACCTGACTTGGTCTAACCAAGCAGAGTCCACTGCCAAGAAGGCCCACCAGTGCCCTTACTTCCTGAGAAAGCTGAAGAAATTTGGCCTGTCCCCTAAAACCCTCACAAATTTTTATAGATGCACCATAGAAAGCATTCTTCTAGGGTGCATCACAACCTGGTATGGAAGTTGTCCTGTCCTAGACCAGAAGAAGCTGTAGAAGATCGTGAACACAGCCCAGCACATCACACAAAACAATCTTCCATCCTTGGACTCACGTTACACCTCACGCTGTCGGAGCAGTACTGCCGGGATAATCAAGGACACGACCCACCCAGCCAACACACTTTCTGTCCTTCTTCCCTCCGGGAGAAGGTTCAGGAGCTTGAAGATTCGTACGGCCAGATTTGGGAACAGCTTCTTTCCAACTGTGATAAGACTGCTGAACGGATCCTGACCCAGATCTGATCTGTACCTTCCAAATATCCGGACCTGACTTGCACTACCTTACTTTCCCTTTTCTATTTTCCAATTATGATTTGTAATTTAAATTTTTATTATATTTACTTCGATTTGTACTTCAGGGAGTGCGAAGCACAGAATCAAATATCGTTGTGATGATTGTACGCTCTAGTATCAATTGTTTGGTGACAATAAAAGTAAAGTAAAGTAAAGTTACAAAACAGGACCTCAAGGGTTGTGATCTCAGGACTGCTACCTATGCCACGTACTACTAAGGACAGAAATAGGAGGATCATACAGATTAACACATGGCTAAGGAGATGGTACAGGAGGAAAACCTTCAGGTTTTTGAACCTTTGGGATCTTTTCCAGCAAGGTGGGCCCTGTACAGAAGGGATGGTTTGTAGCTAAACTATAAGGGGACTAATATCGTAGCAGGAAAGGGGTGTTGGGAACCAGAGCACAAAAACAGATGGTGGACTGGTTATGGAGAAAGATGTTGTTAAGCCTACATACAAATAGTGGAATCAGAAGGTTCAGCATGGTGGCATTAATGTTCTGAGCTGCGTATACTTCAATGCAAGGAGTATTGTAGGAAAAGCAGATGAGCTTAGAGCATGGATCAGCATGTGGTTACAGGAAAGACAGGATTGGCAGCTCAGTGTTCCAGGGTCCTGTTGTTTTAGATGTGATAGAGTGGGAGCAATTAATGGGGGAGGCATGGCATTATTAGTTAGGAAAAATGTCACACCATTGCTCAGACAGGACAGACTGGAGAGATCATCTTGTGAGGCTTTATGGGTAGAAATGTGGAATAAGAAAGGTATGACCACGTTAATGGAATTACATGATAGGAATTACCCAACAGTTCATAGGGATTAGAGGAACAAATTATGGAGATCACAGACTGTTGCAAGAAACATAAGGTTGTAATAGTAGAGTCTATAGATATGAGGCAATGTAGCAGCGAGGTCACGGACCCTATCTAGAATACGGAGGAAGAAGTTTTGACTGTTTAGAGGCAAATTAGGCTGGATGAATCTCCAGGGCCTGACAAGGTGTTCCCTCAGACCCTGCAGGAACCTGGTGCAGAAATTGCAGAGACCCTATTAATCACGGGTAGGTAATTATTTCTTTACAGCAGCAACATTTAAAAACACCCTTAACAATAATAATAAATAAAATAATAATATTAACTAATATCATTAATGATCATTAGTGATATTATTGATCTCATCATCATTAGTGATATTATTGATACCCCAATATCAAAGTACAGAATAATAATATAGACAGTAATAATTTACCAATGTGCAATTATATGCAATACTGTGCAATGATAATGTACGAAATAGTAAAACAGAGACTTTTGTACTATGATGTGTGTTCTCCCGTCACACAGAGATGAATTCTTGTATATGCTTATTGCATTTGGTAGGAAAGATTTTATGTAACGATACTTGTGACAGCAGAGCTGAATGAACCTATTCAAAAGGGTGCTCCACTGCTTATTCAGTTGGTCTTGGAGAGGATGTGCCAGATTTTCCCTAATTGATAACAGTTTGGTTAATAACTTCTTCTCCATCACTAACTCAAAAGAGTCCAGGTTGTAGCCAAGGATGGATCCAGCCTTTTTGATGAGTTTATTTAGTCTTTTTGCATCATAAGACCAATGATGCTCCCCCAACATAAAGCCGCAAAGAATACTGCACTCGCTACAACAGACTGGTAAAAGATTGGGGATAGTCAAATGGTTATGTGCATGGTAAGTCAAGTCTAACCAATCTTATAGAGTTTTTCGAGGAAGTAACCAGGAAAGTGGATGAAGGCAAGGCAATGGATATTGTCTACATTGACCTCAGCAAGGCTTTGGAAAAGCTCTCACATGGGAGGTTGGTCAAGAAGGTTCAGCGCCTGGTGTTCAAGATGAGGTAGTGAATTGGCTTCATAGAGGAAGTCAGAGAGTGATTGTAGATGATTGCCTCTGTGAGAAAAGTCCTGTGATTAACGGTGTGCTGCAGGGACTAGTGCTTGGTCCATTGCTATTTGTCATCTATATCAATGATCTAGATGATAAGTTGGTAAACTGGACCTGCAAATTTGCAGATGACTTGAAGATTGAGGGTATAATGGACAGTGAGGAAGACTATCAAAGCTTGCAACGGGATCTGGACCAAATGAAAAAAAAGGGATGAAAACTGGCAGATGGAATTTAATGCAGAAAAGTGTGAGGTGTTGCATTTTAGAGGACCAACCAGGGTAGATCTTACTTGGTGAGAGGTAGGGCACTACGGAGTGCAGTAGAACAGAGAGATCTGGGAATACAGGTCCATAATTGTTTGGAAGTGGTGTCACTGGTAGATAGGTTCAAAAGAAAGTTCATAAATCAAAGTATTGAGTACAGTAATTGGAATGTTATGTTAAGATTGTATAAGATGCTGGTGAGGCCTAATTTGGAATATTGTGATCATCTTCTCGGTCATCTACCTACAGGAAAGATGTAAGTAAGTTTGAAAGGGTGCATAGAAAATTTACAAGGATGTTGCTGGGACGTGAGGACCTGAGTTATAGGGACCGGTTGAATAGGTTCGTACTTTATTCCCTGGAACCTAGAAGAACAAAAGGAGAATTGAGAAAGGTATACAACTTATGAGAGGTATAGATAGGATAAATGCAAACAGGCTTTTTCCACTTACTATGGGTGAAACTACAACTAGAAGTCATGGGAAAAGTGTGAAAGGTGAAATGTTTTAGGGGAACATGAGGGGGAACTCAGAGGGTAGTGGGAGTGTTGAATGAGCTGCCAGCACAAGTGGCAGATGTGGGGTCAATTTCAGTATTTAAGGGAAATTTGGATAGGTACATGGTTGGGGGTTGTATGGAGAGCTACACTCTGGTGCAGGTCAATGGGGCTATGTAGATTAATGAATTTGCACAGATTGGAAGGGCTAAGGAGCCTATTTCTGTGCTGTAGAATCGCTCCAGCAGAATCAGACCATTTGGTCTATTTTAGTCTGCTCTGTCATTCAATCATGGCTATTTTTTCAACCCCTTCTCCTTCCTTATCCTGCAATACTTACACCTCTTATCAATCCCTGCCCCAATAACTCAGCCTCCCACTGGCTGAACAATTTCCTCCTCATCTGTGTTCTAAAGAAAATTACTGTTGTTTTGAGGATATGCCCTCACATTCTAGACTTTCTGCAAATAGAAACATCCACTCCTCAACTCTATCCAATTTTTCTAATGTTACTTGTCTACCGATTTTTTTGATTTGTTCATTTACATTTCTATTGAATTCTCCATAATTTCCATGAAGCTTTCAGTGCTCTTCATAAAGTTAAATGTATTTAAACTTCCTTGCCATTTCTTTATTTCCCAGTGCAATTTCTCTTGTCTCAACTAGAC